>NC_066621.1:87085125-88335125 GCF_025201925.1 Gopherus flavomarginatus
GGGAGGCCAGGCGGATGGACCTCCTCGGCCGTAAGGTGTACTCGGCTGGGGCGCTGCAGCTCAGGGTCTCCAACCAGCAGGCCCTGCTGAGCAGATACGCCTTCAACTCCTGGGTGGCAGCAGATAAATTCAAGGAGCTGCTGCCACAAGATGCTCGCCAAGAGTTTACGGCCATCTTGGAGGAAGGCAAGAAGGTCGCACGCACGTCCTTGCAAGCCTCTTTGGACGCTGCGGACTCGGCTGCCCGTACCCTCGCGTCGGGGGTAACAATGCGTCGCCTCTCCTGGCTGCAGGTTTCTGGCCTTCCGCCGGAGCTCCAGCACACTGTACAGGACCTTCCTTTCGAAGGCCAAGGCTTATTCTCGGACAAGACAGACCCCAGACTCAAGAGTCTGAAAGACAACCGAGTTATCATGCGGTCACTCGGGATGCACACACCAGTGACGCAACGCAGACCCTTCCGGCCGCAGCAACAACAACAACAGCGCAGGCCGTATTCCCAGTTCCGCCAGCGGCAGGACCTTAACAGGCGCCGTGGCAGGAACGGAAGGCGCAGGCACTCGGGGAACCAAGGGGGGCAGAACCAAGGCTCCTCTAAGCCCCCGCCTGGACCTAAGCCTTCATTTTGAAGGTGCGCCCGAGGGCGCAGTAACAGTTTCCCCAATGGATCCTTCCCCCCCGTTTTCCAACCGCCTTTCGTTTTTCCTCCCAGCGTGGTCCCTAATAACATCAGACCGCTGGGTCTTACGCACGGTGCAGTCGGGATACCGCCTGCAGTTTGTTTCATTTCCTCCTCCCCGCCCCCCTTCCTCGTCCCTCTTCAGGGACCCCTCTCACGAGCAATTCCTTCGGCAGGAGGTGCAGACGCTCCTCGGGAAAGGAGCTATAGAGGCGGTGCCGGAGAACGAGAAAGGCAAGGGGTTTTATTCCCGCTACTTCCTGATCCCCAAGGCCAAGGGGGCCCTCAGGCCTATCCTCGACCTGCGAGAGCTCAACAAGTACCTGGTGAAGTTGAAGTTCCGCATGGTATCCTTGGGGACCATTATCCCATCCCTGGATCCGGGAGACTGGTACGCCGCCCTCGACATGCAGGACGCGTATTTTCACATTGCCATCTGGCCACGTCACAGACGTTTCCTTCGCTTCGTTGTGGGGTCTCTTCATTATCAATTTGCAGTCCTCCCATTTGGCTTGTCCACGGCCCCGAGGGTGTTTACGAAATGCATGGCAGTTGTGGTGGCGCAGCTTCGGCGCAGTCGTATCCACGTGTTTCCGTATCTGGACGATTGGTTGATTCGGGGCACGTCGGAACAACAAGTCTGCAGCCATGTCCGCGTGATCACCGACATGTTCGCCACTCTGGGCCTCTTGGTAAACACAGACAAGTCCACCCTGGTTCCCACACAAAGGGTGGAATTCATCGGGGCCGTCCTGGACGCCACTGTAGGCAGGGCCTTGCTGCCATTGCAGCGGTTCCAGGCCTTGTCGGCGATCGTGCAACGGCTGCGGACAGACCCCTTAACGTCAGTGAGGACATGTCTAACCCTGTTAGGCCACATGGCGGCTTGTACTTTTGTGACCGACTACGCTCGGCTCCGCATGAGGCCTCTCCAGTTGTGGCTCATCAGTCATTACAGGCCGACAAGACAGCCGCTAGATATGTTAATCACAATCCCCCAGAGGGTATTAGATTCCCTCGGCTGGTGGCTAGACCAGTCGGTGTTATGTGCGGGTCTCCCCTTCCACCCACCTCAGCCCTCGGTGTCCCTAACAACGGATGCCTCAGATCTCGGCTGGGGGGCCCACCTAGGGACCCTGAGGACGCAGGGCCTGTGGTCCCAGGAGGAGGTGGGGCTACACATCAACATGCGGGAGTTGAGAGCGGTCCGTCTTGCTTGTCAAACGTTCTGTCATCAGCTTCAGGGTCGCTGTGTCGCGGTGTTCACCGACAACACGACAACCATGTATTATATCAACAAGCAGGGCGGCACCAGATCCTCCTCCCTGTGCCACGAGGCGATACGACTCTGGGACTTTTGTGTAGCCCACTCCATTCACCTCATGGCTTCCTTCCTCCCCGGAGTACGGAACACGCTGGCGGATCGATTGAGCAGATCCTTCCTGTCCCACGAGTGGTCCCTTCGCCCAGACGTCGCCCTCTCCATCTTCCGGAGGTGGGGTTATCCCCGTGTGGACCTCTTCGCGTCCAAGGGAAACAGGAAGTGCCAAGCGTTCTGCTCCTTTCAGGGCAGGGAGCCCGGGTCGATAGCGGATGCCTTCCTCATCCAGTGGTCGACCCACCTGTACTATGCGTTTCCCCCATTCCCTTTGGTCCACAGGGTCCTTCTGAAGGTGCGCAGGGACAGGGCTCACGTGATCATGGTAGCCCCGGCATGGCCCAGACAGCACTGGTACTCCATGCTGCTGGACCTGACCATAGCCGACCCAGTTCCCCTGCCCCTTCATCCGGACCTGATTACCCAGGAGCACGGGACCCTCTGTCACCCGGACCTGCAGTCGCTGCACCTAGCGGCGTGGCTCCTGCGTGGCTGACTGGCTCTGAGCTGCGCTGTTCCACGCCGGTGAGGGAGGTGCTCTTGGGCAGCAGGAAGCCGTCCACAAGAGCGACATATTTGGCCAAATGGAAGCGCTTCTCCTGTTGGTGCGTGGAGAGAAATCTCCGCCCTATTGGAGTTTCGGTAGCCGACATCTTAGACTACATTTGGTCCCTCAAAGGGCAAGGTCTGGCCATATCGTCGTTGCGAGTCCACCTAGCAGCTATCTCCACCTTTCACCCGGGTGCGGATGGTCGCTCTGTTTTTTCTCACCCGACGGTGTCTAGATTCCTTAAGGGGCTGGAACGTTTATACCCTAACGTCCGTCCCCCTGCTCCAACCTGGGATCTTAACCTGGTGTTGTCCCGGCTCATGGGGCCCCCCTTTGAGCCGTTAGCTACTTGCTCCCTGCTTTACCTCTCTTGGAAGACGGCCTTTCTAGTAGCTATCACCTCAGCTAGACGGGTGTCGGAACTCCGGGCTCTTGTGGTAGACCCCCCATATACAGTCTTCCACAAGGACAAGGTGCAGCTGAGACCACACCCTGCTTTTCTCCCCAAGGTGGTCTCAGCCTTCCACGTCAACCAAGAGATATTCCTCCCGGTTTTTTTCCCGAAACCTCACTCCTCAGGCAGGGAGCAGCAGCTCCACTCGCTTGATGTCCGTAGGGCTCTCGCGTTCTACGTGGAGAGGACCAAGCCCTTCCGCAAATCCCCCCAGCTTTTCGTGGCAGTAGCGGACCGCATGAAAGGGCTTCCTATCTCCTCCCAGAGGTTGTCCTCTTGGGTAACGTCCTGCATCAGGACCTGCTATGACTTGGCCCATGTCCCTACGGGCCGTGTGACTGCGCATTCTACCAGGGCGCAGGCGTCGTCGCTGGCTTTCCTCGCCCGTGTGCCCATCCAGGAAATCTGTCGGGCAGCGACCTGGTCATCGGTCCACACCTTTGCTTCCCACTGCGCCCTGGTCCAGCAGTCAAGAGAGGATGCGGCCTTCAGATCTGCAGTGCTCCATGCCGCGACTTCTCGCTCCGACCCCACCGCCTAGGTATGGCTTGGGATTCACCTAACTGGAATGGATGTGAGCAATCACTCGAAGAAGAAAAGACGGTTACTCACCTTTGTAACTGTTGTTCTTCGAGATGTGTTGCTCACATCCATTCCACACCCGCCCTCCTTCCCCACTGTCGGAGTAGCCGGCAAGAAGGAACCGAGGAGCGGGTGGGCCGGCAGAGATATATATTGGGCGCCATGGCGGCGCCACTCCAGGGGGCGACCTGCCGGCCCACTGGAGTTGCTAGGGTAAAAAGTTTCCGACGAACGTGCACGCGCGGCGCGCACACCTAACTGGAATGGATGTGAGCAACACATCTCGAAGAACAACAGTTACAAAGGTGAGTAACCGTCTTTTGTCAGAAGAGGAGGAGATTCATCCTCTACCCCCTATGTGCAAGGCAGCAGAGTTTGGGTAGGCACTAAGGGTGAATAAGATTCTGGGCTAACTGCACATCTCACCCCTCCTAGTCCTGCTGAGTGCATCCCCCCTCTCAGGGCTAAAACCTCTAGCTTCCTCTGGCTCAGGGGAGGATTGAACAGTTCTCCTACTCTCAGATCAGGCCCTGGATCACAGTCAGCCAGTACTAAACAGGACTACCTCAGTAGGTCTGATTTAAGCTCAGGTCCTGCAGTTCTGTTCCCTCTGAGAGTGATGGCAGTGATAATCAGTGACCAAACAGCCTCCTTACAGCAAAATAGTGTTTATTTAGAACTAAAGTATTTCAGGGAAAACAGATTTTAGCAAGGTTTCAAAGTAGCAGCCGTGTTAGTCTGTATCCACAAAAAGAACAGGAGTACTTGTGGCACCTTAGAGACTAACAAATTTATTTGAGCATAAGCTTTTGTGGGCTACAACCCACTTCATCAGATGCATGTAGTGGAAAATATATACACACACACAGTGAACATGAAACAATGGGTGTTACCATATACACTATAAGGAGGGTGATCAGTTAAGGTGAGCTATTATCAGCAGGAGAGAAAAAGAACTATTTGTAGTGGTAATAAATACCAGCAATTGACAAGGAGATGTAAGGAACTGGGTTGGGGGGAGGGAGAGAGGAGATAAGCATGGGAAATAGTTTTACTTTGGGTAATGGCCCATCCACTCTCAGTCTTTATTCAAGCCCAGTTTGATGGTGTCCAATTTGCGTATTAATTCCAAATCAGCAGTCTCTCGTTGGAGACTGTTTTTGGAGTTTTGTTGTTGTAATATTGCAACTTTTAGGTCTGTAATCGAGTGGCCAGGGAGATTGATTTGCTCTCCAACTGGTTGTTGAATGTTATAATTCTTGATGTTTGATTTGTGTCCATTTATTCTTTTACGTAGAGACTGTCCGGTTTGGCCAATGTACATTCCAGAGGGACAACAATAAACCAGCCTACCATATACCTGCTGACCCGGTATCTACCTGTCTTCCACTGGACTTAGGCTCAATATTGCAACACTTAATTTTAGGTGTCCTGCTAACTAGTGGAATCCTCATTCCTGAGTTAAGCACCCAGGCTCCCTATACTGTGCATGAGGAAAGAGGATCTAAGAATGGGATTCATAAAAGCCAGCGCAGTGAGTTGGTGCTGTTTAAGCTAACCAGTAGGAAATTCTGAGGAAAGGAATGGGACGTAAGTTTTGCCCCTCAAAAGGCGTTATATGCTAAATTCAAGTGTGACTGGAGTCCTGAGGGGAGCCAGCTGAGGTCACTCAATTAGGATGAACTGCAAAGAATGGGGCAGACAATCCCCAAAGCTGGCGGATATTCCAATACCTTTAGATTTACCAAGCCAGCATAAAACAGTTTCTTTATTACCTTACTGGTTACCCAGAAGTCGTCAACACAGTTCCCTTAAAGTAACCCAGTCTCAGGCCTCCACTTAGACACCCAAGTCAGATGCAATGAGGATTAATGCAAATCTTATTCATCATATGCAAAAGTTCTACCAATCCCAAAGGATCAGACACATTATCTCCCAGGTTAATGAATATCCCAGATCTTACCCAAATACATGCTTACAGCCAATTCTTATTAACTAAACTAAAATTATTAAAAAAGAAAAGAGAGAGATTATGGTTAAAAGATCAATATACATACAGACATGAGTTCAATTCTTGAGGTTCAGATTCATAGCAGAGATGGTGAGCTTTGTAGTTGCATAGAGTTCTTTTAGAATTTAGTCATAGGTTATAGTCCAATGTTCAATATCATATTCAGGGTGTTCCAGCTTAAGTGGGATCTCAGTCTTGTGACTCAAGCTTCCCCTGATGAAGTTTAAGCAGACCTGAGATGACAGGATCAGGACCAAAGGGTCTTTTATACAATGTTCTAGCATCCACGTGACCATACAGTTCTGGGTAAACAATAGGAAATAAGGGCATCTTTGAAGTAGGTTTACTTCCTAAGCATGGCCCGGCAGTTATTCACACAGATTAACATAAGGCAATTGCCTGTGCTTCCACCATTCGCAGATGATTTGCTATACATTTCAAAGAGAGATGAATACAGCCACATCCTGTGTTTACAGTTCATTTAAATGTTAAGATGTTCTTTTGATCTCTGACTTAACTGAATACAGCATAGACAGGAACTGTTGATTATATTGTTAACCACTACCAATATATATGTAAATACACAAAAACACAAACATTATCTCCCCATATGTCTCTAGGGGTTGAATTTGTCATTCATCCTTCAGGATGCTTAACTCTCTCTGGTCATGCGTCACACCAACCTAAATCAAGATACCTATCTCCACAGGGGATTCACAGCCATGAACACTCTCCTAGAGTTAAGTGTCTAAGTGAGTTCAGCCCTTTCTTGAAAAAACAAACAGGCAAAAAACAACAAACCATGATGCTGCTTCTCTGTCCTCAGACCAGCTCCAGAAGCTAGTAGTTAGTACACTCACCTCCGAGACCTGGGTTCCAGTCCCTGCTCTAGTTAATAGTTGTCTTTTAGCAGCTTTAACAGGTGACATTGAAAGACAGTGCTACCTAAGAATACTTTATACCACGCTAGAGCAGGCACTTTTCTGTGATGTGGGAGACTTGGGTTCAAGTCCCTACTCTGACTCAGAAAGGGTGGATTTGAATCTAGACTCCCACATCCAGGATGAGTGCTTTAACCATTTGGCTATGAAGATAGCTCATCTGCTTGTATTTTGGGCTCCACACAGCAAAAGGCTGTCCTAGTTGAATCCAAGACAGTCACAGCTGTGTATACAGATTGAAAACAGGCTGTATACACAGGCTTTCTCCCTACTCGCCTCTCCATCTCTTTGTTTATTCATTGACAAACCCCAGAAAGCTTCCTTCTAAAAGGAAAGTGAAGTAAATAATGAGAAGATCTGTTTTTCTCCTGATAAACATGTAATTAAACAGACAATGACTTTCCAAATATGTTTCATGTAGTACAGATAACCTGGCAGCCTTAATGCCAGCCTCAGACTGCAACACTGTTATCTCAGTGTTCATTGCCCACCAGCCTAGGCCCTCAGGGCTCCCTGTGCCTATCACCCTGGGTCTCAGCATTCCATTGGTCTAGGAAATCAGAACCTATAGCTGAATGTGCCAGCCCAGAAAATCACTTCTGTATCTCTGAAACAGCTGAATAGCTTTGCAGTCTCCTTTCAGTTCTAATTGTTCATTGAACTGTTCAAAGCTCATGGTGGTCGGTGGGGGGACATATTTTCTCCATCCTTTCAGGGTCAAATATCTGTTACGAACACTATCTTTAAAAAGGAGACCAAGGAGAACACAGGGAATTATAGACCAGTCAGCCTAACTTCAATACCTGGAAAGATATTGGAACAAATTATTAAACAGTCAGTTTGTATGCACCTGGAGGATAATAGAGTTATATGGAATAGTCAGCATGGATTTTCCAAGAACAAATCATGCTAAACAAACTTAATTTCCTTTTTTGATAGAGTGGATAGTGGATAGATCCTCATGGATAGAAGGAAGCAGTAGATGTGATATACCTTGCTTTTAGTAAGGTTTTTGACACAGTTCTGCATGACATTCTCATAAGCAAACTAGGGAAATGTGGTCTAGGAATTATTGTTAGGTGGATGCACAAGTGGTTGAAAGAAAGAGTACTTATCAATAGTTTGCTGTCAAATTCGGAGGGCTCATCTAGTATTCCTCTCAGGGGTCAGTCCTGGATCTGGTATTATACATATAAAATGATGGGATCTAAATTAGCTGTTACCACTCAAGAGATTTTGGCATCATTGTGGATAGTTCTCTGAAAACATCCACTCAATGTGCAGTGGCAGTCAAAAAAGCTAACAGAATGTTGGGAATCATTAAGAAAGGGATAGATAATAAGACAGAAAATATCATATTGCCTCTTTATAAATACATGGTACTCCCAGATCTTGAATACTGCAGGCAGATGTGATCGTCCCATCTCAAAAAAGTTATATTGAAATTGGAAAAGGTTCCGAGAAAGGCAACAAAAATTATTAGGAGTATGGAACAGCTTCCATATGAGGAGAGATTAATAAGATTGGGACTTTTCAGCTTGGAAAAAAGACAACTAAGGGAGGATATGATAGAGGTCTATAAAATCATGACTGGTGTGGAGAAAGTAAATAAGGAAGTGTTGTTTACTTCTCATAACACAAAAACTAGGGGGTCATCAAATGAAATTAATAGGCAGCAGGTTTAAAACAAACAGAATGAAGTATTTCCTCTCACAATTCACAGTCAACCTGTGGAACTCTTTGCCAGAGGATGTTGTGAAGGCCAACACTATAACAGGGTTCAAAAAAGAACTAGATACGTTCATGGAGGATAGTTCCATCTGTGGCCATTAGCCACGATGTGCAGGGATAGTGTCCCTAGCTTTTGTTTACCAGAAGCTGGGAATGGGCGACAGGGGATGGATCACTTGCTGATTACCCGTTCTGTTCATCTCCTCTGGGGAACCTAGCATTGGCCACTGTTAGAAGACAGGATACTGGGCTAGACCGACCTTTGGTCTGACCCAGTAGGGCCATTCTTATGTTCTTATGTTCTAACTATTCAATATTTTCATTAATAACTTTGATAAAGGAGTAGAGAGTATGCTTATAAAATCTGTAGTTGACATCAAGCTGAGAAGTGTTGCAAGCACTCTGGATGACAGGTTTAAAACTCAAAATGTCCTTGACAAATTGGAGAACTGATCTGAATTCAACAAAATGAAATTCAATAAAGACAAGTGCAAATTATCTCACTTAGGATGACCTGCACATTTCCCAGAGTCACTATCTTTCTTAGCAGAAGGGTATTGATTGCCCTGACTACTTGGATCACAGCAGCCCCCACAGTAGATTTGCCTACTCCGAATTGATTACCGATTGACTGGTAGCAGTCAAGTGTTGCAAGCTTCCACGGGGCTATCACCACTCACTTCTCAACTGACAGGGCAGGTCTAATCTTGGTATTCTTGCGCTTCAGGGCAGGGGAAAGCAACTCACAAAGTTCCATGAAAGTGGCCTTACGCATGCGAAAGTTTCGCAGCCACTGGGAATTATCCCATACTTGCAACACTATGCGGTCCCACCAGTCTGTGCTTGTTCGCCAGGCCCAGAATCGGCGTTCCACTGTATCAACAAACCCCAATGCCGCCATGATGTCCTAATTGCCACATCCTGTGCTTTCAGGAATGTCTGTGTCCATGTCCTCCTCATAATCTTCCTCATGCTGGTGGCTCCTAGCTAGGCTCTGCACATTCTGCAGGATAATGCACAAGGTGTTTACAATGCTCTCAAAAGCAGTGTGAAGCTGAGCAGGCTCCATGCTTGCCATGCTATACCATCTGCACAGATAACCCAGGAAAAAAGGCATGAAATGATTCTTTGCCGTTGCTTTCAAGGAGGGAGTGGGGAGACTGATGACATGTACCCAAAACCACCTGCAACAGTGTTTTTGCCCCATCAGGCATTGGGAGCTTAACCCAGAATACCAACGGGCAGCAGGGACTTGGGATAGCTACTCACAATGCACCACTCCATAAATCAATGCTAGTCACAGTATTGAGGATGCACTCTGCTGACCTAATGCGCTTAGTGGGGACACTCACGATCAACTGTATAAAATCGGTTACTAAAGATCGACTTCTATAAAATCGACCTAATATCTCAGTGTAGACATGCCCTTCATTTCAGTTCAGTATCTTCACCTCATCATGTGACGGGAGATTAAACTACTGAATACTATCTGTTTACAGGCTGCAGTAGCAAGGACTATGGGGGTAGAGGACATCCATCTCCACATTTTCACTGCAGTAGATGGCCTCTGCTTTCTCTAGGAAGGCTATCTGGAGCAACAAGAAAATATCCTAGAGAGCACATTCCTTTCCACTCTCAGAGTAGGAGGCAGTCTGTTCTGTCCAGGTTTTTATATTGCCTTCATCAGCTAATATCTGAGGTTCTTCTGTGCTCAAGGTTTAACGCAAAGGAAAGTCCAGAGTATCTGCCTGTATTCTCCTCTGAAGCTTGAAGCAGTACGACACACTTCACTTTCATTAGCACAGACATTCACTGCAAAAACTAAATAAAATTATAGTAAAGAATGTACCTACTCTTCTGAAATGCAGAAAGAAAACTCATTTACTCCTCTTTATTGTTAGGGCAAAACTGTACTTACTGTAATATCATAAGAGTTGAAAGCAAGAGAGAGATTAAAGAATCTCAGCCAAAAAACATTCTCTTAGAAGGGGTAGTTTTGCGTGGATCCTTGTTTTGTTTTATTTTCTGTCTGAATGTATTCATGCTGCTGTGCACTCATGCTAATTCTGCTGTGTGTAGTCATTTATAATCATTACCCTAGCTCATTGATATTGTAATGGGCTTCAAGTATTCTCTACATAGCTTACATGCTCCATAGTCTTTGCTCCTAGATAACTAATGATTCCTCCATCAGTTTTGTCATGTACCCTATCTCAGCTTCCTCCATTCAGTACCCCATCCAGTTCTACTTTCAATTCCTTTGGTTTGAGTGTAGTTTTCTTTCTTACCATTTTTTTACACCTGTATACAAAGGTGACCAGGGCCATAATATCTGAATGCACTTTACAAAGGTTTGTAGTAAGAGTAAATATAATTTCCTGAATATAGGGACAGATTCTTCAACATTCACGCGTGTGAGTAGTGCCATTGACTATTGATTTAGAGGCCCATATGAAGTACATAGACTACATTTCTCTCCCTTCCCTGCTTCAGCACTGAAGTTGTTTAAAAGTGAGATGGAGAAACGTGGCCAATAGCCTAGGTGCCTGGTATTTCAGTGCCCATGGCTAGTGGGAAAGCTGTACAGATATATTTTTCAGTTCATTCTAAAAGTGGTCAGGTTCAGACTTAGTCATATAGTTGGCCTCCATCTCCTGCAAGAGTGTTCACCCTTGGGTCAGATAACAAGTGTTCCAGATGAACAGAGGTGCACAAAAATGTGTAGGCTATCTCTCATGTAACAAGGACCTGGGCCATTTAGGTCATAATCAGCATCTTGAATGTCACCCAGAAGGGATCTGGAAGACAGTGCAGAATGCAGCACATAGATGTAATCAGCTCTTAGTGGTCCTCCTTATCCAGAAGGTGAGGATCCTCATTCTGTACTAGCCAAGACTTCTAAGTAGCTTTCATGTTTGGGCCCTGATAGATTTTATTGCAGTGAATCAATCTCAAAGTATCCAAAGCATGGATTCAACCCTGTATGACTCTTCAAATGAAAGTCCTTGGACAAGAGGAGCAGTCATCCAGCACCACCCTTTGGGATTGCACTGAGAGAAATGTGTGGAACTACACTAAAAGTGAATCACTGCACTTAATGCTGTTTACATGCCATGCTCGGGTCTAAAACAGGTCTGGGTGGGATCCAAAGAGTTTGAGGATATTGGATGCTGTTGTAGTTGGTCTGCCACAACCTTTTTAATTCTGTTTGGCCAATACTCAGATACTATGGTGAATGAAAAGAATATGCTTCTAGTCAACACCATATTTACAGCAGAAGTAGAGAGTGATTTTACCTCTGTATACAGCATTGGTGAGACTGTAACTGGAATATTGTGTACAGTTCTGGTATCCACGTTTTAAAAAGGATGTTGAAAAGTTGGAGAGGGTGCAGAAAAGAGCCACAAAAATGATTTGGTGGCTGGAAAAGATGCCTACAGTGACAAGTTTAAAGAGCGTAATCTCTTTATCAAAAAGAAGATTAAGAGGTGAACTGATTACAGTGTATAAATACCTTCATGGGAGAAAATATTCAGTAATGATGAGCTCTTTAATCTAGTGGAGAAAGACAGAACAAGAATAAATGGCTGGAAGCCAGAGAAATTCAAATGAGAAATTAGACACAATTTTTTAACAGTGAGGGTGATTAGCCATTGGAACAAACTACCAGGGGAAATGGTGGATTCTCCATCACTTGATGTCTTCTATTCAAGATTGGATGCATTCTGGAAGACATGCGTTAACCAAACTCATGTTATGCTTTAGTCAAACACAAGATATCTGCTGCAATATGGGGTAAATGAGTGAAACTTAATGGCCTGTGTTATACTAGAGGTCAGACTGGATAATCTAATGGTCCCTTCTATCTTTAACTCTATAAATCTGTGCATGAAGTAGATTAAGATTATATTTTGGTAGTCTGTGATTTTTCAGAGATGATAAAATAGTAATAATTATTATTATTTATTTTATTAGTGATAATGTCCACTATGTGTTAAGCATGTTCTAATAAGCACCCAAGGAGGATGTTCCTTACTTTGAGGAGCTCACAGGCTTAAGACAATCAAGCAGACAGAGGTCAGGGGAAAAGGAATAATAATAAGCAATTTAAAAATACAAGTTAACTTGAATCACTGTAGGCAGAACAGCAGAAGTGAATAATTAAGAGGAACTTAAATATGGATAGCATAGGGGCCTTGCAGATGAGCCCAGAGAGGTCATACCATTAATAGGTACATAGAAGAAGGTATGGAGGTGACTGAATGAGACTTGAATAGATAAAATGTGTTTTAAACATTTGGTCCTATCATGCATTTTTCAGTGGAGGTGACATACTTCACTCCAGATCTTCACTGACTATTGGACTGGCAAAACCATGTCACTGGAAAATTAGGCCACTTGGATAGTTTGGATGTACTGCTTATCCATTGGTGGAAAATGTTCTTTTAACTAGAGGGGTCATTTCCAGCAGCCTCAGCATATGGGAGAAAGATGAAGAGCACCCTATGTGCAGGAGCTGCCTTCAAAGAGAGATGTCCACATTCATATCTTGGCTTGAACTGATGTTTATCTAAGAATAAACAGGCATCTGTTATTATTGGCGTATTCCTGGCAATTATTCTGATACAAGGATTAAACAATCCCCAGAAAACTGTAAACAAATAACATTAAAGTTCTGATGCAAAATCCTAGCAAAGCCAGAAAACTGCACCATGTCCGTGACTAGTACTGTCAGGCAACAGTCATATTATTAGTGCTGCAGATTGTGATGCAACACCTAGGCACAACAGGGTGAGTCAGAATGATGTGACAGCCCTACCCTTAACTTGCAGTTTCCTGGCTTTGGTAAACTTTAACTCACACTCATCCTTAATGTTAGAAAGGAAGATATTGTTCTGTCTAATGTGCCCTTTAAAGACCCCTGAATTGCAGGTTTGCTCTGTAGGCCAAAGGCAGTATCTCAGACTAGCGGGTTAAGTTTTGAGGACTGGAGGAGTTGTATCACACAGTTGCCCGTAATGATTGTTAGGCTGTTGCACCCAGCCCACTTGTTACGGTGCAGATCTTTGAACTACTTCTCAGGCCTGCTCTATACTACAAACTTAGGTCAATGGAAGATGTCTTATGTCGACCTAATAATGTATGTGTCTACACTATCAGATCTTTTCTGCAGACCTAACTCACCTGTAATGTCGACTTAATTACTCCACCTCTGCAAAAGGCATAGCACTTAATTCAGTGTTGATTGGTTGTCAGAGAGGCAGTGTAAATGCAGCGTTGTGTAAATCGACTAAGTTAGCCTCCAGGAGGTGTCCCACAATTCTCTGTTGTGACCACTCTGGAAATCGTTTTCAACTCTGCTGCACAGCAGCCAAGTACACAGGAAACAGCTCCTCCCCTGTTAAAGCCCTGGGAACTTTTGGATTGCCATTTCCTGTTTGATCAGCATAGAGAGCTCGCCAGACCAGCTGATTGTGGCAACTCAATGCCCCAAACGTGGTCCAGCCTGGAGTACACAGGAGGTGGTGGAACTTATTGGTCTGTGTGGAGAAGAGTCTGTGCAGGCACAGCTCTGATCCAGCTAAAGAAACGTAGGCATCTATGAAAAGATTGCACAGTGCATGGGGGAAAAGGGCTGCAGCAGGGATATGCAGCAGTGCTGCGTGAAAATCAAAGAACTTCGGTAGGCATAGCAGAAGACAAGAGAGGTGAACAGTTCTGGGTCTGCACCACAGACATGCCACTTCTATAATGAGATGTATGCAATTCTTGCTGGCGACTCCACCATTACCCCCAAATGCAGCATGGATACCTCCCAGGAGTTTGAGTCCTGAGCCACCTCAGGCAACAATGAGGAGGACATTCTGGATGAGAAAGAGGAGGAAGAGGAAAGTGGGATACAGATGAACAGTGGATTCATTATCTATGAGAGCCAGGAACTATTTTTAACCCTAGAGCCCAGTCGGTCGCAGGACAGCATAGTGGCCGAGCGTAATGCCTGGGAAAGCACCTCTGGTGAGTATGCAATTCCAGTCAAACTGTAGGGGTTACATGCTCTTATATTTGATGTTTAATCTGAAGAAAAAGTGAGGTGCAGTGGGTATCTGCTTCCTAGTGGCTGCTCCAGCTATGCAGAGGGTGTCCATTGGTAAAGACTGTTTATGTGTACAGGGATGGCCTGGGAATTCTCCATGGCAAGCTCTAGGAAACTTTCATGGAGATACCCTGCAGTCCTTTGCAGAAGGTGTCTGGGGAGGGCTGCTTTATTTCTTCCACCACAATAGGACACTTTCCCACGCAACTCCAGTATTAACTCTGCTGGCTCATTGCAGTACACAGCATAGCAACATAAGGACTGGGTCTGTACCCAGACGCTTGCAGCATTTATTCCCTTGCTGCCTCTGTTACCCTCAGGAGACTGATATCACATAGGGTCATCTAGGGGAGATAGTGGAAGTTTTCATTACAAGTGTTCGGACTGCAAACAGTAGAGCTTGTGATCCACCATACATGGTGACTTCCAGGTTCCTCAACCACGCTGTCCCTAACATGCCAGTGGTTTGGTTGGCAGGGACTGGTGTTGACCTCAGATTCTGCAAGTCCAGGGCAACTATTACCAGCAACTTTAAGGGGGGTCTTCCTGCGTTATTTTGTGGCTGCATACTGTCTTCCCTGTCCCCTAGAGCCACCTCGGACAAAGATCGCGATTTGGGAGACTTAACACTGGTCCCTGGTCTCAAAGCAACACGTTGCCAAGGGGAGGGGGCATTGTCCACCTGTGCTCCTGACACGGGTTTCCCACAAATTGCATCACAAGGCCCATTGCCCATGCCACTGGGCCATACTCACCATGGCTGGAACAGCAAACCATTTTGTTGACTAGCTAGGGATTATGAATATGTTCTGTCTTGCAGTTGAGTGTAATAAGAGGAGTGTTTTTTAAATAGCAACTTTGCACCAGACCCAGGGTATTCACTGACAATGGTTGCCTTGTGCTTTGAATGCCTTGCAGTGGAGAGCTTGGCCTTCAGCACATCCTCCACACTGGCAGAGAGGCTTTCGCAGATTAGAAGATGGAAAAAAAGAATGTGTGATGACATGTTCAGTGAGATAATGAATGCCTCTGGGACAGCTGACATGGAGCAAATACCCTGGAGGATTTCATTATCTGAAAAACTGGTCATGGAATGGAGAGCAGGAGAGTATCTGAAGAGCATAAGCATGCCACCCAGGATGAGATGCTGCAGATTATGAAGGACTAATCAGACATATTGAGGCATCTGGCTGAGCTTCAAGAAAAGAAGCTTGAGGCTAGATTCCCTCTGCAGTCCCTGCAGAACTGCCTGCAAGCATCACCCTGTTCCCAATCTCCCTCCCCTGAAATGTTCCAGGAGGCGGGGGTTAGGGTTGGGGAGTTCAGTATCCCTTCCGCTCAACACACGGAGAGGGTACTAAGAACAAAAGGCGGCCATTCAGAAACCTATGATGGGCAAGACTACTGTGCTTTCAGACAAGCTGACTTGGTTTCTCCCATCCCAATTTTATCACACTGTTTGTGCAAGGTTAAACTATTTTCCTGTTCTTTCAGTTGCTTTATGTTTGTGCAATAAAAGTCAACGTTTTGAGAATGAAATGCTCTTTATTTATTCCAATCATGAGGCCATGGGGGGGGGGGGGCGCGTTATCCAAGGAAATTGATGCAATGGAGGGGATGGTATAGAAAGGCACAACTCAGATAACCAGCACACTTTGCTGAGGCTCATTACCGAAATGGGTTTTCAAAACCTCCCAGAGACACAGAGCTCCTTGCTGGGCTCTTATTACCCTGGTATCTGGCTGCTCAAAATTAGCTGACAACCTATCTGCCTCCACACCCCACCCGTGTGGAAACTTGTCTCCCTTTGCCTTATGGATATTATGGGGCACACAGCATCCAGCAATGGGAATATTGCTTTCGCTGAGGTCTAACCTACTCAGCAAACTGCGCCAGTGCCCCTTTAAACATTCAAAGGCACATTCCACCATCATTTTGCACTTGCTCAGGCTATGGTTGAACCGGCCCTTACTTCTGTCCAGGTGGCCAGTGTACAGCTTCATAAGCCATGGGTGCAAGGGGTAGGCTGGGTCTCCCAGGGTCACTATTGGCATTTCAACATTGTCAGTGGTTATTTTGCTATCTGGAAAGAAAGTCCCTGCTTGCAGCTCTCTGAACAGACCTGTGTTCCTATAGACATGCACATCATGCAACTTTTCCTGACCATCCATGTTGATGTCGGTGAAACATCCCCTGCAATCCACCAGTGCTTACAATACCATTGAAAAGTATCCCTGATGATTTATTTAGTCTTTGGTAGGTGGTCTGGTGCCAAGATAGAGATATACGTGCCAGCTATTCTCCCCTCTCCCCCCCAGATAAGGAACCCCATCATGGCAAAACCATCCACTATGTCCTGCATATTTCCCAGAGTCACTGCCCTTCTTAGCAGAAGTCAATTAATGGCCCTGCACACTTGGATCACAACAGCTCCACGGGTGGATTTACCAACTCCGAATTGATTCCTCACTGACCAGTAGCAGTCTGGCATTGCAAGCTTCCACAGAGTGATCACCACTCACTTCTCCACTCTCAGAGCAGGTCTCATTTTAGTGTTGCTGTGCTTCAGGGCTGGGGAAAGCTCTGCATAAAGTTTCTGGAAAGTGACCTTCTGCATGCGAAAGTTCTGCAGCTACTGCTTGTCATCCCATAGCTGCACAATGATGTGATCCCACTAGTCAGTGCTTGTTTCCTGGGACCAGAAACAGTGCTCCACCGTGTTCAGCTGCTGCACAACTGCCAGCAGCAACTGGGAATTGTTTTGTTCTGTGGCTTGCAAAGAGGGCTGCTGGCATGACATCGCAATGTTCTGCACAGAGACTCCTGTCTCGGCTCTGGAAATACTGCAGGATAGTGTTGGACTGCTAACATCTTTCCATCAACCATAACTCAAATGTAGCCAGAGTTGGGGATCTCTTTGACTCTCCCTTTTTCAGTTTTCCTTTTCATTTCCCTAGGCTCTTAGGTCTACTTTCCAACCATTGTCGGAGTTGTGCGTGAGCATCAAGTTCAGAGTGGACCCTTGTGTTTATATGCACTCACACATACACACATACACACTTTCAGGCAGAACTGTGGATGTTTATTCTTCATTTTTTAGTTTGTCTTTTGTGTAACCTTCAGTCTCAATAGTGGGAATAAGTGTGTGAGCTGCTGTTACTGTTTTTGTTTGTTTGGAAAAGGAGGAGGATCAATTTTTAAAGTAAGACAAATGCACATTCTGGCCCTGGCTTCTATTTATTTTATAACTGTTCTTGTCAGTGGAAAAAGCAGATTAGTCAAGGAAGGAACACTTGTATGATTTTATTTTCTTCAGAGTTCTTATTGAAAAAACCCCACATCTAACAGAAACAGTTCTATCATCTAATAGCTCATAAAATATTTCAACACAAACTTTATAAATAATAAAGCATGGAGGGAGGATTAATATTAACCTTTTTTCAAATTAAAGCTTTTTTAAAAACACAAATATGTTTTGCTTTTTAAGTTTAAGGCATGGAATCTCCTAGAATTTTTGGTTTTCAGATTGTTGTTTGTGTGTAAATGTACAGAAGGCTGGGGAGGCCATGCTGCAGCCTTCCTGTGAGCCAGATGTGTCCAAAGAGTAGCCCACAGGCCAAATGTGTCACGTGGAGTTGCCAGTGTTACCATCTCTCATTCATTTATTATGATATTGATGCTTTTCTTGAAGCCCCAGGTTCTGGAGGCAGCTGATTACAAGACTATCTCATCTTTCATTAGAAAACAAAGTTTCTAGCATTCGTGGCTGTGAAAAAAAGCTGAAAACATGACTTAAGTGCACCCTAAAGATTCAGAAGGCAACCCCCCCCAAATTATTATTTTAATATTTCATTATCTTTAAGCCAGTCTCATAATTTTTTGGAGCTTGATGCATGACTTTTAAGAGTCTGGAGTTAACAACACTGATGGTACTACAGAAAGTTGGCCTGCAGAAACTCTCCCAGCATGCAAAGCTTCTCTGTTCATGCTTTCATCTCTTCCCCTCCCACCTTGGGTATGCGCAGATTTACATGAGGCCAAAGACCCACAATATTTCCGTTGTGGGATCACTGGCCCCCCTTGCTTTCCCTGGTTCTGCAGCCCTGGAATGTTGTTGTGTTCCATTGTAACTAAATACGGTTAGCACACAAAGTTCAGTATCTCTTGTTCTCTCCCTGGGTATCTGGGATTTCAGAGGCCATATCAGTTTGGGGGATATGGTAGACTGAATATGTCTGAAGACCATGATGTAGTTTGTTTGTTACTGGAATTTCAGATACAGTACTTTGTGGTACCAACCAAAAGTGGCCCTTGGGGATTCCAGTTTTCATTCATTCTGACTATTACCTTCCGTCCTTCCTTCCATCTTCTTTGTCTTTCCACACAGCACAGCAATGAAGACTATTTACTCAGCTGTGGCCTGGATTTGAGCCTTTGTGCCCTGGAGACAGGAAGGAGCAATGTGGTCGTGGACCAGAACTGCCCTTGTTTATTCTGAATGGCTCTTGGCAGACAGGATGGGTGCATGGGCAAGTGTCATTTTTCCGCATGGTACTCAGTGACCCCATTACAGTGAATACGAAAACAGTCATCACAGCAAACTGCAGACACCTCTTAAGGCCTGTGGTGATTCCTTTCCTGTGTAGCGAATATCCATCTAAGTCAGTGAAATTGATATGCTCTGTTAGTCAGTCCCTTGAGATGTACCAGTGCTGAGCTGCATTGCATTCCAAAAGGGTCTGCTCAGACTGATCCCCACTTTGATCACGGGGTTTGCAGTGCTCGCTCCCCTGGCATAACAGGGAATTAAGTCTTTTTCCTTGTCAGACACCTGAGTTTCTCTGCTCTCTTCATTGCATGCAGCCCTGACCTAGATGGGCCACTTGCTCCTAGACTGAAACAATAATTTATTCTCATTGGGAATAGGCATCTCTAAGAATGGCGCTGATCTCTTCTAGTGCAGTTTCTTTGCCAGCATGTTCCCAGAGTTTTTCTGAGCAAAGATTTACAATTGTTCTACACTGTTCTTGATGGTTTCCTGATGCAGAAATGATGAAACTGCTGTCACTCAACATCAGGCTTTAAAGAGAAAAAGGTGCAGAAATTATGAACATATTAAAAATCTGGAGAAGGTTCACTCCTGCAAGTTAGAGGGTTCACTTGAGGCATAAGTAGTGCTCAGTCAGTTCCTCAGGCTGCCTCGGCTGGGGATCATTGATGCTGTGCAGGAAATCTGCTGCTGCTGCTATCATTCCTTGAACTATTGAGAAAAACATTGTTAAAAAATACAGAATTTACAAAATGGGGATGCTTTGCTCTGACTCCCCAGTGGAGATTTTTGGCCTGCATGGGGAGAAGTATCCTATCCAAGGCTGACAGGCTATCCTCTCTATGTATATGTACATGTCTGCTGTGAACAGATCTTAAATACTGTGTTCCTTTCCTGGCACCTCAGTACCAAAAACTGAACAGAGTTCAGAATGATTAGGGGGCCAGAAAGAGAGATTTTGGAGGAGAGATTAAAAGAACTAATAGCTTGGCTAACCTAAGGTGTGTATAGATAGAGGACGGAGTTATAATAATGGCCTACTAATATGTGAAAGGGAGGAACGTCAGAGAGCAAAAGAAAATATATAGAGTGATATAAGACAGTGTAAATGAGAGGAATTTGAAACTAAACAAAGGAAATTCAGGTTGAATATTAGGTAAAGCTTCCAGATAGTGCAATCTGTTTAGATTGTGGAATAGTCTTTCCAGAGAAGTGGTGGGAACTCCTTTGCTAGAGTCATTTAAAACTAGACTGGATCAAGCCTAGAAGAATAGTTTCTAGAAACCATTCCTGGCCTGGTCACTGAGGAAGGAGAATGAACTAGATCTTCTTCAAGTGCTTGCTCATGTCAATTCCATTCTAGGTGTGCGTGCTCCCACATGCACGGTCGACTTTTGCCATAGTGGTATCTTTAGGGTCGGCAGTGGCACCCTCTGGAGTGCCATGCTCATGCCACGGTATATCAGGTGCCGCTGGCTCTACACCCTCTCAATTCCTTACCGACTGTGGTGGTTAGTCAGAGCACCTATCTCCCTTGCCTTGCAAGTGGTTAGCAGTTTTCTGTCCTCATGAAGAGCTGTTCAGCCTTAGGGCTTTGTACATAGGGTTCTTGATAGTTACTTATAGTTGTAGTTAGAGTTAGAGTCCCCAGTGGGACTTTGCCCCAAGCAGGACATGCCCAAGTCCCCTGGGTTCAAGCCGTCCATGGACTATAATAGGCCTATGCCTGTTAACGATCTCCACGGCAGTTGTCTCAAGTGCTTGGGCGAATTGCACATCAAAGAGAAGTGCCGTATTTGTAAAAACTTTTGGCTACGAACTCAGAAGGAGTGGGATATCCAACTCGGAGCCCTTCTTATGGAGTCAGCCTTTGCCCAGCTTCCAAGCCCTCCCACCAAGAATCGGTGAGCACCTCAGCATTGGTGCATAGCACACCCCTAGCATCAGGCTCCACCCGGCACCAATCAACATCTCTGGTGCCTAGGTGTCGAAGCACAGCTCCCCAGCACCAGGCAAAAAGGCCCAAGGGTCTTTGGGCCAGGGACCTAGTTCGGTCCGCCTGGCCACACAGGAGCCGCAAGTGCACACTTCTCCTGTTGGGGATCTGAGCCCCTTGGAAGGTCCATCGTTGACTCCTGTTGAAGGAAAAGGCCCAGGTAGGGACCGTTGAATTGTGGAGGTGAATGCGTGGAGAATTGGAAGTCCTGGAATAATCAAGGAACTATGATGTGATTGGAATAACAGAAACTTGGTGGGGCAGTTCACATGACTGGAGCACTGTCATGGATGGGTATAAACTGTTCAGTAAGCACAGGTGTGGGAGGAAAGGTGGAGGAGTTGCATTGTATGTAAGAGAGCGGTATGATTGCTCAGAGCTCCAGTTTGAAACTGGAGAAAAGCCTGTTGAGAGTCTTTGGGTTAAGTTTAGAGGTGAGCGCAGTAAGGATGATGTTGTGGTGGGTGCATGCTATAGACCACCCGATCAGAAGGATGAGGTAGATGAGGCTTTCTTCAGAAAACTAACTGAAGTTTCCAGATCACAGGCCCTGGTTCTAATGGAGGACTTCAATCACCCTGACATCACTGGGAGAGCAATGCAGCAATGCACAGACAATCCAGGAAGTTTTTGGAGAGCGTTGGGGATAACTTCCTAGTACAAGTGCTGGAGGAACTGACTAGGGGCCATGCTCCTTTTGACCTGCTGCTTACAAAAAGTGAAGAATTGGTAGAAGAAGTAGAAGTGGGTGGCAACTTAGGCAGCAGTGACCATGAGATGGTTGAGTTCAGGATCCTGACAAAAGTAAGAAAGGAAAGTAGCCAAAAACGGACCCTGAACTTCAGAAAAGCAGACTTTGACTCCCTTAGGTAATTGATGGGCAGGATCCCCTGGGAAGCTAATATGAGGGGGCAAGGAGTCCAGGAATGCTGGGTGTATTTTAAAGAAGCCTTATTGAGGGTGCAGGAACAAACCATCCCAAAGTGCAGAAAGAATAGCAAATATGGCAGGCAACCAGCTTGGCTTAACGGTGAAATCTTCGGTGAGTTTAACACAAAAAAGAGGCTTACAAGAAGTGGAAACTTGGACAGATGACTAGGGAGGAGTATAAAAATATTGCTTGAGCATGCAGGGGTGTAATCAGGAAGGCCAAAGCATAATTGGAGTTGCAGCTAGCAAGGGATGTAAATAGTAACAAGAAGGGTTTCTACAGGTGTGTTAGCAACAAGAAGGAGGTCAGGGAAAGTGTGGGACCCTTTCTGAATGGGGGAGGCAATATAGTGACAGATGATGTGGAAAAAGCTGAAGTACTCAATGCTTTTTTTGCCTCGGTCTTCACAGACAAGGTCAGCTCCCAGACTGCTGGACTGGGCAACACAGTATGGGGAGGAGGTGAGCAGCCCTCAGTGGTGAAAGAACAGATTAAGGACTATTTAGAAAAGCTGGACGTGCACAAGTTCATGGGTCCAGATCTAATGCATCCAAGGGTGCTGAGGGAGTTGGCTGATGTGATTGCAGAGCCATTGGCCATTATCTCTGAAAATTTGTAGCGATTGGGGGAGGTCCCAGACTATTGGAAAAAGGCAAATATAGTGCCCATATTTTAAAAAGGGGAGAAAGAGAACCTGGGGAACTACAGACTGGTCAGCCTCACTTCAGGCTCCTGAAGAATCATGGAGCAGGTCCTCAAGGAATCCGTTCTGAAGCACTTGGAGGAGAGG
This sequence comes from Gopherus flavomarginatus, assembly GCF_025201925.1. Taxonomy (NCBI): domain Eukaryota; kingdom Metazoa; phylum Chordata; order Testudines; family Testudinidae; genus Gopherus; species Gopherus flavomarginatus. The sequence goes on from NC_066621.1 coordinate 87,107,812, forward strand.
AAGGTGATCAGGAACAGTCAACATGGATTCACCAAGGACAAGTCATGCCTGACCAACCTGATTACCTTCTATGATGAGATACTGGCACTGTGGATATGGGGAAAGTGCTGGACAGTGGTGATATATTTTGACTTAAACAAAGCTTTTGATACGGTCTCCCACAGTATTTTTGCCAGCAAGTTAAAAAAGTATGAATTGGATGAATAGACTATAAGGTGAATAGAAAGCTGGCTAGATTGTCGGGCTCAGCAGATAGTGATCAACGGCCTGCTGTCTAGTTGGCAGCCTGTATCAAGCGGAGTGCCCCAGGGGGTCGGTCCTGGGGCCAGTTTTGTTCAACGTCTTTATTAATTATCTGGATAATGGGATTAATTGCACCCTCAGTAAGTTCGCAGATGACACTACAATGGGGGGAGAGGTAGATACGCTGGAGGGTAGGGATAGGGTCCAGAGTGACCTAGACAAATTGGAGGATTGGGCCAAAAGAAATCTGATGTGGTTCAACAAAGACAAGTGCAGAGTCCTGCACTTAGAAAGGAAGAATCCCATGCACTGCTACAGGCTGGGGACCGACTGGCTAAGCAGCAGTTCTGCAAAAAAGGACCTGGGGATTACAGTGGATAAGAAGCTGCATATGAGTCAGCAGTGTGCCGTCGTTGCCAAGAAGGCCAACGGCATATTGGACTGTATTAGTAGGAGCATTGCCAGCAGATTGAGGGAAGTGATTATTCCCCTCTATTCGGCACCTGGAGTATTGCATCCAGTTTTGGTGTCACCCCCCCCCCCGCCCACTACAGAAGGGATGTGGACAAATTGGAGAGAATCCAGTGGAGGGCAATGAAAATGATTAGGGGGCTGGGTCACATGACTTACAAGGAGAGCCTGAGGGAACTTGCATTATTTAGTCTGCAGAAGAGAAGAGTGAGGGGGGATTTGATAGCAGCCTTTAACTACCTGAAGGGGGGTTCCAAAGAGGATGGAGCTAGGCTGTTCTCAGTGGAGGTAGATGACTGAACAAGAAGCAATGGTCTCAAGTTGCAGTGCGGGAGATCTAGGTTCGATATTAGGAAACACTATTTCACTAGGAGGGTGGTGAACCACTGAAATGGGTTACCCAGGGAGGTGGTAGACTCTCCATCCTTAGAGGTGCTTAAGGCCCGGCTTGACAAAGCCTTAGCTTGTCTGATTTAGTTGGTGTTAGTCCTGCTTTAAGCAAGGGATTGGACTAGATGACCTCCTGAGGTCTCTGCCAACCCTAATATTCTATGATTCTATGACTCAAGAGATTGGTATGGGACACAACCCTAATATTCTATGATTCTATGACTCAAGAGATTGGTATGGGACACAAGCTCCTGCCGGCACTGGCACCTGCCCAGGCCTCCCCGGCGCAGAGAAAGCAGAGGCCTCAAATGGTGCCATCAACACAACAGAAGTAGCAGGATGCGGCAAAGGCTCCCCCAGAGGGCAAGCCAGCCACTGTGACTCCTGGGGAGATAGTGGATCGCCAACAATCCTCTGAGACGAGACAGTGCTCCTCACCCCAGGGACCCAAATCCCCGGAGCCACAGCCCAGATCCTCTGGGGTTTATCCCCAGTCACTGGCACCATGATTGCGGTCGCTGCCACCCAGGCGTGGTTCACCTAGAGATTGACATCAGTCTCCGTGTTACTGGCTCCGCTTGTCCTCCTACCGGCTGGCTTCCTATTGAAGATCCCCGTCACCTGCCACATGGGAATGATCCCCATGCAGGCTCCGGTCTCCCAGATGCCGCTACCATTCGCCCCAGTACCCACACCACTCATCCTGCTCCGGTCACTGGTCTCCGACGGCAACCGTTAGCAGGCACACCTAGGTATTGATGGCTCCTCTGTGGTTGCTGGAAGAGGATGCCTCCGGTATGGAGGGACCATTTAGCTCCTCGCCCAGGTCCCACCGGTGTGATTGGGGCCCAACACCACGTCAACTGTGACGGTGCAACTGTGGCATCAAACCCAGTGGCCTACCCAGTCACAAACAGAAAGTGTCTGTATTTGAACCTAGAGGAGCTGCTTTGTGGAAGGAAGCTGAAGCAGGTGCCATTTCTCAGGTGCTACACAGGAAGGTCTATATTCCCTTGGAGCACTGCATGTTATGCCCCTGGGAAAAGTCAGCACCTAACACGACTCTCTAGTAACCCTAATTAGTGGATGCAGAGGAGTTTTGATGGCATCAGCCAGCCTTTCTCAGCAAGAAAGAGATTCTTAAATTGAGAAGAAAAATGGGAAATCTGTTAGGACAAACCCCCACCCCCAGTAAGGGGGAGCTAAGGGAAAAGGTTGGGATCTGATTTTGCTGAGAGTCCCCCAGGAATGTGTCTTTAGTCATTCTTGAATATAGGAAAATATCCATTTAGCTGCCTGAGGCACTACAGTGAAACCACATCTGCCTCTTTGATGTCCAGAGAATCAGTAGAATTTTCCCTTTGTCTCTCTTGTCTTGTGAGGCTGTCAGGCTTTCCGGAACCTTTGATGAGGGAGCTTGGGGCCATCATCAGGGATAAGGGAGAGGCCATTTATTAGAAAATGCATCAGCTGAATATTTGGATCAGAAGTTTTGTGGGCTACAGAGAGCTAACAGCTAACTGTGGTAAAAGAGCCCAAGCCCTGTACTACAGTGCTCATGCCTTTGCCCTTTGGATTCCCTTCCTGACTGCTGCTTGGCTCTAATTCTACCACTGGCTCTTTCTTCCATACTTTGCATACTTCTGTAAGTGGAAATACTGTAAAATTGCTGTTGTTCAGCTAGTCCGCTCCTTAACTTTAGTCCACAGACTTTTGGACTGTGAACATACAATCATGTAGAGCTTTTTGACATCACTGTGTTTCCATTCCCTTGGGATCCTATAAACCTCCTTGAGATTCACCTCTCTCAATCTCCTCCTGCTGAACCACAGAGACCATTTTTGACCAGTGTCTTTCAAAGCAGCTCCCTAAAACATGAATCATTTGGTTGCCCTTCTTGTATATTTTGGATCTCTGCTTTGTGTGTCCTATAATACAGTGACCAGATTTGTACTTGCTATTCCTAAAGAAGCTATCCAGCTGCATTATTGGATGCCAAAATAATAATGTTTGTGGGTTTATACTCCATAGCCCTCCATACTGCTACCAGATGTTCTGTGGATGGTTTTCAGGCATGTTGTGGTGAATGTTGCCGTGCCAATGAATTTCAGCAAATTTAAGTAGCTTTGAAATGGTTCTCTTTTCCAGCTAATTAAATGAACTTGAGTTGACACTTGAGCTTCCCCTGCTTTATTACCCCTTTTCTCCCTGAATTACTTTCTACCTGTTACCAGTTCTGTCTGCTGGATTCACTTCAGTAGCTCTCTCCTTTTGCCATGCCTCTTCCTGACTGCCTGCTTTGCTGGACTCTCCATCTAAAAGGCATCTCTACAAAAATAATGGCAGTTCCTTTGTCCTGAATACCAACCTTATCAATCTTGACTCCTGAAGAGAATAAGAGCAGACATATTGCCTGGGCATGGAGGGCGGGAAGGGAAGGAACAATCTCAGAAATAATTCTGATGCTCTCCTGTCTATTTCTGCTGCAGATTTGCTGACAGCGAAGGAGTACCACTGTCTGCTGCAGCTGCTCTGCCCTGACTTCCCAATGGAACTTACTCAGAAGGCAGCAAGGTGGGTCTTCATTTCTCTCTTGATAGGTAGATCAGCCCTACAATGGCTTTAGTCCCTGGTGCTGAAAGGGTTAAAATGTGAGTAAGGACATTTAGAGTATGTCTCCACTGCAGCTGGAGGTATAATTTCTAGCTCAACTAGAAGTACACACGATAGCAGCAGCTACACTGCTACTTTTAGCGCACTTGCTGTATCTAAGCTAGCATGTGTACATCTGCCCAAGACGGAAATTACACCTTCAGCTACAGTGTAGACCTACCCTTAGAGATAAGGTCGGAATGCTTTTAGGGCGAGAGGAACCAAGATTTGTGATTGAGAAGGGGAGCTTTCCTTAGCAAATAGAAGTGGTTTGTTAGGATATGCTGGGAACGAAAAACCAGCATGATGCTAATATATCAACACTGCAGTCTCTGACTTTGTCTACACTCAGAAAATAAGTTGTGTATAAAGCAGTGGTAGCTAACATATTTTAACTAACACGATTTTAAACATTATTGTATTTAACATCTTTTAAAATGTGTTTCTACCCCTTCTAAGGTTGATCACAACCAGCTACACATTATACTAAACCCTTTCTGCAATATTGTTTAAAATCATGTTAGTTAGAAACATGTTAGCCAATCTGTTTTAAAACAATTTATTTTCAGACCCTAGACAAGATTTAAAGGGGGCAGATGTCTCGGGACATTGGTAACATGATATGAAGCCCTCCACTTCTCATTCACTGGTTCCAATCCAGACCATATTATTCATTATTAACCATCTGGCCTTTCTAGGTGAGATGGGGAGGGGGTGTCAGTCCAGATCCCAGTGAGCATATCTACATGTTAACAATAAGGTCAAAGAAATAAATGGTCTCTTTGCTTGTAACAGAGAGAGGTCAGGGAGGCTGAACTCTCTTCCCTGCCCTTCCAGGTCAGCGTATAGGCACACTGGCAGGACATTGGCTGCTGCCTGTGTTCTTTCTGGTCTGTGGATGAAGAAGTGTTCAATCTCTACGTGTCAGTCTAGTGCAGGGTTTGGCAACCTTTCAGAAGCAGCAAAGAATCCTGTGGCACCTTATAGACTAACAGACGTTTTGGAGCATGAGCTTTCGTGGGTGAATACCCACTTTGTCAGATGCATGTAGTGGAAATTTCCAGGGGCAGGTATATATATGCAAGCAAGAAGCAAGCTAGAGATGACGAGGTTAGTTCAATCAGGGAGGATGAGGCCCTGTTCTAGCAGTTGAGGTGTGAAAACCAAGGGAGGAGAAACTGGTTTTGTAGTTGGCAAGCCATTCACAGTCTTTGTTTAATCCTGAGCTGATGGTGTCAAATTTGCAGATGAACTGAAGCTCAGCAGTTTCTCTTTGAAGTCTGGTCCTGAAGTTTTTTTGCTGCAGGATGGCCACCTTAAGATCTGCTATTGTGTGGCCAGGGAGGTTGAAGTGTTCTCCTACAGTTTTTTGTATATTGTCATTCCTAATATCTGATTTGTGTCCATTTATCCTTTTCCGTAAAGACTGTCCAGTTTGGCCGATGTACATAGCAGAGGGGCATTGCTGGCATATGATGACGTATATTACATAATATTACATATTACATTCTGGTGTTAGGAACACTCAGGACACTCCCTACACTAACACTGGAATAAATCAACATACCTTAGAGCTCCAACCAGGGTTATTCTATCTACTACCCAAGACCCACAAACCCGGAAATCCTGGACGCCCCATCATCTCTGGCATTGGCACTCTCACTGAAGGACTGTCTGGATATGTAGACTCTCTGCTCAGACCCTATGCCACCAGCACTCCCAGCTATCTCCGTGACACCACTGATTTCCTGAGGAAACTACAATGCATTGGTGACCTTCCAGAAAACACCATCCTAGCCACCATGGATGTAGAGGCTCTCTACACAAACATCCCACACAGATGGAATACAAGCTGTCAGGAACTGTATCCCTGATGATGCCACAGCACAACTGGTTGCTGAGCTCTGTGCCTTTATCCTCACACACAACTATTTCAAATTTGATGACAATATATATCTCCAGATCAGTGGCACCACTATGAGCACCCGCATGGCCCCACAATATGCCAACGTTTTTATGGCTGACCTGGAACAATGCTTCCTCAGCTCTTGTCCACTCACGCCCCTTTTCTACCTACACTACATTGATGAAATCTTCATCATCTGGAACCATGGGAAAGAGACTCTGGAAAAATTCCACCATGATTTCAACAGCTTCCACCCCACCATCAACCTCAGCCTGGACCAATCTACATGGGAGGTCTACTTCCTAGACACCACGAAGCAAGTAAGTGATGGTCACAGTAACACCACCCTATACCAAAAACCTACCGACCGCTATGCCTACCTTCATGCCTCCAGCTTCCATCCCGGGCACACCACACGATCCATTGTCTACAGCCAAGCAATGACGTACAACCGCATCTGCTCTAACCCCTCAGACAGAGACCAACACCTACAAAATCTCCACCAAGCATTCTCAAAACTACAATACCCGCACGAGGAAATAAGGAAACAGATCAACAGAGCCAGACATGTACCCAGAAGCCTCCTACTGCAAGACAAACCCAAGAAAGAAACCAAACCAACAGGACTCCACTGGCCATCACATACAGTCCCCAGCTAAAACCATCACATACAGTCCCCAGCTAAAACCCCTCCAACGCATCATCAGGGATCTACAACCCATCCTGGACAATGATCCCACACTTTCACAGGCCTTGGGTGGCAGGCCAGTCCTCGCCCACAGACAACCTGCCAACCTGAAGCATATTCTCACCAGTAACGGCACACCGCACCATAGTAACTCTAACTCAGGAACCAATTCATGCAACAAACCTCGATGCCAACTCTGCCCACATATCTACACCAGTGACACCATCACAGGACCTAACCAGATCAGCCCCACCATCACCGGTTCATTCACCTGCACGTCCACCAATGTAATATATGCCATCATATGCCACCAATGCCCCCCTGCTATGTACATCGGCCAAACTGGACAGTCTTTACGGAAAAGGATAAATGGACACAAATCAGATATTAGGAATGACAATATACAAAAACCTGTAGGAGAACACTTCAGCCTCCCTGGCCACACAATAGCAGATCTTAAGGTGGCCATCCTGCAGCAAAAAAACTTCAGGACCAGACTTCAAAGAGAAACTGCTGAGCTTCAATTCATCTGCAAATTTGACACCATTAGCTCAGAATTAAACAAAGACTGTGAATGGCTTGCCAACTACAAAACCAGTTTCTCCTCCCTTGGTTTTCATACCTCAACTGCTAGAACAGGGCCTCATCCTCCCTGATTGAACTAACCTCGACATCTCTAGCTTGCTTCTTGCTTGCATATATATACCAGCCCCTGGAAATTTCCACTACATGCATCTGACGAAGTGGGTATCCACCCACGAAAGCTCATGCTCCAAAACATCTGTTAGTCTGTAAGGTGCCACAGGATTCTTTGCTGCTTTTACAGATCCAGACTAACACGGCTACCCCTCTGATACTTTCAGAAGCAGTGTGCCGAGTCTTCATTTATTCATTCTAATTTAAGGTTTCGCGTGCCACTAATACATTTTAATATTTTTAGAAGGTCTCTTTCTATAAGTCTATAATATATAACTAAACTATTGTTGTATGTAAAGTAAATAAGATTTTTTAAAATGTTTAAGAAGCTTCATTTAAAATTAAATTAAAATGCAGAGGCCCCAAACTGGGGGCCAGGACCAGGGCAGTGTGAGTGCCATTGAAAATTAGCTTGTGTGCCGAGCACGTGTGCCATAGGTTGCCTACCCCTGGTCTAGTGCCTTCACCAGCATCATATTCCCATGAAAAATATATATTCCCCGCCCCCCCCCCAAAAAAAAAGAGAGAGAGAGAACGCGAGGAAGCAAGAGATGTGTATTCTCATCTGCCAATATTTCCACATTGCTGGGCTCCTTTGAGTGCCTCGCTGGCTCCCAGGGTGCTGCTGTCACAACTGAAGTGCAGTTAATGCTGTGTTAGGTCCAGTTAAAACTAGAAGTAGAGCAGCACTGCTCCCTCTGGCTCATTGGTGAGGAATCCTGGTTTTCCTGGCTCCCCTGAATGTAAGTCTCTGGCCTCCAGCATTAGACCATGATGGAGCACTAACTGTAGAGCAAGGACATATCTGCTGCCGTTGCCTTTCATGGAGGTACAAAAGCACTGTCCTATGCATGGGCCTGTATTCCACAGATTCCAGCTGAGCTGAGCAGAGATTTGGGACAGGGCATAAAAGTGAGATTTCAGTGCGTCTACATGTTATGATGTTTGCGAAAAGGAATTTAATCCGCAAGGCTGTTGTAAACTAGAGGCCCCATTCAGGGGCAGGCTTCCCATAACTGCACTGTTGTGTGTATGTCTTAGACACAGACAGGCTGGGGTTTTGTAACAGGTGTGCAGGAGAAATGAGATCTCTGGCTGAGGCACCCAGGCTCAGGTGGGGATGACCTCACTTCCTTCCTGACACACATTATTATTATTAGTTTGTTGTTACACGATAATCTAGTTAAGTGAGTGCAATAAAACTTGTTTTAAATCTAAAACCAACTTGCTCTTTCCTCCACATCTGCATCCCTTTTTTCAGTCTCTGTCTGAATTCCCCTCTAGTTATGTTGCTCTACCCACTCTGCCCTTTAGCTTCTACGGTTTAAAAAGACAAATTTCAGTGGGACAAGGTGGATGAGGCATTATCTTTTATTGGACCAACTTCTGTTGGTGAGAAAGTGAAGCTTTTCAGCTTACATGGGACTCTTCTTCAGGTCTGGAAAACTAATTCAGAGTGTCGCAGCTAAATAAGCTTGTCTCTTTCACCAACAGAAGTTGGTCTAATAAAAGATATTACCTCACCTACCTTCTCTCTAATATCCTGGGACCAACATATCTACAACTACACTGCATACAAATTTCAGTGGATTATTTCTCCTGTCCCATTTGATTGGTTCCTTGCAGGGTGTGGGTGTCACGGACAGACCTGTGAGATTGGCCCCTTTCAGTCTGAGCACCCAGACAGCTCTGTGATTGCTTTGCTTTGAGAAGAGGAGTGAATACAGCAGTGGTGGTGGCAGTAACAGCATTCATTGTTAAAGCTGGGGACTGTGAAATCATAGGCACTGTTAGTAAGAGAACATTCTCATGGTAACCTCATAGCTGTATGGCTGAGATGATCTCATGGCACTGCATGCTCTGCTCTTCCAGGAGCTGTTGCTATGCACTGATAACAAACATTGGAAAGGAAAGAGGTCAGGACAGAAGAACAGAGGCAACAACAATACAGGTTTTATTGGCATCAAAACACAAGGAACACAGTTCCTCTGTTCGAGATGCAGTGCATATGCCTCTGGCACATCCAAGGCAGAACCACACTAGTGGCTATATACCTTAGTCAGATGCCTTGGATGCGCTCGTGTTCAGCAGGGCATTAGCCACTGACAAGTTAAAGGATTTTGTCTTCAGAGGTGTTGTCTAGTTTGCAGAGTCTTTGACTTGGAGAAAGGTGTGAAGAAGAGAGATTTTCTTGTTTGAGATCATGAGCCAGGGACTGTATCTGAGCCCACACTTCCCTTCTCAAAAGAGAGGCATCAGATCCTATGCTTAATTTAAAAAAAACCTCTCCATTTTGGTTTTTGATATTTTAGGATGCTCTGTGTATTTTAAGGTCTTAACAGCAGAAAGCAAATCTAACCCCATGAGACCCAAGCCCCCTCTGCCTTAGGCAAATTTGGTATGTCTGCACTGCAGTTTAAGCCCAGGGTTATTAGAACTCAAGTTAGCAAACCTTGAGTTTGTTAACTTAGGACTTGAGGATCTACATTAATTTGAATCCCAGGTTAGGAATTGTTGAATCCTGGGTCCCAAGCTGGGGCTCCGGCATCTACACTGCATTATGTGGGCCTGAGTCCCAACCACCCATATCTTAGACTTCTTAGCACCCTTCCAAGACTGTCCAGAGGACAAAGGAAGGTGATTGTGGTATACTTTGGGCAGACTCCCAGGGCACGAGTCCAGTGGGGCTACATTTACACTGTAAAGCAACAGGGCCTGAATTCTGGGTCCCAGTTTGACTTGGGCTGAGACCCTCTGCCCCCAGGGTGTCCTGGAATGTTGGGTCCAAGCCCTGAGTTAACCCAATTTTGTGTAGATGGAAGGGAGGTGTTAGGCTTGAGCCTGAGTTCAAACCCTGGGCTTACTCTACAATGTAGACCAACCCACTGTGTCTGTTAGTCTTTAATAGCAGCAAAGATAAGTGCACAGTCAAAACTGAGAGGAATCTTCCTTCCCACTAGTCTGGGCTAGAGCCCTTCCTGGGGCCTCACTGGCTGGACTGGGCTTCTGAGATCCTAACCACAATCAGCAGGTCAGAGAGTTCCTTCATTGGCAGAGTAACAAGGCCCTCCTACCCAACAAACCCACTTGAACCTTGATAGCCTGGTACACCCATCACAAGGTCCCTCAGTTGGAGGCACTTTTCTTCATCCCTTTCCAAAGAGTTTGTTCCCTTGATCTTCATTATTGTGATTATTATGATTCACTGAGGGCCAGATCCACAAAGGTATTTAGGCTCCTAATATCCATGAAAATCAATGGGAATTAGGCACCTAAAATCTGAGGATCTGGACCTGAGTTCTCTAAAGTGTGCAAAGTACCACTCACACATGTAAAAAGCCCTGAGGAGCTTACAGTCCAGTTCAAACAACAGAAAGAGAGAATGAAGAATCTCCCCCAAAATAACCCCCAATAGAGCTCCCAGGAGTCCCTTTTTCAGACTGTCAGACCTGGCTCCAAATTCAGGGCATGCTGCCTGGGTTACAGACCCTTTGTGGCTGAGATTCTCGTCTCACCAAGCACTTTAGGAGAGATGCGCAGACATGTTGCTGATGGTTCTTTCCTAGCTTCCCAGCTGTGCAGTCAGCTGGTTGTTTGGGGACATAGCAGGGCTGCAGGCCAGTAAAGTGATTGTATTGGATTTACACATTTCTCGGTCTCTCTGGATTGCAGACACCATGGACAACTGGAGTCAGTAACCCAGCACCAGAGTGCACCTGCTTCCAGTCAGACACTTCCCTCTTCAGATTCAGGCAGCAGAATTTTATATCCTGGCTTTGTGTCCTTATTTAACAGCCACAAACATCTCAGCAAATTCCCAAACTAATACCAACTCCCTGCTGCACTTCTGTAAGTCGGGGAGAGAGTCTTGCTGCTGCACGGGCTCAGGCACTGACACTGCAGCTTTAGATTTCACAAGTGAAATGAGTTGGATGTCACAGAGGTGATGTGGTATCCCCTCTCCACAGAAAATGTGCATAGCATACTCCTACCATTGCCCACCTTGTGCAGGAAGGAGAATTGTATTAGCAAAAGCGTTGGTGTCGGGGTGTTGAGGTTGTCTGGCATGAAGATCAGGATGTGAAGGGAGGGAGTCCCACTTCTAAGTGATGTGGCCTGTAGCGTTTCCAGTGCTTGAAGAGTGGTTTGAAATGCCAGTGGCTGAGCTGCATTGCCTGGGAGATGAAGATGCTCTGCCTGCCAGCTTCAAAGCCATCTCCTTGATGTGGCCACTGACAATCTCGGGAACATGCTTATTAGTGAGAATTAAGAACTGAAGCTACTGCTGCTCTAGACAGGAGGAGGTTTCTGGGACATAATAAATAAATTAGAAGCACTTTGACATCTTCAAAGGGTTTTGTTTTAAACAGTGACTTTTCTCCTGGGGACCCTCTTAGCCCCAGTGTTTCTTCTTTGAGGTAATTAATTCAAGCTGTTCTGCATGCATGCTTGTTATGCCACAGTGAATTGAGCGGGTCCAAGTGGCAGGGAGGGAAGCCTCTTGCACAGACGGGTCCTATAGCTCTTTAAACTCAACCTCCCACACAGCTTCCTAGAGCTTCTTCCCCGAGCCCCTTAGTGCACACTGAGGACTCCCAGGCCGACCTGGGTATCGGAGCTTAGCTTTCTCTCCTCTTTCTTTGCTGGTTCCTCTCTCTTTGTCAGACTCCCGCCTCTACCTTCCCACCTTCAGAGTCTGGCCTCTTTCTCCTCGCATAGCAGCAGTGGTAAGAGTATTGTTCCTGGGGTTTCACCTCTGAGCCCCTGCTGGCCTTTGTTCTTGCATGGCTCTGGAATCCAGAGTTTCCCCTGAACAGAGGTGTCCCTAAAAGGAGTTTACTTTGCTGCCATTTCAGCCCCATCCTTACAGCCTCCATGGCCTTGGTTGATATTGCCTGTATTTATGATGTATGATGCAACACGTGGTGTATATAGCTCCATATCTGTGCCTGGTGCTTTGCAGAAAGAAAGAAGATATTGTCCCTGCCCAAAGAGGGGTCAGTCTCCAAGAGACCTGTCATGATGACATTCAGGGAGAAACAACCTCATACCTGAGGGAGGGAGGGCAGGAAGTTTTCAGACATAGTGCAGTAAGGAGGCTCCTTGTGCCAGGTGCACAGCATGCTACTTCCCTTTTTATAGAAATGGGATTTGCTTGGCCTGGGAGTAGGAGTCTCTCATCGTTTTCATCTTCACCCTGGAATGGAAAATGGACATGGTGGAATGCATATTGGCAATCACACAGGTTTACAAAAATTGCAGGCCTGGTTCTGATCTGAAATAGAATAAATCAGGAGTAACTGAACTAAGGACAATGAAGTTACACTGGTGTAACATTGGTGTAAGTCAAAGGAGAATCAGGCCCTGGATGTGTAAAGGAGTCTCCATATTAGCCCATCATCCTGTTATGCAATTTGAATCAATTGCTGCTTGGTATTTGTTCTGCATTCTGAGACAAAGGCCCTGTTCACAATCATGGAAGCTGAGCTACTAGCAGTAATAGACAGGAGCCTTCCCCTGAGTCTGAGTTACCAAGCTTTCCTCATCTGACACCCCTGGTGATGCACACAGATCTGGGAGTTCCCAACTTCCCTTAATGGGCTTCTTCCCACTGGGTTTGGGAAGCTCCCCTTGAGGGACCATCCTCTTCCAAGGTCTGAACTTTCTGACCCATTATAAGAAAAAGGAGCAAGTTGCAGAGTGTTGTCACCTTGTGTTTGCTGAGTTCTCTCTCTCCTCCTCTTGCTCCCAGGATTGTGCTCATGGATGACGCCATGGACTGTTTGATGTCTTTTTCTGATTTCCTCTTTGCCTTCCAGATACAATTTTACTACTCAGGTGAGTCCAGTTTGCTGGGAGGCTGGTGCCTCCACCATCTGCCCTAGCTTGTCTCTTTCTGTTGCAGCTTCTCAGCCCCCAAGTGTCTCTTGCACTCTTTCAAAACTAATAAAAGGAAATACTTTTCACACAAAACACACACGCAGCCTGGGGAACTCATTGACACACAATATCACTGAAGTCAGGAGCTTGGCAGGATTCAAAAGGAAATTATACGTTAATATGGAGAGTTATAACGGTAAATATGTATATATTTAAAAGATCCTTATGAGGGATATAAACTGTTAAGCCTTGGGCCATATGTCAACCTCTAACTATTCGGACTTAGGGGGCAGATTTTCATATAACTGTCTACTGCAGGACTTCTTTTTCTGAAGTAGCTGGTACTGGCCCCTGCTGGAGACAGGATACTGAACTAGATGGCCTGCTAGTCTAATGCAGTATGGCAATTCCTATATTCCAAGCTGTGCGGTTAGATTCAGCCCCTGTCCATAGTACAAACATCTGCCTTTTCAAGACTATTTCTCTGCATACTTACTGATGAGGTCTTTCCTGCTGTGAATTCCCTCTGTGAAGCCCAGCATTATCCATGACCATGTCATCAAGGTGAAGCAGCTCAGGGTACTAGTTTTGTGACGGGTGGACTGAAATAGGTTTGGAGTGTCCTGAGTCAAGGATAGGAAAAGTCTGAGAAATGGCATGTGGTTGGAAAAACTTCCCTTGATACAGCAGATATTTCCACAGTGAGCTACAGAGCCTCAACACAGCCTCAGAAATCACCCCATTGCCCCCACACACACATGGTCTTAGTCTCATTCACACGTGCATTTCATACACACACCCAAAACATACCACCCCATTTTTGTTAGCACATGCACACCGTGCACATACTCACTCGCACACACTCTCCCATCAACCCACACACATGCAAACCACTCCAAGCGGAATCTAGATTTGTAAACTGTTGACCACATCCATAAACAAACTTGTTTAAAATTAGATTCTTGCAGTAAACAGTGGGCAGAACTGGGAGCCTGAGGAAAGCACTTTCTGCCAGCTCTAGCTCTGGCCCATCCTGGCCTTTCTTTTAGATCCCATGTAGTATTTACTTTGGAGCTGTGCTGAGGCAGGCTGGGATGCAGACTGGAGCCTGGCTAACCCGCTCCCTCGGCTCCTACTGCAATTCCTAACATTCAGTTCCTAACTTGGGTGATGTTTCATTCAGTGGAAATGGAAGGGGAGTGGAGATTTTTGTGGTTTAGAAACTAATTTGGCAGGGTGGCATTAACATTAGCTCCCACACCCTACTTTTTTACCCACATGTAGCTTCCTTTCCTCCTTAGATGAACTACATTAGAGTGGGTGGCTACCTGTAGTAACTTCGGGTATGTTCCCTTGCAGCTTTTCACACTTGCAGTTTATATGGAAGATGCCTTTGTGCAGCACATGGGCCTGTATGGTATGTGATGTAAACAGGCAGGATGCCTCAGTGCTGTACATTTGTTCAGGTCATACTGGTCTTACATACAGCTGCAGATGACAGTTTAGTCCCAGCTCTGGCCAGAACCTGGTAGATCAAGTGAATGTTCTAACTGTCAATTCTATCATAGTCTTGAGTGCTAAGCCATCCTCCTGCTTTGCAGAGTTCCTAGATAGTGTTGCTGCCATTTATCAAGATCTGTTGACTGGTAAGAATCCGAACACTGTGATTGTGCCAACATCATCCTCTGGGCAGCACCGTTCACGCCTGGCTCCGAGTGAGTGCAGCCCACTTGATGGGGTGGAGGCATCTCTGTTCTACCACTGCCTAGAGTCCCTGTGTGATAGGTCAAAATACAGGTAAGAAGTGGGGGCAGACTCACAGCCAGTACCTGGAAGATTATCTCAGGAAGGGTGGAGCTCTGAGGAACTACAGGGCTTTGCATCAGCTATGAACCCTTCTAAGTCTCCTTCAGTGGGTGTGAAGGGAGAGAACTCTGTGTAACAGGCCTAACAAAGAAAGAGAAATTATTTCACATACATCAGCACTGAGGGGGTTAGCTGATCATCGAGGTAAATGGTTCCCATTGGGGCTATGCTTTCCTTTGGAGATTGTTCTTCTGCCCTGACCTCCTTGCCTATGGAAGAGGCTCAGTGGGCAAAGTGTGTTCATAATAGGGAATGAGCAAAACACTGTTGACTTCCTGGAGGTAGAAGTGGTAGGAAAGGCCTCTTAGCATCAGAGTAGTTTGCAGAGGTTTGTATAGGTGCAGTAGCTAGTCACTAAGATGCAGTGTACAGTGTAACTAGGGCCCTACCAAATTCACTGCCATGAAAAACACGTCATGGACTATGAAATTTGGTCTCCCCCCATGAAATCTGGTCTTTTGTGCACTTTTACCCTATACTATACAGATTTCACAGGGGAAACCAGCATTTCTCAAATTGGGGGTCCTGACCCAAAAGGAAGTTGCAGGGGGTGTGGGTCACAAGGTTATTTTAAGGCGATTGCAGTATTGACACCCTTACTTCTGTGCTGCCTTCGGAGCTGGGCAGCCGGAGAGTGGCAGCTGTTAGCCGGGCGCCCAACTCTGAAGGCAGTGTCCCACCAGCAGCACAGACATAAGAGTGGCAATACCATACCAAACCATCTTTACTTCTGTGCAGCTACTAGTGGCAGCTCTGCCTTCAGAGCTGGGCTCCCAGCCAACAGCCGTCACTCTCCAGCTGCCCAGCTCTGAAGGCAGCACCACCGCCAGCAGCAGTGCAGAAGTAAGGGTAGTGGTATTACAACCTCCTCTACAATAATCTTTTGACCCCCTCACAACTCCTTTTTGGGTCAAGACCCCTACCATTACAACACCATGAAACTTCAGATTTAAATAGCTGAAATAATTAAATTTATAATTTTTAAAATCCTATAACTGTGAAATTGACCAAAATGGACCGTGAATTTGGTTGGGTCCTAAGTATAACACCAGGCAGCTTGTGGGGAAGCAAAAGGCTTTCAAGCGTACTGCTCCAGCAGCAAACTAGCACTGCAGGGAGGGGCCACATCTCACAAAGATGCTGTTAGAAGAATGCTTTAGTTATGGAAAGTATTTGAGTGGTACCCGTTGTCTTGGTATCTGAGCACCCAGGCACATTAATGAAG
Source organism: Gopherus flavomarginatus (assembly GCF_025201925.1). Classification (NCBI taxonomy): domain Eukaryota; kingdom Metazoa; phylum Chordata; order Testudines; family Testudinidae; genus Gopherus; species Gopherus flavomarginatus. The sequence goes on from NC_066621.1 coordinate 87,123,829, forward strand.
TTATTCTCACAACAGCCCCAGGAGCTTGGGACTATAATTAGCCCATTGTACTGATGAGAAGTTCAGAGACAGAACAAACAAGTGACTTGCCCAAGGGAGTATATCAGAGGAAGCAGTAGACCCATATCACCAGAGTCACAGTCTGGTGCCCAGTCTACACGACTATATTTCCTTCAGCACAGCATAGAAGAACACCAGGCCTTACAGATACAGATTTCTGTAGCCTCATCTGCTCAGGTTCCTACATGTCCAGGTAGATGGAGTGCCCTGCCAGAAGGCTTTCTCCTGTCCTTGGACTGGAGGAAATTATGGCTGATTTGGGGGATCTACCCTAGCTTGAAAGTCTTGCTTAGCAAAAGGCAACAGGTAGAAGTGGGTTTACTCCCCCCCAATCCATTCCAGGAGGACACAGTCAGGGAGCACAGTTAGGGCTGCTTCAGGGTGGTCAGACATCAGGGAATTAGAAGTATGATGATGTTCTATGACTCATGCCAGGTTTTATTTTCCTCTTTCTTCTTCCCTATCTAGCTGTCCCCCATCTGCCCTTGTCAAAGAGGTGCTGAGCAGTGTACAGAGACTGACCTTCTATGGATTCCTTATGGCTCTTGCAAAGCATCATGGGATCAACAGAGCCCTAGGTAAGGGGAGGAACAGAGCCCTGTGGATATGGCCCTAGGTTTTTCCTGGTTCTGCATTTTTTGTGGAATTTGCTGTAGAATCATGCAGCAGATTTTAAATTGTCTTTGAAAATAAAGGTCTCCCTCTCTTGTGGTCACAAATGAAACCTTATGAAACAAATGAAAACATAGTCCGATGCAGCAACATCTGTCTGAGTCTGCAGAGTGCCTGAAACAATAGGTCTAGGGAGGTATTGAGATTTGAGATGTTGACATTGACACCTATAATAGCAATATTGTTAACTGTTTACTTGCTGATCATTTTAACAGAAATGTCCATCTTATTTAATGTGTTTATCCATTAATGTGGAAGGCATGGGTATTGCGTTAAGGGGCAAGTAAGACAGCTCATTGCTCTCAGAAGTTGCCAGGGTGGGGAACTGAGTTCAGGTCCCCTTTTCCCCAAATTTTAAATGATCTTCGTCCTTGACTACAAGTGAAAAGGAAGAAAAAAATGCATCCTCATCCCCAATACCTCCTTGGGGCCAAAGACCGAACTATCTCCCAGACCTTCCCAACTGTCTCCCACCCCAACTGCCTAAGCCTGCAGCTTTCCCAAATAACCCCTCAAAGGCAGTTGTCAGTACAAAAACCTGTGCCATATTGAAAATCTGGGGCCAGTGTAAAATACATTGAATTTAATATCAGAAAAAGGCACAAGGAAAACTGAACTGGTTGGCTTATTCAGGGTCATATTTAAGGTTGTCATATCCTCCCATTGTGAACAGATGTGAAGCTGCTGGAGAATTCTGCCCCAGACTGGGTTAGAACCCCGGGGAAGAAGGGGGTTGGCTGTAAAATGTCAGCCCCGGGTGGTGAAGAGCACATTGGCTCTCCCAGCTCAGACCCATTCCTCTGTTGCAGAGGTCAGTGTTATCCAAGAGCAGGGGAACTGGACTGCTCCTTGCCTATGCCTCATTTGTATAGATTTCAAACCCTTTATTCCATGCAGAGCTCCTGTGCCTTGCTTGTGCTTCCCCTTCCCTTCCTGCAAAAGCGAACAGAGAGCTCACTTGTTGGCTGAGTTTAGCAGGGCTGAATCTGTAATCCCAGGGCTGTCTCAGGGCCTAGGAGGAATATCTGGATGCCTGGGGCTCTCACCTCTTAGCCTTCACATGGTGAGACCCAATCAACGGGACTTCCATCCTATTGGACAGTTTCTCCCTCTAGTTCTAGGGCTGAGTCTCCAGTAGTCCCCATACTTCAGAGACGAGCCTCAGAGGAAAGTAGCTTCCCTTGCCTGAAATGCCTGCTCCTTCTCACAGGTGTGTGTCTTGGCAGAGAGCAGAATTGTCTTCTCCCTCATTGAGCCTCCGCCCTCTATAGACTATTTGAGCTGTGAATATTCTTCTCAGGCAGGGCTGTTTACCCAGCAACACAGAGATTATATATCAAAGGGACATGAATACAACCCAGCAATCCCCTCTGCAAACAGAATTAGAAAGCAGTGTATTCACTGGAGAAGGTGATTGCACCAAGCAAGCCTTTTTTCCCTTAGCTCTATGAAATCCACTTCCAGCAAGGTGGAAAGAAAACAGATGGGCTGAGAAATCCCTGCCCACAGCTTCCATTGTACCATGTTCAAAGTCTGTGGGTTTTCCTTTCCATTAACACAGCCCTGGCTCCTGGCCCCTGGCCCCCTGCCAGCCTCCTGCTGAGGCCTCTCACGGGAGGTGTAGCAGCCACAAGTCTAACAGGTGCAGCATCTTGGCAAGGAAGGATTCTTCTCCTACTCTCTTTTAAGCTTTCTTGGGAATGATTTGAATAGTCTTTGGGCTGCCGGGGATCGCAGGCTCCCCAATGCCCTGCAGCAAGGGCAGTTCCAGGTAAGAGCTTCAGAGGCAAAGGAGCTTTCAATCAGGGCCCTGTGTTCTTTAGTCTCACTGGGGCCTCACAGGATGCCTGGCTAGTAGAATAGGGATGGGGATTAGAGTGGTTTATTCTGGCTGGGGCACCACTGATGAGTTTGTCAGGCAAATTGGAATCTGCCGCCTAACTCCAGTGTCAATATTGATTCATGAACCCCTTTGAGTGTTATTTACCAACGCGTCCAAGTAATTCAAGTGCCCCAGAGACCTCACTACACATTCTGCAAATGCAGAAACAAGCCCAGGCTTTATCTGACTTATTCTTCTAATTAAGCCCATAGCAAGCAGCAGGTTGGAGCACTCCTGGGCTTCTCGGTCATGGTGACAGGCACACTAGAGCATCTGGCTTCTCTGGTGGTTGTGGCGGACCCAAAACTGGAATAAGTTGAGAGTCAGGTGTCTGTTGGTGTGGGTTCTTATTTGGGGCCTATCACTGCAGTAGCTGAATGCCTCTCTCAGGGCTCCTGCATAGGAGTGCATGAATCCCCAGGTCCTACCTCCCAGGGGAACAAGAAACCAAGGCCATTAACCAAATCCAGATCTCCCACATCCTAGTATAAAGCATTTACCCCAAAGACACTGACAGTGGCTTCTCTAGGTTTCATGCACAGCAGAGCACTCCCCACTGAGCCATTGGTCCAGCTCTGCAATTGTTCTGAAGCCTTGTTTATACCTGGGGTTTTTCTGTGGCAGTATCCTGGCCAGGGCAAGGCAGTTCCTATCCTCTTTGTGTTGGCCTGGCCCACACCCTTCCTGGATCTGTGTATGGGGGGAGTTAGCCACAGATTTAGAAGAGAGGACTTCCTAACAGGCTCCTGCCCTCCTTCCCAGTAACTTTGGGCTTGTCTACATCAGAAAGTTGCAGCGCTGGTGAGGGAGTTACAGCGCTGCAACTTAGGAGGTGTACACATCTGCAGGGCACCACCAGCGCTGCAACTCCCTGTTTGCAGCGCTGGCCGTACTCCCGTTTTGTCTCGGGTGTAGAGGATCCAGCGCTGGTGATCCAGCGCTGGTAATCAAGTATAGACACTTACCAGCGCTTTTCTTGACCTCCGTGGAATAAGCAGGTATCCCAGCATACCTGAGGAAGCCTCTGGTAATCAAGCTGGTCTCCTTCCCCGGCTTGCTCTCGCGTTCCCCGAACCCCGAGCAAGCAGGTCTCCTTCCCTGCGGTTTGCAGGGTGGTTCCGGGAACGCGAGAGCAAACCGGGGAAGGAGACCAGCTTCGCCGCGGTTTGCTCTCGCGTTCCGCGAACCACCCTGCAAACCGCAGGGAAGGAGACCTGCTTGCTCGGCGGTTCGGGGAACGCGAGAGCAAACCGGGGAAGGAGACCAGCTTCGCCGCGGTTTGCTCTCGCGTTCCCCGAACAAGCAGGTCTCCTTCCCTGCGGTTTGCACGGTGGTTCGCGGAACGTGAGAGCAAACCGCGGCGAAGCTGGTCTCCTTTCCCGGTTTGCTCTCGCGTTCCCCGAACCCGAGCAAGCAGGTCTCCTTCCCTGCGGTTTGCAGGGTGGTTCGCGGAACGCGAGAGCAAACCGCGGCGAAGCTGGTCTCCTTTCCCGGTTTGCTCTCGCGTTCCCCGAACCCGAGCAAGCAGGTCTCCTTCCCTGCGGTTTGCACGGTGGTTCGCGGAACGCGAGAGCAAACCGCGGCGAAGCTGGTCTCCTTTCCCGGTTTGCTCTCGCGTTCCCCGAACCCGAGCAAGCAGGTCTCCTTCCCTGCGGTTTGCAGGGTGGTTCGCGGAACGCGAGAGCAAACCGCGGCGAAGCTGGTCTCCTTTCCTGGTTTGCTCTCGCGTTCCCCGAAACCCCTTGAAGCCGCCCAACAGCGCTGCAGTGTGGCCACATCTAACACCACTTGCAGCGCTGGTTGCTGTAAGTGTGGCCACTCTGCAGCGCTGGCCCTATACAGCTGTACTAATACAGCTGTAACAACCAGCGCTGCAAAATTTTAGATGTAGACATGGCCTAAGTGTGAACCCTGAAGCATCAACAGGCAGAGTCACCTGACCACACTGCACGTCCCTCATCCTGCGTAGGGATATATCAGCCCTAGTTAACATGCTCTAGTCTATATCCTGGTCTTACAGTGAGAAATGGGGGAGATGATCTCTGACCCATCCTACTGGGCCCATCCCTCTCACACCCTGGCCAATTGCTGACAGAGTGTGGCTCATCCACTTATCTGCAGTTTCTCAGACCTCATAGAAAACCAGGGTTGGGCCTGACAGCCTTCCTATCCCTGGGAATGTACTAGAGGTGCGCTCCGGGGTGCGGAATGGTTTAGCCCCAGGCCTGAGCTAAAAGCTGCCACAAGCACCAACAAATCTGCTCTCCTAGCTCGCATGATATCCTTATCGATAAACTTGGCAAATACAATTTAGATGGGGTTACTATAAGGTGGGTGCATAACTGGCTGGATAACCGTACTCAGAGAGTAGTTATTAATGGCACCCAATCCTGCTGGAAAGGTATAACAAGTGGGTTTCCGCAGGGGTCTGTTTTGGGACTGGCTCTGTTCAATATCTTCATCAACAACTTAGATGTTGGCATTGAAAGTACGTTTATTAAGTTTGCAGACGATACCAAACTGGGAGGGACTGCAACTGCTTTGGAGGACAGGGTCAAAATTCAAAATGATCTGGACAAATTGGAGAAATGGTCTGAGGTAAACCAGATGAAGTTCAATACAGACAAATGCAAAGTGCTCCACTTAGGAAGGAACCATCAGTTTCACACATACAGAATGAGAAGAGACTGTCTAGGAAGGAGTATGGCAGAAAGAGATCTAGGAGTCATAGTGGACCACAAGCTAAATATGAGTCAACAGTGTGATACTGTTGCGAAAAAAGCAAACATGATTCTGGGATGCATTAACAGGTGTTGTAAACAAGACACGAGAAGTCATTCTTCCGGTCTACTCTGCGCAGGTTAGGCCTCAACTGGAGTATTGTGTCCAGTTCTGGGCACCGCATTTCAAGAAAGATGTGGAGAAATTGGAGAAGGTCCAGAGAAGAGCAACAAGAATGATTAAAGGTCTTGAGAACATGACCTACGAAGGAAGGCTGAAAGAATTGGGTTTATTTAGTTTGGAAAAGAGAAGACTGAGAGGGGACATGATAGCAGTTTTCAGATATCTAAAAGGATGTCATCAGGAGGAGGGAGAAAACTTGTTCACCTTAGCCTCTAATGATAGAACAAGAAGCAATGGGCTTAAACTGCTGCAAGGGAGATTTAGGTTGGACATTAGGAAAAAGTTCCTAACTGTCAGGGTAGTTAAACACTGGAATAAATTGCCTAGGGAGGTTGTGGAATCTCCTTCTCTGGAGATATTTAAGAGTAGGTTAGATAAATGTCTATCAGGGATGGTCTAGACAATATTTGGTCCTGCCATGAGGGCAGGGGACTGGACTCGATGACCTCTCAAGGTCCCTTCCATTCCTAGAGTCTATGAATCTATGAAAATCTCAGCGGCTCAGATTCAGCCCTGTCTGTATGCTGTAACTGCTAATTGAGTGTGTAACCAGTCAGTGGCATACTTTGCTCCGAAGCCGGGTTGTGACCACAGAACAAGGTCAATGCTCTGATAGTGACCAGGACCGGCGCCAGTGTTTTTAGCGCCCTAGGTGCATGGCCATTTCACCACCCGGCGCGCTGCTCCCGCAGCTCTGGTGGAGCTGCCACAGGCGTGCCTGCGGGAGGTCCACCAGAGCCGCGGGACCAGCGGACCATCTGCAGGAATGCCTGCGGCAGGTCAACCGGAGCCGCCTGCTGCCTCCCCCCCCCCCCCGGCAAAATGCCGCCCCCGAATAATCCTGGCGCCCTAGGCGATTGCCTAGGTCGCCTAAATGGAAGCGCCAGCCCTGATAGTGACCATAGCTGCTAACTGTGTGCTGCATTTGTCAGTGGACCAGGCTCTTGTACTGTTATTTTGCAGAGTGACTGAGACCCCCAATCATGCCTGTGTAAGTTGTTTGGCTGGTCCCCTTTTCTTCAGCTCTCTGTGTGGTAGGACATCCCAGAGTCCATTGCCCCATGTACTGCTAGTCCTGCTCTCTTTGCATGTCCTCTGGGTATTCTGTCCCCTGCTGCTGCACTTTGGGGTAGCTGCATGGATTTTCTCAGAATGCTCTGATACCAGTACAGTCAGGCAGCCTGGTGAGTGTGACTGTGCAAACACATTTGACACATGGCTGTACTGTGAAAAAGGCTGCTGTGCCGCATCAGTGGAGTGTGCCATGCACAGGTCACAAAAATTCCCATGCCTTAGGCAGACAACACCTTACATTCGGTCTGAGCTGGGCTGAACAGTATACAACTATGGACCAGGTGGGAAGGAGGGCCTCCTCTCTTCTGTAGATCTGATACTGAATAGCTCTGTGCCATAGAGTCCTTGAACTCTGTTGTGCATGGAGCCTGTTCCCACCTGGCCACACTCTGCATTGAGTGTTTTGTTGCTGCTGTTTTCCAGGGGCTCTGCCAGATAAAGGAGACCTGCTTCTCGACCCTCCCATGGATCAGGAATTGGAGAAACTGTAAGTGCAGTTGTCCAGAATGGGAAGGAAGGTGGCAGATCTAAGGCAACATGATGGAAGCCTGGGTTTGGGAGCTGTCCCCTTTCCTCTCACCCTGCCGTATGACAGTGGAGCAGTCCTTCAGCATAGGCAGCAAAGGCCCTTTTGTGGAGTGTTCCTAGGTGTAGCAGACTAAGTTGTTGGGATGGTCTTCACATGCAGAGAAGAGACCTGTCTGCAGGGAGACACAGAGGCAGTGGAGAACCCCAAGCAAAGGACCTTTTATTGTGGAGGATCAAGTCTTATGCAGTGGTGAAAATAGCAGGACAGTTGGGGTAGTATAGGCTGTGACTTGGGGAGAGGGACCTAAGAATGGCCATACTGGGTCAGACCAGTGGTCCATCTAGCCCAGTATCCTGTCTTCTGATAGTGGCCCATGCCAGATGCTTCAGAGGAAATGAACAGAACAGAGCAATTATTCAGTAATCCATCCCCTGCCATCCAGTCCCAGCTTCTGACAGAGATTTAGGGACACCTAGACCAAGAGGTTGACCTATTGAAACATGAGGAAGGAGTCACAAAATCAAAACCCAGACAGGGTCCATCTGCCAGGTGCCACTGCAGAGTATTCCCTGGTCTGCTGTAAGCATCCCTCTTCATGTTAGAGGACTAGTTCTGTGAGATCAGCTCTGGATCTGTGATCCTATCCCGGGCTTGCTCCAGACCAGCTGCTGGGTAAGGGGTGAATATGACAATCTAGGCCACCTGGGGTTTGTCATTTCTCTTTCAGACTATCTCAGGTTTCAGGGCTATCCATCTCCACTCCAGCCGGCTCCAGTGGGGATATTGCCAACCTACCTACCCGCCGCTCCCCCTGGAAACCTCTCCACCACCGCCAGAAAGTGAATATAGAGAGCGATGGCTCCACCGACGAGACAGAATCCTCTGAGAACTAATCCTCCTCCTGGCTCCCCCTAGACTGATGGGGATGTGGGGGAACAGCACCTCATTCCAGATGCTGAAAAGTGATGGGCATTGCTTCTGAAGATGGGGCCCACCCATTCTGCACCTGCATCTAGGTACAGGTACATCCACACCATTACCAGGACCACCAATCCCATCCCAGTCAAAACAAAACCATTCTCCTATCTCCTAATTAGCTGAGGCAGCTCTCATCCAGGGGCCACTTCCAGTTTTAGAGTTATGCTGCCCTCTGCTGGCAAATCAGACAAACCAGTGGAAGAATGCTCCTGGAAGACCTCTCCACTCAATCTTCCTCTACTCAAAGAGTGGTAGGAAATTCTCCTACTGTTGATCTCACTCTGGTGCAGTTGGACAGGTGCTAGCAACAGTGGGTGTTTTGTTGTGTAACTCCTCAGACCTGGTGTAGACAATCTGGTGATTAGAAGCTGGTCTACACTAGTGCTTTTACTATAATTACTCCTGGCAGAGCTGCACCTGTGCTAGAACAGTGAGAGAAGTTCCTAAAATTAGAAAAGACCTAGCTGTTGTCCTCTTCACACCATCTGTGTTTTCTCCTCAGAGGAGTGTCCAAGAGATGCCAAAGTAAAAGGACACAAAGTTTCAGTTAACAAGTACTACACCATTGTAGTACTCATGTTGTAGTTGGTAATATAGATGTATGGCTCATCTGTTGTATTAGTTTATCCTCTCGAAGGACTCTCTCTAGATTCTGTCTCCCTGGGACCACCCTCTCTATAATTACATCATCTAAGGAGAAGAACACAGCATATAAATTCCCTGGCCACAGACCTTGTGGTCCACAAACATAGTGTCCTAGCTGCTGTGTTAGATAGGATGGAGTGTTGGGGGTAGGGGGAAAGCAAGGGTGAGAGTTATCTTCACTAAATCTCAGTTACCGGTAGTGAGAGTGCAGGCATTAATATAGCAGCAGTGGCGTCAACATCACTTGAATTCTGCCCCTACAGGAAATAATCCCCCTCCCGTATGCATTATTACTGGATAATCAGACTATTATGGAACTGTAGCAGTTTGGTCTCCACTGCCCTGGAGGCCTAAATGGGGGGAGCAGAGTTTGGCGTTTCATAGTTTGCCTTGGTCTGCCCCACAGGCCAGTTGTCTCCCCGGGGTTTCACTCTCCTGATTCTCAGGGAGTCTTTCCCCCTCCCCTAGGTTTGTGAGGTGCAGAACACCTGGAGCAGTTCATCTGAGGTTTGGAGCTAAATTGGGCAATGCTACGCAGCCAAGAGTTAGGCTCCACTTAATGGAACCAGAATGGACTTGGCCCTACAGCAATCTGTTATAAAAATAAGCTTGCTCAAATCCTCCCCTGCCTGTGCCCCTGCACCTGCCCCAGCTGAGAAGAGCTGGTAGGTAGGGTATTTATGTATTGTAATTTATTTTATTTAAACTGCTGTAACAGTCCTGTCTGTCTTTGAGTAACTACACCATCCAGGGAATAAAGCACTTAGTGCAAGGTGAATACTAAGTCTGGGGCTCCCACTTTGCTGTGTCATCTCTGAAGGAGTCAGCACCCTCAAACACATTAGCTGTTGCAGCTCACAGCATGGTGTTTGCTGAATGGAGGAAGGTGTCAGAACACCCAGCTAACCTAAGTGATAGTGTATAACCTGCAAAGTGGCAATAAAGGAGCCAACGCATGTGGAGATCATGTTCCCAAGGAGAGCAGAAAATATGGGAGGGTGTCCACATTCCCTGGCTGTGCAGTGTGAACAGTCTTTGGACTATTCTCTCTGTGTCAACTCGATACTAGAGAAGGCCCATGTCTTTCGCTATATTCTGTACTGGATGAAATGCACTGATAGCGCTCAATAAACATACTTCTGAATACCAAAACCTTGTTTAAAAAACCAGGTAGTTTCTGAGAACAATGTACTTACCAACCACGTATAAACCGCACACAGTTAAAAGCAAGGAAGACATGAGTAATTAAGGGTTTTACACTTCCTATATAATAAACACATGATTCTTATCCAGCACAAAGAGTTGCATTGTTCATCACAAGAACCTTAACTCTGACCGATAGATTGGTTTTAATGTATAATTTCTGTTAGCTCAACTCTGGCCTGGTCCACACTACACAGTTAAATCGATTTAAACAGCGTTAAATCGATTTAATTCTGTACCCGTCCACACTACAAGGCACTTTAAATCGATTTTAAGGGCTCTTAAAATCGATTTCTGTACTCCTCCCCAACGAGAGGAGTAACCCTAAAATCGATATTACTATATCGATTTAGGGTTAGTGTGGATGGAAATCGAAGTTATTGGTCTCATTCCTTTAATGTAGCTACCCAGAGTGCACCGCTCCGGAAATCGATGGTAGCCTAGGACCATGGACGCACACCACCGAATTAATGTGCCCAGTGTGGACGCATAAAATCGATTTTATAATATCGGTTTTATAAAACCGGTTTTAGTAATTTCGATTTTATGCTGTAGTGTAGATGTAGCCTTTGGTAGCTACAGAGTTAAAGGCGGCTGCGTCATTGATATGGACACATATAGGGCCTGATTCATCATTACTCTATGGCAAGAGCACAAGCAACCTCCCTCTGTCCCTACAGTGGCCCTAGCACTACTGCAGGGATGAATCTGCCCCTTATCCTTTTTTTTCATGTTATGCATGGGTCTACAATGTGTTTCTATTCAGCGCTCACTAACGAAAGACTAATTTTGAGCCTGTATTATGATGTATTAGCCATTCCAGCAAAACCACCATTAGCTGCTGGTATGTCGCTCCACGGGGCCTGCCAGAACACTCTGCACTGCCTGACCACAGCTGCCTCAGATACTGCATGACTGCTTTTCAGCAGCTCCTAAGGAAACTTTGCTCACCACGCTTGAGCTCAGCATTCACTCTAGCCTCCTTTTTGGGGGTGGGGGGATGCTCTAAGAAATGGTGACAGTATATTAGGGCTTAATGTGCTTTCTTCTGGGAATTATGGGAGCTTCCCTAGCGTTTGATCCCTTTTCCCACAATTCCCCTGCGTTCCCAGAAACCTTCCAGAAACCACTGCTTTAGTGAGCTGTGACAGGGACTAGACCTCCCCAGAGGACAGTGTAGTAACTGTTATTCAGTACTAGCACCCAATCAGCCTTGGTGGCATGGACACCCTGACTCTAGTGGTACCACTGAGGCTAATCCACAAGCTTAGGTCTCTAGTAACCACACAGCCAAAATCCAGCTGTCTCTTTCAACTCAGGCCCAGGTTCTGCTTTGCTTCAAATAACCTGACTTACTGGTTCTCGTATAGGGTGCATACAGAGCAATTGTTGCAATACCCAGGAAGACCTGAATGTTTGCCTCTTTTCAGCACTCTGATGAATCACTTCACACAGCATGAGCTGCATCCTTAGCAGGGGGTGCAGGTGCGGGGGGTGAAGGAGATGTCTCAGGCCAGGAGGAGGAGAGATTCAGCATTGTTTCATCAACAGGGTCAGTGTGAGGCAGATGCCAAAGTCTTCAAATACACGTCCTGGGCATTCTGACCCCCACTACCACAGAAGGGAAGAAGATCAATGAAGAGCCATGGGATTTTTTTTTTAGGGCATGTTTACACTTCAGTATAAATCCATGGTTCAAACTCAAGCCCAAGCCTAACCTCCCCTTTCCAGCTACATGCAAATACTAAGCCAGGGCTCAGAGCCAGCATCCCAGGACCCCATGGGAATGGAGGCGTCCAAGCCTGAGTCAAGCCAGGATCCAGGGATCAAGCATTTTGCTTTGCAGTGTAGATGCAGCCCACCCTGAACTCATGCACTAGGGGTTATGTCTACATAGCAATGTAAGTCCAAGGCTAGTACAACTGAAGTTATCAGACACAGAGTTTGTTAACCTGAGGCTTGAGCATCTCTATTCATTTGTAACTCCAGGTTAGGAATTATTGAACCCTGAGTCCCAGCCTGTGACTCCAATGTCTATACTGCATTATGGGGATTGCCTGGTCCAACCACCCATATCCCAGACTTTCTAGTCCCTCCCAAAATGTGGCTGCTCTAACCGTTCACTCATGGTGCAGTGTGAAGAAAACCTGGACTGGCCACCAAACTTGAGAACAAAGGAAGGAAGCCTGTGGGTTTGTGGGATAGTTTTGGCTAACTCCCAGAACACTAGGCCAGTGGGCAAAGCAATAGGGCATAAAGCCTAGGTCTCCACTTGACTCAGGCTTGGACCCTCCAACCCTGATTCCAAGCTACTCCTGGGAGAATTCTGTGCCAAGATTTTTTTTTTTTAAATTTGTGCTCAGTATTTTAAAATTCTGCTTATTTTGTCAAAATAACAAAACAGTCACACCTGTTTCAATTATTTTGGTAATTTATTTCAAAATACCTGTCAGCAAGTATGTCTGTAACAATATAGACACCAACAAAAGATTCAGGACATGTTTTTGACAAATTCCTTACTAGGCATATTAATATAGAACTTTGAGTAATAATTAATTTAAACTACAATACAGAAACATTTCCTGCACCCCTCAGAAGCAGTGCAATGGCTTGGGGGAGTCAAGGGGAGCAGGGTCACAACATGGGGAGACTTGCCCTGCTCCACCAGCCTGGCATTCCAGCCAGGGAGCAGGCAAGACTCCGTACCCCAACCCTGCTATGCTCCTGCCTCAACCAAGCTTCACAATCATCATTGGTGAGTACAGTATTAAATTACTTAAATGATTTAAAGTGTATACTGTATATGTATATAATGTCTTTTGTCTGGCGAAAAAAAATCCCTGGACCCTAACCCCCATTATTGACATTCATTCTGATGGGGAAATTGGATTCACTTAACATCATTTTGCTTAAAGTTGCATTTTCAAGAACATAACTAGGCCCATTAAGTGAGGAGTTACTGTATTCTATATGGAAAAAAAATCTGCAGGGTACATGAATGCCATGTAGTCCAAGCCCTGAGTTAGCATGATCTGTGTGCAGATGGATTGGGGGAAATTAGGTTTGCACCTGAGTTTGAACCCTGGCCTCTCCTTGCAGTGTAGCCACCCGCAACACACACATTCCGCAACCCCACGATACAGCTGTACTGCAGTCAAAGACTGTGGCTCTGCCAGGGCTGGCCCAGGCTGGGGGCTCTAAAGCTGCAGTGTAGCTATCGAGGCGTGGGCTGGAGCCTAGGCTCTGACCCCCATGAGTACCCTGCACTCTTGGCGCCACAGCCCGAGTCAGCTGAGCCAGGGGAGCGCAGGGGCTCCCTTAGCCACAGCTCAGTAGACGCCGATGGGCCGGGCGCCAGCTCACAGCTGTGGCGCTACCGGGCGCCAAGAATTCCTCGTCCACTTGCCGCAGTTACTGGGCTCTGGTGCGTCCTGGGCGCAGCCCCAGAGCAGCGCGCCCCGTCCCCCTCCCGGCTCACGCGGCGCCACAGTCACACCTGCGCATGCGCAGGGATGGGGCAGCTGCCGCAGCAGCCTGACGCTGCGTTCGCGCGTGCGCCTCTCCCCCGGCCCCGGGCAGCGCGGCAAGGGCCGACGGGGAGCTGGGGGCCGGGCGGGCACGTAGGGAGGGAACAAAAGCTCCGCTCCGGGCTCGGCTCGGCTCGGGGCGCCCCTGGCTGGAGGTGCCGGGACCCCCAGTAATGGCCCGCGGAGAGGAAGTGAGCCCAGGCCAGGGCTTCTCCCACATCACGTCACCACCTTCCCTGACGCTGGGCCCCAGCGGGCCTGTTCCCTGCTGATTGGCCACGGGCCTCCCAGTCCCCAGAGCCGCCCGTCCTCCCCTGCCAACCTCCTGCCCCTCTCAAGGGGGCCTGGACCAGCCACTTGGGCCTCTGCCTTTTCCCAAAGCTGGTTTGTCAGCCACATGCCAGACTTTGATTGGACCTTGGTTAGCACAGCAGAGCCCACCTACAACCTCCAGTGGCACCTCAGACCCTACCTCATCCAATGTGCCAAGAGCCATAAGCCTGACACCTGCTACACTCACCCCCCCAAACCAGTACTCAGAATTGCCTCAGCACTGCAAGGCCCTGAAATTGGCTCTGAAGTATCAGCCTAACTCCTACTTTGTGTAGCTGTTTCAGGGGATTTTTCTGACTCTCCCCACCCTAGTTACTTTGCAGAGACTGCCAGGTACACTGTCTGACCATGCTGATTCTTCTGCCTGCCTCCTGTTACAACTTAAGGAGCAGCAGCATCTCTTATTAAGAAGATATGGAATTAAGGGGAGCCTTGTGGGGGCTTCACTGCTGATTCCTTTAGTTTAGGCCCAGATATCTCCTCTTCTATCTCTGGCCTAGAAGTTTGCTCTACCAACTTCCTCCCCCTTGAACTTTAGTTATCAGGTCACCCAGGCCACTTCAGGCTGTGTCTCTGGCATGCTTTTCTTACAGGCCAATGCTGCACCAGCTACGCTCTCCTGCTGGCTGAGGTGGAAGCAGAGAGTGACTTCCTCCTCCACACTTGCGTGGAGATATGTTCTACAAGGGCATGGGGTATAGTGCCCAGTAAGAACTGAACATGGCAGGGAGGGGTAGAATTGGTGTCCGAGGCCAAATGAGGCAAAGCAAATTAGTTAAAGACAGGAGAGACTTAGGGTTTTTTCTCATGTACTACAATGGATTCTGCTCCCCACCTCTCCTACAACTCAATAGAAAGCCCTCCGGTCACACTGTTAACATTAACACATTCATTTGATGTCCTGGTGACCTAAGGAAGAAACTTAATGTTGCTGAAACCCAGAGTTTGTATTAAAAAAGACAAAAAACAAAAAAAGAAACCAGAGTCACAAACCTAGAGATTGAAGACCTCCAGAGAGTTCAGACCTAAGCTTCAGAGTGACAGTATAACTTGAAACCTCTGCACTGGCAGCAAAAGGAGCATTAACACCTCGGGTAGATCTTTTCCCTACTGAATTATAGATAACTCAGTAACAAATCTATAGTTCAGTTTAAGTGCAAAATTCAACTCAAAAGGGATTCAGTCTTTTTGTTATGTATGCAAGATACAGAACATCCCTCCAAAAAGTACAGCAGTCTGAGTAAGGAATGAACTTCCTGAGAATTTACAAGTAAAACTCTCAATTAGCTTAGGAATTAAACTTAATTAAAAATGGGTCCTTCAGAAATTTAGCGATCAAAACTTTTTGCCCCCAATAATGACAGAGTAACAGACTCTACAACTATCCCTATAATTAAAACTCACTGAAATCTTGAACCACAGCTGAATTTGAATATTTTCTTTTAGGATTAATATTATTCTTCATAGCTGAAAGTTTCTCCTTTGGCAGAGAAGCATACAATGGTCTCCATCAGAATTCCAAAGAACTGCCCTTTTTTCAAAATGACTGCCATCTCCCATTGTTCGTAGAGGCCTGAGCCACAGTGGCTCTCAGCTGGTAGCCATTTTGAGAAGGGTCACTCATTGTTCTCAAACAAAACGTTCCTTGATGTTAGCTGTGGCTTCAGTCCCACTGCTGGCAGCCATTTTGAAACAAGACACTTCTGCATGATGACCTTTACTGAGAACAGCAGCAAATATAGACACCGAGCCGAAATATTTTTTCAAAAGTTACACACTGCAGCTGATCCCTTAACAGATAGGGCAGGAGAGAGGGGGAAGTTGAGGTAGGCATGTGCACAGGGTAATATGGGAGATGGCAAAGAGAGGAGAAAACTGGTGTTCACACATAGGAGTGTAAGGTGTGAGAAACAGTGGGAATCGAGAGGACAGCAAGGAAGGGAAAAGGGGCGTAAAGAGTCCAGATGATTTGCGTTGCTCTGGCAAACCAAAGCAGCTGTAAACCCAGATTAATTGAATCAGCTGCTGTGTTGCCTCCAGAGGGTGCCAATGAATCTAGCTATAAAAGTTAGCCTTAAATCATTTTTAATTTTGACTTCATATTTTCTATTGATTAGAAATAGCACATGGTAACATTGAGTTTGTTCAGTGGTCACATATTACACCAGGCTGGCTCATGTCATAGCTTCTATAGGCCAAGCTCATTGCACACATCAGCAGCTCCTTGCATCATTCCATTTTCCTCCCAAGCTCCCTGCATGCCATCCTCCCATCTCCCTCTATTTCAGGAACTCCCTTCAACCCCACCCCAGGGGCTCTACACCCCATCACTTCACAGTACCCCAGGCCCCTATTCTCCTCCACCCCTCAAATTCTTATCCTACATTCTCTTTCAAAGAGGATAGACAGTGATGTGATGGGGATATTAGTATGATGGAATGTGTTGAAATGCTCCTAGTATGTGTAGACAATTAGACACCTGGATGAAGCTAAATGGCCCTACTAGTCAAGATGCCAGGAGTTCCATGCATCTCCCCTGTCCCCTTTTGCCCCTTCCACTTTACTGATTCTCACCAAAATCAGCAGAGGTCTGCAGATGGATAGCTAAAATAGTCCCTGACATTTTGGAAGTGATCAAATACAGCATCCAAAAGAATTACCATATTACATCTAAACATAGAAATACACTCAACACCAAGACTTCACAAGCTCAGTCAATACCCCTTCTCCCAACCAAAAGCTACAATAAAATAAATTTAAGGTTGAGCACAGATCAGTAATTTACCCTAAACTACATTAGAGGAATATTATAATCATCCCAACCTAAAGAATTATAAACTCAGGAAATTAATGTAGTGGTTAAACTTAAAACCTAACTCTGACGTTCCAGGGTTTAACACACTTGGTTTTGAGATAATTACAACATCCCTTTAATATAGTTTATTCTAAGATACTGTTCTAAACTCTCAATCTTAGCTCTAAGCTCTTAGCTCTAAGACTAAACTAAGCTTAGTTTCTCCAGGAATCCCGAACAGCAGGGCATCACTTTCCCCAGCTGGTGGCTTGATGTTTACTTGCAGTTTACTCTCAGAGCCTGAGCCAGGTCCAGCTGCCACTTACACTAGTGTGTAACACACAGGGGCGGGGCTGGCCTCGCCTGGCCAGGCCCTACAACAAACAAGCCAGCTTCAGCTCCAAAGCAAGGGTGGAACGTTGCTAGTAAGTGGATTGCTGTACCCACCACCCACTTCTCCACTCACTGCTGCCTCATTCCAGTAAGCTGCATAGCCCAGCAGGAAAGAATCAGATGAGTTAGTGATCTGAGAACCCAAAACAGAACACAGTCCTAGCCCCGTACAGAGCATCCCTCATATAGCCCATGTTACAGAAGCGGGAGCTGCCCACATGTGCTCAAGCCTGCACCCTCTCACACCTCCCTGTACAAACCTACCCAGCACCCCAGGCCCTTTCTAGAAAGAGATGAGCCAGAGAACACACAGATGTTAGATTTTATTTAGTTGAGGGGAAAAGTGTTCCACTTCACTTCCCCTCATATGGCTGAGCCCTGAGCCCAGACATAAACAGCTCATTAATACCATTATCTCCTAAATAATATGAACAGTCCAGAGAAGAGAAATCCCTTCCCATCTCAGAGCAGAAGGAGCACCAGGCCATAGCACCAGCCTTTGCCATCCTCTCCCTCAGACAGGGAGTAGCTGGAGAGGCTGCCACTGCTTTGCTCCAAGACAATTTTAATAGTTAAAATCTAAGCATCAGTGCATATTTCAGAGCCCAGTGAGCAGGATCTGGAGGAGGTGCACAGGGGATAGGAGAGAACTGTAGGAAGGCAAGGCAGGCAGATGCTTAGATCCTGCAGCTGTACAAGTTAAATTCGGGTGTCTGCACTGTACAATGAACAACCACAGGAAGGAGGGTGGGTAAGACCTGCTGGGTTTTTTAAGTCAGATGGCTAGAGCTTTCCCCGCTCCAGTGAATCTCCCCATCACTGTAGGACCTAGGCACCAAACACACATTAGAATGTGAGAGGGAAACAGTCACTGCCCTACTAGGAAATTAGGTCCAACCTGCAACCACTGTGCTGCTACACCTTGCAGGTTGACAGACTCATAGGGGAGTCTGCACGTGAGGACCATCCGTAGCTATTCCTCTGCCAGCAAGTACTCAGGGGGAAAAAAAAACCAAACAACTGCATTGAACCATAACTTAATTCTCATGTTAAAATTAGGGGAGAATTCAGCAAAATGAAGAGATCCTGCCCTTCAGTAGTACAGCGTGAAGGAACTCAGCCTGGGGAAGCTCCAGGTAGGTGTGCTGCACACAGAGGTTCAGCATACTCTGCACTATGCTCCTGGTTGGTGCCACGCCCCTGCTACTTGGGCATCAAAGCAGCATTGTTGGGAGGGAAAGGAAAGGGGGAATGCTCTTTGCTTCTTCTACCCACAGAGAGAGTTACTCAGCTAAAGTGACTTCAAAAAGGAAAAGGCCCAGAACCATTGTGCTGGGAGGAACAGAGTCCAGCTCGTGCTGTTCCATCTCTGTGTGCACAGAACAAGTGGAACCAGAGAGGGGGCTGGGGCATGAAATTCAAGCATAAGTCAGTGCAAACCAGTCTAGGAGGCCCGGCACACCTGGGGGACTTGGCCTTGGGTACAGCTATGCTGGCTGAATTACTCTGAGTGGAAGTTGGGCCAGTAGAACAAATGGCTACTGCCTCCATTTCCACACAGAATTTTAGTTTTCATGTGTAAGAGTGTTGAGCCCATTTTTCATTGCGAAGTGCCTTCATCCCAGCCCTCAAGGACCCCTTCTAGGGGAGACCTGTGGGTATTAACATAGTTGACACTTCCTGGTGAGGAGCAGAGAGTCATCAAAAGGCAAGGTGCTTTGACACTAGACATTATACAATTCCTCTCTGTGCCCCAGGCCACCTCACCCCCCCCCCCCCCCCAAGAGGCTCTGATCTGTTCCTCAAGCAAAGCAAGCACAGCCTAGGGTTGCCAACCCTCCAGTATTGTCCTGGAGTCTCCAGAAATTAAAGGTTAGTCTTTAATTAAAGATAATGTCATGTGATGAAAACTCTAGGAACATGTCCAACCAAAACTGGCATCCCTATCACAGCCTCCGCTTAGCTGGAAGAAGTTGAACAAGAGGTGTGCCTGGGAAACAAGACATCATGGGTTTTTACACCTAGCCTGTAGATACCTCTGCAATGCTCAGCTTCCTGTGGAGTCCAGGCCTAAGCCTGGCCTCCTGATGTAACAAGATTAAGTTATTGTTTTGCTGGGGTTATTCTATCTATGCTGATTTACAGAAACATCAGCAAGTGTGACTTAATTTACAGAAGGGAGATGGCTCCCACTTACTAGGCTACCAAAACAGATTCCTGCAGGTCCTATGAAAACACAATGTTATTTTCACAACAACATTTACTGCTATTTCCCACTGCTCCTGCCATGTGGTGACTGAATAGAGCTTCCCTCCCCAGCCATACTAGCCTATGTATGGAGAAGGGGTGACAGCACTGAGCAAGACACATGAGGGTCATTTCCTTGTGGACCTGATGACAGGGCAAGTGGGAACTCTCTAAACAGAGTCACTTGCTGAGACAACAAGCTATGGGCCAGTGCGGGCTGGAGCTACCTGCACCTCCTGTCTCACAGCAATGTGGGGTTTCTGAGACAAGGCCTCCCACCCTAGCGGCAGAAGGTTTGGTTTGAGGGCTTATTAGTTTCTAATACAGATGAGACTCCAGAGCTATTTGGAAAGGATGTTGGGCATAGGCATCTCCTCATCCTCTTCTGTTTCTGTTGACTTCACCCACCCCGCTCCAGACAAACTAAAACAGAATCCTGCAGCATAACTCCAAGCAACTCAAGGTGAGACTGGTGCCTCTCGCTGGCATTTGTCTGAGCTGCAGTCCCTGGGTCATCAATATGAGCCATAGCGATCCTGAGGAAGGAAACACACCTTAAGTCACTGTCCCAACCACTCACATTATGAGGAGACAGATGGAGATAGGGACACACTGAGATGTTTAACATTCCTAGGGACTTGAGAGACAGACCAGCATGGAGCTAATCACAAACATTTGGGATGCCAGCCCAAAGGACAGGTCAGAGGAAAGCAGCCCCACCCTGAAGGACTCTGCCCAGGGATGCACTATGTGGGGACGGCGACCTTAGGGCTATAAAGGGAAGTCTTCATCAGCACAAGAAGGTGCTCTGAAATCAGCCCCAAAACGGATTACTACAGTGGCATGGAATGATCTCAGCTACTGGAGGGCAGCTGTCATTAACTGTAGCATGAAAATGCCTGCACAGAAACTGATCCCTGCAAACCCACTGTCCATATGCACAGCCCAAGCAGGGGACAAGGGAAGGCAGCTCCCTACAGATGAGGCAAGACCTAGGAGGCCGAAATCCACAGGGTGCAAATTCAACTAATTTACCCTGCTGTTCATTTGAACATACCCAGTAGGTAGGACACTCAGATCCCAACCCCTGGCCACAGTGAGGAACCCCCTGCCTCACCTGGAGAGAGTTCATCACACCGTTGGCTAGAACGGCCATCTTGCCAGCAACAGATTTTACTCCTTGCTTGAACTGGGTGATGTCAGCTGCAGGCAGCACGTTCCCAATTGACACACCACCTGCCAAGAGCCAGCAAAAGGGGTGGGTTGGGCCTGAGGGCAAGAATAGCCCCCTCCCAGCAGGCCCTACTTATTCAGCTCCATAGCAGCCCCTCAACCATGACCCTTCTAGGCTTAGATCCAGGAGTCTGCCATTGTCTGCTTGCTCCCCTCCCTTCGCTAGGTACTAACAAACCTGCTGAGTGCGTGTTCTCAGCCTCCCCAAAGAGGTCTGCGGAGCTGATGGCACTGCTGCCAGAGAGCTGCTGCAATCGAGACCTGGCTTCATACTGCATCAAGGAGAAAGCAGAAGACTCAGACTCAGCTACAACAAAAAGGGATAAAACCAGGGCTTGAGACAGGATGGGAGAGGGTCAGGCCAGGGGACAAGTACCAGTCCAAGTACAGCAGGAAAGGCAGGGGCGGGGGTAAGTGTGGCACTTACCTCAGCATCTGCTTCCCGTCCAAAGAACATATCTGAGGAGATGGCTTTGGCCCCGGCAAACTTCTGCCGAGCTTCATTTGATTCCACTGCAGATGTCCTGCTCTCTGCCTCCCTCCTGTTGGTGGGTCTGAGGGAGACGAGACAGGAGAGAGACCTCACTAAACCTTTGCGCTCACAGCAAGGAAGGCAGCTTATCAGGTCCACTCCGCTGACACCCACATTGCTCAAAGCAAACCTACAAAGCCACAGGCAAGAGCCACTGCTGATCCCCCTGCTTCTGGAGGGCAGTTTAGCAAAGCTGAGTTTGCCTGGCAGTCATCAGGTCCTGTTGTGATTAGTAGCCATAAACATTTATCCCAATTGTAGCTCAAATATAAAAAGTATGGGTACGTTCATAAATAAATGCCAGAATAACCCATAACTTTCTGCCTGTTTGAAAATAAATCATGGAAAATATGTTATGTTTTCAATAATGAATGTTATTAAACAAGTGCAAGAGAACCATACAGAGAAACTGGATTAGTGCAAACGAAAAAGGGCCTGCTGATATGGTTCAAGGACTGTTGAAACCATGGTTGGTAAAAACAGAAGATGTGGATCCCAAAGTTAATGAACTAAAATTGGCATGGTGAACACTAGGCCTGATTGGTGGACAAAATAATGAGGGGGGGGGGGGGAAAGAACTATGCCATCAAGTCTTCCCCCTTTTTTGGGGTTCTTGAAAAGAGACCTTGAAAATAAACAAATCGTTCTCCTGTCCCACCTTACATCCCCAGCTTGTCTCGTCTTATCTTCCCTGATCCTGTGACAGAAGGAGCAGACCAAACTGAAAGACTTTCTTCGTAAGAGGAAGGCCATTAGGCTTTGCTCTTGTTCAAGGAACTTTGTTTTTCACTTGTGAGTCCTGAAAATCATACCATCATGACATCCAGTCCTCAGCCCATCAGTGGGAATTCCAGCCTATGCAGTGCTGGCAATTAGGTAAGATTGCGTGCTGCCTGCTTTCCTGGCATGTTTTCTGACCCCTCTTCCTTCCTCCTATTTTCTTTTCTTTCTCTCCCTCTCCCTCTCATCAAATCCTGAAATCAACTGCACTGCATCAGCACAGCAAGATGAGATGACCATAATCTTGTCCAGTCTAAGGAAACAAGACCCAACCAGGAGACATCCCTGACCAGAACAAACTGGCGTCCAAGCAACAGGTACTGTGGTCAGCCAAACAGCCAAAGCACGTATTCATAATTGACCAGCCATCAAGTATTCCAAAAAAACATCAACAACAGCTGTATTTCTCCTACTTTTTCTATTCCCTCTTTCCTCTACCTTGTGTCTGTTAGAAAAAAAGAGAAGCAAACAGCCTTTATACCACAGGACAGAGTACAACTAACCCTTTCTTTTTCATCAAAAAAGGTTGTTTTGAAAATAAGAGGCTCTGATATTTTGCCTCCAAAAAAATATTTTAATAGATTTAATTAAGTTTGTTTTGCAATTCCAGTTTCACTGTAAATGTTTCTGTTATAATTCCTTGGATTTGATCCCTGAACTTTCAACGCCGGAATGAATGCTTTGGGGTGTTTGCCAAGGAACCAAGCCCACTGTAGAAAGAACCCCCAAACTTAAGCATCACTGTTCTAATGATGGACAGTGGAAGTTTATAAAACACCTTTTAGTCTTTTGGTCCTTGAGATCAGTACAAGAGTTCCCATTGTGTCACCAGGCCATGGGCTTCCCTGTTAGGAGAGTCAAAGGCCAGAGTCCCTTTCACGAAGGAGCCAATGTAGATACTAGGTACTTCCTGTCTCAGTGACTAGCCCAAGGGACTCCTCTGTGTGACACACCAAGGGCTCTATTTTGTTTTTGGTTGCTGTACCCATGGAGATGAGGTTTCCATAGATCCTGCTCATAGCGCGAGGCATGGGAGAGGCTTGTGGGGCTCGGGTTTAAGCCTAGTTCCACCTCACTGCAAGGCCCGCCCCTTGTATCCAGAGTCTGAGCTCCAGCAGCAGCAAGGTGGTGCCCATTACCTCTCTCCAATGGGCCGGATGCTGGAGATGGTCACTGCGGCCTCCTCCTCCCCTTTGTCAACACCCCAGGAGGAATCTGTTTCCCATCGCGAGCCGAAGGCATCTCCCAGTGAGAAGGGATTATCTTTGTACCTAGGGACCAAGTACAAGGGACTCAGCTAGGTCAGCCATAGGAAATCCAGGACTAAGCCAAAGACCACAATGAGGCTCAGCCTTACTTGGGGGGTCCAGATGTGAAACCTCCGGTATCTTCAAACAAGTCCAGCTGGGAGCGAGAAGATTTCACAGCCACTGGTGTCTCCTGCTCAATCACTTGCATCTCAGACAGCACGGAGTGAGAGACAGAACTAACAACAAGGCAAGGAGTCAAGGCTCAAGCCTCAGGAACCCCCAATCAGGGGGTGACAGCATCCAAGCAACCCTACAGCATCTTGCTTCAACTGGAACTGGCCAACCCTGAGAAGATGAGGGTGCTAAGACTCCTGAGCCAGTAGAGCCTGGCTCCAGCACTATCCCATGATGCAACTGGACAAATTCATCTCCATCTAGAAGTCTGCTGGACTGAGATACCAAGTGTTATTTCACCTCCCTATAACCCAGTGATGATGCAGGATGGCAAATGCCACCAACGAGGCCCAGGGGTCAGAGACCTATAGGCTTTGAGTAGAGTGCAGGGCCTGCCTCATCCTCTCCAGGGATGGAAGTGATTCCAGACATGGCTCATCACACAGGCATTCTGAATCAAAATTCAAACACTTATCTGTTAAGATGGCAGCAGGCTCCCGCACAAGTCTAAGCCAGAGCAAAGCATCCCCAGATAGTCTTTCCTGCAGCAAAGTACCACCCCAAGCAACCCCAAAATAAATACCTTCTGGACACCAATCCCATGCCCAGTCTCTCAGCTTGTTCGCGTTTCTTCCCTTCCAGGTTCTGAAGTTTCTTTTCCTCCTTCTTCCGATCGATCTGCAACTCCTGATAGGCCAGTCGCATTGAAGTAACTCTAAGGGAAACAACAGTAGTGGATACAAGGTCACCTCTCCCCCAAGGTGGATACTGTGGAGAGGTGGGGTGGAAAAACAGTAGGTTTATGCAACAAAATGATCAAATTGTAAAATCCTAGCACAGAAAGGGCATGCTGTAGTTTTTTCAGCGTAGCTTGATCTACACTAGGATTTCATATCGTGTTCACTTTCTTATAAGAGACATGTTTTTAATTAGTGTACAAAGTCTATGAGCACAGATAGCAGGTCCTGATCCCAGCCCAGTCTTTGGATCAGGCCCAAAAATGGCATTAGTGGAACAGAGCCAGAATCAATGGAGCACCGGGGAACTGCCACACCTACCCACCCAAACCCCTTTCAGAGGCACTGAATCAAATACAGTCACAGCAATGCTGCTTCTGCCTTCCTGGAGGGACAACAACTACTTCAGATGACCTCCTGCTCCTGCCCAGGGAGCTATCTTGCTGCTTGTTCAGCATCTACAGGCTAAGAATTCTCAGGGTAGAGAGCATCAACCTCATGCCAATTTCAATGCCCTAGCAAACAAGTATTCAGCCCACAACTGTGGCTTGACACTCACATGGACTCCTCAGCTTGTTTCCTCGACTCCACCGACTGCTGCTCCCTCAGCTTCTCAGCCACCTGGGCTTGTCGCTCTATCTCACTGAAGCTCTGGCTGCTCACTTTCTGGGCTCCTAGCCCCTTTTTTGCACCCAGCTGGATAAAACAGACCCAGAGTGAGAATTTCTCCCTAAGACGTCCAGGGCCCTTCAGAAATACCCAGCACATCAGGCCTTCAGCTTTTCTGGTTCAGTGCCCCACACCACATAGCAGCAAGCGACTGATGTTTCAGAGGAGAGGGAGAGCACTCATAAAGGGTGAACTGAACTACCTGTGCAGTGCAGTACGGGATTAGCCAGGTGCATTCTGGGCCCAGCCATGGAACTCACAATACAAGGCTTGATAGTTTCACTGCCTTCATCTTAGCAAAGCATTGAGTGTGCGGGGGGAGGAAGAACCAGTAGAGCAGAGTATCATCAACTCGCTAATCACGCAGAATGAAAAAGTTTCATCAGCAGGCATCAGACACCTCAGAAGGAGGGCCAGGTTCAGAGGGAGCCTCAATAAGGGTAGCAAAGCAAGGTGCCAGCGAACAAGCCGGGACCAGCAGAAGGAGAGCAGGGATGCATAAGGTGCAAGGGATAGCCCCCTGTAACAGGGGCTCAGACGTACCCCTTTCTTGGCAGTGCCTGGCTTCTTCTTTCCGATGAGGGAAGATTTTAGTTCTGGAACAGGAAGGAAGGAGTGAGTGAGCAGGAGTGAAAGCACTCAACAAGCTAGGATTAGTACATAACAGCCCGGGCAGCAGCCCACACACAAAAATCCACAGCCTAGCTGCAACAAAGTCCAGGGCACATCATGCAGTTTCACAGCACAGCCCAGGCGACTCCACCCAGCCAAGAATGAAGCAGTGAGACCACCATGAAGAATGAGAAGCTCCAGGCACACAGGCTGGGCCTGGATGGGAGGCATGTCACTCTGAGGGAAGTTCTGGCTGCACCAGTAAGTGACATGTCATGCAGCTGGTGTCCTGTATTTGGTGGTGAAGGTGGGGTCAATGGACAAAGACTCGATCTGTCTGTTGGGAGAGCTCCAGCAGTGTCTCAGAAAGGAAAGGGAGAGGTGGGGGGAAGAGGGGTCGGTGCCCACTACAGATGCCTTTAGGGAGAGTCATCCAGAAAGCCAGAAGAGTCCAAGCAACAGGAAGCATAGCTGTGCCCCTGGCTGCAGGGAGACATCTGGAGGGGGCACTGACCCACTGTGCCTGGGGAGGCTAGTTGGGTCCTAAAGCCTAGCAGGGCAGAGAGGCAGCCAGCAGCTTCCCTCACACACTTCCTTCCATCTGGAATCTGCCACTTCGGAGGCAGAAATTTGGATAAACTCTGCTGCCCAGGAATCCAACGTTAGGGCTGAAGGCAGAATCAAAGAAGAGGGCAGGCAGAGGTGCCATAAGCAGCCAGTGCAGGCTATTTGTTAGCCAGTTACCTCTGGCAGGAGCAGACCCTTGTGCAGACAGACACATGGACGCGTCTGAGGGAGAAAAACAAACACGGGGAATGAAAGGTTTACTCTTGGACTAAGGTTTACATCAGGCCTGGGCACAGTGCGGCCAGGAGCACACATTTCCTAATAGGGAAATGCAGGCTATGGCCACACACTACAGAGCCAGATGGAGGACAGTATCATGAGACCTGCCGCCCGTCAGCCACACCTCCATACTGAAGAGGAGGCTGAAGTGAGCTGATTGTATGCCAGTTATATGCTGTCACTGGGTTCCTAGAAAATTATGAGAGTGTCTCTTGGGCAGTCAAGCTCTAGTCATCTGTGCTAAACCCTACAATTGGAGCAAACTGTTGGGAATGAGATGCATGTTTAAATTTGGAAGGGGAGGGTGAATGGGGCAGGAAGTCTCCAGTTCATAGAGTGGAATCAATGGCTGCAGAGTCTGGCCCTCTGGGTAACTTAATGAGCGCCAAGAGCACAATGTGATTGGAAAGCCAACAACAGATCCCTGAGGGCAGACTCCACAGGAGGATAAATTTCTATTATAGAACTAAGAATGGGCTCAAGCCAGTTCCAGCTCTACTGATCTCACTAGAGAAAACCTGCAAAGACAGCTACTGTGCCAGGCCCAGAGCCAGCTAGAGCCAAACAAGAATGACTCACTCCCAGGGACAGGGTAACAGGGAGAGGACAAACCAGAAGACTCTCTCACTTACCCAGAGGAGCTTTAGGAGAAACACTCAACAGGTCAATAGATGGGCCTTGGTTGGACTCTATGGAGACAAGATGAGCAGTCAGACTATAGTGAGGAAAGAAGATTACAGATTTACACCCTCTCCCGCCTGACACGGGGCTCACAGTACCCCTATCCTAATAGATGCATTCCAGATGTTTCTAAGAAAGCTGCAACATCTGCAGAGCACAGATGACTCTTCACAGCAGCTGACATAGGGTCTTCATTCAGCAAGTTACTCCTTCTAAAATTTCTTCATTAAGTGAGTCAAGAAACCATGGAGCGCCAGCTTACAGGGAAATATATGAAGCTCTTTCAAAGAGCAGCACTTCTTCCAAATCCCTTCCCTCCCTGCAACATCTACCTAGAAACAGAATCTCTGTAACTCTGTGTTCACCTGCTCCATGCACCCCATATGCAGACCCCATCTATTGCGAGGGACAGTGAAGAAGGCTGCAGTAGAAATGATTCTGAGATCTGCACATGGGCACCAAGAAAAAATGTCAGGCAAACCCAAAGTCATAAAGATCCTGTTTCCATGCACATGCTGCAAGAAGAGCAAAGAACTGCATAATCTCTCTGATCTGGGAGCAGAATGGGTTTCCCAGACAGATCCATTTCACCAGAACTCCAAAACAATGTTGCATGGAACCTCCACTCATTGCCCATGCAGGGAGCAAGGGAGAATCTAAGCCTTTTCAACCCCAGCCCAATGAGATTCTTTGCTGGAAGAGAAAAGTTGTTTAGCAGTGAACTCACGTGGCATCTCGCCGGTTGCCAATGGCTTTGCTGCGCTCTCAGACTCCAGTGAGGACAATGCTAGATTCTGAGCAGCTTCTGCCACATCCCAGGTACTGGAAAGCTTAAAGGTTGAAACATGCTACAATGAGTCTCAAAGGGATAATGACCCAGTACAGTTACCAATCCCACCCCAGGTGAATAGTGACTCCACCCAGTTATAGATCAAAAGAGGATAACATGTACCCATGCACATATCATAGTTTCTCCAGAGACAGTGGTGACGTTAGGGGCCAGTCAGCATTTCCTCAGGAGTTCCAAGAAATCACCAGTGAGGGAGAATGGAGCTGAGCTGGATGCAGTGGGGTTGGAGAGACAAGAGGTCTCATTCAAGAGATAGATAAACCAGGGATGCCATCACAATTTCGACTGAGATGAAGGACTGCCCATATTTCAGGGGATAACCCCCACTTGGCTCCCCGAGGGAGGGTAGAAGACTCGTCTATGCTGATTATCCTACATTCCTTCAGGTCTGTTCCCATTTTACTCCACCCACTATGAGCAGTGACCCAAATCTAACAGACCTGGGCCTCCAAACAGCAGGGATGATTTGTATACAAGCTCCTGCTGGCTACCTGTACTTGGCATAACAGTCTAAAAAAGAGTCTACGTAATAAAGGGGTAGCCAAAACAAGGCCTATAGGCCAAAAGGAGCTGATAGAGTTCCCCAGTGGTGCACCTACAATGCAGAGTGGCAGCAGGCAGAGGTTCCAGTCTGCAATACTCCACTCCTGAACCATGCTGTAGGTTGGGAACTGCAGTCTTCACAGGCTGCAGCTCCATATTTTTACCAAGGCCAGTTGCAATCAGCCTTTTTCATACAAACCAGGTGTGAAAGCAGGCTCCTGGCAAGTTGACAAAGCAGCTTTCAACAGGGACAGTGATATCTAGCTGATCTGTCTCACCTGTGTGTGCTCCATGAAGAAGTCAGCATCGTTCTTCTCAGGTGAATGGCCTGGGGTTCCACTCAGTCCATCTACCAGGAGCTGAAAGGAAGACCACATCACATATGACTCAGCAATCAGCATCATGCTTCTTTCCCACTGTGGTACAGGCTGGTCAGCACTTACACTGGTGCCATACTTGGCCATGGCAGCACTCGCCAGCTGCCGGATCTTCTCCCTGTACATCTGGGCAGCTCTGCTATTATACTTGGCATTGGCATCTGTGGTGGTGCAGCCATGTTGGCGGAAGAAGGCAGTCTGAGGAAAAGGGGATAATCAGTCTACAGACAGCCAAGTCAAACTCCCACAAGCATCAGACATCAGTAACCAACTTGACAGCAGCAGTAACAAGAGCAGGGAACTTCCCAGAGAATGAGGGGTGTAGGGGGAGTAAAGTGCTTTTCCCTAGAAATATACCAGCTACTGTTCAACTCCGCCTTCACCTGGATCCTGCTCTTCCAGGATCCAGAGATTCAAGAACCCACTACCAGCCCTTCCCAGGGAGGAGTGCTTCTGAATCACAGCATGGGGCAGGGCTTCTAGGCTCTTCCTGAGCAGAACTCCCTTATCTTTAAAAAACCCTTCAGATCTCATGTAAGGGAGATCTAGGAAAATGACAGACCTATATATCAGGAGTCTAATCTCTACCAGGGTTACTGTTCTGACCCCTTAAGTGGAGATGGAAAATGAAAGTGCCTCTCTTCTCCTGCAGGTATCCAGAGAGAGTGAGAGGAGAATAGTACCCAAGCACCAAGAAAGCCATGCCAGGAGGAGCTGGGCACACAGGAAGCAGAGAATGCTCACAGCCGAAACAGAAATCAAACAAAATGCCTATAGAGGTTCCTCACCGCATTGGCATTGCTGCCCACTTGCATACACCTCAGCTGGAACCAGCTCCAGTTTGAATCCAGCTCTGTAGACCTGTACAAGAACAAAATCAGCTATATCAAGAAGGTGTAAGTGTCCTGGATTCAGAAGCATGTTATCAGCCAGCAGAGCCAGAGCCTGACATCTCACTGCAATTTAGTCACACCATTCTGGAGCATGTGGGATCTCTGTAGCCTTTCTATTTCACTTCCCACCCAGTAACTGGAGTTAAGAGGAGTTTGTAATGGTCATTGATCTCACTGGCTTGCTCCCCACACTGGATATATAATGCCCATGTAAAAATGTCTCCCAATGGCATTGCACTCAGAGGGGGATCCCAGCCAGCATCTCCTGTTCTCCAGGAATTGATCCTACCACACCACGGAAGACGCATATATTCAGCCCACCCCATTATGTTTTAAAGCACAGGGGTGGGCTTACAAGCCATATCAAAGGCACTACTCAAAATAAAAGGGCATTGCATACTTGCAGAAACATTAGTAGTAGAATGAAGAGCGAGATCCACACTCTCATCCTATGCTAGAACAGTATGCAAAGAGACACCAGCTACAGCCCTGGCCCTGATTGGAAGAAAGTCAGGTATCATAGAGGTGTGGATCTCACAACAGGGCACTTATTCAACCATCATAACAAATGACTGTTAAGTCCTCCTGAAGGGCAGAGCATACAAGTTTTGGAGAGTGCAATGATAATGCACTGAGCATCTGGACATTAGCCTGGGACCCAGTGAAACAGGTACAAGTTTAGGACACTTGTGTTGGTAGTACGTAGGAGCAACAAAAACAGATCTAGGAAGGTTATAAACATGGACAGAAAACAACAAAACAAGACTCTGCTCTGAAAGTGATGCTAATACACATCTGGAGGAGCACATGCTGGAACAGATACTAAATGGAGAGAGAAACCTAGAAAGTAGAAATTCTCAGGGAGACAGTAGATGGCAAGTTTAACAGAAGGGTCACTCACTATAGCAAGCCAAAAAGGTTGCAGAAGTTTCATATCAGTGAGCAGGGAGAGAACAGCTTTCTTCCATGGCTCTGGTGCATGTGCACCTGTGCCTGAAATATGACCTTCTGTTCTGGCATCCAAGTGCCAAAAAGGTAAACCGGATGCAGATCAGAAAAGAGCAATACAGTGATCCAAGGGCTGATGGTCTCAGTTATGACAAAGATGAAGAGCTAAATCTGTCTACTTTAGTTAAGAAATGACTTAAGGAGAGACCAGTCTGTAAACATCCAAAGGGTGTAAACAGCAGAGAGAGTACCAGGAAGAAGTGGGAAAACTTGGACTAATAAATAGTAATTTCTATTACAATCATGCCTAGAGACCCCAGTTATAGACCAGGACCCCATTGCACTAGGCACTGTACAGACCCAACAAAAAGACAGTCGCTGTCTTAAGAAGCTTAAATACCATGAGAAACACCAAGATAGCATGACCTGTGAGACTGAGGAACAATCTGTGCAATGGAAAGGTTGGAAGTCCTATCATTTGAGACATGGACAAAACACCAGATAATGTTCAGTGATGACCTACTTCGCGGGGGTTGGTCTGGATAGGTCCAGTACATCACCATCTCTTACTCTTCTTCTTCCTTGACCTAATGCCATCAAATGGGGTCTGCGCTATGAGCACTCTCCCTCCAAAGTGCCCTGGGAGTTGTGTCCAGTGTCTCAGCCTCTATCACACCACATGCCAATACATCTTCTTCCTTTATGACATCCCTCCACCCTTTAGGCTGGCCTTATTTTGCTGGACTCTTTTATCCACATAGTTGTCAAGACTGGACTTTACAGGACCAAACCATCTGAGCCTGCACTCCCTCATTCTTTTGTTTATGGGTCTCACTTTGAGTAAGTCTCTCACACATACATTCCTGACATGGCCTTTCTTCCTTACACCACTCATCCACCTCAACATTTGCTTTTCTGTGGAACAGATCATTTGCTCATTTTTCTTCTATGCTGCTCCACGAGCACTATACATTAAAACTGGACAGCCTCCATTTTTTTTTTAGACTTTCTCTTTTAATCTTACTGGTATCTCCCTGTCACAAACTACACCACTTATGTCTATCCATTTCAGTCAGGCATTTATCATCTTAGCTCTAATTTCATCCTTCATTTCCCCTCTTACTAATATCGCTGAAAAGGGTGAAGTTCTTTGCTAGTATTCCAGCTCTTACTCAGAATACTCCAGATGCTCTTCCTTTGAGGGTAATGCACATAACACATTGGTGCTCTAAGGACTATTTCACTGAGTTTCTTCATATGTTAAAAGAACTAGGAGCCAAATTTAAAGTGTTACACATTCAGCAAACTATACAGAAAAATGTGCGCTTTTGAGAATAAAGTGCCTCCTGCTTGACAGAAGTCCTCCTGCTAAACAAACCTCAGCTAATTCCAATAATGATAAGGTAAGCAAATGCTATGAGTGAATGCATCCTTGATCTGCAGATCAAAACATCTCTCCCTTCCCCATAATGCATCCCCACCCCCTTTCAACTCTTGTGCTAAACATACAAACCTGATAAAGCTTAGGTGCACGCCCAGTGACCTGTGGACTCCAGAGCAGTCAATGCACAGAAATACGCCATAGGAAATACTGGCCCAGCTTGGATTCTTAGCACCACAGTCAAAGCAGGCCTAAGGGGAAATCAGAGTGAAGAGTAAGGAAGTCACAGAGGGTCTGAGAGGTGGCCCTAGCATCAGACTGAGGAGCCACAGGGAGGTCTGAGCTGGCTGGGGCTGTATCCCCGTTTCCGCACGAAAGCAGCAGCAGCAGAAGAGCCGGCAAATTAAATGCTAAAATAAAAAGCGTCCCCTGCAGCTGGGCAGCCTCCACCACCCTCTTCCCTTCCCCGTTCACACCGCCCCGGCTGTGACGTCCCTGGGACGCTGGGGCATTTCCAGCGGATCAAAGCCCCGCCCGCCCCCAGCACCACGGTTCAGCTCCCTGGCCACCAGCCACCCGGGAAGCTGCCCCTGCCCTGGCAGAGGGGCCGGGCAGCCCAGGGGAGAACGGGCCTGTCTCGCTGCCAGGCCGCAGACACCCGAGGCCGGGCTGGGGCACAACCCGGGGACCACCCCGCAAGCCGGCAGGGGCCGAGCCGGGCCCCGCAGCTCCACCGGAAGCAGGAGAGGCAGGAAGCGGCTTCGGGGGCCCAGTCCCGACCGGGAGGACCCAGCCACGGATGGGGCCCGGCCCCGCTCCGGTACCTTATTGGCCGGCGCCGCCCGCAGCCGCTTGAACAGAGTCTGAATCTCCACCTTGCTCGGCTCCGCCGCCATGGTCTCTCCTTCCCAGAAAAGACCGGGGTGACGGGTCCCCGCCGGGTCCAATCCGCGCGGGGCGGAACTGACGACGGGTCCCTACCGGGGCCAACCACAACCTCCACCGCCGCCATGACACCCGAGGCAGAGTAGTCAGGGCGGTGTGCGGATTTCGATCCCCCCGGGGCTCTGCCGGACGATGCCCAAGGCCTGTTCCGCCATAAACTGTCCGAACCGGGACACCCGGGAGAACCGCGCCCGGGGACTCTCCTTCCACAGGTGGGAGCGGGAGCGGGAGCGGGGCCTCATGCCGCTGGGAGGGGGCTGGTCTCCCTGGGGGCGGGGCCTCACGGGGCTCGCATCCCTGAGGGCGGGGCTAGTATCGGGGGGCGGAGTCTGGCTTCGGCTCCTGAAGGGAGGGTTAGGGCTAGTTGCCCGCATGGTTGTACCCATGGTAGCGTTACCGTGTTTGACCATTCAAAAACGAGGACGCTCTATGGAGGGGCTATTTGCACCAGTATCTTCTAACGCGTGTTGTATTAATGTGTTGTTATACTGTTACATCTGCTGTGTGCTACATGTTGTCTATATTGAGTATATATAAGAACTAGTGATGTGGCCACAAAAGTGAGGTTTACTTATTTAAAGTTAGCTGTACTTCTTTATATGTAGTGAGTCCTTTCCTTTCACCAGCTCTTCAGTTTTCTTTCTCCTCTTGTGTCCACACACACTTCTCTGTAGATCGCATTTTTCTCAGCAGAGGTTGAATGCTTTTTAAGAAGGCATGAAAGTGTTTACAAGAAGTTTGTCTGAAGTTGTACTGTACAAATAGAATTCCTTTCAGAGACTCAGTATTCAGGTTGTTCCTTTGTCCACTGGTTTTGCATCAGTGAAAAAATTCGCTCTACATTTGCATTGTGAGAAGGAATAGTGAAGAACTGTGCAATCTTTAACTAAATGACACTCAGTGTTTTTGGATTTCTCAAAATATTTGGTCCACTTCTGGTGTGCTGGCAAGTAATTACTGAACTCTTCATCGCTGTTGCAATTTTCTGTAAACTTCTTCAGGTTGCTGACCTGATCAAAACACTTTATGTCATCAATTTGCACCCCCTTATCTATCAGGTACTTGATACAAGGTTCCACATCACTCCAATTCGGTGTTTCACTCAGAATAATCCACCTGAAACAAGAGAAGTCTTGCAGGGGTCTAAGGCACTTCTCCAAATACTCCAAGGATCTGCTGTACATATTATCTACTTCAGCGCAGAATTTGTCACACTCTTCATCAATTCCTTCCATGAGCTTTTGTGCCAATAGTCCCTTAACTTTCAGGGACATTAAGTTGTGAGTCTTGCATTCAAGAAGGATAGTATGAACCATGTTCAGACTTTTCAGCACTTCCATGACAGAATTGCTTTCCCTTTTGATTTCTTGGATTAAGTTTGGAATACACTCATGAGTGAATGCATGTGCCAGAGGCAAATCTCACTTAATTCATACTCAAAAAATGTCTTAAGCACTGTGGGTGGTTTGTCCTGTGACAGAAAGAATGACTTCAAGGCCGGAAACATCTGTATCAGCCTTGTAATGCCTGGAAATAATGACAGCCATCGTGTCTTGCTATGAGAAAGCAGCTTTTGGTATTCAACATCAACAAACTCACAGTACTCCTTCAACCACTCAGTTTGGACAGTATAGATATGAAAGTACTGGTAAATTTAAAAAATAATGTTCTCAGCGTCAACCTTCTTTCTGCTGCATGGTGAACACAGTTGTTCAAAATGTGTGCTGGGCAACCCAAACCAATTAATGTTCGCTTCTGCAACAACTTCTTTAAGATTGCAGACACATTCTTTCCATCTTCATCACGCCGGGTCCTCCAAACATTGTATTGCAGTTGTCACCTGTAAATGCAATACACTTCTCGAAGAAACCATTTTTTTCAAGCGTTTCTTTTACGTAGTGAGCAATCATGTTGTCCGTCTCATTAGGTGTGTTCTGGACCTCAATCAATTTTGATTGCAAACCACCATTCTTCCAGTCAAAATACTGAATAATTACTGGAAATATTTTCACTGAACCATGATTGCTTCCATCTGTAGCAACTCCACAGTAAGCTATGTCATTTTCTTCAAATGTTTTCAGAACAACATCAAGAGAATGCAGTGCAAGCCCAGAGATAACAATTGCTTCTGTCTTGGTTCTAGCACTCGAAAATTTCTGTGCTACTTCAGAATCAGGGAATATCTTCTTCAGTGAGACAGATAAGCATCATAATAGCTTTAAGTCAATGGATTGCACAACAGTGTGAAATGCAAAAACACCCTCTGCTGCAGTAACAGCATCCTCTGATTTGCTGCCTGGTTTTACAAAATAATCTGTCAATTTTGTTGATGAGCTCTCTCCTCAAACTGCTTTTTTGTGCTTGTCTGAGTCCACATGAGTTTGTAAATCATTAGCACCTTTATTTTTCACAGAGACCTAAGTACCAAGTCTACATGCCAAGCACTCAGCTTCCCATTCTTCTCTACCACTTTGAAAACACGGGAATTTCGTCTTTAGTTCTGCAGAGAATTTACACTTTCGTTTTGGCATTGTGTTTGGGGGTAGTAAAATAAAATATCAAATAAAGAGCTCTTGAGGAAACACTACTGTGCACGGTACAAACTCAGAAAAGACACTGAAATTATTGAGTTGTTGCACTATCGCCACTATGGAAAAATGATCATACCTGTCTGGAACCATAGGGCTAGGCACCAACTTTCCCTGGCGCCGGTGGATGCTCGTGGCCCCGTGCTCCAACTCCACCCCTTCCCTGCCCCTTCTCCGACCCCATTCCAACCCCTTCCCCAAAGTCTGCGCCCCAACTCTGCCCCCTCCCTGCCCCATTGGACCCCTTCCCCAAATCCCAGCCCCGCCTGCTCCCTTGAGTGCACTGTGTTCCCCTTCCTCCCCCCTCCCTCCCAGCCACGCGAAACAGCTGTTTCATGGTGCAAGCGCTAGAGGCTAGGGGGGAAAAGCGGGTACTCTCTTGAGTGATCAACATTCACTCTCTTTCTCGAATGATCAACTTTTCTTTGGGTAAAAATAATAGTGGCAAAATCGCAGATGTTTTTAGATATTTAAAAATTTCTCCCGGATGGCGATTTAAGAACCAAAAAGCCGGACATGTCCGGGAAAATATGGATGTATGGTAACCCTAACCTATGGCTCTATGGCCAGCAGGACAGTGGGTGCCACGGGGCAGGCCTGGGCATGGGGACTGGGATGGATGGCGGGTGCCATGGGGCAGGCCTGGGCATGGGAACCAGGATGATGTCTGTCGTGTGCCGTGTCTCACACATTCCCATGGTAACATAACAGGACTGAGAAGTTCACCTGTCTCTCTGCAGCTTCCCCAAAGCCCATGAGCTGAGGAAGAGGTGGATGTTGGCTGTGAAGCGCATCGAGCCTGGCTCCAGGAGGCTGTGGATCCCAGGTGCTGGAGCCTGCCTCTGCTCACAGCACTTCACCCAGGATGAGTTTGAGCTTTACGGAGGGCAGAAGCGGCTGAAAGCTGGTGTGATCCCATCTGTGTTCTCCTTTAAGGTACTGTGGAGAGGAGAGGGCCTGGTGGTGATCACAGAGCCAGCCACCTTAGAGAGGAGCTGTATGTGCATGTAGCCCTTCACAGACCAACATCCAGCAACAGCCCTTGCCCAGACAGCCTCTGGCATAGTGGGCCTTAATGTGAATGAAATCATGGCTATTCCAGGGACTGGTACCCCCAGTTAACAGAGTTTCTGCTTTAGCTCATATGGTAGGTGTTTGTGCTTTGGGTGCTGATGGTCCTAGGTTCAATCCTGCTGATGATTGCTGTTTGTGGCTACAGCATCTCTCCTTCATATTTGTAAACTAAGTCAGAAATGGCAAAGCCGTAGTAGGTCCCCAACAAATCTGCCCTCTTGCCCAAGGACAGGAGTGTTCCCTGCAGCCTATATAGTCCTCCAGGATGTTGTCCAGTTTTAGAGTAAGAGATGGTATCACTTATTCTGCCTGCCTGGCACCAAAGGCATATGTAGCATGATTATTTCCTCTCTGATCAATGTCATGGTATGAAGAAAAGATGGACTGTATGATATTAAAGGTTAGGACTTGTGGCAGGGCTGGCTTTGGGACATGCAGGGCCCAATTTGAAAGAGCTGCTGCTGAAATGCTGCCAAAGACAGCGGTAGCGATTGAGCTGCCGCCGAAGATACCGGCAATTTGGCGGCAGCTCAATCAGTTGCCGCTGTTTCTGGCAGCGCTTCAGCAGAGGGTCCTTCCTTACCTTGCAGGGCCCTTGTAGGCGTGGGACCCGATTCTTGGGAATCGGGCGAATCGGCCTAAAGCTGGCTCTGGCTTCTGTTGCAGATCCTGCTGCTGACTTCTGTGGTACCTTGAGCAAGGTCTGTGAGGCATGGTTTCCCTGTCTGTAACACAGGAAAAGTGATATTTCCCTATGTGCTGGGGATAGAGAGGAAGTGTGTGGAGATCCTCAGTTGAATGAGGCTAGAGAAGGACAAAGTATGATGAGAAAGATGTCTCTGAATATGTAGCCCCATACCTCACTGCAGATTCAGACTTGGCCTTCCATCCATTCCCTCCCCTAGGCTGTGCTCACCAATATCACTTCCCCAGTACTGTCTCCCAGTGTAGGTCTGTGACTGGACGTATCTGCTCCAGATAAAACTTCTGGCAGTACTCTCCTCGCAGCTTGAGACCCTGATGTTTATTACCCTTTTTTATGAAGCACCAACCAGTCTTCCATCCTCAGCACATTATCCTTTGAGAACTATTTCACAGATCTCTGCATAAGTAAGTAAGAGTGTCATTTTGTTGAGTTTCTTCTCAAAGTGTTTTTCATTCTGTCACAAGAGGGCTGACCTCACACTATTACAATGTGTCTCTTCTTCTTGCTGTGGCCATTCATCAATGATTGTGGATGTAGGGGGATGCTCTCTGTTCCATTACTCCTACTGACTCTTCCATTCCACAGGTGGTCTATGTTTAGAGATCAGATTATAATGATGAAGTTATTTAAGATAAATGGCATAGAAGGGAGCTACTGCCCTTGACTCTCTGTCCCTGTAGCCCACACATAATGGGCATTTTGCAACATAGTGAGGGAAGCACCAAAGACCAAGTCAATGAAGTATCCTCTTACCCAGCATGCGAACTATGGCCTCTGAACAAAATTAGCACTGTACATGTATGACCTCTCTCGGCAGTGATGGCTTCACCTACTGTTAACCTCCAAACCCCAGACCCTGGATCAAAAACCTAGGAGAAGTGTGTTATGAAGGCCAACACCTCCAGGTTTTGCCAGACCAGAGGAAAGTAAATTCCAGAGTTGAGAGCCCCCCTGTGCCCCAGTGAGAATACCCAGCCAGCAGCCCCTAGGTGTTCAAACCTTTAGATCAGCAAAAAAGCACCCCAGCTGGTCTCAGCTTCTGGGGTCAGAGGGAGTGATCTCTTTCAGGTGGTCATGAGCCAAACTGCAAAGGATGTTTCAGATCACTTAATACCTGATAGTGAATAGGGACCAGAACAGCTATAGGAAACTGGATGTAACACATTCAGTACTTTCCCTTCTGCTGGGCAGTCACCTTTGGAACTAGCGATTACCTTCCTCAGAAGCATCTGGTGCTGGCTACTATCAGACAGAGGATACTGGACTAGATGGACCTGGGGTCTGATCCAGTATGACAATTTGTGTGTTCCTAACTCAGCTTAAAACGACACTGCACTGATCCCTCCTGAGCTCACTGAAGCAGAACAACCTAGGGGCTGAAACAGCATCAGAGGTCAGTGAGTCAGTTCCGTACTTTGCCACTTCATATGTCGCATTCCCAAGGAGAGCTTGGAAGGAGGCACTACAGGCTTGAATCTCTTTTTGGCTAGCCTAGATTTATTGTGCAGTCACATGGGCTGTGCTGCAGTAACGGGGCCTCTAGGTTCCAACAGGAACAACTTCGCAGTCTCTCTCCATCAAGTTCCTTGCAAGCCTTCCTGTCCCTGTTGCTGGCCCAGCTCTTGACAGAGTTTTCTCTGCTCAGGATGATACCTTCTGATCCTATCTATAGGTTTTCCATGAAAGCAGCAGGAATAGTGAGTCGCTGGCAGTAGGAATATTCAGCTTTTTTGTTCCCTGGTGGTGAAAAGATCTCCTGCCTGAGACTCTTCTCTGGAAGTGACCGCTGTCACATAAGTACTGGGCAGTTCTGTTTCCTGTAGTTATTTCTTTCACATCTCAGACTGGTCAGATGATCAGTCCCTCAATGCCAGGTTTTGGAGCTCCAACCCAGCAGCTTGTCCCTCACCCCCTGACTTCCAGGTCCCTCTGCCTTGCATCTGGTTTCTGCCCCTGTTCTGTGTTTAGAGCCCCACTCCTTTCTGAACTGCTATTAAAGCAGATCAGGAGCCAGTTCTAGCCTCCTAATCTCAGTTCTTCTTGCTGTTTCCCAGCCCCGCTCAGGAAGCAATGGCCTGACACGGCGTCCATTACATGAAGGAAAACAAGCAAAAGGTGACAAGGTTTGTTCTTGATGCTTGCTGTGTGGTTGAGGGCATTTCCCGGCATAAAAGGTCCTGCTGTAAATAGGAGTTTGAGCTGAGATTCCAATATAAAGATGAATAGTAAAGAGGAAATCCAAGAATCCTGTGCAGGAAGCAGGGAAATAATCAGAGACAACAGTTTCAGAGGCCAAGAGCAAAGGTGGAAGTGGAGCAATGGGAACAGAATCTACCCCAAATTTACAGGGCCTGGCCCAAGAGAGAAAAATGGAGAATCTCCAAGGATAACCTTCATGTGTTTCAGTGAGTGGGGGCAGCCTGCCTGGGAAAAACAACATTTATTCCTGAGAGGGATGGGCAGGGAGAAGCAGGAACCCAGTAGGCGGAAGTGTACACTGGGCTGAGAATCAGGGTGTCGAGAAAGGAACATTCAGGAGATGGCCAATAACCAGACTTCCTGTGCTGATTAGAGACATGCCCTGCCAACCAGAGATGCTGGCCTCTTGTGCCATTACTGAACCAGGTGTCAGAGAGGATACACAGGAAAGGGGCTACTGTGGATTCAGTAAACAACGAAAAACACCTCAGTAAGGAGCAACTCTCCATGGGACACAGTATGGAATGGGTAGTGCCCAAGGGGTCTATCCTGGGACTAGGGGACAGAAACAATATTAATGCAAGCCTTGCACTTTGTATCTTCAAAGCACTTTACAAACGGTAACAAGCCCTCACACCCCCAGGAGAGGGGTCAGCACCAACCCATCCTACGGCTGGCAAACTGAAGGTGCAGAGACAGGAAGTCTCTGTTAGCCAAAGCCACCCAGCAAGTTAGTGTCACATCCGGGATAAGAACAGTTCTGCTCCATGGCTAGATCTTGTCTTTTGGTATAGGTCAGGGGTAGGCAACCTGTGGCACACAAGCTGGTTTTCAGTGGCACTCACACTGCCCGGGTTCTGGCCACCGGTCCGAGGGGCTCTGCATTTTAATTTAATTTTAAATGAAGTTTCTTAAACACTTTTAAAATCTTATTTACTTTACATGCAACCATAGTTTAGTTATATATTATAGACATAGAAAGAGACCTTCTAAAAACGTTAAAATGTATTACTGGCACACCAATCCTTAAATTAGAGTGAATAAATGAAGACTCGGCACATCACTTTTGAAAGGTTGCTGACCCCTGGTATAGGTGGTTCCAGCCCATGGATATCACAGGATTGCTAGAAACAGGAATAGTACATTAAAATGAGAGGGACAGTAACTAAACCTCTCAAACCCAAACCTGAATGGCTTAGCTGCCTAGAACATGTCACTAGCTAGCTAGGTGGTTTCCCCAAGTTATCCACTCAGAGGTTCAGGTGGCTGTTTGTGGAGCTGTCTGCTCTGAGAAGCTACCCCACTTGCTGGTCTTCAGACAGCATTTTTGTAGTCACTAGAGATTTCCCAGGAGTCCTTGCAAGTGGACAAATCCTTTCTCTGGGATTAGCCTTACCAAGTTTCCTAGCCCCAGCTCTGCTGGCCCACTGGTGAGGAAAGGGACAGCTCCATTTCTGGCTTTGATGCAGCTAGTCCTGGTAGTATCCATCCCTATGAACACTGGTGCCCAGCCCAAGAAAATTTATTAGTATCATTTCCCCTACCTAGGTTTGGACATCAGTGATGTTCCCCTCCTTTGAAGGGACTCTTGTGGTTCCAGCTCCTTTCAACTTCCCCACCCAGATGCCTCTAGAGAATACTTGAGCCATAGTTACACGAACCCAGCACTGCCCACAGTTTGTACCTTCACTGTATGGCTTCTCTGGGTCCCAGCTGTATTAATCAAAGACTGAGTTCCTATGAGCTTGTGTGGGCAGGGCTTGTCTCCTTCCTGTTTGTACAGCAGCAAGCACAGGATGGAACTCAGTAAATGACCCCAAGGCAAGGGAGTGGGTGGCTTCAGCCAGGCCAGAATCTGGCTGCAGTGATAGAAGAGGGAGAGAGAAAGCATGGCCATACAATGAGAAGAGGAGGAGAAGGAAAAACACTTAGCCAGAGGATTTTCTCCAGCTAAACAGAGTGAGCAGATAGCTCTTGATATGCCACTGTTCTCCATAGCCCTAGAGCAACTGCCTGTGGAAAAAGCCATTGCAGTTTAGGGAAGAGAAAGAAAACAGAGAATGGCAACAAAGAAAGAGAACAGAGAATGGCTAGGAGCATTGGAGAAAGAAAGCCACAAGAGAGAAGTTTGTTTATTTTTGGAAGGAGACTAGTAGGGGGCAGGAGCAGCCTCTGAGCCTCTCCAGTGTTTTATTCTAGCTTCAGGCTGTTGTTTCATTTAAGAAGAGAATGTTTCTGTGTGTAAGTTTTAGGCTGGCTATTAGGGGAATGATCAGTAGATCAGGGAACAGGGGGCTGAGCGCTGTAAAGATCCTAGAACAGGCTATGTCCGATGTCTGTGGGGAGAATGAACGATTGTGGAGGGGGATGATTGGGTGATCAAGCAATCATTTCTGGTCTCCCTGTTAACCATTCTTAGCCCTGCTGGCAGGCAAAAGCATCTTCAGCACTGCTCCTGTCCTTCCAGCAGCTCACAGGCCTCTGGAGTTTCTACATCACTCTTTAGGTGTAGCCAGAACCTGGGCCAGGGCAGCTGATGGAATTTACGGGTTAAAGGAGGGAGTATGGTTCTATGACTGAAGGAGAGGACTAGGTGAGTAGAGACCTATAAGATCTGTTCCTAGCTCTGCCAGTCACTCAGCATGGGATCCCTTGGGCAAGTCTTGTTCCCTCTCTGAGCCTCAGTTTCTCTGTTTGTAAAATGGGGGTAATAAATATCTCCAGGGGGCTGGGAAGCTGAATTAATGTGTTCCAGGCAGTGCAGAGTATTGTTAATAGCACTCGAGTATCAGAGGGGTAGCCATGTTAGTCTGGATCTGTAAAAGCATGCATCCAACGAAGTGGGTATTCACCCACGAAAGCTCATGCTCCAATACGTCTGTTAATCTATAAGGTGTCACAGGACTCTTTGCTGCTTCCATTAATAGCACTGGGGTTGTGGCCCTGTTGGCTGAGTCCCTCATCTGCACTGGCCTCCTCAATGACTGAGTCTTCCAGGGCTGTTGCTCCTGCCTGTGCCACTTAAGATCTGTGTCAGCTATGTACCCTGAGCCTGTTCCCTGCACATGGGTCACACATTTTAGTCATGAATTTATTGCTGCTTGAATGATCTGAACTTCTGCTCCACACAGAAATCACCCAGAGGGCAATGTCCACCCAGATCCCTTAAAGCCATGGGTGCCAATGTACCATCAGTAGGGGCTAGTGAGACTGTTTCACCAGCAGATGTCTCTCCAGCTCAAGCCAAAGTGGTAAGCCCAGAGGTCCCATCCCATGGGGCCTACAGACTACAGTTAAGACAGTACTTATTGCCTGTGACAAGGGAAGCTGGGAGTAGTTTTGTATGACTGAGGCACAGATGGCAGTAAGAGGAATGCTTCCTGCCTCTCAGGCTTCATAGATCTCAGCACTCAGGCTGGCCTCTGACAGGAAGCTGGGGAGGGGAGAAGACCACAGCGGCCAACGATGATGAATTTAAAAATTAACTTATCACACCGTGTAAAAATGTCCTTGGCTCTCACAGTGGCTGGGGTGGGAGGGCCAGGAGCTGAGCCAGCAGGAATTCAGGACATTTAGGTCGTTGGAAGGGTGACTGAAGGTCCTCTGTGTCCTTGCAGGTGGAGCTCATCCATGCTGAGCACCAGTACAGCCTGATGGAGGGCAGAACAAAATCTCCTCTCTCCCCAAGCCCTGTGCTAGGGAGCGAGCGGGAGCAGGATTTAGCTCAGCGGCGCCTCACCT
The DNA here is from genome assembly GCF_025201925.1 of Gopherus flavomarginatus. Lineage (NCBI taxonomy): Eukaryota > Metazoa > Chordata > Testudines > Testudinidae > Gopherus > Gopherus flavomarginatus. Next base: position 87,166,829 of record NC_066621.1, read on the forward strand.
ACTATCGGCTGGAGCTGCAGAGTGTTTTGGAGAGCCTGCGGGAGCAACACCTGCTCTGCGAGGACACGGAGCACATGCTGAGAGCCCAGTTTACTGGTACACAAGGGGGACGGGAACAGAGGGGTTGGGAATACTGATGAGGACCTTGCTGCCCTTTCAGAGACCATGTGTTTTGTCCTGCGTCAGAGCCTCAGCCTGACATGGGAGTCAGCACAGTGAAGGGGGTGAGACCTGACTCTGGCCTCGGGGAGTACAAGCTGCTCCTGGCCTGTGAACAGCACATTTCTTCTCCTATAGACAGTTAGATATTGTCCCTCCCCCCTTGATGGCAGCAAACCCAGGGGTGGGGTTTTTGTACCCACTTTGCCCCTCATCCCTTTGGAGCTCTAGGGCCTTGTACCTACTAGAACGCTAAGTATACCTCAGGGAAAGGGCCCCATGCCTGCTCTCTGCCACAATCTGCAGCAGAGAAGGGTACCTACTCTCTGCAGGTCTTTCCCACAAAATAAGCCCCAGCCCAGGGGCTTTCACCATACTCTCTACCCCATCCCCAATACCTATCTCTTTGCTCTAGCAGACCTGCAGCTTGACTTGTGCTATGAAGGAACCCAGCGTGGGAGCTACCCGGCCACCATGCGCAACTTTGCCGTCTCGCTTCATCTGTTCTCAGCCAAGGCCTATGAGTGCGTGGCAAGGACTTTCCAGCTGCCAGAACCCATCACCTTGCATGCGTGCGTCTCTCCTACATGCATCATACCCTCCGCTGTTGGACAAATGCTATTAGGAAATCTCCACCAGCACTGGGCACAGGCCTATAGAGTCTCATTCTTGAGCTCTGTCTCTGATAAACAGAGCCTGCTAGGAAGACATAATTACGAGAGGCTGTTGAGCAAGGGAGGTCCCAGCACCTCTCAGCACAGTTACAAGAGGCAATGTTTCGGAACTGAACCCTGCTGTCTTGCAGAGGGGCCTGGATTCTCTTTCAGGCCTCATGGGAGAGTGTGGCAGATCAAGCCAAACCACAGCACTAGGCAACACATACAAAATCAAGAGAAGAAAGTGCAGGAGCTATGAGAGCAACCTTCACTTATTCCAGGGAGCAGGGCTGGAGGCCAGAGGACCATTGTTTCAGTGTCCAAGAAGGACAAGAAGGGAGAAGCAGGAACCTGCCAGTCAGTTACTTAGACATTGGCCCTAGGCCAGGGGTGGGCAAACTTTTTGGCCCAAGGGCCGCATCTGGGCATGGAAATTGTATGGCAGGCCATGAATGCTCACAAAATTGGGATTGGGGTGCAGAAGGGAATGAAGGATCCAGCTGGGGGCATGGGCTCTGAGGTGGGGCCAGAAAAGAGTTCAGGGTGCGAGAGGGAGCTCCGGACTGGGGCAGGGGGGTTGGAGGTGCAGGAGGGGGCTCCAGGCTGAGACTGAGGGGTTTGGAGGATGGGAGGGGGATCAGGGGTGGGGCAAGGGAGGAGGGCAGGATCTGGGCGGCACGTACCTCAAGCAGCTCCCAGAAGCAGCAGCATGTTCCCCCTCTGGCTCCTACCTAGAGACGCAGCCAGGCGTCTCTGCACGCTGCCTCATCTGCAGGTGCCATCCTGGCAGCTCCCATTGGCCATGGTTCCTGGCTAGTGGGAGCTGCGGGGGCGTTGCTTTGGGCAGGGACACTATGTGGAGCCCTCTGGCTGCCCCTATGTGTAGGAGCTAGAGGGAGAACATGCTGCTGTTTCTGGAAACCTCACAGAGAGAGGCAAGCTCCTGACCCTGCTCCCTGGCTAGAGTGGGACAAGCCCTGGACCCTGCTCCCTGGTGGGAGCTCGAGGGCTAGATTAAAACATCTGGAGGGCCAGATGTGGCCCACGGGCCATAGTTTGCCCACCCCTGTCCCAGGCTGAGGATCAGGGAGCTGACATGTAAACATTTGGGTGATGTGGCCAATAACAGGCAAATACTGGGCTTAATGAGAAGAGGGATTGTCAGCCTCCAGTGCCATTAATGAGCCACAAGAGAGAGAGGGACCAGTGCAGCTTCACACAGAGATTAATAGAGAACCACAAAGTGGTGAGGGGAGCAAAGAGTGGAAACAGCAGGGATCAGAGACAGGCTTTCTAGCCAGCCACCTAGAGGCTGGCGTGGTATCAGATTTACTGACAACCCTGATGCAGACACATAGGAAACAGGGGGAGCAAACAGCTGAAGGGGCTGGGACAGCGAGAGCTGAAGACGCAAAGATGCATCAGTCTGAGACACCCTTACACCCAGGGAGGGGAGAGGACACAGGTGTAAACTGGGGGAAGAGAAGGAGGGGTGACTAGTCTGAAGAGCCGATGGGATGGGATGGAGAATAAGAAGTTTGGGGTACTGTGCAGTAGCATTCAGATGTGTCTCTAGGCAAATGGCATGTAATACTAAAGTGGTAACAGTGCTGCTCTCCCTAGTCTTGGGGCAGCCAGAACACGAAGTGCAGTTCTCAGCTCCACACCCGAGAAGAAAATGGGAAGAAAAAAGAGCAAACAAACCAGAAAGACAGTTCTGGGATTAGAGGGCAGGACAGATGAGGAGAACCCAAGGAGGGTTAACTGAAAGAGGCTTATGAGAGAGGAGCATGCATGTTGTCTGAATACCAGTGAGAGACGGAAGGGAGCTTAGCCTCAGGCTGCCTCTGCTTCTCTTGTCCTCAGTGGGGATGACAAGGGTGGGGGAGTTTAGCTTAAACACCAGCTTGTGTCTCTTCCCTCACAGATCCCATGGGAAGAATCCCCTCCAGGTGTGTGGCTGCATCCTCACCTTTCGTATTCTCTGAAAGTTATATTACTTGCCAATGAACGTCCTGTTCCTATCACAGTATGGGGCTTTTGCAGCTTCCCTCTTGGGTAACCATCCTCTGTGTTCTCTGTTGCAGGTGGCTCTCAAACCCAGACTACAGGCCAGGGTTCAGCCAGCAAGTCTTTAGTGAATTGGCAGAGAGATCACAGGCAGGGGACAAAGACTTCCAGTCCTGTTCTCTGCTCATTGGTGCGATGTCATTGGAGAGGAGAATCCAGTATGACCAGCACACCAACAGCATGCAGGGGCTCGTGGACTTTGGTGCTGGGAATTATGATGCAGATGAGGTGCCAGCAGCAGGAGAAGCCCTCATGCTTGTGGCAGTAGGATTCCAAGGGCATTGGATAGCTCCTCTCGGCTATTTCCTCCTTGCCACGCTCACTGGTGACGTGCAGTCCCAGCTCTTGCGTCACTGTATCCTCAAACTGTACAGCATTGGCCTGCAGGTGGTCTCTGTTACTTCAGATGCCACGGCCCCCAATGTGGACACAGCCAGGCGGCTGGGGGTGCTGGTGGATGGAGTCTCTGTGAAGTCAACATTTTTCCACCCTGCCAACCCTGCACTGGAAATCGCATATTTCTTTGACCCCTGCCATCTGCTCACACTGGTTCACAACACGCTGCAGGTATATGGCAGCCTCCAGGTGTGCAGCAAGGCCATCTGCTGGGACTATGTCCTGCACCTAGGGGTTCTGCAGGAGCAGGAGGTGCTCCGGGCTGCCCACAAGCTTAGTGGGGTCAGCCTATCTGGGCAGCGGGTGTGGGGGAACGGTGCTGCACAGCTGTTCAGTGAGAGCACGGCCCAGGCCCTGCACTTTGCAGCCAGCCTAGGCTTGTCCCAATTTCTGGGGCACGAAACCACATCGCACTTTATCACCCTGCTCAGTGCAGTGTTTGATGTGTGCAGCAGTCGGAGCGTCCACGCTAAGGGTCCCAAAGCGCCGCTGTCCCTCGCCAGTTATGACTCCCTCAGTAACCTTTGCAACGAGTATGAGAACCTGCTGCGCAAGCTGCGCAATGGCACTGGGGAGCTGCTAGGGCTGAGCAGACATCGCTGGGGCTTTCTGGGCTTCCTGATAAACCTGCGCAGCTTGCAGTGGATGGCAAAAACTTATCTGGAGGCAGAGGACAGGCCTGTGCCATATTTGCTCACCGGCTGGTGGAGCTTGGACCCTTTGGAGTGGTGCTGGGGAGCCATTCGGCAGGGTTGTGAGGAGAGAGGGATTACCACAGCACAGGCTTTCCAATCTGCATACAGACATATCCTGTGCAAGGGTCTTGCTGGGCTGCGACACAATACACTCAATCTGCTGGACATGTCCTTGAGCAGACGGGCCAGCCTCCAACTGCAGGCCTCCTGGCTAGTGGGAAAGGGGCAAGTCTGGCTGAATCATTGGTGCCCAGGTTCCAGACAGGATACCAATGCCATAGACTTATCTCCATCCCTCCTTTCATGGTTAGAGGAAGACACAACCACCTATGTTTCATGTTTTGTAGTGCGGAAACTCCTGCCGCTCCTCACCTGCGCTGAGTGTCGAGCAGCCCTGATGTCCCCTTCTGGGGTGGAGCCTGCAGGCAGTGCCCTAATGTGTGTGAAGAACAAGGGAAGGCAGTTCCTCCCTGCAGAGTCTGTTCAAAGGGTGATCCGCAGGGCAAAGAAGATTTTTGGCCTTTCCACATGGTTCTTGAGAGACTCCAGGCAGCACAGAAGCTGGGGCTTGGTGCTAGAGCTGGCCATCTTGGCAGATGTGAGTGAGGAGCGAGGCCTTTTCCCATCTCTTCATGATCATCTCTTTGAAAGCAACATGCTCGTTTCCAATCACTATGTCACTATCCTCCAGGGTCTTGTGCGAATCTTCTTGGAGCTGCATTCAGTACAGTTGGGGGCAGCACAGGGACCAGAGTTGGGACAGTCCATTTGGGTAAGTTGCTCCAAGGAAGCTAACAGTGAGCAGAGCCAGGGCAATGCCAGCAGCCAATGGAGGAACTGGTCCTGTCAGACACCTGGACTCAAACAATGGTTTCATGCTCCTTGAAGAGCAGTTGACTGGACTTTGGGGAGAAAGGCCAGTCTGAGCTGCAGGAGAGGCGGGCTGGGCTCACAGCCCAGATCCTATTTAGGCTATGAATTCTGAGCAGCAGAGTTTAACAAGACCTTGAGAAACTGACAGTGTTTTAAATGCAATTTTTGTATCAACCTTCCTTTGTTCAGGGGTTTTAATTGCAGAACTGGAGCAACAGGCCAAAGTCAAACCAACTGCCTTAGAGGGAGAAGACGGTTGTTGTGAGAGAAGGTAAAGAGATTCTTTCCTTGAAACAGAATGGATACTCTGTTCCTATAGCCTGTATAGCAGCTCCAGAGCAATATGGTTGCCTAGCACTTCAGTGATCCTCATCACCCTAGTTTTTGAGCTTCACAATACCCCTTGCCCCAGGAGCTCAGGAAGTAAAGTGATCTCTGTGTACCGATACGGAACTACAACTCAGGGAATAAGTAACTTGATCAAGGTCACATGCACTGTGGTAGAGCCAGAAGTGAAACTCAGATCTCCTGAGTGTCTGTCCAGAGGCCTAACCACAGCACTATCATCTCTTTTCAAACTCAGTCCTTCCAAATCTTTTAGCAGAGGCAAGAGACCTATCTGAGCTCCCCTACCCCATCCTTTCAAGTTCTCCAAATCTACCCTCTACTCCACTTTCTAGTAGCAGCCACAGTGTGTGAGGCACTTTCCAAATAAGGAAGAAGGCAGGATCCCCAGCCATAGGCTGGGCAGGCACTAGAGGGTAGGAGTGTAACACACAGCTAAGGAGGTGAAAGCAGTAAATGGCCACTTGTACGGGGGCTGGCAGAGAATCCAGCAATGAAGAAGTTACACTCATCAAGGTGGGAGATGACAAGGGCTGGAATGAGCGTTTCAAGGAGTGGGATGCAGCAAGATCTTGGAGGAAGGAGTGGCAGATTTTGGATTCAGCCTAGATGTGCAGGGAGAGAGAGCTATTGAAGAGAGCAGTTTATAGGCCCAAGTGAAAAGGAGAATGATGGGATAGGAATGTTGCTAGTGGAAAAGGGAAAGAGCGGGAGCTCAGTTCTAACCTACTGAGTGCAAGACAGGCTGAAATGAAGGCTTGCATAGAGGGAGACATGAATCTGCAAACCCAGTGAGAGATGCTGTGAGGAAAAGGATGGTGCAGTGAAGCAAGCAGAGATCAGGGGACAATCAGTAGAGGCCAGCCAAAGTTGAAAGAGGATGCAGTTGATGGTACTGAAAGCAGCAAGGAGGTCAAGAAGGCTAACCGTTGTGAAATTGGCCAGGAAAATCTCATTAGGGACCTTGCTTAGACCAGAGACCTGTCTTAAAGACACATCATGCTAAATACCTGATTTCCTCTCACTGTCTCCTTCCCCACAGCAAGTGCCTGTTCTGAATACACCATTTCCATTCATCCTCTGCTTAGTCTCTCCCTGGGAGCCTGGGTGGCCTAGTACAAATATGGAGAGTCTCCCTGCATGACTGTCCTCCAGCCCTCACCCTAATGGCAGCACTGCACTAGGTTTGGAGTTGTTCCTTCGCTCACAGGCTCTAGTTACATCTTTTGGGAGGTGTCTTTAAACCCAGTTTGCAGGTTTTCCCCCTCATTTTATTAAGTCAGGTCATTCTTGTGCTGTTTTCGATCTTTCCGATCCCATTTTCGGTTGGTTCATCCCTTGCCAACTCTCCTCACCACTCCCTCCATGGATTTTTCTATCCAGCTACACTGATCTTACCCAGTGGCTTTAGTTGCAGCTTTGGTACAGTCCCTTCCATGAAGTGCCTCTGATCAGCCTATCATCATCCAGTTACAGCCTGCTCTGGGGCTGCTGTTGCCATTGGCAAAAAAGAACTTCACCTGCACAGCTTCGGCCCATTAACCTGGCTACCAGGTCATTTGATTTCTGCTGCCCTCTGCACATGGGCAGAGTCTAATTGCCTGAGCAACAGAGCTGAGGCAGCCCTAGTTAATAACACAGCCTGACCTTCAGTCAGAGAAAGCCACCATCCAGCACTGAGTGGCTATGGCCTTGGGCTAGGTCAATAAATAGCAGAAATGCAGAGGGTGAGGGGTAGATATGGCTTGTTGCAACAGTTCACTGGGGTGCTGGTCAGGTTTCCACGCTCTCACACCTGTTGCAGTGCGACAGTCCTAGTGCCAAGCAACCCTACCACACAGAAACCAGCTGCAGCAGGTGCTCCATAGGGCCCCAGTTGGGGCTGCTACAGATCCACAGGAAAGTGCTCATCTGCTGCTCATCAACTTTGACATATCTACAAAAGAACAAGTACACAAAGTGTGTGGGGGGGAAAGAGATGGGGAGGTTGTAAATTTAAATCCTATCTGCAACAAGCAACAGCACCAAGTGCTATGAAGGACCTGGGTTATCCATTATCCATAGGATGATTGGTGTATGTTAATTACCCCTATCAACCCCCACCCATAGATGGAAACAATTTTCCCAGCTGGTTCTGGGTTTCACAGTAACCTCTCTCACCCCAGATACTATGGGGCTGCTGCATGGGCCACAGTAATAGATGGACCAGCTCAGGTGGTAGCTAAGTCAGCTGCTGCTTTATTGTGGAGCTATTGAAAGAGACGTGATCATCATCATCATCATACCCTCTTCTACTACTTCTGCCAAGCAGGCTCACAGGCCCTCCTATACCAGCCAGGATAGCCAGGCACTGGTTTCTCCTTCCCAGCATACAGAAGCCTTCACTGCTAACTCAAGGTAGGCTTTCCCAGAAGGGCTTCGCTATTGTTATTGATTTCATGTGGAAGGCACTTACATCCTGTGGTGCCTGGGGGCATAGGTAATATAAAAACACTTGCATAGAAAAATACAATTTATTTAAGAAATAATGTAGTTAGTACCATGGTGGTGTGTTGTTGTTTAATTTTGCTGTATTCAAAATCTCAGTGTCAGCAACTAGTTCCTGGTTAGCTTTTTGGCTCTCCCAGAGTATCACATGCAACCACATGGTGTGACAGTGTGGATTGGGATAGGGCCTATGGAAGCTTCACAGTCCCTGATTGAATCTTAACATTAAAGCTCATTTTCCATTCAGTGGAGGAATGGGACAAGTTTTAACACAAACAGGGCTATAGTTTAACATCATCCAAGCATTTAACTCTGAACCTTTCAACAGGTTTCTGTATCTGTTTTAGACAGATTCCTAAAACGATTTCTGGTTTAAGAACCCCAAACCACATTAACCAATTATGGCAAAGGGCATTTGGCTCCATTATAGTTTTGTATCCATTTTGATTTGTCAGATCTCTGACAACATCAGAAGTTTGTCAGGCTGTAATTGTATCAGTCTGGTAAACAAGTATACACACAGCTATTTGTACAGAGTTCTGCACTATGGGGCAATCACCAGCAGATGTATTAAGTAGGGTTGGTTTGTTTTTAATTAAATTCTTCACTACTTAGGCTCTATATTCTGTTAATCCATTTGTTTATAAGAATCTCATACTCTGTCATGCCAAAGTACAGATTCCAGCAAGATCCAAAACCTCCTCATTCTTAATGTGTGGGCCTCTTGTCCATTAATACAGTCCTTGGCATTTTATGGAATTCCCAGTGTGCAAACTTGATTTTCTGGATCTGGTCACACAAGCTGTGGTGTATTTAAGTGTTGATATTACTGAAAAGTTGCAATCAGTCCATTATGATCAAGTAGTCATGTTTTCTCAGGACAAACAAAACCTGTTCAGACTTTGTCCTCTGGAGGTGCAAGTTGTTCATTCTGTATCAGGTTATTTCAGCTTTGCTTCTCGGTACCTCCCACCATCTTTCACATACAGTCACCATTTTTTCAATGTCACTCTTCATCCCTGGCCAGAATACAATTTTTAAAAAGGAGAATTGTGGACTGTCATTTGAAATTGCCCTTCCTATGTTCTTCCCAATATTTCCTTGTCACTGTGGGAAGGCGTATTTGTCCTTTTCTGTGAATGGTTATGAAAACTGTTATATACGTTAGGAATATATAGGTGGGAAGACTAGATTTCTCCATTTATTACATACATGTATTGTTTTGTAGGGTTTTATACTTGGCCTGTTTTCCCTCTAGCTCATCTCATGTTCCTGTTTAGGATACTTCTGTCCCAGGAGTAGGCAGCCTATGGCATGTGTGCCAAAGGCGGCACACGAGCTGATTTTCAGTGGCACTCACACTGCCTGGGTCTGGGGAGGCTCTGCATTTTAATTTGGGGGGAGGGATAGCTCAGTAGTTTGAGAATTGGCCTGCTAAATCCAGGGTTGTGAGTTTAATCCTTGAGGAGGCTATGTAAGGATCTGGGGCAAAAATAAGTACTTGGTCCTGCTAGTGAAGGCAGGGGCTGAACTTGATGACCTTTCGAGGTCCCTTCCAGTTCGAGGAGATAGGTATATCTCCAATGTATTATTTTTTAATTATTTAATTTTAAATGAAGCTTCTTAAACATTTAAAAACCTTATTTACTTTACATACAACAATAGTTTAGTTATATATTATAGACTTATAGAAAGAGACCTTCTAAAAATGTTAATGTATTAGTGGCACGCGAAACCTTAAATTAGAGTGAATAAATGAAGACTCGGCACATCACTTCTGAGAGGTTGCCAACCCCTGTTCTATCCTGTTCATGTGTACTATCACTATTTGTTCTAGGTCATCTGGCTGCGGGTCAGTGAAGGGAGCACATGCAATTTACTAAGCGATGCCCTAGCTGGAACTTCAGGCTCATGGTAAAGGAATGGCTGCATCCCTGCTTACACCTCTCCATGTCCTTCTGTAGGCCATAATCAGTGGTTTATGCTCCATTTCAGCTTGAGGATTCATAACTCTCTCTAGTCAAACTCTATGGTGATCGGCAAGGCCTAGCATCTTTTCAGTGGGACATTTTCTGCCAAGCATGCTCCTTGTAGGGAGCCATCAGTCCCACTCTTTTTGAAATCTCTTTAGAGACTCTTCCTGTGAGTCAAAGCATTGCTAGAGTAGTGCTCTATGCTAGGCTTGAATTCTGACACACTCTGCCATCCAAATCTATTCTGTTTATCTCTGAAGCGATTTTACTGGAAGTTGTTTGAGCTGCATAGGTAGGTACAAGCTTACTGAGCTAAATAAACATGCCTTGCAGTCTCAGAATTCCTTTAGCTTTGGGTCTCTGCATATTGACTAGTGCTTGAATCTTACGAGTCTGCTCAATTTCAGTAACTTAAAATGGACACTTAAGCCTCATTCACTTGAAGGTTGTTACTTCTTATGGTTTCCAGTCCCCTCTAGAGTTGTTCCTGAAGTTCAGGAATGGTGCTGCTCCAGATTATGATGGCATCAATGTACATTTTCACTCCTGAGACACCTTCCTGAACCTGGCACAATGCAGAGAAATACCTCCTGGTGCCAAATACACCTCTACCCCTTTACAACGTGACCCAATATAACACAGGTTCGCATACAATGCAGTAATGCTGCGCTCCGGCGGATCAGGGTGTCAGCTCCTAGCTTCAGCACTCCGTTTCCTGCCAGTGAACATAGGGAGGTTGGGGAAAGGACGCCCCCTGTACTCACCTGTGGTGGGAAGCAGAGAGCCACGGCTGGGAGCTGGTGGAGTGCAGCGGGCTGGGGCCGGGCTGCTCCACTTCCTGCCACTACCAGTGAGTGCGGGACCTTTCCCTCAACACACCCCTGCCCCCCCTGAGTGACACGGCTGGGGCTGGGGCAAGGAAAGCAGAGTGGGCCTAGGTCGTGGTGCTCCGCTTCCTGCCACAGGTGATACGGGGGGACGTCCTTTCCCCAACTTCCACGCACTCACTGGTGGCAGGAAGCAGAGCGCCACAGCTGGGAGCTGGTGGAGTGGAGTGAGCTGGGCTGCTCCGCTTCCTGCTGCTGCCGGTGAGTACCTGTCAGGAGGTGGGGGGGGGTGTGTGTGGATAGAAGTCAGGGAGCAGGGGGGTTGGGGTGGGGTCCTGGGCATGATTAGGGACAGGGGTCTCTGGAGGGGGCAGTCAGGGGACAAGGAGCAGGGGGGCCAAAGCAAGTTCGATATAACGTGCTCTCACCTATAGCATGGTAAGATTTGTCTCCAGAGGACCCCGTTATATGGGGATAGAGGTGTATATCCCAAAAGGCAACCTAATGATGCACTGGAAATGCAAATATCAAAGCTTTGTGGCCAGGGCTATCTCCTAAACCCTGTCAATACATCCATTGTGATGAAGAATTTGGCTTCTACCATCACAGCAGACATTTTACTACTTGTGTTTTTGGTAACTCCTTAGGCAGACTCAAAACTCTGTGCTGACCCTGCTTTCTGTCTCTACAGTTAAAGAAGTGAACCTGGCTGTTGGTTCTCCTCTGAATGTCTTAGTGCTCTTTTTCTAGTCTAAGACTTTAGAACTTTTTTGTTGGCCTGTATAACATCTGGGTTACCAGAATGCATCGTGCCTGTTTTCCAGTTCTCGCTTTCATGTTTGGCCCAAGTTTGTCATTAGTTATTCTGACTCTGGCAGGTATCTTCTCAACTTTTCATGGGCCAAGCACCTCGTGTGTAAGTGCAGTTACCTTCCTCAGTGAAATTCTAAGTGCTGTTTTTACAATCTTGCCTCTGTATCCCAGTGATATTCACTTGCCCAGGACTGAAATCTTACAGTGAAAAATTAATTCCAATCTCGCCTTTAGTTTTGCACTTCAAATGTCTCCTGTTACATTTATTAGGTCACATGTAGGCCAAAATCGAGGACCCTAGGCTAGCCACATGATATCTGAATGCTAACACCATGAACTTCAGACCCCGAGCTGATCTCAGTTGCCCCAGTGGAACAAAGATGGAGAGACTACCCAGGCCATAAAAGGCTTTATAAATCACCATCACTGAATGGCACCTGGAAATAGTTGGGAAGCTAGTGGAACTGGGGTAAGGTAGCTTCTGTTGTGAAGCAGGTAGGTGCATTCTATACCATATATTGCTTCTAAATGGTCTGCAAGCACTGAACCCCATGTAGAGTGCAATACAGTCATCCAGTTGCAAGTCAGGGGTCTGAAGGATGTGGGAGAGGGTCTCGGCCATGTGAGAAGTGCTCATAAGTACCTTTACAGACAGAAAAGGTAGTTTGAGCTACAGTTATCAAGGATCCAAAAACCCACTTCAAACTAAAAGTGCCATGAACTTGAGTGGGGTAGGTAGCAAGCCTCCTCTCCCCTACGTCAACTTCATCTTGTCAGAGGCTCCAAAAAGGTACATCATCCACTTCCCAGTCCCAGCCAGATAGTAGGAAAGTAGAGAGTGTACCATCCTTGGTCTGATGACACGCGGGACATATTTTGTGACACTTCAGCATCCCCCCAGCTGTCTGGCATAAATATTGACTAGGATGGGAAACTCAGTTGAACCTCAAGATCTTGGTTGGCTCCACTTACCCTGCAGGAGCCCAGAGCACCCCCACTGCAGCCAGAGTGCCCCCAGCCTTGGTGCATCAAGCAGGCAGTACAGCCCCAGCACCGGCTGCCTTGAGTCCCTGTAGGAGGCAAGCCAGCTAACCCCAGTCAGCCTGGGCCAGGGTAGAGGACTGGAAACTAGGAGGGGACCTGGCCTGGGGGCAGAGCGGGGGCAGGCCCAAGCTAGGCTGTTTAGGGAGGCACAGCCTCCCCCTGCTTATGATACCCACCACCCATGCTCAAGATGCTCCATCTGGGATAGCCCTTTGGGCAGGTGAGCAATAACCAGACCTACTGTACTGGATCTTTGGAAGAGAAAAGAATAGAATAGAGCCACTCAAACTATGTCAGCTACTCCAGCTGCAGTCACAGAGCAATCAATGAGACCTAAAGGTGAATGGTATTGAAAGCTGCCAGCAGATCTAAATTAATTACCATGGACGCTTGGCTTTTGCCAGTCCCTGTGGGAAGGGGAGCCAAGACCACCACAGCCATACCTGAAAGGGTCCAAAAGGGAAGCTACACTAAGGTTTCCTCACAGCAATGTGTCTTAAAAGTTTCCCTAAAGAGGGAAGCTTAGTAACAGAGCAGCCTTCAACCAACCATGGACCCCAGAGCTCTCAGCTAGATTTTACAAGCAGAAGCAGAGTGGCAAGGTATCAGTATGTCCCAATAGCCCATCCCAGCGCAAGACATTAAGACCCCTCCAAATCCCTACAGTGCTCAGAGGCAGCAGCAGTCTTTACTCAAGTTTTGTTTATTAGAAAATCCCTACAGCTCTAGAATTTTAAAATGAAGCATTGATTACAAGAAAGTGTCCCCAGAGAGTCCAGAAATTGCTACATATGCTGTTGATGTGGGTTAGGGGCCCAGCAGTGACCTGGTGACCTCTGCAGGAGATGCTGATATACATGTGAGACACACACACACACACCCCCCTCAGGATGAAAGTAGCAATCATGATCCCACCCTCTTGACATAGTTAGCAGGATAGAGTCCAACCTGGCCAGTGCGAAGCCGGCCTTTGCACCAGCCCTGCTCATCCTCTTCACTGATCTTCATTAGCTCTTCACCTAAAAGAGGAAACAGCACAAACTTTGCCACTAGAAAAGAGTCAAGAGTCCATACACCTTCCAGTGTCTGGATAGCTCCCTAGGGGCAAGGGAGCATGACCCCCTGATTAGAAGTACAGTATCTCCTCCTCACTTAATGTTGTTTTGGTTAACATTGTTTTGTTGCTGATCAATTAGAGAACATGCTCATTTAAAGTTGTGCAATGTTCCCTTAAGTTGTTTGGCAGCCACCTGCTTTATCCACTACTTACAGAAAGAGCAGCCGGTTGGAACTAGCTGGTGAGGTCTTGGAACCAGGGTGGATCAGCAGCCCCCCTATCAGCTCCCCACTCCCGTAAGTTCCCTGTGCAGCAGTGGCCCAGCAGGCTATCAGTTGCTGGGCAGTTCAGCTGTCCCTCCCCCCACTGCCATTTGCTGCTCCCAGGAGCCTCCTGCTTGCTGGGGGGCAGGGGGAGAAGGGAGAGTGCTGATATCAGGATATCCCCCTCTCCCTCACTCCTGCCCCACATTCCTGTACCCCATCTCCACAGGGGTGGGGAATAGGACAAGGCTCAGGATGGAGGGAGCAGCTGCTGTCTCAACTTGCTGATCTACTTAAAAGAGGCAGTGTACTTAGAGTGGTGTCAGGCATACTTAAAGGGGCAATGTGCATCTCTCCTCCCCTCTCCCCCACCCCCATGTATGTCTCCCTCTCTCTCACACACCCACAGCACTTTGGAAAGTGGAGGGAGTTGTGTGCTCCAGTGGGATAGCAGGGGTTCATCATCATGTTTAATTTCCACAGGGAAAGTTTGCAGCCACTGCCATGCTGTGTCTCCTCCCTCCATTTGTGCTGCCTTGCAGAGTGAGAGGCTACATTAACAATATATTAACCCTTGAGGGCTCAGTCGAGTGCTAGTTCATCATTTAGCAGTAAGGCATTCCCTGGGAAATATCCCACCATCTTACTCCACCACCTCAACTAAGCTTCACAATCATCATGGCTGTGTGCAATATTAAATGGTTTGTTTAAAACTTTTATATATAAAAATCTGTCTGGTGAAAAAAGTTTCCCTGGAACCTAGACACCCTCTATTTACATTAATTCTTATGGGGAAATTGGATTTGCTTAACATCATTTCACTTAAAGTTGCTTTTTTCAGGAACATAATTACAACATTAAGCAAGGAGTTACTGTACAAACCCCACACAGGTGAAATGCAGCAAACAAGTCTAATCTTGATCTCACCACCACATCTCAATATTTCCCATTGGACTGGAACCATATTGCAGGCACACAACTATAGAGAGAACTCGAAGGAGGATATGTTGCTCATGAAGGATCTTTTTTTCTAGATACGGAGACCAGGACCAGAGAGGTCAAGAGAAGGCCCTTGGGGAGCACAGCACTTCAAGTCTCAGTGCTGGAACTCCTGCTTCGTATTCTCTCTGGCCCAAGGCTCCTCCGAAGCAGTTGGGAAGGACTAGTGAGAAACTGCTGAGTTCTAGCTGTTAGATGCCTATTCAATGATTGGCCAAAGACCATGCAGTCAGTAAGCTGTGGAATAGGCCCACAGAGATTGGCCAGGAAGGGCTCTCATTCCTTACCCCAGCTCTGAACTTTGGGAAAGGGAAGGAATAGGATCACTTGCCACCAATAGAAATCCTTTATCTCTACCATGACAAGGAGATTTGACAGCCATTGTGGGACTGTCCAATTGTTCAGAGACTGGGAAGGAAAGTCACCTTGCAAGCCAGGTTGAACTCAAGCCCCACTAGTACAGGGTGGTTATAGCAGCATTTGGATGGAATGAGCTGACCCCAGCACTGAAGGGACTAACTGGTTTGATTTACAGCTGTTGCTTTTGCGGGAGGGGTGGGGTCCTTGGGCCTGCTACCTTCCATCTCCTCTTTCCCTGACACCTGCTGCTTGAGAAATTGTATCTCTCCTGCCCCCTAAGACAATTATCCTCATCCACATTATTGCTGAGATTGCTTTAAAAGCTGTTCTACTGAGCCAGTAAGTGAGTTAGTGCCAAGAAATCTAGCAGTGACTCAGCAGCACAGATGCTGACCTCATGCACCAGGCCCTTGTTGGGCCAGGGATTTTTAGTACCTGAAAGAGAGTCAATGTTTCTGCAAGCAAGTCAATACAAGCAAGATTAGAAACACTCCCAAGATCCAGATGGCCCCTCGGAAGACTGGGGAGGGGCGGGCAGAGTATGAACAGCTGAAGTGGAGAGAAAGGTCCCAGGGTTCTCCTTAGCCTCATCGTCTACTGGGAGCAGACTGCTCCAGTCCCAGAAGCTCCTTCACCTTAGGGCAGTATTTCGCAACCCATGACCAGTGGGCTGCATTTAACCCAAGTAGCACACAGCTGGGTGCTAAAGACCCCCCAGCTTGTGTGCTGCAAGGACAGAGCTGCCGCCCAGCTTGCACACCAAGCCGGGTGGCAGCCCCAGTGTGCACGCCACAGGGCTCTGCTCCTGGCCCAGCTCTGTGGAGGGAGTCTTTGAGTGGGGGAGGCCACTGGACAGAGGGGTCTGGGGGGAGGCACTGCGGTTCTCAACCTGTGTCCCAGTAACATGTGTGGCCCACAACGATAAATAGGTTGAGAGCCACTGCCTTAGGTGGTGGCTTGTGGAGCTTCCTCCTGTTAACCTTACTCCAGCTTATCGGACAAGAACTTAATCTCCCCAAAACTAGCTCTGTCTGGCCACTTTACAAAGGCAAGAGGAGGCACTTTATAAAAAGGCAACCCAAACCCTCCCCCTTTAAGTTCCTAGGGAAAGGTTTGGAGGAGATTTTCACACTTTTGGCCCAAGGGAGCAACATTTGCTAATAAGGGCTCAACCACATGTCTTTGTTCAGAGTTTCCATCTGACACACACCAAGTAGATCCCATCCTCCCCCAAACACACACGTCAGGTTATGGGCCTGCTCTTCCCCAACCCCTTGGTCAGGACTCAAACAAAAAAAAAAAAAAAAATTCCCTTTTCAGCATTTGAATGCCTCACTAAGTATGAGGTGCCTCCTCCACAATATGAGCCTTGCTGATCTCCCTCACTGAGCAGCGTGGTGGAATGGAGTGCTGGCCTCCCTAGTGCTATGCCCTTCTCCAGGGGCAGTGGGCAAGGACAATGAACAGTTCCCAAGGAGCTATCCAGATCTCAGTGGGAGGTTTCCAACCATCAGCCCAAGTGGTAGTGGCAAGGGGTTAATGCCTCTGTACCTGCTTTAAAGCTCAGTTCATCAGCCTCCTGTCCTGTGTAATCATACAGCGCTCGCACCTGTACACCTGGTACTTTTATGTCCTCCTCATGCCCATTGGCATCCAAGCACTTCTTGGGAGTGTCGTCATCGGACCACTCTGACATATCCTCTTTCCCACCTCTGCATGTATGGAGAGCAAAAACAGAAATCCAGACTCATCTCAAACTCAGGACTGACCCTCTGAAGTGCCTCCTCATCTCCTGAGTCATGCACCACCATAGAGCCCCAGGGACAACTACACTGTTGAGCCAGGAGGAGACAGAGAGGCAGGACAGGAGGGTGGAAACGTATGGGAAGGAGAGAGACCAGGAAAAGTCAGAAAACTGCGGAACCCCAGGGGGTTGTGCAGATAACTGGTCCAAACAGCATCTCCCTTTCAAGCCCCAGCCCCACTCAGCAGACACCCCTCACCCAGGACAGGCCAAGCCAATGTTAAATACAAGGAAGTTCAGGTATTTCCAAAACATACTTAGCTGGAAATAGTCCTGAAAGAGAAAGGAGGCCACATCCCCCCAGGCCAGACTCAGCTGGTTTCCCTAACTCCGAGGCCAGAGCAGAGGAGAAGGAAGAGCAGAACACAGATACTTTGAACCCAGACACCTCCTGGATAGGTTGTGTTCCATACTAACTTCACATGGGCTGATGCCCTCAGGGTGTCATAGAAGAGATTGTTCTTCTCCGCTAGGTAGGAAAACCTGTTGATTAGCAAATAGGGCCCTGAATCCAGCTGCCTGGAGACAGCTCCACCCAGATTGTTTCCAACTCCTTCCCTCCCATGTTCAACTCTAAGCTTCATTTGTGCCAGCAGGAGCTGATGTCTTCTGGGTCAGGAAGGAAGTGAACACCATAGGACACTGATTCCCTAAGCCCCTTCCCATTCTCTAACTCATTTACTACAGATCCTGGAAGAGGAAGCAGCTACTGAATTGTGTAAATTGTCACCACTGGGCTTGTCAAGTTTTGACTATGTAGCACCCCACACCAAACCATAAGATGCTCATATCCAGGGAAGGGAGTCTTGTTCAAACATCCAGGCCTGCTGGTGTACCTAGGGAAGGATTTCTAGTTCCTAATCCCTATGGGCTTTTTCCCTTTTCCCAGAGATAAAAGCAGCTGAAGGCAAAATTCTACCAGCATCCTCCCCCACACAGCATCCTGCTCAGCAGTGAATTAGACTAAAACCCATGCTAGGATGGATTGAGAGGAGACCCCAGCACTGAACAGGGCCACTAGGAGAGGAAGGTCCTAGCTCTAGCACTATCATGTAACTGCATGTGGACAGCAGAGGAGATCTTCCCACTATTCCACCCCAATGCTCCAAGCAAGCCCTTTTCTCTGCCCTACTCATTTCTGAATTGTATAGGCAAGGGCACCGCTTAGGGCTCACCCATTTCCAGCCCAATGGCTAAAAAAGGGAGTGAAATACAAATGAGAATTTTTCTCAGCTCAGCTAGTTCATACCCCAGGGCATGATTATTTCTCTCCAGGATGTCCCAGGCTTCAGCCCTTACCCTCGCCGGGTCTGTGAAGGGGTCTGAGAGACACCATCTCGTGTGGGCACGATGCTGGTCAGCATCACATCTTCAGCACTTTTACTGCTTTTCGCCTTCTTGCTGATTGGCCGCTGGGTTTCCAGGGTCCATTCCTGTCCAGAAGGAAAGGAACATCAGTCCCCTGAGTCCAGAGAGCTTTGACACAGTTTATTCTACTGCCAGGGAGGAAGATAGGAGGCACAAGAACACAGCACCATATTTAACTAATGGCCAAGCAATGCAATGGAATAGTCTGCCAAATAAGAGCCCTGCAGAGGCAGTATGATCAGGCCTGAGGACTGGGGGTGCGGAGGGAAGAGAAGATGCAGCATGTCTCATTACCCTTAGTATAAACCCCCATCCCTGACCAGAGCTGGGTGCGGGGCCAGAATGATTGCATTTTAGTTGGCATGGCAACTCCCCAATTGCCACAGGGGTGGAACTTCCAGTACTATCCCCTCTAAAAATAAAAAGAAAAGGTGCAAACATCATGATCCCAGGTGAGCAGGGATAGAGCCTTTTCCAGTGGGAGGAGTCTCAGAGGACAGGGGGAAGCCACAGAGTATGAGTACAATAGAGTAGCCCTGCGGCATGTGGAAATATATTCTAGAGGGATATGCCACCTCAAACTGTGGCCAATTCATGGCCATGCCTGGCCCATGTGTGTTGCGCCACCATTTCAGGTCCTCCTGGTCATCTGCAGCCACAATTCCCTGGTACAGATCCCGGTACAGTGCATGGAAACTGCAAGCAGAAGCAGAACCAATGTCAGTGAGCAAGTCTCTGTACAGCCCCAGATTACTGTCAGGTGCATAAGTCTCCCCTTTCACCGCCACATCATCCTACTTCAAGAACCACTTGGGATTAGAGGCTGTGCTCCAGTGCCTTTAACCCCAAAGCATTTCACAAGCCACACACATCCCACTCCATAGAAACACCATCCCCTCAGAGATGGAGCAGGGAGCCAGCTGGCCTGGCTCACAGGGACACAGACAGCTGGGGATGCCCTGCTGCTGGAACTTGCAGAGGGTTGGCAGAATCCCATGAAGAGACACTGGGAAATGGGTCTGTTTGAGGTGTAATGTTCTCTGACTCTACACAAAAAACAAACAAAAAAAAAAAAACACAAACAAAAAACAAAAAAAAAAAACAACACTGTCCTGGGAGGCTGCAACAGCTACCTCCATGCTCTTGCACAGTATTACATGTCTCCTGACTCATATCACACCAAAGGAAGCAGGTTAAGTCTCCAGCTATTGGAGGGAATGGGGTGGTGTTGGCCCTCAAAGATTATGGAGCAGTGAGTTGGGGTATGTCTACACCACATCTGGAAGTCTCTCTCTCAGCCTGGGACCACAGTGGAGCTGGCTCACTAAAAATAGCTGTGCAGAAACGGCAACTCAGGCTCTGAAGCCTGGGGGTAGGTCTGTGCACCCAGATACAGAGTAGACATCCCCTTAGAGGAATGTAACAGCCTTCACTTCAAAGTGAAGGACAGAGTAGACTAAAGACTCACACCCACAAGAAGGGTGCATGATGGTAGGAGCAGTGGAATCCTCAAACTGAGGCGGAACCCTCCCTGAATAAAACCAGAGACAAGCTGTGGTCGGACTGCAGCTATTCACTCAGACACCTTAGAAGGGGAAATAGGACACACGCCCCCCCCACACGGTCTCCTTTCCAAGAGGCCATGAAATGAATATCCCCTGTGACAGACCAGGGCATGCTGAACAGGTAGGTACCTTTCATTAGTGGAGATGTTGAGGTGTTGGTGTAGATCCAGGAACATCTCCTTGAAGAAGCACAGTCGCTTGCACTCTGCCTCCTGGCAGCCCTCAAACACCTGTTCCATGTCCTCCATGTAGCGGGGATTGTAGCGGTTTAGCTCCTCCAGCATCTTCTCATACTGATCCTTACACTGCAGCAGCCGGGAGAGAGAACAAACATAAGCCAACCGGTCCTCTCCATCAGGGGACCCTGCACAGAGTTCCCTGCACAGCTAAGTGTGGTGTATGGAAACATCAGGGGAACCCAGGCAAGCCCCTTTCTCCCCAGAGCCAGGCTCCCAGTCCTGCCATATGAGTGATCCCTCTCTGCCTCTGACACCTTCCCTAGTTCTCCAATGGCAGTGACTTTCCCAGCTGCGGGGGCGGGGGGGGGGGGGAGGGAGAAGAAGACAGGGGACAGAGACAGACACGCACACATGCTCAGCTCTCCAGCCATCTCCATTGAGTAGCTCTACAACTCTGCATTCAGCTAGACATGCACACTAGTCAGTCTTGGCCCAGATCCTTCTGCACTGCAGCTTCTATCCTGTGGAGCAGTAGCCTGGAACTATTTGTTACACAGCACCAGGTGCGCAGTCTGATCCTTGTCAGCAGGACCTGACTAGCTATAGGTCAGTCCCATGAGGTACCGAGCTCCCACACTTCCCACTGAAGTCAGCAGGCAGCAAGGATACTTGGCACCCTGTAGGACCAGGAGCTAAGTTGACTTCTGCCTTAAAACACACTTATTTCAAGTCTCTTCTCCCCATGCCTCGCCAGTATAGTGACCCCTAATGGTATGAGGCCACACTGGGCACACCCACCTTCTCAGCCTCTTGTGCAGATTTCTCCACACGCTCCTGCAGCTTGTGCAGCTGCTCCTGTGAGATGGAGGAATCTGCCTTGGCATGGTTCTCACGTGTCTGTGCAGTCTTCTCATCCTTCCGGGCTGTGTGATAGTTCTTCTTAGAGGTCTCCACCTAACACAAGTAGTTCTGTAAAAACAGAGCCAGATGCCCCAACACAAACTTCCCCATCCCTTACATGTTGCTGTGGGGTGGGAGAAGAGTTGGTAGGTGTTGTTTTTCAGCCTTTGTTACTGGCAGCACACGTTACACAGGAGCAAGCCCCATCAGGAGAGGCCAGCTCAACCATCAGCCTGCCACGCTCAAAGGGAAAGGTTTCCCCTGAATAATACAGCCAGGAAGTCACCCCCTATAAAGTCACAGATTGCCACACAGGAGGGCCCCAGCCCACCAACCCTAGATATTGCTGCACCAAGGAAGGCTGCAAGTCTGCCATGGGAAGGACCCAGCCACACCGAACAGAATCAACCCCCACAATCTAAGATTGGCCTAAACAAAGTACACCCAAGCTAACTGCACTCCAGGCAAAAATGTTTAGCCTTAGCATCCTAGCCCCTTCTGCCTTACACACACTCCTTGCTCACATCTTTCAGCTTCTTCACCCAGGGTTTCTGGGCCTTACGGAATCCATCCTCTGCTTCTTTAGTCTCCTTGAACCCACCAATCATCTGCTTATGGTAGGCCTCCTTCTGCCAGACCTTGATCTTGTCTGCATCTTCACCAGCAAGATGGTTCCGCACCTCTAGATGAATCTCACTCAGCTTGTCTGCGGCTGTCAGAAAGGCGTGCCAAGTCTTCTCTAGTGTGCCATACTGAGGGCCTGGAGGAGCAAACACAAGAGTGGCCATTACAACCCTATGTCCACGGATATGGGGACCAAGTTCAGAAGCCAGCCTTCCCTCATAATGCAGGACACCTCTGCCACCACCAAAAAGTATTCAGGCCAATGTGGACTGTTCTCTGCACAGATAGGAAAGAGAGGAAGGACTAGGTGTTACAGCTCACAGAGTCAGGTATTAGCAATGAGCATCCATAGCTGATTATCTAGTCCTGCTTCAGTCAGTGCAGGGTGAGTCCCTACAAAATATTCCTCAGGGGCTTTGTCTGAGCTGAGCTTAGAAGAGGGAAGCAATGGCAGCCCCCTGGCTGGAACTTAAGGCCAGTTTCACAGGCTAGTGGGCACTTTAGGGCATCTGTTCCAATACCCTCTCATTCCTTGTTATACTTTAAGGCCCTATCACCTTGTGATGTCAATCACTTGCCATTAGAGTCTCTTAGGCACTTGTGTCCCCATCCTCTCCTCCCAAGTCATCTTTTAGTCAGGCTACAGATCTTCCCTTGTACACACTCTAAGCCTGAACCTCCCCTCTCCAGTCTGGCAAACATTTTTCCGTAATGGAGCACTTGGAAATCAAAGGAACATCCCTTCCCTGAAGGGATCAGAGAACTGGTGGCTGGACAGGAACCACAGAGCATCCCTGTCCTAGAGCTACTTGGTTTGAGCCAGGAAAGAAGAATACAAGAACTCCAGCTCCATGTTGCCCAATGGGTGTGCTCATCTTCTACAGACAGCCCCAATCACAGTGAGACAGGGTGCTCTAGGAGCGGAGAGCTTCTCCTGAAGCCTGTGCCCACCCCAGCCTGCCTGCCTCACCCTTCTCCACAGCAGTCCTCCATTTGCGGGACCAGTCTGTCAGCTGCTGGGCATAGTTCTTCTCAATCTTGGCTCGCTCCTGGAAGCAGGAGATGAGGTCGTTACAGAGACGGTGCCCATCATCTACACGCTTCACTGTCCGCCTGTAGTTACCAGCCTGAAAGAGCAGACAGTGTCAGTCCCATTGCATTGACTTCACACTCACCCATCCACCCACCCTAGGAGCCAGAGGCAGCAGGTCAGGCCACCACATAGTGAGGGCAGGTCCTGCTGAGGCTAGCAGCTGGGCTAGAACCCCACCTAGGGCTCCCGCAGGAGGCAGTGAATATATTCTGGGAGGTTTAAAAGGTGGGATATTCTGGCTTCACATTCTTCTCTGTTGGTGCTGATTCAGGTCTAGAACAGAGGCATCACTCAGTAGCTTCTGAGAAGGAAGGGGACACCTCCCCCGTACACCAAGGCCTATACACCCTATTGAATCCCCCTCCAGAGAAGTATACCAGTCCCAAAAGCAAGTCAGCGTCTCTCCCTCCCCCCTACTCCAGGGGAATAGCATATTACCCAGGGAGCCTGAGACCCAAGCCATAACTCTATGGGTGACATGTAAAAGACATTTTTCTCCCTCTTAATGATCCCACCTTACCTCCCAAAAACTGCCCCCAGGAGCCTCCCCACCAACATCATCTTCTGATGACATAACCCTGGTTTTCTTGCAGCAAAGAATTTTTGCAGATTTCAGTGCAGCTGGAAGAGAAAGAAGAGCTGCTTGTAGCATGACACCGTCTGGGACTCAGACACGCACCATCCCAACAACATAACACTTATGGAAGGGAATTCAGTTCAGTTACCAGTGGGCAAGTGTCCATATCACAGCACCACTGACACTTACCAACCCCCTTACTCAATTCCAGCACTGAACTGGCCATGCAGACTTAACTCCTCTCCCCACTAGAAGGGATCCATGCGGGAGAGGCTTGTGGCATATTAGAAGGGATGTTGTGGAGGAAACTGGCCCTGCCACCACCCAGGCTGTACCTGTCCTGGAGACCCTGGTAAGTCCAGCACCTTTCATCAGCACTATTAGCCTCAGCAGAGGCTCCTCCTTTTTGCACTAAGACCATCAGATATTAAACTACTGAGCATGCTCAGCCTTGAAACACTTAAAATAAGTTGTGTTGAAAGAGATGACTCTAGTGTCCCAATATAAAAAAAAAAAAGAGTGAGGAGGATTAAGGGATTACATCAGTTACTGACTACAGAAAACAAACAACCCAAGGGTCACCATGAAGGCATGTCCTGAATGACGTGCAGCCTGTCGGGCTAGGAAGGGAACTATAGCCACACCTAGTGCCATCTGTCCAAAGATGTGCTTGGGTTTCCGGGCAGAACCAGCTTCTTGGGAACATCCCAACTTACATTAGGCCACAGTCTGTCACCACATTCCTGTGTTGGGCATAGGGAGTCTAGTGTAGAAGGCAACAGAGGCCCCATCTCACCCCAGACTGATACACTGTCACTACCAATTCCTATTCAGCCCAATAGATAAATTTTGGCTGTGACTGGGATGATCCTGGCAATGCTGCCACACGAGGACTGCCCTGATGGTGGTGCTCAGGACGGTCCTGGGACTACCACCCTTTGAGGGGGGGCGGGAAGGTGACAGAGGGAGACAGGAGAAAGGCCTGAGTAAGGAGCATAAAGAGGCCTGTCTCAGGCAAGTTTTGGTTAACATAGGATTGACATGCTTTGCTGCTGCTCTTCTCCTGTTGCACATTCCCAGTTATAAAAAGCTTCCCTCACACCCTAGAAAGGTATCTGCTCACTCTGCCAGCCCCAAGGCAGAACTCACACACCAGAAGAAGCCTGAGATCAGTCCAAGAGACCAGATCTCCCATGTCCCCTCAGTCTTCTCAGCGTCTGCTTTCTGGACTATCAGCCACACAATAAGAGCCCCATGGTAGACTTCAAAAGACATACAGAGGAAACCAAGGAGAGGGTTAAGTACCATCTGCCTGAGCAGCACATTTGGATAATATGAAGGGTGTTAGAGGGGAATCAAAGAAATTCCTCCAGCTTCCCAAGAAAGTTCCACCTTCCCCCAGCCTCACTGCCCTCCAAGAAACTCCCCTTCAGTTATAGGAGCAAGTCGTTATACCAAACAGAAGATTCAGGCATGAAACCTTAAATGCAGAAGGACCCCTCCCCTCACCAGCAGCCCTGATAGCCAGCCTGTGAAAGAACTTAGCATGACTATAACTCGGGTGGTTCCACTCCTGTGCCCAGCAACAAAGTAACTACATACCTGAAAGAGAGAAGAATGAGGGCTCTGGAGGCCCCAGATGCCAGGAGTGATTTCTTGGGCTGCTCCAACTCTAAATGTGGTGGTGGGTAAGAAAGAGATGTACAGACAGTTAGACTCTGCTGCTCTGACACAGACAGAGACTGCTGTTCTGACAAGTAACAGTCCTAGGATAGGAACCTGGGTCTCGTCCTGTGCTCAAGGCAAGGAGGGGCACTCCCGATACAGCAGCTGTTGCTACTCTCCATCTTCCTAGGTGCCACATTCCAGCATGTAGGGGAGATGCCAAATCCCTGTGTCACAAGATCGAGTCCCAGAGATTTAAAATAGAAGCAGTGGGGCAGCATGACGGCATTGTGCGGGAAAGGTGCTGTTATAACAGCTGAGCAAAAGGGACAGCCCAGTGCTGGAATGGACTAAACTAAACGAGGTTTCCCACGCACAGCAGCTGCACTGGGCTCAGTCCTCCCTTCTGTTGCAGTACAGCCCACATGTCTTCTCTAGCTTCCCCCACTGCTGCTCGCACTTGGTTTTTCGGTTAAGCCTAGTGCCATCTACCATGATGTGCAGGAGAATCAAAAGGCAAAAGCCTTCTCTAGTGCCATTAGGCCAAAGAGCTAAATCTTTAGACATTTTATTGCTGTAGTAGCAACCCCACTCATAGACCAGGACCCCACTGTGCTAGGCACTGTACAAACATGAGGAGACAATCCCTGCTCAAGGAGCTTGTACTCCAAGTAGTAGTAACATTTTGTGTTTGGATTGGCTTTGTTTGTTCTGATTGATTTTTCTGTGTTAGAAATGGACAGCCTGCTGAAGCTAGAAGGCTACAACGGCTGAGAATTAATTACATGGAGAACGCAAGAGCCAACAGAGTGGAAGCTGCAGCACCTGAGAAGGGAGGGGATTTAGTCAAACTAAGATTTGGCAGGGAAAGGCAGGGGTGAGGGAAGGGGATGAGGGGCGGCTTGAGTCACTGTGCTAACCTTTAAGTGTTAAAGAGTCATCGCATTGCCCCTTCAGTTAAAGTGTAGGCATCCCTGGGACTTCTAGTCATCCTCCAATACCACCAGACTTTACACTCTGGAAATCTCCAAGGTAACACATAAGCAGTTAAAAACATATCTTTAACCTATCTCCCAGGCCTTATTTCTCCTTCATAAAGAAGAAAGAGGCATAAGACCAATTTAAAAAAAATCCTTCTCAGGTCACCTTTAAACAGAGTATTGAGTCCTCCCGCTACCACCCAGTGAGCGATGAATCACTGACATGCTTTCAGACTCTGGTTTCCAGTCCTGACTGACTACCCTACGTGAGAGTTTGGGGGTTGCAGCTGAAAATTGTTTAATGTGCTGTAGAGCAGCCATGCTCCATCTAGGGAGCAGTCAGTCAGAAAAGAGACTAAAGGACACTGAGAACCCAGGTCCATTCTTTCTGCAGTTTTTACATCAAAGATTCAATTTAGGAGTCAGACAGGTGGCTTCTTTAGCTGCCAAAGCTATTAATCAACCCCAGAACTGCAAACCCAGATGGATTTACTATGTCTTAACACCAGAAATAATGGGCTTTGCAACCCAAAAGTATCTGGCATTAGGTTAGGGCACAAGCTTCTCCTGGAGCAGCATAGGCCCTACAGAAGTCCAGTGGGTCTGTCTTGGTAGAAGAAACACATCAGGAAATGAGAGGGACCCTTTTTTGTACAAGCTCTTTCCAGAGCTCCTACACACACTGAATCCATGTTAGTCACCAGGTCATACTGACCTCACATGCAGACTTGGAGAGAACACTTTATAACAAACTCAAGCACTGAGAAAGGTAGATGCCACTGCCACCCTGAGTCCCAGGAAGAGCAAGAGGCTTGTCCTCCAAGTTGGTTATTCCTACAGCATCATGTGTGCTGTCCACTCTCACCAACAGCTTGAGGGCAGGGATAGCCAGGAGAATTTACTAGCACAAAAGTTTCTTTGTAGATCTATGTACCACACTCTGAGGCTAGTGGGATGGCAAAGCCACTCCAAGTAGGAGAATCCCTGGGGTGGCTTTGAGGAGTGGGGGTTTTATTTGTGGGGAAGGAGACTAACTAGAAGCAGAAGGAAGCTCTCTGGCTGTTGGACAGCTTTTACAGTGTTGCCACTTTATTGCAAGTCTGGGAATCACTGGTATTTTCTTAAAGCCCCAGGTCCCGGGGTAACAGTATTACAAGAGACTCTCCGCTTTCATTTTAAAGGGTTCCCAGCCCTCACAGCTGTTGAGAATAAAAAGCTTAAAAACTATGACCCAAGTGCACTACAAAAAGGGAAATTTTTCCAAATGCATTTTAAAACCAAACTTACGATTTTTGAATGCCTGAGGTTGGCTGTACCGTTAGGGGGTCATTTCACCAATGGAGACTCCAAGCCTGCCTTAAAATACAAATTACATTAGTTTTGTGGTCACAGCAGAGTACCTTGTGGACATCTTAACATGGCAGAGTGTTGGCAATTGCTGTACAGGAGAGGCCACGATACCACAATAGTAGGGGGTATGTAGGTCAGACCCAAGGTTCTTTGGCAGAGACAGTAGCAGTATTGGAAGAGCAAAGGATGTGGCAGGTCAGGATTGGGCGGTGGGGGGCAGGAGGAGAAGTGCACCTGTCTCCCTCTCCTCCCTTCCACACCAGTAGTGGAAGAGAATCACATACTGTATTGCCTTGCCAGCTCCTGCAGGAGCACTAGAGTTAGACTGATCAGGACTCAGTCTCATTCTGCAGCAGAATGACTACATGCAGGGGCATCAGAGACTTCTGCAGAGCAGCTGGCTGGGAGAGCAGAAAAAATAAATACAGAATTTCCACACCAAAGTTAGACCCCATAACTCAAAAGGGCTTTCAGAAAATCTCCTCACAGCAAAAATGTGGCCAGAATAATATTCCCTCTTCTCACCATCAGCCACCCCATCTAGCTATCTAAACAAGCAGGAAGACTCTCAGTTATAAGAAGGTGCTAGAGTGGCTCAGGGTTTCTTCAGAAAGTTATTTCCTACCCAGGAGCATTCTGTAAGCAGGGCTCAGCACCAGAGAACCCATTATGGCAGGGCTACGCCTGCCTCCAGAGCAAATTGAGAGGCAAACAGTGCTTGAGACCAAGTGATGAGAATAAAAGGTTGTGGAAGAGCTGTTAACTCACCCTCTGCTCTTCCCAGGGAAATGGCAGGAAGTGGTGCCCAGGGTGACTAACTAGTCTGTGTCAGTACAAGGGAGCTGATTTTTTTTCTCTGCTTGGTCATTTCCAGCCTCTAGTTATCAGGCCACAAGCCAGTTCCATCCTCTAAATCCAGTGACTCCACAGGATTTACACCAGGGGTGGGGAACCTATGACCCACAGGCCGGATCCAGCCCATTGGTTAATTTCATCCAGACTGCAGCACCCTCATGCGGGGCTGGGGTTGTGAGTACCGGGTTGGGGAGGAAGCCCCGAGCCTCTGCCCTCTCTCACCCCGCAGGGGTGGAGCTACGAGTGCTGGTTGGACCCGCTGTGGGAGGAAAACCCCGAGGCTCGGTGCGCTTCCCCCACTCACGAGGCTGAAGTTACAAGTGCTGGCTCACCCCACTGCAGGGGGGGAAGCCCCGAGCACTGCGCCCCCCAACCCTGGGTAGGTAAGTGGCCTGCGACTGATTTTTTTCTGTGGGTCAATGGCCCATGACAAAAAAAAAAGTTCCCCACCCCTGGTTTACATCAAGACTGGCTGACCCTAGACAGTTTCGTCTGCTCCCCAAGGACAGGCAAAGGCTAGAGTACTGTAGGCAAAGGAGACTAACTGCAGAATTGCCCCCTCCCCTCCCTCTCTCCTACAGGGAAGGAATAGCCAGACTCTGCATGCATTGCATACCAACAGGCCAGTACCCATGTGTGCCCATAGCCCCTTCACTCAGCTCATACCTCTATCCACTGCTTTTGCATCTGTCTCCCACCCATCTTCATGCCTTCATCCCTGCAGTCCCGATGCATTAACTCTCTCTGGCTTGGGATGCCAGAAGACCATCTTCTACTTCTTCCAGGAAGAATCAGGAATCCTTAGCCACTGTGAGTGTTTACCCAAGGCAAACAGAGAAAGCCTCCTCCCTGTGCACCACTCTTCGATACTTCCACCCTCTGAGTGCCTAGGGCACTATCTGGGTATATTGTTTGGATTGCCTCCTTGGACTGCTGGATCATTGTGGACGAGGTCTGAACTTTTCTATTCAGTAAAGTGAGGGGCATACTGAGATGGAAGGTTCATTCTCACCCTCCCAACTCCCCTAATTCTGGAAGGCAGCTCTGCAGGAGCTTCACCTTTGAAGTGGATTTGCACAAGTGGGAGAGCACAGCCTTTGCCCCACTAGGTGTTCTGTCCCACCTTCCCCCACACCACCCCAGTTACTGCCAGACACAGGGTCATCATGCAAGTCGTTCCTATCTAGCAACTGAGGTTTTAGTCTGCCCAGCTTAGCCAGACATCTTTAACAAGAAATGGTTTTCCCTTGTTTTTAAGTCATTTCCACATCAGACACTGAAGCCAAGCCTAGCCCATGTTTGTCAGGAGCAGGCCATGTCTATCTCAGTTCCACTTCAGGGGGAACAGGGCCTTTGTGACTGGTTTGATTCCCCAAATAGTTCTCAGCCCTATACCAGATAGAGGTGAAGGCACTGTCCCTACCATACTCTCGGCCACAGTTACAGACATTTAGAGTGAACAAACTTACAAGAGATACTGAGCCTCAAGCCTCCATAGTTAGTTGTGACCTTTAAGGCAGGCTGGATAGAAGACTATCAATGAAAGCCAGGCCTGCCCTGCCATCTTATCTACAGGCCAGCAGCCAAGAAAGCCCTTTATCTTTTCCACCCGTCTAGTGCCAGAAGAGACTTCCTGGTCCCAGCAGACCCCAGCATATTGGTAAACATGGATTTCCTCTGAGCTAGTGATGTGTTCTACATTCCCACTATACAGCAGCTTCCTGTAAATGCCACACAGTACTTACCCACTTCCAGCAGAGCATGCCCAGGTCCCCATTCTAGCTTGCAGCTACTCAGTTGGGTGCCTGGTCAAGATGCCAGATAATGCAGAGATCCCACAAGCAATGGGAATATTAAGTGACTGCATGGGACATCCTTGTTGCTGGGGCGGGGCAGACTTTCACAATAGTGTTTATTCCAATCCAGAGATCACACCCTTGGTGGAGTCACCTGTCTGGGAAAGGAGCTAGCAGCCAATATTTCCCAGATGCTCCCTTGGAACTGGAGCTCCCAAAGCTGCCTAGTCCAGTTTAAAGAAGATTTTCAGCTGGGTTCTCCAGCTTGCGAAGAGAGAACGAGAGATACAGAGAAAGAGACAGACAGACACAGAATTTAGTCAGAGCAGTAGGTACATGCAAAGGTCACTCCAGCAGCCTGCTAGCGGAAAAAGACACCTTGCTGAGGTCAGACAAATTCACATTGGGTTTCAAGGATTGCAGTGCATCAGCAAGACACACAGAAGGAATCCCACATTCTTTCAAAGTTAGGAGATTCTGTCACTGGAATGGACAAATTCACACGGCCAAGCAGCCAGGGGCAGCTCTATGTATTTTGCCGCCCCAAGCACGGCAGACAGGCGGCTTCTGGCGGCGCGCCTGCGGGAGTTCCGCTGGTCCTGCGCCTTTGGCATACCCACCGCCGAATTGCTGCCGAAGCCGCAGGACTGGTGGATCTCCCACAGGTGCACCGCTGAAGGCAGCCTGACTGCAACCCTCACAGTGAGCAGCAGGCTGCCCCCCACGGCTTGCCGCCCCAGGCATGCACTTGGTGCCCTGGTGCCTGGAGCCCCCCTGCAAGCAGCGAACTCAAACTTCTCTTGAACGTTGGGAGTTAGCTTTACTCTCTGCAGTAGTATCCTCCACAACTCCAACAGACAGCTTCCTGAAACAGAGAGACTGCAACATGCCCCATAATCCTGAAAATCCTCATTCTTACCTCAAGTTGCTCTCATTGCCAAAAGCTGTTCCTCATGTCCAAATCCTCCTTTAGCTTCAGGCTGCTGCTCTCTCTTCTATTGTCTGGGTGTGTATCTACACTACGAAGACTACACCGGCATAACTATATCAGCATGGCTCATAATGCACACGTCGCCTACACTGACAGAAGAAGTTATGTTGGTGTAGGAATACCACCACCTTGAACAAAGTTAACCATGTCAATGGAAGCCCCCCATGCACTGCTGCAGCTGCGTCACTACCAGGGGTTTTGTCAGCATAGTTATGTCGGTCATGGTGTAGTTTTTCTCACCCCTGACCAATGTACTTATGCTGATATAACTTTTCGGTGTAGACCAAGCCTGACACAGGAGCGCCTTTCTTTCACTTTGGAGTTATCGGGAATGACCAGGTTACTTGGGGGTGGTTTTTTCACAGTCCTGAATGACATAAGTTATATGGACATAGGCTGTAGTGTAAACATAGGGTATGTCTTCACTAGCAACATAATGCAGTACTTTAACATGGCTGCATAGTTGTGGCATCAGGGCTGGGAGAGAATTCTCCCAGAGCTGTTAAAAACCCACACACAAACCCACCCCCCCATGAGGGGAGCAGCTACCACTGCTAAGAGCACAGCGCTCAGCTCTGTAGCACTGTCTACACTGCCACTTTACAGCGCTGAAACGTTCTCACTCCGGGGTGCGAAGAAACACCCCCCTGAGCAATGCAAGTTTCAGCACTATAAAGTGGCAGCGTAGACAAGTCCTTAGTCTCAGTCTCTCCTCTGATCCTTGGGTTGGCTTTCTGGTACTTTTCCCTTTTCCACAGCTTTCCTGAGTTATGGAGACGAGAGCTAATCCATTATTCCAGGGGCAGCCATGTCAGGTGACAGTTTGGGAAATTTGTCTATGTAAAACTTAGGAATTTTGGTTGACTTTTTGAAATTTCTCTGTCATTGAATGCTGCAGTATATATTGATTCAGCCATTTGCTAACACAATTTTTGTTATGTATCTTCCCAACCAGAGCTAGGGAGATGCAACAGCAACAGTTAACAGTCATTAATCTGAATGGTCTTCCATTCAGATGGAAGCTGCCTAGAATAACAGGAGGGCTGGAGCCTGGGTGAAACTAGTCCTCCCCAAACTGTCTGGAGAGGGGCAGGGTAGGGTTGGAGCAACTGAAAATCCTCAGCAGAAAGGAAAAAAACTGACAAGAGATGTTAAAAGCTGCTGTTAAAAACAGGGGTATGTCACTGAGCAGGGGAGCCTTTTGACTGTCTAACCCAAACAAGCCAAAGCAGCGGATCTCAAACTGTGGGTCAAGACCGCAAAGTGGGTCATGACCCAATTTTAATAGGATCGCCAGGACTGGCATTAGACTTGCTGGAGCCCAGGGCCAAAGATGAAGCCCGAGGGCTTTGGCTCCAGGCCTCGAGCTTTGCCCCCACCCCAGTTAATGTAGTAATTTTTATTGTCAGAAGCGGGTCGCAATGCAATGAAGTTTGAGAACCCCTAAGACAGCTTGCTGCAAGAGTCAGGGGAGAGAAGACTGGACCAGAGTGGGGTCCAGGCAGAGGGACCTGGAGCCCCTGAAGGCAATATCAAAGCCAAAGAATGTAGTGAGTACTGAGGGCGGGAACCATGTACAGGTGTTTATTATTTTTCCACAGACCTCCTGTGCTTGGTCTATAACAGAAGTATGATTGGTTTATAGTTTCACCCTTCAGGGACATGTGACAGCTTTACAGAGCAATTTCTAAACTAGAGTATCCGTGAGGGCGGAGCTCTGGAAAGGATGTGCTTGAGCAACTAGGGTGTCTTGGAGGACCAGGGCAGCTTGACCGTGATGTCTCATTCCCTAAGAGAGGTACCAGACAGTCTGTGCCGGGAAAGTGTTCCCATAAGAGTAAAAGGCTACGGCTAGACCCTGCCCAGACTGAGGGGACCTCAGAAGCACACAGATTCAGTGCGTGGTCCCAAACACAGCTGCCCCGTGGGCATCTGCAAAGTGGAGCTGTTAGAACTGTGCCATCAAGGCTTCAAAGAGCTGCACTATCACTTCCCTACTGTCACAGCAGAGCCGCCCAGAGTGGGGGGCAAGTGGGGCAATTTGCCCCAGGCCTCGGGCCCCACAGGAGCCCCCACAAGAATATAGTATTCTATAATATTGCAACTTTTTTGATGGAAGGGGCCCCTGAAACTGCTTTGCCCCAGACCCCCTGAATCCTCATGG
This sequence comes from Gopherus flavomarginatus, assembly GCF_025201925.1. NCBI lineage: Eukaryota > Metazoa > Chordata > Testudines > Testudinidae > Gopherus > Gopherus flavomarginatus. Next base: position 87,199,757 of record NC_066621.1, read on the forward strand.
TGCTGTGACACAGGGCCACCCAAATAGCATGGTTTCTGCCTCACAACATCCACATTCACCACTTAGTCATGCTGCTTCCCAGATGCCACCCATGACCGGTTTCACTCATACCAAGTAACCCTCCACGCATGCAACCTCCACTGTTTGTCTCTTTCGCTCGATTAGCTGTTTGCTTCTATCCTGTGCAGTTCCCACCCCTACCAATCAGTGTCAGCTAGCATCAAACTTGCCAGTGAATTCATGCCAGCCTCTAGACTCATTTCAGCTGGAAGGGATCTCAAGTGAGTTATCTATTCCATCCCTCTGTATTGTGGCAGGAGTGATTTCATCCCCAAACTATCTGAGGCGGGTATCTAACCAAACCCTGACTAGCTCCAGGGAAGGCTGTCACTCTCCCCCTTGGCAACTTGCTCCTGCTCCAGCTTGTTCCCCCAATATTTAACCTACATTTCTCCTAATACAGCACAAATCCATGGGCTTGTCCACACTCACTGACTAATGAGAATAATGCTGTAACAGAGCTGCCTGAGAGCAGTAAAAGGATCTCCTCTGACCACCAGGGTGGGCAGCATCTGTCCACTTCCATACAGAAGCTTATCCTTGGTGCCGCTCCTCTACAAACTCTCCAGTTTGTTCACGTTGTTTTGTGAACTGAGTGAGGTTCTCCAAACAGAGCCGAGTGCTCCAGCCTCGTCCTGACAAGTGCCAGGTTGAGCAGAATAATTTGTGGTTGTTTTTACATTGGAAACTCCTATTCATTCCAGAAGGCAAATATTCCACTGAGATGGAGTCACCTTGCCAGACCATCAGGGCAAGGACTGGATCTTTATGTACTGAAAAGTTTTATGCACACAGGCCATATTCGAATAATCCTCCACAACAAACACTGCCTGGTTAGTCCCTTTCTAGACCTGGGCATTCATGGTTTCTTCCTTCATTAGACTTCATACCGTTCTTTAAAATTACTCATGAGTCTTTTCTGCCCATTTTTTTCAATATGGAAATTTCACTGCATGTTAATCCACCCTCAGTTTTATATCATCCATGTACGCAAGTAACCTCTACTACATCCTCCAAGTAATAACTATTTCCATTTGCTTCTCATTACACTGACTTGTCATTTGAGTTACCACTTGGAAGTTTTATCATTAAGGATTTCTTTGTTGTTCAGACCAAGTCTGTGACTGTGTCACGCTCTGACAAATTCAGAGAGCCTTTACCTCCTATTATCAGCAGTTACGTCATAGAGGCTATTGGCTTTGCCTGGCACCACTTGATTTTACTACCCGTGTGTTTTTCACTGAAGTGCACCTTTCTCTCAAACATTCACACAATGGAGATAACAGCCTGGAAGAAAGAGATCAAAACACCAAGGTTTTCCTGAAGTTCACCTGGTTCCCTGCACAACTCAGAGTTCTATTTTCTCCTCTACAGGTTACGGAAAAGCTAGAAAGCCTAAGACAACACCTAAAGAAAAGCAGGATCAAAGACAGGATTGAAACTGGGATTTCTCATTTGGAGGGATATGAGCTGGTATAAGGAGGGAGAGGGAATGAAGGCCGGGGGGGGGGGGGTCACATACCCTGGTGGCCTTACTACATGTGGTGGTCAGTTCCTCTGCTTTGATGATGTGCAGGTTCATTGTTCATACTTTTGGCACTAAAACTAGTTTACTCAATTGCTTCTTCGGAAAGGAAAATCTAAGCAACCATGGGGGTAAGACAGTTCAGAGCCATACAAAACAGGCAAGACTATAGACCAACAGCTACACACACCACCATTCTGCAGGGCTGATAGTGCCTTTGGAGATCACGCATGCCAAAAAAAAGAGTGTATTTGTTGAAGGGGTGGGGAGAACGCCCAACAAACAAAACGTTTTCATAACATCTCCTGTCCCATGAGAAGAGTTGATTTAACTATCTCAGCACTGCTCTGCCCCTTGAGATCTTCACTAGCCCTTTAGGAGCATCTATAGGATTGCAGTCCCTAAAGCCGGGTCAGCAACCTTTCAGAAGTGGTGTGCCAAGTCTTCATTTATTCACTCTAATTTAAGGTTTCGTGTGCCACTAATACATTTAAACATTTTTAGAAGGTCTCTTTCTATAAGTCTATAATATATAACTAGACTATTGTTGTATGTAAAGTAAATAAGGTTTTTTAAATGTTTAAGAAGCTTAATTTAAAATTAAATTAAAATGCAGAGCCCCTGCACTGGTGGCCAGGACCCAGGCAGTGTGAGCGCCACTGAAGAAATCAGCTCACGTGCCACCTTCGGCACCTGTGCTATAGGTTGCCTACCCCTGCCCTAAAAAGTGTGCCTAGGCAGCAGGGTTGAGCAGGCACTGCCACTAGCAATTGGGCTAAATTTTTTTTCTTTTTCTAAATACTCAAACTCTCATGTTCTGCCTACAAGATTTTATGTTGCGCTCCATTCAGGGAAGTCAGAAGGGTTTTTTGCTATCTCTATGCTGCCTGAAAAGTGCAAAGGGAATCTAACAAGGCATAAAATCTGCTTCGTCCTTTTAAGTATCTATAGTGGCCCAATGACCTTTTTGAAATAGAGTCTTCGGCCTGAAGGGCAAACATCAAATTTAAATCCCATGTGTTACCATCCACCATAGATTCCTAACTATCAGAATAGACACAGGGAAATGGGACAGACATCTCTGAGAAGCACACACTGCAGAAAGATATTTCAGCTGTTTAGCATCACCAAAATGTGGCTTCTTCCCTCTCAGCCCAACCCCCAGAGCAGAGAATCTTGCCCTGTCTTTTCAGTGCCCAGCCTGCAATGCCAGCAGGAACTGGGAAGCTTTAGTACAATCCAAGCTTTCTCTGCTTGGCTTGCTGAACAAGACTATCCCACAGCTGGAGAAACCAGTTTTCTATTTGCATTTGGGATAGAGCCACCCTGACCCTCCTTACTTCTCAGTATGAATAGAGTGCTTCCTCTCTGGAAAAGCTTCCAGGTCTGCTCACTAGTCTAGTTCATATGCCCAGACACCTCCATTTGGAAGGCGACACAGCACACAGCAGTTAAACAAGACAGCTTCTGTGAGTGTCTCTCTCTCTGAGGCTCTGTCAGCACTGGCACAGCACCCTCTGGTCTACTCAAAGCCAACACCAGGCTTTCACTCAGGCCTGCAGCCTATGGAGCAGGCCCCTCTAGCAAGGACAGAGCAAAGAGCAGACTGAAAATACCAGCGGGCTAAATAAAGATGGAAATGAATCCAGGAGTGCCTGTAATTAATTGTTTTGTAAATGAGAAATGTGCTATGACACATCTCCCAACCTTCCATAAGGCTCACATGCCCTTATCAAAAAGCGTGCAGAAAGCCCCACCTCTGAGCTCTACACAGCAAGGGCCACATCCGCATCCACACCAACAGGAAGGGCTCTGCTTTAGAAGAGACAGCGCAAAAAAGTTGCCAAGCACCATTGTTCAGTCACCTGTAAATGTGGCATACAAGTTTACCAGTACCCACAGCACTCCTGTGAGGAAAGCAAGTACTATCTCCATCTGCAGAGCACAGAGGTGATTTGACTAGGAGATCAGTGGCAGAGGCAGGATTAAATTCAAGACCATTGATATCATTGTGACGGGTTAAGTCACAGAGATCCCCTTGGGACTGTCACCTGATGTACTGAAATTACCTCTGAGCCCATTTTCCCTGCCACCTTGGGACTTCCAGAACCCTGCTTTGCTGAGCCAAATATGCTAGCCTACTGCAACACAGACCCAGGGTCCAGGCCACATCCCCAAAGCTGCAGACTTAACTGAAAACAGCTCAGCAGTTACCTGTCTCTAGCACCCAGACACCCAGTTCCCAATGGGATCCAAACCCCAAATAAATCCATTTTACCCTGTATAAACTTTATACAGGGTAAATTCATAAATTGTCCGCCCTCTATAACACCGATAGCTGTGCATTATCTGTTTGCTCCTCCAGGTATCAATCACTTGCTCTGGGTTTATTAATAAACAAAAATGAATGTATTAAGTATAAAAAGTAGGATTTAAGTGGTTTCAAGTAATAAACAGATAGAATAAAAAGTCACCAAGCAAAATAAAGCAAGACCACACAAGTCTAAGCCTAATGGATTAAGAAACTGGTTAAGATAATATCTCACCCTCAGAGATGTCCCAATAAGCTTCTTTCACAGACTAGACTCCTTTCTAGTCTGGGCCCAATCCTTTCCCCTGGTACAATCCTTGTTAGTTCCAGCAGACATCTCAGGTGGTGAGCAGGGGTTTTCTCATGACTGGCAGCCCCCTTTGTCCTGCTCCACCCCCTGGGTTGGCCCACAGGAAGGTTTGCAGGTAAATAAACCATTTACAACCAATTGTCTTGGCCAATGGAGCCATCAAGATTCTAAACCTCCATTAAATGGCCCACACTTTGTATAATTACAATAGGGCCTCAGAGTTATACTTTGTATTTCTAGCTTCAGATACAAGAATGATACATGCATACAAATAGGAGGAATGTATTCAGTAGGTTATAACCTTTGTTATACCTTACAAGAGACCTTTTGCATAAAGCATATTCCAGTCACATCATATTCATACTCATCAACGTATTTCCATAAAACATATAGAGTGCAACATCACAATCATCACTGCCAGCTAGTAACTGGAAACTTATGAACTCCGTCAGCCTGTATGCTGCCCAGTTACCCATCTGGCTGTTCTAATCCTCTAGGCTAAAAAGTTTACTTATAGGGGGTGAAAAGTTAGATAGGTTCCCAGCAAACCAATCTACCAGGAGAGCCTGGGACATCATGAGATCCCACTTATTCCTTCTGTTGCCTACAGAGACAGACCCCTGTTAGCTGGTACCATGATATTCTACTCCAGCATTTCAAAAATGTGGCCACCGTAGCTGCATGCTCCCAGATGCACAGCCTTGGTGTTGATTGCTCAGGCTTCCAGCAACGGTTGGGCAGATGATGAGTTCCCCATCTTTCCAGGGGTGGTGGGGCTCAGGATTTGGGCTTCAGCCCAGTGGTGGCAGGAAAGCAGGCTCAGGTTGCAAGGCTTTGGGTTCCAGCCCTGGGGCTTCAGGCTCCGCCCCACCTCCCATTGCTCCTGACCCCTGCTGCCTCCCCCGATCCCCCATCCAGGGCTTAATTTGTCCCCAGACTTCCCAGAGCTGAGTAAGTCTGCTGTGAAAAGTGATACTTGTATGTTTGTTAATATCGCTTTTCACGGCAGACTTCCCAGCTAGCAATAATAAATTACAATGATTTGGACACGTATATGTGCATACTTATTTGTTTTTCCTAAAGCTAATTGAGTATTTTAGGAAAAAGTGTGAGAGCGGCCACCAGCCAGAGTTGGTGGCCACACTCTGAGGCAACCAAATAATTTGTCCTGAGAACCTCTGTTCTACTCCAAACCTAATTTCTCAGAACTGTAGAAAACAGATCTCAATGCTTTTAGTATCTTGACAAGGAACATTAATAAGGCACTGGCTCAGCAACAGTCTCCTAGTGGGAAGGCTACATTAAAAATGAGAGAATGATGCCATTGCCAGAGGTACCCACTCAGATATCCACTGTTGGCCTCTGAGGAGCCCCCTCAGGAAGAAATAGGTAGAGTTTGGCATCACCTCTGACTGGGCCTACCCTAAAAGAGAAGGTACCACTATGAAAGATACTGGCCAACTACAAGGGATAACTTAATGAGAGAGCCATGCAAACAGTTTGTAGCTGACCATGGTTATGAAGCAGTGTCAGAGGTATAAAACAAACAAACACACACCACACACCCTAAAAGGGGCTGGGGGAGGAGAGCAAACTCTTCTCTGGCAGACCATACAGGGCATTCTAAACTAGTCTGGATTGGAGCTCAAACAGGTGTATGCCCTGATCTTTTTTCCTCAGCAGAGGGGATGCCAGCCCATTGGGGGGCATAAGCAGGAATATTTTTGGCCCCCCAAACACACTAAAAAAGCAGCTGCTCAGGAATCTAAGCAATTGCTTAGGCTATGTCTACACTACGCAGCTTTCAGAGACACAGCTGTGTCGCTACAGCCAGGCCGCTAAAGGTGTGCAGCGTAGCTACTGTTTGTCAGCGCTCCTGCTGACAAAGCGCTGTTCACAGCGGCGCTTGCTGTTGGCAAAACTCTTGTCTTGGGGGGGAAAGGTGGATTAACACCTCTGAAAGACAAAACTTTTGTCGTTCAGTTGCCAAAGTAAACACAGTCTAAGTCTGCTTCTGCGTAGCATCAGCTCTGTTTCTCAGGCACAGCCCCAAACCTTAGGGGAATTAAGGGGTTAAAAAAAAAATACAGAAGAGCATCACTTAGTGTGAGCATCACAAAAAGTGTTAAAGAGGACCTGCAAACAAAGAGAACATTGGAACTATGCCTTTCTGCTTCTTTCTAACCAATTAAGTGCCCTAGAAAGTTTTTTGCCTCAGAAGTTCCCTGATTTTTTTGTTTTTAAAAGTTTAAACTATCTGCCCTGAAGACTCTGTGGTGATTGGAGGACTAGAGAAATAAATGACATCACAAGAGTCAAGAGAGAAAACTGAGCAACAGAAAGGTGGAGGGAAAGGATTTATTTTTTTAGTTGTGGGGAAGAAGAGGGTGGTTCATTAACAACTTCAAGGACTAGTATTTGGAAAAGGACATCGATTAGATATTTAAAACATCCCTACTGCTTCAATTAAGATGCAAGAACTGAAAATAAACATCCTCTGATATCTCCAAGGAGAACCAGGAAGTCAGATTTGATGTTACTAAGGCTAAAGGAGTTTTTAAATCCTCTCAGGTGTCTCTTACAGGTCACCTTTGGCAGATTACAATGTCCTAGTGGCACCCACTGGATAATACTCTGCCTCCCAGGAGTCTGGGAGGCTCAATCCATTAATGCAATTCATGCAGAGATGGAACTATTATAGGACAAAAATATGATTAGGAGGCCAGTAACATATACTGCCTCAGCCAACAGCTCTAGGGAGCTTGAAACTATTGTACCAATCAGTGAAACAAAGCTGACTAATCACAGGAATGAACAGACCAAACTTTCTGCAGCATAAGGACCATCTCTTTGTAGGAGCAGTAACTTCAGCTGCACACAAAGACAGGCAGCATTTGGGACATTCCATTAGGACAATAACTGTGCTGCATAAGGGTGGAGAGCAGTTAGACATCTTGCAACAGCTTCCTAATTCAAGCACACCAGCCTCCTTCCTTCTCCTCTAAAGAGGCTCCTAAATTCACATTTTTCATAAATACTTCCAGACACACAACTCACTAGACACCCTTCTTATTCTGTTTTGTATTCTATTGCTAAGGCCTTTAGACTAAGATTTTGGGAGCAGCCTTTATCTGTCTGCGCAGTTCCCCCTTTATGGTGCCACGTACACTCACATTCTGTAAGCAGTAATAAATTTGCCTGTTCAGAAAGATCCACTTTTATAAATATTAAAATCCTGCTCTTCTTTCTGGGATTATTCATCACCATTATTGTTTAGGCAGATCCCAGAAATTCTCACCTGCAATGCACCTATAACCCATGCTACCCATTGTCCTCAGTTCCCAATCTATAAAGGATGGAAATGTAGTCAGTCTATTACAACTCTCAGCTGGCGAACCTAGCTCTTTATCTCAAATTGTAGAGATTTTCACTTTTAGCTCTGGAAGACTTATTTAAGCCAAGATGCCAGACACTACTCACCACAAATGGGATAGCTCAAGCAACAAATACTTTGTAATCCCTGAAACAGACAAGCGGGGCAATATCTATTGTTAACATATCAAAGCATCTGGAGCACACCTGATAAGGGTAGCACAACTGAATATTTGATTTAACAGCAAATGAGATTATGATGCCTTACCCAATATCCTCACTTGCTTCACGATAACTGGTCCATGCAATTTTGCAATCCTCTCCCAGGAAGACAGTATCATATGGTATGACAACCTTGAGTAAGGAAGTAGAATCTGGAGCCAGTGTCCACCCAGACCCAGTACACAGGATTTTAGCGAGCTCTTGCACAAGCCACAAGGCTCTGAATCTTCACTAGGAACACCAGACACGATATTTCCCAATGAGGGGATTCCATTCACTTAGAACAATTTTTTCACACTCTTATGGCTTGGATACATAAAATCCTAATGGCCACTCACCAGCCAACAACCTGCCCCAGAGTTCTCTACTGTGTTGACAGAGTCCAGAAGCCTGTGTGGTCCATCCCATCTTAAATCCTGTCAAACCATTCACTTGCATAACAGAGTCCCAAGTGGGAAATAGATGTCAGCACTATGCCTGGCTGCCATAGAGTTGTTAGGACTCTTTTCACTGCACAGGAAAGGAAGGAAACAATCTTCACAAGAACAAATGCAGACAAGCCACGGACAAGAGCAAGCTCTTAGGTAAAAGTCTCAGCAGGCACAGAGTGGGGAGAACAGCAGGCCACTCAGTCTCACATTTATCTTTTTCCTCAAACTTTAGCTTGGAAGAAGGCAAGAGGATGCTTCAAGGAACACAATCTCTTCTGCTGAAGTAGATATTAGGAATATAGGAGTTGCCAAAACAAAACAGACTGTTGGTTCATCTTCTAGGTGACAGTTTGTCAGTGAGAATGTCTGATGCTTCATAGTCAGGTAATCCTTCGACACAAGGTGTACCTAGTTGTGCAATGCACTAGAGGAAATTCCATTTTGACCCCACCCAGAGATCAGCTCATACCCAGAGACAGAAGAATCCAGTGCTCTAGTCATTTTACTCTCTGCAGAGCAGGTTAAAATGCTATTCCTATTACAAACAGAAAACTATCTGAGTTCTTGTAAGACAACTAGTTCTCAGCTACATTTAAATTCCAGAGTGGGTTGGAAGAATTTTATGGTTTTGTATGCAAATTATAATAGTATCTTCATTAGACTAGCAGTGGAATAGTTCCTAGTGAGCTTCATTGAGTATCTAGTTCAGCTTCTGTTTTGGAAGGCAGAAAAACTCTGCTTGGGGTAGAGATTTATTTTTATTCTGGGGGGCACAGGGAGGAAAGGAGGCTCAGGAGCTCATGGGGAACTTCAGAGAACAAGTACAGAAGTTCACCTCCCCCAACAAAAAAAGGTCTCAGAGCTTGGAAAGTGCAACAGGCAAAAAATACATAGTTGGCACAGAAAGTGGACAAACTGGTTAAAGTATTTGGGCCAGGATCGCTGCACTTGTTGCTGTTTCTGCTGAGGAGTCTGACCCCTTCTACCATGGGTAATGACAAACCATAGATGGTCTGTGCTCTCAAGGCACACACAAAACCTGGTGGTGAGCACCCAGTATACCCACATCCCATATTTGTTAATGCGCTAAAGAGGAGATGATAGTCCCAGGGGTTTTATGCAGTTACCAGATGGTAAAAACAGGTAGGTTAAAAAGAACTGCTCCTCTTACTCCCCCAAAATAAATATTTCTCAGCCTTCCCACCACCACAGATCCACCACTCAGCCCTAGAAAGGACAAATGCAAGATCAGTGGCCACAGTTAAGCAAGGACTGGAGTGGTGAAAGTTTCTGCAGCACATAATTCTAACTTGTCTCCCTGAGTTCTGGGAGTCAGGAATTTACAATATGAGGAGGATGTCCCCAGCTAATGGGAGGGGAATGCCTAAGGAGCGGCAGAAAACCAAAGGGTCCAGCTGGACCTGAGGAATGGTAGCACACTGATGAGGCCTATTTGTTTTGGGAATGGGTATAGGATGCAGCCCCTATTTCCACAGACAGTCTAGTGGGAGTTGGGCTAAGGACTGGATGGGATCTAGGTGGTCTGCTGTTGTTTCAATACATTTACCTTAGGAGACTAGCGGCAGCTAGTTGGATAGGATAAAGGTATCAGGACCGTGGTAGTACCACCCCACTGTCCAGTTGGCAGCGGGCAGGCGGATGCCTATCCCTTTAACAGAGGCTCTGCCAGACTCCAGGGCCTGCAGCTCCGGTTTCAGTGTGGGAAGCGACTCCGCATGGAGTCTTCACAAAAGGGCCCTGTCCCTTTCTCCCCCGCCCCTTCCCTGACTGTAAAGGAGAGAAGCCTGCTCCAAACAGAAAGGGGGGGGGGTTCCCACAGAGAACCCACCCTAGGAGTCTCCGGGGGAGGAGAGACGGGGAGCAGGGAACTGCGTAGAAGCACAGGCACTAAGGGAGGCTCTGGGGAACCTTGTTCAGATGCGGACATGCTAGTTCTGAGCCCGGGGGTTGAGGTGGGGGTGGTGTCCGAGACCTCCACCCAGGGGAGAGGCAGAGGGGTGGGTTGCCTCAGCAGCTGGGCTGTAAGGGCAGATCAGCCTGAGGTCTCCAATTAACCTCTTGGCAAATGCTTCCATTATACCTAGAGTAACCAGATGTCCCGATTGTATAGGGAGAGTCCCTATATTCCAGGCTTTGTCTTATATAGGCGCCTATTTCCCCCACGTCACCCAGTACTGATTTTTCCACTTACTGTTGGGTCACCCTCATTATACCCCTTGGGGCCGGACACTAACAGGACACCGCTCCCGCAGAGGGGATGGCGGGGTTCCACTGCCCACAGCACAGCAATAACCAGAGAGCCTGCGGCGCACATACCAGAGGCCGATAGCCCAGCCTAGCGGAGGAGAGCGAAGTCCCTGCCAAGGGGGGGTTTCAGCGCAGATCCGGACTGCGGCGCCTCCTGTCCCCTACCCACAGCGGGAGGCCGGGAAGGGGGGCGGCCTCCTTCCCCTCATGCCACTAGGAAACTTCTACCTTTAAGACGCCAGCCCACTTGCCATTAAGTGCAGCTCCCCCGCGCGCTGCCTCCCTCCCAGGCGGGGCCGGACCACCCCTCCCCACCTCCACTCCGACCATGGCCGAACGGGCCGGGCTAAGCCACCAGCGCCCTGGGAGCTCTGGTACTTACCGGGGAACAGGTCCGGAAAGAGCCCGGGGGAGCGCCCTGTTTGGGGGTGCGGAGTGGAGAAACCCCACAGGGGAGAAAAGTCTAAGGGGCCTCTGCTCTGCCCTTCGCCAGGGCAAGGGAACGAACCGATAGGAGCCCCGCTCCGGCAGCGCGGGGAGCGTTAAGCCACCCCCGTTTCAGTGCAGTCCGGAGGTAGATTTCTTTGCATCTTACCTCTCTAGTTGCTACCCTAGGGACTTCGGCTCCAAGCCCTGCTGCAAGGGAGTCCCGCTCGGCAGCGTGCCAGAGCGTTCCCGAGGCAGGCTGCCCTGCCTGCGGTGGGGCGAGTTGCAGATCGGATTGTCTCACAGCTCTAACTTTGCCCCTCGCCTTCCAGCTCTAGCAGCTCCCCACCCTTATTTCAGGCTGCAGGACACAAGGTCCCCCGCCCCGCCTCCTAGCTCAAGGAGCTCCCAGCTGGGCGGACCCAGGCAGCCCCGGGGATTCCAAAGGAGTCTCGCTGGTGGCGGCTGGAGGGTACATGCGAAGGCCTGGGACAGCGGGAAGGGAGTGCGGGCTGGAGCAGCGCCAGGCGGGGAGGCAGCAGAACTCTCACCACGTTCCCCTCCTCCTAGTTCCTGGAGCTCTTGATCCAATTAGTCGGCTGTCACTGCGGGATGAGCCAGGCCGCTGCCCGACAGCAGGTGGGGCTGTGCTGTCCACACTGAGGATAAGAGCAAAACCACGTGCATGGAGTGGGCAAGAGCAGCAGGGAGTGGTGCTATTCCTAAGGGAGGCCCAGGAGCCGCTGGCACCGGAGCGTGGTTAGTCATAGTTCTTAACGTTTAAACAGGGTTTAGTTTGCTTTCCCCCCCCCCTTTCTATTCTTTAAGAGCAAGAGGTGACAGTGCAAACAACGTCTTGAGTTTAGCTACAACAGTGTCCCAAGACTCAGCTGGCCCAGGGACCTGGAGCTCTGCTGTGAAGGGGGCTCACTTACTGGAGTCTCAGCTGGGACCTGACAGGACAGTTCAGTGAGAAGCTAAAATTTGCCTGAGTCTGGGCTAGGCACTGCTCTGAAGAAACTCACATTACTGGAATCTCAGCTGGCTACTGGTAAGGCGCCACTGGGAGAAGATCACATCTCTGGGGCTGACCATCAGTAGGGAGGAATCTGGAATATGACTTTCTGCTCTACTCAACACTTTTTCACCTCTTTCAGCTAGGGTCGATAACCCTCCAGGATTGTCTTGAAGTCTCCAGGAATTAAAAAAGTAATCTTTCATTAAAGATTATGTCATGTGATTAAAACTCCAGGAATGTGTCCTGCCAAAACTGGCAACCCTATTTTCAGCCAATTAGCTGATCTGCAGGAGCAATGAATCTATCTGGCTGGCTGAAGGGAGACCAAGGGCAGGTCTGGGAAATTCCTATGTTGTTATTTCCCCTTCTCCAAAAAAGCGGATAAGCCGTTCCCTTTCCTCTTGCCATAGTTTAGCTCTCTCTCTCCCTAGTGCTGGGATAGAGGAGTTACGCCATCGCCTTCTTTGGTTGCTGTTTGTCCGCCTCCCCGCTCTACCTAACTCATTAGGCGTCAGCAACGTTCTCTCTCCTTTTATCTGAAAATGCCATCAGCTCTTTCTGAACAATTCATATCCTTAGTGCTTTTATGTCCCTAAACTGGAGATAATCTTGTGCCGCCTTGGCCCTCCACGCTCTAAGTACCAAAGTTTCGGTACCGCAAAGCAATTGGGTGAGGTTTTAGGGCAGGCAGTGCCGGTGCTAGCCCACTGGGGGATTCAAGCAGGAATATCTCCCCCTCATCCGAACACATACTAAAATAGGGGGCCTCCCGGAGCTGCCTGGGGACCTAAGCAATTGCTAGTGCTGGCTCTGAAGGCAGGTTTTACATTTTGGGAGTCGATGAGCCTTGCTGCCCCATCTCCTATAATTTGTTTCTCATTAAATTAGTTGGGGCTCAAACAGCAGGACCAACTATGGGTTCCCAATGGCATTAATTCAATAAAAGACTGAGGACCTTAAGGCTGGAAGGAAAGGGCAGCTCAGCCCAGGAACCTTAAGAATCCCTGTTATTTGGTGCTGATTGTTTGACACGTGGTCTGATGTCTGTAGATACTTGGAACTGATTGATTGATTTACAACAGTTGTGTCGGATTTTCTGGGCGCTAGAGGTAACTCCTGCATCATGGGGCCCTTCTGAGATGCAGACTCTAGAAAAGATAATCAGATAGCTTTTGGTTTCCTTAACTCTGATGTTTATATTTACCTTGAATGGTCATGCTGAAAGGGTCCCATGCATGACATGGGACCTGTGGTTTCTGATCTGTCCTAAGGCACATTCTTTCCCAAAGAGTGTTTAAAAATCCTTACCCAACCTTAAGTTAGCTCCAGGGAAATAATAGGTAGCAAATGATTTCCCTTTTCATATTTTCATTAAAAAAAGAGGGTTGATCAACTTTCTTCAGCATAGTGTGATGCTCATTCATGGCTCCATTAAATTCCAACATTTTAGTCAAATTACCTACTCTAGTAACTCTACATGTGTTTCCAAAGTATGAAAAGGGCAGAAACCTTGGGTAATTGTCAGAGGTGGGTACAATGTATCCCGTGTCTGTGCAGGACATAGTGTGTTTGGGGTGTGATCTCAGTACACCCAGCATTTGTCCAGGATGGGATTTAATTTTTTGTTTGGGGTTTGATCCCCTGTGTTCATTTGTCAACACTGTCCATTTCTGATTTGGTGGCATGATGCTAAGTAGCTACCTTTATCTCTGCTGTCTTTTTCCTTTCCTCTGGGCAGGAGTGGCTCAATGGGGGCAGAATATCCAGGTATAGGAGGTCAGAGAATATGATGTTATCTCTGACATTTTGTTTCCCTGGGGTAGGAGCTGTTTGTTAGGTTTGGGTCTTAGAACAGATAGGTATCTCTACTGTCTCTTTTTTTCCCCCCTAGAGTTAAACACAGCTTTTCCTCATTATTTTTAGTGGAATACATACTTGCTTCCATATACTGGCCTAAACTGAGTTGCTATGATGTTACTGTGGGGCTGGCTACACTTGCAGATGTACAATGCTGTGAGTTAAACCCACCTTTGGAGAGTGAAGTAGGGAAAATGCTGCAGTCTATCCACATTGGTGACACTTGCAGTGGCATTGGGAGTGGTGCATTATGGGCAGTTATCCCACAGAGCACCTCTTCCCATTCTGGCACTATGGCTTGTGGGAAGGGGTCGGGGCGGGGCATTCTGGGTCCTGTCGCAACGCCCTGTGATGCATCAGTTTGCATCCCAGCATTCCCTGTATTTCCATCCACATTTGGCGCCATCTTTCAACATTTTTTGTACTGCACGCTCTGTCTTCCCTTTCGGTCTGCGGGAATAGAGCCTGAACTGCTGAGGAGTATGCTGTCAAGTCTCGCCAGCACATCACATTTACCAGTCGAGTTAATGCCAGTTGAGGGCTCCGACAATGATTGTGACTCGAGTAATGCATATGACACAAGTTTGCTTGTGGCATTCACGGTCATGCTCAGCACCATGGAACTCCGCTTTTGGGCTTGGGAAGCAAGCACTGAGTGGTGGGATCACATCATCATGCAAGTCTGGGATGACGAGCAGTGGTTGCAGAACTTTTGAATGAGGAAAGCCACTTCCATAGGACTGTGTGAGGAGCTCGCCCCCAACCTGCGGCACAAGGACACAAGATTGAGAGCTACCCTGACGGTGGAGAAGGGGGTGGCTATTGCAGTCAGGAAGCTGGCAACTCGAGACAGCTACCGATCAGTTGCTAACCAGTTTGGAGTGGGAAAGTCGACCATTGGAATCATGTTGATGCAAGTTTGCAGAGCCATTAATTGCATCCTGATAAGAAGAACCGTGACTCTGGGTAACATGCAGGACATTGTGGATGGCTTTGCACAAATGGGTTTCCCTAACTGTGGAGGGCTGATAAATAGCATCCATGTTCCAATTCAGGAACCATCCCACCTAGTGTCCAAGTACGTTAATCAGAAGGGGTGGTTCTCCAAGCACTTGTGGATCACTGTGGGTATTTAATTGACATTAATGTAGGCTGGCCCAGAAAGGTGCATGATGCAGGCATCTTTTGGAACACTGGCCTGTTCAGGAAGCTGCAAGCTGGGACTTTTTTCCCAGACCAGAAGATCACCGTAGGGGAAGTCGAAATGCCCACTGTGATCCTTGGAGACCCCATCTACACTTTAATGCCGTGGCTCATGAAAACCTACACAGGGAGCCTTGACAGCTGCAAGGAGTGGTTCAACAACAGGCTGAGCCAGTGCAGAATGACTGTGGAGCGTGCTTTTGGCTGTTTAAAGGGCCGCTGGCGCTCTCTGTATGGGAAGCTGGACCTGGCCGATGACAGCATCCCTGCAGTTATATCTGCATGCTGTACCCTCCATAACATTTCTGAAGGGAAGGGTGAATGATTCATTCAGGCATGGAACTTGGAGACTCAACATCTGGAGGCAGAATCTGAACAACCAGAGAGCAGGACTGTTAGAGGGGCCCAGCGTGAGGCTGAAAGGATTAGGGAGGCCTTGAAGGAGCAATTTGAGGCTGAAAGCCACCAGTAATGTCTGGTGCCCTGCACAGGACTGAAATGCAGTGGTTCCAATGTTAGTAGGAATCTGCGTTTGCTACACTGACCTGCAGTGCCTGTTTTTTTCCTGGGCTAAGGTATCTTTTACTTTATGCAACAATAAAGAATGTTTTCAAAGCCAAAAAATCAATTTATTGAAAAGAAAATTCATGTATTGAAAAGAAACACAACTGCTTGGGAAACAGAAAGGGCAAGGGGGTAGGGTGGGGAACGGTACAATCAGAGATTTGTGTATGTCCTGTCTGGAGTGCTGTGTAATGACTGCTGCACTTCAGGATGGCTATACTGCATGGTGATGGGGGTTGAATGCAGTGGATAAGGGTAATAGTTTTCAGGTCTGGATGGTGAAGCTACAGGTGTTGGAGGCAGCTGGTGGCAGTAAGAATCCAGATGTTGAGGAAAGTGGGTTGGAGGTGAAATGGGGGCACAAGGGAAAGAGTTTTGGGACAAGGGCTGCGGGGGGGTGAGGGGAGTGGTAGTGCTCTGCCTGCATGGTTACAAGTGCCTGGATAGAATCTGCTTAGCACTCCATTATGCTTATCAGCCAATCCGTGGTTTTCTGCTGGAGGACCGCGCTTTTGTGCCAGAGCTCCTCGTTCTGCTGTTGGATCCTTCTTTCACTCTCCCACCACTCCTGCTCTTTTTGATTTTCATTACTTGACTGCTGCATTACTTCATGCAACATGTCTTCCTTGCGTCTACATGGCCTCTTTCTGATCCTTTGGAGTCTTTTGGCAGGTGATAACACAGACAGCTGAGATCTCAAGGTTGCATCTGTAAAGGCAAAATGCAACACTTCACAGAGGCAGCATTGTTCACACGAGACACAGCAATGATTCCTCTGTACTTAAGGGCAAACACAATCTACACAATAGCATAATTTGCCCATCTCAAAGCAAGCGCACACAAACCCACAAGTGCCCAAAAATGGTGAGTAAGGACAGGGTCAAGCATGATTGATTGTTTCACGGCTGTACTGTCCTCTGGGTTTCTGTGCCATGGGGAGAGCCAACAGTGGCAGAGGGCCCCTATACCAAACACTGTCCCCACAGGTGTTTGTCTTGGAAGATATCTCACTGCTGAGGGTGACCTGGGAAGCAAGGGAAGGTCTTCTACTGTAATGCGGCTTCCGCCCTGGCCCATATGCAGCTTGCCTGTGTGCAACAATGGTCCCTCCACCCCTCACGGCACAGTGGCATGGACAAGTTAGCTTTACGGGGACAAGGACACAGTGGCTCCCCTGAGAAACCTGCACAAGTGCATTGCCCAAGTTCTGCATGAGACCACTGAGGCCAATTACTGCGATGTGAGAGTGCACATCAATGCCCTATATAGGCGTGCATTGAGCCCTAATCCTCCTCGCACCAAGAGCCCCCACCAAATAACTTCCTTCCCAAAATAAAAGCCACTTACCGGGAACCTCCTCTGGTGTTTGTCCTTCCCTAAGCACCAGCTGCCGCAACTGGCTACCTTCCTCCTGGCTTGAGAACAGCTCCTGGCTGCATGCATCTAGGGATTCTGGGTTGCCTTCCTCCTCCTCAGCACACTCACTCCTGCTTTGTTTCTCCTCCTCCTCCTGCCTTTTTGAACTGGGCTCTGAAGTGTCCATAGTGGTACTCGGAGTGGAGGTGGGGTCGCCCCCAAGTAGCACGTCCAGCTCTTTGTAGAAACAGCAGGTCGCGGGGGAAGCACCAGAGTGGTTGTTTGCCTTGCAGGCTTTGTGGTAGGCATTCCGCAGCTCCTTCAATTTAACCCTGCGCTGCAGAGTGTGCCGGTCATGGCCCCTTTCCATTATGTCTGTTGATATCTGCCCAAAGATATCATAATTCCTACATCTGGAGCGCAGCTGGGACTGGACAGCTTTCTCCCCCCAAACACTGATAAGGTCCAGCACCTCACCATTGCTCCATACTGGGGATCATCTGGCACGTGGAGGCATGGTCACCTGGAAAGATTCGCTGAAAGCACTCCACGCCTGGCTGAGCAAACAGGAAGGGGATTTTCAAAATTCCCAGAGAATTTAAAGGGCAGATCTGATGGTTGGTCACCTGAGGGCAGGGCAGTAGAGTTCAAAGTGATGACTAGAGTGGCTAGAACAGGCATTGTGGGACACTTCTGGAGGTTGATCAGAGCACATTAACAGGACAGGTCATCCACACTGGCACCATGGCACTCTAGTGGGGGCACAGCAGTTATTCCACTTGCTGAGGTGGAGTACCAGCAATGCTGTAGCCGCAGAGTCAGAGCGCTATATGTGCCTTGCCAGTGTGGACGGGGAGTGAGCTAGGGCACCCGGGCCTCCTTTATTGCACTGTAAGTCGCAAGTGTAGCTAAGTCTTGTGATGTTATTGTCTCTTAAAATGGTATAAGAAAGTAGTCAGACAAAAGCAGGAACTTTGGATTTCTTATAGCAGAGATCCAGGCATTGGGCAGTAAAAGGCTTATTTGTACTACATATATATCATCAAGCTTACCACACCACTAAGTCAGAAGCCACAGTTAGAAGTATGTTTTCTCCCTAATCTTGTTGCAACATAGCAGAAAAGACCGTAAGCATGTTAAGATTATAGCTCAATTACAAAAGATGAAAAAATAAGGATAAGATTCCATCCACACTACAATTATAACTGGATCCCCAGACTTGGTTGCCTTTGTACTGTCAGTGGGTCCTGAGAGGAATACAAACTACAAAAATATTATATTCAAGTGAGTCCTGTGTCCGGGCTTCCCAATGCACCCTGTTTTCTCCATTCCTATCTTTTAGATTGTAAGAACTCCGAGGCAGGGACTGTTCTATTTTGTGCCTTATACAGTATTTAGCACTGTTGGCCTTTAACAAGTAAAAATAATTGCAAAGGAATCTGGTGAGTCTCTGGAGTGAAAGTAAGCACAGTGTTAGTGTTTGATAAGAAATAATTATTAATTACTTCCATTCTAGCTAAGTGAAAGGTCCATAGGTTGCTATGTGTAGTCTCTTCTGGGCAGTGAAGTTAAAACATCAGTGTTTGCATCTTTGCTGGAGACAATTTTCTGCAAGTCTGAGGTAATAGGACTACAGTTTTAAAAACTTTTATTAAAACTAATGTTTAAAATCAAGTTTATACAAGTTAAGAAGGAAGGAACTATACATCTAGGGTCATAAGCACCAACTTCCCCTCTGCCCGGTGGGTGCTCGACCCCCCCCGCCCTTCCTGCCCCCATTCCACCCCTTCCCCAAAGTCCACACCCCTGCCCCACTCCTCCCCTGAGCACATCGCATTCCCGTTTCTCCCCCTCCCTCATGGAAAGTCCTAAGCACCGCCAAACAGCTGTTAGGCAGCTGGGGGCAGGAAGTGCTAGGAGGGATGGGGAGGAGTGCGGATGTGACATGCTGGGGAGAGAAGGCGGCTAGGAGGAGGGAGCTTGGCCGCCTGCTTATTTTTCCCTGAGGGTGCTTCAGCCCCGGACCACCCCTGGAGTCGGCGCCTATGTCTGGGGTCAGGCTTGAGTTATGAGAGATTACAAATATCGGTTACAAGGTTCACAAGATACATACATAGTACATAATCAGCATAGACCCAGATTGGGGTGTGGGCGTTTTTGAAGCGTCAGTGAATAAGTGATCTCGGATATGCCACCCATAGAATGCATTTAGAGTCCAAGTCAGTATTGGTGTAGCGAATAGGTTACTACAGGGCCACTGAAGTCAACAGGAGTCTTTCCATCCACTTCAGTTGGGTTTGAATCAGGCCCTGTTTTTCAGTGGAAAAGGTTAGACAGATACACTTTTAAAATTCTTTGGAAAGCAGCAGAGATTAAGATTTAAGTAATATAATATATATTTTTCTGCTGGCTGTTAATGAGATATTTGAATCTCATGGATCCCTCTCTCTTCTTTAGTGATCTCTCTGAATCTATCCTGTTGACTACACTCTTCTTGCCTGCCATGAGCAGGAGGATAATTTTCCTGTAGTTTCCTAGAGGTCTAATAGTGGACACTTTCAAGACATCAATGTGTGTTCAGTGGACAGATGGCTTGCAGAGGCAGGTGCTAGTTTGAATGATTTATTTATACATACATACATGCATACACATACAGTGCCCAAATGTGTGGTAGGTATATTGCAGATACATATAAGAAGACAATTTATCAAGAGGTGCCAGTGTTGATATGTATGTTTATACAGAGATAGATACTTGTTTCTTCTGCTATGTTATTGTTTATAGACCATTTTGATATGTTAGCAGCTGGTGCAACATTGTTATATTCCAGTAGACAAGCATGGTTTGTGTGTGTTTTTAATGTAGCGTGGTTACATGGAAGACTATATATAGGTGTTCATTGCAGCATTTTTATTTATTGAGAGATGCACAGACAAATGTTGTAGGAGTTGTACTTGTAGCTGTGTGGATGACTGGATTACAGGCAGTCCTCTGACTTACGACTTAACTGGTTCCTGAAAATTGCATTGTAAATCAAAACGTTGTCACTTGGAACTGCAATCCACTCTGTTGCAGGATCGAGCGTTGTAAAGTCAAAACCAATTGTTGTAAATCAAATCAGAGTATCAATTCAGAAACGTTGTAAGTCGAATGTCGTAAAGTCAAGGACTGCCTGTATAGCTTTTCTGTAAAGTTGTCAATATATGAATAACAGGCTGATATCCCACCAGATGCAATGGAATGTAATTTTAACTTGGGGTTGTTTTGACCTAATTTCTTTAATGTTGTTAAAATAAGTATTAACTATGGTCCACTGATCTCTGATTTTGTGATTTAGATCTGAACTGTCATTTGTACCATATCTTGTATTTTCTTAAGCCACATTGTAAAAGCATGGTTTTCTCAGACAAACTATACCATGTGAACGTTAACATTTTGAACTAGTATTCCTGATGGCTATAAAATCCACTATGGACCTCACCATGCAACTCCAATGTACCTGTTTAGTGCTCCAGAAATGCATTAAATTGATAAAAGAGATTAAGTTTTTGGGGCCCATGCCTAACAATGTGAAATATTTGATGATAACCTAAGTCCTTCTGTAAGTTTTTATGCGTGACCAGATTGTTCTGGTCTATAGGCAGGTCCAAAAAACATGTGTGTGGTAAAAGACCTACTCACATCCACTCCAGAAGAGGTTGAGGATGTTTGTGTTAATTTTGTTGGTGATCACTAAGGTCAGACAAAATGTTACTTTCCACTGGAATTATTTCCATAGCTGGGAGGTTGTGGGGTTTGGGGGATGTTTGCCAAAGATATCCTGGAATTATGATTCCCATTTTTTTTTTTGTTTTATGTGTGACTTCTTGACTCCAGCATTGTGCAAGGCTCTGTCAGCTTGGTAATTGTCCTTTACATTTGTCTGTTACTCTGAAACTGTTGGTAAGAGTCAGACAGACATCAGCTGCTGTGTGTTTGCCTGGCCCAGCCTGCTGGGGAGAAAGAACTGTAACTGCAGGTGTTTGAGAAAACCAAGCATTTGGAGTTTGCATTGTTTAATCAATAATTGCACAGATGCTTTCTGGCCTAAAAAGCAAAATAGCTGTCCTCATATTCTTTGCTTCCCACATTAGATGAGGGCTCATGTCTGGGAAGCTGAAGATTTGGGGGTGAGGGGTGTGGAGGCCTAGTTTCTAGTAAGGTTTGCTGGGCCGATTGTGTGTAAGGGGGCCCAGTAGTGTGTAGCAGGAAAGGACACAGCCAAGCTGAGCAGTGGCTGATGCGGGCTCAGGCATGTGTCTGAAGGTCGCTAGCTGAGAGTTCACCACCCTGCACCACAGCCTGAGCTGTGCCTCTCCGGTCCTTGAGGCTGGGGTGGGGGGTGAGCCTTGGGGCCAGCGCCCCAGCTTCTCTGTGGAGTCTCCAGGGCCACAAGAACGAAGGTAGGGGGAGTATCCACCTGGGCCCTCCTGGGGTCACCCACCCCCTTTCCGGGTGTCTCCTCTCTCCCGGGAGCGCCCGGAGGAGGACACGCGGAGCGGGGGGGCAGTAGCTCGGCCGCTTCCCGTTCCGCGGAATCTGGACCCTGGGCTCCCCCCCCCCGTGTCCCCCGCGGCCGGGTTATAAAACAGCCGAGGAGGGCCCGCCCCCACCCTGCGCGCCGGGCTGTCGCGGTGCTGGGCCGGGTCGCGCAGCGGAGGCCGCGGCGGGAAGCAGGTGAGGAGAGCGCCCCCGTGGCGCTGAGCGCGGGATCCCCCGAAGCCCCTCCTGGCCTCCCAACCCCCCCCGGGCCCGGGGAGAGCGACGCGTGAGCGGCCTCGCACCCGCCCTGCCCTAGTCCCAGCGTGAGGGCCCGAGTCCTCCCTCCCTGGCGGGAGACCGGCCTCACAGCCAGCGGCCCCCGGACCGGGGCAGGGTCATGCCCCGGACTCCTGAGGGGCCTTCAGCCTCCCGCTCGCGCCCCGTGCGCTGCCCTGTCCTGACTGAGCGGTTATTGCCATGAGACTGATGGGGAAACTGAGGCTCCGAGAGGGGAAGGGCTCGTCCCGGGTCACACAGTGAGGCACTGGGGGAGTCAGGAATAGAACCCACGAGACCTGGCTCCTGTCCCCCTCCTCTCCCCGCCCGCGTATGTGCAGAGAGCACATGGAAACTTCCCAGGATGCATCTGGTGAATCCTCTTCATAACATTGTCCCTAGCACGTTCCCTTCAGCCTTTGAAATGTTCCTCTCTCCAGAGAGGAGTGCCAGGAGGGCACTGCGGGAGATGGGCGCTGGCTAACACGGCAGAGCCTGGTTGTAAGTGCAAAAGGTATCAGCCAGGTGAATCGTGGAAGACCATTCACACGATGCTGCCAGCCCAGGGCTTGTGACAGTCCAATGTCTCCTCACACACACACTGCCTCAGATTTCAGAGTGTTAGTCTGTATCAGCAGAAACAACGAGGAGTCCTTGTGGCACTTTAGAGACTAACAAATTTATTTGGGCATAAGTTTCCGTGGGCTAATACCCACTTAATCAGATGCATGGAGTGAAAAATACAATAAGCAGTATAAATATTATGGCACATGAAAAGATGGGAGTTGCCTTACCCAGTGGAGGGGTCAATGCTATTGAGGCCAATTCAGTTAAAATGGAAGTAGCCTATTCCCAACAGTTAGATCTTCTATCCTGAAGGACGATCCCTCACTCTCACAGACCTTGGGAGACAGGCTAGTCCTTGCTTACAGACAACCTCCCAACCTAAAGCAAATACTCACCAGCAACTACGCACTACACAACAGAAACGCTAACCAAGGAACCAATCCCTGCAACAAACCCTGTTGCCAACTCTGTCCACATAGCTGTTCAAGGGACAGCATCATAGGACCTAACCACATCAGCCACATCATCAGGGGCTCGTTCACCTGCACATTTACCAATGTGATACATGCCATCATGTGCCAGCAATACCCCTCTGCCATGTACGTTGGCCAAACCAAACAGTCTCTATGCAAAAGAATAAATGGACACAAATCAGACATCAAGAATTGTAACATTCAAAAACCACTAGGAGAGTACTTCAGTCTCCCTGGACACTCAATAACAGACTTAAAAGTGGCAATTCTTCAACAAACAAACTTCAAAAGCAGACTGCAATGAGAAACTGCAGAACTGAATGCAATTTGCAAACTGGACACCATCAAATTAAGCCTGAATAAAGACTGGGAGTGGCTGGGTCACTGCAAAAAGTAATTTTCCTTCTGCTGATGCTCACACCTTCTTGTCAACTGTTGGAAATGGGTTATGTCCACCTCGATTGCATTGGCCTCATTAGCACTACAAAAGTAATTTTCCCTCTCTTGATATTCACCCCTTCTTCTCAACTGTTGATAATAGACCACTTCTACCTTAATTGAATTGGCCTTTTTAGCACTGACCCTCCCAACTTGGTAAGGCAACTCCCATCTTCTCATGTGCTGTAATATTATATGGCTTACTGTATTTTTCACTCCATGCATCTGATGAAATGGGTTTTAGCCCATGAAAGCTTATGCCCAAATAAATTTGTTAGTCTCCTCGTTGTTTCTGCCTCAGATGTACTCTTTCTGCTGGGGTTGGATGGTGCGTGTGGCATTCACAGTGCCTGATTCACACTTCAGCTCTTTTCTGAACCAGGTCATATGACACCAATGGCAACAGTATGTGTGGGACAGTTCTGGAAACATTCAGGCCATTATACAGAATGGAATCGGTGCTAACTAATCCAATTCCTGGATGTAGACTTCCGGGCTAGAATAGCAGGGTGTGCTGTAGGTCAGAACTGAGGGACATCAGCAGAGCTGGAAGGAGGGTGGGTGGTCAGGACTAGAATAGCGGGGGTCTGCAGGGGACTGTCAGAGCTGTGTGGGCTTCCAGATGGGAATAGCAGAGTGCTGGAATGTCAGCATTGGGGTGCTATTTGGGGAAGCTTTCACAGTGCCTGCCTAACTATGTTTAGCTATAGTGAGACATCAGTGACATTTATTCACAAACTAAAAATAAACTATACTATGGTCAAAGGATCAGCTTGTACTATATTTTTCATAGAGGCCCCTTGGGATCTGCCGTTGAAATTTTCTACTTTGGAACCTCCTAGATCAAAAGAGGAAAATTGAGTAAAAGGCTTCTCACTTTGGATTCAGGGTAGGGGAAAAGAGCATTAAAATAGCAGACTAAAATTGTTTTGTGTCCCAAAATCTGTATGTGTGTGTCATGGAAAAGCAGGGAGTGTCCAGCATTTTCAGTTTGCTCATCAGCATAGTATCTAGGAACTTGATTCATGGATGTCAATTTGAGTTGACTGAAAAATAATTTTCCCCATGCTTGGTGGCAGAACCTAGTGAAGCCTTGTCCTCTTCAAAAAGCACTGAGCCTGACAAGGGAGCTCATGTAGCAATGTGGGTGCTGCAAAGACAGCTATTGCATTTTGTGCAACTCAGTAGATGTCAAACTTGAGAATTCTGTAGAAACAGGAGATACCCCATTGCTTTAGAAGCCAATAATTTTAATGAAGGCATAAAGAGCCATTTATTGACCCCCATATCCCTCCCCACAACAGTGCAAGTAAAAAGCCAGTATTACAGAGATGAAGGGTAGTACAGGTATGTCCCAGTTTTAGGCTGTCAGGGCATGTTGCACTCCAACTTTCTGTCTTAAAGCTAGAAGCAATGACAGATCCTACTTTCCTTACTTTGTTTTTTTTAGTGGGGCAGACAGAATGACCCCTGAGAACCAGTCAAAGGACAAGAAGCATATGAGGGTACATGAACATCAGCGAGAGGAAGATGCAAAATCGACTGGGAAGAGGAAGCGAGACCATGGAGAACTGGAGAATGAGCCACAAGCAAAAAGATTGTTTCTGAGAAAAGCAGCCAAGCCCTCAGGGAAAATTGGTAATGTTCCCTCAGATTCTCATTCTTTCTGCCAACCAGGCCTTTATAGAATGAAGAGTGTAAACCAAACTTTCAGATCTAGGGTTGAGAGATGTCAAGGAACCAACAGCCTGTTCAAACAGGACTTTTTGGATTGGGTTATGTTTCTAAGTGAGGGGTGGAGATATGTGGGGGCATTATTCTCAGCTGTCATTTGGAAGCTGTACTGAGTGTGTGTGTGTGTGTGTGTGTGTGTGTGTGTGTGTGTGTGTGTGTGTGTGTGTATTTATGTGTGTGCATGTGTGCATATGCAGCATTTTTATGAAAGTTGTTGCTTATCTCTCCTAAAACTGATCTCAGCAGAGTGTACATCACTGCCCACTGAGAAGTGACTAAGCTTTGTGGAATTTCAGAAAAACTTCTGCTGCTTCATTTCTGAAGTAGGACAGACCAATATTGGTAACGTGACAGTATATAATTCTTCATGCTGTTCCCTAATCAGAAGGTTAGTGTTGTACATCATGCAGTCAAAATTTGCATTTCCATCTGGAGAGCATGCTGTATTCACTAGCAAGATGCTGCACAGAAGTTGGAGCTAGAGGGCTGCTCTAGGTAGATGGTAAATCTTTCTGCTGACTAGTTCCGTTCTGGCTATAATCTGTTAATTGCACCAGACTGGACTAGTGTTCTCAATAGTCATCTCTCCTTTGTGTGTTTTGTCCTTCAATATGTAACTTTGGGTAAAAAATGTTTCACTTTTTCCCTTCAATGGAGGAGATGAGTGAATATTAGGTCTGGCCTATGCTATACAGTTAGGTCAATATAACTTATACGGCAGCTTGTGTCAGTGTACACACTACAGCCTTGACCTGCCAATGTAAGTGCCCTACCACACTGACATCATAACTCCACTTCCAGGAGAGGCCTAGTGCTTATGTCAGTGTAGTTGGGGAAATGCAGTGTCTGTGTATATACTATGTTACTTACATCCACCATTAGCTCTTGTCAATTTCATGGCTCCCAGCCCAGCTGCCCCCTGCCCCCTTGGAGAGCTTCTGGCTGGGAGCCAGGTTGACAATGGATCCTGCTCCTGACTGGGAGACCCAGGTAGCTAGACTCCGCTACCAGCGGGGAACAGGGAGTTAAGAAGCTCCAGGTGGCTTCTGCCCCTTCCCTCTCCCGCATCTAGGAATGTTGGCTGTCTTGTCTCAGCAGGAAGGGGGCAGGGGCAGCTGAACCCTGTTCCCTGGGGATGAGAACTCCTGGGTGGCGCCCCCCCCTTACTCCCAGTGGGGAATGGGGAGCTGAGGTGGGGGTGGGGCAGCCTGCCAGGAGCCCAGGAGCCTGTGGTGCAGCTGTGCTCCTGGCAGGGAGCTACCAGTGGAACTGGGAGACTGGGTGTTTGGTCCCCACACTGCCCCTCTGAGGATGATGGAAGTGCTCCTGGTGAGGATATGCACCACCGACCCAAGGAGGGTAGTGTGGACATGCACCACCACAGTAATTACTGCAGGGGCTGTAAGTTGACCTAATATAGGTCAGCTTAAGTTTTTAGTGTAGACATACTCTTAGTCTTTCCAGTATCAAGGAAATTGTGCAGGCTTACAATTAGAATAAGGACTCTGTGTCTCTTCATGTTCACGGGTATCATTTTGAATCCTATATTTTGCTTATGGGATCTTCAGAGTTATTTCCTTTCAGTATTTCTGGAAGATGTCCCTTCTAAGGATCCAGAAACTGTTAGATGGGTAGTTCTCATGATATCTGTATGGTGACGCCCTTGAAGATGGCATCTTTACTATATTTCATAAGCCCCAATTTGTTTGGTATATGACTAAAGTTTGGAGCAGGCACTAATGTGAACAGTGGAAATTGAAGCAAAACATCCTGTCTAGAGGAATTCTGCTTATTATAGAGTTCATGGTTAATGAACAAATCTCCTGTAGCTAATGTTACCACATGACTTTCATTATAACTCCAGGTCTGATTTTTAGAGTTGCTAAACCTCTCCAGTTCCAGTGTGCTTCAGTGAGAGTTGTATGTATTCAGTACCTTTGAAAATGAGGCCAATTGTGTTTTCACTTACAGTTTACCTAAAAATATTTTGAGGCTGAGCCTTTCCATTCTGTATCCCAATCTAAAAGGTGAGTTTTAATTTTTACCCAGTTTGGAAAAAGTCCCAGTGGGGAAATAATTTTTGATGCATAGATAATTAAAAAATTATCTAAACTTTAAAATTTGAGACTCTACATGCAACTAGTCCCCAAAGAGGAGTAATTGTGTTGACAGAATAATCCAACTTTTTGAACAATATAAACAATTAAATGAGTTTGGTACGTTTGAAGTTCTGTAATTGCGTTATGTAGGCTTGCAATACACTGCAGAGCTGATTAAAGCCATCAGTAGGTATTTTGCATTTCATTAAGGTTGAGTTTAAAATCTACTGAGATGCAGAGCAGCTGTGCAACCAAATAGTGCTACAGCTGTCTTTGCAGTAGCCCATGTCCCTTCCTGAACTTTCTGGTCAGGCTCAACTGGGAGAAAGCACAGTGTTGTTGTGAAGTGGATTGAGGTTCATTAGGTTCTGCCACAGAGCATTCCCAGAAGTGATTTTTCAGTCCATAAGAACTTTTAAAAAAATGTTCCTCTCTAACTAAGCGCAAAGACTGAGTCCCCAAAAAGGCCTCCACTTAGGCCACGCTTCAGACATAACCCACTTCTGCTATTGCCCTGCTTAAAAAAGCAAAGTTGGAATTTTCTCACAGTGGGAGTACTGTTTTGTGGGATTTCCTTCTTCCCAAACTCAAAAATGTGTGAAGATCAATTTAAAAAAAAATAAATCTGTATCTATAGATATACTTCCTGACAGGACCCAAGTCTTGAAAAAAGCCTCCCTTCACTTCAAGCAGTGAAAGTCTTTGAGTGTTAAGAATCTGTAAAAATGTGAAGTTAGAATGGAAGTGCTCTTACACCCATAGCTACAGCAGGTATGATGAGCACCTGCTGTAATCGTGTGTGTGTGTGTGTGTGTGTGTGTGTGTGTGTGTGTGTGTTTGAAATTCTTCATTTCCAGGCTTCAGTGTTTCATAAAGTAAGGATATTTTTTGTTGTATATAATACTCTGTTTGTTTCTCTCCTCTGTTTTGTATTAATATAGATCCTTACATGAGAATAAGATTTTTGTTTCTTAAGAGATTCATCTGCTCTTCTGCTTCCCCATCTGATGCCTGGATCCGCTGGGATGTTACAGTCCGTTGCTGTGGGGATGTTTAGGTCACACACGTGGGGTTGTTCAGGCTCTCTTTTCACATAGATGTCCCTGATGATTAAGCCTGAAGCACTAGCAAAATACAGAAAACATGCTGTGTTGCTCAGCAGAATTCTCCCTGAACAGAAAGGTTTTCAGGCTATTCTATGAGGCGCCAACAGGTCTTTTATCAAAAACAAAACACATCGAGCCATAGGCAGGCTGTGTGAACTACAGCACAAGCGGGTGGAATATTCTTATTCGGGTGCAGGGGAAGTGGTTTGGAATTCACATTTGGGAATTTTCAGTTGTAACTGTTAAATTTCTCTCACTTATCTGCTGATCCCAGGTCTGATCTCTCCCCTGCCACTGTGGTTGAGATGCTGATCTCGGGAGTTCCTCTCTCCCTTTATCCCACTCCCCATGTCTTGTTTTCAGGCTCTGTGTCTCCTTGCCATATCAGGGTTATGTATATAGCCTCTAGAAACTCAGGCTAGCCATACCTGTAAAATCACTATAGCCCTCTCCTTTCCTTTGCTCTGGGATGAATCTTTAACAAGGAGAGACATATTGAGAGGAAACCAGGGAGAGGGTTTGTCAGGTTATGAGATGCATTGTGCTTTGCAGGAGGCTACTGTCCCTTACACTCATAGGAACTGCTTGAGGTCCTTTCTCTTGTGGCTAGAGATCACTTCTGGATTCAGCACCAAATACAGCCATCCTCCCCAGTATAGTGTAGTGAATGAGCATGACGTGCATTCGCTTGTCTGTGTCAGTAAGTTTCCCTGATTTGCTGTCTGGCAGGCTGGGCTGAAGGCGGTTCCATGTTCGGAAACTCAGGGGTGCTCTTCCATCAGGTGGAGAGGCAATGCAGCATCATCCACTACATCTACCAGAACATGCTGGGTGGCTCTATTCGAGCACAGCTCAGGCAGGTGAGAGTGTCTGCTTCTCATTCTACTGGACAGCTGAGCTCCCAGTTTCCCGTAAAAACGACAATGATAGCTTGAACACACATCAGGGAGCTTCATCCAGGGCTCATGGTTTCCTTGCCTTTAAAATGACCAAAAATCTTACAGTAATGTGCTGATAGTGTGATTCGCCGTCACATATCTCCCCTAGTCCATACAAAATGCAACTGCTGAGATCATTTTCCTTGTTCATCAGTGACACGTAAGTCCCTGCTTTGAATCCCTCTACTAATTCTCTGCTCTCCTGCATTAAAAGTAAGCTTGTTCTATCAGTTGATGCCTGGCACAATATTGCTTCCACCTACTTATCTGACGTAGTCCTATATCATGTTGACCCCACTTGCTCCATTCTGCTAATAATGCCAGTCTCAATGTCCATTTGTTAACTTCTCTCTCAGTCATCTCTACACCTTTTTCCGTGTTTCCCCAGGGTATGTAATGCCTTCCTTGAACTGGTTTTTTAAGCCATAATTCTCCACTCATTCAATCCTTCCTTAAGGATTAACTTCTCCTGTAATGTCCACAAAGAGTAAATCAACCAGGATAGGTTTATTTTCTAGGTCATTTGTGTTTTATATTTTTGATTTAAAAATTCATCCAGTCTGTACACTTGCTTTAGCTAAATAACCACATGATTTTGTAACTGTCTTGCCTTCCCCACCCAGCCCCGTTTCTGTTAGCCTTATGTCTTATTGTGTCATGTTTTGTAAGCACTTTGGAAGAAGGACAGTGTCTTTACGTCTCTGGATGAAGCATAACATTTCTGGGTGCTCAGTAAATACATAACAGGAGGAAATGTGGTTGTTGGAGTCTGTTCCTGTGAGGAAAGCATGTCCATCTGCCATGTTAGTGTGATGATACCAGTTATCCTCCCCCCTTAGCCAGTCCAGAGGGCTCAGCTCCCTTTACAGATCTAGAGAGTATTTTCTCCCACTGCTTTGTCACGGAGGGTAATTGTGGCTTGGGTATATTTGAGTATTTGTGGCTTGGGTATATTTGTTTGGAGTGGCCTGTCTTCCATGGGGCTTTGTGCTCCCATCCACTGCTCAGCTAAGTCCAGAGAGGGAAGCAGCATCTTGATGTGAACACCCTAATACAGGAGTAACTGTTCGCCCTGTTAAAAGGATAGGAGCCAAGGCCCATTCAGATCAGGAAAGAAATCTGAATGACCCCATCAGTACCAGTTTGACTTGTGTTTATGGTACAAGATAGGGCAGACAACAACCCTATAGATCTGCCCACTTGACAGTAAACTCCACTGTGAGAGTGAAGAAAGCTGGGCTGAGTTTCTCCCTGATATTCCCAGGGATCAGCCTGGCTTTGCTAACTCCCTGGGAAGTGTGTGTAGAAGGGTGTGCATACAAAGTCTGTAAGCATTTTTGGAGAGATTCAGAGACCTACTTCCAGCTTTGTGGACATCCCAATCTCTCATTTTCTTCGTAACAGTGTCTCCAGCTTCCCTTTGTGCGTTCTCTTACTTCATACCGCCTCTTCCGAACAGCGAATCCCTTTGACAGGAGAGTGACATGTCTGGAGTGGCATCCAACTCACCCCAGCACTGTGGCTGTGGGGTCCAAAGGTGGAGACATCATCCTGTGGGACTATGAAGTACTGAATAAAACCTGTTTCATAAAAGGGGTAAGTCACTAAGTGTGTGGGCTGGGCAGGAGGATAGGACTGGAACAGCGCGGAGTGCTGCAGCTCATTATTGAGATGCAGTGTGAGAACTGTGAGGGGCCCAGGACATGAATAGCAGCAGGTACTATCCTGATCTTACAGGACTGAGATGCAGTGGTGGATCTGTGTGTGAGGCCCCGGATTGGCAGTGTGGGGGTTGCAGGTCAGAACTGAGCTTTGTTTGTAGAATTTATGGTGAAGTTTCCTCAGGTTATATGCTTGGGGGGAGGATGGGTTGGGGATTGGTGAGACATTTTAGTGGGACAATGAAGAAAAAAGGAAATCTAAAAGAAGTGTGCAGAGAGGGTTTATTTATTCTAGGCTTGAATCTCCCCCTCTTCACCTTCTTGTTCTGTGTCAGATGAGGAAGCATCTTTTTGAGTGGAAGAAAGGAAAATCCCTTCTGGTAAAGTGAAGGAGTGACGTCGAGTGACTCCCTGTGACTTTGAATGGTTTGCATGCCCATCTCATTCCAATCCCAGTTCTATATGGGCTCATAGTCTTCACATCAGCACCTGTGGCTCTTTAGCTTAACAAATGAATACAGATTGGAAAGAGGATGATCATCCTCTGAAGACTCCTAGGTCCCATTCCTGGTTGCCTTGTGCTCTTTTTTGTGTAGCATGGTGACGGCCAGCCAGGGATCGCATTGCCCTGGAACTGCAGGAATTGTACTTTTCTCCCCAGTCAGGTCACTTGCTCAGCCAAGACATGACTTGTAGAGATGAAGGCTGCCTTTGTCTCTTGAGAGGCCAAGGCTTGTGACAGTGTTGATGTTGGGGACACAGTGGTGAATACAAATTTGCAGAAGGGACTTTCCTCCTTCCCCATCACTTAGTGATTTTTCTTCTTTGTTCATCCCCTTCATTGTAGATGGGAGCTGGAGGGGCCATCACAGGAATGAAGTTTAACCCTTTTAATCCTAGTCAGCTGTACACATCATCAATTGCTGGCACTACCACCCTGCAGGATTTTACTGGCAATACACTCCGGGTCTTCACCAGCACCGAGAACTGGGAGTAAGAAACACAGCAATTTTGTGGGCTTTTGCCTCCTGCTGGCAGTGGCAGCATAGGGAGGGGGAGCTTTACTTGTTTCTGAAACATGAGAGCTGCCTCTCTGCTCCCCTCCACATCCACCTCCTCTCAATTCCAGAATCTGTGTCTTTCGAAAGCCTGTCTCTCTTATTTTTCCTGTTAAGGGCATAGGAGGAGGGGAAAGAATACTGACTTTTTGGTTGCCCCAAAGAAGGGACTCTTCTTCCATTTTTACTCCTTCCTATTAGTTTTGGAGGGCACCAATAGAATTCCTCAATTTTGTGCCTTTACGTGGCTTGGTGTCATTGTGACCTTTTAACCTCTGAGCTGTTGGCTGTGCTGCTCTCACTAGCCACAGGGTCTCTGTAGAGTCATCTGAGGAGTTCCTGTAGTACTCCTGCAAGCCCTGTTGGCATAGAAAGTCAGAGGATAGTCCTAGGAATGAGCCTGTAGCATCAGCATGCCAGTTCCACTTTGCCCTCTTTTTCTTTCCCTGCCTGCCTCCTGCCAGTAGCATGTTTCCCAAGTGTCTACTCCAGCTGCAGTCCTTTCTGGGGAAGAGGGTGAACCCAAACTGGAGAGGTGCATTGGGATAGTTCATTGCAGCCATGCTGAAGATCCAGATTTAGCATTCAGGTGACTCCCTGGAACAGCAGGGGCCTGGAAGAAAAGACATGCTCTGTCCTTGGGGTGGGAGAGCCTCACATGTTCCTGTCATATTTGCTGCTGATCAAGATGAAGACGACTAGGTCTGAAGGGGAGGTCACTCCAGTTTCCATTGGTTAGGTCAGGGTCTATGGAGGAGTCTTGTTTTTTTCAGGGGCTTCTTGAAAGTCAGTATTGAGGATGAGGTCTTGGTACATGGTGACTTTCTGGGAAGCAGGTGAAATGCACCGCCTATCAGAGGGTTTTGTGTCTCTTGGTTAGCCCCATCTCTTTTCGCTCTCTGTTGGTGTGTGAGGATTCCACCTGTTGGCTCAGTAGAAACAGGCTGGGGATGGTTCCTGGGATAGGATTCCTTTGCCTCCCTTGCCATGCAATCAGCAGTGGGGATTTCTCCCTGCACAGCTCTCTTCCTGCCTGCTGGCACCTTGGGAAAGACCAAACATGACACACTGGAAGCTGCTGCAGGGACTCTGTGGAGGAAGACCCTACAGGAAGAATGTGGTGCAGGTTGTGTTTGGGGTTTCGTATGTTTCTGCATGGAATGTTGCTTGTGTTCTTGCCCTTCCAGGCCCAGTGGTGGTTCAGGTTGTGGTTACCACATTCCATAGTCTGAGCTAGAGAAAACTGTGCTGCTTGAGGGGACTTTGCTTTGTTTTGGAAGACAGATGGTAGAACCTGCAAGCCCAAAACATTTGTATTCTCAGGCTATGTCTACACTATTGCGGAATTGATGCTGCTGTGATCAATGCACCGGGAGTCAATTTAGTGGGTCTAGTGAAAGCCTGCTAAATCGACAGCAGAGCGTTCTCTGGTCAACTCCAGTACTTCACCGGAAACAAGAGGAGTAAGACAAGTCTACGGGAGAGCATCTCCCATCGACCCAGCATGGTGTGGACACCACAATAAGTTAGCCTAAGCTATATCAACTCCAGCTAATTTAAGTCAACTTATTGCGGTAGTGTAGACATAGCCTCAATTTAATAACAGACTAGATAAAATGTGACTCTTTAGTGCCACTCTTGTTGGGAAACAGACTCCATGAACTTGGTGTATCTCAGCTATGGAGTGAGGGGTTCACTTCCAGGTGGTTGACATTCTGCCATGTCCCTCCCTTCCCCAATAACATTGGTGCCCCTTCTCTTTGTCTGTGTGTTCCAGAAAGGGCCAGGAGACTCCCTTGGAGGCATGAAATTCAGCCCATTTGAGGCAGTGAAGCTTTATGTGGCATCAGGGGATGGCACCCTTAGTCTGCAGCATGTGGAAGGCAATGCGGCGCAGGTGATCTCCCGCACCCCAGGCTGTGGCCATGAGTACCATGATGTTTGGTGAGGAGGGGCAGGCAGGGTTGTGCCTCTGCTCCATGCTATTTATACTGTAGTCCCTCTTCTTCTCTTTGATGTCACCTTCCTTTGCTAGGACTAGGCATATTTGCTGGGGCTGTCAGTGAGCTCAGTGTTGTGTGATACAGGGGCAGGCATGTAGTCCTGCTCCAAGGGTTTGGCAAGCTCAGGACAATTAGACTCCAACTGTTCCAGTGCATGATGGGTAATATAGTTTTTGGCATATTTTGGACAGCAGCAGCCTTGGGTGTGTACTTTTCCTTTAAAAGGGTGCTGGTGAGGAGAAGAGCAAGGTGCTAGATGGTCAGGCCAGTGTTCTGTCTGACATGAGCTAGGCTCAGCTTATAGGGCAGATTAAACCAAATAACATTTATGCAGAAACATGTGTAATCCTATTGTGATAACTCCGCTACCCCTTTAGAGGTGGGGGTTGGGTTTTCAGGCTTGCCACTCTGACTCCAGGGCTTTGAATTCCAGTGTGAAACTCCCCTGTAGGGCAAAGCTTTGCAAAGAAATCCTTGCATGTCAGAGAATTCACCCTTCTCCTCACTCAGTATAGTCTGGGTTGGGGCACTATGCCACCAAACACCTGGGTTTGATTTAGTTCCTGGAGTGCTCTGTTGGGGGAGCTTTAGACTTGAAATTTTCCAATCCAGAGTCTGCAGCAACTCCCTGCAGCTTCTTCACCCGTGTGGGAAAGCTCATTTTAAATCAATTTCTGCACATTGTGTAAAAGTCTCAGGTGTGGTCCTGATCTTTCCCAAGCTGTCTCTGTATGCAGGTGGGAAGTGGCCACTCAGCCTCAGCTACATCCTACTGCCCCAGCATGTTCCTGCTATCTAAAGCTTACTTGGCAAATAATTCAGAAGTGATGTCACATCAGTTACCAACCCAAAGCTACCTTGGTGGACTCTGCCCCTGGACTGATGGTTGAAGTCCCACTCCACCACATGGGAGACCCAGTTCTGAGTCAGTTGCAGTCCCTCTCTATAGAGAGGCAGGGACAGGCTGTACTCAGGGGTTCCCCTCCCAAAACCTGTCTGCAGGAATTGGTGCTGATCTATGTATCTTTTCTTCTAGTTTCTGGTACTGCAGTGTTGATGTGTCTGCGAGCTGCCGGACCGTGGTGACAGGTGATAACGTGGGTAATGTGGTCCTGCTCAGCACTGGTGGTGAAGAGGTTTGTATGGCTCCTCTCATCTTCCCTGCCTCACACTCTCCTCTTTCCAGGGACCCTGATGGTTTGTTTGTTCTTTGCCCATGTCTATCTTGGGAGCAGGATCCCTAGAAAGAGGAGCATGCATCCTGAACCTCAAGGGATGTGAATCCACCCAGTATCTGCCAGATGGTGCTCCCTGCCCTTCTGCAGCGCACTAGAAACTGCCTGTCCTTCCTCCCAAGATGGGGATCACACACCAGTAATCTCTCAGAGTGATTCCAAGTTAAGGACCACATCATGGGATCTGCCTGCATTGAAAGTGTCTGATTACTCAGGAGAGCAGAATTTGTGACATCCTGAAGGTGTCAATTCCCCCTAGCAATGAACACATTCCAGAAACCTCTTTGGAAAAATGGGAGTGTCATAGGGGTGTGATCTGACAGAACCACTTCCTCCCCAGGGCTCGTCACAAGCTGGATCAAAGTCCTTGGCAGTCCCAACTCCAAATCCCAGCCTCAGCCTCTGTCATTTCCCCCCTTAGTCGTCTCTTTTCCAAGCTGAAAAATCCCAGTGTTATTAATCTCTCCTCGTATGGAAGCTGTTCCATACCCCTAATCATTTTTGTTGCCCTTTTCTGTACCTTTTCCAATTCCAATATATCTTTTTTGAGATGAGGTGACCAGATCTGCACACAATATTCAAGACATGGGCATACCATGGATTTATATAGAGGCAATATATTTTCTGTCTAATTATCTATCCCTTTCTTAATGATTCCCAATAATCTGTTAACTTTTTTGACTGCTGCTGCATATTGAATGGATGTGTTCAGAGAACTATCCACAATGATTCCAAGATCTCTTTCTTGAGTAGTAACAGCTAATTTAGAGCCCATTGTTTTATATGTATAGTTGGGATTATGTTTTCAATGTGCATTATTTTGCATTTATCAACATTGACTTTCATCTGCCATCTTGTTGCCCAGTCACCCAGTTTTGTGAGATCCCTTTGTAGCTCTTCACAGTTTGGTTTGGATTTAACGATCCAGAATAATTTTGCATCATCTGCAAATTTTGCCACATCATTGTTTACCTCTTTTTCCAGATAATTTACGAATATGGTGAACAGCACTGGTCCCAGTACAGATCCCTGGGAGACACCACTATTTATCTCTCTCCATTCTGAAAACTGATCATTTATTCCTACCCTTGTTTCCTATCTTTTAACCAGTCACTGATCCATGAGAGGACCCTGCCCTCTTATCCCATGACAGCTTACTTTGTTTAAGAACCTTTAGTGAGGGACCTTGTCTAAGGCTTTCTGAAATTTGGGGTATGTCAGAAACTGAAAATGCAGCCTCATATAGATGAGTCTGATCTCCATGCTGTGGGGTTTGCAGTACTGGCTGTAGCCAGACTGCACCATGCTCTAGGGTCAAGGCTTGCAGTGCTAACAAGCTCTACTACCTGCCCCAAAACCTTTGGATAAATGGGGTGGTACAGTATGCAAGTTAAGGAGTGGTCAGAGCTCCACCGTCTAAATCTCTCAGGCTCTCTGTACCAGAGCAGTGCTGGAAGTTCTTCATGTGGCATGGATTGCACCTGCTTGCTGTTAGCTGTCGCACACATCTCACCTTGTTTCCCTCCACTGCAGATTTGGAAGCTGAAATTACATAAGAAGAAAGTGACTCATGTGGAGTTTAACTCGCGCTGTGATTGGCTCCTGGCTACAGCTTCTGTGGACCAGACAGTCAAAATCTGGGACCTGAGAAACATCAAAGACAAGTCAAGTTTCCTTCATGTGCTGCCTCATGACAAACCTGTCAATGCTGGTAGGTCAGTGAGGTAGGACTCTCTCTCTCTGCTCTGTGCCCACCAATCTACCCATGTATTCTGTGTTTCTGTCTGTCCCTTTTGGTCTTTTTTGACATGTGTCCATCAGGGGTTTTCTGTGCCCCACTTTCCCTCACACAAATGTGTGTCAATCCTGTTTCTTTCATATTCTTCAGTGTGTGTCTATTAAAAAATGAAATCATTTTGGAGCAAGCCTGAGTTTGAACAGTTTAAAATTGTTCAGTTTTTAAATTCAAACACTGAACATAAACTTTATCTGAAAGTCTTGTACGAAAGTGTTGGTGTCACCCTTAACACCTCCTCATTGGCTTCTGGCTAATTCATCCTGAACTATTGCTGATGATAGAGGGATACTTAAAGATTCCAAGGCCAGAAGGGACCATTGTGATCATCTAGTCTAGGCTGGGCAAACTTTTTGGCCCGAGGGCCACATCGGGATTATGAAATGGTATGGAGGGCTGGTAGGGAAGGCGGTGCCTCCCCAAACAGCCTGGCCCCCACCCCCTATCCGCCCCCTCCCACTTCCAACCCCCCCTGCTCCTTGTCCCCTGACCGCGCCCTTCTGGGATCGCCCCCTATCCAACCCCTCCCCCCTGCTCCCTGTCCCGATTGCCCCAACACTTATCCACACATCTGCCTCCTGACAGGCCCCCCGGGTCTCCCACGCCTATCCAACCCCCCCAGTCCCCATCCCCTGACTGCCCCTCCTCCCCCCCCCGAACCTCCACCCCATCCAACTGCTCCCTGTCTCCTGACTTCCCCCCCAGGGCCCCCCCCTCCCCTAACTGCACCCTGGGGACCCAACCCTTATCCAACCGCTTCCTGTCCCCTGACTGCCCCCCAGAACTCCCCCTTATCCAACCGCACTGCTCCTTGCCCCCTTACTTTGCTGATCAGAGCAGCAGGAGTGGCTTATTGGAAATCCTTGGAGGTCGGTGGGTGCAAGCTGTGCAACCTGGCAGGAGTGGCAGGCCAGAGTGCTCCCTGCATGGCAGCGTGGCTGCGGGGGAGGGGGGAAAGCAGTGGAGGGGCCGGGGGCTAGCCTCCCTGGTTGGGAGCTCAGGGGCCAGGCAGGATGGTCCTGTGGGCCAGCTGTGGCCCACGGGCCATAGTTTGCCCAACCTCTGATCTAGTCTGACCTTGTCTAACACAGGCCATTAGAACTGCCCCAAAATAATTCCTAGAGCAGAGTTTTTTTGAAAAAACATCCAGTTGTGATTTAAAAATTGCCAGTGATGGCGAATCTACCATGACCCTTGGTAAATTTGTTCCAATGGTTAATTATCCTCACTGTAAAAAAATGTATGCCTTATTTCCAGTCTGAATTTGTCTAGCTTCCAGCCATTGGACTGGATTATGCCTTTCTCTGCTAGATTGAAGAGCCTATTATCAAATATTTGTTCCCCGTGTAGGTACTTATAGACTGTAATAAGTCATGGTTTAATCTTCTCTTTAAGATAAACTGATTGAGGTCCTTGAGTATATCACTACAAGGTTTCTAATCTTTAAATATTCTCATGGGTCTTCTCTCAGTCCACTCTAACGTAACTTAAATGTGCTGTCGTCCTGTTTAATAAAATGTCTGTTCTCAGTGGCTCAATCCTCTGCAATTCCTGGGGAGCTGCCCTTGAGAGCTTAATGTGAAAACACGGACGTTTGCTGGGGATAGAGTGTGGAATTTCTTGGGGCAGATACTCCTGATCATTTTGTGCTGAAGTTCCTTTGGTAAAAACAGGGACTAGGAATCAAGATTCCTTTGGTTCTGTTCCCAACATTGGAGGGATGGTGTCTGCTGTGTTCTGTTTCCAGTTCTTTCACTGGCTTACTATGTGACTTTGAGTGAGTTCTTTTCCCATTCACTGTCTTTTTTCCCCATCTGTATAATGGGGATGATGATACTTCCCTGGCATCCAGGGATTGTAAACTTCAGTTTAATATTTGTAAAGATCTTTGAGTTCCTTGGAAAAAAGGGGCTAGAGAGGGACAGAATCTTGTTCCTTGGGGCACGTGGCTCTTTTAAAATAACTATTTAGGAAGTTGTAACGTGCTTACAAATTAGGGGCATGTGTTGTTTACCTCTTCTTTGTCTATGGCCACAGGATTGTGATCTTTATTGCCCTTTTCCCAGCTTATTTCAGCCCAACGGATGGTGCTAAACTCCTGACCACAGACCAGCATAGTGAGATCCGAGTCTATTCCAGTTCAGATTGGACCAAACCACAGCATCTGATCCCACATCCACATCGGCAGTTCCAGCACCTCACACCTATCAAGGTGAGGTAGGAAGGCTCAGTCTAATACCACAGCAGATGCCAGTAGCAAGTTGGAAAAAGCTTTGGTACAATTTCTTTTCAGAATAGGGCACTGCTGTGGGAAAGCTCACACTCCTGGAGTCTCAGCTCTTTCTGATTCATATCAGTCTTTAGCTGTGTTCCTCTGGAGTTGTTTACCACTGTCCATCTGCTTTATGTCTAGGCAACATGGCACCCTCGTTATGACCTCATTGTGGCTGGTCGCTACCCAGACCCTAAGTTCCCAGGATACACAGTGGATGAACTGCGAACTGTTGATATATTTGATGGAAACACTGGGGAGATGGTGTGCCAGCTCCACGACCCAAATGCATCTGGCATTATCTCGGTGAGCTTGGGCGCTGGCGTTGAAAGGGCCCTTGTGCCCTTAACTGTAGCCAAGACCTGAGTATCAGGGAGATCACACGATAGGAACAAGACCCAAAATCTCCTAACACAGGCTCACACTCATACTGGAAGACGCATCCTGGCAGGGTGCTGTGCAGGGAACAGTCTGTATACTGGCCATGCGAAAGAGTGCCTCAGAGAGGTTGGCTGTGACAACTAATATGTGTGAACAGCTTCTTGGGGGTGGAAGTCTCCTGAGAGTGAATCCAGGGTTAGGCATGTGAGGAGTCACCTGGGTTGCTGCTTCTCCATCCGTTAGTTGGTCCTTTCCTGGCCATGTGCATAGGAGTCGCTGTGAAATACAATCATGTCCCAGGGAGGAAGTAACTTATGTTAGCATGATGCCAGCTCTCACGTCACATCCCACCCACCAGCAGCTTCTGAGCAGAAAGTGACATCCCAGGTACAGTAGCACACTGAGCTCCCACAGGGCTGACTCCCCTACAGGATCAGACTGAGGAGAAGCTGAGCAGAGCAGGAAGACTGAACCTGATTCTCCTCATTTTTATACCAGTGTTACACTGCTTACTCCATTGATATCAGTGGAGTTACCCCTGATTTACACCAACATGAGAGGAGGATCCAGCCTGCTCACTCCCAACATGCAGCAGAGAGGGGTTGTAAAGCCATGCTGGCCAGCTCCCTGACACGTGCAGCTCTTAGCAGTGGGGATGTTGGGTCATGCCAGCCAAGGGCAGCTGATCTTTGCAGAACAGTTCCATGTTCAGTTGTGGGCCTTTTTGTGGTGTACTTTACGGGAATGTTCTAGTTCCCAAATTGTCTGATGGTGTTACATAAGCATTGAAGCTGATAGTTTGTCAATATGTTTACATTTGCAGCTCAATAAGTTTAACCCTATGGGAGATACACTGGCTTCTGGTATGGGTAAGTAGGCTTCTGGCTCTCTGTGCTTATTTTATTATTGGGGCAGCTGGACAGCATGGGTTCTGGTCTCAGAAAAGGGTAGACTGGCTTCTCCAGAAGCCATATGCTGAAAGTGATGTACTCCTGAGTTCTAAACCTAGTTCTGTCATTGATACTCCCTGAGACTGAGTTTTCTTCTCTGTAAAATAAGTTAATACCCTATCCTCTTATCTCCAAACTCTAGTGTCCCCAGGATTAATCCATGGTTTGTAAAGCATTTTGAAAACATCCACTAAAATGTGCAGTGTGGCAATTAACTTCAAGGGAAAGCAGCCTCCCTAGGAGGAGAGGGTGTTGCTGCCATCTATCGGCTGTATGGCAATGCTGCAAGAAGCGAGATAAAAGAAGTCCCTGCCCTTTGCCCTCTACTGCTGGTCTCACTGGCCTTTGCCTGACTTCTTTTGGGTTATTGCACATGTACATGCTTTATATCCAAAGAGGCCCTGCCGTTCTTGGGCCCCCTAGGATCTGGGGAAGCTGGCCATATTGAGGTCTGATTTGATCTGATTGCAGAATCTTTGGTAGAAGTTTTCTTTCCATGGAAATTGTGGGGCAAGGGAATTAATTGATCATGCCCCTTAATTGCCAGTTATTGTTCAAAAAGTTTCCATGACTATATGGCTAAAAGGTACATGATTGCTACAATAGGACTATGTGGAGGCAATGTCAGGAAGAAATGGTTTACACCAGGGATTCTTAAACTGGGGGTCGGGAGGTTATTACATGGGGTGTTGCAAGCTGTCAGCCTCCATCTCAAACCCCATTTTGCATCCAGTATTTATAATGGTGTTAAATATGTGTTTTTAATTTATAAGGGGGTTACACTCAGAGGCTTGCTGTGTGAAAGGGGTCACCAGTACAAAAGTTTAACTACTGGTTTACACAATCCTTAATGACGGGACATGGCTAGAAAAATACATTCTTTTTTGAGCAGTAGCTGAATGTTGTATTTAATTGGTATAGACAGTGATTCCCCCATTAGAAACTATGTCTGCTGCAGAATTTCTGAGTGTTGAATTTTTTCCCTAGGCTTTAACATCCTGATCTGGAGCCGGGAAGAGATGGTGACCAAGAAACAGGAGCATCTCTTGAAAGCTATGACAGAGCAGGGAATGGGAAGCAGGAGCTTGTCCAGGCATGGGCTGCAGAAGCAGTTAAACCCAAGGGCAAGCAAACTCAAAAAGGAGCTGCTTGCTCTGGAACTAGAGGGGACTAAAACAAAGGGCAAAGATCCTAAATCACAGGGCAGGAAGCGGAAGGATCTGGAGGATTGAGCAGATACCTCCAGACTTTCTAGATCATGCTGGACAAAGCCAGCTTTGGCACAGTGGGCAACATCTACCCTGAGGGGAACCCAGCCTTCTGCTTTGTCCTTCCTTGCTGGGTAGGAAGTTGCTGCTTGTACTCTCTGCTTTCCCCTCTAAAGGGTAGTGTCATTGCTCAGCTCCTCCTGTGTGGGTGACACATTTTATCAGGCACTATGGGAGCCTGAATGTCAGCATGCCCTGTGCTGGCATCCATTTGATGGAACCACAAAAAGCAGCATTATGCTTATGTGTGATTCTTGTTCTTTAATTATGTGTCAGGGATATGAGGTCAATGTGGGAGCAGCCAGGGCTGAGCTGGGCCTCTGCTGATGCTGTAGTTTATATCTTCAGAGCGTTAGTCTCTCTCATGCAGTGTACCAGCCAGCCATGTTTTCAGTCTTGTACTCCAAAATGTGGGGATAAGTGTTCCTAAAGTGGAACCTGAGGTCTTCCCCACCCCCCTTCTCATATAGCTGTATCTCAGGGCTGCTGTTAACCTACAAGTTTTTATGTTTGAAAGTTATCCTGTTTACAGTGCTGCCTGGGGCACAGGTGGAGTATCTGCCCTCCCCAACGCTCAGGCCCCACTGGGAGGCTTTGTTAATTTCATGGTTTTTATAATATTCAAGTGTTAATAAAGTTTTGTACAAAACAGGCTTGCTTCACTGGGAGAGTTGCCACCTCAGGGGGTTTGATGAATGGCCTGTTGTGAGGGGCTCTTAAGCCCACCCCAGCAGGAGTTGACAGCTAGCAGACTGCTGGGGGCCATATGTGCTAATGTTGCTCCTACAAAAGGCTCTTGTGAAATGAGATGAATCCACTTACAAACTGAAATATCTGCTTTTTGCAGAGTAGCAGGAGACAAAAATAATATGAAGAGAATCATAAAACATATGGAAATGACCTTTACTCTTCGCCTGCTTTGGTTGGAGTTGTTCATAGCAGGATTTCTCCCTCTCTTCATGTAGCTTCTCCTGCTCCATTTTTGTCCTGTGAAAAGGTGAATGTTGCAATAGCTTCCACATTAACTGCAGAACCTAACAGGCCTAGGCCTCTATGAGCCCACATAGCAGAAGGAGTAGCAGGAGCCCAGTCTCAATTTGATTTTAATGAAGAAAATGCAAGAGGTAATGAAACAGAATTACAGAAACTCATCGAGTCGAAGTCTAAATCACTATAGAAGCCTTTCCTCCATGTGTGCAAAATCTGCTGCCTTTAAAAATAGCCCCTTCTGTTACACCGGCCGCTGTGACGGCACTTCCATGCGTCTTTCTCCTTCAGTCCTGTTCTCATGAGCAGCTGCTTGTTCTTTGTGACTCTTTTTTGCCCTTTAGAAGAACTAAGTTGTATCTCCAAGTGAGAAACAGGTAAGGCAGTTGCTGAGAGCAGCAGGCTGGTTCTGCTGCATTAGAGTTCCCATGCTGGTAGCAGCCTGTAAATTTCCCCATGAAGTAGAGGGAAAGAAAAGGAAGCCTGCTAGTAGCCTCCACTGCCAGGAAGGGAACTGGACCAGAAAAGGAACTAAAACTGGGAAGTGAATGTGCAGCATCACCCTATGAGGAGCCAGAGCTTCTGGTGTCTGCTGCAACCTCACTCTTCACCAGAAACTGTAATGGAGGGCAGAAGATGATGACTGCTAGCCATTAATATTCTCAATACCTGCTGTAGTCTGCAGGGAGATCCCTGCAACCTCCACACAGTTGGCCTAAGGAAAGAGTCACCTTTAGTGACTCATCTAGAAGATCCAGGTGATTCACCCTGACAGGTGCAAAGTGACCCACAGTCACTTGCATGTCCCACCTAT
This sequence comes from Gopherus flavomarginatus, assembly GCF_025201925.1. Lineage (NCBI taxonomy): Eukaryota > Metazoa > Chordata > Testudines > Testudinidae > Gopherus > Gopherus flavomarginatus. The sequence goes on from NC_066621.1 coordinate 87,243,256, forward strand.
TAAGCTGAGCATTTGTTTTTTAAATGACACCAATGTGGGGGATGGGGGAAAAAACTTGCAAGATTGGCACCTGTCCCAGTTTTGGAGTAAACAATTCTGCTACATGGTTTTTAATTGCATTGTAAAATTTTCTGCCTGCCATGCACATTTGTTTGGCCCACAGTCAACATCTGCACCCATGGTGTGGTACAGTGTAGCTACAGGCTACACAGCCTTCACAGCCAAGGGAGGTCAAAACAAAAGGCTGTAACTTTAGAGAGAGCTCCACAATTTCATAACCACACCCACTGATTGTAGCTCTGCAAATTAGGATTATGAATGCAATTAAAGCTCAGGGAGCAGACAGGGTACTTTCTCCTTTGCACAACAGCCTAGGTACATGGTAACTCTGAAAGATCAGGAATTGGGTATGATATGGGTTAATCCATGTGGCAAAGTCCACTGATACCTGGAACTTCTCCAACCTACCCCTGCAGTTTTTCCTCTCAGAACAGAATTGAGGAGCATGGGCAGCGACAAAGGGGGAGTGCCCAGGTGCCTGCAGCACTTAAGTAGCAAAGACAAGGGACCCCACAACCTCATCTGTAAAACCAGTGATCTCCAGCAGCTCCATCTTCTTGGAAAGCAGATGAGGATTTAGCCTCTACTCAGTGGGTGTGAGTTGGGGCTTCTGGTCCAGGTCCAGCCTTCACACAGTAATCAGCCCAATGGCCCGAGACAAAGTGCTCAAAGCAGACTGGGAATCACACTGAAATCAAATCATTCTGACCTTAGTGAAGAAGGTCATTAACAACTGAGCAGATGATGGCAGAGATTCCCAGACCTCTTTGTTGCTGCTAAAATAATTGGTAAAATTACAACCATTAAAAGGAGAAAGATTATTCCTGAAGAGCAGCTGGCTGTGGAAGGGGAGCCCCAGCTCTGTCATGTCTTAAAAGCAGGCATTCCACACAGTACACTCGATTCAAGGGGGCAATCCACGGCCTCCATGCAGTTGGACCATCCTGCTTCAGATGCCCTGGGATTTCACCTCCAAATGTCATGTCTCAGCTAAAGAGCAGCCAGAGGCTGGTCCACATCAGGGTCCAGCTTCTGTGCAGAAGAATGCTCAGTTACTGAAGGCCAACCCAACCACTCTCAGGGGCAGCACAGCTCCCTCTTGCTCCCTGGGGAGGGGTCAGAGCAATTGTCACGGCTGCTCTTCTCCCTCGTTGGAAACATGCCGGTAGCCGAGTGGCTGGGACTGCATGCGGAAAATGACAGTCAGGAGGAGGATAATGAGGAGGAAGAGGATGGATCCACAGACAGCCAGAGCCACAATCAGTTCTGCAAGGGAGAAAATGAGCAGTCAGTCTGGTAACATTCAATCATCACTGTCTCTCACTAATGCCCAGCTGGCACTCACCTGTGTCCTGAACATTGCTTGCTACCTGGCATTCGTGTGCCCAATCCTGGGGAATGATCCGGTCAGTGAGCTGCAGGAAATCCAGCAAGGGGCAGCGCTGCTCACAGCCAGGCAGTGTCAGTGGAAAAGGCTCCCTCCCACTCTCGTTGTGGAAAAACATCTCCACAGAAAAGTTACTGGGGACAAAGCAGAGACACAAATCGAGATGGAGTGCTGAGAAGTCAGTAATTACATATTCCTTCTCCAATTTTCCTCCTGCCTTGGACCATCACCCTCTCCAGCCATCCTGTAGATATCTCTTCCTATCACCCACTTAGCATGCAGCTCTGGGAGCTAGCCCTTTTCCGTTGTTCTGTATTAAGATCTTCCTTCTGTTGTTCTCCCCTTGGGGGCAAGGACAAGAGGCTCCGCGCTGAGGCTAGAGTCTTGCCTACATGTTTAACCCAGCAGATGCCCTTACTGTAGCCCTCACCTGTCGTCATCTTGGTAAAGCTCAAATATGTGACATGAGGCATACGGTGCTTGCCTCCCATTGTAGACTTTCAGAGCCATCTGCAGTGCCACAAGCGTTGTGTCATGCTAAGAAAGAGGGAGAGAATGTGAATCACTCTTCACAAATAGGACAGAATGCCTGGGACCACATTCACAAGAGGAGAGCTCAGCAGGGGACCAGGAACTGTGCTGGGCAAGAGACAGCTCATTGAAGAAACCCAGGACCATGCCAGAGAAGGGAAAACAGATTATGGGAAACTCACTAGAGCAATGGTTCTCAAACTGTAGCAACCCAAGAGAGAGCTGGAAGCTATATCAGCCTAGGGGGTCAAGTCCCTGAAGGTACATCTACATTATAAGAGAACACCCATAGCTGGCCTGGACCAGCTGACTTGGGCTCTTGGGGCTATAAAATTATAGTGTAGACGTCCAGGCTTGGGCAGGAGCTGGGGCTCTGTGACCCTAGATGTCTTCAATTTCATAGCTCCACAGCCCAAGCCCTGCAAGCCTGAGTCAGCTGACCCAGGCCAGTCATGGGTTTTTTATTGCAGTGTAGGCAAACCCCAAGGGAACCCATTCTATTGCAGTTCTGGGAGAGATGTTGGACAGTCTAACTCATTAGGTTGCTAGAGAGGGAGATGATTGTCTGCATCTATCATTGGCCAAAACACGAAATCAGGGTAGCACAACCCATCTATCAGAAGGGGCAGTGACCCCAAGTCTGTCCTCCTGCTCTTGCTGAGTGAGCCACATGCTGGATTTTTAGACTGGGAATTCACTTCCTCGGATGCAGAGGGGATGATGCCAGGTGCTGTAGAGCATATGCTGCTATGGGTAGAGACATATTCTGGATGTAGGGACTGCATTGGAGGATGGAACGGGGTAGAGCCCACACCAAGGCCCAAACGCCATGGCAGGTGGAGTGGGAGGACAGCTCCCTGATGCAGACTTACTGCTGAGTAGGCGAGTAGTTTCAGATGCTGGGGTGCAGACGCATTTGCTGCTGAGGTCATATTTTTCCTTATCTGAGCCAGCAGGACCCCTGAGGAAAGAGAATGGCTGGTCAGATCCCCAGGCTCATTAGGATAGAAAGAGACTCTTACCTGAGATGTCATCCCTTCCCCACTCACCACCCTGCAGACGAGCTTTCTCCGTCTGCTGGTGGATCCCAAACAGGAATTCAAAGCCAAAGTCTTTTAGTTGCTTCAACCGAGTCATGACATCTGGGGTCACCCATGGCGGCAGTAGCAGCTTATGTGTTTGCTGAAAAGACAAAAGGAGAATTCATTCAAAGGGAGACAGTGTGGGCAGGGTGCAGATCACAGGGCTCAGAGTCAGGAAACTTGAGATCTAGTCCAGATTCTGCCATGGGCTCACTGTGTTACCATGGATGACTCCCTTCCTCATCTGGGCTCAGTCTCCTCTCTCACTCCCATCTGCAGAACTACATTTGTAAGACATTCTGCCACTTCATCATAAGAAGCACAAAGAATAGTAAGAATAAAAACTAGGAACAACATTCCTCTGAAAATACAGCCAAAGTGTGATGTTAGCTCAAGTTGCAGAGACAATAATCCTGGGGCATCTGCTGTGTGTGAAGATGATTCTGCCCCTTTGAGACCACACAGTTAGAAATCAAGACATAAGACAAAAGAGCAGGAAGAAAGCTATTGCTATAGGCAAAGCACATCCATACAGGAGAAGTCATCAGAAGCACAGGCTCTTGTGCACTGAGGAAGAGAGCAGAATACTAGCACTCTGAAATTGTCATATTGAGATGCAGCTCAGATGGAAACCCCAATAACCATGCTCTGAACAAGGGGAGTCAGGAGAGGAATCTGCTTTGCAGACAGCCAGTGTACTCAGAGGAATGGATGAATTATGGTGAAAGCAGCTGTAATCTCCTCAGAAAAGTCACAACTTTTGGGGCATCTCTCAGGCCAATTTCCCAGGCCACGTCCCATCAGACTCCATGGGAGACTACGACAAGCACCCTCTGGGTCATTCTATATGATTCAGATCAGGTACCTGTCAGCAGCCTAGGTAGTTTGTTTTGCATTCATTTACCAAGAGCACAGCTAGAAAGTTCTAGTTTTGCTTTGTTGGTTTGAGCTGGTGGAGTGAATCTACTGCCTCAGCAGTGGAAATGCCAGTTTCACTCAGCAAGGTCTATTACCCAGAGCATTATCTATAAGGATGTGAGCACCACCACTTCTCTCTGAGTAAGCAGAACTTCCTTTCCTGGGGTACAGCCCTGTCCTGTGTGCCATGGGAATAAAGTTCTCCCTTCTCAGAGCCTGCCCACTCTCCTTCTGCTAACCAATGAGCTGTTCTTTGAGTTCTCAGCCCTGTAAATCTGTGAAAAGTCTAAGCAGACAGTTAATGAACAGGGCCTCTGACCCTGCTACATAAGGTCTTTGAGCAGGACCAAGAGCAGGAATGGGAAAGGGACTCTCTGATCTTTCTTCCAGGGGAGTTTCTATTTCACTAGCAGGAGCTGCTTAAATCAAGATTCCTACAAGGAACGACAGTGGATTATGAGATGCTAAGAAAGTCTTTGGAAACCAGGGAGTGCTTGTTCCTCGCACTACCAGGGGCTACAGGGCTTTTCAGATGCCATGCCCACAGGAAAAAAAAAGGATGGCATAAGCCAAAGAAATGCAGCAAATTATCCAGAAGGAATCTCTGCAAACATACTTGAGTCTGGGAAGGGTAGACTCTTGTAGTTAATGAACAAGAGTGAAATTCAGCCCAGTCACAAAATCAATTACTGTACTGGCAAGGGAAGATTTAGAATGACATTTTTGGTAATTACACTATTTGGACCCCCAGGGATTTTGAAGTCTAAGGGCTTGTCTATACATGGAGTTATTCAAGAATAGTTATACTGGAATAGCTATTTCTGAATAAATCTATGTGCCGGCACTCTCATTCTAGAGTAAGAGTACCTTTTTCTAAATAAGCTTAATTCACTTTCTGGATTAACGGTGTCTACACAGAGTTATTCTGGAATAGCTATTCCACTTCAAATTCATACCCCACTTTATTCTGGAATAATTTTCCTGTGTAGACAAACCCTTTGGAAGGTTTTAACTAATCAGCAGTGTTCAAGCACTGATTCTACTTATATTATGGTGGTGTCAGTCATGGCTCCGTACTTAGCAGAGCTGAGTTCTGCACTCAAAGCAGAGATTAGACAATTTTGTATGTGTGAAGAATAGAGGGTATCCTCCCCAGAAGTAGAGCTTCTAGGACTTGTCTACACAAACTTGCACTGGATGAACTCTCAGGTATTTGGTTAAACCATGACAAGTCTGTGTGTTAAACAAGGCTCTGAGTGCGAAATGGATTTTCTGAGCATTTAAAGGTAATCTATTAGTTTACATTTTAAAAGTAATTTAAAATGAGTGATAAGAAATCTAGCATCCTATGTTGGACCATTTTTGTCCCCAATGATCTCAGTTCAGGCATTGTCTCTCTACACAAAAATTGGCCATGACTCCACTAATACAGTGCCTCCTGGACAGAAGTTGTGGAAGGTGAGGTGGGTAAGCGTCAGGTGGGGGTGGGAAAACTAAGTTTGGGGCATCCCAGGACTCCCAGACCCAGCTGGGCTGCCTGTGGCAGTCAGGGAGAGACGTGACTTTCCCCAGCAGCCGCCTCTCTGCAGCCCTAGCAGTGCACCTTGTTAATTATCCCTTGTTTTAATATTCTTTCTTCCATATCTATTAACTTAAAAAAAAAATCTATCTTGGTTTTTTGTTTGTACTGGTGGCGCATATCCACACGTTACCTCGATATTGGTGCATATACCAAAATTCAATCTGCACATGGATGGAAAAAATTAGAGGGAACATTGAAGTTTACCCTATATTACCGATATGTGCTTCCGGCTTTAACTCCATTTTAATGTAGTTTTTGTTTGGGAATTACTAAAATCACACCACTTTGCTCTTGTTTAGGGCCTTCCTGTGTCAGAGGAGCTCAAAACATTTTACAAACAATGAGGAATAAAACCTAACAGTCCTCTAGATTGTAGGAAAGTATTATTCCTGTTTATAGATAGGGAAACTGAGGCACCGAGCAGGAAAGTGACTGGCCCAAGTTAACTGAGAACTAGGGGAGCATCAGGAATAGTACCCAGGAGCCTTGACTCCCTCTTCCTTGCTCAAGTAACTAGATTAACACTCCTTCCATCTTGAAAAACTAATTACAACCAAAGAATAGTAAAGATTTTGGGACAACCACTCCTTTCTCAGCAAACAGAATGTCAGAGGTTAATTTTCAGTTCTGGCATGACATCTGAAATATGCAGCTAGAGGATCTACGGTGCTAGAGCAGATAGATTTCCTAAATTGTGCCTTTGGAGCCGGGGAAGAGTTGTTATTCCGAAATCTGAAGATGAAGGCTAACTATGTGGAGGGAGAAGTGGAAGGTTGCTGTACAACAGGCAAATCCATTTCTCACCAATGCAATTGTCTCCAGTCTAGTGAATCCCTAATTCCGCTCTGCAGAACACCAGGTCCCTCCTTTTGTGGGGGGATGCCCAGACTAACTTACCTCACAAAAAAGTGTGTCATACACGTTCCAGACAGATTCCAGGGACACATCCCGGATCCCTGTCTGATTTGCCACCATCTCCAGGAACTCCTGCAGGTGACAAGGCAGAGACTCAAACTTTCTGGTCTTCCACCACACAACTCTGCAGAGTGGATGTCTTCCACCCCTCCCTGCACCTACAATTATATAAAGGTATCTCCTTCCAGCTCAGGGAGACCTTTTCTCACAAACTCTCACTTACCAAATTCTGTCTGGTTTTATTTATGTACTCTGTTGACTGCCGGGTTTCATTCTGTAGCTGCTCATACCGCGGGCAAGGGGATAATGGAAACTTCAGCAGCTGGGCAGAAACAAAAGGAGAGGCTAGGTCAGGGAAGTTCTGACAAACAGCAGTGACTGTACTGCCTCCCCACCACAACCCCCCCCCGATGAACTGCACCCTTAAACAGTGAGACGCTGCATCTAACAACTAAATCAACAAAGGACATGAGAATTCCAGGTCTAGAAGCAGGGGGACCCCCTGCAAGGCCAGGCTAAGGAGCGCTATGGGGTAAACTGAGGACTGAAGGGGGAGGACAATGAAGAGGGAGGCTCTTGATGATAAGGAGAACACCATGCCTGCGCTGCCAATATTTATCCTTGAAAATGACTCACCCTCTCCGCAGAGTCAGGCACAGTGTGTACAGGGATTGGCTGCCAGGAAACATTGGGGTTGAACACCTGTTGTCCTTGTGGGGGGTACAGTCCTGCCAGATTGGCCTCTGCGCTCATCAGTGTCCGGTCATAATCTGTGCTGCGAACGAAGATCTGCACGGAGCACAGACAGCCTGTTCTGTGAATATCACTATTGTACACAGGAGTGGGGATACCTGGGCTCTGATCAAGGGACTCAGAATATAGGCACTACAAAGTTTTAGGCACAGCAGAGAGTACATGGAGTGTGCTGAGGCCATTACAGCTTAAGCACTTCACAAACAATGGTGGGGAAAGAGGGAGTGCATATCACAGGGCAGGCTATTAAGGCATATGGGCACTGTGGGATGGAGATGGGAGATAGAATACAAGTGAAGGAGTAGCTCAGGCAGAATAATATAAGTAGCAAGCAGGTAGGAGACAAGGCCAGAGATATAGATAGGAGACAGTAAAAAGAGAAAATGTAGTTACAGCGCAGGGTTCAGTCCTCAGCTCTGCCATTGACTTGTTATGTAACCTGTGACAAGAATCTGCCCCTCTCTGGTCTACTTTTTCATCCGTGAAATGATGACAGTAGGGACCTGGATAGTGGATGTGGCAGAGGTTTCATTTATTAACGTCTATGAAGCACTCTTTGGTCCTCAGAGGGAACGAGGCAGAAGATTATTATCATTCCAGAGCTTGGCAGGAGGAAAACTTGACAATACAGAAGAAGAATCTCTGCAATTGCTCTTGCTCAAGGAGGGTCAAAGTGATGAGAGTTTGATACCTTGGCATTTGTGTACTGAAGGAACTGGAGTGGGGAAGAGAGGTGTGGGGCAGGCTTCAGTGATAGGTGGAGTAGATGAGATGAATGGTTATGAATGCAGGGATAAATATCCTGGCAGTCAGGACACCAGAGAAGAAGCAGATAAAACAAGAGTCTTGTGCATGGTGATATAGTTTTGCTTTATAGAGCATCTTGCATACAAACTATATCCTCAAAACATTCTCGGAAAAACACAAGCTTTACTCACTGCCTTCACTCTGAATTTTTCCACCCATCTGACATGGGGCGTGGCTAGAGCGAGACCTTTTCCCATTAGCTAGGATGAAAGAACTCCAAGGTATGCTCTAAAGAAACATTTAAGCAGTATCTTAACATGGGATAAAAAAAGAGCAATCTACAGCACTGTCTCCAGTTGCTTATCCTTGGGCATATGCTCACGTCCCAGCACCCTTTTATAGGGCTCTAGCCTGTGGCTGAAACAAGTGATCAACAGTCACACAACGGCAACCCGGAGCTGGTGCTTCCTATAAGAGGAAGCTTGATCAGAGCATACCAGGATCAGGAAGTAGGAGGGTGCTTTTTGCATTAGCCAGGCAGCAGACAGCTGCAGGAAAAAGGAGAAACAGCAGCCTCAGCTGGGAAAAGCTTTAAGAGAGAGAGAAACGTGGGAAGGAACCTCAAAGCTTGGGGAGGAGAGCTGGAAGATATGTATTTGAGTTGACACTTAACAGTTAACTGTGGTTAATAAGATCGACCCAAAGAAGGGAGTGTTACTTGAACCACATGAATCTGCATTTATTGGAGAGCCCAAAAAGGGGAAATGAGGCAGCAGACACTTGACCAGATGAAGTCAGCTAGCAATCCACTACCACGTTAATATTAAAAGGCCTGACACAGCTGTGGGTCAGTATCAGCAATAGGACACAAGAGTCATGAGATAACACTCCCTCCATCTTGAAACTCTTTTTTCTGCTCCATCTGACTCAAATCTGTCAGAAGAACAGTAATAAGTATTTTGGGGGACTTCCCACATCCCTCCCTTAGAACCCCAAATGTCACCTCTACGTATAGTATATGCCTCCTGAAAACCTCCATACTTTGAACAAGTTAACTTCCCAAATGGCTAATCAGAACCATCCAGTTTTCAAAAACTAGGGCAAAGATTTCTGTAGCAACATCAAACTTGCAAAGAAAACAGAATCAGCTACTTTGGCACAAGACCCTTAATGCTTTACTGCCAGAAATAAAACAAGAGCTTGGGTAGAGATTATGGTGTGTATGTGTAAACTTATTAGATGGTGCCTGGAGCTGGTCACTGGCCTTGCCTGGGACTGGGCAAGGCAAACACAGGCTGCATCCCTGTCCTATGGAGGGGATCAGCTACCAGCTAAAACTGGTACTTTAATTTCCATAGGTTCAAGTCTTTCATTCCTTGATTCAGGGGCAGTGGTATCCATTGCTATATTTCAACTGTAATTCATGGACCAATTTCAGAGTAGGTGTCTAACTTTCTGATAATGGTGTTACTTCTGCTTATCCCTGGGTTGACTTTGTCCTGGTATCTTGGAGAAGAGTTTATGCATACTAATAGTAGCTTTTTCTTCAATCCTACTAGCCCTTTAAGACTGGGAGATCTGCCACAAAGTATAAAGAGCTGAGACTAGGGAAGGTGTCTCTGCCTCAGCGCAGGAAACAATGATGGAAGAGAACCAGAAAGCAGGCATAGTCTTACTCAGCTAGGTTGCAACAAGATGCTCTCCCAAAGAAACTAGATCTTTAGTTGCTTCCTAAAGAGCTTTACTTTGACTGACAAATTATGAGGGGTGTTGGTATATTTGAAGACCCAAGCACAATCTGCTAAGGATGATAGATGCACCATTTCTGTAATCCAAGGTTGTAGAAAATCTTGCATGAATATCTGCTCTCTGACACTTTGCTCCACTGCAAAAGCATGGCAGAGTTAGGGTGGAGAACCAAAAAGCAATAAGGCTGCTGGATAGAGGAACTGCATTTATTTACGTGGCTGTAGGTTCATTTCCTTTGAAGCCTGAGTTCCACTGCTTGTTGATCAGATAAGATAACTTGCCTGAGGCCTCCTGATTCAATTTTTCAAAAGGAGAGCATGAAAGAGATACACCCAATTGCAGCTCACTCTCTGTGATGTCTCCCCAAGAGAGGGAGGGGATCAGATAAATTCCAGCTGATGTCATGGGTGCTTTTGCAGGTCTCTTTATTACCCTTTCTACCTCCCTCTGTTTAGGTGGCAGTCGCCTCAGGCCTCCTCTTGCATAGTATCTTATCACCCCCAGATGTAACCATCATTCCTTCTTGCCCTCCCTCCCTCCACTCTTACGGGACTACACTCCTTTGATATTCACAGTAACCCAAATAATTTCAGAGACAATTTCTACAGAAGATGCTATTTAATATAGTCATACTGTATCCTAATATGTGAAGGCACAGCAGCATGAATATGATAAAGAGAAACAATAAGGGGCCCTGAAGACAGTGCAGATAACCTGAGCACCAGGCTGTTCCTTACAGAAAGATAAAGTGACTCCAGGAGAGGGACAGGGGGTGATGACCCACGGTAGGTACATTGCACTGACCTCCTGCCTATTGTACGAGGCGTTCAGGAACCCATGGTAACGCTTCCGGAGAGACTGGCCCAGATCCCATTGTTGCAGCATCCCAATCTGCACGCATCAAAAACAGGATTTGCCACTATCCTGGGTCAATCCCAGCAAAGACCTCCGCTGTCAAAGGCCACATAAAATGGCTACCAAAGGGAAAAGGGTGGGTTCCCCGGGACCTCCCACCCCCTCTTAGGAAAGGGCAGCAAGCCCCTTCCTAGCGGGAGAAAGCAGACACCTCCGAGGTACAACTCCGAATGCAATGCTGCTTCCCGGGGTACCCACCTGGGTGAGCTGCCCAAATCCCTGGGGCCACGTGCTCTCCTGATAGGGGTCCCGAGGATAGGCCCTCACTGGGGAGCGGTCCCCGTGGCGGTACAACTGAAAGAGGAAACACCTTCGAATCGCCTAGTGCCCCAAACCCGCTGCCCCCTGCCCCGTCACCGCGCGCCCCCGGCCTCCCCACCTCTGCCCGGCGGTGCCCCCCGCGCGCCCCCGCCCGGGGCGCGGTCTCGCCCTGCGCTCCCTGTCTGGGCCGAGCCCCCCGGCTGTCACCCCTCACCAGGGTAACGAAACGCAGCCTCCGGCCTTGAGCCAGTGGCGGCGCCAGCGCGAGGCTGACGCCCAGCAGCAGGGCGAGAGGAGCCGCCATCGCTCTCCTCACCCAGCCTACCACTGACGCTGCTGCTAGGCCCGGCTCGGTGCGGCCCGCCGCCCGGAACCCCGGCGTTGCGGGCCGCGGGACCCGCGCCGGTACACATTCCGCCACGCACAGGAAAGAGGGATCCGCCATCTTGGTAGAGGCAGAAGCACCATAGAGCTGGGACAGTAAAGGGCGAAAGGAACAGCACACCGGAAGTGAGTTAGAGAAGCGCCATGGAGTGGGGGAGGGTGTTTCTGTTAGCTGCTTAGGGCAGGGTCTGTCACCCATTTCCAGGCCCCCAGTGCCCTCCCCTTGGCTGCTGTCTGGTCCTTAGTCTGTGTGCGTGCACCCTGGAGCTAGTGTCCATTGGGACTGGCATGGATGGGGTTGGCGGGTGTTTAACTGGCTTGGTGCACATGCCAGTGCCAAGGTCTTGCTCATGCTTAGGATGCCCCCACCTCCCTAGAAGCGCAGTGAGCTAGGGAATAGGTCTAAAAAGTGTGCCAGGCTTCCAGCATGGACGTGCAGTGCATTGGATCCTAGACCAGCCTGACAGCTTTGATGGCTACCCCAGCCCAATGTCAAAACACAGCTAGTACTGGTGGAGTTCCAGACAAATAAACCAGTCTGTTGAGTCTAGAAAGCTACCATCCAGCATGCTCCTAATTCCAAGAGTGGAAGCAGGAATTTAACATGAGTATTGGACTGACTCCAGTAACATGGAATTTGTAGTGATGTCTATGGTGAAGGTTGCCTAAAATCCCCTATTCCATTCTTTGTGCATAACTTGTTGAAGCATTCATCAATTTGCCTGAAAATTCCCAGGCATGGTCTCTGTTTAAAAATGTGAGCAAAAAATTATTCAGTTGTTTTTGAGAACAAGAGAGTAAGTGTGCATGTAAGAATATATATTTCCCATTATTTACAAAAATTGACTTTTTAACAAGTATAAGAGGGGTAGCTGAGTTAGTCTGTATCCACAAAAATGAGGAGTCTGGTGGCACCTTAAAGACTAACAGATTTATTTACCATCAGTTTGGGCTTGAATAGGGATGGGGAGTGGGTGGCTCACTACAAAGGCAATTTTCCTTCTCTTGGTATTTACACCTCATCAATTATTGGGAGTGGACTACATCCACCCTGACTAAATTGGTCTTCAACACTGGTTCTCCACTTGTAAGGTAACTCCCTTCTCTTCATGTGCCAATATATATTTGTGCCTGTATCTGTAATTTTCACTCCATGCATCTGAAGAAGTGTTTTTTTTACCCACAAAAGTTTATGTCTAAATAAATCTGTTATTCTTTAAGCTGCCACCAGACTCCTCATTGTTTTTGTGACTTTTTAACAGTTACTTAAAATGTTAAAATTTGTCATGGCACAACCCTCACAGGAGAACAACCACTGTCTTTGGGAGAGTCAGAAAACAGATTTAGATTTACTATACTGAGCATGTGCAGTAAACTTTTTTTTTTTGCTGAGCTTGTACAGATTTCCTAGAAACCTAGAAAATTCTATACCTTACTAAAGGTGACTGACCAAAAAAAACCAACAAAACCAAACCAAACCAAACCTGGGATTGTGTGCTTTTTTATTACTTATAAAGAAGGACTGGATTGAAAAAAAAAAGTTGCTTGCTTTTGACATTAAAATGTCTGTTCTCATGTAGCTTGGAATACTTTACTGGCTAGAGAATTTGTAAAATTATGACATTGCAACACCCAAAGGATTGAAAGCTGAGTAACTGAAAGATTAAGGGATTTGTAATCACTTGTTTATAAATTTTGTTGTTAATAACTATTTCAATTACTAAGAAAAAAAATTGGAGGCACAAGAGTTAGCACCTCAGCCCCTTCGATTAAACTGACTTCTCGATAAACATGCGCTGAGAACTAACTTCAAACATGGATAATAAATAAGCTACAGTTCTTCCAGCTATGGTGTTATAAAAGAATTCTGAAAAATACCATGTTTAAATCCTATAACCAATGAAAAAGTATTAGAACTCAGCAACTGCTAGTTAGAGATCTTATGAAAAAATAGATTTGATTTGCAGAGCACATTTTAAGAAGCTCAGTGGGTGATGTATGTTTACAGGCACTGGAAAGGAAAGTTGATGGCAAAAGAACACAAGGCAGAAAAAGAAGATTGTGGATGGATGATGTGGGTGGATTAAAAGGAGTATTCATCCACAAAGAGATTAACGGAGAACTGTACAGAATGGGTTACCATGGTTGCAAACCTCCAGTAATGGAGGTACTACATAAGAAGAAGAGTGTTTAGTCAATGTTAATATTTTTACTGCAGGTTTTTAATATGGAATATTGTACTGTAGATATTATCTGTATATTAGTATTGTTCATTTCACTGGTGTTAGTCCAATGGTGGGAGAGTTGCTTCAAAATTCTTTGCAGACAAGGCCTCTATGTTGTTGCTGTGTACATACACTTTTTATGTTTCTTTGTCAATATGTTTTGGGTTGCATTTATATTTTGAGATTACTGGTGGAAAAATAGTATTTATATTGTGATGTGATGTGATTTTTACTGATCAATATTGGGATTCAAGGAAACATTAGACAAAAGTCTAAATTTAAAATCTGGAATTTTTTTTTTTTTTACTGACCTGTAACTCAAATGCAGTTTGTTTGCATTTGCTTTGACTTCTGGGTGAAGCTAACAATTTTCCAGCCAAACCAATTTTCCATGTTAAAATGATAGATTGTCTAAAACAGGACTGGCTGCAGCCTCTCCATAATATACTAGTGAGCTATCCCACTTTAGTCTTGGAAGGTGTAGAGAATGGACTAGGTGTGTCCTAATGGGGTCTTTCCATTTCTGGTTAATATCACTCTGAAACTTGTCTGTCTGAGCAAGTTGTATCTGTCTAGCTTAAGGAGTGATTTTTGTTAAACCAATTTAATCAAACTGGTGCAAAAGGCTGTTATTTTGGTTTAAACCTAGCTTATTTCATTTTAATTTAAGGCAATTAGTAATTGGTTAAACTAAACTGAAATAAGCCACTCTTTAGACTGAGATAAGTATCTACACAAGGGGTTGTACCAGTTTAACTAAAATGGTTTAAAAACTCATTTAATCCTGTGCAACTTTCTTATATTGTATTGACAAGGCCTTGGAAATATCCTCTGCTTGCCTGGAGAGTAAAAGGAGGGTGATTTTGTTGAGGCCATCAGAAAGGAGCTGTTGTTTCTATGGGGTTCAGGTGGTGGCAGTGGCTAAAGATGCCGAGCACTTTTATTCAAACTAATCAGATCTTGCTAGAGACTATTTATAAACTTACAGTCCCATTTTCTCCTTCTTTCTCCTCTGCTGCCCTCAGAGTCCTTTTTAGACTAAGGACCAATTGATCCCAACTCTGAGATCCATTTTCAGCTGAACTTTTTTTTTTTTAAATATCCATTTGAATGTAAATATATAGGAGGCCCCTTCTGCTTCCTGCATTACCTGCTACAAGGTTGGCTCATCAACTTTTCTTCTCATTCATTTCAGGGATGGGGAGAACATGATGGACCCAGGTGAGGAAGGGGAAGAGAGCTGAGGAGAGCCCAGCAGCGGAATGGGACAGAACATAATGAAAGGGAGAGATACAGTAGTTTGACAGTAGGTCAGGGAAAGGATAATCTTGGAGACAAATAATGAAGGTGAAGCAAGAAGTGAGTAAATCACATTTATTTGTGTTCCGGTTTCTTGGTGTATTGAGGGTAGGGTGACCAGACAGCAAGTGTAAAAAATTGGGACGGAGGGGGTGTAATAAGAGCCTATATAAGAAAAAGACCCCAAAATCAGGACTGTCCCTATAAAATTGGGACATCTGGTCACCCTAATTGAGGGAGTGGCAGGCCAGGCCTGGAATAGCCAACAGGGAGAGCTGCAGGGTAGCGCTCAAGGGGATTGGTAGAGCTCCGTGCAGGGAGTTCTAGCCCTGGACTGGAATAGCAGGGGTGCTGCTGGCTAGGATTGAAGGTGTTCAGGAGAGATGTGTGGGGAGCACATCTGGAATAGCAGGAGGTGCTGATGATCAGGAATGGGGTCTATCAAGAGAGTTGGGTGGGAGTGGAAGCGTTCTCTGTGCCAGTCCACACTGTGTCTGATGCTATTGGTCTTTTACTTTAATGGAGATCAAATACTCCCCAAATGTAAAAATAAATACATCTGCAATATTTTCCAGGTGAAACACAGTGCATGCCCTCTGCTTCCTAACTGTCCCCATATCTCAGAGGAAGAGGCCAATGCGGAGAGCAGTGGGCTCAGTGCTGAGCTCCTGACCTCCAGAGATGGTCAACCAAATGTTTGCAGGGGAACTAAATATGGTGACCAGAGCTCAAGCTCAGTAGCTGCAGTGGTTTTGTTGCTGCTGTTCCCTGGCTGAGTTCAACTAGGTCCCAGCCTTTCTGGCGGCGGGCCAGGTGGGAGGAGCCGATTCTCTCTGTTTGTGTTGTCAAGCGGGCCATGCTGCCAGGATGTGGAGGTCAGGGGGATAGAGGGGGGAGGAACGCTATGGGGGTGGAGTTGGGAAAAGCTCAAGCATGTGACTCTGAGGCTGCTGCTCACATTACATCACTGCAACTTCAGCAGCAGTTCCAAGAAGTAAATATTAAGTGTTGGCTGTGCTCACCCGGTCGCCCTCTCTCCTGAGTCCTGGCATTCCTGTGCCCGTGGGACCAACTGGGTTGCGCCGAACAGGTCACTCCCTCTCCTCTGGCCTGTGTTATTCCCGTATTGAGCAGGTCACGTCCAATCCCGGGGTTGCTGGCGTTCCTGTGCCACGGAGGAGCTGCAGAACAGAGCTTACTGGTAACTTCTTTCTTTTCATGCTGTCCCCGGGAATCTTGGGATTTGCAGGCACCTTCTTCTTCTGGCTGTACAAGGCTGTGCCTACCCCACGCTGGCTGTGCAGTATGCTGTTCCCATGACTCTCATTAGGGTGGCCATTATGATGGGTTTGTTGTAGTGGCATAAGGAGACTTAAGGTGACTCAGAAAAACACCTGATATATTGTCTGAGCATACGTTTGGACTGTGGACCCTCTATGCAGCTGAGCAGTGTGACTGAGGAAGCCATTCTGGCCTGTTCCCTAGGCATATTGGCATATTCTGGCATAAAGAATGAGCTGAACTTTTCATGTGACTGTGATCCATCTTGGCCTATCTGTGTGAGTAAGGCTGGGAGGCAGCTTAGGTGGAAGGAGAAAGGTTTCAAAAGGGGGTGGAGATGCTTTTTGCACCCATTTGGTGCAGTTCTGTTGCCCAGCTGCAAGATACCCATTTTCTTATGTCTTCAGTGATAGGATGCAGGAATGGCGAATGCTTGGGAGAGTGGGGTGGGTCCATTGAGCCAGGCTGTGATCTATCTTTAGGAGATGCTCTGTAAAGTTTCTCTCTGACATGCTTAGATCAAGCTCTTCCTCATCTGTATGTGTTTTTGGGGGATATCACATCACCTGGGCCCCCACAGATCCAACCTTGCCCTGCTTCAGTGTAATGCTGCAGCTCCAGTGGTAGGGGAAGGTGACAGACTGATCTTCCATGATGGTTGCAGTACTCCTGTACATTATTCAAGCTCTATTTGAGGCAGGGGGCAGCTGGACTCTTGCCTGAATCCTCCTTTGTTTCTCTAAGTGGTTTTAATTTATTCCTATGCATTTGTGCTGGTTAAGAGTTTCTGGACTGACATACATTAGGAATGGAGGTCCTTCTGATCCCACAACAGGTATAGCATGGGCAGTGATAGGTCATCTTCCTCACATTACTGTCAGTGTTTCTCATGTTTGACCTGGAGGGATCACATCTAGCGGTGCTGCCATGAGTTATCTAATCCTTGGCTTCCCTACTGAGTGTGCCAAATAAGGCCAGTTGTGGTAGCGTTTTTGTGTCGCGGACACCAGTCCTACTAGGAACTGACTGAGACCACAACTCATTTCAAACAGGGGCCATCCAATAGAAAGAGCTTGTAGTCATTACTAACCTATGCCGGATTGTAACTGGTGACGGAGAGGTGAAAATCTTAAGATTCGATTTTACCCTCTCTATCAGTGGTTTCCCTCCAATCCCCTGCAATGTCTTTTATTCTAAATGTGAGCCTTTCTGTTTCTGTTCTAAGACAATGTCTATACTTAAACCGCTACAGCGGCACAGTTGCAGTAGCCCTTCAGTGTAGCCACTCAATACAGCGATGACTTCTGTCACTATAGTTAATCCACCTCCCTGAGAGGTGGTAGCTAGGTTGACAGAAGAATTCTTCTGTTGACCTAGTGTTGTCTACACCGGGGGTTAGGTCGGCTTCACTACATTGCTCAGAGGGGTGGATTTTTCACACCCCTAAGCGACATAGCTCGGTTGACTTATCTTTTTAGTGTAGACTTGGCCCTAGTGAAATAAAAGGGATGAAATCTCCTAGTTTTAATGAAAAGTTGGAGACATTATTAATTTGTATTGCAGGCAACCATCAAGAATCAGGGACACATAGTGCTAGGTGTTGCACAGTGATGGTATAAAAAAATGACCCGTGATCTAAAGAGCTCATAGTCTAGATTATGACCAGAAATAACATGTGGATGAGACACACGCGTCAGGTGCGGTGGTGTCTACGGGTGAGGTATCAGTAAGGCTGACTAGTTACACATTAATCAGAGCAGAGATCTCTGTTCACTGTTTGCCTAGTCAGGTGGTGAGTGGATACCTCTGCTTCACGTATAACTTGTTAACTTTCCTGTGCCCTTGTCCTCCTCTTCTCCGAATTCCCCATTTGTCTGTCTCATCCGCCAGTTACATCTTGTCATAACCTTGATTGTGAGCTCTGTGGGGCACAGACTGTCTGCACAACTGGGAGTTGCAGGCTGAGTCATGTGTTGTCAGAAAATAATTTTAACCTATTTTTGAAATAATGTCTCAGATTTGACCTTCTCTTCATTGTGTTTTGATCTCCAAGTTGGTGATGGTGGGTTCGTTAGCTTGAACCAGACCTGCCAGTCATTGGCAGTAGGGGAATGCCCTTGTCCCTGAAGTTCCCTCCATTTTTTTGCCTTCCCAGTGGCCAGCTGCTCAGTCAGGTGCCTCAGCTGCAGGGCTTTTACTGAGGGGAAATTCCAGACTTGATTTCAGATTTCTGACTAACAGTTTGGCTTAATATTCTCAGCTGTGTCCCAGAGCTGCATTTGCCTTTTGGGAAGATTTCCCCCTCAGCTCTGTTTCCCCTCCTGCAGTGTTTGCAGCAGCTGGTACCCCTGCAGGCTTCAAAGAGGGAGCAAGGCCAAGAAAAGCCAGCAGCAGAAGGAAGTGTCTTTGCCTCTTGCTTCATCCCCAAATTGA
The DNA here is from genome assembly GCF_025201925.1 of Gopherus flavomarginatus. Lineage (NCBI taxonomy): Eukaryota > Metazoa > Chordata > Testudines > Testudinidae > Gopherus > Gopherus flavomarginatus. The sequence continues at coordinate 87,261,778 of NC_066621.1, forward strand.
GTGTCTCACTGGGGAGCTCAGCTGTCTCTACAGGCAGATTGCACCTTCCCTCATCAGCCAACTCTGAGTGGAGTTGGCTTGGCACCCCTTTCCCAGGCGTGGAAAGAACCAGATAGAATTATGAAAACTGGCTCCAGGGGCAAGCAGTTTCCCTTTCCGCAATCCCCAAGAGGGGAGTGAAGCCAGAAGTGCAGCACACTACATAGAAAATAAAAAACTGTACCTGCAGCCCATACCAGCAGCCACACTCCTGACTGCTGAGGTCAGCCACCTCTTTCCCTCAGGCACTGGGCACAGCATGGACATTGTCAACACATGGTTGCTTAATGGTAGCTTAAGTACAAGCGATCATGACTTGATCACATTTATAATGTGCAAACAGAATGAAGTCCATACCAGTAATATATATACTTGGTGCATCAAAAAGGGCAGTTACTCAAAGCTGAAAAAAATTATCAGCCATATCAGCTGAGAGGAATAATTTAATCAGAAAAATTATTAATGATGATTTGGAATTATTCAAGAACACTCACTTTACTAGATGCCCCAAAACCCTCAATCAAGGAAAAATGCTGTACTGGTTAAAAAGACAACATGGTTTAGAGGAGAAGTGAAGGCAGCTATAAAAAAAAGCCCCCAAAACATAACAAATGGAAGAAAGGGGTTGATACTAATTAATATAAATAAGAAACTAGAAATGATAGAAAATTGATAAGGGAAGCAAAGGGACACATTGAGAACTCTGTGGCCTGCGGAATCAAGGACAATAAGGAGTTTTTTAAATATATTAGGAACAAAAGAACCCTGACTATGATATTGATACATTACTAGATGGAAATGGTAGAATGATTGATGATAATGCAGAAAAGGCAGACACGTTCTATAAATATTTATTTGTGTTTTATATTGGGAGGGGGAAAAACAGATAATGTCATACCATAAGATGACACTCTTCCCACTGCACTAGTATCTCAGGAGGATGTTAAACAGTAGCTGCTAAAATTAGATATTTTTAAATCAGCAGGCCTAGATAACTTTAATCCAAGAAGTTTAAAAGAGCTGGGTGAAGAGCTTGCTGGATCATTAATGTTGACGTTCAATAAGTCTATGAACACTGATGAAGTTTCAGAAGACTGAAAAAAAGCTAATGTTGTGCCAATGTTTAAAGTGGGTAAATGGTATCACCTGGGTGATTATAGGCCTGTCAGTCTGATGTCAATTCAAGGCAAGATAATGGTGTGGTTAATATGGGACTTGATTAAAAAAGAGTTAATGGAGGGTAGTATAATTAATGCCAATCAATATGGGTTTATAGAAGATAGATCTTTTCAAAATTGATATATTTTTTATGAGGTTACAAGTTTGGTTGATAAAGGTAATAGTCTTGTGGCACCTTATAGACTAACAGACGTATTGGAGCATGAGCTTTCGTGGGTGCATCCGACGAAGTGGGTATTCACCCACGAAAGCTCATGCTCCAATACGTCTGTTAGTCTATAAGGTGCCACAAGACTCTTTGCTGCTTTTACAGGTCCAGACTAACACGGCTACCCCTCTGATACAAAGGTTATAGTGTTAATATAATACACTTAGACTTCTTAAGGTGTTGCACGACATTTTAATTAAGAAAAACAGAACAATGTAAAATTAACATGACATACATTAAATGGATTAAAATCTGGCTGAAAGGTGTCAAAATACAGTTATAAATGGGGAATCCTCATAGAGCAGGTGTGTTTTTACTGGGGTCCTGGAAGGATCAGTTCTTGGCCCTACACTATTTAATATCTTTATCAGTGACCTGGAAGAAAACTTAAAATCATCACTGACAAAGTTTGCAGATGACACGAAAATTAGGGGAGTTACAAATAATGAAGAGGACAAGTCACTGATACAGAGAGGTCTGGGTTGCTCAGTAAACTGGGTGCAAGCAAGCAATATGCATTTTAATACAGCTAAATGTAAATACAGGCAAATCTTATCTTACGTGGTGGTTCGGTTCCGCAGTTATCGCGTAAAGCGAAAACCGGGTATACTAAAAATTATATCTCCAAGCCCTTTAAATCCGGCCCGCAGGTCTGGTGGCCGGGCCGGGGCGGCATTTAAAAGGCTCCTCCGGGCTCCCTGCAGCGGGGAGCCTGGGGGAGCCCTTCAAATGCTGCCCCGGCCCAGCTGCCGGAGCTCCAGGTGCGATTTAAATGGCTTTGCCACGGTGGGGAGCCCAGTGGAGCCCTTTAAATGCCCCCCCCACCCGGCTGCTGGAGCTGCGGGCGGGGTTTAAAGGGCTCTGCCAGGCTTCCCACTGCGGTGGAGAGCCCAGAGGAGCCCTTTAAATCCCGCCCGTAGCTTTGGCAGCCAGGCTGGGGCTGGCATTTAAAGGGCCAGGAGCTCCATGGTGGCCGGAGCCTCGGGCCCTTTAGTTTGCCGCAGGGGCTACCAGCCACCTCTGCAGCTGGGAGCCCTGTGGGTGATTTAAAGGCCCTGGGACTCCCAGCCACAGCTGGTGCCCCAGACCTTTAAATCTCGAGGCCACGCCTCTTCCACTTGAGGCCACGCCCCCTGACTCTGGCTGTACAGCGTAAAGTTGAAATCGCACATGTTAAATGCACGTAAGTTGTGACAGACCTGTATATGCTTCTAGGAATGAAGAGTGCAGGCCATATTTATAGGATGGGGGACTATCCTGGGAAGCAATAACTCTGAAAAAGATTTGTGGGTCATGATGGTTAATCAGCTGAATGTGAGCTCCCAGTGCAACGCTGTGGCCAGAAGGGCTAATGTGATCCTTGGATGCATAAAATGGGAATTTTGAGTAGGAGTAGAGAAGTTATTTTATCTCCGTATTTGGCATTGGTGTAACTACTGCTGGAGTACTGTGTCTGGTTCAGTGTCCACAATTCAAGAAGAGGTTGATAAATTGTAGAGGGCTCAAAGAAGAGTCATGAGAATGATTAAAGGATTAGAAAACATGCCTTTTAATGATAGATTCAATGAGCTTAAGAAAAGGTTAATGGGTTACTTATTTTCAGTCTATAAAGCATCTACCTGAGGAACAAATATTTAATAATAGGCTCTTCAGTCTCGCAGAGAAAAGTATAACATGATTCAATGGCTGGAAGCTGAAGCTAGATGAGTTCGGACTGAAAATAAAGTGTACATTGTTAGCTGTGAAGATAATTAACCCTTGAAACAATTTACACAGGGTTGTGGTCAATTCTGCATCATTGAAAGTTTTTAAATCAAGATTGGATGTTTTTATAGGAATTATTTTGGTAAGTTCTGGGATCTGTGCGATACAAGAGGTCAGATTAGATGATCACAATGTTCTCTTCTGGTTTTGGAACTGATTACTTTACGAGCACCAGAGAATGTGCTAAGAGGCATTTGGGTCCAGTTCCTTTTCTCTGCTGCCACTTCTGTAATAAGCCTCCAGGGATCCCTGCTGATTTCCTTGAGTGGACTTCCATGGGAGACACAGATCCATCTGGCTATGTAGATCCCATGCAATAGAGAGGGTTAAATTTTCTGGGGACTCTGTTCTTCAGCCCCTGGCCAGTATCTTCCCAGAGAGAGACAGAAGGGTCCTTGTTTTGATTCCCATGGGTGCGCTCACGCACACACAAAGGGAATTATTTCTCCTTAGTAGAGAAAAGCAAGTTCTCTGAATGAAAGCTAGGGATAAAAATAATAAAATGTATATGTTAAACCAAGCAAAACAGAGGATAGACTTTTTCAGGGAGAGTACAGAGTCCTGTGAGACTATGCTTAGGAGATCTGGGGCTTCCCTAAGCATGCTATAGCTATTTAACCCTCTTTGTGTTCCTAGGGAAGATATAATAGAGGATTTTCTGCCTCACCTAAAAGATTAGGAAAGGATCAGGCTGCTGCTGCGAGTCACAATGCCCTAACCATTTGGCTGTTGTCTTTGGCTGCCACTGTGGATTGCAACACTTCAACGTCCCGGTTATTGTTCTTAGCCGCAGCTGCGGCAGGTTGCCATGCCTTGTACTTGTCCCCGTCTCCTCCCCTTAGCAGCTGGCCATGGAGTGATGAAAGGTGGGGGAAGAGCCCAGATATGGAAGAACAAGCAGGCAGTAAGGAACATCTTGGCCCATCATCTGTTTCTTTCTAGTCCTCTCATCTCCATTTTATAAGGCCAGATGGTGCCTTAGTGTGCTCCAGTCCAAGTTCAATCTGGTATCACTGCCAAAGATAAGTGTGGCTATATTCTGTGGTGGCCAGGGACTCATCATTTCTAATTGAGGAGATTTTTACCTGAAAGAATGTCCTCACTATACAGGCCATTCACAGGCAGCTGACTCCAGGCAGGCATCACCTCAGCCCCCTCCCATGGACATGAAAGGTCTCTATCAACAGCAGCTCAAGCACAATAAAAATAAAGGTGTGAAATGTATTTGACATTCTCTACATGCTTTCACAGTCAGTGCTAACATGGATGGTTAGTATTGCAAATATGATCCCCATCAACCTAAAGATCCCATAGTCTATGGGCTTCTCTCTGAAAAAGATAGTGAGACACAAATTAGTTTCATGCACACATGTGGGGCCTTCATCCTGGGCATGGGCAGATCAGTTTCCAGCTGTCTTAGTGATACAGTGGGAAACTTTATGGAAAGCTGAAACTATTCAGAATAATAGGATCATAAATCAATTTTTTCCTTTCTCCTGCCAGCGGCTGTAGAAAGAATACAAATCCTATGGCAAAAAGAAGCAGTCCTTGGAGTACAACAAAAGGGAGAATACTATTTTACAAGTGGTAGCTGGAACTAAGCTTGGCAACCCAGCCAATTGCCTGGTCAAATAATGTCAAAATTGACCACTTATCATTTGTCTTTGGTCAAATATTCCAGCAAAAATGCCCAGATTTAGGTAGTGGCCTACCTTTTTGCTTGCATCTTGTTGCCATTCTTTATTTTTTTTAGAACTTCATTTAATTGAAGAATGTCTTGTCAAACCAATCTAATTTTCTTCTTTGACAGGGTTCCTGGCTTAGTGGATGAGAGGACGCTGTAGATTTGATTGATCTTGATTCTGGTAAGGCTTTTGATACTGTCCCTCAAGACGTTCTCATAAGAAATGTGAGGCAATATGTGGTCTAGATGAAATTACTATAAGGTGGTTGGAAAACTGGTTGAAAGACTGCACTCAAAGAGTAGTTATTAATGGTTCTCCATCAAACTGGGAGGACATATCTAGTGGGGTCTGCAAGGGTCTGTTCTTGGTCCGACACTTCAATTTTTTCATTAATGTCTCGGCTAATGGAGTGGAGAGTATGCTTGTAAACTTTGCATATGATGCCAGACTGGGAGGGTTGCTAGCACTTTGTAGGACAGGATTAGAATTCATAATTATCTTCTCAAATTGGAAAATTGTTCTGAAATCCACAAGATGAAATCCAGTAAAGATAAGTGCAAAGCACTACAGTTAGGAAAGTGAAATCAAATGGGGAATAACTAGCTAGGCAGTAGTACTGCTGAAAAGGATCAGAGGGGTTATAGTGGATCAGAAATTTTGAGAGTCAGCAATGTGATGTAGTTGCTAAAAAGACTGATATTTTGGGTAGATGAACTGGAGTGTTGTATGTAAGAAATGGTAGATAATTATCCCTGTCTACTTGGCATTGTGAGGCCTCATTTGTACTGTGCCCAGTTTTGGGCTCCACACTTTAAAAAAGATGTGGACAAATTAGAGAGATCAGAGGAGAGCAACAAAAAATGATAGAAGGTTTAGAAAACCTGACCACTAGGAAAAGTTAAAAAAAACTTGGCATGTTTAGTCTTGAGAATAGAAAACTAAGGGGGCCCCTAATAACCATTTACAATTATGTTGAGGGCTGTTATAAAGAGGATTCTGATCAACTGTTTTCCATGCCCACTGAAGATGAGACTAGAAGTAAAGAGCTTAAGCTGCAGCAAGGGAGATTTATGTTGGATATTAGGAAAAGCTTTCTAATTATGAGGATAGTAAAGCTCTGAAATAGGCTTCCAGGGGAAGTTGTGGAATCCCACTCATTGGAGGTGTTTAAGAACAGGTTAGACAAATACCTGTCGGGGATGGTCTAGTATATGTGGTCCTGTCTTGGTGCAAGGGGCTGGACTAGATGACCTCTCAAGGTCACTTTCAGCCCTACGTTTTTAAGATTGCGTTTTACATTTTTGTAAGTTAAAATAACTCAGTTAAGTAACTTTTTTTTTTTTTGGTGGTAATTTGGCATAAGTATCTACAGCTCGGCCTACTGGAGACAATAAAATCTTACTTTTTTTGTTAGTATTGTTACCATTCTAATAAATTAGTTCTTTAAAACATTTGACCATTTTTTACATTATTTGGCAATCTTTGACCAATCTTTGACCAGTAAATTCACCAGTTATTTTTGGACCTGTGAAATGCCCAACCCTATCTGGAACAAATCCAGGTACTGGGGTGAGTGAGGTCAGTAGCTGCTCTTGTCTCAGAGCGATCTGCGAGACTCTCAAGGAGCTTTATCTGGAGTTAGACCCTGATTGATGCTAGACTTTCAATTTGTGAGGAAATGGCTACCTTGTGATGTCTCCATCTCCCAGAGGAGGTCTGCAATTGCAAAAAACCAATCCTCCAAACAATACCAGTTAGGTTCAAAATGGATACTTGAAGTGATTACTCCTACTTGTTGATGTTTTTCTGGAGTCCCTATAACTTAGTACAGTATAGTGGTTGAAGTAAAATGTGTGGTTTAATTACCACATTAAGCCGGTGAAGCATAACTTTGAATTTCCTCTAGAAGTGTTGTAATGTGGTTGTATGAGAGTGCCCAAGAAAATGATCAAGTCTCTGAACTATAATGTTTTCAGTATGGTCAAGAGAAGGAAATTTTGTACAGATTGTTATGATAAATGCCTTCTTTGGGTAAACTAGAGCCTGACTCTGGAACCTCATTCTGGTCCTTGCAGCCTTACCCAAATGGAATCCCAGTGGCAGATATATCACATCACACTTCCTATACATTAAATAGATTTCCTAATAGCTATTATTGCCAATCAGATGAGTTTTAGAAGTAGGTAGCTTTCTTTGGTGGGATCCAGTATTGTGCCTTTAATTCAGACAAGTAGCCTTTACAACTGTTCTAGCATTCATTTCTAAGTAAAATTCAAGAAATATTTTTCCTTCTGTTAAGCATCAAATCCAGTCTTTAGGAACATTGGCCATCTCAGGCCAGAGAAGTTATGTCTCCCGTCAGGGCCGGCTCTAGGCATCAGCGTCCCAAGCATGCGCTTGGGGCGGCACTTCTGAAGGGGTGGCATTCCAGCCCTTTGGGGCGGCACCTCTGCTTTGGCGGTGGCACTGCAGTTTTTTTTTTTTTTTGCTTGGGGCGGCAAAAAACCAAGAGCTGGCCCTGTCTCCTGTAATGAGATCTGCTAGGTAGCCACATGGCCATTAAGACATACACGCTCTAAAACGCTGTATTTTGGACATTCAGACTTTAACCTTTGTTAATTTTCAGCAGGTTTTCTCTACACCTTAATGCCCAGAGAAGAATAGAGGATAATATAATATATTATGGATATGTATATTTAAAGAATGATCTTACTTCCTACTCTGGAGGTATACTGCTGTAAAAATCCCATTGCAATGAATCTGTCGACCTTAGCAGGATGAAGAATAGGAAAATTTATTTGTACTTACCTGCAAATTTCCTTTCTTCCAGTAATAAGTTCCACAGAACCAGTCCACTCAGAATACAAAAGGATCATACAGAGAATTGGCATTCAAAGATTCAAATTTATTTCATTAGGGGAAACTTTTTTTTCCCATCAAAGTATGTTTAGCACAATCTATACTTTAGGAAAACAGAACTGCGTTATCCTGGCTGTGGAAGTTGTCTCAACTGAAGGGAAGTTCAGGCAGCGGGGCATTCCTCTGCTGTGTGTGATGGACAGGTTTGGTTCTGCTCCCCAGCCGCAAGCAGGCTTAAGAACCCATTGTAATGCATCTCTGGACGTTATTACTCAAAGAAAAAGAAATTATTTTTAACCTAAATACAAGTAAATTTCCCTGTTGCTTTGATCCCATGATGTAATTGTTGTTAGTTTATTTGATCCTCAGTTCAGTTCTTCCGCTAATATGTAAATGTGAGATTTGAGCTTATTTCGGCTGGAATTCCAGAAGGACTGATACATGTAATGTTATTGACCCTGTAGCCCGTGCTGGACTGGACTATGTTAGGGATGGGGCCTTTGGAGGCACCTAAATCTACTGAGTATTTGGAGACATCCTGTTGGAATGGGAGGCTCTTGCGTCTCATGTGGTGGGTGTGCCCTGAGTGCAGCTGTTTCACTGGCTGGCCCAGAACCAGCAGACTGTGCCTGACTCCAGGACTGTTTTCCAGCTGAGCATTTGTGATGATGTCAGAGGCTGTGAGAAGGGACAATGCTTGGCAGGACAAAGTCTGCAGAAAGTTCAACTCCACGTTTGGACTAATGCCTCAGAGGGAATTAGATCTACACACACACTCTGTTGCACAGACTGTCGCACGCCCTCTCACACGCTCTCTTGCTGTCACATAGATCCTTTCTCATTTGCACAGACTTTTTAACCCACCCCACCCATTATTTTTCATTTTGCAGCTTTACAGAAGATTTTCAGTTTCCTTGCAAGCCGTTGCATCACACAGTTTCTTCTTTTCTTCTGTGTTTAACTGAATTTGGCCTATATAGCAGAAATCCGGTGGTCATGCTGACTAGAGCCAGGCAAAATATGGCTAAATATTGTGCAGGCTTCCTTCACACAGAAGTCCTAAAGTCCTTGCTCCCTGACATGCTGTGAAACCCCATCCGCTATTCCAGTCCTTTCCCCTGCACCTTCACATCTCTGTTGATACCCCTAAATACTTCCTGGTACCACCTGATAATCCAGTTCTGGGTTCCCCAGTCCAGCTTTACTGCTGCACCTCAGTCTTGACTCTACTGTGCCATTATCTTAAGTGTAAAGACAGTAAATCCTGCCAAAATATTTGGTTTTTTTTGACGTATGGGGACTAGACTGAGATATGCAATAGCAATAGTTGAGTTATTTCTTTTGAAGTGACTATCTAGTGAATTAAGACCCCAGTTCCAGTACTGGTTGCAGGATTTAACCCTGCATCCAGTATCTATCTAATTTATGTTTTTATGTAGGCCATGTTACTATGGTATCATCCTTCCTTCCTGGCCACTGTGTGCAGACAGGGTGTTATTGCTATTAATGAGAATAAAAACATTTCCCTGCTGGTCTTTGGAATCTTCATGATTTTCCTGCCCATTTCTCAACCCAGAACCAAATCTCATTCCTCCTTTATTATTATTATAATTTATTTATTTGTATTCCAACAGAACCAGCAGGGCCCATTGTGTTAGGGGCTATATAGACACGCTGTAAAGAGTCCATGCTACGAAGAGGTTAGTAGTTTTCAAACTTTTTTTCTGATGACCTAGTTGAAGAAAATTGTTGATGCCCGTGACCCAATGGAGCTGGGGATGAGGGGTTTGGGGTGTGGGAGGGGCTCAGGGCAGGGGCAGAGGATTAGGGTGTGGGGGTGAGGGCTGCAGGATGGGGCCGGGAATGAGGTTCAGGGTGTGGGAGGAGGCTCTGGGCTGGGCCAGGGCTCTGGGCTGGGGGGCAGGCTCTGGGGTGGGGCCAAGGATGAGGGGTTTGGGATGCTCTCAGGGCTATGGCAGGGGGTTGTAGTGTGGGAGGGGTTCTGGGCTGGGTGTGCAGGCTCTGAGGTGGGGCCAGAGATGAGGGGTTTGGATTGTTGGAGGGGGCTCCAGGCTGGGGGTGAGGGGGGCTCACGGCTGGGGCAGGGGATTGAGATGTGGGATTACCTCCGGTAGTTCCCAGGCAGCGGCACAGCCTGGGTACAGAGGTAAGCTTCCTGTCTCTCCTGGCACCACGGACCGCGCTGTGTGCCGAAAGTGGCCAGCAGCAGGTCCGGCTCCTTGGCGGAGGTACACAAGTGGCTCTGCACGGCTGTTGCCTGCAGGCACCAGCCATTGGGGGTGCAGAGCCAGTGCTCGGGCCGGGGGCAGCGCGTGGAGCCCCTTGGCCTCCCCTGGCTAGGAGCCAGACCTGCTGCTGGCTGCTTCTGGGGCACAGCGGGGTGTCATAGCCTGCCTTAGCCGGGCAGCACCATCAACAGGACTTTTAACAGCCTGGTCAGTGGTGCTGATCAGAGCCTCTGTGACCCAGTCCCTTCCATTCTGTGACCCATTTGTGGGTCGCGACCCACGGTTTGAAAACCACTGATCTAGGTTATGGCAAGGTGTAACAAGTTGATGAAACAAACAGAAGAGAGAGAGGGAGGATGACTTAACAAAAAAACTTAAGTACATTATTGTACAATAAGCATTACTGTCACCCTCTTTTATTCCTCATCCCTCTCTTCTGTTTTCCTCTATTTCTTACCCCCAGGACACCAGTTTTGTGGTAATTAGAGAAGCAACAGGCCTGTTTGATAAAGAGAAATCTAGGTTTGGGAGTCGGAGGCAGGAACTCCTGTGTTCTGGTCCTGACTCAGCCGCTCACTCACCAGATGGCCTTGGGCAATTCACTTGTCCTCCCTGTGTCTCTGCTTCCCTGGGATAACTTTTCTGTTTATTTTCGATCGTTTCTTAAATGCCAATGGTAGGTTGGGCCATCTCCCTGCCCAGAGGAATTAGTGACAATTAGAGGTTCATACCAAGGAGTTGTGCTGGGGCACTCTGGGGAATCCAGAGGATGCTGTGTTATCTTTGATTTTTCATTGTAATTCTTCCTCTCCTTTCTCTTCTTGTATAGTGCTGGGCTGCAGAAGGCCTTTGGGAGGCAATCATCATGACGATGGTGTCTCCTACCTTCCAGGATTTTTTTGGGGGGAATGGTTAATTTGCTTGTTTCTAAAGAGTTTTGCAGATGAAAAGTACCAATAAGTTTGAATGCTATCTGCTTCATTTCCCACTGTTTCCACAGGGAGCAGAGCAGGATTGGATCCTGCCATTTCCCTTGCACCACACTGTCAAGCAATTATTCCTAATATTCAGCCTTTTGCTCTTCTCTGACCTCTCGCCACCTCAGTCCCAGAAAGATGTTCACAAATTGGCGTTTCCCCACATCCATGTGGAAAGGAAATATTAGTCCCCAGTGAAGTGTGAAGCCTCTAGGATTGAGGGTCACAAAGGACAAGTGCAGGATCCCAGGCAGGGGTGGCTCTAGGTAATTTGCCGCCCCAAGCACGGCAGGCAGGCTGCCTTCGGTGGCTTGCCTGCGGGAAGTCCCCGGTCCTGCGGATTCGGCGGCACGCCTGCAGGAGGTCTGCCAAAGCTGCAGGAGCAGCGGACCCTCCGCAGGCATGCCGCCGAAGGCAACCTGCCTGCCGTCCCCCTGGTGACCAGCAGAGCGCCCCCCGCGTCTTGCCGCCTGGTGCCTGGAGCTGCCCCTGATCCCAGGTGTGGTCTCTTCCTCGCTCCAAGATGTGGCATGTCTGCATCACTTCACAGTGGATAGAGAATCTTCTCTCAATCTTGCTTCACCTCTCTGCAAGCTTCATGTTAAGATCAGTTTTGGTCCACAGCCAATAACTCCCTGTATATATGTCCCATTGCAGCATTCTGAAATATGGGCATTTCCCCTGGCCTTTCCTGCCCCTCTACTTTGAATAACATTACCGGAAAATGGACCACGGGTAATCTAGATCTTAGAACTGGTGCCTCAAAGAAAAGCTGGTTGTCAGTTTTTTTTCTAGACATATATAATTAGCTCTGTGCAGAATGGGTATGAATGACTGAAGCTAGGGGAGGAATCTAGTAAAGAAGTGGGGCATGCAAATTTTCTCCCTCTGCTGACATTTGATAGAATTTACAAGAAAACTGAGGCAGGAACTAGTTCTCATTTTCAGCCTTCAAATTGGCCAGGGTGAGCTGTCACTTCACCTAGAGGGTTTAAGTGCAGATCAGCAACTTGTCTGGTGAGCTGAAAACTTCTCAGCTTTAGTTCCTCAGACCAGGGTTTTGCTTTTATCAGGCTGTTTCCCAGTAGAATTTTTCTGTAGGCTTTCTAGGCATGGTCTAGAGCAGGGGTAGGCAACCTATGGCATGCGTGCCGAAGGTGGCATGCAAGCTGATTTTCAGTGGCACTCTCACTGCCCTGGTCCTGGCCACCGGTCCGGGGTCTCTGCATTTTAATTTAATTTTAAATGAAGCTTCTTAAACATTTTTAAAAACCTTATTTACTTTACATATAACAATAGTTTAGTTATATATTGTAGACTTACAGAAAGAGGCCTTCTAAAAACGTTAAAATGTATTACTGGCACACAAAACCATAAATCAGAGTGAATAAATGAAGACTCGGCACATCGCTTCTGAAAGGTTGCTGAACCCTGGTCTAGACTTAAAAGTTTTGCTGGCACAGCTATGTCAAGAGTGTGACAAAAATCACACAGACCTCCAACCAACATAGCTATGACAGTTATACCAGCAAAAAAATTACTTTGCCAGTATAGCTTTTTTCTTCAGGGAAGCGATATAAACTATACTGGCAAAATAAATGTTTTGCTGGTGTAAGATGAGTCTCCACTAGGCAGATTTGTTGATATACCTATATTTTTCTATTGTAAACAAGACCTCAGACTAAACACCCCTCCTCTGCTCCCCTACAGAAGATGCTGAGCAGATCTGTCTTTGTTTCCCTGTTGGAAAGGGGGGTGTTTGTTGCTATATTTTTCTCTGCTTCTCCTCCTGAGAGGAGCATAGATGGGATTTTTCCTGTTTGAAGGCCCCATCAAAGTCAAAGCCACTTTGCTTTTCCTGCCATCCAAAAGTTGGTACTGATACTGAAGTCGAACTGATGCTGAACTGAAGTCAAAGTCAAGCTCCCAGGGTTACTGCAGTTCAGGCCTGGTCTACACTGTGCGTTTAAACCAAATTTAGCGGCGTTAAACCGATTTAACCCTGCACCCGTCCACACAACGAGGCCCTTAATATCGATATAAAGGGCTCTTAAAACTGGTTTCTGTACTCCTCCCCGACGAGAGGAGTAGCGCTGAAATCGGTATTGCCATGTCGGATTAGGGTTAGTGTGGCCGCAAATCGACGGTATTGGCCTCCAGGCGGTATCCCACAGTGCACCATTGTGACCGCTCTGGAAAGCAATCTGAACTCAGATGCACTGGCCAGGTAGACAGGAAAAGCCCTGCAAACTTTTGAATTGCATTTCCTCTTTGCCCAGCATGGAGCTCTGATCAGCATGGGTGGCGATGCAGTCCCAAATCCAAAAAGAGCTCCAGCATGGACCGTATGGGAGATACTAGATCTGATCACTGTATGGGGAGACAAATCTGTTCTATCTGAGCTCCGTTACAGAAGACGAAATGCCGAAGCATTTGAAAAAAATTTCCAGGCTATGATACAGAGTCCACAGCACAGTGCTGTGTGACAAGCGTAACGGAAAGCCAAAGAATCAAATGGACACTCATGGAGGGAGGGAGGGGGGATTGAGGACTCTAGCTATCTCACAGTCCCCGCAGTCTCCGAAAAATATTTGCATTCTTGGCTGAGCTCCCAATGCCTGTAGGGTCAAACACATTGTCCGGGGTGGTTCAGGGTATATCTCATCAATTTACCCCCCATCCACCTCCATGAAAGAAAAGGGGGAAAAAAATCGTTTCTTGACTTTTTTCAGTGTCACCCTATGTCTACTGCATGCTGCTGGTAGACGCGGTGCTGCGACACTGAACAGCAGCATCCTCTCCCCTCCCCTCCCCGGTGACAGACGGTACAGTACGAAAGGACTAATAGCCGTCCTCGTCATCATCCCGTGAGTGCTCCTGGCTGGCCTCAGGTGAGGTCGGCTGGGGGCGCCTGGGTAAAAATAGGAATGACTCCCGGTCCTTCCCAGCAGATGGTACAGAACGACTGGTAACCGTCCTCATCATAGCAACTGGGGGCTGAGCTCCATCAGCCCCCTCCTTTCATGTCTAAAGAAAAGATTCTGGAGGCTGCCTCCCCCTCATTTTATCTCACTGAAAACTCAGTGTTTCTTATTCCTGCATTCTTTATTACTTCATCACACAAATGGGGGGACACTGCCATGGTAGCCCACGAGGGTTGGGGGAGAAGGGAGGCAACGGGTGGGGTTGTTGCAGGGGCACCCCCTAGAATGGCATGCAGCTCATCATTTCTGCGGGATCTGACACGGAGTGGCTGTGCTCTCTGATTCTCTGATACACTGGCTCTCTAGTACACTTGCCCCATATTCTAGGCAGGACTGACTCTATTTTTAGATAAAACATAAAGGAGGGAATGACCCGGGGAGTCATTCCCATTTTTGTCTTTGTGCCCCTGGCCGACCTCAGCGAAGGACAGCCAGGAGCACCCATGACAGCAGCAGACGGTACAGAACAACTGATAACCGTCATCTCATCACCAATTTACAATGGCACAGCAGACGGTACAGAACGACTGGTAACTGTCTCTGCTACCTTGCAAAGGCAAATGAATGCTGCTGTGTAGCACTGCAGTACCGCCTCTGTCAGCGGCATCCAGTACACATACGGTGACAGTGACAAAAGGCAAAACAGGCTCCATGGTTGCCATGCTATGGCGTTTGCCAGGGCAATCCAGGGAAAAAGGGCGTGAAATGATTGTCTGCCGTTGCTTTCACGGAGGAAGGAATGAGTGACGACATTTACCCAGAATTACCCGTGACACTGTTTTTGCACCATCGTGCATTGGGATCTCAACCTAGAATTCCAATGGGCAGGGGAGACTGCAGGAACTATGGGATAGCTACCCACAGTGCAACACTCCAGAAATCGACGCTGGCCTCAGTACATGGATGCACACCGCCGAATTATTGTGTTTTGTGTGGCCGCGTGCACTCGACTTTATACAATCTGTTTTACAAAACCATTTTATGTAAATTTGGAATAATCCTGTAGTGTAGACGTACCCCCAGTTTCAAAATAGCAGGCTCTGCTGCTGTTCTCCCATGCAGGTGCTGCAGGGACCCATATAGCTTCTAAGCAGCAGCTGGACTGAATTGGGATTATGTCTGTGAGAGACGTTCCTCTTGTGGAGATAGGGGTGACTCCTATTCCATCATGTGTGTTGTGGTGTGAGGAGGGAGGGTCAGGGATCATCACCATAACATCTTCCTTCATGAATCCCATACATGCCTTGATTTCTGCTCTCCCTGAGGTTGTATATGCTCTAGATTTGTGTGAGGCTCTGAACCCAACATGATGGGTACAGTATAAAATCCCAGTTCGAATAGAATATTCTGGAGTTGAGTTAGGGCTTGTCTACACAAACATTTAGTTTGTGACAAGCTGGGGTCTGAATCTACCTTGTGCTGACCTGCTGTGTGCTAACTGTTCATGTGGACCCTTCTGATGCACAGTAACAGTTCCTCAGTGCACTTTGATCTAGTCCTGTTTCAAAGTAGGCGTAGATCATAGGGCACCAAGGAACTTTTAGTGCATGTCAGCAGGGTCCACATGGACAGTTAGTGCATGGCAAGATATTGAGGGATTGATTGATACCACAAGTTGTTGTGAACTAAATGTTCATGTAGACAAGCCCTGAGGCAGCCATTGTCCAGACCCAGACTGAGCTCTCTGCCAGGGGCTAGCAGAGTTTGGGCAGATGACACCATGAGAAACTCCATACCAGTAAATGTGACTGTATGAAATCCTGACACCATTCCCTAACTCACCCCCAAACTCTGAGCCACAGGGAACAAATCAGCCTTTCTCGTCATCATTCGCTCACTCATTCAGGGGAGCTGGCATTTACAGGCAAACAGGAAAAGAGGCCAAAGGAGCCCTGTGTACAGTGTGAATGAACTGGAGTAACCCCTCTCCTTTCTCCTTCTCTCAATTACAGGACCAAGGGCATCCGGCAGCACACAGGGAGGGAGTGAGGGAGAGAGCAGAAAAGCACAGCCCATTCTGAGAACTCATTGGCCTGAAAGTATTCACACTCGCTTACTCTTTCTCTCTCACTCCTTGTGCTGCTGCGAGCTCTTTAGGCCTCCCAGACCTTGGGTGGGAGATCACTGTCAGGGCAAAGGCAAAACCTCAGCCATTGGCACTGCAGGAAAAAGGAACTAACAAGAGAGACAGGCAGGAGGGAGGCTTTGCTGCAGGACCAAGTAGGTGAGCTGGAAGGCTGCTTGTAGGGCAGTTTTTGGGTGGCTTAGTTTTTTTTTAATTTTGGGGACCTTGTGGGCTCTGTTGTGAGGTTGGAGTTAGCCACATCTGAATCCAGTCTGCTTTGGGGTTTGGGAATGAGCATTCGTAGTACAGAGATGCCCATGGGCTCTCCTGGAAGGGAACAGCCCCGTTCACTGAAGGATTTAGGACAATGTGAGATATTATGGTCAGTGGGACGCCTACAGGGATAGAAGCGCAGGAGCTGCCAGAAGTGAGGCTGTGCACTGAAGTGGAGTGGAGAAAAGTCCCCAGGTCTGATCCTGGCCTGGAATAACCTGACTCTCCCTTTGACAGTCCCATTCTTCCCCTGCTTTGCTTTGTGATCCAGGACAGGCTGCTGCATTTGACAGAGGCTGGGGGAAAGGTTGCATCGGTACCAGGCTGTTGGGAAGCTGTGGGCAATTCTTTGCATCATCACCATTAAAGGCAGGAATGAATCCCATTTGTTCATCTAGTTCACACCTCCTATTTCTCTGTAGGATTAGTCCCTTGAGGGAAAGTTCCAGGGCTTTAGCGAGTTTGCTTTTCAGTGTCCTAAGTAATGAGACTTCTCCACTTCCCCTGAATAATTACTCCATTGTCTAGTAGGTCTTACTATTAAGATGTTTTTTTCTCCTGATATTCAGCTTAAATTTCCCCTTCCTAGTTTCATCTCACTCATCCTATCTCCCACCCTAAGTAAGTCCTCCTTTCCTTGGTATTTACATTCCTCAGGTACTTGTACACTGCTATATGTCCCTGCCCCGACTCCAGCCCTCCATAAGACAAGTTGTATTTAGTTTTTTCAGTCTCTTTCTTCTGTTGCTTTTCTCTGTACTCCCTCCAGTTTGTGGACATCTTTCTGGTACTGAGATGTCAAAACTGCTACATTATTTCCGATGGAGTCTCCTGAAAGCCATATAGAGAGAGACTATTCTCTGTCTGCTCCAGGACCTTAGGCCAGGACCCAGAGCTGATCTCTGTTTTCCCAGAACTGTATAGAGCGGGGCTATCCCCCTGCTCCGTGAGTGTTTATACACTTCAAAACTGAGTTGCCTTTTATGCTACCCTGTTGCATTGCGAGCACCTATCTAGTGTGCAGTCCACTATCACTAGGCGTCACTGCTTCCCAGGTTTTTCCCTCCCATCACGGATCTGGGTATTGAGTTATTTTTCCCCTGAAGTACTAGCTGTGTTTCTCCAGGCTGAGTCTCACTTTATTTTCTGCCTGTGTATCTAATTTCTCTAGGTCCCTTTGGGTTATTTCTCTGTCCTGACAGGGTGTTAGCAACTCCTTCCAGTTTAGTATGACCTATGCCTGTCATTAACATACTCTTTACCTTCTTAACAGATACTTGCTGATGATATTAAATCAGACCAATCTTAACTCTGGTTTCACCAGCGGAGCCTGAGAAAAGAGTGCTATAGAGACTAGGAGGAACAAGCGAACCAGTGAGAGCTGGAAAGAACCACTTGCTTCCAGAGACCTGCTCAGAGGAAGTACTAAGGCCTTTTAAGAAGTTTGTGAAAATCTGCTAGATAGTATAAAAGAGAAGGTGCTCATCAGAGCACCAGATCACTGGGCACCATCCACTCTTCTGATAGGAGAGAATGGGTCTTCCTGTGTATGTTTTTATGCTGTCCTATCACACTGCAAGCTCCTACATAGTGCTGTAACACTTACTCTGTGGGACTCTACTAGATCCATACCCCAACCCAATGCTTTGCTTTTTATCTCAGCCATTTGGACCTTTAGCCAGTTTTCTGCGAACATGACAGTGTCATAGCTGAACCATTGTAAATTAAGATTTCGAAAAACTTTGTGTGGGATACTGTGGGCCCAGCTTTCAAAGAGAGGATCAAATTGGCTCTTTGATGCTCAAATGTGTATTTTACAAGTTTGAACCCATTTAGGAAATTCAAGCACATGTCCTAAGTGTCTACATTTGAAAGCTAGGACTGTCTATCAAATGCACTCATTCACTTGGTCATATTCACAAAGGCTCCTGTGCTGTTATACAGGAGTACACATAAAGGCACAATTCAACTGACACATATGAGGAGACGTGCTTGAAAGCACAGTCACAACACTTGGACGCACACACAAGTAAAGTTTCTCTGACAGAGTGTCCGTGCACACAGGGGAGTGCACCCAGCTCAGAAGCATACAGGCACATTTATGCTAACAGACATATGGATGGATGCACATATATGCCCCAGGCATACACGGGCAGTCCCTCTGTCACACACATGCACACACATTCTTTCAACAGCTGGCTGGCTAGTGCTGCAGTGACATAGTGTTCTGGTCAGCATCCCATGTTTTGTACCACCCCACAGATTTTCACAAACTTCCTAAAAGGCTTCAGCACTTCCTCTGAGCATCTGTTACTGGGAAGGAAGAGGCTCCTCCAACTCTTGCTGACTCTTGTTTCTCATTCCTTCTGTGGTCTACAGCACACTTTTCCCAGGCTCTCTTTAGGGGAACACATGCCTGGAACAGGGACTGTAAGTAAAAGGCTGATTTGTATTTTCTGAGGAAGGCTTTTGGCTCCTGAGGCTCAGGGCTTCTCCTAGAATGCACTAGTCCTTCCAGGAAGGCCAAGGGAGTTAGTGGAATTGGGGGTGAGAGAGAAAGGCAGTCATGCTTAGCAGGGGAGAAGTCATTGTGACTACTTCTGGGCTACTTGCTTATTGTGCACAAACTGTACTCTGCCCAAGGTCATCTCCTTTACTTGTATCTTTTTGTGGCTAGAGGACAGAATTTAGACGTATCCCAGGAAGCTGTGACTCTTGATTACTGATCAGATGGAAGATTTCCAGAATGAATGGAGGGGAAGTTCTCTTGGGAATTGGAATGGGACTGTTGCCTGTGGGATGGGGTGAGAGCTCAGGCTGTAGGGGTTAGTCCCTGTGAAGGAACGGATAAGAGCCCTGGCTGTATAGAGAGTTTCTGTGTGGGACAGGAGGGGAGCCCTGGTCAGGGGAGTGGGAATGCTGGCTGCAGGGGCTCTGTGGGTGTGAGCACTCACTGCAGGGGACAGGGCTGAATGCTGTGGCTTGTATCATGATATTTTATGGGTACTTTGCCTATAGTTTGAAACACAAGGGTTACCAAAGAGCTGAACTTGGGACTTTCGGTCTCTGAGTTGTTCAGCTGTCTCTGGGAGGGGTGGGGGGAAGGGAGGGTGAAGAAACTGGTGCCAGCACATCTCGGAAGTGCTTGGCGCCTTGATCTGAGACATGAATGACAGTTTGTGGGAGAACTGCTTCCCCCAGCCTTTCACCTAGATTGACTTCCTCATTGGAGGCTGCACTCAGTGGATTTCTCTGTTCCAGATGCTGCATTTGGGAGTGAGGGGTTGCCCTGTTTTACCATTTTGCCAGCTCTGGTTTTCAGAACTGGCACCAGGAATTGGGACTAATAGGTGGAGTAGCACAGCATGCTGTATAAAGAAGATAAAGTTTTCCTTTTGCAGGTACAATTAACATCACAGTTTTACATGTGTAGTTGAGTTTTAGGTGCAAATCTAGGCACTTACAATTCTTAACTACCCGATTGCTGGGGCAAAAGGGAGGTGGAACCTCAACCCTTTGAAAACTCAGCCCTAAATCTTTACGTTGCTTCCTGTGACATCTCCTGGTGACTTGTAGGGTGAGTAGAAGTCCAGCTTTCGGTAGGATTTGCCTAGACCTGTGTTAAGATGGGAGGCAAGTAGCCACCTCTCTGACTCTGACCTACTGTTAGTGCATGGAATGGGGACACTTGAGGTGATTTGATAGCATGAAGATAGTCATTTATTTGTATTCAGGGTGAGCGCACAGAGATTCCAGCCTAATGAGAGAGAGAGAGAGAGAGGAATTAGAAAAGACACTTTAAAAAACTGAAAATGAAAATCAGCCCCCATTACTCTGTTGTACAGGCTTCCCATCTCCCTGTCACCACTGATGGTCCACGGCCAGAGCTGCTTTGCTATAGCTACCCTACCTGCCCTGGAAGGTCCTACTTACTCAGTCTCCCCACCTAGTACACAGATGCTATGGTTTGCATTTAGGTCAAACACCATCAGCCCGAAGCTGCTACTGGATTCAGAACGGTGAAAGGAAAATGCAGTGCTTTGGGGAAGGCTTCTCTGTCCCTGCCTCCCTACACTGGCAAAGTTAGGCATCCTCTGCTCTCCCTTCCTATGTAAAACTGAAGACTACTCATGCACAGACTGGGAGCATCATGTCTCTTCTGTCAGAAACTCTTCTTTGGGCTCAAAATACCCAGCCAACAGCTAGTTTCACTCTTGTTACATGAGTTAGACCTGTTTGGACATTGAAGATATGTCACTTTGGAAATCTCAGCAGGCAGATAACCCTGTCCTTCTCTTTGGTTCTGGGTGTCTGGTCCTCTTCCCTATTTCCTAGCGTACATAGGCTGGCTGCACTGGGGTGCTTAATCATCGAAAGTAATAGGAGCCCAAGCAGTCATTCAGTTCCAGAACTGGCCCCTTCCTCTAATAATATTCGGAGAGCTGCTGTGGTCTATAGGGTAATTCTTTAAAATAATTAATATTTTTTGAATGAATCTTCCCCATAATTTTAAATTCATGAACAATGGTGTGCTCAGCAGACTATCCTCAGAGCAGGTATACTCAGCTCTCTGCCTGTCACACCCAAACATGGCTGGACATGCTGCTCACAGCTGTGCCAGTGCAGAGCAAATGTGGGACTAAGAACAAACAGTGGGTGTGGGGTTTGTTCATCTACAGATCTCATCCCCAGAGGACTTTTGTTCACTACAGCATTTACATCGGAGTGGTTTTCAAGCCAGCTGTAACTATCCACTTTGTGCCTTTGGGCATAAAGGCACTAGGAGCCTTTTTGCATTTTCCCAAACCCAGATACATTAGCTCACTATCCTGCATGTAGGGATTTTTTATTCTTTCTGCCAGTTCACAGGTTTCCATTTTGCTGCCATTGTATTTCTTCTGGAGTATCTATTTCTCCAGTCGCTCAGGGACTAATGAATATGTGCACCAAAAGGAGGAGGACTCTCTACTCCTTACATTGTCCAGATCAAGGCTAAGGCCTTATCTACACAGATCATGTTTTAATATGGCCTGAGGGCATTAAACCTCCTGCATCTATTATCTGGCAGAATATAATGGTACCAGGCAGGAGTCCAACAAACTCAACAGTATGTCTCAGTTTATGCTTGTTGGTTCTATTGGGGACATTGCAGTAGTTTTTGGATTGTCTATGCTTGAAAAGTTGCATTAGTTTAACTAAATAGATAGATTTTAAATCTGTTCAGTCAAATTCGTACAAACCCTTAATGTAGATGGACTTAAACTGCTGTAACCCTTAAACTTGCATTGGTAAATTGCTGAATTAAGCTAAACTGATAAATGAATATTAAATCAGGTTAGGTAGGTCTACATTAGGAGTTTGCACTGATTTAAACTTAGTCTAGTTAAACTGGTCCAACTCTTTGTATAGATGAGACCCTTTGAGAAATTTGACTAGGTCTTTTTCTCAATATGGCTGTAGACTGATGTTCTGCCCTTGTAGTGGACTTAAACAATGGATGTGGACTTTGTGTTTCCCAGGTGTTTGAGGGGAGCCCTTCAGATGGCATCTTTGGTGGTGAATGCATTTGCCTGAAGGAGGATTATGGCCATTTTCCATAGATCTGATGTAGGAGTTTTATCTCCTGCTACAGTTTGTACCTGTGCTCTAAATCAGTGGTTCTCAGCCAGGGTACTTGTACCCCTAGGGGAGGCAGACGTCTTCCAAGGGGCACATCAACTTATCTAGTTTTACAACAGGCTACCTAAAAAGCGAAGTCAGTACAAACTAAAATTTCATACAGACGATGACTTGTTTCTATTGCTCTATATACTGAAATGTCAGAATAATATTTATATTCCAATTGATTTACTTTATAACTATATGGTAAAAATGAGAAAGTAAACAAGTTTTTAAGTGAGGGTAGTACTTGAGGTATGCAGGACAAATCAGACTCCTGCAAGGGGTATAATAGTTTGGAAAGGTTGAGAGACATTGCTTTAAAAGACATTGATCCTGAGCACAACACAGGGCAGCTGTTAGTATCACAATGAAGATTTTCTTGCTGTATAATTGTAAAGACCTTACATTCTTCATAATGTGAGCTCCTCAAGGCACATCACAAAATCCATCACAGCTGGCACTGATTTACAGCACCTTATTGGCAGGTTCGACAAAGGGTATGGAGATTGGAATATCCCTCTCACACACTTTGGGGATGTCCCTGCAGGTCAGGGCTGAGGTTCAGTGGTGATGTGTGTGGTAGGGAAAGCTTGTCCTGCAGTGGTGTATATTCTGGGGATAAACAGAGGATTCATTCTCCAGGGTCTGCTAAATCTTGTAACTTTCATCACATTCACATAGGGTTTTAAGGAAATAAACATAAATAAAAAGGCTGATCATCTTTGTTTGAATGATGGAGCAAAGCCTCAAAGTATAGCTGTATAGGTAGCCCCTGCAATTAAATTCTTTCCTCTTATGCTTCGGTTTTTCTCCACAGGCACTTCCAGTTAGTTTTTAAACAGCAGAGAGAATCTTACAGCCTTGAAGACTTCTGCAGTATCACACACAGCGGTAACCATGCTACAGAGATGAAATGATAGGGAGTCTCGCCAGTGTATCCCATGGGTCCCACACAGCTTGCTGCACAGGATCATGGGAAAAGGGTGGCAAGTGTATTTGAAATGGAGGAGGAAGGGTTTTCACTCTTCCATGGCTCGGAGGTCCCCCTCGAGCATGCAGGTAAGGCGGTCATTGTGACATCCACACAGTGTGAAGGTGGTGTGCTGACTGAATCACATACATAATGGTTGCTTAGGGTTTGATCCATTACATGCAGGGCACTTGATGGGATAAGGGAGTAGAAGAGTTGTCAGTTGGTGGGAGAGAGGATAGGGTTCTCCAGGATGTAAATGGTGACAACAGGTGTGCTGTAATGTACTGGCTTTGTGTATGTGCGTGTGGTGATGTCCTCTAGCGGCTGAGCCCACAGGGAATAAAAAAGACTGACTTCTGTCAGTCATGGAAGATCTTTGGATTTAGGAGTGGATGGGAGGGTTCTTGCATGGGGCGTTATGCGCAGGTGGTAGAAGATAAGAACACTTCAGGAATCCAAGGTTAGCTGAGTTAGTGCCATGTGGCCCCCACTTTCACAGTATTTTCCCTCTTGGCTGGTTCTCCAAGGCTTCACTTCATGGGTTTGTCTGCTTTAGTCTGAGTTTTCCGTAACACTTTCATTTCAGCCCCTCTTTTCCTGTGACTCTTGGGCTGCTGAGCCATATTTCAATGTCATCTACATGGGGTTTGAGTGCCACTGAGGTAATGCAGTGCTGAAGTCTTGCTCTTCAAACACCTGTATATAGTGTTGCCCCTTGTTGCCTCAGGGTGGCAGGGCAGAGGGTGCAGAGTGGAAGTGAGAGCACCAGAGACAAATTTTGAAAGAACAGATTTTTCTGTGCAGTTTGGGATTTGGCTTTAGATTTGGACTTCTCCTTTTGGAGCTCTTCCATATGCCACTGAAGGTCACTCCCACCTTGTCAGACTTACAAAGAGATGAAAGTGCAAAATGGTATCTAGTCTGAACACATCTAACTCTTGGGGCTGGAAGCAGCAGGAGCTGCCTCTCCCCATTCCCATCCCCCAGAAGCCTGAAATTTGGGATAAAAATGGGAGCAGTGTTGTGCTCAGGTTTGGGCAGCAGTTGACATCTCTAGTAGCTCTGGGTAAGAGAAGGAGCTCTCATCCAGATGGAGAGTGAGAGAGAGCTGAGCCTGAAACTGACTCTGATCCCCAGGATGTATCTGTGCTACCATGGGTGGGAGTGGATTTGTGCTAGGACACTGGCTTTTCTAGGGAACTGGATGTCCTGGCTTATTCACAGCCCCCACTTCTCTTATCCTTTCTCTTTGTCTATCTCTGTAGAAAATCCACCCCTGAAGCGGAAGAAGGGTCCAGCCCCCAAGATGTTGGGGAATGAAGTGTGCAGTGTATGTGGGGACAAGGCCTCAGGCTTCCACTACAACGTGCTGAGCTGCGAGGGCTGTAAGGGCTTCTTCCGCCGCAGCGTCATCAAGGGTGCCCAGTATGTCTGCAAGAACGGCGGCAAGTGTGAAATGGACATGTACATGCGGCGCAAGTGCCAGGAGTGCCGGCTGCGCAAGTGCCAGGAGGCAGGCATGCGGGAGCAGTGTGAGTGCAGGGGAGGGAGGCATGTGGGAACAGTGCGGGTGCAAGGGAGGGGGGCATATTGGAGCAGTGCGGGTGCAAGGGAGGGGGGCATGCAAGAGCAGCGTGGGTGCAGAAGCACTTGTGGGGATGTAGTCATTGTGGGCTGTGCTGGAGCGGTGAGGCTGTTTGTGGAGGTATTGATGCTGTGGGTGCATACAGTGGCCATGCTGCCTAGTATCTACATGGCTGGGAAAAGGAACTGTTTGCTCTGAAACAATTTAAAAATAACCTTCAGAGGCACAGCTGCCCACACACCAATGAAGTTCTTGGCAAGCTGACTGCCTTGTGATTTTGAGTGTGTGAAGCGTCATTATGCTGTCTTCATAGTCAGCACTATTGCAAGCATTTGCTATGCTCATAACACACGTTGCATCCACACACACAACTTGTAACAAGTGCACAAATATTGCCACACCATTGCAACTGGACTTACACATGCCTAGTTTTGGCAACCAATTTTACTTCCTATACTGAGTTGCTCTTCTCTGTTGCTTTGCTGGTGTAGACAGGAGCTCAGTCCACCTGGTACAGTCCCTCAGTGCCCCTGCCCACCTTTCAGTGACAGCTCAGAGAACTAGCTCTGTCATATGTCAAGCCACCTTGTAGGACATGTCAGCCCAAGAGAAACTCAGTTGATACTCACCTTTCCCACACCCCAAAGCCCAGAGCAGTGAAAAAGGATACACAGTGAGCCATAGCACACAGAGCCATGCCCCAAATCAATGTGTATACTGCACTGGGATTGGTGTAGCCATATGAATTCTGCCTCAACACCATCACTCAAACTCCTGAGAGAGGGAGAAGGGACTTGACTGGAAAAAACACAGCAAAACTACCCGTGTCCCCACATCTCACTCACATTCTGCAAGTAAATCCCAGATGGCCTCTTAGTGGTTCAACACCTACTTGTTGTGTTGGGGGAAATAACTGGGCTGCATCTCCTTCCATCATCTGCACTGTTCTGCCAAGCCTGGGCCCATTCCATTCCTGTCTCTGGATCCTTTGGGGAAACACAGATACAAACTACTTGTAAAGCAAAATCAAAACAAGAAAAAGCAATAATAAAATCCAGCCTCCCACATCCCCAAATGGAGAGCCACCCAAATAGGACAGTGCTTGTAGTAATAGATTCCAGAATATATTGGACAGTGGCTGATGGGGAAGCTGGTGAGCCCCTACCGTGGCATCTGCATGGATTATGCAAAGGTGTAGCAAGGCATAGGCCCTGCCCTTCATGATGGAGCATGGATCCTTTGGCAGAACAGAACTATATAGGCAGTGGAACAAACCAAAACTGGGAACAGGCACAAATGGATGTTTTCTACCATCGCCTACAACCTGTATCACAGGCTACGTCTACACTACAGGATAAATTCGAATTAGCTTAAACCGATTTTATAAAACAGATATTATAAAGTCAATTGTGCACGTCTGCACTAGGCACATTAATTCGGTGGTGTGCGTCCATGGTCGATTTCTGCAGGAGGCTAGCATCGATTTCTGGAGCGGTGCACTGTGGGTAGCTACTGTAAAATAATGAGGCCAATAACGTCGATTTGCGTCTACACTAACCCTAATCCGATATAGTAATATCGATTTTAGCGTTACTCCTCTCGTTTTGTAGGAGTACAGAAATCGATTTAAAGAGCCCTTTAAATCGATATAAAGAGCAGTGTAGTGTGGACGGGTGCAGCATTAAATCGATTTAACGCTGTTAAAATCGGTTTAACAGCGTAGTGTAGACCAGGCCACATGTTAAAATATACTTATTAGCAAACTTAGGGAGTTGATAGATAAGATCCCATGGAAAGCAAGTCTAAGGGTCAAGAGAGTTGGCAGTTTTTCAGAGACATTGTTAAGGACACAAGAGCAAACTATCCCATTGTGTAGGAAAGACAGGAAGTATGGCAAGAGATCACCTTGGCTTAACCAGGAGATCTTCATTGATCTGAAACTCAAGAACTAGGTCTAATTACAAAGGATGAATATAAACAAATAACACAAGTATATAGGGACAAAATGAGAAAGGCCAAGGCACAAAATGAGATTAAACTAGCTAGAGACATAAAGGGTAACAAGAAAACAGTCTACAAATACATTAGAAGCAACAGAAAGATCAAGAACAGGGTAGACCTATTACTCAGTGGAGGGGGAGAGAGAAACGGCAATAATAGTAAATGTGGAAATGACAAATGTGCTAAATTATATTTTTGTTTCCGTTTTCACCAAAAAATTTAGTAGTGATTGGACATCTAACATAGTAAATTCCAGTTAAAATTAGGTAGGATCAGAGGCTAAAATAGGGAAAGAACAAGTTAAAAATTACTTAGACAAGTTAGATGTCCTCAGGTCACAGAGCCTGATGAAATACATCCTAGAATACTCAAGGAACTTACTCAGGAGAGGTCTGAGCAACTAGTGATAATCTGAAAATAGTTATGGAAGACGGGAAAGATTCCAGAGGACTGGAAATGGGTAAATATATTGCCAATCTATAAAAACAGGAACAAGGAGAATCTGGGAAATTATAGACCAGTCAGCATAACTTCAGTACCTGGAAAGATGATGGAGCAAATAATTAAGCAATAAGTTTGCAAACATCTAGAAGATAATGTGATAAATAACAATCAACATGGATTTGTCAAGAATAGATTGTGTCAAACCAACCTAATTGCTTTCTTTGAAGGGTAAGAAGCCGTGTTTATAGGGGAAAGCAGTGGATGTGGTATTGCTTGACTTTAGTCAGGCTTTTGATACTGTCTCGCATGACCATCTCATAAACAAACTAGGGAAATACAACCTAGATGGAGTTAGTATGAGGTGGGTGCAGAACTGGTTGGAAAATTGTTCCTAGAGAGTAGTTAACAATGGTTCACAGTCAAGCTCAAAGGACATAACAAATGGGGTCCCACAGGGATCAGTTCTGGGTCCGGTTCTGTTCAATATCTTCATCAACGATTTAGATAATGGCAAGATAATACTTAGTCCTGCCTTGAGTACAGGGGACTGGACTAGATGACCTGTTGAAGTCCCTTCCAGTCCTATTATTTTATGTACATTTGGAAAGTATGACATTTTAGGGTGCATCCCAGATCTGGACTGCCTCACAATGCTTTGGTGCTGTAGCTCCCAAACTGGGCTCCTCACAGATAGCATATAGGTCACATTCTGAGTGTCTGTGCGTAGCCATAGCCCTGGCCCAGCAGCTCTGACTCCAGTAGTGTTTCAGCAAACACCAGCTGCACTCTGGCTTCCAGCAGCCTTCGTTACTACTTGCAGGATGACCCCAACACATTCCCAGTCATGAATTTTTCCCCAAAAGCGTGTGTTCTGTACTGACCGGCCCTCTCCTGGATAGTCCAGATATATTAGGTCCATTGCCCCTGTAAGGGGATCAACATACAACAGTCTGCTACCTTAAATGGAGTTACCCAAACAATTCACTACACTGGATTAGTTTTAATTAAAGAATAAAACAAGTTCATTCAACTACAAAGAGAGAGATTTAAGTGAGTACAAGTAATGAAGCATTAAAGTAAAAAATGGTTACAAGAAAAATAAAGATAACCCTTTATAAACTTAACAAATGAGACTCGGTTCAAGGTGAAATCCCTTACCACATGTTTTCAGTATGTTGCTGATCAAACTCTCAGGCCAAGAGCTGGTCCCAAAGTCTGTAGGCTGTTTCCTTTGTCTTCATAGACTCATAGACTTTAGGACTGGAAGGGACCTCGAGAGGTCATCGAGTCCAGTCCCCTGCCCTCATGGCAGGACCAAATACTGTCTAGACCACCCCTGATAGACATTTATCTAACCTACTCTTAAATATCTCCAGAGATGGAGATTCCACAACTTCCCTAGGCAATCTATTCCAGTGTTTAACTACCCTGACAGTTAGGAACTTTTTCCTAATGTCCAACCTAAATCTCCCTTTCTGCAGTTTAAGCCCATTGCTTCTTGTTCTATCATTGGAGGCTAAGGTGAACAAGTTTTCTCCCTCCTCCTGATGACACCCTTTTAGATACCTGAAAACTGCTATCATGTCCCCTCTCAGTCTTCTCTTTTCCAAACTAAACAAACCCAAATCCTTCAGCCTTCCTTCATAGGTCATGTTCTCAAGACCTTTAATCATTCTTGTTGCTCTTCTCTGGACCCTCTCCAATTTCTCCACATCTTTCTTGAAATGCGGTGCCCAGAACTGGACACAATACTCCAGTTGAGGCCTAACCAGCGCAGAGTAAAGCGGAAGAATGACTTCTCGTGTCTTGTTTACAACACACCTGTTAATGCATCCCAGAATCACGTTTGCTTTTTTTGCAACAGTATCACACTGTTGACTCATATTAAGCTTGTGGTCCACTATGACCCCTAGATCTCTTTCTGCCATACTCCTTCCTAGACAGTCTCTTCTCATTCTGTATGTGTGAAACTGATTGTTCCTTCCTAAGTGGAGCACTTTGCATTTATCTTTATTGAACTTCATCCTGTTTACCTCAGATCATTTCTCCAACTTGTCCAGATCATTTTGAATTTTGACCCTGTCCTCCACAGCAGTTGCAATCCCTCCCAGTTTGGTATCGTCCGCAAACTTAATAAGCGTACTTTCTATGCCAACATCTAAATCGTTGATGAAGATATTGAACAGAACCGGTCCCAAAACAGAACCCTGCGGAACCCCACTTGTTATACCTTTCCAGCAGGATTGGGAGCCATTAACAACTACTCTCTGAGTACGGTTATCCAGCCAGTTATGCACCCACCTTATAGTAGCCCCATCTAAATTGTACTTTCCTAGCTTATCTATAAGAATATCATGCGAGACTGTATCAAATGCCTTACTGAAGTCTAGATATATCACATCCACCGCTTCTCCCTTATCCACAAGGCTTGTTATCCTATCAAAGAACGCTATCAGATTAGTTTGACACGATTTGTTCTTTACAAATCCATGCTGGCTATTCCCTATCACCTTACCACCTTCCAAGTGTTTGCAGATGATTTCTTTGATTACCTGCTCCATTATCTTCCCTGGCACAGAAGTTAAACTAACTTGTCTGTAGTTTCCTGGGTTGTTTTTATTTCCCTTTCTTAGGTAGGAAAGAGAGATGGACTGGGAGAAATAACTTAGGTGTTTTTGGCTCTCACTTTTATAGTTCAGTTACACTTTGAAATGCATTTTCTTGAGGGTTGGCCATAGTTAATATTCATTCACATAGTAAAGAAGGCAACATGGTGTCTAGGGGTGAAAGAGGTTGCATGCTGTTTCTTCTCATCTCTGTTTGCTGAAATGCAGATTTTCCTTGTCTCCTGTCTTTCCCCTCTTGCTGTCTGAGGATCCCGTTTACACCTTATATGTACACTGAGGTAAACACACATTTCTTTGTTTAAGACCTTCTTGACCAGTTCTGCCTAATATGGGCTATGTGGGTTTGAATATATGCCACCAACATCATTTGGGGGAAATCATAACTTTACATATAATTTTGCTACCTACATTTCACCATAAGGATATTGACCAGCAAGTTATTAGTTTAAGTGATACCTTACAAGGCATATTTTGTACAAAGCTACGTGTAGGGTGTGAATTCTGGGTGCATTCAGGGTTGCATTCTGGCACAGAAAGGCAGCTGTCATCTTTGCCCTGGTTGTGTCCACTGTGTTTCCCTGTATCTGGCAGTTGAGTCCACTGTGTGCCCCTTGCTTCTGGCATCATTGCTTGCTCTCTCACTGCATCCTCTTCTGTCTCCCTCTTTTAGGTGTTTTGTCCGAAGAGCAGATCCGACTGAAGAAGCTCAAGAAACAGGAGGATGATCAGGCTCGGACAGTGGTTGTGCGCCCAAACCCCCCATCTCCACCCAACACCCCCTATAAACTGACACCCGAGCAGCTGGGCATGATAGAAAAGCTTGTGGCAGCTCAGCAGCAGTGTAACCAGCGCTCATTCACAGACAGGCTCAAAGTGACGGTACAGGCTCAAAGGGCAGACTCCAAAATACAGAGGGAAAGGGGAGGCTGGGGTCATGTGCAAAGTGAAAGGGTGCAGCACAGGAGGGCTGTGCTCTTAAGTGTAGGGGGCACGACCTGCGAGTCATACGCTACATTTACGGAGGAGTGGCATGGGGCAGGGAACGTGCTAAGCATGGGGAAGTGCAGGGGATGAGTGGGTTAAGCACTAAATGTAGGGGTGTCACGGGGTGGGGGCCATGCACTAATTGTATGTGGAGGTGTCAAGGTAGAGGGTTGGGGGATTGTTTTTCTTTATTCCTTTCTTTCACTGTTCCTTCTTGCCCTTTGTGTCTCTTCTCACTCAGCCATGGCCTCAGGCTTCAGACCCTCATAACCGTGAGGCACGGCAGCAGCGTTTTGCTCATTTCACTGAGCTTGCAATCATCTCTGTGCAAGAGATTGTGGACTTTGCCAAACAGCTGCCTGGCTTCCTGGAGCTCACCAGGGAAGATCAGATTGCTCTGCTGAAGACATCCACCATAGAGGTGAGAATCCAACCACATCACTATTGACACTAGTAGAGAAGTATGTTTCTCTGGTGGGTGGATTGGATTTTTTTCTCCTTTGGCTTATACTGGGTCAGGTTTGAGCAGTCGCCCTGGGGAGGAGAGATGGAAGGAACCTCAGGTATGGAACCACTATTCCAGTGCCATCCTCTCCAAGCATGGGGTATAGTAGGGAATAGGGTAAGAGCACTGGCTTGGGAGAGCCCGCAGCTGCTTGAGGTGCAGCCTATCTCTGCAGAAGGCACTGCTGACGATGGGGCAGGATTTACTCTGTAATTTAGAGGGCTACAGGATGGTGGTGAGTAGGTGACTTTTCTACATTGATGCTTCAGGACAAGCTGTAGCTTCTGTAACATTTTTGCTGGATTCACAGTCAGGCTGTGAGTGTGTCCCCTGGCTCTGTGTGTTTTAGGTGATGCTGTTGGAGACATCCCGGCGCTATAATCCAGAGACTGAAAGCATCACCTTTCTGAAGGACCTGAGCTATAATCGGGATGACTTTGCCAAAGCAGGTGAGCTGAAGCCCAGCTGGTGCAGATAGGTTTTTCCTTTCTCCCCTCTATCCGATGCTGTCCCACCCTTTGTAATGCAGGCTTCTGGACCCAGATACAGGGCTTAGGTCAGGTATAGATGGTTGGGAACAGGAACTTGGCAATGCGCTGCTGGGACCTCAGTTCCCACTTAACATGCAGTCGCAGTTCAGTTACTAGCCCCAAAGATTGTAGAAGAAACTGGGATGCTGAACTTTAATGATCTCCTAGCCCCTTCCAGCCCCATATTGGGGAAATGTAAGAGACAGGATCTTGTCTTTACTGTCTCATGGGAATAACGAGAGGGGCTTTTTTCCTCAACTCTTTCTAGGTTATATAGCTGCTTTCGGCTGTCTTACTCGGTTTGAGAAGTGGGGTTTAGGGAAGGCATTGTCATTAATGGTCACTGCATAGAGGGCATCTAGATTCAGTGAGCAGAGTTGGAGATTCAGAAACCTAATGTGTGGTGCTGTGACTGCTTGGAAATCCATATTACTTACCTGTCAGTGAACTGTTCACAGCATCCTCTCTGGGGCTTGATTTTCCAGGTGCAGGGGGCAGGAGTGAGAGGACAGGATTAGGGAACATAGGGTAATGGTCTGCCTTATTATCTGAAACTGGTGCTAAGTTGTTGGAGTATGAGGCTGCTGTGCTGCATAATGCTTGTCTCTCTCATGGAGACCTCTCTGGGAGATACAGCTTGCATGGCTGTGGTAGGGCTAGTTTGTTTGAACATTCTGTGTTGTATTGGCTCAGGTTGGGAGCTGTAGGAGAGGTGACACTAGGATGGCTATACAGTGGTGGTGGTGGTGAAGTGAACTTTATGCTGTAGTTCATGGGTCAGTTTGAGACATTAGGAGACCCGTGTGAGGTGCAAAGTGCTACAGAACTGTCATGGTTACTCTGTGGCTTCAAATACTCTAAAGGCTGGGTATTTCAGAAATGCTGATCATCATTAACTCCAGTTGAAGCCAATAGAAGCTGAGTGTGCTAATCATTTCTGAAAAGTCAGGCTTTCAGCTGTCCATCCCCTGCTTTTGTATCTCAGGAGTATCTGGCATTAACTTGTGCATGTTGCTGAGGCCTGTATGTGGAAGTTCCTCCCTCAGTATGCCTAAGAATTTCCCTTTATGCTCTTGGGGTTCTCCCGAAGACAGTTGATTCTGGGGATTTTGATTTGACTCATCCATGAGGGCTCCTGTTAGTTTGCCGGTGGCAAACTATAATGTTTGCAAGATTTACTGAGAGTCTATATAAACAGGTCATCATCAAAATCCTGTCAGAGATAGATTTTATGATGTTTTCTATAAGCCTATCCACGTACATGATGACCAGACTAACAAAGTTAGCAGGTCCTGCTCCTGAAGGCCTTACTGTCTAAAGGTTCTGAATAAGATGGTCCTTTAACTTACCCCCAAGGGCAATATTGTGGACTTCTGTTCTTGCCCTTCTTTTGTAGCTTTCTCATAGATTCATAGATTCTAGGTCAGAAGGGACCAATGTGATCATCTAGTCCGACCCCCTGCACAAAACAGGCCACAGAACCCTACCCATCCACTTCTATAACAAACCCCTAAACTATGCCTGAGTTATTGAAGTCTTCAAATTGTGGTTTGAAGACCTCAAGCTGCAGAGAATCCACTAGCAAGTGATCCATGCCCTACGCTGCAGGGGAAGGCGAAAAACCTCCAGGGCCTCTACCAATCTGCCCTGGAGGAAAATTCCTTCTCGACCCCAAATATGGCGATCAGCTAAACCCTGAGCATGTGGGCAAGACTCACCAGCCAGCACTCAGAAAAGAATTCTCTGCAGTAACTCAGATCCCATCCCATCCAACATCCCATCACCAACCACTGGGCATACTTATCTGGCGATAATCAAAGATCAATTGCCAAAATTAGGCTCTCCCATCATACCATCCCTTCCATAAACTTATCAAGCTTAATCTTAAAGCCAGATATGTCTTTTGCCTCCACTACTCCCCTTGGAAGGCTGTTCCAGAACTTTACTCCTCTAATGGTTAGAAACCTTCGTCTAATTTCAAGTCTAAACTTCCTAGTGTCCAGTTTATACCCATTTGTTCTTGTATCTACATTGGTACTAAGCTTAAATAATTCCTCTCCCTCCCTAATATTAATCCCTCTGATATATTTATAAAGAGCAAGTATATCCCCCTTCATCCTCTTCCTCCCCTGGCGATTGCTGCCCCCTGTTCAGTCCTGTTTCCCAAGTGGCTCATTTCAAACCCTTGGCTATAACTAGGAGTAATGGAATGAAATTAGGAAAACTTTCCTGACATTCAGACTACTTTCCGTATCAGAAGATATATTGCTCAATGGAATCATCTCCTGTGGGCTATAATGAGAGTCCTGTTGCTGGAATATCGATAGTGGCAAATCTCTCCCCCACCAACCACTCTCCAACACACCACTTTATTTGCATATGGCCAGAAGATTATGCCCAGTCCTGTAGGACTCAGTTCTGGAGACAGTGGTCTGTGGGGCTTAACTACTGCAATCCTGTATATCTATCAACAAAGACACATGCTCTGAAAAATCTCTAGCCAATTCACAATGTAGCAGTGATTCTGCTCAGTACTACAGGTTGCCAGGAACAGATCACCCTGGAATGCACTCTCTGCACTGGCACCCCAATAAAACTAGTTCTGATTTTCAAAGCCCTATGTGCACTGTTGGTTGATTTAAATCAATTTTGATTATGATTTATATCAGCAAGCAGGAAACCCTGATTTTAATAGATTTGTAATAATAGATTTTGATCACATTTTGCATTTGTACTTTTTAGTTATCCCAAATAAATTGATTTGCAACTAAATATAGCCTTTACGCTAAATTTGGTGCTTCTCCTTGCTAACCCAAGGGATACACTGTAAGCCAGGGGTTCTCAACCTTTTTCTTTCTGAGCCTCCTCTCCCACCCCCCACATGCTCTAAAAACTCCTTGGCCCATCTGTGCCACAACAACTGGTTTTCTGCATATAAAAGCCAGGGCTGGCATTAAGGGGTAGCGAGCAGGGCAACTGCCCAGGGGCCCATACCCCAGTTGCTCAGGCTTATGCTTCAGCTCCAGGTGGTGGGGCTCAGGGCCCCAGGCTTCAGCCCCATGCAGTGGGGCTTTGGCTTTCTGCCCAGGGCCCCAGTGAGTCTAACTCTGGCCCTGCTTGGCAGGCCCCAGACCACTGGTTGAGAACTACTGCTGTAAGCTATATAAATGTATATATATAAAGTTACATTTATTCATATTAAGTTTTACATTTTTTATTATTTTAAAAAATGGTGCAAGATGCATTTCTTATTTACTAGGTGATTATTAATTTTTTACTTGTGATTTGTGTTTTGCTCTATTTGGATGGAAATTCAAATTCATTTACAAATACACAAAAAAATTAAATTTAGTTTATTAAATGTAATGACCTTAATTATGCTGGAAATAAGGAAAAGTTTATCAAAACATATTTTGCTTTTAAAAACTAATTAAACAAAGGAAGAATTATCTGTAGTAAGTGAATTGAAATAATTATTACTGGTCACCAAGTCCTTCAAGACTTTAGAACTAGTAGATTTCATCCTCTCACACCTAGTTTCTATTCATAGATTGGAAGAGGAAAACAAACTTTCCTACTTTTTCAACTGCCCATTGATTTCTTAAATTTTGAATTTTAACTAGTCATTGAACAGAATAAATTGAAGTGAAGAAAATACTCTCTCTGTATTTGCAGAAGAAGTTACTGCTGTCAAAAGCTGGTTTAGCATTCAACAAACTCTGGTTCTGGGTTCTTACCACCAAGTCAGTAGTTTGACTTTTTTAAAAACTTGGTAGCAAATATGAACTGCTTTGTATTTAATTTAAAGGATTTGAGCAGATAATACATCTATGCCTTCTCATAGGTTGTCAATTTCACATTTAATTGTAAATTACAGGTTTATTTTTTTTAAATGAACCTGTATTTAATTTAAATTAGAAATAATCTGATTTTGATAGATTAAAAAATGAACTTTTCCCCCCCAATCTTGTCTAAATGGGATTAGCCCTAGATACCTGAGAGATTATCTCTATTCCCCCCTGACCATAACCTCCCCACACCAGATATGTTCAACTGGAACAAAAAACTTTGTCAAATAGCATGAAACTTGTGCTTGTGGAAGACTAACCTTCATCTGAGCTGGACTGAAACAATGGAACTCACTGCCAAATGCAGTTAGAATGACTGTTTTTGCATTTGATGCTAAATGCAAAAAAAAACCCCAAAACCCTCATCCTTTCACTCCAGCCTGCCTGCAGTGGTATTTATACCAACATGATCACGTTTGTATAGAACAGGAGTCCGCAACCTTTCAGAAGTGGTGTGCCAAGTCTTAATTATTCACTCTAGTTTAAGGTTTTGCGTGCTGGTAATACTTTAACGTTTTTAGAAGGTCTCTCTCTATAAGTCTATAAACTATTGTATGTAAAGTAAACAAGTTTTTTTAAAAATGTTTAAGAAGCTTCCTTTAAAATTAAATTAAAATGCAGATCTTATCAGTTTAGTGCAGTGGTTCTTAACCTGGGGTGCACGCACCCCCGGGGCAGGGCTGGTTCAAGGATGTTTTGCACCCCCCTCCTGCCCCTTGCACATCGGTTCATTGAGGGGCAAATCCCAATGAGCCTTTATAGACCCCAGGGGCCAGCCTGCCCAGGGACTGCTCCTCAGCCCAAGTTCCCCCCTCCCCGCCCCCTGAGCTCCCCTGGAGGGTGCACAGCCCCCCCATGAGCCCTCCCCACCCCACTCAGGTGGCCCCTGCCCCGAGTCCATTCACTGGCTTTGCCAGGCTTTGGCTGCTGCAGCAGCTCGGCAGGGAGGAGCGCTTTCCGGAGCCCACCGGCGAGCCAGAGCGTCCCACATGCGGTAGCAGTGAGCCCCACCCATGGAGGAGCTGGTGCGGTGCAGGGGGGCAGCAGCCCTACAAAGGCAGTGGCGCTGCTAGCGGGGAGCAGCTGCGCCCCCACACTCCTCCTGCCCAGGCAGCGGCCCAGCGCCCCTGGGGGCTCCTGCAGGCTGCAGTGGATGTATGCAGGCACCAGCCCCCATGTGCCCCCCAGCTTCCCCCTTGCCTAGGGTTACCATATTTCAACAATCAAAAAAGGGAGAGTCCTGCCCTAGTCCCACCCCCATCTACTCTCTTCCACTTCCCACCCCAATTGCCCTGGTCAGAACCCTCAACCCCCACTGCTCCTTGTCCCCTGACTGCCCCCTCCTGGGACCTCTGCCCTAACTGCCCCGCAGAACCCCACCTCCTACCTAAGCCTCCCTGCTCCTTGTCCCCTGACTGCCCCAACCCTTATTCACACCCGTGCCCCCAGACAGACCCCTGGGGACTCCCATGCCCCATCCAACCACTCCCCACCCCCTGACAGGACCCCCAGAACTCCCGACCCATCCAACCCTCCCCCTGCTCCCTGACTGCACCCTGGGAGTCCCCTTACCAGGCCCGTGCTGGTCAGACGCTGGCTCCATGTGGAGGCAGAACTCCACGTGGAGTGCTGAGGCAGTGGGAGGGGCAGCGGCAGCTCACACTCCCGAGAGCAGAACCCGAGGGGGGTGGGGGGTCCACCTGCCTGGGCTGCAGCCCGGTGCCCCCCTGGGGGGGCACCTCTTACACCAGATGCATGCGGGCAGTGGTCCCTGTGTACCCCCCAGATCCCCCCTTGCCGTGCTCGGGCTCTGCGGCTCACGGGAGTGTGAACCACCGCCCCTCCTGCAGGAGGCTCAGGGCCCCATGCCCTGGCGGCTCACACTCTCGGGAGCCACAGAATCAGAGCATGGTGAAGGAGGAACTGGAGGGGCACAGCGGCCCCACTCAGCCTCCTGCTGGCCTGGGATTCCGTTCACTCAGCTGGCCGCATGCTGAGCGGAGCCAGCAGCCGGGACCCTGTCTGGCAGCTGCGTGCCAGGCAAAATCAGCTTGCGTGCCAAAGGTGGCACGCATGCTGTAGGTTGCTGACCCCTGGTATAGAACTAGAATGGAATTCTGGTATTCTAGGTGAGGGTATACCATTGATCTATAAAAAAAGCTATTATAATTTCAGCATTACTTTCTATTCCATTCCTTATGCATCCAAACATTTGTTTATTTTTGGCTGTTGCACACTGAGCAGAAATCTTCATTGACCTGTTCACAGTGAAACCAGCAGTGTGTATAAGTAGTTCAGATAATTCTTTCCAACTTGGACTTGTCAACAATGCATGTAATCTGCCATTGGATGTTTGTCTAGCTTTGTTAGGACCTATTTATTCCTATTCTTTGTTTTCTTTATCTTAGCCAGTTTGAACCATGACATAAAAAATTTGCCTTTCACTGCATGTCTTAATTTCCGTTATAGTGTCTTGTGAGGGACTTTGACAAAGGCTGATTTGAAGGAGGAAGTCAATTATATCAGCTGGCACTCTTTATTATTTTGTAGACACACTCAAACTCTAGTTCATACCTCTTGGAGTTATTTTTTCAGGCTGTTTGAACATTCAGATAGACATGGGCTGCATTCAGTGCATGTTATCAAGCTTTTGCTTGAGACTGTGAGGGCTTGAAACTTTTTAAATGAAAGCTGAAATTCTGATCTTGTAATGGAACTCCACAAGCTGGGGACTACACCACTGTAACAAAGCGGCCTTTGGACACTACTGAGAATATCAATTCAGAACAAATTGCTTAGAGCAGGGCAGTTACAGCCCAAAGCTGGGGGTGCTTTGGGCACCAAACCAGCCAAACAGAGAGGACTTTGGTTTTACTCCCCTGGCTAACCAGAAGTCATACAAGCAATTCCCTTAGACACTCCAGTTTCCCAGTATCACCACCAGCACTGCTCCTTATGGGGATGAATGGTTATGAAAACAAATACCCCAGTAAGAGAAAAAAGTTTCAAGCACAGTTCCTCCGGAGGTCAGAAGCAAGACTGAAGATAAGATGGAGGGGATGCAGTTGCCTTCTATAGTCTCTTGCCATGCGGCCTGTGCTTCCTTTGTTTCAAACACAAGCTGCCCAGCACATGGCTTGAAAGCTGCAGAGTTCTCTCCATAAGCATGTCCCTGAATGCCTTGCTGAGTCATAAGGTATATCTGCCTTCTGTCAACGGGTCAGTTGTATAGCTGATGGTCCTTAATGGGCCATCAAGCAGGCTAGGCAGTGCTGATGCCAAACTGTCTGGGGTGTCATCCAGAAGCCTAGCACAAGTTTGAAATACAGGCAGTATAGAGCCAATACTTATAACTTTAAATACAAAAATGATACATGCATACAGATAGCATAATCATAACCAACAAATTATAACCTTTTCATAGACACGTTACTTGACTTCCTTTGTACAAGATTTGGTGCCACTATAGGCAGGGCCGGTGCAAGGATATTTTGCGCCCTAGGTGAAAATTCCACCTTGCGCCCTCTGCCCCCACCCCTGCCCCCAGAGCATTGCTTATTATAAACTTTCAAAAATGAATACTGCATAATGTGGCATTGTTCATTAGAATTAATACATATTCGGCTTGAAAATTTATTAAATTCATTATTTAGCCTACATATTTAATGAAAATAATTGAATAACCTGACAGGGTGTGGGGCTGGCTGGCTCTGGGCAGGGCAGAGGATGCGAAGCTGGTTGGAGATGAGGTGTGGGGTTGGCTGCGTGCAGGGCAGGGGGTGTGGGGCTGGCTGCAGGCAGGGCAGGGGCTGGATGGAGACAGGTGGTGTGGGGCTGGCTGCAGGCAGGGCAGGGGCTGGATGGAGACAGGTGGTGTGGGGCTGGCTATGGACAGGGCAAGGAGTGCAGCAGGGACTGGCTGCATGCAGGGCAGGGAGTGAGGGGCTGGCTGTGGGCAGGGCAGGGGGTGTGGGGTGGCTGGAGACAGGAGGTGTGAGGCTGGCTGCGGGCAGGGCAGGAGGTGTGAGGCTGGCTGTGGGCAGGGAAAAAGGGGTGTGGGGCTGACTGGAGGCAGGGCAGGGGATGAGGGGTTGGCTGCAGTCAGGATAGGGGGTTCAGCTGACATGGATGGAGCTGGAGCACAAACAGCAGCTGCAGAAGGAACAGCTGTTGGACAGAAGCTTCTGTGAGGAACCAGCTCTGTCCCATGGAGAGGTACCGCTGCGGGATCTGCATTTAAATAGCAGTGGGGACGCCCCTTGCCCTCTCAGCCTCCTGGGCACTGGCTCTCTGCGGTTCACTCCCTAGGGGCTCAGCCTTGCTCCTCTTGCCCCCAGTCCCTCATTAGGCCTGGGTGCACAGAAAGCATGCAGATATCTTTGTACTGTGTTAATGACTCCTGAACTGGTGGGGGCTATGCCTAATTGATGCCATTATCTCTTTCTTTGCTGGGCAATTAGATGACAATTAACTTGGAATAGCCCAGAGGGGTCAGAGTAGAGAAGGAGGGAGGAGAGACATTTAGGTTTCAGTTCTGTGCAAAGCCAGTTAACTTTTCTTTTCAGCTGCCTATAAACAAACCTAGTAGAGAAAAGAGTTTCTTCCCCACATCCCCTCCCCCAAAAAATCGGTTATGATTTTAATGGATCCAGAAGCAAAATAATTCTGTAATCAAAAAGACAAGTTTCCTGCTTTCCCTTCCACAAAGATCTATTTCCAACCCAAGTAACTTATTATTTATTATCTGTAGTAACTATGTTCTCACGTTTGAATGATACACTGTAGTGGTGTCGGAGTTCTCTGGAAATCCCTCAGCTCTTTTGCGGTGTTGGGAGTGAATGATAGACCCTCGGTTAATTACTTTTACCTTACTTCACGTGCCTATCTTTTGGTCATTAATTTTTGAAGTTAAATTAGATTTTCAAAACCCAGCTTTAAAATGATGTTCATGCCGACAATTGCAATTTAATTGTCTAAACGGGGAAATCGATGCCTTGAAATTATGGGATCTAATTTTAAAATTGTATTAAAAATGTGGCATTATAAAGGGGAAATATTTTAAAAGGTTTATCCAGCATCCCCATTACTGCTACCCAGGATTCTGCTTCAAGCAGTAACACAGGAGGGAGGGGGCAATGGACAGATTAGTGTTCAGTGGTACTTCAAACAAAAAGACATTTACTCTTAAATTATCTCATTGATGCCTAATTGACGATCTAATAGCATGCATCAAGTACATCAAAACTTCGCTGAATAAGCTTGTTAGCATTTCTAAGGGGGACACTGAACATTCCAAACAGTGATAAGTGGTGCCTGCGGGCGATCGTGCAGGCATGACTGCGGCAGCTCACTCCCTCTCTGTCCCAGCAGCAATGGCTGCTCAACAATTTAAAAAAAAATTTGAGGGCGCTTTTTGGTGCCCTCAAATCTCGGCGCCCTAGGCAACCGCCTAGTCTGCCTAAATGGTTGCACCGGCCCTGACTATAGGACCTTGGTTGCAACAATGATCTCTATCGTCACAGTTCACGTCAATAACATCACACCTAGGCCTAGTGCATTAATCCCACTCTGCCATCTAGGCTGTTGATGTTTTGTTCTAATATCTACTTTTTTGACACCTCAGTTTTTGAGTGTGCCTCATTTTTATTACTTGGAAAGAGTAGATCCAAGGGTTCCTTCCTTGCTGAAGACTAATGTGGAGAAATCTAGTTTTTCTGCAGTACCTTAGGCACTGCAGTTGTTCCCATCATTCCCTGATGGTCCAGCAGATATATTAGTCTGCATTTCTATCATACTTATCGTAGTTCGTTCCTTTCTATTGGCTTTATTTGGGCTGGATTTCCATTCCCAGAGGCTCAGTGGCTTGAATAACCTCTTGAACTTGACCACTTGAGTGGCCGCTTAGTCTAAGGATTTTAATTTCTTCATTTCTGCTTTAGGGCCTGTTTGACTTACTTGGTTCAAGTTTCTATTTTTTAAATCTCACTTTCTAATAGTGAGTGGCACCATAGTAATTGTTTGGTAAATTCTCCAGCCTCCCCTGGCAATGTTGAACTTAATCATATTGTGGTTACTAACTCTAGTGTGGATGGAATTATTTAACAACGCCAGTTATTCCTTTTGGGAGTGATGGGAAATGACTCATCAGTCCTCATCCCATTCCCTTGTGGAGTCCTGAGGGATCAGTTCCATTAACTTTGTTCAGTGAAATAAGACAGAGTGGGCTGAGGGATCTAGTGCTGTATCTTTAAGGACCTACTTGAACTGCAGGATGATTGTCCAAAAATTGTGGCTAACTTGTGGATAAGTCATGAGGGGAGAGGAGAGGGGGAAATTGCAGAAGATAATGGATAATTATAATTTGCAGTAAGGTCCATTACT
This sequence comes from Gopherus flavomarginatus, assembly GCF_025201925.1. NCBI lineage: Eukaryota > Metazoa > Chordata > Testudines > Testudinidae > Gopherus > Gopherus flavomarginatus. Next base: position 87,303,599 of record NC_066621.1, read on the forward strand.
TTTCTGCTGTGACCATCCAGGGCTGAGAACAGGGGCTCCTGCTATCAGCTGCCCAGGGCTGACAGCTGTGGCTTGTGCTATCAGCCCTTCATACAATGGAGAATCCCACTGTTGAAATTACAGTGGAAGTTTATACAGTAACTCCTCACTTAACGTTGTTTCATTGCTGATCAATTAGGGAACATGATCATTTAAAGTTGTGCAATGCTCCCTTATAACATTGCTTGGCAGCTGCCTGCTTTGTCCATTGCTTGCAGAAAGAGCTGCCCATTGGAGCTAGCTGGTGGGGGCTTGGAACCAGGGTGTACCAACAGCCCCCCCCCCTCCAATCAGCTCTCCTAAATTCCCTCTGCAACAGCTGTCCAGCAGGCTATCAATTGCCCTCCCCACACTTGCCCAGTGCTGCACCTGCCCTGGAGCTTGTCCCAGGAGCCTCCTGTTTGCTGTGCGGGGGAGGGGGGAAAGAGGAGGGATGCTGATGTCAAGATGTCCCCCTTCCTGCCCGCCATCTCCACAGATCCGGATAGACATGACAGGGCTTAGGATTGAACAAGGTTGCTGGCAGCAACTGCTGTCTCAAGTTGCTGATCTACTTAAAAAGGCAGTGTACTTAAAGAGGCAATGTGCATCTCTCTCTCACACTCACACACAGACACAGTCTGCTGCCTTGTAGACTGTGAGGTTACATTAACAATGTGTTAACCCTTGAGGGCTCAGCTGTGTGCTACTTCATCATTTAGCAGTAAGGCATTCCCTGGGAAATATCCCACCCTCTGCCTCCATCCCCTCAACCAAGCTTCATAATCATTGCTGGGTACAATATTACATTGTTTAAAACTTATACTGGGTATGTATATATAAATCTTATATAGAGAGTGTTCTGGCAAAAAAAATTCCCTGGAACCTAACACCCTTCCCCCCCCCCACTTTACATTAATTCTTATGGGGAAATTGGATTTGCTTAAACTATAGTGTTAAGCGAGGAGTTACAGTACATCCTGCAAATTCTTAGCATGCGTAGGGGACAGCTTTTGGATTCAGAAAGTTGAGGAAACAACTAGGGGGTCATCCATTTTGGATCTGGTTTTGACCAACAGAGCTGAAGTAGTTGCTAAAGTGATTGGGAACTGATCATGATCTGATAGAATTAAGGCTCTCAAGTGATTAAAAAATTGTGGAATTAAACATTAGAATACCATTTATTTAAATATATTTGGATGTTATCTACATGTTCAAGTATGTTGATTTCAGTTATACCACAGAATACAAAGTGCACAGTGCTCACTTTGTATTTTTATTACAAATCTGCACTGTAAAAAAAGTATTTTTCAATTCACCTAATACAAGTACTGTAGTATAATCTCTATTATGAAAGTTGAACTTACAAGTTTAGAATTATGCACAAAAAACTGCATTAACACACAAAACAAAGTCCACTCAGTCCAATTTGTTGTTCAGCTAATCCCTCAGACAAACAAGTTTGTTTAGATTTGCAGGAAATAATTCTGCCCACTTTACATTGTCACCTGAAAGTGAGAACAGGCATTCACATGGCACTGTTGTAGTTGGCATGCCAGATGCACTAAAGATTCCTGTCCCTTCATGCTTCAACCACCATTCCAGAGGATATGAATCCATGCTGATGACTCATTAAAAAAAGTATCATAGGAAAGGAGAGCTGCTTCAGTCTTCTCACAAAAAAACATGACTGGATGACTAGAGAAGTTATCATAGACAATCAAGGGGAAGGGATGCGGATCAGGATAAGTGGAGAACATGTCAGATATTCTGACCAATTTGAATAAATTAAAAACAGTGGGGCTGGATGCTATTTACCTGTGGGTACTAAAGGAATTAGCTGAAGAAATCTCAGAACTACTGTCTATCACAGATTCCCTGACCTCTGATTTCTGCAGTGGCTAGTGCAGCTGGCTCCATGCACCACCCCTGTAGCTCCCACTGGCTGTAGTTCCTGGCCAATGGGAGCTGTGGAACTGTTGCTCATGGCAAGGGCATCACCCAGAGGCTCCCTGGCCTTCCTTTCCCCCAGGAGCTGCAGGGACATGCTGGCCGCTTCTGGGAAGCTGCGCAGGGAGCCTGCCAGCCCTGCCAACCCTCTCACCCACCCCCAGCACGGGTCCCGGACTATGTGCTGTCAACCCCGCCCCCAAAGCACTTGCAGCCCCGGCCAAAGTTTTAGTTAGGGGTATATAGTACAAATCATGGACAGGTCACAGGCTGCAAATTTTTGTTTACTGCCTGTGACTTGTCCGTGATTTTTACTAAAAATACATGTGACTTAAACCTACCCTTAGCAATAATATTTCCGAACTCATTAATAACAGGAGAGGTCCCAGGAGACTGGGGCTAATGTAGTGCCCATCTTGAAAAAGGAGGAGCGAGGGCACTATAGGCCAGTTTGCCTGATTTCAATACCTGGGAAGCTACTAGAGCAAAGTATAAAACATTCAGTTTGCAAATATATGGAAGATGAAGGGGTAATCACTAGCAGCCAACATGGATTTACCAAGAACAAATAATGCTAAACCAGTTTGATTTCCTTCTTTGACAGGGTAACTGATGGATGGGGGAAATGCAACAGACATAATATACCTGGACTTCATCAAGGCTTTTGACACAGTCCCACATAACATTCCACATTTCTACAGCTTGCTTTATCAGACTCAACTGAACTATCATTAAGTGGATACATAATTGGTTAAACAACTGTAAACCAAGACAAAACTATTAATAGAATGATGTTGGGATTGAAGGGAGGAGGTCTCAAGTGGGGTTCCACAGGGTTCTGTTCTGGGTCTGGTCTTATTTAACATCTTTATTAATTACCTGGATGGTGGGTCTAGAGAGCATAGTAATAGAGTTTGCCGATGACAAAGCTGGGGGTTGTTGTCAATATGTAGGAGGATAGAGCTAAAATTCAGAGGGATCTTGATAAATTGGAGAACTGGGCTACACCCACCAAAATGAAATTCAACAAATACATGTAAGGTGCTACGTTTAGGGAAGAAAAACTAAATGTACAAAGAGAATGGGGGAAAACTAACGTGAGTCAGCAATGCTATGCTGTTGAGGGGGGGGAACCCCAAACCCATGCAAATGCAATTTTAGGTTGCACTACCAGAGGCACATCATGCAAGTCATGGGAGGCGATAGTACCACTCTACTTGGCACTGGTTAGGGCTCAGCTGGAGTACTGTGTCCAGTTTTGGTCACCAATGTATAGAAAGGAGGTAGAAAACCTGGAAAGAATTCAGAGGTGAGTGACAAAGATTATCGAAGGGATGGAATGCAAGCTATATGAGCAAAGGCTGAAGGAATGGGTATGTTCAGTTTTTAGAAGAGGAGATATGACAGCAGTCTTCAGATACTTGAAAGACTATCACAAAAGAGAATAACTTTTTTCTCCATCTTCTTATGGCAGAGAGCATGCCAAGAGGCAGTGGGTTCAAACTACAGCATAGCAGATTTAGGTTAAATCTCAGGACAAATTTCCTAATGGAACACTATCTCAGGAGGTTGTGGAAGCTCTTTCACTGCCTTTTCAAAAGGAGACCAGATAGCCATCTGTTTTGGATGGTCTAGACAATAAATCCTGCATCTTGGCAGGGGGCTGGACTAGATGAACCTTGTGGTCCCTATGATTCTATTGCAGGATCCACAATATCATTAATTTAGAGCCTTTTTTTTTTTTTAAGTCATTGAATAGCAAACCATTCAGTCTTAAACCCATTATGGGATGAGAGACTAGGGAAAATAGTGGTGAGATTTATGAAATGGGATTGGATTCAAGGTAGGTGGCTTCTAGTATGGATTTAAGGGGATTATGGTAGGGAGCTGGAGTGGGAGAGAGTTTTTGTTTTTAAAACAAACATCTAGGCTCTTGTCTTTGACAAATTTTTGGTGTAACTGATATGATTCTTTCATTTTAGCAATTACCTGTTAAGGTGTCCAGAGGTATTTAAGCCTTTGTGGTATCATGTACCAGTTACTACTGTTGGTGTCTGATGGGACAATACAACACACCCCTGCCTCATCCACAAACAGACCACACTGAGGCCTTCTTGCGTGTCAACATCATTTTTACAGTGTTTTAATCCCTCCACCAATACATAGCAGTGTCTCCACACCTTTACACATTGTATCTCAACTTTTAACCCCTTCTCTAACAGGAGCAAAGCTAAGACATCTACTCAGAGGACCCCCTTTGTTAGGCTCTCAGAGATTTCTGTTTCTCTCCTTTCCCACCCCAAGCACACCTTCCTGTGTGCTTTTAGACAATTTCTGTGTTAACGGTCTAATCAGCTCACCATCCCAATCTGGCCTGGTAATCAGGTACACCTCTGTTCCATTAGGCCTTCTCCAAGGAACCTAACAGTGAGTAGAATGCTGGCTCAAGTGCTAGTCCTCAAGACTCTGTTGCAGAGTCTGACACACGTTCCCCAGTAATGGAGCAGTATGAGGGAGGGACACAATTTGCCATTGGCCCTGGGACATACTGGGGTAATGCAGATAAGGGAACAGTTTCTCCTGTGAGCTCTGCAGCAATGTGGGGATGGGTCCCACCTGCTCCCCAGACAGTCTTCCCCCCCAGTTACTCACTGCAAGAAAACTGGAAGTCTCATCCAAGGGGGTTAGAGGCAGGGAGCAGTGGCCAATACTAATCCCTACACCCTTCTTTTCTGTTTTCTCTAGGCCTGCAGTTTGAGTTCATTAACCCTATCTTTGAGTTTTCAAAGGGAATGAATGACCTACAGCTCAACGATGCTGAATATGCACTTTTAATCGCCATCAACATTTTCTCTGCAGGTAAAAAGCCAGAAAGAGGGCAGAGAGCAGCAGCACTGAATCAAAGGAAAGGAATGATAGAGCAGATGTGGGGTCAGAAGCAGAGGAGGAGTGACAAGAGTATAGCAGAGGGGGCAGTATCCTAGTATGGGTGCTGTGGTAACACAGTATCACACATGCTCTGAGTAATTATGAGGGGAAGTCTCTACTGCTTCTTGACCTGTACCAAATTAACTGAAATGTAGTCTGTAGTGTCTCTTCTAGAAGTCATCAGTTTACTGAATGCTCATGTCCCTTGGTGTAGGGTAGTAGTGACATCTAGTGGTCAGTGAGAGGTATTTTGGAGTCTGTGCTCATTACAGCTTCTTAGTCATTAAAGGGCCACACAGAGAAGTTGTCAGATCAGTCTTGTCTCTAGTCTTTGAAAATTTACACTGAGGGAATAGATATTTTCCTATTTCATTATTTCTCCCAGTAACTCTCCTGCAAGAGATTCTCCCATTCCTTCCTGATGGATCACAGCCTCACATCTCCATTGGGACTGGAATGTGAGGCCTAGTGAGCTAGACCAGGCTTCCCTGGCTCTGTAACCTCCTGCCACAAAGTAAAATCAAACTTACTCCAACTTTCAAAACATGGCTGATAAAGACTGACATAAGAAGCTGATTCTCACAACTACTGTCTTGCAGGAGGCATCTTGGCTGTATGCTATCTCACAGGGAGAGTACCAGACAAGACTCAGGGCTAGTCCAGGGATTAGGATTAGCTTTAGCCTGTGTTGTCAAGACTGGCCAGGCTGCCTACAACTACCTACTAATGTCTAACCTGCTTCCTGGCAGACCGACCAAATGTGCAGGATCAGTCGCTGGTGGAGAGACTGCAGCACACCTACGTAGAGGCCCTTCATTCTTACATTTGCATCCACAGACCAAATGTAAGTGCTTGGCTGAGTCCTAAAAAATGAATCAACTCAGGTGTATATGTGAGAGTTGATTTTATGATTATTGTGCTCCTCTAATTCCCCACTCCCTGAATGAATCTTCTGCAGTCAGTGGTCATGCACTGTTTCCTTCAGCTATTCCCCCAATAGCCAGCAACCTCGTACCAGTCCCCTACAGGGCCTCCTATTGTTAGAGGCTGGAGCTGGAGAAGTTATGAGTAGCGCTGGGCAAAATGTTTTCAAGGAATAGTTTGATGAAAAATGCACTTTAACCAAAACTATTAATGAATTGGGCAAGTAGTTTAGGTCAGAATTTTTTTTGAGAAATAAAATCATGGAAATGTAGCCCTAGAAGGATCCTTGAGTGGTCATCTAGTCCACCCCCCTGCACTGAGGCAGGACCAAATAAGTCTAGACTACAGGCATTATACCTGTTCTTAAAAACCTCCAATGATGGGGATTCCACAACCTCCCTTAGAATCCTAGTCTGGTGATTTATTTATCTTTATAGTTAGAAAGTAATTTAGGTTGGATATTAGGAAATCCTATTCCTAAAGATTAACCCCTTACTTAGCGTACTTTTAGGTGACATGGTCTAGAATAGCTCTTAACATACAGTATTTGAAAAACCTGTTATCAGGTCTCCACTCCATCTCCCCCAGCCCCGATGGAGCATGCCAAGCTTTTTTTTAGGCTTTCCTCACAGGTCAGGTTTTCTAAACTATCATTTTTGTTGCTCTCCTCTGGATTCTCTCCAGTTTATCCACATCTTTCCTAAAATGGTGCATACAGAACTGGACTCAGTATTCCAACTGAGGCCTCACCAGTGCAGAATAGAGCAGGATAGTTACCTACCTTTCGACATACAGCATTCCTGTTAGTATACCCCAGAATACTAGCCTTTTTCCCACAACTCCATCACATTGTTGTTTCGTATTCAGCTTGAGAGACCCTATAATGCATGTTATTCACTCTCCTTCCCTGCTAAGTAGTGGACCTATGCATTCTCTTGCTCTTAATGTACTCATAAAACCTCTTCTATTGCTTTTTGTGTTCTTTGCTAGATGTAACTCATTTGTGCCTTACTCTTTCTGAATTTGTCCCTACATGCTTGCACTAATCTTTTTGCTTATCTTTAAAAATTTATCCATGTTTCCACATTGGTTTTAAGTTCATTAGAGAGCTCCCGGTGAGGCCATATTGGTCCTTTGACAGAGGGCGCTCACTTCTCATGAGCTTCTATAGTTGGCCAGGTGTGATGCTGCGATCTGTTTTCTCCTAGCACCTACTGTAGGTTGTCAACCTTACTGGGGGTCTGCAGTGGTTCAGTCCTTCAATCAAATCAACAGTCAATATGAATGAGCAAAGATATCCCTTCCAGGGTAATGAGTTTAAACACACAGTCAACCCTCATGTGGGTCTTCAGCCCTCTTTCTGGGCCCTTTAACAATCAGGCTTCTCAACAGGCTTTGTCCCTTTCTCAGGACTTATGCTATTTCTCCAGTGGGAAAACTCAGGCTTTCCCATTAGCCAAATCCCAACCCAGAGACCCTGTAAACAGCACCCACATACTGCTTCCTCCAGATTGCTGCTGCTATTTCATGGGCATTTTACCACATAGCCCTTTCCTTTCACCCATTACCTTAAGGTTACAGTTGTCAGATCCTCTTGTTCTCAGGGCCAGTAAATCAGGCTACTGAGTGCCTCTGATTAGATTAGATTCCCTGTCCTTCACTCCTCGCTAGGAACTGACCTACTTAATTCTGCCACCTGCAGTTCCTTTTATCTGAGGCTGCTGTGCTCTGATTGGCTGTTTCTGCGCAGCCTTTCTAGGCAGTGGTGGAGGACCCACCTTTGCTGCTCCTTTCCTGGGCTGGGATATGGGAGGACCACAAAGCCTCCAGCAGGGGGCCTTAAAGGGTCAGGCACACCGTGTAACAGCCTCTTACTAGTCTTTATATCTTTCTTGCATTGGGATAGTTTGCTATTGTGCCTTTAATATTGTCTCTGAGAAACTGCCAGCTTTCCTGAGCTCCTTTTTCCTTAGATTTTCTTCCTATGGCACCTTACCTACCAGTTTTCTGAGTTTGTTAAAGTCTGCTTTTTTGAAGTCCATTGTCTTTATTCTGCTGCTCTCATTCCTCTCCTCAGAATCATGAAATCTATCATTTCACAATCACTTTCATTCAAGTTGCCTTCATCCTTCAAATTCGCAACCAGTTCCTCCCTGTTGGTCAGAATCAAGTCTAAATTGGCTGTCCCACTGGTTACTGCCTCCACCTTCTGAAACAAGACGTTGTCTCCAATACATTTAAGGAATTTATTGGAAATTTTGTGTTTTGCTATATTACTTTTCCAATAGATGTATGGTTAGTTAAAGTCCACCATTACTATGAGGTCTTTTGTTTTGGATATTTCTTTTATTTGTTCTAGAAATCTCTTACACCTCCTCCTCCTGATTTGGTGGTCTATAGTAGACCCCTACCATGACATTGTCCGTTTTCCCCCTTTTATTTTCACCCAGAGACTTTCAACTGGTCTGCCTCCCACCTCTTGGATCTCAGAACAAGTGCATTTTTAATGTATAATGCAATACCTCTTCCCTTTTTTTCCCCTGCTTTTCCTGCCTGAACAAGCTATACCCCTTTATATCAATATTCCAGTCATTAGATTTATTCTGCCAAATCTCAGTGATGACAATTTAAGTAATAATTTGGTTTATGTACTAATATTTCCACTTCCTCCTATTTATACTCTCTACTCCTTGAATTTGTGTATAGACATCTATTATGATGAGCAGATTCTTTTACTGTTTCCCCTCTTGTTGCTCCTATGAATTTATTGTAATTTTTCATTTTACCTTCAACATCTATCTCTCTATTAAGATCATTTTTTGTTATATCCACCTGTAGGTTTATGCTACCTGCCCCCTCTGAACCTGGTTTAAATCCCTGCTCACTAGTTTGGTGAGCTGATGTCCAAAGATGCTCTTCCCTTTGTCAGGTGGAACCCCACTCTTCCCAGCAGTTCTCCTTCCCATAACAGCATTCCGTGGTTGAGGAAGCCAAAGCCCTGTCAACACCATCTCTGCAGCCTTTTTTAGACTTTTCATTCTGAAACAGCTTTTTCAGTCAAAATTTAGTTAGATTTATTCTACAAGACATGAAAAAGTTGAAACAAGAATTGTTTCAGGTTGAACAAAACATTTTCATTCAACCCAAAATGATTTTTTCTCATTTTTTATTTTGGCCACCAACCTAAAATATCAGTTATTAGTTCAGCTATAGTTATGAACTCCCCCAGCCTATAATCCTGCACCATTCCCAGCAGCACTCTGCTGGGAAATGCTGAATCTGAAGTAGCTGTGATCTCCCCACACTGGTGCTCCTGTCCCATTCTGTATTGGGAGATGCTGGTATCAGAGGATGTGAGCTTGTGCTTTTAATGCATCCAGTAAGTGGTTTGTCTTGTGAGCAAGATTCTGGATTTACTTATGATTGTCTATTTGTGTGACCCTGCAGGACCATCTGATGTTCCCTCGGATGTTAATGAAACTGGTCAGTCTTCGGACTCTAAGCAGTGTCCACTCCGAACAAGTTTTTGCCCTTCGACTACAGGACAAGAAACTCCCTCCCCTGCTCTCAGAAATCTGGGATGTGCATGAGTGACTATGTGCTCCCAGGGCACTGACCTGCTGAAGTAACACCACCTCCGATCCCTTGCTAACAAGAAGCCAGCCTCCCCTCTCCAAAGCGCTGAACTAGGGGCTGGGCTGGGCTGGGCAGTGCAGAGTGATGAGCCTGTGGTTTCTCTGATGTGATGAGACTGTGCATAAGGCATCTGGGAGAGATCAGATGTTTTTGTAATCTTTGATTTAGTGCCTCCTAGAAATGGGATCATGTGTGAAACACCTGAAAATGGTAGAGATGAACATCTCACCCCAAATGTTTCTTCAATGTCTGTCTTTTTTCTAAGTATGTGTTCTGGGGTTTTGCCCCCCCATCTTTCCCTTCTCATTGATTCTGAAAGTGAATTTGCAGGAACTTGTTAAACGTTCACTGAGAGCATCCTAGCCCCAAAGGCTTCCCCAGGGTTCTTAGGCAGGGTTCCCTGTGTATGTGGACTTGAGGAACTCAGGGAAGCTTATATGGATGTGCTGGGGGTTTTCTTATATTCCCTGTATTTAAAGTCTCTATGATGTGCTGTCCTTCACAAAGATTCCCAGAGAAGAGGCTGTTGGTCGCATTCCCTCTTTGTGAAGCTTCATTTCTAGAGCTGTCCTTTCATTCTGGCCCTCCTTGGGCAAGTAGATCCGTGGAATGTGCAGTGCCATTTACTGAAAGTTATTCTGTGGACATCTTGTATGTACCATAGAGAAACCATGGATCATTTAGCTGTTTTTTAAAAACAAGATTGCCTATCATTATAGTATCTTTTGGTTTGCTAGCAAGTGAAAGCAATAAACCATGGAATAGATTTTGTGTTGAGGTTTGTGGAGGAGAAGAGAGAGGAATGGAAGCATCAGTGTCTGGGCAGTAGAGGTGGTGGAAGTATATCAAGAACCATGAAAATGTTAGTATATTTAGCGGGTTCCAGTGAGACTGAAGATTATCAGCTGGGGACAGAGAATGCACTGTATTTATAGCATATTAGCAGGAATTGCCTAATCTATGGGCTGCACAACTCTCTCAGAATCCTGTCTGCAGGAATATTGAGCATAACCACCTCTGTCCAAGTATTCTCCCTTATGCAAAAGGTCTTTTCAAGTGTATGGTCATTTGTTAGTGATTAGTGGGATGTGGAGGTATCTTGGTATGATGAGTACCCTTCTGCTCTTGTATATGAAACAGGGTTAAAAAAAGAACTAGATAAATTCATGGAGGATAGATCCATCAATGGCTATTAGCCAGGGTGGGCAGCGATGATGTCCCTAGCCTCTGTTCGCTAGAAGCTGGGAATGGGTGACAAGGAATGGATCACTTGATAATTATCTGTTTTGTTCATTCCCTCTGGGGCACCTGGCACTGGCCACTGTCTGAAGACAGGATACTGGGCTAGATGGGCCTTTGGTCTGACCCGGTAACGCTGTTCTTATGTACTTCTTAAATCCTCTCCTTTCCACCTTGTGCATGGTAAGACTCGCCAGTGACCCCTTGGTCCATAAATATTTTAGTATTTAGAGCAATAATTGGTTTGACAAAACAGAAAAATGTCATTGCAAAATGAGTTTCTCATTCTGCAAGAAAAAACAAACAGTATTTGATCCCAGATATGTAACCCCAAGTCCTCTGGTTTCATGTATTTTGTCTCTAACAGGGATATATGTTTGCTTGCCCAGTGAGCATCCTGAGAGGCTGGGTTCACAAGGCTCATAGTTTTGGGCTGTGTATGTGAGCACCAGGCCTGTGGCAAAGGCTTTTTGTCCATTTTGCACTCAAGGTTGGTCCCTGCCTTTAGCCTTCATTCTGCACCTTTGTAAAGCACTTGTAATAATCTGTAAAATAATCTGTTATTTTTTATAACTTGTTGCAATTGCAAAATTTCTTGTTTAAATCTGTATTTTTAACTAATCTGTTTGAGAAATGTTAATGTTTATACAAAAGAATAAAGCCTAATACAGGATTTTTGACTAGCTATGATGCACCATATTTTAGTGTTGGCATAAAGTCTTAATCTTTTGAACCCCAGGATGGTTATAAAAAAGGGGAAAACCCAGCAGGGAGGAGGAGAAAGTGTTTGAGAATGAATGACAGTATGGCTCCAATTTAACTTCCTTCACCCTCTCCACATGCAGGATAAACCTCCTATGAGAGTCCTCAGATTGCTATACATCTTTATGTGACCCATACACCGCTGTGATACGAACCAGAGATGGTTCAGTGCGTCCAATTCAGCACACGGAGACTACAGGGCCCAGCATGCATATTCCATCTTGATCGGTACTACCAGGGTCAGGGGAGAGCGTTGCATGCTGGGATCTGTAGTCAAGTGACCCGCATCTCCCGCACGGAGAGGTGGGGGCTGCAGCCTGTTCTGGGTTATGCTCATTAAGCCCCTTGCCTTCGTTAGAACACGTAGCAAGCGCTGGCTGGTTCCCTCTCCTGCCCTGGGGGGCTCCCGGGGTCGCAGCGGGCGGCTGGCTGCCTCAGCTTCCTCCGTGCCCGACCGAGGCTGGTGCGCCGCGCAGCCTCCAGCGCCCCGCCTCTGCTGCGCCGTGCGGTGCCCAGGTGCGCTCCCTTCCGCCGCGCTCAAGTGGTTCGCTCCTTCCCCACCCCTCGGTGGTTCGCTCCGCTCCAGGCTCTGGATGCGGAACTGGCCGGTCGGCTCAGAGCAGCGGGGGGCGGCGGACGCGGCCTGTGGGGACAGGTAGAGGCAGGCTCCGCTGCGGGGGCAGAACCGACGGCTCGGGAGCCGCGTGTGGTAGGGGCTGGAGGAGCCGGGGGTGCGCGTTAGGGGCAGTGCGGGCCTGGTGTGGGCGGGCGGTGTGTACCCTGGGGGCGGTGTGGGGTGATTGGGAAGCGGGTGGGTAGGCTGGGAGCAGGGGGCGGTGTGGGGTGATTGGGAAGCGGGTGGGTAGGCTGGGAGCAGGGGGCGGTGTGGGGTGATTGGGAAGCGGGTGGGTAGGCTGGGAGCAGGGGGCGGTGTGGGGTGATTGGGAAGCGGGTGGGTACGCTGGGAGCAGGGGGCGGTGTGGGGTGATTGGGATGGGTGCGTGGGGGAAGGGGTGGTTACACTGGGAGCAGGGAGCTGTGTGTCTTGAGAGATGTTTGGGGCTGGGAATCACTTGTCCTGTTTTCCTGAACAGCTGGCTGCTGCAGTGTTGTTTCTCCTCCTCTACTTCCCCTGCTGTATCTCCTCCTTTCCCTGAGTTGTCTGGGACTGAGCACTGCAGCTGGGCCCTGCTACAGATCCCTTCCTTCCCCAGCCTTGCGCTGTGGTGATGCTCTCTCGTGATGGAGAGTCCTTTGCAAGGTCACTGCGGGAGGGGTAGGATGTCACTTAAGCTTCTCCGAGTTGTTGTGGACAGATATTTCTATCGGTCTTTGCCCCAATCTGCCATGGGCCCCAGGTACATTATGTCAGAGGCCTAAAAGCACCCTGCAGCTCACACTCTGAGGTGGTAGAGTTATGTGACGGCTGCTTTTGCCACGGGCAGCTGTGGCATGAAGGCTGCAGTCTGCTGTTTGTGCTCGGGGCTAGCAGGATCCTGACTGTACTATGTGTGATTTTCAATTCCTGATCTTATGGTTGTCCAGCATATCTAGATCCTTTGGATACATTCTGAGGTGTTAGTTGCTCTTCTAGATGAGAGAGAACCTTTTCAGTATTTCAGGCTTTTTCCTGCTCAGGGTTAGTAAAACCTTCAAATGGTGGTGGTAAAAGGGCTTTCTTTAAAGGAGGCTTCCTGATTTCTCATTGAGAGCTGGTGTTTGATACAAGTACAGTATACCATACAAAGTGTGCTCTCTCCCCTTGAGATACAAAATTATGTGGCTTTAGCCGGGAGTGAATAGTCACTGCCTTTAGAAGCTGTTGCTAAGGTGTCTCTTTGCTGAGGAAGGGTGATTTTCATAGATCTTGGGGGTAATTAGTAGTGGGAAATTACAAAGATATATAATGAGTTTATGATGGGGGTGTATATCCTTCACACAGGCTCATTAAAGCAGGGATAGAAAGAGAAGGTAGTGGCAGGCGAGGGGAAGAGATGAGGGCTCGGAGAGGAAACTGATGCTCTTTCTTCTTCTCTTTCCACCCAGGAAGGAAGTGGTTAGGAAGTTCGCAGACTAGGAAGCTAGGAGAAACAGGGCAACTGACCATTTTGCTTGCGGAGAGACTAGATTTCTTGCAAAGTACTCCATACATTGAGGATTTCTTTCCAGGGGGAAGGATGTCATTCTTTGCTGTTTTGCTCTTTCTTTGAACCAGGTTGAAAAAAGCTTGGGTCCTAACTCTCTTCGTTGGGGTAGGGTGAAAGAATGGTACAATTAGAGGTGCCAGTTGGAGGATGCAGTCCTCTGTTCCTTGCCCTCTCGCCCCACTTCTAGTATCCAGAGCTATTTTAGGTGTATACTGAGCAACATTTTAAAATTATTTAAAAACACACAGCCATGCAATCTTAACTTGGCCCCCATACAGATAGCAATAGGAATTGGGAATATAACAGTTCTTTACCTCGCCCTCCTCCACCCCCAACAAATCTGCCACTTTCTCTGTGTTTAACCTAACTCCAAATCAGCATTCTTGTTCATGCACTCCACCAGACCCTCACTGTGCTCTGTATAATACCACTGATCTGGGGATAACTTGCCACTGGTTGAGAGAGGCTAAGGGGAGGCATAAGGGAGTGAGATCATCTTCTTTCTTATGGCTTGGGTGGGTAGAAACAATTATACATTTATATCTAGATTTAATAGCCAGCGTGTTGCTGCAGATATGATGTGTTCCATTGTTTGTGCCTGGTGACCACAGTCGCATACAGGTGTTTGCCTCATTTTCCATTTAAATAGGATTTATTCACATATCCCATGAGATGTCCTGATGCAATACGAAATGCACCAGTCTTTCTGACATAAGTCAAAATCGAGTGTTTCCTTGTCACGATCAATGAAGAGCTGTTTGTTCTGAGTGGATTTCATGGGGCCACAGGATCATCATAAATAAATGTTGAGTAGCAGGTTGGCATCTACAGGAGAATCTCAGGCATGGGTGTTGGTCTAGGGATTTAACATCTTCTTGAGTGATTTAGTGGTGGGACTAAAGGAATGTTCATGAGAAATGCAGGTGATATTAAATTAGGAAGAGGTATAAATGACTATGGGGATCTAGAGAGAATAAAATGGGGCAGATTTAATTTGCATCGATGTAGCTAGTACATTGGGGAAAATGATCTAAAGTAGCAGTTCAGTAGAAAAATGAATATTTGAGAAGCAATAACACAGAGAACTATAAAGTGAGAGTGGATAGAAAATTAGATGCGAGTTGGGTGTTTTTGCTTTCACTTCATATTGCATTATATGAGCAACATAGGCAGAAGCATCATGCCATGGAGCTGGGAGGTGATACTTTTTCTCCTTGTCCTTTTGACTAAGATCAAGTGTAGTGAGTTGAATGTTTGATATGTTCTCTGTTAGGGTACAATTGCAGAGAGGCACTGTAGTAGGTCTTTTTATTTTCTACTATCATCCTTTGTCTCTGGTGTGACTGCTCCTGGGATATTGCATTCAATTCTGGGTAATTCCATCCCAGAATAGAGATATGAGGGTCTGGAAAAAACATAAACTTTTTGGGAGAAAATATTCCCCCTCCCATGACCTGGCATGGAAAAATTGGAAATTTGGGGAAAAATTGAAAAGAGTGAGTTACATGAAATATGTTCTCAAAACGAACAATGAAATAATTTTTAGAGTAATGTTTAGAATAATATTGTTACTGATGCCCTTCAGTCCTTCAAAATAACAAATTTTCTAATAACAAATATTTAAAAAAATATGAGTTTCTTCTGCATGATAATGTCAGGTCAGATCTATTTACATACTATTTCTGAGCCCAAAGGATATAACCTTCCTTTTTGTTTACAATAATATTGATGCATCCTATTTTCAACACTTTTTTTCATATTTGCTAAAAGGCAAAAAAAATACACCTAAGTAGTTTAGTGTGAAGCTGTAGCTCCATCCTCAATGCTAGGTATATGTTGTTGTTGTTCAAATCAAACCTAAATAATTTATACACATTCATTTAATAAATATTCCAAACTGTATTTTTTATGTGCTAACTAAATTGTACATAATACATTTCTCATTCTTAAGTAAATCTGAGCAGAACTAGCTGAATCTTGAGAAATCTTTTCCTAGTGGGGTGATCTACAAAGTTGTGGAATGATCACAGTATCTTACCTCGGGGAGGATTATGCTGCTTGTCTTCATAGATTTTTAAGGCCAGAAGGGACCATTATGATTATATAGTCAGACCTACTGCATAACACAGACCATGGAATTCAGCCAGTTATTCTTGTATCTAGTGCCGAACATCTGGCTGAGCTAGAGTATGTCTTTTGGAAAGATATCTTTATTTAAAGATTTTCAGTGACAGAGAATCCACAGCATTCCTATGAGAGCTGTGGGAGAATTTTTTATGACCATCACTTAAAAATGTACTCCTCATTTCTAGTTTGAATTTGTCTTACAACTGTAGGGACTAATTTAAAGAAACTCTAAAGAATCAGCCCACTGGAGTTCAACACAAATGGCTCTTGCTGCTATAAACCTGAGGACTCCCAGCCTGGATGGCAGTGTATCTTTGTGTCCAGCAGCCATTGAATTGTGGGGTGTCGTCCTCACTGGTGCTGACTGCTGTTTTTCCTTTACTGACTAGCTGGCAGAACTGGTGCTGCTTTGGAAGTGAGAGGTACGGTTTGCATGTGCCTAAGTTGTCCATCCTGCGGCAAATCTACTCTTGCTGCACCCTCAGAAATTGCAGTCCAGTGAGACTCTGCTACAAGTCGAGGTCACTATATAAAACAGTGCATCAATTCTGTAACTCAGGCCAATGTGGCCTGTGAATCTTCTGTTTCTTCCACAGCCTACTGAGCATCTTCTAGCTGTGGCAGACCCAAAAGCAGGGGCTGGTCTTCATGTTGACTTCAATGTACCTTGTAATATCTAATTTGAGCGCTCCCTCTCATTTATTTGTAGGTTAGTCTATGGTACTTGTCACCTTAAACAAGAATGAATTAATGCTTGTGACACTCTTGAGAGGTAGGGAGGGATCGTTATCCCCATTTTACATATTGGGAACTGAGGCAAAAAGAGAGTGACTTACCCATGGGGTCTTGATGAGTCTGTGGTAAAGCCTTGAATTGAACCCAGTTTTCCTGAATCCCAGTCTATTGCATTAACCACAAGAGCAGATTTTCTCTTGCCCTTGTCCCTGCCCCTTCCCCCTAGCAAGACTGCACATGTAGTGTTAACAGTTTGCTGATTGTTTAGTAGGAAGGAAATGGTGGTTCTCTCACCTCAAAACACTCATTTGTGGGCACTTGCTGCTCTCAGGTTTTTGCCCTTTTGGGGTGCATTCTGCTGATCTTTGATACCCTTTCTGCCCCATGGCAGGGGGAAGTTTAGATCAGTGTTTCTCAACCTTTTTGACACAAGGAACCGGCTTGCTATCTTCCTAAACTGTGTCAGGAAGATCTCAGGGACCAGCTCTGGTCCCCAGACTGGTCATTGAGAAACACTGGTCTAGATCTTTGTTAGGTTCTGCTACTTTTTCATTTTTAAGTGAATTTCCTGCTGCCGAAAAGTGTGGAATTGACAGCAGTGGACACTGAATAGTCAGCATATCCACAAAACAGGTAAAACCTGAGCAGCTGGAGTGCATGCTTTCCTGCCCTTTTTCTTCCCAATGGGAATCAGTCCTGCTCCAAAGAGGCCCTTGTGGGTTGAGACTGGATGTTCTGTCCCTATGGCCTGTTCATTTGTGGGTATTCTTCAGATATTGGGAACAAGGGGGCTCAATTAGTGTCTCTTGCTATGATAATTTTGGTAATAATGACACCTGTTCTATAAAATGTGGACTATTACCCACCAAAGAAATTTCTCACAAGGAGTCACTGAGCTACCATTAGATGGTAACTACTTTCTGTGACTTGCAGTTAAACCAGACTAGAATTGATTATTTTGCACTCAAAAACTCAATTTCCCTTTCCCCATAGTCATCTCATCTCATCACTTGTGTCCTTTACAAATACAGGATTTCTGTTCTCCCTTCATGCTGTAGTCACCATCCTGGGTCTAGAAGGGTCCTTCAGAGCCCAACATGCTGCTCCTTGCTTGGCCCTAGGTATTGCTTTAAAAACATTTCCTTTACCCATACCTCCCTGCCAGTGAACATGCTTCCTCCATTGGTTTCCCAGCTCCTCTGGGTCTTCCGTATAGCAAACTACTAATCCAGAAGACACTGGGTCCATCCACTCCATCATTTCCAGCACTGGCCAGCTGTCAGAGAGAAACCAGGATTAGAAATCAAACGGAGAACTAGGGCTAGTCAGGATTGAGAGGCTCTGGGCTGTAGGGGCTGGAAGAGAGTGAAGGAAGTATGTGTGTACAGTTTGGGGCAGTCATGGAGTGAAATCTGTAAGGCTTGGTCTACACTACGCGTTTAAACTGATTTTAGCAGCGTTCAACCGATTTAACGCTGTACCCGTCCACACTACGAGGCTCTTTATATCGATATAAAGGGCTCCTTAAATCGGTTTCTGTACTCCTCCCCCTGAGAGGAGTAGCGCTAAAATCGGTATTACCGTATCGGATTAGGGTTAGTGTGGCCGGAAATTGACGGTATTGGCCTCCGGGCGGTATCCCACAGTGCACCACTGTGACCGCTCTGGACAACAATCTGAACTCGGATGCAGTGGCCAGGTAAACAGGAATTTCCGCGTGAAATTTTGATTTTCATTTCCTGTTTGCCCAGCGTAGAGCTCTGATCAGCACGGGTGGCAATGCAGTCCCAAATCCAAAAAGAGCTCCAGCATGGACCGTACAGGAGATACTGGATCTGATCGCTGTATGGGGAAACAAATCTGTTCTATCAAAGCTCCATTACAGAAGACGAAATGCCAAAGCGTTTGAAAAAAAAATCTACAGGCTACACAGTGCTGCATGACAAGCGTAACGGGAAGCCAGAGACTCAAATGGACGCTCATGGAGGGAGGGAGGGAGGACTCCAGCTATCCCACAGTCCCCAGCAGTCTCCGAAAAGTATTTGCATTCTTGACTGAGCTCCCAATGCCTGTAGGTTCAAACACATTGTCCGGCGTGGTTCAGGGAATAGCTTGTCAATTTACTCCCCCCCACCCCCCGTGAAAGAAAAGGGAAAGAAATCGTTTCTTGACTTCTTTCAATGTCACCCTATGTCTACTGAATGCTGCTGGTAGACGCGATGCTGCAGCAGTAAAGAGCAGTATCCTCTCCTCTCCCCTGCCCGGTGGCAAACGGTGCAGTAGGACTGGTACCCGTCCTTGTTATCAACCCGTGAGAGCTCCTGGCTGGCTTCAGGTGAGGCTGGCTGGGGGCGCCTGGGTGAAAATAGGAATGATTCTTGGTCATTCCCAGTAGATAGTACAGAACGGCTGGTAACCATCCTCATCATAGTAACTGGGGGCTGAGCTCCATCAGCCCCCTCCCTTTCCTGTGTAAAGAAAAGATTCTGTCCTGCCTAGACTATCATAGCAGCGGCATGCTGGGCTCCACTCCCCCGCACCGCTTAATGTCCTGCCTGGACTGTCATAGCACTGGGAGGATGCCTCCCCCTCATTTTATCTCACTAACAAGTCATTGTTTCTTATTCCTGCATTCTTTATAACTTCATGACACAAATGGGGGGGACACTACCACGGTAGCCCAGGAAGGTTTGGGGAGGAAGGAAGCAACAGGTGGGGTTGTTGCAGAGGCACCCCCCATGAATGGCATGTAGCTCATCATTTTTGCAGGATCTGACACGGAGCAGCTGTACTCTCTGATACACTGGTTCTCTAGTACACTTGCCCCATATTCTAGGCAGGACTGACTCTTTTTTTAGAAACCATAAAGGAGGGATTGACTCGGGGAGTCATTCCCAGTTTGCCTTTGCACCCCCGGCCGATCTCAGCCAGGGGCACCCATGATAGCACCAGACAGTACAGAAGGACAGATAATCGTTATCTCATTGCTAATTTACACCGGCAGCAGACGGTACAGAACAACTGGTAACCATCTCTGCTATCATGCAAAAGCAAATGAATGCTGCTGTGTAGCGCTGGAGTATTGCCTCTGTCTGCGACATCCAGTACACATACGGTGACTGTAAAAAAAAAAAAAAAAAAAAAAAAAAAAAAAAAAAAGCTGAACGGGCTCCATGGTTGCCGTGCTATGGCTTCTGCCAGGGCAATCCAGGGAAAAAGGGCGCGAAATGATTGTCTGCCGTTGCTTTCCCGGAGGAAGGAATGAGTGATGACATTTACCCAGAACCACCCGCGACAATGATTTTTGCCCCATCAGCCACTGGGCTCTCAACCCAGAATTCTAAGGGGCGGGGGAGACTGCGGGAACTATGGGATAGCTACGGAATAGCTACCCACAGTGCAACGCTCCGGAAATCGACGCTAGCCTTGGACCATGGACGCACACCGCCGAATTAATGTAGTTAGTGTGGCCGCGTGCACTCGACTTTATACAATCTGTTTTATAAAACCAGTTTATGTAAAATCGGAATAATCCCGTAGTGTAGACGTACCCTCAGTGAGTGACTGGATTAAAGCTGGGAGAAAGTGGAAGGGAGTGGGGATGCTGAATGAGGGCCACAGGGGTCAGTTAAATATAAAAATCTATTTTAACTGTGATTTTATGTGCTCCTGAATTTCATTCTCTTTGGAGATGCACAGAGAGCACTGAGACCATTTGTTAGCTTGCACTCCCCTTTTCCCCCTTCTCTCTGCTCCTGACTGGGGAGGTGTTGGGGGCTCCCTGGAGTCCCCATCAGACCATGATTTGAGTTTGCAATGTCCTTGCCCCATTTGTAGCACACAAGGGGTTGTCTGAAGAAAACAAACGGGTCCTTTCCTCCCTCCCCTCTCCTGTGGGGGAAGGGAGAAATCAGTGAGGGGGGAGACCAAGGTGGTCTGTCTCTTAAACCAAACCCAAAGGTGATCAAAAAGAGGGTCTTTCAGAAGGTATAGTGTATTTAATCGGGATAAGGTCTGCGTCCAGCCCCTCCCTTAGGGTCACTTCACTATCCCTCGTCCGTGCAGTTTCAGAGATGGTGAGGTCTAGACAAAGTTTTCTAAACATCAGAGGAGTGAAGTTCTGGAATAGCCTTGCAGTGGGGGCAAAAAATCTAACTGGTTTAAACACTGAACTTTATAAGTTTATGGAGGGGATGGTATGATGGGATAGCTTACAATGGCATATAGCCGATCTTTGACTGCTAGCAGCAAATGTCTCCAATGGCTGTTGAAAGGACACTAGATGGGGAGGGCTCTGAGTTATGACAGAGAATTGTGTCCCAGGTGTCTGTTTGGTGAGTCTTGCCCACATGCTCAGGATCTAAATGATGGCCATATTTGGAGTTGGGAAGCAATTTTCCTCCTGGTCAGATTGGCAGAGACCCGGGGGCTATTTCACTTTCCTCCGCAGTATGGCTCCAGGTCAGTTGCAGGCTTAAACTAGTGTAAGTGGTGAATTCTCTGTAACTTGAAGTCTTCAAATTATGATTTGAGGACTTCAGTAACTCAGCCTGAGGTTATGGATCTCTTACAGGAGTGAGTGGATGAGGCTCTGTGGCCTGCAATGTACAGGAGGTCAAACTAGATGATCATGATGCACCCTTCTGTCCTTAAAGTCTGACTGACATGCATCCGACTAAGTGGATATTCACCCACAAAAGCTCATGGTCCAATACGTCTATTAGTCTATAAGGTGACACAGGACTCTTTGCTGCTTTCCTTTTTGGTGATCTGCAAAATTGAACTGAACAGTCTGGTTTGGGAACCAGCACCATGGGACTTCTCCATTCACTTTTGGACTTCCCTCCCGCCATCTCCAGCATAGCTCATTCTTTTTGGACTGTGCCCTTCATTCTCCATAGCAATGATCTAGGGTTCTCCTTGATTAGCCCAGGGTGGTCTGTAGATGATGGTGAATTAACTGCATTCTCCCTGGATCGGGGGAGAGTGCGGTTGCAAAGTCCTTGATCAATTGCAGGAATTGCTACCTCTGTGCAGGGGTGAGGCAGTCACCACAGGCACTGTAATCTGTTCTTGGCCGATGGGTCTCTCATGTCTTCCAAGGTTTAAGAAGATTCACGTGATAGAAGGAAGGAAACTAAAATCTATCTGGTTTTATCTTAGAGTCCACCTGTCCTTCCTGCCTAACAGCTTCAAATTGACCCTGTCATTAATTTTGACTTGGCAGCAAAAGGACCTGGTCATCTGTGCAGAAAGTCCATAAGTGAGCCCCTCTATAATTTTGTTCCTGTGCATATTGGGTCTTCCTTAAATTCTCTCTGGCAAACACCTTTATGTCCCGAATCATTCCCTTAATTGTAAGATGTGTTGGGTTGTGCTTAAGGCCTATGTCCTGTTCCTCCCAACCCTCCCATGGCAAATCCAAGATTCCCTGCTGTTGGCAACCATAAAGTAACTCAAAGGCAGAGAACCCTGAAGATAGGATTGCTAATTTTGGCTGGATGTATTCCTGGAGATTTCATCACATGACATAATCTTTAATTCCGGAGACTCCAGGCCAATCCTGGAGAGTTGGCAATCCTACCTGTAGAGGCCTGCAGGGCCTCCTTTATGGTAAACAGACGCTGCAAGAATAGTTGGTCCCAGTGGTTGGGGTCGCTACTAATAAAGCATCTCAACATTCACTTCATAGTCTTGTTAAATAGTTCGCTGGGCCATTTGTCTGTGTGTGGTACACCAAGGTTTTACAGGGACTTGACCTTCAGAATGGAGCATAGGAGGTGAAGTTAATCCCTTGATCTGTTACTATTTTGGGGGGGAAATCCTATACATGAGAAGAGCTTCAAAAGTTCTGGTGGTACCACTGTATGTGTAACAGAACAAAGGGGAACAGCCTCTGGATATGTGGTTGCGTAGGTGACTATCACTGATATGTACTGAAGCCCCAGTGTGCTCTTTTCTAGGGCACTGACCAGGTCCACTCCAGTTCTTTCAAAGGGTGTCTTGATCAGGGGCACCCTAGAAATCCCGTTGCTGCTGGCTAACTGCTACTCGGTAGGAGGAACTGTATTCTCTCACCACCTGATGCATGCCTGGCGAGTAGAATTAGGCTAATACCCGGGACAGTGTCTTCTCTCTTCACAAGTGTCCATTGCATGGGATGTTGTGCACAAGCTGCAACACTCTCTGGTGGTACTTTCATGGCGCCAGCGGCTGGAACCTTCACTATCCCTTTTGATTTGATACAGGCACTCTTTCTTCAGTGCAAAGTGTGGATGCTGCTCACCCCACTGAGTCTCTGCTACTTCCCCATTTGTGGAGGCCAGTTGTTCATATGCACAGCTCAATGTAGACTCTTTTCTGTTCTTGCATAAAACTCCCACCCTGTAGGAGAGCTTCCAGGTCCTGACTGCTTATCTCTTCTTTCCCTGTGGGTTGACAACTATGTTGCTTGGAATGATCCCTCCTTGGGGTCTTTGGCTTCCCCAAGATTTGCCAAGTTCTAGGGAACTGAGTGCAACAATTGACCTGGATCCTGGTTCATTATATGAACCTGTTTGTTAATGACTTGCCAAAAAATGGACAATCCTAGCCTATAATTATGGGACAGGGCAATTTTTTGGCAAGAGTTACTGTTCTCACCATAGTACGTGTCCCCACTGTCAGCTGTAGACTTTTGCTGGGATATCTTCACAGATCACCATGTATATACTGTGGGTGGATCATAGTTTTAGGGGTGTCATTGTCTCCTACTATAGAGGCCTGGACCACCATCTGACTACAACGAGGTTGAACCCTCTTCCACTGGTCCATCACCAGCACCATCAGTTTTAGTGGGAGTCCTTTTCTATATGCAGGTTTCTGCAGCCCAACCGTGGGCATTTTCACATTCCATAAGAGTGTACTCTCTCTTTTTGTCCTGTCTGCCCACAGGAGTAGCAAGTTATCGGGTTGATGTTTCCAGGACCTTTCCTAGATGAGGGTGAACTCGGTTGTGGAATAGTGGCTGGACTCTGAGTTGTGGGTCCTATTTCAGTTGTTTGAGGTGCATGACAGTCCCATTGGTGGTGTCGGCGCCTGACCTTGCTCCCTCCCCCCTAGACTACCCATGATCTAAAGCAGTGGCTTTCAAACCAGGGGTCGTGACCCAGAACTGGGTTGCGGAATGGAAGGGACTGGGTCATGGCAGCCCCAGTCAGCACCGCTGACCAGGCCGTTAGAAGTCCTGTAGGCAGTGCTGCCCAGCTAAGGCAGGCTAGTCCTTACCTGTTCTGACACTGCACTGCGCCCTAAAAGTGTCCAGCAGAAGGTCCAGCTCTTAGGCATGGGGGACATAGGGCTCCACATGCTGCCCCCACCCTGAGCACTGGCTCCGCAACCCATTGGCCAGTTCCTTGCCAATGGCAGCTGGGATGGGCAGTGCCTGTGGGTGAGAGCTGTGCGAAGCCGCTTGCATACCTCCACCTAGGAGCCGAATTGGCTGCTGCCCGCTTCTGGGGCGCAATGCGGTCCATGGTCCAGGACAGGCAAGAAGCGTGCTTCTGCACCCCCGCTGTGTCGCTGACCGGGAGCCACCCAAGGTAAGCTCATGCTCCAATCCCCTGCCCCAGCCCTGAGCTCCCCTGCAAACGTGAAGCCCCTTGCAGGACCCCTGATCCCCAGCCCCACCCCAGAGCCTGCACCTAGAGCCCTGACTCCCTCCCGCACCCCAACCCCCCTGTCCCAGCCCAGAGCCCCCTCCCACACCCTGAAGCCTTTATTCCTGGTCCCACATCGCAGACCTCACTGCTGCACCCCAACCCTCTGCCTCAGCCCTGAGCCCCTCCCACACACCAGACTTCTCATCCCCAGCTCCGTTGGGTCATGGGCATCAACAATTTTCTACAACTGGGTCACCAGAAAAAAGGTTTGAAAATCATGGATCTGGAGGACATCTTTGGGTTTGGACCTGTCAGAGAGGACGTTACTGGTTTGTGTTCATCCTCCTCGGTCTCTCTCTGTTATGTCCCAGGCCTTATGAAATCCTATATTAGCTGCACTGCATCTGATAATTTCCCAGGGGAGTGCCATAATACCCACTCTCTGCCTTTTATGGACGCTGTCTGCCTGTCTTTATAAGTTCAGTCACAATTGTCTTGGTCAGTTGGGCCCCTGATTTTTCTTCCAAGTGGAGCTACTTCCAGTAGTGTTTCCTCAAGTGCTGTGCTACTATTTGGGGTCTGGCCCTCTTAGGGGAGCTCTCAGATCTAAAACATTGGTAACAGGTTTCTTCTGAAATGTGCAAACAGTCCAAAATGGCAGACTTTACCTCTGTATAGTTTTTAGAACAGGCTAAGTTCAGGTTACTGTAGGGTGCCTCTGCTGGACCCATGCAATATGGGGCCAAAGTTGAGGGCCACCAGGATGCTCGTGTCACCCTCTCAAATGTAATTGAAAGGCCTCAAGATCATTGTCTGGGTCCCATCTTGGTTAGCTTCACGGGTACTGTCAGGGAAAGTGCCCCTCTTTAGAAGCTTAACCTGCTTGGGCTTCCTAAGGACTTAGGGCCAGCACTACCTGTTGTATCATTTCTTTTTGAAACTTTTGCTGCTGGGCCCTCAAGAGCTGTTGGGTGGTTTGAACTTGCTGTTGGTGGTCCAATGCTGCAGCAATAGCTTCTGGAACTGCTGTTGCTGAGTACCTTGCTGTTGCTGTATCTCCGCTAGCCACTTATACCTTATACCTCCAGTTCCATCTTGTTCAGATCTGCTGAGCTCTGTTCCCCTCTATGGCTTTTACTTATTTATTTATTTAAATCCTCGTATCAGATGTAATTATACCCGCATTCTCTACTGCTTGTAGCAGGTTGGGAGCTTCCCTGAGACCCTACCAGACCACAATTTTGAGTTGTTTATGATTTCCTTACCCCATTTGTAGCACACAAAGAGTTGTCTGAAAAAAAAAAAATGAACAAAAAGTTCCTTTTCTCTCTTTTTCCCTGTGTGTGTGTGTTGGGGGAATCGGGCCGGGGGGAGACAAAGGTGGTCTGTCTCTTAGGCAGTCATTCTCGTCATGCCTTTGGGTTAGGTTTATCAGCAGGTATAGTGTCTTTAATTAGGATTAGGGTCTGCTGCTCTCCTTTTGGGCCATCCTGCTTCATATCTGGTTTGTGCAGTCTCAGGGACAGCGAGGTCTGCAACTATCTTCCTCTTTACTTATCTGTCCCTGTCACCAGCAACCTTCTTCCTGTTTGCCACCTCTTCCTGTGGCAGACTTTTTTGAATTCTCCCCCCCCACTCATTGGCAGAGTGAGCCTTACAGGTGCTCCTAATTAGTGCTGGCTGAGCCCAGAAGAGTTTGTTAGCCTCTCCGCTACTAGAGTGATGTGTCCCCTCATACTGACCCATCTTCCAGCCTTTCTAGGTTGGGCTCACTGGAGTAGGGAATTTCTGTGCCCCATGTGCAGCTTGTGGGGATCCTAGGGAACCTGTTACCTGCCCTGTTTTGGCCCCTCCAAGAAAGAGCACTGAATTTTCAGCTTAAGGATCATTGTGTCATGACAGATGTGACTTGCTAAACAAGTGGTGTGACCAGTCCAAAGGGCCTGGTACCTAAGTGAGGTGAGAAGCTATCAATCAGTGACCATCTTTTTACTATTTGGAGAAATGTTCTTTGCTCTTCCCACTGCCCTCTTGTGATGTGTCGTCTTGCAGGCCCTGTCCCTGACTTGCAACTGCCTTATCTGGAGGGTAGCACTGTGACATCAGAAATAACTTGGTGAATAATCGAACAGTTAAATCCTTGTTTGTTTGCATCCAGCAATTTTTAGTTTAAATGTCTTATGCTAATTGTCCTAACTTTGTATCAAAGCTGCTTTTTAATTTTTGATGACTGCATATCTCTGGTGTTTGGCCCTTAGAAAATGGCTTCTCATTTTCTGTAGCATCAGAACTCCAGCCTGCTTGCTGCGTAGACAAATTGGATATAAAAATCCCCAGCACGCAACTCAGGCTGAGAATGTTTCCTCTTCAAAAACAAAAGTTACTAAGATGTTACAACAGAAAATTTTAACTTTTGGCAGTTTGGAAATTCCCATCTAATCCAGTTCAGAGCAACACAATTTCTTGGTGTTCATTGTCTTTAATACAGATTGTACGAACATATATTTTTAACTGAGATTTGAAGATAGATGGAGTTGATGAGGCAAAGATAAATAATTAGTAAACTGCTTCAGATGTAAGGAACTACCTTGGAGAAGGCTCTTGTACCTGTAACAGCACAGTTTTATGAGGAACAGAGAAGAGAGAGGCTGAAAAAGCATAGAAGGAAGTAAGGGAGATAGACTTTAAATATATGGATATGTATCTATTTCATAGAACTGGAAGGGACCCTGAAAGGTTGTCAAGTCCAGCCCCCTGCCTTCACTAGCAGGACCAAGTAATGATTTTGCCCCAGATCCTTAAGTGGCCCCCTCAAGGATTGAACTCACAACCCTATGTTTAGCAGGCCATTGCTCAAACCACTGAGCTATCCCTCCCCCACCATTGAGGTTGACTAGAGTAAACCCTTGGAGATTATTTAAAACAATATAAATTTTAAATTGGATCCTGCCATGATGGGGAAGCTTATGGAGTTGTCTAAGGGTGTGGGTGATGGGATTTGTACATGAGAAAATGGGCATCAGAATTCTGCATATGCTGGAGTATGGAGAGTTGAGGGGATGATTACAGAAAAGGGAGTTGCTCTAGACAAAGTGAGAGAGTACCTTTTTAAACCTTATTTTTAGTGTTTAAACTGAAACTAGAGTTAAGAGTTAATCCTGTGGATCCGTCTTGTGAGTAGTGTGCTGCAAATAGAGTCAGGTCTGACTCTGTTCTCCCACATGAGTGTATCGCCATTGCTTTCTTCCATGAAACAGTCTCTTTGTGGTAGGAGAGAGCAGATACAAATATTTATTTAGAGACCTCACTCTTCTCCAGTGATCTCTCCACTAGCTCCTAATCTGCTTCTGAGGCCAATCCAAGACCAGGGTCTTCTCTCCAAAGCCATCAATGGGTGGGAACCCA
Organism: Gopherus flavomarginatus; assembly: GCF_025201925.1. Classification (NCBI taxonomy): domain Eukaryota; kingdom Metazoa; phylum Chordata; order Testudines; family Testudinidae; genus Gopherus; species Gopherus flavomarginatus. The sequence continues at coordinate 87,331,110 of NC_066621.1, forward strand.
GCTACATCAGCAACCACATCTCTGTTCATGAAGACAGCTGTGCTCCTCTGGGACAAATGCTCTTCTGATTGCAACTGGCTGTCACACCTGGCTTGCCCCCTCTGCACTCTGACCACTCCTGAAAGAGTCTCATGCTTGTGTTAATGCATAGCCCTTTGGAACAGCAGCACTAGGGTGAAACTGAAAATGACCAATACTAGTGGGTGTTTGGGGAAGCTTTGAAGAAGCAGCTGTGGCTGGGTGAGTGATGGATGCTTTGTCAGCTGGGAGCGTATGGTATGTTTTCAGTTTTTAGTGAATGCTAATGATCTCTGATGTTTGTGTTACGTCCCTAGGTGGGGAAAGCCCTTTTGATGGGAGGGTCTGTGCCTGTGGCAGATATCAAGGTGTCATGTAGCACAGGGGCATTCAGGTGTCAGGAGGTAGATATTTAATTGCCAGCTCCTGGGCAAAGCTTGTTTGTAGTGTGGGCAGCGCTGAGAGCTTTTGTTTATGAGCTGAGAGAAGGGTATGGCTGCAGCTGCTGTATAAATAGCTCTGACAGGCTGGGATCTAGGGAAGAGAGATTGGGTTGCTATGGAGATTGATCTGAATCAGATTACCTGCGGCTCTTGTGCTCCAGCCTGTGCTTATGTAGTGGCTGTGTGGCTTAGTATGTGCTGTGGAGCATGCTGTGATCAAGAACTCAACTGAAGGGATGGGAGGGAGGAAGGAAGCCACTCCCTGGCCAGTATCTGGCAAGATAGTAAAACCAATCACTTGAGCAACCAAGAGCTTTAATCTTCTGGCCTCAGCCCTGTGAGGCAGGAACAACATCCCTATCTGTGGGGTGCATACCATTTGTTTGTGTGTATATGATTCTGTTTCTTGTAGCGTGTGTGGAAGTTATGATGAACCTAGTTGCTTCTGTTCACTAATGGCTTGGTGGCAAGCTAACCCCTAGAGAAAAAGTGACTCATAGATGCCAAAGCCAGAAGGGACCATTATGATGATCTGGTCTGACCTCCTGTATAACACAGGTCATAGAACTTTCCCAAAATAATTCCTGGAGCATAGCTTTTAGAAAAACATCCACTCTTGATTTAAACATTGTCAGTGATGAATCTACCATGACCCTTGGTAAATTGTAGCAGTGGTTAATTACCTTCACTGTTAAAAATGTACATGGATTAGAGAACTGACTTCTGAGTCTACAGGGTGTTTGTAAACCAGCTTGGTGATGCTGATGGTTTGAGGGTCAGGGGAGAGAATATCTTCGTGTATTAAAGACGTCCTTTTGGAGGATGTTCGTGGCTTGCTTACTGAGTCCTCCTAACTGGGCTGCTCTCCAGAATGATTTCAGTGAGCTGCTCTTGTTACTGATGAACACCATCTCACATTTCGCTCTTTAAATCATTTTAATTTGAGTTCCACTGTTAATCTGCTCTGTCTCCACTGCCTTCTGGTTAGGTGGAAGGTTCTAAGTAGTCAGGATGTGCCTTCTGCCCTGTCAATAAGGAAGTTTTCCTGCTTTAAGGAACACTTGTGCTCAAGGCTTGATGTTGTTAGATTCTTTTTGCTATTGTATGTCTTTCATTGCGTTTTTCTCTTGCTTGGTATTGTGCCTGCTATGGTCCAGCTGCACTACACAAATGTGTTGCCATTATCTATGTAAGGCATGCCTGCAGTGCTTCTAAAATGCATTCTGTCCACATACAGACCTGCACCCAGGTATTGATATCTTTGTTAGGAGTAGATATCCTTTGCCTGCATTGTTGCCCTGAAAGGGTGGAGATCAGCACCAAGTGAAGCAGTTGCACTGGTGCAGCAAGTCCTTCCAACTCTGCCTTTAGAGATTTCTTTACATTCTGCAGGCTCCCCAAACTGACCCTAGAGCACCCAAGGTCTATACTGAGTTGTTCTTAGCTCAGCTGCAGAACTGTGACATAAAACAAGAACTATCAGTTCCATGTACTTATTTGTTAATATTGCAGTAGTACCAGATGCCACAAATGGATTTGGGGCCCTATTGTATTGTTCACTGTTTAAATACAAAACTTCTATTAGACTATTAAATGTTAGTACAAATGTTGTATGCAGCCAGAACTGAAAACTCACACGAGAAATGAGTGTGTCTTCTGCTTCTGTTAGAGATCATTGCAAACAAATGCCACATCAGTCAAACCAATGGGGAAAATAACTACACGAAGTGCTCTGACCCACTTTAAAACTACATCCTCAGATGGGAGTTGCTGGAAAGAGAAAACAGAACTTTGGTGAAATGATACTAAAATTACAAACACACTCATTGGGCAGTACTACCTCTCACTGAGTGAATGTTGCATCTCTAATACCTTCTTCCTTCCTCTTTGAATTATTTGGGATTCACTACCACACATATGCACTAGCTAGTCCTGATATACTTGTTCCTGTTGACTGTAGACTGGCAGATACCTGTCTCCGGATTGTCAAGGGGTGAAACATGAGAGACAAGGAACCTTAGTTCTTCTTCGAGTGCTGTCCCTGTGGGTGCTCCACTGTAGGTGACGGTGCGTCCTGGCGCCGTTGATCGGCGATTTTCGGTTGCAGTGCCTGGTCGGGACGCATGCACTCAGTTGGTATCTCCCGTCTTGTTAGAATCTTCCTGAGTGCATGCGTCCCGCACCCTCCTCAGTTCCTTTTCAGCCGTCCTCGGCTGAAGACGGGACTCGGAGCAGTGCTGATCCTCTTCCCTGGTTTTTGAAGAAAACTATTACAAAGAACATAGAAATAGTTAGTTGGTAACATCCCAGTTGTTTCCCTTCCTTTAGAATAGTTACTTAGTTAAAAAAATAAAATAAAAAAACTTCCTAAAGTTTGTCTCCCACTGAGACACTCTCCCTTGGCATTACTAGTGCAATAATGCCAGGGGCTTCAAGATTCAAGGAATGTGCTTCCTGTCAGGACTTTATGCCAATGTCTGATGGACACTCATGCTGTGTGAAGTGCCTTGGCGAGACACATGTCCACTGCAGAGCCTCAAAACCAGGGCTCGTCCTGACAGACACCTGTGGCTGAAACTGCTTCTCATGCAGAAATCCCTGCAGCCACCTCTGGAGACGGGCAATGGCAAACCCTCTCCCTCACGTTCCCCGCCAGGTCCGAACCAACCGGGAGCATGGCTTCACCCTCTCTGGAGCAGAGGCAAGAAGCTCTGCAGCTGCCTATGGAGCACGACAGTAAACCCGCTCCCTCACGCTCCCCTGCGAAGGCAGAACAAACTAGGAGCATAGCTTCACCCTCTCTGGAGCAGAGGCAGGAAGCTCTGCAGCTGCCTATGGAGCTGGGCAGTAAACCCGCTCCCTTGCCAGGTCAGAACCATCCGGGAGCCCGGCTTCACGCTCTCACGTGAAGAGGCAGGAAGCCCTAATGTCTCCTCTCAGAAACACTCAAGAGGGTAAAAAATCTCCTGCAGGGTCTTTACCCTTGGTGCAGTCAGCGCCGAGAGCAGGCAACTCTGACTGCCTATGCGCTTTACAAGCAACTCTCACAGGGCTCAAAAGCAGGGACACGACTTCTCGCAGCAGGAAGCTCTCCTCAGCACCAGTTCCCCTGGCACTGACAATGGACCTGGTGCTGACAACACATTCCACCCCAGCACCGAGCCTGCCCGCAACCCCCAAGCAGATTCAGACCCCCTGCGGGGCTCTCACAAACAGCTCTGGGCTCCTGCAAAAGTGAAACTAAAATCAGACTTCATGCTCTGCAGCACACCAGCCTAGGGAGCAGCAACAATTCCTGCACCAGCAGGATATCTCTGTGGCCCCTAAGCCTGACTCTTGGATCCTGGACAGGGAGCACTCACTGTTTGAACAGCAGCTCTCCTCATGTGACCGGATACTTTCACCGATAGTGAGAACAGCACACAGCAGCAGGTAGAGTTCTCCCTGCCTGAGTTTTCACCCCCCACCGGAGCCAGACATACCCCAAGACATGGGGCATCATAAGAACCAGCCTCAGTTTCCCTACTTTGTTCCCCAGTGGCCAGGACCCATCTTTTTCCTACCCAGTGCCCTGGCTTCAGTGGTACCCGTGGTCGGCTCCTGCCACTGGTCCTCCTTGCGCCCCTTCTGCCGGACCGCAAGCTCGTCCTATGCCTATATCCCTAGCTCTATCAACATCTAGAGCTCCTGAACCCCCTCTTCAAGACATGGGCTATGAACCCTTCCCTGTTTACTGGCTCCTGCCTTGCCATCAGCCGCAGAAGTCGCCCTTATGACTCCATCTCCACAAAACTTGGACGACTTTATGCAATTCCAGGAACCTTTTAAGAGAATGGCACTCAGCCAGGGCATCCCTTTTGGAGGAAGTCCAGGAGACACAACATAGGCTTCTCAAAATCCTCCAACCCTCTGCACCTTCAAAGATAGCACTACCCATAGAGAAAGCTTTCCTAGAACCAGCTGGTACTCTCTCGCAGACCCCTGCCTCCATTCCACCAACATGCAAGAAAGCTCAACATAAATACTACATGCCCGTGAGGGACATCGATTTCTTATTTTCCCACCGCCAACCCAATTCTATTGTGGTGGAGGCAGTGACGCACAGAACAAAGCAGCCACACTACCGGTTCACTCTGTAGGACAAGGACCTCAAACGTCTTGACCTCCTGGACTGCAAGGTTTAGGGTCTTCTACTTTGCAATTTAGAATTGCAAATTTATTCCACCCTCCTTGCAGGCTCTGACTATGACAACTACAACAAGCTCTTTGATTTGCCTCCCAAATACCGGAGGACAGGAGAGCAGACTTCTAGTTAGTCCTTGTCGAAAGTCAGTTGGTGTCTAGGATGGCACTACAAGCATCCATGGACATGACTGATCCAGCAGCCCGCACCACTGCAGTGGTGATGCGCTGGTCTTCTTGGCTCTTGGCATCCGATATCCCCAAAGATTTGCAGTCCAAAGTGGAGAGCCTCCCCTTTGACAAAGATAATCTCTTTTCCAAAAAAAAAAAACACCAAAAAAACCCAAGTGAAATCTTTCACACTATGAAAGACTCTAGAGCCACTTTGCGCACATTGGGCATATACCCGTCCCTCCCTAGGAAACAATGGTATCAACCTTACCAAAGGCCTAGTGCACAACAATATCACCAACCCTAGTCCAGACCATATGACACTGGGAAAAACCACAACAGACCTGCTAGACGCAGGCAAAACCAGGCACAACCAACTACTTCGCACCATCGGGTAACAAACAATTTTGAAGTGCTGGTCGGGGGTCTACGCAACCACCACTTGACTCCGCCACCTATTTGCCCATTTGGCCACCACCTCCAGACTTTCCACCATGTCTGGCAACAGATCCTGCAGGACCGCTGGGTCCTGGAAATAGCTTAGTCAGTTTACTTCATCCCTTTCCTATTTTCCCAGTCCACCCTTTCCTTTTCCCCGTCCTTCTTAGGGACCCCTCTCGTGAGCACCTTCTCTGCGTGGAGGTGGCTCATCTTCTCCACCTAGATGCAGTCAAACATGTGCTGACGCAACATCGGGGAAAAGGATTCTACTCCCAAAAGAAAGGTAGGGGGTGGAGACTATATTGGACCTACGCCAACTGAACAAGTTTGTACATATACAAAAATTCAAAATGGTTGCGTTGGGCGCAATAATACCCGCACTGCACAAGGGGTCTGGTTCACAGCCCTCACCCTACAAATGCCTATTTCCATATATACATTCATCCAACCCATCAGACATAGTTTCTGCATAACACTGACTCCGCCAGTCAGTCAAATTTATTTGGGCATAAGCTTTTGTGGGCTAAAACCCACTTCATCGAATGCATGCAGTGGAAAATACAATAGGAAGACACACACACACACACACACACACACACACACACACACACACACACACACACACACACACACAAAGGTGGTATGGCAACACCCATTTTTTCATCTGTGTGTGTGTATATATCTATATATATATCTTCCTACTGTATTTTCCACTCCATGCATCCGATGAAGTGGGTTTTAGCCCATGAAAGCTTATGCCCAGATAAATTTGTTAGTCTTTAAGGTGCCACAAGTATTCCTTGTTCTTTTTGACAATCTCAATACAGAGAAAGACGCGTCTTCTGTACTGAGATTTGTTAGATGGCTATATATCCCTCTAGACATAAATTCACCAAATCCTATGTATTGGACTTCCAGTCTTGTAGATGATGCCATTGTTGACTGAAGTTTTCTCCATGTCTTGGTACAAAGGAGAAGAAGATAGAGAATATATAATATACTTCTTTTTAGATGTCCATGTTTAAAGGATGATCCTTTTTCTCACCCTGGAGTAACAATTCTTTGAAAATCTATTTATAACAGATTTGTGGACCTAAGCACAATGAGGAATAGAAATATTTTCATATGCTTAACAGAAAATTTTTTCTTTCAATGATAAGATTAACAGATCTGGACCACCCTAGAGATAAATGGAACATTCAGAGTAGAAATGGTAATTGACATCTGAAGACCTGAGTTTGATTCATTAAGATGAATTTCCCATGCTCTGCCATAGCATAAATTGTTCTAAGTATATTTTGAGGGAAAAGCACAACAATCTGTAATTTAGGAAAGTGGAATTGAATTATCCTGGCTCTGGAAGTTGTCTCAGCTGGAGGACTTAAGCACTGGGCATTCCCTTGTTGCCAGTAACTAACAGGTCTGGTTCTGCTCCTGAACTGCAAGCAGGCTGAAGTATCCATTGTAATGGATCTGTGGCCCTTATTTACTAGAATACATTTTTTTTTTAGATAAACACAGATAAATTTTCCTATTGTGTATTATAAACCAAAATAAATAATAAATGCATACCATTCTTCCTGACTCAAACAGTCAGGGAGGGGCATGTGTGCAGATGTTGGACAGGGATAAACCACTGGGACTTTTAGGAGAACCCAGTGTAATATTCTAAGTGGGATATCTCAGAATAAGAGAAAAATCCTTCTTGATTCCCTCCCCCACCTCACATACCCACTTTGTGTGAATGAGTATATTTTTTGTTGTAATTATGTGCATAGATAGACTCTTATTTTTCAGAAGAACCTAAAACTCCAGAATATGGTGCAGATCTTTCTGCCAGGAGCCATGCTAGACTCTAGGTGAGTGTCTACACTGGAATAGAAGACCTGTGGCATGGCTGCGGCTGGCCTGTATCAGTTGACTCTGACTCGCAGGACTTGGGCTGTGGAGCTAAAAATTGCTTTGTAGACGTTTGGGCTTGTGCTGGAACCTGAGCTCTGGGACACTGCAACGGGGGAAGGTTTTGGAGAGTGTCTTATGTCCAGTATCCAAAGACTGTACTCAGAAAAAGTATGCCAGTATTAAGCATGTGGGACAGAGCAACCTTCAAGGAGAGCAGTCCCTCAGTGTCAGTCTTGCTGCTCTCTTGGAGCTAAGAACTCCTCCCAGTTCAGGTCCAAGAGGCCTGGAATGAAGAAAAAAGGAGAAGATTCAGATCAGGATCTGGTGGCTTCCCCAAGTCTCAGTGTCTTTAGGTCAGAACAAGTCAGCCAGATCTACGGCTTGGAGGAAGAACAGCAAAACCTCTCCAATAGGCTTCATTCTGTCTCCAAGGAGAAGCACCAAGCTTCCATTTTAACAGAGAACTTAGTAGTTAAGCATTCTCCTTATCCTCATTCACAGAGAAGAAAGACCTCTCAGACTTCAGCCTTGAACAGAAGGCGAGAGACACCCAGGGAAAGCTTTCCCCTCCAAACAGCTTTATCCCCAGACTCCTAAATGCTGTCGTCATCCTAGATGTGAATAGCAGTACTCTATACATCTCTGAAGAAGCGGCGAATTGTAAGAAATGGGGGACAGCCAAAAAAGAGAGTGCTTTTCTCCAGTTTACTAAGGAGAACCCTGCATCCCTTCCATCTGGTTATGGTGTATTGTGACCATTGAGAGTGTGAACAATCAACCAAATACAGACCAGTCTCATCTTGCGCACATCTAACATGCGTGAATTCAGCTTTGCACAGTTGGCAAAAACAAAAAAAAAAGAATAACAATTTTAATACTGTACCTGTAGTGCGGGCGATTCCGCCCACCATTGCACTCAATGTAATTTTGACTATACGCGATTTTCGCTTTATGTGCTAACAGCGGAACGTAACCCCAGTGTAAGATGATTCGCCTGTATAGAGACTCTGAGGCAGTCACAAAATTCTACACAGTGCTTAAATCTAAATCTGCCTATGTCACATTTCCCAAGGTTGATATTCTCTGCCATCATGGCACTATTAAACTTAGTTTATTTTTTTATGTATCTATATTTTTCAATTTTCATAATGCTGCAGATTGTTTAGGTTTGAGTTGACAACTCAAATAAGACAGTTCGCACCTTTCAGAGCAATGGTTTCAGGCTGTCTTCAAACTCAGCATTATATTATTTACACTTTTTTTGAAGTTTTCATCGAAACCATGAGGTCTAGGAATATATTTTATATATGAAAGCTCAGATTTTTGGAGCACAGTTCTACAAGACTAGGTGAATTCTACGGCAATAGAATCCCAGCTGCTCTGGGATTGGTGACAAATAGCACTGATAATTTATAAATAATCAGACGTACCAGACAGATTTTTCTTCGACTGAATGATAAAATTAGTGGAGGAAGAGGCTTGAAGTGTGTGTGTGGGGGGATAGATAAATAAGAGTAATGGGACAGAATAAAGCAAAAGAGAATATAGTTTGAACACCAGGAAACACTTTTTTACTGCAAGATGCATTAAGGTGTGAGATAGGCTTACAGAAGTGGTGGGAACCCCATTGCTTGGGAGTCTTATGACTGGATGACTGGACAGAGCTATGGAGAAGATACTGTAGGGAGCAGTCCTGCTCTGGCCTACATGTAGCATTGGAATCTCAGAGAATGAGACCTAAAAGGATTTTTCCTATTGTTACCCATTTTGACCTGAACAGTTAGTCAAAATTCAGAGTTTCATGGGCTGCTTCCACTTGGAATCTTTGATTCACTGCTGTTTGTTTATAAAGAATGGACAAAAATGTCGTTTCCCTGAACACAATAGGAATAAAACAACAGGAGGCAGTTTCTTTGTTCCTGTTTCCAAGCTTTTTTCTAGTGAGCATGCTACCCAAAAGCACACTTAGGTTTTTCCCAGCATGACATGCCACAAATGCTTCTCTGGTTTTGTCTGGGGCTTCCTTGATGTCTTTGAGCTTTTGGGGTTTTTCAGCTGCTTCTCTCTACACATACACAGAACTCCCTCAAACAGTAACAGGTCCTTGCTTTTACATTCACACCCTAGGAAAAAACCCTCAAATACTATGTTTCAACTCCAGCTCCAGCCTTGTAGGCAGCCTGTATTTTGGGTAATGGCTCCTATTGGTTTCCACTGTCTGTTCTGTAAAGGAGCATAATTGCTTTTTACATTAATCCTGAACGAAGGGCGGCTGTTACGCCCGCCAGCTTCAACAATGTTTCACTCGACTGCCAGCAGGAGCACTACCTTTAGCTGTTGTTTCCTGCTGTTTCTCTCAGGAGCTCATACTCAAATTTACACTGTGGCCATAAATAAAATCCATTGGGTGGTTCTGAATCCTGCTGCTGTGATGAGAGGATGGGTCCTGCTGGGTGTTTGGCCCTAGCACAGTCTCTAGTGTGCAACCCTGAAATTCACTTTAAATCTTTCTGCTAAGTGAGGGAGAGTTCCAGTTTGGAGTCTAAAGTACTGGCTGGACAGTGCACCTCAGTCTGGGTAATTCAGAAAGGACACAGTAGAAGCAAATAAATGACATGGCTTCATGCACTTGGAACAGGATCTGTGGGTGGTCAAGACTATACATAAAAGTGGGATCTATGGGGAAAGGGTGGCATGGGACCAGAGTCATGTATAAGTGTGTCAGCTGTTCCTGTTTCTGTTGCTATAAAACAGCATCGTGTGAGAGGCCGGATCCATGAAAAACGTCCCATTGCTTTCAATGGGAACAAGAATCAGGCCCTTGAGGAGGATTGGGATGCTTAGCTTTCCAATGGAATGTGGCACACAGCTCTGTTGTCCATCCGTGATCCACTCTCCAACTTTGTTTCAAAGTACTACTCCATAAGATCATGCCTCAGGCCCTCACACAAAACTCTGCTGTTGATGCATATGGCACTGACCCTATCTTCTCTCTTGGTTTCAGATTGAACTTGTCAGACATTTCCATGTGGATTCTCTTCCCTGAGGCAGCTGCAGTGGCTGACTGGATGACTGGCTTCTGGCTCAATGATCAAGAGATGCACTGAGATGACCTAGTGAAGGGGACGAGACAATGTTGCAGAAGATGATCTGCCCCCAGTTACTTGACTACCTTGTGATAGTTGGGGCCAGGTAACCTAATAGCCTCCCAGCTATGGTTTTGCTAGTGGTGGGAGGGGACTGAAGACTTGGCACCCCCTAGCTGTACTCTCAAGTGCCAAGCAAATACTGTTCAGAATATTTATAGAACACTACAATGTGTAGAATGTGCAATTTTGAAATATATCCTATGAGAAAATTATTAATATAGGCTAGATCTCTCTTTCCCTTGAGAAAGAGATTTATTATTCAGAAACCCCAGAAATTATTAATTATCCATAACAAAACCAAATCAGCTGGTATTGCGATTCTAGTGTTTAGTCCTTTCACTAATACTCATTTATGTAAGTTCTTGGGCTGCTCTCTCTATCCTTATATAAAGAATCAAGAATGACTTTTAAAATGTTTTTTATTAACTACCAATAAAATACAAGGGTTAACATACTCATTCAATAGTCAATTAATACTGAGTGGTTATAAAATACAGAATTGATTCTTACAGTATTTGTCAAATACACAAGTAGCATTTGTTGCTGATCAAGGCTTATTTAGAACTTTTTTATTTATTCAGTAGCTATTTCCTGCATCTTTTTACAATACTTCATTCATGGGTGTATTCCTAAATGGATTAAACTTCCATTTCCAAATGCAAATGACTTAAACATGTTATAGTGTGTCCCACCATCTTTCCTTTTCATGAGACGACCTTGACAAAACTAAAAGTTTATGTTGACTAAACAGGGAAATAATGTATTTGTTATTGGTAGATGATGACTTTTATTGGCTTACAAGGCCAACTGGACTTATTTTAGAAAGAAGTCTGTGGCCAGAGTAGTTTGTCAATTGTACTTAATTTTATTTCTTGACTTCTCTGTAAGAAATATCAGTCCTCTCCAGATATAAGTGTCTCACTGTTTACTGAGAGAGGAGGAGAAAATATTTAATATATATTAGTTTCTTTTAATAAAGTTTATTAACTGGAAACAAGGAAGAAACAGCACTCTCTGACCAGAGAGCTCTCTATAGGCCACCAGTGGTCTGTGGGAGAACAGTATGGGAATTACTCTATTAAACATTTATACGTTAACCAGTTTTTGCAATTTGGAGACTATAAAGTGTAAATTCCACTTTAAAATTTTAAAAAATACATCTCTGTTTACAAAAACGTATCTTTTAAAATTTACAGGATGATATCCTGACTCCATTGAAGTAAATGGAAATTTTGCTTTGGTTTTAGTAGAGCCAGGATTTCATCTGTGTCCTTTAAGATTTATCTAAGTAAAAATATTGTACTGTGCTTTATCTAATAAGGGAACAAAAGTTCTTTTTTCGGTGTACGTTAGGATCATTTGTTCGGTTGGCCCTGTAGGTGAACAAAGTGCTTATAATTTACTTTTTATCTTTAAAAGAAAACTAACAGTGTTTGCTTTCTCACTGTTTCTCTTTATTGTTAGGAGAATTTTAAATGTTGTTCCCTCTTTGCTTCCTATATACCCTTTAGTTTGTGGGTCTAGTACACTTCCATTGCAGTTTTATTAAAGTTTATACATTATATATCAATTAAAAGAGTTCCATTAGGCATGATTTTATTATGTTTCTGCCACAGCAGCTCCTTAGTCATGCTCTCAAGAGAGTGGTTTTCTCCTCCCATGGGAGCTGTTGGGCCAGTCTCTGTCTGAGTTCTCCACTGCAGCCAGGGCCCACTTTGCATGCCCTGGTAGGATATCATGATAATTTGAGGCGCCTAAACTTTCTCTCGCAGTATGTTGTCCTCATAGGTCACAGTGATTTGTAGGTGACCTGTGGCAGGTGGAACACATGGGACATAGACTCCCCATTACTGTTGTGCTAACCTCACTCGGTTTAGAATCAGTTTAAAGCAATTTGCCATTGCTGTGGTGAAGGTGCCTTGTCCTGTTCTACACAGCTGCTTCTGGGGACTGACAGTTTGGTATATTCCTGTTGCCACTGGTTGGGATCTGATTCCAGTTTTTCTTGTTGAATTTTCCATATATTTCCCAGGTAAAAACCACCTGCATTTGGACCAAGCTGGTTGAGTTTATGCTCGTAGGGCCAAGTCTGGAGGAGAAAAAAATCTGTGTCTTCTCTGGCTACGTGTCACCCAGAAATATATGTAGTTGGCTGCATTTTATAAATCAAAATCAGGGAAACTTCCCTTCTCAAGAGGATGCTCTCCCACAGTGATGCACCCATGGATCTCTTCCTTTACTACCACTCAGGGATGTTCGCTCCCCCTTCCACCTCAGTGTTGACATTATAAACCATTCCTTTCCTTTCCTGTGATGATTCTGGTCCCCCATGCCTTCCTTCCCCTGTGGTCCTGGGCTTCCTTGTATGTCTACTTACTGAGAAGTTGTGCTCCCTTTAGGTATTGGGGAGGAGGCAAAGTTTTGAAGCTGGTTCCATATGGGCTAGACAGGTTGCATGTGGGATGGCCAAGGTTTATGTTGGAATTGGCCAGCTGGGTAACTGTGTGATTGCGTTCTTTATAGGCAGCCAAGCAGCGATAGTGTGGCCCAGACCCCTGAGCTGCTCCGACGTTACCCTCTGGAAGACCATTCAGATTTCCCTTTGCCTCCCGATGTGGTGTTCTTCTGTCAGCCGGAGGGATGCCTGAGTGTACGGCAAAAACGCATGAGTCTGCGAGATGACACCTCCTTTGTCTTCACACTCACAGACAAGGATTCGGGTGTCATTCGCTATGGGATCTGTGTCAACTTCTATCGCTCCTTCCAGAAGCGATTGCCCAAAGAGAAAGCAGAAGGCACTGGTGGGCATCGAGTTCGGGATGGACAAAAACCCCCCAAACCTGGGGATGCTTCTGGTGCCCAAGAGGAGGTGGGCAATGAGAGTTCAGAGAGTGGCTCTTCACTGCACACACCAAGCACAGAGTCCACTCCAGATGTGAACCGGTCACCACGCAGTAAGCGTGTGGCCAGAGGCAGTCATCAGTCCCGGAACAGCACCTTGACTTCCCTGTGTATCATTAGTCATTACCCCTTCTTCTCCAGCTTCCGCGAGTGTTTATACATTCTGAAGAGACTAGTGGACTGCTGCAGTGAGAGGCTGCTGGGCAAGAAGCTTGGGATCCCTCGAGGAGTGCAGAGGTATGTGGGGTGGGGGAGACAGGCCCTTTCTCGTACTCTCCAAGGGCTGCAGATCTCTGCTTCAGTCTCTGCTCTAAATGATCTGTAGGTATGTGTTTGTAGGAGTAGTGGAGGTGGTTACTGTTTGTCTGTACTGAGATGTTTCTGTTCTAATTCAGCTTTGCAAGAGGGAGGGATCCGTGATAATTTTTGTAAAAATTCATAGTTGTCTAATTCAATAACTGAATTTTATTTTAAACAGTAGTGCACCTACATGAAACAGAGGCAGTACCCTGCTAATAACTCTATCTAAATCTGATCTATCCTTTCTAAATCTAGACATTGATACCGTGGTCATCTCTGTGGCATCTGAGTGCCATCATGATGCATACCATGACAGATATAATTTTGACCATGGAGTACGGAGACAGAAATTAGAATCATAAGAAGAAAATAATGCAGAGAATTTCAACTCGGGGGGTGGGGGGAGGGAGAAATGTAGCTAATGCATTTGAGGAAAAATAATCTGAAATAAACGGTAAATGGAAAGGAAGAAACCTCAGCAGCAGGAATAGCTGAGAGAGACCAACCAATGGTTTGTTGTGATAAATGAAATATGAACTTAAAATGTAAACTGGTAGCCAAAAATCCGAGTTTTATGGGATGCATATACAAAAGTATATTTCACCATGGAACTGAGAAGGCATAGTACCTCTTTCTACAGCCATAGTGTGACTGCACTTGGATTATTGTGTTCACTGCAAAAGGTAGAACCTATACAATAGGAAACAATCCTGTCCTGATATCACACACACATGCTGGGTTATAGTCTTATCTCTAATTTCTGATTCTATAAATATCTTGCTAGTGGTCCCAGGCCTGACTTGGTGGGTGGGGGTAGAAGATGCTATCCCTGCCATCAGGACAATGATCTGCTAGAAATAATGTTACACCTTAAATCTCCTCAGTGCCATACTACCATAAGAGAGTAAAATGGATTTTATTCTGCCCCATGCATCGTAAGTGGATTTGCCAGCCAAATTCCAGTGTCAGAATCATTCTTGGTGCCAACATCAGAGGCAGAACAAAATTAGTTGGATTTTCAGATGGAAATTTGTGGTGCTCTGGCTTTAGCTGAGTTGTAAAATGAGCTCTGATAGACACTGAGACAGAATAAAGCTGGAATCTCGTATCCATTTCAGTTACTTCTCCGATTATTACTTCTAGAGAGAGAAATAATTTATGGGGGTGGCCAGATGGAGTGTGCAAGTTGTGTGCAAGCTAGCCAGATGGAGTGTGAAAGCTGGAATTTTCCTGGTAGGAAATGGCCAGTCAGGAGTTAAGAGAAGCTGAGCAACAGCTAAGGGAAAGTTGGGGGTGGTAGAGGGGATGGGCAGGAAGTGAAGGGAGTGTATGGGGAACAAATATTTAATAATTGTCTCTTCAGTCTAGCAGAGAAGGTAAAACATGACCAGTGGCTGGAAGTTGAAGCTAGACCAATTCAGACTGCAAATAAGGTGTACCTTTTTAACAGTGAGATTAATTAATCAGTGGAACAATTTACCGAAGGTTTTGGTGGATTCTTCCTCACTGACAACATTTAAGTTAAGAGTGAGTGTTTCTCTATAAGCTCTGCTCTAGGAATTATTTTGAGGAAGTTCTATGGCCTGTGTTGTGCAGGAAGTCAGGCTAGATGGTCACAACGGTCCCTTCTGACATTAGAATCTATGAATGTAGGTAATGGCCAGGGGCATGGGCTGTAAAGCTGAGTGTGCAGCATCAGGGAAGTTTAAGCTACAGGCTTTCATTATCATAGCACTTGGAGACCCTAGACAGGATGAAAAGAGGGTTTTGAGGTAAAGGCTGCATGGGAGAAAGCTGCTTGCCCCACACTCAGGGACAGTGAGTGTGGTAAAGGAACAATCTGATGTCCTGTGTACTGGGAATGGCTGGAGAGTAAAAAAATAAAATTGTTCCTAAAACCAAAGCTGTGGTATTCTACCCACCAGAGTACTCTTAAATTCAAAATTCAGTCTATTTGCTCTCCCATCTCTTCCTTATCTGTTTTTCTGGATGAGTCCTCGGGAGCCAACTTCCTGTGGGACTAGATCCCTAAAGAATAAATGTGTATGATAGAATAGTTACCTGGCCCTACCTGTAACATGGAGCTGTATCACTTCAGTGGGATCTGTGTACACTAGCTAAAGGGGAGACCTTCAGCTCTCCAAGTGGGAAATGATGCTTAATCACATTGCCAGATTAGAATATTGCAGACGGGTTTGAGGATGAGATTATTCTCCTTACAGGCCATCCATTTCCCTAAAATGCTAAGGAACTTCACAGACTAGCTAGAGGAATCTGTATTTCTGTCAATGAAATGGGACACTTTAGCTGTTATACAGGTCACGGCAACATTGCTCAACAGTTTAGGTCAGGAAGTAGGAAAAAATATCTTAAGTGAAAACTGCTGGAGAAATATAATGAAGCTCAGCGTAATTACCTGAATTGGAATTTGGGCCAGATGCCAGGATCCTCAAATTCTTCTGAAAAATGCATTGGGATTTTTAACTGTTCAGGCTCTGGTTTTGTTGCCTCTAGCAGCACAGAGTTTTATAACACCGTGTTGGAACATTGATTCATTGAAGTCTCATGGGGAGTGCCACCTACTGAATCCTGTTCAGGGGTTTCTTGGAAGATCTGGACCCTGTTTAGCTAATGAGATCTGATGAGACCCTAGCCCAAAGTGGTATGCCTGTGACCGTTCTCACCACAGCAAGATATATGTTCCTAGTGACTTTGCTTTAACAGAGTAATTTAAACACTAATCCTTCCTCTTCCCTGGCTGGACAGCGAGGACTATGTTACACTGTTTTCTGCTGCCTTGTAGTCTTTGGGTAATTTGGCCTTCCATGGAGGAGCCTGGCAAAATTCTGAGTGGAGCAGCTGCAGAATGTCTCTATGGGACTGTGTTAACCTTGTCATTTTCCCCACACAGGGATACCATGTGGCGGATTTTCACAGGTGCTCTCCTAGTGGAAGAGAAATCCAGTGCATTGCTACATGACCTGCGTGAGATAGAGGCCTGGATTTATCGCCTGCTCCGCTCACCTGTACCTGTTGCAGGCCAGAAGCGAGTGGATGTGGAAGTCTTGCCACATGATTTGCAACCTGCCTTGACGTTTGCTCTTCCTGACCCATCTCGCTTCACGCTAGTGGATTTCCCTTTGCATCTGCCCTTGGAACTTTTGGGAGTGGATGCCTGTTTGCAGGTGCTGTCCTGCATCCTTCTGGAGCACAAGGTGAGAAGGAGATGTTTGTTTTTGTTTTGGTTGGTCAGTCGGTCGGTCTATGGCTACTAACCAGTACAAAGCTAATTAGAAATCTAACAGTGTTGGTGAATAGGACTGATGTCCCTCTGCAGTTCTAGGAACAGTTAGCATGTGGGAGGCCCCACTTAAGGTTCCAATCTGGGAGGGTCTTGCTTTTTGTGCAGAGTGTTCAGAGGTTTATTTGTGGAAAGACTTTTGCTGATGCAGGGTCAGCCCATCTAATAACAGCCAAGTCACATGGAGGCAGAGCAGGGTCTCGCATAACCCTGTGGAAGCATCAGGAAAGGGAGAGGTTTACTTTGGAACCTGAGCTCCTTTGTGGGGATCCCTGGCCTGGATGAATGATGGATATGGTGCTAACGTGAGTTTTCTTGGCCACAGGTGGTGCTGCAGTCCCGAGACTACAATGCTCTCTCTATGTCTGTGATGGCATTTGTGGCTATGATCTATCCACTAGAGTACATGTTCCCAGTGATCCCACTGCTCCCCACCTGCATGGCTTCTGCAGAACAGGTATGTACATTATCTCATCAGCTGCAACTTCAGTTCTGTCCTGCATTCTTCTGTGTAAGAACTCTGTCTAGTGTGGGCTGACCTGATATTTTAGGGAATAAAAGGCCCCATCTCCAAGTGGTTGGTCTTAATCTACTACAAGTAATAGCAACCCGATATTATTTTGATCCCTTCGTGCAATCTGGTCAGTATAAATGTGAGAGCTGCCTTCTCTGCAGCTCTGCTATCAGGAACAACTTCCTATATCGCTTCAAAGTTTTTCAGTGTAGATTTTAAAATACTTTTTCTTCATTGCCTGTGCTGCCTTAGTGACACCATCGGCTTGAAATTGAACTAGTTTTTTTTTAAAATTGCTTTATTCCCAGAGCAGTGGAATCAGCACCTTCAATCAGTACAAAATACATTCAGACTCTGCATTTGTGCTGTGTCTGTGACTTGTTCCCTGTCTAGCTTGGGCTCTGCTGTGAACTTTTTCCCCACTGGGCCCATGAGTAGAGCAGCAGGCTGTTGGGTTTCTTCTAAACAATTTTCCCTTCCCAAGAGGCTGGTTACTTCACCAAAGGAAAGCATATCCATTCTGGATGGTTGCTGGAAAAATTGCATTCCTTCTTCTCCAAGACCTTTGACTTTTGTCCTCTTTGTGTCCTTCCGTTGAACTCTGTATCAGAGCTGTGGGATGGATGCCTGCTGTGATAACTGGCTGGTACCTTTTGTGTTTTCCCCTCTCTTGTAATTGGATTGTAGACCATGTGTTTAGGAAACAAGGTGTGAGCATTACCAATACAGATCTTTCCCTTATTCTTTCCTTTTGTCCTCTAGTTACTATTGGCCCCCACGCCTTACATCATTGGGGTCCCAGCCAGCTTCTTCCTTTACAAACTAGACTTTAAAATGCCTGATGATGTGTGGCTTGTTGACCTGGACACCAATAAGGTAAGTGATCCACGCTCAGGAGCCTTTGGTTTTGATGAGAGGGGACAGTTTAGTGGAAACCCCAGTGCCCATAGTGGATTTGAGAAATGCAGTGCACATGCCCAAGTGCACACATGACTGCAGTCACATCGCTTTCTGCTGCCCCAGTGCTTTTACTGCGTGGTTTTCTAGGCCCTGTCTCGAGATTCTCTTTTCCCACACCCCTCATACTATTTCAGCTGAAAATGACTTTTGAATGGAATTTATTTTTTTCTTAAATCATTATAATAGAAATAATGTAGCAGTTAGGGCAAATTTAAAGCAGTCAGTCTGCCTGCCCTGTGAGAAACTGCACAGGGAGAATAAACCCTCACAGGAGTTATAAAACCACATTGTCTGCTTGGCAGTCAGGACCCTATTTTTTTTACAGCCTTTGGAGGAGAGAGAAAATTAGATCTGGTAAGTGTCTTCCTGCAGCATTTGGTGTGATAATTCAAAGAGGACCTTATAAGCAACTCTACATTGTGGTATCAGCAATGTTGCTTAACATCCCGCATGTAACATCCTCTAATAAAACTGGGAATCTGAACGTTGAGTGTGTTAAGAAAAGTTTGAATTTTTTTTTTTGTGAAGAGTAAAGTAACTCCTCTCTAACCCCAAGGGAGTGAAAATCTACGTACTGATCCTATCTAAGGGTACGTCTACACTATCCACCGGATCAGCAGATAGTGAGCAATACTGGGGATAGATGCGATAGTGGCGAGAGGCAGAAGTGGAGTCGACGGGGGAGCGATGGCATTGACCCCGCGCCATGAGGACGTGAGATAAGTCGACCTAAGATACGTCGACTTCAGCTATGCTATTCTCATAGCTGATGTTGCATATCTTAGGTCGATTTGCACCCCCCCCAGTGTAGACCAGGCTTACGTCTTCTGCAGCCTTTGTTCTTTGGTCCCTATCATGTCTCATAAAGCACAGGACTCCATCCTGGGGGTGGCTACTATTGAGAATTGTTTTGCTGTTTAATTCCAGGTGATTGTTCCCACGAATGCAGAATCTTTGCCAGTCCTACCGGAGCCAGAGGCATTAGAGCTTAAAAAACACCTGAAACAGGTAAGTGGTCACTCCAGGGGTCTGGTGAGGAATGGGCATCAGACTAGCTACAGTGCCTCAACTCAGCAGGTGTTGATCTATGTAAGAGGGAAGCTGTGCAGATCAGTGGGTCTAGCATAGCACATTCTATAAGGGGCCATTTGGCACTTGGATACCGTGATGCCAGACACTTGAGACTGACTTCGAGTAGAGAAAGCAGAGCGCAAGAAGATCCCTCTTGTTCAGTCAACTGCCTCTCAGTCAGCTAACCACCTGGCCTGGGGAGGCCTCCTGCTCTGAGTGTGGCAGTGGACTCTGTCAGCATGGGCAGCTGAGTAATAAAGTTGCAAGGACCTACTTCCTTGAGACCCATAGGCCATGTGGTTCCTTCCCAAACAGCGCTCGTTCCAGACTGACCAAAACCTGAGGCTGTTCTCTTGTTTGCAGAGCTCCCTGTAAATCTCCTCAGAGGTCTTCATCTTCTTCAGTTGTTTTTCCATTTGCTCTTCTCTCCCCTCCCTCCCCCTGCTTTGCTTAGGGAAGTGTGGGGCTGGAAATGTCTTATTTTATCTAAGATGCCTATTTCTTCAGAGAATCCTTCTAGAGGGTGTCTGGTAGGCTCTTCCCCTGCTGCCCCCAGGTTAGAATAACCTGAATAACGACACTGCAGGCTTGTAGAGCAGTCAGTCTTAGAACCCGCATAGGGAGAGGCAGTTCTTGATTAAGTCCTAAGTGGAGCACAGTCGTTCTGTGAATACAGCTGAACCACTTGGCAATAGCAATCATGATATAATTAAATTTAACATCTTGTGGGTGGAGGGGGGAATACAAAAGAAGCCCTACCACAGTAGCGTTTAACTTCAGAAATGGGAGCTACACAAATAGAAATTAAAAGGAACAGTCACAAGAGTGAAATGCCTATAAGCTGCATGGAATCTTTTTGAAAACACCATAATAGAGGCTCAAATTAAATGTATACCCCACATTAAAAAGAACAGTGAGAGAACCAGAAAATGGCACAACAGAGTGAAAGAAGCAGAGACCAAAAGGCATACTTTAAAAATTGGAAGTCAAATCCTATTGAGGAAAATAGAAAGGAAAATAGATTCTGGCTAGTCAAGTGTAAAAGTATAAATAGGACAAAAATGAATTTGAAGAGCAGCTAGCAAAAGATTAAAGAACTAACAGCAAAAACATTTTTTAAGTACATCAAAAGCAGGAAGGCCTGCTAAACAATCAATGGGGCCATTGGATGGTTGAGGTGCTAAAGGAGCACACAAAGAAGACAAGCCCATTGTAAAGAAGTTAAATGAATTCTTTGCATTGGTCTTCACTGTAGAGGATGTGAAGGAGATTCCCACACTTGAGCAATTCTTTTTAGGTGATGTATCTGAGGAACTATCCCAAATTGAGGTGCCATTACAGGTGGTTTTTGAACAAATTGATAAATTAAGCAGTAGTAGGTCACCAGGGCCAGATGGTATTCACCCAAGAGTTCTGAAGGAACTCAAATGTGAAATTGTAGAGCTACTAACTGTGATATGTAACCTAACACTAAAATCAGATTCTGTACCAGATGACTGGAGGATAGCTAATGTGACACTATTTTTTAAAATAGGCTCCAGAGACTACCCTGGCGCTTACAGGCCAGTGAGCCTAACTTCAGTACCGGGCAAATTGGTTGAAGTACAGAACAGAATTATTAGAGACCCAGATGAACACGATTTGTTGGGGAAGAGTCAATAGGCCTTTTGTAAAGGGAAATCATTCCTCACCAATCTATTAGAATTCTTTGAGGGGGTCAACAGATGTGGACAAAGGTTTTCCAGTGGATATAGTGTACTGGGACATTCAGAAAGCCTTTGACAAGGTCCCTTACCAAAGGCTCTGAAGCACAATAAGCAGTCATGGGATAAGAGGGAAGGTCCTCTCACAGATCAGTAACTGGTTAAAAGACAAGAAACAAATGGTAGGAATAAATGGTCAGTTTTCAGAATGGAGATGTAAATAGTGTCCCCTAGTGATGTGTACTGGGGCCAGCGCTATTCATCATATTCATACATGAGCTGGAAAAAGGGGTAAATGATGAAGTGGCAAAGTTTTCAGATGATTTAAAGCTAATCAAATAGTTAAGTGCAAGGCAGGCTGTGCAGAGTTAAAAAGGGATCTCACAACACTAGATGACTGGGCAACAAAATGGCAGATGAAATTCAGTATTGATAAATGCACATGGGAAAACATCCCAGCTATATGTACAAAATGATGGGCTCTAAATTCGCAGTTACTACTCGAGAAAGAAATATTGGCATCATTGTGGATAGTTCTCTGAAAACACTCATTCAATGTGCAGCGGCAGTCAAAAAAGCTAACAAAGTTAGGAAGCATTAGGAAAGGAATGGATATATGAGACAGAAAATATCATGTCACTATGTAACTGGTACGCCCACACTTGTGATACTGTGTGCAGTTCTGGTCACCCTATCTCAAAAAAGTTATATTAGAAATGGGAAAGGTACAGAGAAGGGCAACAAAAATGATGAAGGGTATGGAACAGCTTCCATCTGAGGAGAGGTTTTAAAAAGGCTGGGAGTGTTCATCTTGGAAAAGAGATGATCGAGGGAGGATATAATAGGGGTCCATAAAATCATGAATGGTGTCGAGAAAATGAATAAGGAAGTGTTATTTACTTCTTCACGTAACACAAAAACCAGGGTGTCAGCCAGTGAAATGAATAGACAGCAGGTTTAAAACAAAGAAAAGGCAGTTCTTCTTCACACAATGAAGTCGTCAACCTTGGAGCTTGGTGCCAGGGGTTATTGTGAAGGTCAAAATTGTCACTGGATGAAAAAAAATTAGATGAGTTCATGGAGGATGAGTCCATGAATGGCTATTAGCAGGATAGTAAGGGATATAACCCTGTGCTCTGGGTGTCCTTAGGTCTCTGACTATCAGATTCTGGGACTGAAGGATGGGATAGATCACTTGATGCTTGCCTTGCTCTGTTCATTCACTTTGAAGCATCTGTTACTGGTCTCTATTGGAAGAGAAGATACTAGGCTAAATGGACCATTGGTCTGACCCAGTATGGTCATTCTAATGTTCTGATGTAATAACAATTGCTTAAGGGGTATGTACACTGCAAAGAAAAACCCTCATCACTGAGTCTCAGAACCCTAGTCAGTTGACTTGACCTCAAGGGGCTTGGGCTGCCAGGCTAAAAATAGCAATGTAGGTGTTCCCACCTGGGCTGGAGCCTAGGATCCAAGATCCTCCCACCTCTCTGGGTTTCAGACTCCTGGCTCTAGCCTGAATGGGAATATTTACACTGTTATTTTTAGCCTCGCAACCCAAGCCATTGTCCTGGGCTCCGAAATTGTGCCCTGCTGGTTTTTCTTTGCAGTATCCCTAGACAGAGTTTTTTCAGAAACTGCTCACTTCTCCTCTCCTTTAGAGTAGTGAGTGGGTTGGGGTGGGGGGAAAGAGAAATCCCTGGGAACTTTACAGCTTCAGTGAGTATACTTGGCCAGCAGAGGGACCCTTGAGATATGCTTTAGGGTTTTGCAGCCAGTCTCTATCGCTTGCTGCAGTTTGGGGTCTAGTTAGTACCCCACATCTTGTTTTCGCCTGAGTAAAAGCTCCAGGTCTCTCCTTGGCACACACAATGTGGCCTTTGGACTTGGACTTGACTCCTCTCTCTCTCTCTGTCTCTCTCAAATAAACTTTTCCCTCTTTCCGTAAATGAGGTCCCAATGCCTCCTCTCAGGTCCTGTTAAGCCATTAATCAGCTTGGGACAGGGTTGGCTGTTCCTGTCAAGCAGATTTTATCTCTCTATTTCTATTTTTCTCCCTCTGTACACTGCATGTACTACCTAAAGGTAAAGTGTGTTGGTGAGGGCTGCTATTTCTGCCTCTGCAGAACAATTTGTATAACCTTTTTTAGAATCCCAGATGCCCTGCTGCTTTCACCAGAAAATGATCCTGCAGTGGAAACAACACTTACTACCCCAAAACCTGTTTTTTTCCGTACAGTTTAAGGGCTGTTCAGCCAAACCCCCAAACACTGGGGAGAGGTTGAATATTAGTAGAACAAAATGTAATATTTCTTTGGCAACTTCTGTCCAAGGATTCCAAAGCAATCAACTAAGCTCAAAGCACATCTGGCCACTGCCGGGGAAGGGAGAACGCTAACTACCCACTGGCACACAGCAATATGGAAAGGGAAAACTTTGGCCAGCGACACTGAGTTTAACACCTAACCCTTACATAAATGCTACCTGGTCATTAATATCCATGAAGAGCAGCAAGGACCTTAGATTTTAAAGTCTCATTGGAAAAATCTCTGTTCACAACCTGGAGACTAGAATGTTATCCCTTTCTGGGAAAAAAGGAGGGTCTAGTGGGGAGCAGATGAGTGGTGATGGAGCATGCTGGCTTCTTTCAGGAATTGCACTGATTTGTGGTCCTTTTTATTTCCTTTCTCATCTGTGATATTTGGTAGTAATAGTTTTTTTTTTCTCCATCTGTCTGTGGTCATGTGTTCGTCTTGGCTGCTGATGTTGTCATGTGATCTTCCATCTTGCCTCCAGTGTCTGGTTAGCATGACTGCTATCACTCAGCAACAGCTGCTCACGCCTGACAACAAGGTTCTTTATTTTACTCTTTTTTCCTCTCAACTTTCCACAATTTTTATTCTTCTTCTGTGCTTTACTTATTGACTTTTGAAAGGGAGGCTAGAGGAGGAGACTCAAGGAGCAGGAGGAGAAATGGGGAGATTTGGGACCAATCTGGTTGTAAGACTAGGAAGTTAAACCTTTACTGCTTCAAGTGCACTTTCAAGATAATGCTATCAGGGCTTGGGATAACACAATTTCTATAGAAAGGCACAGAATTCACCCAGGTGAGAAACAGAGAATTGCAGGTTTATGTCCTGGGATTATGGATTATGGCTAACAGCCAAGATGCTGATTGGTTCTAAAGAATGTATTTCTGACTACTGGAGATAGGAATAAATCTCCAACAAGCTGCTGGGATCCAGAATGCTGCACACCCTGAGCCTGGCAGGTTTTGGACTATTGGAAGCATCTGTTTTTACTTTTATCAACCATTCAGAAATCTGACACTGTGTGCTGTTCCCAGGACTGTGTCATCAGTAAGGAGATAGATGGGCAATCCAGCAAATGCAGAGTCCACACAAGGATTTCTTTCTTGGCTGATTGGAGGGCAGAGAATGGTGTAGACATGCTCCTGAGAGTGCACTAGAACCTGACACAAGGGCTGTGTTTGCTCAGGGGTTAAGTGAGCTCTACTCTTTATATTCTTGCCTGAATAATGGTTTCTTGCTGACAGTGCTTGTGACCTGTTGCTTCTCAGGCCTTGGCCAGCATGAGTCTGAATACCCAGCCCATCCTTAACCTAGAGAAGTTTCATGAGGGACAGGAGATCCCACTGCTCTTGGGAAGACCTCAGAATGGTCTACAGTCCACCCCTTCCACGGAATTCAACCCCCTGATCTATGGCAATGATGTGGACTCTGTGGATGTGGCCACCAGGTGAGCTGACTAGGCACCTACATGCTGAATCTCCATAGGTTCACATTTGAGAAGGAAGTGCAGGGCTTTCCGAGGGTGCCATGTTGTAAGCCAGTCTGTATCTCTGTCCTTCAGATAAACACTGAATGTTAGCTACAAAAAAAAAAATTCTCTTCAAATAAACATGTCAAGGCAGTGGTTACCATGAAGTTTGTGTCAGGGGCTCACTGATGATGATGCAGAACATGGCAGCAAAGGCAGGATGGCTAATGAGAATGAATTTATAGACATGGAAATTACCATGTCCAAGGGGGAATCAAAACTTGAAGGGCTCAAGATGAGGAGATTGGATTGTCTCACTCCCAGAATGTTGAAGGAGCATGAAATTGCTAGTCTGGTAGCAAGGATTTTTAATAAATCTATGAGATGGGGATGGTACGATATGGCAGCAGAATAGCAGACCTCCTATCTATATTTAAGAAAATGAAATAAAGTGATCCAGGCAACTTCAGACCCGTTAATCTGACCTCAGTAATATGCAAGGCTTTAGAACAAATTTGGATGGAAAAAATAATTAAAGGGATGGAGGTAAAAGGAAAATAGAATCAATTGCAGCATGGGTTTACCAAAGGTAGATCATGCCGGACTAATATGATATCTTTCTTTTGTTAAGATAACTGATTTTTTAGATAAGAGAAATGCAGTAGATCTAACGCATCTGGACTTCAGTAAAGCGTTTGACATGGTGCCACATGGGAAATTAGTGGTTGGAGAGGTGGGTAAGGAACTGGCTAACAGAGAGAAAACTACAGGTTGTAGTGAAAGGAGAACTGTCTGGCTGGAGGGAGGATACTAGTGGAGGTCCTTGGGGTGGCTTTTGGGACCAATGTTGTTTAACATTTTCATTAATGGCCTTGGCGCGAAAAGTAGAAATGTGCTAATAAAATTTGCTGATGACACAAAGCTGAAAGGTATCATCACTACAGTGGAGGACCAGAATATTGGATGATCTTAAGTACTGGAGTAATAGAAATCGGATGACAAGTTTCAGAGTAGCAGTATGTTAGTCTGTATCCACAAAAAGAACAGGAGTACTTGTGGCACCTTAGAGACTAACAAATTTATTTCAGCATAAATTTAATAGGACAAAGTGCAAGATCTTGCTTTTAGGGACTAATAATAAGAATTTCTGCTATAGGCTAGAGGCTCATCAGTTAGAAATGATAGATAAGGAGGAAGATATGAGTGTATTAGTAAACTGTATGATGACTGAGACACCAAAGTGATGTGTTCATTTCCCGCATTTCCCCATAGCTTATCTCAGCTGCCCTCCCTGGGTCTCAGCAGCTTAACAGTGTGAGTTCAGGTTAATTCACGTGCCCTGTGTATTAGCTGCTTCCCACCAGTCATATTCACTGTAAGAAATGTAATTCCCAGAAACCTGTCTTCTTATTAGCAACTCTACTGGCTGGTATAAGGGATGATCGGCCATGAAGGGGCTTCTTTGCCAGAAGTAGTTGGTTGGGCTGACAATCCTTGTGTGAGTTGGGCATACAAAGCACCTGCTGTAAGGGAAAGGAAAGTTAAACCAAAGCAGTTTCTTGAGAGAATCCCTTTTCCCAGTGGGAGTCACACATGTTCCCACTCCTATCTTGTATCACCCTTCCCTTTTGGAAACACTCCTGGTGGAAACGTTGCCTTTTGTGTAACATTTAAAGGCCCTGTCTGTCCCCCTCCCCTTTGAAGTTCCATGTCTGCATCTGACATATTACCATCTATTTCCTTCTTAGGGTTGCTATGGTGAGATTCTTCAACTCACCAAATGTTTTGCATGGTTTCCAGATGCACACCCGCACCCTTCGTCTCTTCCCCCGGCCTGTGGTGGCCTTTCAGGCCAATTCTTTTCTTGCGTCTAGGCCAAAGCAGACAGCTTTCGCAGACAAGCTGTCTAGGACACAAGCAGTGGAGTACTTCGGAGAGTGGTCACTCAACCCAACTAATTATGCTTTTCAAAGGATCCACAACAGTAAGTCCTGGTCCTACCTTTCCACTCAGCTTGTGTAATGCAGAAGCTTCTAATATGGAGACAGTACTGGGAAAGAGGTTGGCTAGTCAAACACACTATTCCAGCAATGGAGCCTATTGCTGTGGAAGGGACCGTCTTTTCCAGTAAGTGTCCATGAAATGAGTCTTGAACTGAGACCTTCTTGTCCCAGTTGGTTGTGAGTTTCTGTTGGATTATTGTCATTGTTACCCTCCCTCTGTTTGTTCTACCTTTTTGTGTCTTGTCTGTCTGCATGCTGTAAGCTTCTCAGGACAGGGGACTCTCTGTTCCTACGTGGTTTTATAGTGCCTAGCACAACGAAGGCCCACTTAATCAAGGCCTCTCAGTGTTGTCATAATACAAATAACTAAGTTCATTTAACTCTCCTTTTTCCTGTTTTTTTTGCAGACATGTTCGACCCAGCCCTGATTGGTGACAAACCAAAATGGTATGCTCACCAGCTTCAACCAATCCACTACCGTGTCTATGATAGCAATTCCCAGCTGGCTGAGGCATTGATTGTCCCCATAGAGAAGGAAACAGATTCTGAACCTACTGATGACAGGTTGGTGGGGAACATGACACTATTCAGTTGTTAACTAAAGGTCATTATAAATATTCTGGTCATCTCTTGCTTTGCTGTTGCAACCTGTTTCTCTGACCTCAAAGACTCCCACCTTGTTTCTTCAGTCTATAAAAAGCACTGCTGCTAAAGTAATTTTTCTTCCTCGCTGCTCTGACTGTGTCACAGCTGCCTCAGATTCCCTTCATTGGCTTTCATGAACTCTTCATCTTCACTTTCAAGCATTCTTTTTAACATCACTCTGCCTTCGCCTCTGATTCCTCCTACTCCTTTTGGTCCACTTGGATTTCTATACTCCCTTTTGCCATGCTCCTCTCTTTGCTTTTTTCCATGCTGTCCTTTGCTCATGGATTGTCCTTCCTCCCTTATTGCAACAAGTATCCCCTCTTTCTTTCAAATCCCACCTCAAAACACACAGCTACATGAAGCCTCTCAATGTTAATTGACCGCTTGAGAAGAACTATTCATGAATTTAATAAAACATAAATAGCTGCAGCCTTTCTGAGTGGTGATTGTATTCCAGCCCCCAAAGCTGTGTCTCTGCTTTGTTGTTTTTTGTTTGTCTCTCAGCTTGCAAGCTCTTCGGAGCAGGACCTTGTCTGTTCTCTATGGGCTGTGCAGCACCAAGCACACTAACAGAAGTGGTCTGTTATTAGTTTATCAAGGAAGGACTTCGTGCTTTTTGATTCCCTCATGCTTTCTCCTCCCCTCCTCTCTCCTGAGAGCTCAAACACTCCTCCATAGCTACAAGTGCTCAGTTCACTCCACTTTGATGAGGGCCAGTGAGTTGCTCTTCACATCTTCTCTTCACCTATCCTGGAATTGTTAAATGTGCTTGTGAAGGGGTCCATTCTGGACTGTGGGACTGCTGATTCCCCGAACCCTCCAACCTGGGTTGCCTCTCACACTGTGATACTGATGTCAAGCTACAAACTTCTGACAGATACTGCACTTACACAGAATCCACAGGCAGGGGATACACCCAACTGAGTTACACTGAATAATCTCCTAGCCACTCATGAACCATCAATAGAGAGGCTCCAGCCAATTTCCTCCAGCTCTACACCCCAAAACTGTACTGTCTTCACTGCTCAAGGCCCTGTTTGGCTGTGCAAGTTCATTAAGTAGTTTGCCACTCTCTCAATGTGGAATGGACACACACTAGCCTTTGTAAATTGAGCTGAGATGTCCCAAGCACTTCAACCAAAAGACACTGTTTTAGGAAAAATATAAAACAGATTTGTTAACTATAGAAAGATAGGGATTTGAAGTGATTGTAAGTAGCAAGCATAGAGATCAAAGTTGGTTACTTAAGAAATAAAAATAAATTTGCAATCTAAATTCTACAGATTAAGCAGGATTTGAATCAAGCAGTATCTTAGCATGAAAGATGGCGCAAGCAGGTTACAGTTCCTCATTACAAAGGCTTAGACCACCCTTCCCCAGTTCAGTGTTTTTGTCTTCTAGATGTTGAGTTGGGGGAGGGGGAGGAAAGAGTGATGATGTCACATCCCTTCTTTTATATTTTCTTCCAGCTTGCTGGAAAGATCTTTGCTGTGATGTGGGGATTGGGCAGTCCCCACTGGTCAAGCAGTCTCCATTGCAAGTCTCTGGGATGGCCATTGGGAGAATGGATTCCCTTTAATGGGTCTTCAGCACATCTGGCAGCTCCTTTGTTGCAATTGAAAGGTTGGCTGTGGGCATCTCCCAACCTCGCAATATATTTCAGTAACACATATAGCAATGCTTCATAACGTCACATATAATGATAGCACATAAAAGCCAACAGGATGTTAAAGTTCAACAGATCAAGAATTTTAAAATACCACCTCACAAGGCATACTTTGTACAAAGCATATCATAATTATATGACAATGGTGAATATGGGGGTTCCAGGGTGCTACTTTGAGATGCAGTGTCATAGTGCGCTCTCTTAAAAATTAGCCTCTGCCTCTGGCTTGTGGCCAGCCATGCTGCTATGACCCTTTTGGAGGGATCAGTGCAGCATGAAGCTTGAACAGCCGTAGAGCAGTGCTGATGATCCATACCTTGTAGCATCCAGCTCCTGTGTTGCTGTTTGGCTGCCTCTCATCTCTCTCTCTTATCCTAGTGGTAGCGACAGCGTGGATTATGATGACTCAAGTTCTTCCTACTCCTCCCTTGGTGACTTTGTCAGCGAGATGATGAAATGTAACATTAATGGTGATACCCCAAGTGAGTAACTAACTTCCTAAGCTGCACTTCCATTGGGCCAGTATGGATCTTCCATCCCCATTCACCTGCACTTTGAGAAAGTTGCCTCTTCTGAGTCTTTCATTCAGAGTGAGAGGCAGGTAGATTATGGTCTGCTCTTATGTAGGAGAGAGAGACTCAGCCTATTCTGCTGCAGCCTGGGACAGTCAGAGGAAGAAACTTTCTTCTTTCTGTAAGCATCACTCTCCAAAAAATCTTTGGGAGAGACGAATGAACTGAATGTAGTATTGGTGACAGGAACTAGTTTAACAACCCAGGAAACTAACGTGCTCTATCCACAGAAGATGTGCAGCATGGGCACCAGTAGTGCAAGCTTCTCCCTACCTCACAGTACTCAGTGATCATCAGCCCTGATCAGAAAGAACCATTTTTAGTAGAGAGCAGAGAGAGAATTCTCCTTGGCTTCTGATGAGGCTGCCAATAAGAGTTTCTGTTGAGACAGTAGTTTTTCTTCCTTAAGAAACTGTTATTGAAACTCCAACTCATTTCCCATGTTGGACAGTAAGGCACTGAGCAGTGTTTGTTCATGGAAGGTTGGTACTATGTGTTAGGCAAGAGGCTGGAATAGTGAGCAGTCTCTAATGCCTGGTGGTGTGTTTGCAGATGTTGATCCCCTGACACATGCAGCCCTGGGTGATGCCAGTGAGGTGGAGTTTGATGACTTCCAGGAATATTCAGGGGATCTGGATGCGCAGGCTCTGGACAGTGAGAGCTCCCTGGACAACAACCAGCCTCGCTCAAGTTCCAGCACTACAGCCAGTAGCAGCCCCAGCACTGTCATCCATGGAGTGAATCATGTGTGTACTAGGACTATTGCACGCCCAAGCTCAGGCACAGGGTGGAATCTAAGCAAATGGAATTGGGATGAGGGTGACTCCTACTAAATGGACTTGGGTAGATGAATTTTTCACCCTCTTCATAGACAAGGCTGAGTTTGCTTGCAGCATTATGGTCTTCAGAAAAGTTTCCTTTCAGTACAAGCACCTGTATTTCCTATCCCTATCAGCCTGTGGTTAGGAATGAGGCACCAAGCCTTATAGCTGAGAGAGTAAGTTCCCTCAACCCTCTGGCACTGTGTGGGGTTGGTTCTGGGAACGCGAGAGCTGGTATAGCAAAATTATGGAGCTAGTAGGTAGAGGGTAGACAGTGAAGAAGATTCATAGATTCTAGGACTGGAAGGGACCTCGAGAGGTCATCAAGTCCAGTCCCCTGCCCTCATAGCAGGACCAAATACTGTCTAGACCATACCAGATAGACATTTATCTAACCTACTCTTAAATATTTCCAAAGATGGAGATTCCACAACCTCCCTGGGCAATGTATTCCAGTGTTTAACCTCCCTAACAGGAACTTTTTCCTAATGTCCAACCTAAACTTTCCTTGCTGCAGTTTAAGCCCATTGCTTCTTGTTCTATCCTTAGAGGCTAAGGTAAACAAGGTGAGGGATAGCTCAGTGATTTGAGCATTGGCCTGCTAAACCCAGAGTTATGAGTTCAATCCTTGAGGGGGCCTTTTGGGGCAAAAATCTATCTGGGGATTGGTCCTGCTTTGAGCAGGGGTTGGACTAGATGACCTCCTGAGGTCCCTTCCGACCCTGATATTCTATAAATATATATATGCTTTTCAGTCAGACATCCAATATAGAATCACAATATATACAAATATTTTGATGAACTACTCTCATTATAAGGTTCATACTCTTTTATACTTGTGAGGGGTAGTAATTTAATGACTCATCCATATCAGTAACTCATATTCTTGTATTTGCTGGACAAATACCAGGTAGATAAAAATCCCTCAAAGGGGGTTGGCATTTAAGGCTGTAGTGAGTGGGGATAGTACAGGGGTCTAGAAGACTTTATAAATTTAAATCGGATCAGATTTGTGGGGAACACTAAGTGAGAGAAGTGGCAAACACACAGAACAGAAGCAGGCTTAGCAGTGAGCTGGAGATGCTGGGATGGTGAGGGCTACAAGCCAGAGATGAGTTAGTATAAATGATGCTCTCAAGGAGGGGAAGCATGGACACACACTGAGAGGATCTCTGGAAAACAGTGAGTTTCAGACATCAAAGGGTGATAGGAAACCTTAATAATCAGTTGGATCTCTGGGCAAACAGAATATAAAACTAAGGAGGCAACTTTGCTGCTTTCTGTGAACCTGGAGGAGCCACCCCAGAATAGCAGGTACAACTCTGCCCATGGAGAGAAAACAATGACGACACAGATCCTGGGAGAGACTGAGGGAGGAGCTGCTTTTACATAGTCTGACAAAAATGAAGAAGAGCAGACTTGCCAGGGGAGCGGAGAAAACAAGAAAAGGAAGTTATCCCCGTTACTGTGCAATAGTGGGATACAGAGCAATTCGCTTGAAACGAAGGGAATATTTAATGATAAGATTTGTCGGGCAGCGGAATAAAGCCCCAGAAAGGTGATCAAGGCACTGTTACTGCAGATCTTAAAGCCCAGGGTAGAGGAGCTGGTAGTGGGAATGGTATGCAGAGTCCCTCAGAATGCTTTTCTTGCTCTATCCTATAGTTCTATGGGAGTGTGCATTGATAAATGGATAAATTGGTTGGTCCACAGGAGTCAGCAGATTCAGCAGAGATGGAGGAGAAGATGATTACTGGGTTTTCAAATCACCTTCCCTCCTTGCCACTGCAACCAAATTTCCCCAAGATGAATCTGGAACGTCGTGATGGTGAAAGCCCAGCTGCCAGCATGAGCTCTGTGGAGGGAATGGTGAAGAAACGAGAGTATGACAATCCATACTTTGAACCACAATATGGGTTTCCTACTGAGGAAGAGGATGAGGAACAGGAAGAGAGCTACACCCCCAAATTCAACCAGAATCTGACTGGGAATCGGTAAGGCTCCCCCATCACTTGCTCTTCAATAAAGGGGTGGCAAGGTCAAATTTGTTACTTCCAGTACTTCAGTGTTTAGCATTCTTTTCCCCAGGAATCTCCTACATCCCAGGCATGTCTTTATAGTCTCCTCCAGTTGATGCTGAGCAGCTGCAGCCCCTCCTGGCTGGGCACTGACGCTAACTGCAGACTTTGGTTTAAATTTGTGCGGCTGACACAATTACTGACATTTTCCTGAAAGTGTTCTAGGATGTCATCCTTAGATATTGGCTGCAGGAACTTGGAAATCTCCAGTGGCATTTGAGATATGAACACTTGCCTAACTGAATCAAGAGGCATTGCGCTCAGATACCATAGAGATGGGTGATCTTATGTAAAAATAAAAAAATGCTCAGGGTTTTTAGCACAGAATCATTATGGTGTGCACCTTCTGGCAGGTAATAGAAACACGAACATGGATATATTTGTGCCTCATGTTTCCTCTGTTTAACCCCAGTTTGGTGATACTGCTGTGGAATGGGTCCTAGAAGCTTGTATAAGTGTCAGATTTAATGGCAGCTGGAGTCTGTACAGGGGTGTGAGTAACAGCTGAACTTTCTTCCCCAGGTCTCAGAAGCTACTACGTCCTAACAGTTTAAAGCTGGGCAATGACTCTGATGCGGAGTCGGACTCACGAGGCAGCTCCCCAAATTCCACCATCTCCAACAACAGCAGCGAAGGCTTTGGGAGCCTTATGTCTTTTGCCAGTATGTACTATTGCCTCCTCTAAACTGGTTTTAATGATTCTACCTTAGTGTTCGTGGAGATTCTACCTTAGTGTTTGTAAAGTGGGGAGGGGAGAGAGAGCAATTTGAAACTTCCCCAAGATGGCGCTTGGCTTTCAGTCTCCCACCAGCTCTGCCAGAGTCACAGACCTGTTATCCTTACAGTGCCCTACATACTCTGCAGTAATATGGGCCTACGTTCTGCAGAAAGGGCCTTGGATTCTTTGGTGCTCTGATGTAGCAGACTGGAAATTATGAGGCAGCTTCATTAAAATTTTGAAAATTGAGGTATTTAGATAATTTATTTTCTATATTGAAACAGTTAATCAATGCAGCTCCCCCCATGTTGTTTATTTCAATATTAAGTTCAATTTCTTTACCCTACACCAACATACACAATTTTTAATATCTTGCAGATTTTTCTGTTGACATGTGAGTGAATACTAGAAGTTTTCAGGGATGAAGTAGGAGCTGTGCTAGAGGGTAGTTGGGGTTTTTGACACTTAGAGGAGCATAGGATTGGTGAGATAAACATATTACCTTGATATTTCTGCTAAAGTGATTAACAGTTAAATAGTGATGTGTTCTGATACCATGGTAATTGGTGCAGCGTAAGAACATCATTACGGCCATACTGGGTCAGACCAAAGGTCCATCTAGCCCAGTATCCTGTCTTCTGACAGTGACCAATGTCAGGTGCTCTAGAGGGAATGAACAGAACAGGTAAGCATCAAGTGATCCATCTCCTGTCGCCCATTCCCAGCTTCTGGCTAACATAGGCTAGAGACTCCATCCCTGTCGACCTTGGCTAATAGCCATCGATGGACCTATCTTCCATGAACTTACCTGGTTCTGTTTTGAACATTGTTATAGTCTTGGCCTTCAGAACGTCTTCTGGCAAAGAGTTCCACAGGTTGACTGTGTGTTGTGGGAAGAAATACTTCCTTCTGTTTGTTTAAAACCTGCTGCCTATTAATTTCATTTGGTGACCCCTAGTTCTTGTGTTATGAGAAGAAGTAAATAACAGTTCCTTATTTACTTTCTCCACACCTGTCATGATTTTATAGACCTCTATCATATCCTCTTTTAGTCATCTCTTTTTCAAGCCGAAGAATATCAATCTTATTAATCTCTCCTCTTACAGAAGCTGTTCCGTACCCCAATCATTTTTGTTGCTCTTTTCTGAAACTTTTCCAATTCCAATATATCTTTTTGAGATGGGTTGACCACATCTGCACACAGTATTGAAGGTGTGGGCATACCATGGATTTATAGAGGCACTATGATATTTTCAATCTTATTAATAATCCCTTTCTTAATGGATTCCCAACATTCTGTCAGCTTTTTTGACTGCTGCTGCACATTGAGTGGATGTTTTTGGAGAACTCTCCACAATGACTCCCAAGATCTCTGCTGAGTGGTAGCAGCTAATTTAGACCCCATCATTTTCTGTGTAGTGTGGGTATTATGTTTTCCAGTGTGCATTACTTTGCATTTATCAACATTGAATTTCATCTGCCATTTTGTTCCTTAGTCACCCAGTTTTGTGAGATCCCTTTGGCTCTTCGCAGTCTGCTTTGGACTTAACTATCTTGAATAGTTTTGTATCATCTACAAATTTTGCCACCTCACTGCTTGCTTCTTTTTCCAGATTACTTATGAATATGTTGAATAGTACTGGCCCCAGTACAGACCTCTGGGTGACTGACACCACTATCGACTTCTCTCCATTCTGAGACCTGACCATTTATTTCTACCCTTTGTTTCCTATCTTTTAACCAATCCATGAGAGGACCTTTCCTCTAAGACTTTAAATAGAGTAAAATAATGAATTGTTGATCTTTAAATGATCATCTTTTCAGGGCAGTTAACTTCCCTGCTCATATGAATTTCAGGCCATCTGCAGACTGGGGCAGATGGCAGTGCGTTGGTTACAATCAGTCATGTTTTCATGGGTATTTTTTTTTTTGTACTGCCTATAAGTGCTAGAAACACAAGTTTTAAAAAAATGGAAAGCTCAGATTTTGGAGCACAATTCTGTGACAAAAATGGATTCCATAGCAGATTCCAGAGTCAGAGTACATGAAGCCTTGCTCATAGTTCCCATCTCAGGATTGCATGTTTTCATGATCGTTTTGGAATTCTGTTCTCTCAAATGATACCAAGTAAATTACTCCAGGTAGAGAATCAAATTTGGAAGCATTGAAGACACAATGTGGTGTCTCAAAACCTAGGGTGGAAAGTGGGATATTACTATACCATGATTTGCAGCATCAGCAAGGTCTTGGATACCATGACTTATGAGCATAGTATAAAAAAAAATAGGATTTTTACAGACTTTAAAAACAATCTGACTTTTAGCAGGAAAGATTTAAACTATAAGCAAGGGGGCATGTTTGGTTTTTGGGACACAAGAGAATACAGCGTTAACCCAATAGTGGGGATGTGGAGCTACTGAGATCTGAATTAAAGCATGAATTGCAGGAAGAGTGAGGGGAGTGTGTATGTGGAGCACTAGAGACTTTTGATTATTTCACCTTCTGTTGTAGGCAGCCTGTACAGGAACCACAGCACAAGTTTCAGTTTGTCCAACTTAGCCCTACCAACCAAAGCTGGGAGAGACAAGAACACTCCCTTCCCCAGCCTGAAAGGTAACCACTTCCTCTCCTTGCCTACTATTGCCTTTGCAATGCTTCTGACTGCCAAGCAGTCCAAGGATTCACCCTCAAAATCGCATTTTGGAGGTGTAAGACATTCTGGGGATTTGGATTAGTGTTCATCTTGGATAGTTCTTTGATTTTTCTCGGTAGGACTTCTTCCCGTCACTTGGGGTGTTTTGTGGGATGGAGAGGTTTCCTTGCCTGTACTATGTTAATGTGCTTTAGTGGTTAGAGTAGGGGACTCTGGGAACCAGGACTTCTGTGTTCTACTCCTCCTCTACCACTAATTTGCAGTATAGATTTGGGCAAGTCACTTCAGCACTGTCCCAGTTTCCCCATTTGTAAAATGGAGATAATGCTAACTTACTTCGCATGGAGATTATGGGGCTTAAATAATGTTTGTAAAGTGTTTTTTCAGCTTTCAGATAAAAAATCCCCTAAAGAGAGGCAAAATATTAGCCCAGTAGCTCTTGTTCAGGAGTGAAGATTTGACCCTAAGCTCCTGGATACAGCTGTAAACAGAGTACTTCCTTCTCCCTTGCAATGCTTTACAATAATATAGACTAGAGACTGAAAAAATTATTACACTAGGGAATTGCCCCAGCATGGCTAACCCTGGAGGTGGTTATTGATAACAGAAGGGGGTTCAGGGCTTCTCATTTTTTGCTTTGAAACCTTTCAGTTGCTGAGCTGGGCAAAGGATTTGTTGGCGTTTTAAGTTCTTATATATAATTAGAATTTATTATTTTGTTTTAATTTGCTGATTTTATTTATTTTTCCCCTCATCATTTTCATCGGTAAAGATTACTTTAATCTGGAAGTGGGAAGGGATTTGAATGAAGGTTGGTATGACATTTTGCTGACCTTTGACCTTGTAGTAACAAAGGCCAAAAGTTGGGTTTTGTGTGTTAACTTCCATTTTTGTTTGTGGACTGAGCAATCCTGCTCTGGGTGTA
Organism: Gopherus flavomarginatus; assembly: GCF_025201925.1. Lineage (NCBI taxonomy): Eukaryota > Metazoa > Chordata > Testudines > Testudinidae > Gopherus > Gopherus flavomarginatus. The sequence continues at coordinate 87,368,033 of NC_066621.1, forward strand.
AAATAAGGAGGGATAGGGCTGGGCTGATGGAAATGTTAGGGGAGATTTTGCACAATTACTCTCTGGGACTCCACATTCTACCCATTGGCTGTATTCCCACGTGCAATTGTAAAAGATAGGAAGCATGACTGGGTTGGGCAGTGTACAAGAATGTTGTCTTAGTTAAACTTTCTATTGATTCCACACACTGGAAGAAAACAGTGATGGGCTTTACCATTCCATGTTCATGCTTTTCCTCTCATCTCCTGCAATTTGTTCCCTTCTTTTCTTGACAGTTATAACTCTACGGATATGTCCGCACAGCCCACAGCAGCAAGCCTCACAGCCCAGATCAAAGACTTCTAAAAACAGCTGTGTAGACAATGCTTTGAAGTTGCTGCTCGGGCTGGGGCTTGAGCTCTGAAGCCCACTCCCATTCCTAGTCCTTTAGCTCTTGAGCCTCAGCCTGAGCAGCAACTTTGAAGCATTGTCTACACAGCTATTTTTAGAGCACTAGTGCGAGCCTTGGTAACCAAGTCTATTAACCTGGGCCGAGTGGCTCCCTGTTGGGGGCTGTATAGATGTGCCCAACAGGACCTTTGGTGTGAGTGTTGAAACGTCGTTCAGTCCATTTGCACACGTATAAATGCTTGCATGTGTGTGTAAATGCTGGCCTGGGTGAAGTTTCCCTTGCGCATGTGATCGTTTTAAATGTTTTTTTGTCTGTCTGTTGTGTAGTTTTAAATTGCTGAATAACTCTTGCACTTCCCTTAGAGTTACAAACATGCACTCAAGAAGATGATGCTGGGATTGTTCTGCTGTAATGTCCGTTTCATCACTGCTCCATGAGCAATTTTCACCCCTTTCTTTAGTTTTTGTTTCATGCCCATCTCTTCACTTTCTCAATTAGGCACATGTTTTTGATAGTGCTGGTGAAATGGAAGGTGCAGTACATTGTCCCTGAAATTTGGCCAATTTGTTTCATAAATTTGGCTGGCCCCATGCTCTTTGGGGCTTCAAGGACCCTTCCTATTGTTGTGTCACTTGGGTTTGATTTTGAGGGAAGGTTGGGAGGAAGCTGGTTACTAACTTGGACTTTTGATTGGAGGTGGTGGAGATTTTGTAGTACACTACTAATTGTGTATTTTGTGTCCCAGTATTTGGGTTAAATACTATAATGGAGATTATTACTGAAGCTGGCCCTGTAAACAATGAAGGTGGGTTCCCTACAGCATGCGCTGTGCATGATGTAACAGTTCCAAGCATCCTCTATGCCTGCCTTTTGGGCGAACTTTCTCACTGGGTAACCAGTATCACATGATCTATACTAGTCACCCCTTAATGCATTGAGCTTTTACACATACTGTGTCTAATCCAAAGATGGTTCTTGCGATGGAACTGCATGCAGAGCAGCCAAGCTTCTCTTGCCCTTCACCTCCTGCTTCCATTACCATCTTTCCCCTCTCTGCATTGTTCCCATTACTGTTTTCTGCCCATGTGTGATGCTAGAATACGGTATATGCTGTTGCTTTTCTGAGTTTCCATTTTGTCTGAAGTCTATTATCTGTAATTTTAACTGGAGCACTAGCTGACTTTAATGTCTCTGGCTGCCGTGGGTATGGATTGCCTTTTTGATGACTGTTCTCTCATCCTGTCTCCTCTCCCATACAGGGAACAGGAGGGCCCTGGTCGATCAGAAGTCTTCAGTTATTAAGCACAGCCCAACAGTGAAGAGGGAATCTCCATCACCTCAGGGGCGAACCAGCAATTCCAGGTAAAAATACTTGTCCTGACTTCTGTGCATACATATGAATGGTAGGGCAGTTCCAGACTTCCTGCAAAAAAGTCTGTATCAGATTCGCTATTGAATACAAAGCTGTATTTCTGTGCTAGTTGCCTTTGGGAAGTGTATACACCTTGAAGTCTTAAACTTTCAAAAGATGTTTTTACACAGGAAGTCTGAAGGTATTGATGGCCTTAATCTGTGCTCAAATCTGTATATTTTTGAGAGCTCTCAAAGGCCTCATCTCTTTTAGAACGGGCTCCTAGAGGTTTCTGATTCCTGAATTAAGAGCTAATTTAAGGAATGAGTTCCCTTTTATAGACCATATATCTCAGTCCTGAGAAATGAAAAGCATTGACAGATATACGACCTCTTGTTCCCTTTGTTGCTCCTGTTTAAATGCAGTTGGATTAGGTTAGATACTACAGTAGTGTAGTCAGACTGCATTAGGGGTGTATGTTAGATCCTGCGTCAGAATAGCTATCAGAAGACAAACTGCTTTGAGCAGTTCAGTGAGGACAGTTACTACAGTACGTAGATTGGGCTGAATGTAGTTACATTAGCAACATGTTGAACCATGTTTAGATCTGCCACTTGTAAATGTTGTTTTTACGCGGAACAAGTTTATGCAGTTGTCCAGGCCAGATCCCCTATTATGCCTACAGATCCCGTGTACCTAGGTCTTGCTGCTTTCTGCCTGTTATTTCCGTCTCTCCATCCTGCAGTGAAAACCAACAATTTCTGAAGGAGGTTGTGCACAATGTTCTTGATGGGCAGGGTGTTGGCTGGCTGAATATGAAGAGAGTCCGGCGTCTGCTGGAGAGCGAACAGCTCCGCATCTTTGTACTAAGCAAACTGAACCGCACCATCCAGTCAGAGGAGGATGCTCGGCAGGACGTCATCCAGGATGTGGTCAGTGTTCCATTCCCTCACATTACTCAGTTTTGGTTAGTAGAGGATGTTCTGAGGCAATATCTTAGATTACTCCTAAACCCAGATAGTAGAAAATGATTTCTGTGCAACGGTGTATTGATCTGTGAACCCCTGCTGGAGTGTGCTTGTGTGTTTGTGCTGGGATGGATTTCTCATGTGTGAAGCATCTTCACTGCCTGCGTTCTCATTGCAGGAGATCAACCGCAAGGTTTACAAAGGGATGCTGGACTTGCTGAAATGCACTGTGTCAAGCCTGGAGCAGTCTTATGCAAATGCTGGCTTGGGAGGCATGGCCAGTGTCTTTGGCCTGCTGGAGATAGCACACACACACTATTATAACAAAGGTAATGTGTCAGAGTGTAGTGCACCGGAGCATGCAGGGTCACTGTTCTGGAGTTAGCTGCTGTGTGCTTCTGTGTACAGTGAATGTCTTTTTATAGGACCCTTAAGGTGCATAGGTGCTGTACCGTAATTACTAAAAACATATGCACTTGAAACAACACTCTCTTGCCTAATATAGCCAACTGGCCAAATCAAAATAATCTCCAATTCTTGACTGAACACACAAGTTGTGCAACCTGATCTAAAGACCGGGTCTCTGAGAGACAAACATAAAGTGGGGGCCTTCAGCTAAGAATGCCCTATCCACAACCTCAGAGAGTTGAATTCCAGGCAGACACCCCTCATTGGATCACATCTGGAATGACTAGATATAAGAGGTAGTGTCTCTAACTAGGTCTCAGATCACATCAGGCTTTAGAGACTCTAATGAACGCTTTGAATTACATCTGGAACTGAGTAAGTAGCTGATACTTGTGATAATATGTTTATATGGACTCACTCCACTCATAAGATAGGTAACTGTGTTCCGTGCCAGCGGAAACTTCCAGAAGCTGACCCAAATAAAGTTTATTAATCCATCTTGGAGGGATGGGGACCTGCATAACTGTGGCAAAGCATAGCTGTGACAAATGCCTGGACAGATGGGGAAAAAATCACTACAAACCAGCACTACCTGTAGATACAGGCGCAGTGAATGACCTTTTGTTCCCTGTGGCTATGCACCCTATGGGAAAAAGTAGCACTTACCACCAAGTGAAAGGGCTGGTACAGTCTGCTTCCATTCTTCTAGATGAGCCTTTCTCTCTCATCTCACCAGCTTTGTTTTGATCTAGTCCAAATTCAGTCTTAACCATTTTCTCCCATCCAGGTCCAAGTCTCAATTAGGCCCTGAGAAAGCACAAAGGGAATTTGTATTTGATAAAAAGGTGACTGTGCTTAATGTTGTTCTGTGTGTTGGTGGTACGGCTGACGAAATTGAAACAGAGGAACAAATTCACATTTGACATCACCCTGTGTCTGAAATTTGATTGGAGTTTTTATATTGTTTTTAAATTATCCTGCTGCTTCTTTTCTTTTATTTTCTTTTTTTTCTTTTTACCACCAAGTTAACAGTGGCAATTTGGATTTGGGTATTTTTTTCCTGGGGACTTAATATCATTGTTTTGTACCATCCCCAAACAGAGAAGAAAAATCTTTAAAACATTTGTTAAATGCACATAAAACATAAAAAAGTTAAAACATTGAAAACTTAAAAGATTAAACCTCCCTTTTTTAGCAGTTTCTCTTATTTTTGCTCTTTCTTTGTGTAGAGCCTTTTAAAGGGAAAAACCTTACCTGTCAGTAATCTCACATGGTATTAAGTATCCTCAAAGGGGACAGAGTCCATTTTAGGTGGTATTGCTTAGTTCTTAAGTTCTGTTGCTAAAGTCTGATGTGTGTTAAGGTAAAAGAAGAAAAACACACACAAAAGAGGAAAGAGCAAAACACAGCTTCTGTCTCTGTTAAATTGCTAGAAGACCACTGATCACATCAAATGATCCAGTATCCAGTTAGCTGCTCTGGGAGCCTGACTTATCTTGGGAAACATTTGGCTAATTGCTCTTTCCTCTGGATGATCTGTTGTAAGCAAATCTCTCACCTCCAGAGTGAGTTGCTCGTTAATGCTTTTAGTTCACCTCTCTGGCCACAGCAAAATGTTGGAAGATTAAATGTATTCTGACAGAATTCTTATTTGACAGAAGGGAAATAGGAAGTAACAGGAAAATGGTAGAAGAAATAAGATGGAGGGAAGAAATTGACATTTTAAAGAAGTAGTGATGGTACTACCCTTAGGTTTACATCTTAGGAATTGCTTGAAACACAGCCATGGAGGAGGTGGTGATGTATTGTTTCCTCCTCTTTTCTGGACACATGGTGGGGAGGGATAGCTCAGTGGTTTGAGCCTGCTAAACTCAGGGTTGTCAGTTCCATCCTTGAGGGGGCTACTTAGGGATCTGGGGCAAAATCAGTACTTGGTCCTGCTAGTGAAGGCAGGGGCTGGACTCCATGACCTTTTGGGGTCCCTTCCAGTTCTGTGAGACAGGTATATCTCCATAAATATTATCAGGATCAGGGAAAAGAAGGCGCTACAGTGTGTTAGTAAATCCTTGGTCTCAGCCCATAGTGATGATAGCCATGCAGGTGAGGCAGGTTAATGCCCCTGTCACAGATCCACAGGATTGGTGCTTTGCCCCCAGTTTTTGAACAGTCTCTTTGAGGAACCCTTTTAGTGTGCCAGACCCCCAAGGGATCTCATTCTTCCTTTAGGGTGAGCAACGAAGCTGCACCATCTCTAGACTGAGCTTTCAGGCTCCAGAACTCCTGTTTTACACCATGAGCTCTGCTCAGTGAGTTCAACTGAGAGAGACTCCTGGTAGAGACTTCACGCTTCACTCACAGGGACTAACATACCCAGTCACTATTTGCAGTGACACCCCAAATAGCATTTTCAAGACAGAGCAGGCTATATTAGTCAGTTGGAACACAGCACTGGAAGTCCTTGGATTAGCATAGAGAAATAAAGGTTAAAGCACAGTACATTCTGGTCAAGCCACAACTCACCAGCCAAACTGTAGTGAACTCCATAGTCAGGCTCGCTCTCTCTCTGACTTCCTTTCTTAGTCCCAGTAGAGAGAGCTCCCAGCGTCCTCGGAAGCTAGCTGTTACTCTCACTCTATCCTTTGTTCTCCAGGGAAGGCCATGCTGAGTTCACTGCCTCCCAGAGTTTCCCACTGTTGATTCATGTGTTATTTGAGCTGGCATCTCTTTGGACCCCTTGTTGATCTGGATTGGAATCAGCCAGTTCCTCAATTACTCTATTCATTCCACCCAGACAGGGAGGTGAGACAACACGTCTCTTGGGCCATGTCTATACTAGTGAGCTTCCAGTGGCACGGCTCTGCTGATGCAGTTGCGCCGCTGTAAGATTGCTTGTGTAGCTGCTCTGTGACAATGGGAGAGAGCTCTCCTGTCAACATAACAAAACCAGCTCAACGAGCAAAGGTAGCTATGTCGGTGGGAGAAGCTCTCGCTGACATAGCGCTGTGCACACTACCACTTGTGGCAGTGAAACTATGTCACTCAGGGATGTGTTTTTCACACTTCTGAGCAACAGAAGTGTTGCCGATATAAGCGGTAGTGTAGACGTGGCCCTAGTCTGCCTCGAGAGCAAACTTAATCTCCCCCCTCCCCCCCGGTAGCAATGCAAAGTATGGAGAGAAACTGAGGCATGCATAAGCCTCCTAAAAATATTACAAAAAATTCTCACTTTGTCACAACTCCTCAGAAAGGCAGTGCCCAATACAGTGCCTTTACAGTCAGACTTCCTTTCATGTTATAGCAACAGATCAAAGTGTATTTAACGAATCTGCAGCCTCACTAGGAGCCTTGAACATCCCTATTCCACATTTCTTTTTGTTCAGAGAAATTCAGTTTGTCATTTCTTTGCTTTTCGTTAGTGCTTCCTTACTTTTAAGAATTTTATGTCATTTAAACCTGTAAGCATGTTCATTCTGTCTGCACCTTTTGGGACAATCTGTGAGTTTAATTAGGGGTAGGATTCAACAGAGTATCTCTTTGGGGAAAGGAAAAAGTACATCATCACTCTCTGAGATGTCTGAGAAGAAGCAAACTCACTACATGGCCGTCTCCCATCCACCTTAGCAAGACACAAGTAAGCCAACAATTCATAGTCAGAGATATCAAAGGTTACTGACAGATATAATAAAATTAGTGTGGACATTTTACTGATGTTAGTCACTGGTAGACAGGCTCTTGTGTACTCCACAATTGTAATGGGAATCTGTCCCTCTTTGCCACATTACTCTCCTATAGCTAAGCTTTCACTTAAAAATTGTTTCTAGCCCTTATGGTTGTGAAGAAAACCTTGAAAATGTGGATCAAGTGTAACCAATTCATTATTGTCTTCCTAAGTCTGTGAACAGTGTGAAGTAATAGCTTTTGAGATGTAAGAACTGTCCTTGTTCATCTCATTGGGTTAACACTGAAACCTAAATATGACAGTGAACATAAGAACATAAAAACAGGCATAATAGGTCAGACCAAAGGTCCATCTAGCCCAGTATCCTGTCTTCTGACAGTGGCCAATGCCAAGTGCCCCAGAGGAAATGAACAGAACAGGTAATCATCAGCTGATCCATCCCCTGTCGCCGATTCCCAGCTTCTGGCCAATGGAGGCTAGGGACACCATCCCTGCCCATCCTGGCTAATAGTCATTGAAGGACCTATTCTCCATGAACTTATCTAGTTCTTTTATGAACAGAGTTATAGTCTTGGCCTTTACAACATCCTGTGGCAAGGCATTCCATAGGTTGACTGGGTGTGTGGAAAAAATGCTTCCTTTTGTTTGTTTTAAACCTGCTGCCTGTTAGCTTCATTTGGTGACCACTAGTTCTTGATAGTTTTGTTAACTGTTTTACTATTAATCATTTTATAAGAAACATCCAGCTAATTTGTTTATTCCATAATTTCTAACTATATCCCATGCTTGGCTAGGTGTCAAAAGCCCTGACTTCCCCCTATACAACTGCCAAAACCTCCAGCTTTGCCCCATAGTATTTTAATTTAAGTGAAGCTGTACAGACTCTCCAGTTTGCTCTAATTCAATCACCATTTATTGGGCTGGTGCAGGAATTACTTGGTGAAATCCCATGCTCTGTTTTATGCAGGCTAGACAAAAAGATCGTAATGGTCCTTTCTGTGCTTACAATCTATGAATTTATGAACTGGCAGGTAGTCAGCTGCAGCTCTTTCAGCATTTACTCCTGCTGATTGAATGACATCATCAGTACTTTGCCCGAGATTTGTATTTGCCAACTCCAACACAGAATCCACAATGGCAGACCGATTTCCCTTAATGTTACTTATTTCTCTTACATCTGTTATTGTGAGAATTCTTCACAGTAAGAGAAACTTGATGGTGCTCCAGAGGTGGTATTCTGGGTTGATCAGGCTGCCGTCTCACCATTCTGAACAGCTCTGTGGGAAGAGGCCTCATAGTTAATGTGTCAGAGGAAAAGAAAAAATTGTGAGCATCTAAAGCAGATAGATCAGCCTGGGAGTAGGTGTCCCATCATCAGTGCTGTAGTCTTCTCCCCTGCTGTTTCACTAGTGTCAGACCATAGTGACCTGTGAGGACAATGTTGGATATGGGATGTCTAGGTTCCAGTCTGTTAGCACTTGTGAGTGTTGTTAAGCCATTGACAGAATGGGCCTTCACAGATTTTGAAATTCCTCTGGGTTTCACCAACCTGACAGAAACTGGGATGGTCCCTGACATCAAACTGAAGGCGCCAATGATTTGACCATGGAAAATACAAAACAATTCCGGCTGCTTGTGGGCTTATCTCAGTCCCTGCTCTTCACAGTGCTGCTGATGGTGAAATCTATTTGAGTGTCTAAATCTGAGAAGTGGCTGTTTTTCATTCATGCTGTCTTAGGCACTCGGCTTTATTAACACCATCTACCCTATTCCCCTTCCTACTTCTGCCCTCCCCCCACTCTCTTCTTTCCATTGTCTTACACTTTTTTCTGCTTCTCTTCTTGTTCTCTTTTCTCTTAAAGAACCAGAAAAAAGAAAACGAAGTCCAACAGATGGAGCAGCCACTCCGGTTGGCAAGGACCCTGGTTTAGCCATGAGGGCAGAACCGAAGCCTGCAATGAAACTGCCAGTACCCCAGCTCATGCCAAGGATAGCAAGCTCTGCAGGAAAAGGGACAAGGGAGTTTGACACAAGGAGTCTAAAGGAAGAAAATTTTATTGCTTCCATTGGTGTGTATTGATGTGCATGTGGAATGCAGGAGGAAGGGCTTTTCCCTAGCATTAGGTTCTGCTTGCATCCTCCCCATTCTAACACACTTGCCTTCATTGCTGCAGTAACGTGCTTCATTCACACCTGGATCACAAGGACCAATCATACCTGCTCTTCTTTCACTTGTGGAGGAATATTTCCCAGGGCAATTTGTTTTTTTGAGAAGTTTTCATTTTAAACCCTTTCCAAATAATGTTGACACTTGATAAAATCCTTAGTGTGTTCTATGGCTGACACTTTTTGGGATTCATAAAATGACTTGAAGGAGATGGCCACATGATTCTGGGGTCTGCAGGACCTTGGAAATAGCAAGCACAGTAGGGACTAAATAAAACAAAAAATACCTGTCATTCTTTACTATAACTGGGAGAAAGTTATCTGGGGTGTGTATGCCAATAGAAATAGGGACCAGGGATCTGCTAATCATGAACAGCCAAATCCTTAGGAATTTCACTGACTGTACATTTTAGGTTTCAGCTCTTCAATTTCAGTAATCTGGACGATGAGTGTTTCTTCCACATCATGCCAGGCAGACTGCCTGCCTACCTAAACAGCTTTTGCAAGGCTGGCTATTGGAAATTTCTCCAGTCACCCTTTTCTTTAATGTGGGGGAGGGAAAAATGAAAAGACAATAACTAGGAAAACTATCAGGTATTTTCCAGTCTCTGTTTATGCTAGCTGAAAAGATCTTCACTTGGTCAAACAACAAGATTAAGGAAGGGTCTAGATTATCGTATCTTTGGGTAAGAAACCTGATAATCAAATGGGAAAATTCCTTTTTCTTCTCATCATTTCTAGTAATGGGGACTGATAGACTAGGTTCTGAGCACCACTATGTATAGCCTGACAAAGGGAGAGCAGGTTTTACAGAATCATTGTACAGAGGATTTATCATCCGAAGGCAGAGTCTGATGAGGCTACCGCATCCAGTCTGCAGTGACTTGTACAAGGTGGAGAGAGTACCAGATACTCATATGACTAAATAGGTACAAATATTCTCCCCTCCCCCCACAATCTCCGCCCATATAGTGGCCAGCGTTTGGATTGAGTCCCACTTAAGGGATGCTGAATCCTTGACCTCTGACCTAGTATGCGTCCTTGATTCAAGAGTTGATCCAGGGAGTGATAGTACAACTGAAGGCTTTCAGTTTACTTGGAAATCTCCCAGGGAAATAAAAAGTGATCTTATTTCTGTGATTAAACTATAGGGGCTTGAATGCCTCCAAGTTACATTAGATTCTTTTTTCCTCTGCAGAAAGAACAAAAGGAAGATTTTCTTTAAAAAAAATTTTTTTTTATTAAGCTGGAAAGCTGGGAACTCAGAAAGGTGGAAGCTCTTTGCCTGGGATTCTTGATAAGAATGAAGAAGAATCATTGACAGGACAGCTAGCTGTCCTTTCCTGGCTGAAACTTGCACATAGGAGTGTCAGAAGGATCAGTCAATCCATGTTTGCAACTTGACTTAAAAGATGTAATGCCACAGAAGTCCTGAATGGGGAACAGGGGACAGGTTAGCTTCTAACTATGCTCCTGATAGCCCCAATCTCCGCCACCTGTCTTTTCAGGGTATTTGATGCAAGAAGGAATGAAGCAACTGGAAAAGAATCTGGATTTTTTAAAAGAAGTCAGCCTGAAAAGCTGTCCACATGTCCCTTGTAGAATAGCTTCTAGGTGACAAGTTTTACCTTGTCACTAAAGCCATGTTTTCTTAAAGTGTACTTCTACTCTAAAAGGTGACTGTAAATGTGGCATTGTAGGGTTTCACATTTGTCTCAGACTTTATCTCAGTTGTGTTCAGTTTACAATAAAACAGAGCCCTGTAGGCTCATCTGGAAATCAGGCTAGGTTCTTAAATGATCATGCATTGTCAATAATATTAAAGGTTTTATTGGACAAATTCTGCCTTCAGTGACACTTGTGCAGTTCAATGGCCTTCCATAGCTTTGAGCCAGCATAACAAATTGGAATATCATAGGAGCTTAGGTGAAGAAAGCAGATTAATGTCAGGAGACATCAGTGAATGCTGACATTGTTAAGTTCTAAGGGGAGCTATCAATCTCCCAGTTGGCACAGTTTGCCTCTTAGCCAGCTGGCCTGGATGTTTAGCTTTTCATAATAGGTGAATTGACTTAAACATATGAAATGGCTTGTAGCTGGCTTCAGCAGAGCTGTCATCTTCAACCAAAGTTTCTTGGTCCTTCCGTGTTTCCATATAAGAGACAAAGGATGCATTGTCCAGACCTGTGAAAATGGATTGAACTGATTGAAGAAATAAACATCTTTATTTCCAGCCAGATTATATGCATCCTTCCCTCAGACATGTTACAGAGCCTTTGTACTGAGTGAGGTTCCAGTACTCATCAGCTAAATAAATTGGCTTCTGTGACCAGTTCCTTGTTTGGATCTGCCAAAGGAATTCCACTGAAGACGATATGTGCTTTCTCCATCCATTACTCAATGGCTTTTTTTTTTCTTTGTTCAAGAGAGTAGGTCCTAGGTTCTTCTTCGAGTGATTGCTCATATCCATTCCAGTTAGGTGTACGCGCCGCGCGTGCACATTCGTCGGAAAACTTTTACCCTAGCAACTCAGTGGGCCGGCAGGTCGCCCCCTAGAGTGGCGCCACCATGGCGCTCGATATATACCTCTGCCGGCCCACCCGCTCCTCAGTTCCTTCTTACCGCCCGTGTCGGTCGTTGGAACAGTGGAGCGCGGCTTAGCTGACCTCCACTTCCCTAGCTACTCGTATTTCTCGTATATAGTTACGCAGTTATAACCCTTTTATTTATATATTTGTATAGTTATACGTTTTCTTTGCTAACATGGTTAGTTTAGTTAGCGGGGTTCGGGAAGTAGCCCCTTCCATGAACCCGGTCCCGGAGCCCATGCGGGGCTCACCGGTTTTTCGAATGGGCCGGCGTGCCAGAAGCCGCGGCCGAAGGGAGATCCACACGACTCCTGTTTCAAGTGCCTCAGGGAATCACACTTGACAGCTAAGTGCCCCATTTGCAAGGCTTTTAAGCCGAGAACAAAACGGTGTGGGATTTTCACTTACCCCTCCACCTGGGGCGCCGAGCGATGATCAAGCGGCGGGCAGTAGCGCCTCCTTGGCACCGGACCCCGCCGATACTACCAAGGCCTTTCGGCACCGGCCGTCGCCGGCACCGATATCGGCTCGGCACCGCTCCCTTCTTCCGAGGTCGAGAGAGCCTACGATTCCTGCTGGTGCCTGATGGCTCCCCGGCACGCGCCGTGGTTGAGACCCCCTGCTCCTGCTGCTTCCGTGCCATCTGCATCGCAGCCAGGGAGCTCGTCTAAGTTGGATTACCTGGCACCGACACCTGCAGAAGCACCGATGACGTCGACACCGTCGTTTCCAGTCCCCCAGGGCCACGGAATCCGGTGCCTGGCAGCTCCCCGGCACGCGCCGTGGTAGAGCTTACTGCTCCTGCTGCTTCCGTGCCAACGGCACCGCAGCCAGAGAGCTCATCTAAGACGGATCACCCGGCACCGATGACGTCGGCACCGTCGATCCCGGTCCCACGAGGGCCGTGGAATCCGGTGCCTGACGGCTCCCCGGCACGTGCCGTGGTTGAGCTCCTGCTCCTGCTGCTTCCGTGCCAGCGGCACTGCAGCCAGTGAGCCCGTCTAGGTCGGATCGCCCGGCACCAACACCTGCTGAGGCATCGACGACGTCGGCACCGTCAATCCCGGTCCCGTAAGGGCTGTAGAATCCGGTGCCTGACGGCTCCCCGGCACGCGCCGTGGTTGAGCTACTGCTCCTGCTGCTTCCGTGCCAGCGGCACCGCAGCCAGAGAGCTCGTCTGAGTCAGATCGCCCGGCACCGACGCCTGCTGCGGCACCGATGACGTCGGCACCGCCGATCCCGGTCCCACGAGGGCCGTTAGGATCCGGTGCCTGACGGCTCCCCGGCACGCGCCGTGGTTGAGTTACTGCTCATGCTGCTTCCGTGCCAACGGCACCGCAGCCAGAGGGCTCCTCGGAGTCGGATCGCCCGGCACCGACGTCTGCTGCGGCACCGATGACGTCGGCACCGTCGGTCCCGGTCCCACGAGGGCCGTTAGGATCCAGGGCCTGAGGGCTCCCCGGCCCGCGCCGTGGTTGAGAGCCCTGCTCCTGCTTCCGTGCAACCTGCATCGCAGCCAGAGGGCTAGTCTCGGTCGGATTGCCCAGCACCGACGCCTCTGAGGCACCGACAATGTCGGCACCGTCGATTCCGGTCCCACAAGGGCTATCGAATCCGGTGCCTGACGGCTCCCCGGCACGCGCCGTGGTTGAGCTTATTGCTCCTGCTGCTTCCGTGCCGACGGCACCGCAGCCAGCCAGCTTATCTAACTCGGATCGCCCGGCACCGAACCTCGGTACCGTCAACCCCGGTCCCACAAGGGCCGTCGAATCCGATGCCTGACAGCTCCCCACTATGCGCTGTGGTTGAGCCTGCTGTTCCCTCCACGCCGGAGACGTTACCGACGGCGAGGAATTTCATTGCCATGACAGAGTCGATGCTGCCTGATACAGTCTCTTCAGGTGACCGTCCTCTGTCAGCACAGCAGAGCGGCACCGTTCATGATTACGGTCCCGCAGGCACTCCAGGTTCTGTCGACACGCCCGGCACCATCGGCAGTCCCGATGCTGTTTCCTCATCGGTACTGGTCACACTCGCTGCACCGCCCGGTATTCCGTTCGCCGACCCGCTGTCGGCACCGTTCCGACTCCCGGCGCCGTGGCGGATACCTTGACTCCTGTAGTCTCTCCCCGAGCCTCGAGATCTCGGTTGACCTCCCGGCACCGTTCTGGTTGCGGGTCTGGATCTCGTTCCAGGTACCGGTACGCCTCCCGGTGCCGGTCCCCGGTGCCGAGTTGGGCAAGGTCCGAGTGAGTCAGAGACTCTGCCTGTGCCTTCTTTAGTACCTCCGTGGCAGTCCGCACAGGCATCTGTGTCATTCCATATGCGCAGATTCTATGCTCAGGACCATGATCCTGACATGATGGCCAGCGGGCGCCCGCCCCAATGCCGAAAGAGGCTTGGCGCATGGGCTTGCTTGGCCGCCAGGGTACTCTGCAGAGGCCCTACAGTTCTAGGTAGCAAAGCAACAAGCCTTGCTTAGCTGCAATACTTATAGCACCGGGGTGAAGGAGTTTTTCCTTCAGACCTCCCGCCAGGAGTCCGCTGCCGTCTCGGAGGACAGAGGAAAGGAGGTTCCCGGAGCGTCCCTCCAGGCCTCGTTGGACGCAGCAGACACTGCGGCCAGGACTCTGGCCTTGGGCGTCGCCATGAGGTGCATGGCTTCAGGTTTCAAACCTCCGACGGGAGCTGCAGTTTGCCATTCAGGATTTACCCTTTGTTGGTAAAGGCCTCGTCGTGGCAGGGACAGCCCCAGGCTGCGAAGCCTGGTGGTCAATGGGCTCCTAATGCGCTCTCTAAGCATGCATACGCCGGCGATTAAACGCAGGCCTTTCTGGCCCCAGCCGCCATACTCTGTGCCTAGCCAGAGGCAGAACTTTGGCTGACGGCAAGGCCAAGGTGGTCGCGGACGAACGTCAGGCCCCCTAAAGAGCCAAGGTCAAGGTCCCTCGTAATTACCACTGGGACCGGAGACGAACCTTCCAAGGTGTACCTGGGGACAGTGTATCACCTTTAATTTGCTCCAGCCCTGTCCCCCTTCGGCGGGCGAAAGGGGCGAGGGGTTTTACTCCCGTTATGCCCTAGTTCCCCACGCGGGCACAGGTCAGACCTTCCTGGTCCTGCACGGACTCAACCGGTTTAGAATGAGGTTGAAGTTCTGCATGGTATCCCTGGGAACCATTATTCCATCCTTACCTCCTGGGGGCTACTATGCCGCCCTGGATATGAGGGACGCGTACTTTCGTGACGCCATCTTCCCTCCGCACAGGAGGTACCTCCGCTTTATAGCCAACGGTCACTCTCCTGGCTTACGGCCATAGTCGCCGCCTACCATCGATTCGCTTATCCGAGGAGACTCTGAGACACAAACCGCTCAGTGCGTGGACATCGTCACGGTCTTATTCACAGGCCAAGGCCTGATGGTTCCTATAGAGCAATCCACTCTGGTTCCCACGCAGAGGTTGGGCTTCCAAGGGGCTATCCTGGTCTCCTACCCAGCTGGAGCCTGCTTATCACACCTGCGGTTTTAGGCGATGGCAACAATCATAGGAGGTCGAAGGGCTTTCCCAACGACCTCGACTTGTTCTTGTCTCAGTCTCCTGGGTCCATGGTTGCCCGCAAGTTTGTATCCAAACACGCCACGTTCCGCCTCCGTCCTCGCCAAGTCCGGCCCACCTCGGCGTACCGCCCGGACAGGGAGCCAATGGTCATGGTGGTCACCGTTCCCTCGAACACCATAGACTCCCTAGAGTGGTGGCTACCTCCCTCCCTGATGTGGGCAGGGATGCGGTTTCATCCGCCCCAGCCCTCACTGCCCGGACGACGGACGCGTCATCTCTCTGCTCGAGTGCTCATGGTCACCCCCGGGCTTAAGGCCTTTGGTCTTCTTGGGAGCTGGCATTCCACATCAATGCCCCAAAAATGAGAGTAGTCCGCCTGGCGTACCAGGGGTTCCGGCGGCAGCTGCGAGGCCGTTGTATCTCGGTGTTTACGGCCAACACAACGGCCATGTGCTTCATGAGTATCCGGGGAGGGACATTGCCCCCCCCCCTTTTTTTTTTTGTCAGGAGGCCATCCATTTCCGGGTCTTTTGCATGGCCCATTCGATGGAGCGGGCGACGTCCTTTCTCCCAGGCGTTCGGAACGTCTTAACGCTTTGCCTCAGCAAGTCTTTCTGGTCTTACGAGCGATCACTCTGCCCCATGTGAGGCGTTCGGCTTTCCGGAAGTTGAGATGTTTCCTCACACAGACCTGTTCGCTCACTGCGAGAGCAGGAAATGTCAGATGTTCTGCTCCTTCCGAGGTCTCTCCGCAGGATCGATCTTGGACGCATTCCTGATGCCGTGGAGAGGCCAATTGCATTATGCCTTCCCACTGTTCCCACTGGTCCGCTAGGTCCTGCTCAAACTCCGCAGGGGCAGAGCGTGCATCGTCATGATCACTCCAGAGTGGTCCAGGCAGCACTGATTTACCATGTTGCTCGGCCTGTCAGTAACAGACCTAATTACCCTTCCACCCCACCCAGACCTCATCACTCAGGGCGACAACGGGCTTTGTCGCTCGGTCCTGCAGCTGGTTTACCTCACGGTGTGGCTGCTGCGTACCTGAGTCGGGGTGATGGGCAGCCTTCCACCTGGTCAACGGTCAGGGCCAGGTGGAAGTGTTTCTTCTACGGCTGCAATACGCTCGATCTTGCTCCTGCTGAGGTCTCGATCCCCTCTATTTGGCCTGCCTCTGGCCTTCAGCGGCAGGGCCTGACGGTATCATTGCTGAGGATACACTTAGCAGCCTCTCTACCTCCCAGCAGGCTAAGGTGGCCGTTCCCTGTTCTCACGATCTATGGGTTCGAGGTCCCTCAAGGGCTTGGAGCGCTCGCACCCTCGGGTGCACCGCCCAGCCCCGACCTGGGAGCTCAGCCTCGTTTTAACCAGACTTATGTCTCCCTCAGTCGAGCCGTTCACGACTGGCCCTCTGCTATGCCTGTCCTGCACGACAACTTTCCTCGTAGCTGTTACGTCTCCTCCCTAAGGGGTTTCGGCCTTTCATGTTACCCACAGCTCAACGCAATGGGCATAACCATTGCACTCCTTGGGCATCTGTGGAGGGCTCGCATTTATATTGTGCTGACAGACCCATCTCCTAAGGTGCCCCGACTCTGTCGCGGTAGCGGGCCAAAGGAAGGGCTTGCTTGTTTTCCTCTCAGAGGATCTCATCTTGGGTGATGGCGGACATCCCCACTTGTTATGATTTGGCTCATATTTCACCAAGCCACATCACCATGCATTCTACCAGGGCTCAGGCTTCGTCTGCCGCCTTGCTGGCTCGTGTACCTACCCACGAGATCTGTCGCGAAGCTCCATTGGTCCTCGGTCCATACCTTTGCTTCGCAGTATGCCCTGGTTCAACAGTCAAGAGAGGCTGTGGCCTCTGACTCGGCAGTTTTCATTCTGCCGCATTTCACTCCGACCCCACCGCCTACGTAAGGCTTGGGATTCACCTAACTGGAATGGATATGAGCAATCACTCGAAGAAGAAAAGACGGTTACTCACCTTTGTAACTGTTGTTCTTCGAGATGTGTTGCTCATATCCATTCCACACCCGCCCTCCTTCCCCACTGTCGGAGTAGCCGGCAAGAAGGAACTGAGGAGCGGGTGGGCCGGCAGAGGTATATATCGAGCGCCATGGTGGCGCCACTCTAGGGGGCGACCTGCCGGCCCACTGAGTTGCTAGGGTAAAAGTTTTCCGACGAATGTGCACGCGCGGCGCGTACACCTAACTGGAATGGATATGAGCAACACATCTCGAAGAACAACAGTTACAAAGGTGAGTAACCGTCTTTTTTCGGTTCCCATTTGGATATTAAGGATGTTAAAAACATGGGCCATCTTTTTGGACTACGGGATCAGTTGGAATATGAAATAAGTCTCAGGAGATGATGAACCAGTCTTGTGGGAGAGAGCTAGAAATTCATCCCCCTAGCAGAATAGAATTTCCTGACGTCATATGTGCCTTGCTGCAGAAGATTTTATTTTGAAGACTTGGTTTCTGACACTTTAGCTGCTGTCTTGCTCTTCTCCATTGGGCAAGTTTATTCTGCAACTAGTCTACCCTGAATTTAAATTCATCTGCTCCAACAGCAGTTGCTTTTAGGCATCCTGGTCCACCTCAGTGGGAAGTTGATAAACTTTTTCCTTTTGCTTTTTAGGATCAGAGATTAGATTACCTTTTAGATTTTGTCTCTGGTTACACACAGGGTTTCACCACAGTTTTTCTCTAGTGAAGCTAACAAACTCAGATGAGATCTCCTGTTTTGGGCTTGATCTGGAGGACTATGTTGGATGGCTACCTGGATATCATATTTTTGGCGATCATCTTGCATTACAAGTAAACCATTCAAAACTGCCATTGTAGTAGTATTGTTCCTGTTTGATCTTTATGGAAGATATAAGAAGATACTCAAAGGGGCCCTGGAGCTACATGACCAGAGTTTAGGTCACAGCCAAGCTTTTGACTGTGTATTTAAATTCCTTTTGAAGTGATGCATAGACTGTCTTCTCTGTCACGTGAGCTCTTTTTGAGGGGAAGAGGCTTTTTTTTTAAATTTAGTGAATTGTTAAAACAACAAAGTATATGGAAGCTTTGGTGATAGTTACAGCATCAAGATATATAAAAGCCGCTGAAGGCAAATATTATAAATAAGCCTCTCAGTAAAGCAAATCTTGTTGTGTAGGGGAATTCTGAATAACAGAAATCTGCTTGCCTCCGTCTTACAAAAAGAAAATAGGGGGAATGAGGGGGATAAAATAGATCACCAGAATGAATGGAATGTGTCATGTACAGCACCATTTCCTGTCTGGTGCCTATATGCATGCATTGTTAATTGGTGATGGAACCTGTTATCTAGTAATAATGGCAACTAATTAGATACAGTTCTTATGATATACTACAGGTAAGACAAGCAGAGGACGACAGAACTTCTCAAAAATTCAAGGGGAACTCTTTCCAGTGTGAACCACTTTTGTGGTCCTTGACCTTTCTCAGAATAGTTGTCTCCATTTAAATCTTCAAAATGTCTTGTATTCAAATTGATGTGTTCTCCATCCCTGACAATGGCAAAGCCTATAATCATAGTTCTTTCTGTTTGTGTTTCCTAGTTAGACAGAAAAATGGCAGAGTGGTAGCTTTTTCAACACAAAGTGGGTCTTTTTTCTTTTTGTTTTGCATTAATACTTTAGACAGAAAATCTCTATAAAGGTTGTGGGGTCTGGGCCTCTCTTGCCTAATGGAACACCGGTCACTTACATGTTATGAGATTTTGCATTACTTACTACCAGTTTCAGGCATCTTCCCATACTGTGCCTTCACTGGAATTTTGATATGGGGAGCATTTTTAAAGCCAGTAGCTAGCACATTTCTCCCTTTGCTTTTCCTATCAGGCTGTTTCTCTCGCTGAAATACTTTCTAGCTTTCTTCCAAAGGAAATGTGTGTGGTTTGCATTCCATTGGTTCTAGCCAGTCTTTGACAGACCTTCTCACTGAGTCATTTTGGAGGATTCCTGGCCTGCAGAGAGCTCTGAGATGTCATTGGCAGGTCAGGACCTGCTTCTTAAGACTTCACCATGAAGAAGTTTTTGATGCATTTTATCTTTGTTTTTACCTATTTTATTTTCCATCTTTGTGTGTTGCTGGCCCTTAATGCTGTCCTGGTAACCATGACAGGGAAGACCCAGAGCAAAAATGTTCTCTTTATTTTCTGAAAATAGGGCTTCTTCAGGATATTTTCTTTGGCTTGGCTCCAGGCTGTACCGCAGTACAAGGCTTTTTGATATCAAGTGTCATTACTAAACCTACTCAGAAGGACAGTAAACCAAGATGAAAACTGTCTAGTGTTTTCTGAAGTCTTGGACTTGGAGTTTTTAATATTTAGAGACCCACTGGACTCCTTGCAATTTTTTGCAAAGGGGAAAGACTTTGTACCACCCAGGCAATTTAAGCTGTCTGTACCAGATCCTTCCTGGCTACCTTCTCCTTCTATTCAGGTTCTTATGCCATGTCCATGCCTCTGAATTTCAATTGCCAGTCTCAGATTTATCAGAGGACCACCCCCTTTCTCTGCTAACGAATACTTCACAGTATAAGCTGAGGCTGTTTTTAGATGCCATGAAGACCTTTGCTCTCAAAATCCCCTTTTGGATCATGCTAAATCTTGGCGTGTGCCATAAACATTCTAAGAACTGATGAATTGGTAGGTAACTCAGGAAAGGTACCCTAGTAACAAAGCGTTGCTGTTCAGGTCCCCAACCATCACAGGGTTGAAGGCTTTAAAAACTGTGAAGCAGCATTTTAAAAAAAGCGTATAGTAAATACACTTCAGAGAAGGCCAGTTGGTGTGCTCCGTCATGGGAAACTGCAGCCAAGCCTACAGGATACTGTTTAACCTGGAAAAAGTGTCCTGTTAGTTTGTCAGCTTGTCAGTGTGGAGGAAACACCCATCAGTCACGATTGTCGTAGCTAATAAGCAGAAATAAAACCCATTTGGCTAACAGCCATGTTCCCAACACTCACCCACTGCTATCTGCCTCAATCACTGTAGCTTATCCCCCACGGCAATTTGAAATCTGGGGCCTACGAAATGTTGGGGAGGGAGACGAGCCCTGCACTGGAGTTGTAACTTTTTCCCTTTGGTGTTCTTGTATATCGTCATAGACTTCCTCACCAACTTGTTGTTTTCTTGATTTAGAGCCTGATTCCCTTACTTACCTCCATCTGCAAGGTCTGGATGGGTTTCCTGCCACGCTTCTATCAGTGCTTTTGATTGAGCAGGTTTCACTGCAGAAAAGTAACCCTCCACTCTCCTTTCTTCCTCCCCTCCCTGCTCTTACAAGAATTGAGAGTCCTGCCTGTGTAGCATTCCCAGCCTCCACCATCCTAGGGAGACAGAGGGTAAAGCTCAGCATTCAAATGGGGGGCTCCAGTATACCAACTTGTGATGCTGCCACTGGGCCAGCACCTGGAATTATTTGATGTTTCCAAGCATGAGAATGAATGTGTCTCAGCTGCAGAATCTTGGTTATAGTGCAGGGTGGTGCTTCTATTTTCTGTCTTATCCGAGTGTTAAGTTTGAAAAGGAGAGTGTATGCACAGACTCAAAAAAAACCCCAACTTTGACCTCTTCATTGTGTATTGTCCCTGGAATCTACAGCTGGAAAGAGAACTGTGACCTGCCTCAAGTCTTTGCGGTAGCATTTGCCATGACTGGAATCCTGATTTCTGTTTTTTCTCCTTTTTCTTCCATAAGGCACATAGTACTGGCCAGTAGGTGGAGCTCAGCACTTATGAGGATACTGTCAGTTAAAAAAAAATCACCTATTTATTTTTTTTTAAAAATCTTTCTCTGTGGTGTTAGTAATAAGCAAGATTACTGACAATGGAAAGTTTTTAAAATGCAATTTCCGTTTCGCCAGGAATGCTGTTTCTTTTGCGCATTTCTTTGACGATGACATGGTGTGAATATTAAGTTTTGTGATAACCGAAATGTTGGGGATAAAATACCCACGTGTCCATCTTTAAATCAGCCCTTCTTAAGAAAGGAGATGAGCTCTTCTGGGCAGATTTGGTTTTAAAAACCATTTTTGTTTTTGCTCATCTGATTCACTGTGTTGGATCATCCCTAATTTTTGAAATCCAATAAATAGGCAATGATGCACCTCTGTACTCCTAACATTGATTTGTTGTAGAATGGTGTTAATCCTTCACTCACTAGTTGTCATTAATTTCTGATTGTTTGGAGGTACAAGGGTGGGCGGGTTGTTTTTGGGGGTTTTTGGTTTTTCATTTTTTCCTGTCTGACCAGCCTTTGACTCTTTCTCTTTTTCTCCTGCTTGCATCTTTGGTAGAATTGTGGAACAAGCACCAGGAAGTGAAAAAGCAAAAAGCTTTGGAAAAACAGAGTAAGGAAATGATGAAACGTAGAAACTGATTCCCCCAGCCTCCCCATAACTGCCAACTCCCCAGGCCTGGGGTGAGTGTGCTCCCATAGCACATGCTCTTTTGCACACACAACAAAGTGTTCAGGTAAAATCCTGCACCCTAGGGCAGCCCAAGTAGGTCAGTGTGCCCTGGAGAAATCAAGTGCCCGTGTTTCTCTGTGCAAAGAGAAAAGAGGAGATGTGCTTTCTGCTCAGTACAAGGCCTCCCTAAACCACCTCACCACTTGATGTAAAAAGTAATTAATTGGAATAAATTTTGCCATGAAAATCCAGCTCCTCTTTTTAGAAGGTAGTCAGGCAATTTTGTCTGACAGTACCTTGACATTAACAGCAGTTTGTGTCTGAAAGTTGTGGTGTGAAGGACTCTCTGTTCCTGCAATTCTCGAGCAATGGCAGATTTGTTCTCTAGTATCAACTCCCAGTAGATTGTTTCTGATTGCTATTGAACTGCAGGATGAAATTATTTTGGGGAAGAGGAAATATGGATCCGTGATATGTGAAGAATTGTATTTAGTGCCAGTGTTTGCTGAAAACAAAATGAAGATAAGTCTTTCCAATTCAATTTTCTGGGAAGAATTGTGAATTAGGTAGCTGAGGCCTCCTTTAGAGTCTTTACCAAGCTTGATTTTTGTAATTATCAGCTGTAATAGTTTTAGAAATAGATGTGTGCTACTAACACACACATACTATAAAACCTTCTCTCCGATATACAGTGTGTGTGGGTATATATGTATACACACCCACACACGCGTGCATCTATGACTGATTTATGTCCACAATGTGATAGTGCTTACCAAACATAAGCTCTGCAAGGCAGGAACTATATTCTCTTAAAATGGATGAGGGAAAGAAAAAAAAAGATAGACAAATAACAAACTGATCTTGTAGAGGAAAGAACAAACAGCCAAGGAGGCTGGGTGGAGATTAATCACATCCTGATAAATTTTAATGGCATAATGTTTTATGTGTAACAAGCATGTGTGCCTATATAAATGTATAAAATCAAAACACAATATATGTAGTGATGATAGTGTGATGAATTACATTTATCATGCTTTTAATATTTCAAATCTAAGAGCAGCTCCCATCAGCTGTAATTACTTTCCAAATCAATTTGCCACAACTGTTTCCTAATTTTTCCCTTTAAAAAAAAAAAGAATACGTGCCCAAGGCCCATGACTAAAAATAGATATTCTTGCACTAGTGATAAGTTAAAAGATCCCATATCTCATTACCACTCAGGTCTAGAAATAGTACCTTTGTACCACTGGAAATGGTAGATTTCTCATTTTCCAGTGTGATATGCAACAGTTGTGACTTTCTAGGGCTAGAAACAAGTTATGAATAGAAAGGGTATTTACGTAACTGAGGTATATATAATGTACTTTTTTGTAGTTTTTCCTCTCCATTTGAGTCCTGGACACTGATTTATAGTAACTAAGGCATCTGGGTTTTTATGCAGAGGGTTACAAAATATAGTACCAAAATATTTTTTTGTATGCTACATACCATTTCTAAAATACACTTTTGGCAAAATATATAGAGAATCCTTGATGGGGTGGCAGTCTAGAACATGCAAATATGTACAGCCTTTGGGGTGGTCTGCACAGCTAACTTTCAGCTTTGCTACTCATGAGTAATGTCATCCCAAACTCATGCCCATAAATCTTTATATACACCGTGTATATTATCTCTCTCACACATGCTTCTTTCACTCTCTGTTAGCACTGTTGTTTGACAGATATCTAACATAACAATGCTCTTCTCGGTTCCTAGTTCAGTATCGTTGCAGTGTAAGGTATTGCTGAATTGTTTGTAGAGTTACTGGATATTGTATCTAAATGCATCATGAATATATAAGAAAAATCCTCCAGCTGCTTGTCATGTGTCCCTGTTACTGAACAGTTGGCAGATATGGATATGGCAGAAGTGTTGTGTTCAGCCTCTTCTCCTTTCTGAGCTTAGTGGTTACCTGTATACAATCTGTAGCATATTCTTCTGCTACCTTACTTTCATTGCACAGTGCTTTCCAAATCCTTCCTCAGGCACACGCTCTGTTTCTCTCTCTTTCCTTCTGTCATTCCATCAGAGAAGGGGAGAGAACATGGCTTCAGTATTGCATGGGGACCTTAACATAAAGCTCTTTATCTCATTTCTGTTTCTTTTTTCTTTTTGGATGAAGTAGGCTAGTGAATGCATGCCTTCAGACCTGCTGAAATTCTCTCTCAACTGACCTATGTGATTTGCAAACTCTGGAGCGCCATTCATCATGTATTCATATATGTCTTAAAGTAACATGCAATATTGTAATTTTTTCCAAAAGTATCTCACTTGACGCTCTTATTTGTGTGGCACTAATTACTGCCGTCTGCTCTTTGGCTGCATGATCATACCATGTATCACTTGGTTTAGGAAAAACTGCTCGGGTAACAACTGCTGGCAACCTAACAAATTCAGCACAAGGAGACAATCAATTAATTGTACAAAAAATGACACTGGCAATATTAATAAATAATTAGATGTCAGCTGTTTTACCAAGAACAAAGGAAGTGGCTTTCCAGAGTTGAGTAGTGACTGCTCCGCATGTCTGTTGTAATTGGACTCTGACACCTGTTCTCTCTTTCTGTCTCTTTTGAATGGATACCATAGGTCTTGCTGAGAGGTACTGTTTACTAACAGTCAGTAATTAAGACTGTTGGACTACTTCCTCGGGGCATTGTGAGACACAAAGTAGCACTGGAAGGATGGCAGATGTGACCTGCTGGGCTTTGTTGTTGTTTACAGTACTAAGGAACTAGAGAACAAGAAGCTCTGGCTTGTCTTCCTGGTACTGTTCCTGTTCCCAGTCTAGCATCTGCCTTAAACCACAATGCCTTTTCCTGTTACAGTAATGAATGTCTTTTCC
Source organism: Gopherus flavomarginatus (assembly GCF_025201925.1). NCBI lineage: Eukaryota > Metazoa > Chordata > Testudines > Testudinidae > Gopherus > Gopherus flavomarginatus. The sequence goes on from NC_066621.1 coordinate 87,392,479, forward strand.
CTCTCTCCAGGGTCAGAAGGTGTGAAACACTTCTTTGATCTGGGAGAGACAGATGAGAAAAAATCCCAAATCAGTGCAGGCAGCGGCCTGAGTTTGACATCAGGCTCTCAGGTCAGTGTCTTTATGCTTCCATTGCTTACTTGTGGTCAACTTTCTAGAGTTTGAGAGAACCTTTCAAGTGCTCTCATTTGGTGAAACTCTTCTCCTATTTGGTGCTGGAAATATTTGTCTCTGCCCCAATCACATAGTTTTCATTTGAAAAGGTATTGCTGTATCTGACAGGCTGGGGGCAGATTGTCCTTACGACTGCCTCCACACAGCAAATATCTGAGGCCTGCAGTTTAAGCTTCTCTAAGAGAGTGGCCCCAAAAGTAGTGGTAAATGTTGTCTGTCACTCTTGATAGAAATTATAATATATAACATGGATTTTTTTTCTTCCTATACCCTGTTTGTTTGTTTGTCTGGTTGCAGAAGAGTGATTTGGACTCTGTTGCCAGTGCAGGGCCAGCTGTTATGATCCGAAGCACAAGCCAGGATTCTGAAGTTAGCACAGTGGTAGGACATGGCCAAAGTGGAATCTTGGTGTACTTAACTTTTTGCAGTGGTGGAAGAGTGTGTATAGAACATACATGCATGTATTTGTGTATGTGGGTTGCGTGTACTCTGTTTTGTCTATATTCTGTGTGTCTGCTCTGATAGTGTCTCCATAGTGTGTTCTACGTGTACAGCCTCTGAGTATGTGGTGTGCATGTGTACCTTACATATGGACATATGCTCCTTCTGTAGGCAAGTATCCCTGGTATATGCGGTGCTCTTTGCTGTTGGGTGTTGTTTACGTTTCTCCATTCCCCCTATGAATAATGTTGTGAAAATGTTAGATTGCAATCACTTTGAAAACAAGAGCTCAAGCTGATAAACATTTGTGTGGGTGGGTGGGGGTTGTTCACGGAAGACACAAACCTGTAACTTTTGAAGCTGCTTGAGTTTATAAAGAGTATCATAAACTTTCTAAAGTTACATTCTAGAGCAAGGACACATTTGCAGCCATTTTTTTATATATATATATATATACATTTGCTTGTAATGGCCTACAGGATCCAAATTTGGGTAGATTTATCTCTTTTCTTTTAATAATAATAATAATTTAAAAAAAGTAGTATTATGTGAAAGGGACTGAACCTTCTCTTGGGTACAGTTCTTGTCTGATATTCTTCACTGTGGGGACCTTGCCAGACGAGCTTTCTAGCTTTCTTTTCTGAATTTCTTTGAAGTGGAATTTTTATAATCTAAATATCTAACTCTCTGTGGCCCTCTTCCTGACCTTTAAGGTGGTGAGGTGTACTGGGATAGGGAAAACAACCTAGCTGTCTGCATCTAACTTGAATGGGCTCTGAGATGTGTTAACTCAAAGGATTTTTAAATGTCTTTTTAAAGTCTGTTAATATTATCTCTTTCTGTAGGGTAGGGTTTGGTGGGAGAGTACTGTGACACAGGATAGAAATGCAGTGTGCTGCTGTTGGGAAGAGTGGGCCTTTGGAGTCTTACTCAGCTTTAGGATGATACTCTTGACATCTCTTCTCTCCACAATATCTTGTGCTAATAAAGAAAATAAGCCATTCTAAATTGCTTTGTTTTCCTTCATAGGTTAGTAACAGCTCTGGAGAGACATTAGGAGCGGACAGTGACTTGAGCAGCAACGCTGGTGATGGCTTCAGTGGGGAGAATGATGGGAACCTGACAGGATCACGGAACACTGTATCAGACAGTGAAATTGAGACAAACTCTGCTACCAGCTCCATTTTTGTAAGGGCACATTTGATTTTCTAATGAAATTTTGTATAGGACTTGAATAGGTGTAAAGTGGGTGAGGGATCATAGTATTATGGATCCTGGATCCAATTGCAAGGGCTAATCAGCACTGACAGAATTCTGTATTGTATTGATACCGCAGGTAGAAGTTTTTTGTGGATCACTGAATGCTTCCTCTCAAGGGCCTGCATATTATACACTGTGTGTGTATGGCAGGCTTACTTCTCACTCTCGTACTATGGGCACTAATAGTATTTAATTCCTCACTCTCAAGATATGCTTCTCCATCAAGCTAATACTTATGCAGTCTACCCTCTCTATTTATATTACCCTTGATGGTAGAATGGCTTTGTACAGCAAAGACAAAATGATTCCTTATTGCGTTGAAACAGCTGCTCAGTGTGGGTGAATGGTGGCCCTCCCTGGGTTTAACAGCTGTTCTGTAGTTTTTTAAAATGCTGTTCTAATAATATCAGAATGTCAATAGGGATTTTCTTTAAATACCAGTTCCTAGTTAGCAGATCTGAATAGGCACTGAAATTCAAACTATTAGCCAGAACATGTTTATCTCCAAAACATATGCACTTTGGGCATAACCATATCCAACAATGTAAATAGATTTCTCTTGGTGCATTTATTTACATGACTTAGCTAAACTGGCTATAACACACCTATGCTGTTCAATTAACGTCCCAAAAATTAAACGTATAGCAACTTTGAAAGACTCTTCCTTTTGTTATGTGTTCAAATAGGATCTCTCCCCCCTCTGGCGTAATGGCCATCATTAGACTGTAAAATCTTGTACAAAATGATTTATTCTGTTATATGTAGTGATTAGAATTGTTCATATTACATTGGGGTTGTGGGGGATGATATTTAGTTACTTCCCAAGCAGTGTGTGAGGATTAATTATTTAATATTTGTAAATTGCTAAGTAAATGTCAAGTATTATGAATAGTTTGGTCAGACATAGCTAAGAGTATAAATGCTGTGTGGGAAAAGACTTACAGAGGATGATGCAAAAAGTTTCACTGGGGTAATGAGATAAAATTCAGTTAATGGTTACTTTTGTAAAGGATTACCGTCAACTTGACAACTACACAATTGAAACAATTAGTTAAAACAACTTTCAGGTTCTTCTTCAAGTAGTGTCCCTGTAGGTGCTCCACTGCAGATGCGTGTGCACCCCATGTGTCTTTGATGAAAGATTTTTCGGTGGCAGTGTCTGTTCAGCCTGTGTACACCCCTTAAACATCCTCATGCCCTGCACCGAGACTACATAAGCTGCACAGGCAAATTGCCCTCAGTTCCACCTTCTCTCTCAAAACGTTGGTCATACTGTTCACCCAACCTGGTAGTTCTTTGCCTCAAGGCTTGACTCCTGAATGGTTTGTGAGAACAGAGACGTCCTGTTCTGCAGAGGTACAGCAGGTGTTGTTAAACAGTAGGAAAGGATCCACATGACATACCTTAAAAAATGGAAGAGATTCAACCATTGGTGTGACCAGTGGTATATTTCCTCTGCTCATTCTTCCCTCTCCGCTGTTCTCAGCTACCTCCTGGAATTGAAAAAGTCAGGATTATATCCGAGTTCTTTGAGAGTCCACTTGGCAGCTATAACAGCTTTTCATTCACCAGTTGAGGGAGTCTCAGTGTTTGCTCATTTCATGACACTGAGGTTTGTCAAGGGGTTGAGGAACCTTTCCCATCAGATTAAAGAACCTACTGCTGTATGGGATCTAAACTTGATTCAGTGGCCATCACCTCTGTCCAATGAATTGGGAAAGTACAGACTTTAATGGCAGACCCCCAATTACAGTATATTTGAAGGACAAGGTTTTACTATGTCCACATCGTAGGTAAACATTTAATGTGTCATCTGAATTTCACATCAGCAAAGTCATCCATCTCCTCGTTTTATTTCTGAAACCACGTCAGACCAGAGAGAATGCTATCCTGGATACATTAGATGTCAGGTGGAGGTTAGACCTCTGTCTGGACAGAATCAAGCCATTTAGGAAGTCTTCCAGACTGTTCATACTAATTGCTGACAGGTCCAAGGGGTCCATAATTTCTACCCAGAGACTCTTTGGGTTTCTGGATATATTATTTTGTGTTATGAATTTGCCATTATAAAACCTCCTCCTAGAATGTTAACCCATTCCACAAAGTCTCTCTCTACCTCTGTGGCATTACTCACATGTTCTGATTAGGGAGATTTGCAAGGCTGCAACTTTGACTTTGATATACACCTTCAAACATTATGCAGTGGTCCATTCTTCTAGGTCAGATGCTGCCCTTGGGGAATGCTCTTAAAACTTGGACTCTGCTCCAAAGCACCCCGTTCCTGTTGAATGTACTGCTCAGTTGTCACCTGAAGTAGAGCACCCATAGGGACACTACCCAAAGAAGAAGAGATTACTCACTTTATGCAGTAACTGGAGTTCTTTGAGATGTGTCCCCCTGTGAGAGCTCCACTACCTGCCCTCCTTCTCCTCTTGGCATTTCTTCAGAGAGACTTTGCAAAGGAGAAGGAACATAGGACGATTCACCCACACAGCCGTATATAGCCTTGATGTGAGGTATGAGGATGTGTAGGGGGCATGAGCAGGCCGAATTGGCACGGTTACCAAAAATCTCCAATTGAACGTGCATGGTGCATATTTACGCCTGAAGTGGAGCATCTGTAGGGATACACATCTTGAAGAACTCCAGTTACTACACAAGGTGAGTAACCTCTTCTTCTGTACCAACCCCTTAGTCCCCCAAACTGGTTTTGTGGTTTTACAAGCCCTTTTCTTTCCTGCTCCCCTATTGTTTTGTAAGAGTCTCACAAAATGAGAAACGATGATAATGACTCTGTGCAAAGTGCTGTCAACTGAAAAAATAGTGAAAAATACATTTTTTTTTTTTAAATTGAGCTACAGGAATTTTAGATGTAATTTGTAATAGTAGGTGAAAAATTCAGTTATGTTTGGTTTTTGTTAAATTTGGTGATATCCCTTGAGGAGGAACATCAGGAAAGATTTCACAACAGTGAGACCTGCTGGACTCTGGAATCTCTTAAAGAGGTGGTGGACGCTTACTTGCTTCTGTCATTTTTTTTATGGTCTGACCTCATTCCCCTTTGACATCTCAGGGTGACCTTTAATAACCTCCTTTTCCAGCCTCTCTATCTGTCTTGAACAAATATAATTGTGTCTTCATCTCTACTTCCTTTACTTACATGTTTACAGAAGTGCTTTTGCTGAACTTGGGGGTCATCCTGAACTCCATCTCAATCTCTTGCCTCGTTTTGGAGCTCTCATTTGTCTCCGCTTTCTCTAATATTGGCATTATCCTTAGCATTACTCTTTTCTCCTTTTTGTACATTTTGGGTCTGTTAATCTGCTTATTGCCCACACACACCATTGTTATAATTTCGTACCTTATCAAATCCTAGTCCATGTGCTATCTCCAGTTGTACTGACTATTGCATTTCTCTCTGTTATGTCCTCCTCAAGTCCCAGTTTTTCAAACTGTATTGGTATAAAAGCTGCTATATGTGTTCTCATATGTACATAGCACTCCAGCAATGTTATGGACATCCTCAAATGACTCTACTGGTGGCTCATTTGTTTTTCTGGTTCTATTTAAAATTATTATTATTTTTCAAATGCTCCATGTACTTGTACTAGCCTTCAATAAAATGTTGTCATTCTATAATTCTCTGCTTGCTTCCTCTTGTCCTAGCTCTGGCCACCTTTGTCCCTCTACACAATCTTGTCTATGTTGGTTTGAAAACCTTCTGTGCAGCCTTCTGTTCCATCCTGGATAGCCATTTTGTATTTCTGCACCTTCTCTGCTCCCCATAATTTTTCAAATGACATCCCAAAACATCTTCCTTCCTTGCTGAACCTGCATAATATTTCTCTCTCTCTCTCTAACTATAGGCTCAAATTTATTATTTAGCTCTGTAAACTATTTGGAAAATAGTTTGTATGAAAGATAGTTTGCAAACTAACATGGCTTTATACTTGAATGTGTTGTAAGATACAATCCTATATATGACTGTTAAATTGGCCTTTCTGATGTCTCTCTCCTCCTATTTTTCAGGGTAAATCTCAAAGCCTGAAGCACAGTGTGAAGGTTATCAAGGGCAGCAGCCCAGGGAGAGCTCTGGAGGATGTGAGCCTGAGGGTTTACCTCTATGAAGGGCTTCTAGGTAAGTTAATTTTTTGGGAAGCTGGAGAAGTCGTACACTGAGAGTAGATTGGAGCTTGCATATTCCAATTAATGGCATCCAGAGATTCTGTTCTCAGGGATACAGTGCTTTCCAAACTTTAGGCAATAAATAGAATGGCACTTCAGGTTTTGTTTTTTGGAAGGAAGTGGAGGATTTGTCAAGGGTAAAAATAGTAAGGGAAGATAAGTGAGAAATTGTAGTTAGCATAAGGCTTTATGTGCCTGAGCCTCGTGCTGTCATATCCTTGAGTATGAATTAATTCTGGAATCCTGAGAGGAAAAGATTTTTAGCTAGATAAGTGGGATTTTAGCCTTTTTTCATTTGAAGGCCCCTAAAAAAAAATGTGAATGGAGGTGCAGACCTCTTTGGAAATCTTAGATATAGTCTGTGGACCCCCGGCTGAAAACCATTGTTCAATGGTAATGACAACCTGTTGCGAACACTTTAGACGTAGTCTGTGGACCCACAGGAGGCCGCAGGTTGAAAACTACTGAGCTAGATAATGTGTTGAAGGCTAAAATATATTACTGTTCTGTGCAGAGTTCAGCCTGAACAGAGGGCTACTGCATTCTGAAGATTCACTAGCCCTTTGCTAAATGTTTCCTGCAATAACGAGCATATTTTTCTGCGAACTTGTTTGATCTGAACTTTGCATTAATCAACAGCTCTCTCTTCCCTCCCCTCTCTTCTCTTCCCCTGTTTTTCATCCTCTCCCTTTCTCTTCGCTGCCACGGTCCTGCCTGCTCGGAATTGTGCAGGGAGGGATAAAGGATCTGTCTGGGACCAGTTAGAGGACGCTGCAATGGAAACCTTTTCTCTAAGTAATAATTTCTTCTTTCTACTTCTGTGTGTTTGCACTAATATCTTTGCTCAGCACTCCTATGCATTGTGGCCTGTCCTGTTCACTTCTGTGTGAGATGCACCATCCCATTGTTAACTTTAGGAGGAAGGTGTACACTCAAGGGACAGTTACGAGATTGCTCCTTATGTCTGAGGTTTGGGGGAGATGCTGTCAGAGTGTACTATAGGTTAGGATAGGAGAGTGTCTTTTCTCTCTCTCTGTTGTGCTCTTGTTTGTAATTTTAAAAATGACCTTTTTGCTGTGGGTTTGTTTTGGCTTGGGGTGTCTTTATGGAATGGGAATAAAGGAGTTGATCTTCCAATATCTGACTGAATGAGAGCTTAGAACTCTAAATAAATATTGCCTAGGTAAGGAGCGCTCAACACTGTGGGACCAGATGCAGTTCTGGGAAGATGCTTTTCTGGATGCTGTGATGTTGGAGAGAGAAGGAATGGGAATGGACCAGGGACCTCAGGAAATGATTGACAGGTAAATTTATATGAGTTCTTTGGCAGTGTCTCTTTTCCTCATTATTTCACCTTGGGCTGAAGCAAATCCAGGGTATTCACAAGTTTGATTTAATTATGTGTAACACATTAACTACTACAACTGAGTAGACCTCATTAATATAATTGATTCTCTCCTGCACAGTCTCTCCCTTGTATGCTCCCGCACCATTAACTTAAGGCCAGGACAAAGGTTTCTTTAAAGTTCAGGGTGACTTGACACTTCTTGTTAAATGCAGAATCATAGAAGTATAGGACTGGAATGGACCTCAATAGGTCATCTAGTCCAGTGACTCTCAACCTTTCCAGACTACTGTACCTTTTCAGGAGTCTGATTTGTCTTGCATACATCTAAGTTGCACCTCACTTAAAAACTACTTGCTTTACAAAACTAGACATAAAAATACAAAAGTGTCACAGCACAGTATTACTGAAAAATTGCTTACTGTCTCATTTTTATCATATAATTATAAATCAATTGGAATATAAATATTGAACTTACATGTCAGTGTATAGTATATAGAGCAGTCTAAACAAGTCATTGTCTGTATGAAATTTTAGTTTGTATTGACTTCGCTGGTGCTTTTCATGTAGCCTGTTGTAAAACCTAGGCAAATATCTAGATGAGCTGATATACCTCCTGGAAGACCTCTCTCTACCTCTGGTTGAGAAGCATTGATCTAATCCAGTCCCCTTCACTCATGGCAGAACTACATAATGACTAGATCATTCCTGACAGGTGATTTTCTTACCTGTTCTTAAAAACCTCCAGTGGTGAAAATTCCACAACCTCCCTAGGCTTCTTCCATCTTGTCCTCTGTTTTGCCCTATGTACCTTCTGGCTGCATCACAGAGTGGCACCACCTGGGCCTCAGATTGTGGGTTTGAGGCCCAGCACCAAAGGCCTCCTCAATGTTGGTGCATCCTTCAGCATTGTAATTGTTGTGGTGGCAGATCCCTTCATCAAGCTTGGTACTGACTCGGGTACTAGTTCCTCTCCCGATACCTGGTTGGAGTGTCTGTCATTCAATTACTGCTGATGCCTATTCTCCAGTCCTCTTCAGCACTGGTGCTGCCCTGATGTAGAGCTTCAGATGAGTCTGTTTGTTTGCTCTGTTGGAATTGGCTCCCCCATTGCCACCAGAGAATCTCCAGGAATTCTCAAGATCCAGGTCATGGCCATCTTCACCCAGAGATTGCCCTCAGATCACCATCAGTGGGTAGGCACCAGAGATTGCCCTCAGATCACCATCAGTACCATTGGCATCTGTCTCAGTCAGGACAGTAGCTACTGGCTACCAGTGTCTTATCTGTATGCCCAGTGGTCTCCTTGCAATGCTCCTCAGTTCCTGGGGTTCCACTCCTCAACCCATGCCAGAGCAAGATCACTAGTCCCAATGGTGGCTCCTGCTCCCAAATCATCTCAGCACAAACTGTTCTGACCGTATCCAGCATGACTCTTTGTCAATGCAGCACAACAGCCCCTTGTCTTCTCCATATTACTCTACCATGCTGGAATCTTCCTCTTCTGCAGTATCTGGGGATTTTAAGGCGTATCAGGACCCCTGAGGCATATGGCTGCTACCTTGGTATCCAGGTGGAATTCCTGCAGGAGAATACGCATAAACTGCTGGATATTTTCCAATCATCAGCTCCAGGAAGAGTAGCCCTCCCAATAAATGAAGCTGTCTTAGAGCCTGCAAAGGCTTTCTGGAATACTCCAGGTTCATTGCCTCCCACTGTGAAGCATTCAGAGAAGCTATGCTTTGTCCCTGTGCAGGGTTTTGGCTCTCATCCATTTTCTAACTTGCTGGTGGTAACTACAGTAAATGACAGGGCATGGCAGAGGAAGTATAAGTTGACCCCTAAGGACAAAGAGTCCAAGAGGATGGATTTAATGGGGAAGAAGGTGTATACGTCCTCTTCCCTGCAAATGTGCATTGAGAACCCACAGGCATTGCTCTTTAAGTATGACTTTGTCAGTTGGGCAGCCGTGTCAAAGTTAGTGGACAAGTTCTCAGAACCCTCCAGGGAAAAGTTGTGAAAGGCCATATGGTGGCCAATACCTTATTGCCGTCAGCTCTGGATGTGGTGGTTGCCACGGACAGAATTATGGTGTTGGTTGTGACCATGAGGAGTGCCTCATAATTGCAGAATTCAAGCATTGGGCCCAATGTGCAGCAGACCTTTGAGGACTTACTGTTTGGTCAGGTTTTGTTTTCAGAAAAAAATCAATGAAATCCTGCTCTTTTTTAAAGATTCCTGAGCTACTTTGTTATTTAGGAGTATATACTCTGGCTGTGAAGAGGCCCTACTATAGCAGTCAGCAGCAATACCACTCAGCATTTTTTGGACAGTCCTCCCTTCCTGTAAGGCAGCAGGACAGCTTCCAGAGACCTCTGGTTTGAGATTTAACCAGCCAGCTCATCGCCATCCCCACTCTACCCCCAGCATTCAGCAGGTGTCCATTTTCACATGTGTTTCCAGGAAAGTGAGCTAGTAGTAACCTCTCTTGCTCAATGCCCCACTATTTGGGGACAGGCTGACTTGTTTTTATGATGTTTGGGACTCGATTACCCCAGACAACCGGGTCCCAAGCACTGTCAGATTAGGTTATGCCATACAATTCCTCACCATCCCTCCTCTCTAGCTCCAGACTCCATCTCTCTTCAGGGACCCCTCTCACAAGACACTGCTCCTTGAGTAGGTTCAGTCTCTACCAGCTTTAGGGGTTGTAGAGGAGGTCCCCCTTCAGCATCAGGGACAGGGATTCTACTTCAGTATTTCCTGGTTCCCAAGCCCAGTGTAAAGATGGCCTCTATCTTGGACTTCCCTGAGATTCTGTGCGGTCACCCTAGCAACTGTCCTCCCCGCCTTAAATCACAATGACTGATTTTCTGCCCTGGACCTTAAGGATGCTTACTTCCATGTAGCAATTCTCTCAAGCCACGCAAGGGTTCCCTAGTTTGTCATGATGGACCAGCACTACCAGTACATCCTACTGCCTTTCAGCCTGTCTTCTGCTCCCTGAGTCTTTAACAAATGCATGGTTGTGGTGACAGTATACCTCAGGACGAGGGAAATTCATATCTTCCCTCATCTGGATGGTTGGTTACTGAGGGGCAAGTCCAGAGAGGAAGTCCTCCGTCATGTCCAGGACCCACATAACCTACCCAGTTGTCTAGGTCTCATCCGAAACTGCAGGAAGTCAGCATTAATTTCAACTCAGAGAATCAAGTTAATCAGGGCCCTGATAGATCCTGCCCAGCGCAAGAGCATTTGTGCTAACTGAGCAAGTCCAGGCAATTCACTATGTCTGGAGATGCAGTCTTAATCCTCAACAACAGCCTGAGTATGCCGGAGGTTCTAGCCATAGGGCTGCATGCACACAGGCAGCCCAATATGCCAAGCTACGCTTTTTAAAATGTGGTTGAAGTTGGTCTATCATCTGAATAGTCATTCGTTGGACAGACTGGTCTGGCTTCCTCTGCCAGTCAGGACACTGTGTGCCAGGGAGTTCCTTTTGCTCAGTCCCCACCAACCAGGACTGTTGTTACTGATGCCTCCTTAATAGGTTGGGGAGCACTTCTGGGATTGCTGAAAGTTCAAGGCCTGTGATCAGAACAGGAAACTTCATATCAGTGTCCTGGAGCTTCATGCCATCTACAATGTATGTCAGATCTTTCATAATCACAGGAGAGACTCAGTGGTTCTCATACTCCCCAATAATAGCATTGCGAGGTATTATGTGAACAGACAGGGGAGAGCACATTCCTACATGCTGTGTCAGGAGGTGATCAGGCTCTGGCAGTTTTGCATTGAGCAGATCATTCCCCCCGCAGGGCCGATCACTTACCTTCCGTCCAGGATCACCTGTCAGATCACCTCAGCAGAAATTTCTTCCTGAATTGCTAATGGTCCATGAAGCTCAGCATGCTGTGGTTCATTTTTGCAGTTTTGGGCAACCAACAATTGACCTTTTCCCCATGAAAGACAACAAGAAATGCCGGCTGTTTTGCTCCCAAGGGGTCTCTGTCTGGGCTTCTTGACTGATGCTTTTCACCTGAGCTAGGAATTGTCACTCCTGTTGCTTGTCCTCCAATTGTAATCATTCTCAAGCTGAAATTGGACTGTGCCAAGCTCATTCTCATTGCTCCAATGTGGTTGAAAGAGTCTTTTTTTTTTTTTTTTTTTTTTTTTTTTTTTTTTTTCCTCTGACCTCCTCACAATGTTGGTTCAGCATCCCATATCCCTTCCTTTTCATTCCAACCTCCTGACTCAGCATCATGGTCAGGTTTTACATCTTGCACTCAACTTCCTGCATCTCACAGCACAGATGCTGCATGGTTAGATGAGGAGGAGGAGAGATGTTCAGAAGTGGTCCAGCAAGTCTCACGCAATATTAGAAAGCCCTCCACCAGAGCAACCTGTTCAGCCAAGTAGAAACATTTCTCGATGTGGTCGTTAGCCTGGGGAGTTCAGCTGAATTTAACTGGTATGCAGGACATCTTGGACTATCTGTTTACACCTTCATTCTTTTGGTCTTGCACTTAGTTCTTTGAGAGTCCACCTGGTGACAATTTTTGTGTTTCATCTGCACATCCATGGGAAGTTGTTGTGTTCAAACCCCATGGCAATGAGGTTCTTGAAAGGAGTCACTCATCTCTGTCTACTTGTTAAAGAGCCACTTCCTTTGTGGGACCTTAATACTGTCTTAGCAGCTTTTATGGGACCCTTGTTCAAGCCTCTGAAAACTTCCTGTTTCTCCCTTCTGTGTCAGAAAACTGCCTTCCTTGTGGAGATAATGTCTGCAAGGAGGGTGGGTGAGTTAAAAGCTTTGATGGTGGAGCCCCCTTATGGTTACTTTGTCTTTAGAAAACTGCATGTGTGGCCACATCATAACTTTTTATCCAAAGTGGTTTTCCAGTTTCACTTGAACCAAGCTGTATATTTACCAGTGTTCCTCCCTAAGCCGCATTTAATTCCAGAGAAGCAACGTCTTCACATGTGGAATGGCAGGCAGCGTTCAGTTTTTCATCTGGATAGGACCAAACCTTTCTGCTCCTCGTCTCATGTATTTATTTCATATGCAAAAGAAATGAAGGGGCAAGTGGTGGCTTCACAGACAGTGCCTTGTGGATAATTTCCTGTGTCATTACTGCATAGGAAGTAACCTGGGCTGTGCCTCTTCAAAGGGTACGAGCCCCTTCCAGGAGAGCCCAGGCAATGTCAATGGCATTCTAAGTGACATTCCTATATTGGACATTTGCAGGGCTGCCACTTGGTCCTCTGTGCATACTTTTACAGACCATGATGCCTTTATTACCGCAACTAGATCAGATGAAAACTTTGGGAAGCAATCCTGCAGTCCTTGTGCACATAGACTCCAAACTCCACCTCCTACGAGTACTGCTTGCAAGTCACCTAAGGAGAATACATGGCTGCGTCTACTCGAAGCAGAAAAAATGGTTAACTACCTATGACTGTTTTACTTTGAGATGTGATGTAGATGTGTATTCCACAACCCACTCTGCATCCGAGTCTGTTCTTCTGACCTTTGGTGCAGAGAAGCTGAAGGGATTAGGATGGTGCTGCCCTTATATGGCCAGGGAAGGGGCTGGGGTGCAGGGCATGAGCACCACTCCTATGGGTACTGCTAGGCAAAGTCCTCTGACTCTGGTGCATGGGGCATACTTCTGCATTGCATCTCACAGAACAACAGTTACAGATGAGTTACCGCAGGGGTCAGCAACCTACGGCACACATGTCAAACACGGCAGGCAAGCTGATTTTTGAGTGGCATGCTGCCGTGGTCCCCGCCCCCAACCCCACAGCCCCCCCGTCCACTGCTTTCCCCTGCGAGGGCAGGAGGCAGAAGCTTGGTCCTGTGGCAGCCACGCTTCCCCGCTCCCCTGCTTCTTCCCCCAGCATGGTGCTTTTCCTGCGCCAATCAGCTGATTGGCCCTAGCGAAGGGGAGAGGGAAGAGTGGCAGCATGCATGCAGCTCCGTAGAGAAGGCAGAGAGAGGTAGAGATGGGGCCTTGGGGAAGGGAGTGGAACAGGGCGCACAACCCTTCCAGCCCCCTGCCATGAGCAGCTCAGGGCAGGAGTCTGGAGGTACCCCTACGAGCCAAGCACCGCAGCCCTCTGCCCTGACCCCCCCCCCCCACGTGCTCAGCCTTCTGCCCTGCACCTCCCCCACATGCTCAGCCCTCTGCCCTGACCCTTGAACCCCCCCACACGCTCAGCCCTCTGCCCTGACCCCTGAACACCCCCCACGCCCCCAGCCCTCTGCCCTGACCCTTGCACACACCCAACCTTGTACCCTATACCCCCCACACCCTCTAGCCCTCTGCCTGACCCCTGAATCCCCCCCCAGGTCTGGGGTCCCAGCCGCAGGCCCTGCTCAGCCCACTGCTGGCCTAGGTGAACAGAACCGCAGGCTGGCAGCAAGCTGAGCAGGCTGATGGCGTAAGATCAGCATTTAAACCTTATTTACTTTGCATACAACAATAGTTTAGTTATATAATATAGACTTATAGAAAGAGACCTTCTAAAAATATTAAAATATATTACAGGTACATGAAACCTTAAATCAGAGTGAATAAATGAAGACTCGGCACACCACTTCTGAAATGTTGCTGACCCCTGGGTTACCGTATATTTTGTGGACTGCTCTAAAGCTGTTTGTGTATGGCAATCCTATGTGCATGCTCATTTGTTGTAGCATTTTGTCAATAACTTAAAAAAATTAAGTTAATAAATGTATTCTGTCTCCCTAGCATTAGTTTTACTACTCCCTCCTGCACACAGCCAGCCGTACTTTCTCCTGCTCTCATTAGTACTCAGTCAGATGTGGATGGGAGCAGAAGGCTGTTCAAGCTCCAAGCTGCCCAAAGCCCCTCCCTGCAGAGGAAAGAATGCAAACGGCTAGTTTAGCGGGTGCACTTTGCATACTCTACACCAGGGGTGGGCAAACTATGGGCTGAATCCGGCCTGTCAGGGCTTTGGATCCAGCCCGCAGGATTGCTCCCTGGGGCGCCGCGGGCCCCGTGCTGCTCTCAGAAGCAGCCAGCACCACTTCCCTGGGTGGGGGGGCAGAGGGCTCCAGGCATCGCCCCCTGCAGCTCCCATTGGCTGGGAACAGGGAACCACAGCCCCAGTGCACGCCACTGCCACCCTGAAGCCGCTTTAGGTAAGCGGCACTGGGCTGGAGCCCAAACCCCGCCTGCACACCAACCCCCAGCTCCCTGCCCTAAGCCCCCTGCCTGCACACCTGTGCATCCCAGCCCCCTGCTGCACCCCAACCCCCTGCCCTGAGCCCCATCCCACAGTCTGCACCCCTCCTGCACCCCAACCCCCTTCTGAGCCCCCTCATACACCTCGCACCTCACTTCTGCCCCACTCCCTTGCTCTGAGCACCTTCCAGCACACCGCACCCCCTCCCACACCCTGCACTGCCGCCCGCACCCCAACCTCCTGCCCCAGCCCTGCACACAATTTCCCCAACCAGATGTGGCCCTCAGCCCAAAAAGTTCGCCCACCCCTGCTCGACACCAATGGGCATTTGTTGACTCTGCCACCCATTAGAGCCACCCCACCTTTAATCTGTCACCCCTCCTTCTGCTTGTCTTGTATTCCTTCAGTCTTGTTTTTCTCAACTCCTCAAGTTTTGTTCTCCACTCTCAGGCCCTCGCCTCACCAGCCAGTCAGCCACTCACACTTAGCCACCAGTCTGTGGGCTGAAGACCAAAATAGGGGCTATTTTACGAGGTGGGGAATGAAAAGGAGCCACAAAGTTTGAAGAGCAGCTGTTTCACTAGGCAGGGGTGTGGGAGAAGTGAGGGCCCTAGGCTTGAAAAGTAACCACTTCCTGTACAGGCTCTATGCAGCTGCAGAACAAGGGGAAGCAATTCTAGAGGGGTTACTATTGTAGTGAGCTGACTGTTGCACAACTGTGACCATGTGATGGCCATCAAGCAGTTGCAGCTGGGGAAAATAGGAAATCATAGAATCACAGAAATGTAGGACCAAAAGGGACCTCCACAGGTCTTCTAGTTGTCCCTTGCACTGAGGCAGGTCTAAGTATTATCTCTAGACCATCCCTGGCCGGTGTTTGTCTAATCTGTTCTTAAAAACCTCCAATGACTGAGATTCCACAACCTCCCTAGGTAATTTGTTCTAGTGCTTACCTATCTTTACAGTTAAGAAGTTCTTCCTAAAGTTTAACCTAAATCTCCCTTGCTACAATTTAAGCCTATTACTTCTTGTTCTGTTCTCATTGGATAAAGACAACAATTTATCACCCTCTTCTTTATTGCAACCTTTTATGTAATTGAAGACTATTATGTCCTCGCTCAGTTTTCTGTTCTCCAGGCTAAACAAACCCAAGTTTTTCAATCTTCCCTCGTAGATCTTATTTTCTAGACCTTTAATAATTTTTTTAGCTATCCTCTGGGCTTTCTCCAGTTTGTCTATTTCTTTCCCAAGGTGTGTTGCCCTGAACTGGATGCAGTACTCCTGTTGATACTTTAACAGTGCTGAGTAGAGTGGAAGAATTACTTTTTGTATCTTGCTTACAACAGTCCTGCTAATACATCCCAGAATGATGTTTGCTTTTTTTGCAACAGTATTATGTTGTTGATTCATATTCAATTCACTGTACTCCTCTTCCCCAACCCGCCCATCCTTTTCTGTTAGTACTCCTTCCTAGGCAGTCATTTCCTATTTTATATTTGTGCAATTGATTGTTCCTTGCTGAGCGTTATATTTTGCAGTTGCCCTTACTGAATTGCCTCCTATTTGTTTCAGACCACTTCTCTGATCTGTCAAGACCATTTTGAATTCTAATTCTGTCCTCCAAGCTGGGAGGGGTTGCATCGTCTGCAAACTTTATAAATGTACTCTGTGCCATTATCCAAATCATATTTATAAAGATACTGAATAGAACCGGATCCAGGACAGATCCTTGTGGAACCACACTCGATATGCTCTTCCAGCATGACTGTGAATCATTGACATGTACAGAGTACAGTTTTCCATCCAGTTTGCACCCACCTTATAGTAGCTTTGTCTAGGCTATGTTTCCCTAGTTTGCTTATGAGAAGATCATGTGAGACAGTGTCAAAAGGCTCACTGAAATCAAGATCTATCACATCAACTGCTTCCCCTCTGTCTAGAAGGCTTGTTACCCTGTCAAAGACGATTATTAGGCTGGTTTGACATGTTTAGTTCTTGACAAATCCATGCTCACTGTTGTTTTGTCATTTTATTATCTTCTAAATGCTTACAAATTGATAGTTTGTCTGCCCCAATATTTTCCGGGTACTGAAGTTAAGCTGACTGGTCTATAATTCTCTGGGTTGTCCTTTATTTTTCTTTTTATAGATTGGTACTATATTTGCCCTTTTCTCTTCTGTCCTTCATGAGTTCTCAAAGATCGTTGCTAAAGGCTCAGAGATTTCTTCATACAGTTCCTTAAGTATTCCAGGATGTATTTCATCAGGTCCCACTGACTTGAAGACATCTAACTTGTCTAAGGGCCTGTCTTCACATACAGCACTACAGTGGCGCCACTGTAGTGCTACTGTGACAATGGGAGATCTTTGTCCATCGGAATAGTTAATCCACCTCCCCAAGAGGCAATAGCTGTGTCAATAGAAGAAGCTCTCCCATCGACATAGAGCTGTCTACGTGGGGGGTTATGTTGTATAACTATGTTGCTCAAGGGTATGGATTGTTCACACCCCTGAATGATGATGTTAAACCAATATAGTTCTGTAGTATAGACCTGGTCTAGGTAATTCTTGACTTGTTCTTTCCCTATGTTGGCCTCAGATACTACCTCATTTGCATTGATGTTAGTCAGTCCAATCACACTGACTAACCTACATGCTTGTGTTGTTTTCTTTTATATTTATCCTTCATAATTTGACTTAATTTCCAATTTTTATATGACTCTTTCTTGAGTTTCAGGCTGTTGAAGATTTCCTGGTTAAGCCAGAGCGGTCTCTTACCATACTTTTTCTTTTCTATTCATTGGGATTGTTTTGCTCTTGTGCTCTTAATAATGTCCCTTTTAAAAAACTGCCAACTCTCCTGAACTCTTTTTTTTTTCTTTTACCTTTTAGGAACTTATCTTTTAGGATCTTTTTACCTTTTAGGATCTTATCGACCAATTCTTTGAGTTTTGCTAAAGTCTGCCTTCTTGAAGTCCATAGTCTTTATTCTGCTGTTTTCCCTCCTACCATTCCTTAGAATCATGAACTCTATCATTTCTTGATCACTTTCACCCAAGCTGTCTTCCACCTTCAAATTTTGAACCAGTTCCTCCCTAATTGTCAGAATCAAATCGAGAACAGCCTCTCTCCTAGTCACTTTCTCTACCTTCTGTAATACAAAGGTATCTGCAATGAATTCCAATAACTTGTTTGATCTGTGCCCTGCTTTATTATTTTCCCAACAGATGTCTGGGTAGTTGAAATCTCCCAGCACCATCAAGTCCTCTACTTTGGATGATTTTGTTAGTTGTTCAAAAAAAAACCCCATTCACCTCTTCTTACTGGTTAGCTGGTCTATAGTAGACCTCTATTATGACATCACCTTTGCTTTTTTACCCCTTACCCAGAGACTTTAAACAAGTCTTCCTCCCACCTTCTGTCTTGACCTCAGTGCTAGTGTATACATCTTTGATAAAAGGAAACATCTCCCTTTTTCCTCTGCCCATCCTTCCTGAACAAGCTGCATGCTTCTGTACCAATATTCTAGTCACATGAATTATCCTACCAACTCTTTGTGATGCTAGTTATGTAGTAATTGTGATAATTCAGTAGTGTTTCTAGTTCTTCCTGTTTGTTCCCCATACTTCTTGCATTAGTATACAGACATCTAAGATGTTTGTTAGATTTTCCCTCTATATTCCTTCTCGTACCTCCTTGGATTGGCCTCGCAGATCATGAAGGGAACCTGCTTCCTGGGCCTGTTGGGGAAACAGATGATCCTCCTTTGAGTGAAGCTCCCTATGAGTATTCTGTACATGGGCACCCACGTACATCTGGTGCCCAAGTCCAGAAATCTTTTAGTAAGCAATGTCCGTTGATTCTCCCTCATGCTACAAACTGAGAGTATAAAGGGCAGTGTGAACAAATGCCTCTCCAGTTCCTTCTTACCACTGTGTGCCCTGAGTCGGAATCCTCTTTGATCTTCTTTTTCTTTGAACTTATGAAACAAAATGTAAATAATTTTTAATAGTTTAGTAATTTAATGTTTTTAGTGGTGAGGAAAGATATGATGATACTTTTTAATAGATGATTGGCGCACCCTGCCGAGAAAATTTCCTACTCAGAAATGTCCATTTACCACTCTGTGCTCTGATTCCTTTGCTTCTGTCTCCTATAGACAATGCTTTGTCCTCCTTCACTGCTGCAGTGAGTTGGATGAAAGACTCCCCGGCTCTGTTTCACAACTGGTTCTTCTCATAGGTACTTATCCCTGGGAGAACATGACCGAAAGCGCTTGGAGGATGACGAAGACCGCCTACTGGCTACACTACTGTACAACATGCTTGTCTACATGCTTATGATGAAGGTGATACTCTGCTCCTTCCCTTTTCTAGGCACAAGACATTCCTATTTGTGGTGTTGTGTGGCCAGGCACAACTGTATGTGAAGGTAGGGTCATTTTCAGAGCAGTCACAAGAATTAAGCTGCACGCACTCTCGACTGGTGTTAATGAGAATCAGGGGGCTAGATTGCTATATTACATCATGAATTTACCCTTAGTATTCGTGCCTTAAACGGCCCTGTGAGACCCATGTTCACTTTCACCACAGTGACATAGTGTGTAATGTGCACATGGTGTCCTGCTGGCCATTTTTCACAATGCTTCTATACTAAATGCCGTTGAATAGGAGTAACATCATTTAGTGACATTGTCTTCCACTCCCACTCCTCTAAATGTGGAAGAACAATTGCATTCCCTTTCCTCAAAGA
This sequence comes from Gopherus flavomarginatus, assembly GCF_025201925.1. Taxonomy (NCBI): domain Eukaryota; kingdom Metazoa; phylum Chordata; order Testudines; family Testudinidae; genus Gopherus; species Gopherus flavomarginatus. The sequence goes on from NC_066621.1 coordinate 87,411,850, forward strand.
AGGATTGCATGGGATACGTGGTGTTCCATCCCTGTGGTTTCTCTTTACTTGTCCTATTCATCAGCACCTATTCCAGTTTCTGAAGAGAACTTATCTGTTTAAACAGTAGCTTACTCTATTCCTTTGTCTGGAGAAATTGACGGCTGACAGTAGAGCAAACAGTGAGTAAGGAGATCAGTTCTTCTATCCCCTTCGGCAACGTACACCAAGATGTCTGGATATTTTGTCCATGATTAGGGAAAGGTAAATAACCTGGTCCTGTACTTGCTTCCTAGGTGAACAAGAATGACATTAAGAAGAAGGTGCGTCGTTTGATGGGGAAATCGCACATTGGATTGGTGCAGAGCCAGCAAATAAATGAGTTACTAGACAGAGTGGCTAACCTAGTGAGTAAAGAAAAAATTCATGACATCATATCCGTGCCCTTTCCTGGGAAGAGAGACAAAAGAGGGATTAGTCCCCAGTTCGCTCCAGGGCCTCTGGAGCTCTTGAGTAGCCAGGATATTGGCTTGCTTGACTTGAAATATTTTCAATTAAAATGCAAACTGATTTTCTGAGAAAGTAAAACTTATCTGACAAGTCTGTTATAAATATACTGTAGATATTTAATATATAGTGAGTCTGCAGGAATTAGTAAATATATATCTAAGGTTACAGGTGGTGTGATTTCAGGATATAGTATGCAATTGCATAATTAAAAACTGTACCATAAGAATACATGTACACAGGGTACACGTGGTCAGCATTGGCTTTCTCGTTCCTGACTTACGTGCATCATTGTGCGATGTTAATTTTCTCCCAATATAGCTGTTGTATGCTATGTGTTATTTAAAAGACTAACAGTAACTTGATACAATAATGTTAACAGCAATCTATATTTTCCTGGTATTGAGGGTTAATTTATGAACAAATTGGAGGGAATTCCTAAAAGAAGAGAGAAATGATCAGGGAAGTGGAGGGATTGACTTTGGAGTAAAGCTTAAGAGCAGCTATCTTGGTACTCGAACAACACAGTGACAGATGCAGTATAGGAATCTGAATAGGCTAGAATAGCTTACCTAAACACTGCTAGTTGGAAGGGAAAGGACATAATTCTACAACTATTTTAAAAATAAAAAATAAAAATTAATTAAGAGGAATTGTTCTATGACACGGATCCCCAAACTTTCAGAGTTTTTACTGCTACTTAATAGTGGGGCCACTTCTTGAGCCAACTCCCAGTCATATGTGGATTTGCAGTCACATACCAACTGACTACAACTACTGTAACTGCTTGCATGGAAAAGCTTTATGCAGACCCATACAATCAAATTAGTTTCCCCCCTCCAAATCAGTTCCTCCTACATCTCAAAATAACCATACTCCTCCCATCCCACAGTGTCATGCAGTTCTCCTTTACTTTCAGATTCTATATTGAGTTTTTAGGGTGGAGAGTTTTAATCAGCTTCTATGAACTCTGTCAGTTGGTCCCTTTGCCCCCTCCTCCCTGCTTCCAATTCGTTCTTCCCAGCCCAGCATTCAAAATAAATTTCTCCTACAATCATTTTTTTACAAATCTGTTTTCCACACACTCAAACAATTCCAGATGATTTCTCAACTCTTACGTTATACCCCCAGTCAAAATCATTCCCCCCGCATTAAAATTCACTTCTTTCTCTCCCTCCCCACATCAAAAAACAAAACAATCCAAAAAATCTATTGTTCCCTAAGGCTACCTGGCCTCTCGTCTCCACCATCCTTTTCCAGCCTTCTTCATGCTTGATGCTCTCTCCCGCCATTTCCACACTTAGGCCCTGCTCTAATATCCTCCTTACCGCCTCCACCCTTCCCACAGCTCAGTTCCTGCTTCCTCTTTTTCCCTCCCGAAGCAGTCTCCCCACTTGTACTGCCACTTCCTCTCATTTAGCGGTCCTGCTATGACTGCCGCCTCCTCCCACATCTCTCCACCGCCCTCTTCCTTTGGCCCAGATTCCCCAAAAAGTACCTCCTCAGCCTGGCTCCATATATGCAAAGCCTTATGGATTCTGCAGTAGAATGGAACCAGGTTCCATGGCAATGTTAATTTATTCCATTGCCATGAAATATCCTTCATTCCCATCCCCATACCTGCACACAAACACACACAACTATGGCACCTAATTGAAAATACTCACTGAATTGGTTGGGGGTGTGTGTGTGTGTGTGTCTCTCTCTCTCTCTCTCTTTCTCTCTCTCAGCTTTCTAGCGGGTCCAGCTCTCTTCCCTGAGCCTTGGCTTTCACAGTGTTCTAGGCTAGGCCACTGGGACAACCTTCTAGTTCTATCTTCCTATGTGCCAGAGAAGTGGGGAGCTGAGATCTAACTTCAGTCTCCATATCTTCCTGGGACTTTGCCGCTGCATTGTTCTGCAGGAAACCTTGTTTGCCTGGCTCCAAAATGATGGGCTCTAGTTGTGGCTCAGTGAAGCAGTGCAGGGACCATGCACTGTACTCCAGTTTTAACTGCTCCTTTTGGTGAAAGCTGTAAAATGAGGAAACTGCATGGAGGGACAAGAAGGCAGGAAAACAAAAAGCAAAAAAAAAAAAACCAACAACCCTCTCTCTGGCTGCTGCAAAATTGTGACTGTTAAGTGGGTAGGGTGGGAAGGATTCCTGAATTTCATGACACTTTGGGAAAATGTCACGTCCTTTTCCTGCGGAATTGTGGAGTCTTTGTGGACCCAGTTGACGTGAGGCTTGTTTGTACCTCTGAGCTATTGTTTCAGGATCTCTGCAGATTCATTCTGACATCAGTGAATCTCTTGGTGGCAAGCCTGGTGGTGGTGTCCCTAGGCGACCCCTGGATGGCTCTCCCTCAGCAACAGCTTCAGCAGTTGTGGCCAGGCCCACTGACAGCAATTCCAGGCACCAGGGCAGACAGTCAGTGGCCCCCCTAGAAAGGGACAACTGAGATTTACGACACTACGTTTTATTCTGTCGATAACATATTAGAACCCACTGTGTGTAAATTGTGGCATTGCTTGATCTATTTAACTTTTTTTCCCTTTATAGCACCAGTATTAAAAAATTGTGAGCCTAAATATAAGATGTAGAACTTATTTTGAATTTAAATTAAATAAATACATTATGTAATTAAATTAATATATAAAACATTTAAAGAACCACAAAGTATGAAAACACCTAAAGTATCAAGTAGGCTAATTAAACACCTACTCATGATTCATGTGTAATCTAAAGACGAGGAAAAAACTGATATACAAGATGTAACTGAATATGACCAACAAAGTTAAAATATGCAATACAAGACTTGCGCTGCTGGTGCTGTTGGACATCAACACCTGGAGCAATGAAGAGACGGCAGGCATAGCGTGCCACATCTAGCGGGAGATCTCCAAGGAGGCAGCCAGGGGCGAAGGCAGAGAGAAATACCGCACCTCATTTCTTGGCTGAGCTGTGGAGGTAGCCTCTCATCCTGTGCTCATGATAGAGGCTCCTCAGCCAATGCTAGCGGCAGCAACAGGGGGCAAACTTAGGGCTGCCCAATTGGGTGGCTGAACTTATGGCTTGTGCTTGGCAAGGAGCTGCAGCCCTGGGGGAGGAAATCAGATAGCGCAGAGGAAGCTTGTTCCTCTTTAAATTCTCCCGTCCTCAGGCCCACAACTGGAGAGCTGGCACAGCAGCTCCCAAGCAGCCAGAAGATGCAGCAAGCTTTACGGTTCCCAGGCTGCTGTTGCTCTGCTAGATTAGCAGGGTGCAGGAGCACCCTGGCAAACTGTTACTGTTACAGTGAGAGATGGTGCTCGGTACAGAGCAGCAGAGGAAACCAGATTTCTTTTTTTAATCTTAATTTTTAATTAAAAAAAACACATAACCATCCCATCTGCCCAGGCCCTTTTAAATCGCCGGGCCCCTGGGCAATTGACCCATTTCCCTCTGCCATCAGCGGGCTGGCTCTGGCTCTCCCTTATCAGTGACTCTGGTGGCATCAGGCAGTCAGTGGCTTCCATTGGGCTCCTTGTGGTGACAGTTTCTGTGGCTCCTGTTAGCTCTTTCTGGTGGCAGCTCCTGTGTTGGGATGCAGACAGTAGCTCCACTTAATGAGCAGAAGACTTCAATGACAGCTCCAGTTTATACTTGGAGGCATTTTGGCTGGAGCCATGCACGAGGAGGCAGAGCCAGCAGCATCATGTAGCTGCCTAACTCTGTGACTAGCCAGGATGCTGGCTAGAGATGACAGCATGGGAATCTCTGGCTTAGAGTGATCTGATAGCTGTAGGAGTGACAATGCTATATAAATGTTAAGTGATTATAGTATCCTAATTTGGGTAAAATCAAGAAAGAGGAAAGTTACGATTATCAGAATTTTGATACGGTGAGCTGTTAGACTCTCTCTTATAAGAGCAAGGGTGGAAATGCCATCACTTGAGACATTTAAAACAAGACTTGGCAAATACAGTACAAATATAAGAACAGCCATACCGGATCAGACCAATGGTCCATCTGACCCAGTATCCTGTCTTCCAATAGTAGCTAATGCCAGCTGCTTCATAGGGAGTGAACAGAACAGGGCAACAATCAAGTGATCCATCCTCCTATTTTCCAGTACCAGCTTCTGGCAGTCAGAGGTTTAGGGACACTCAGAGCATGAGGTTGTGTCTGTGACCTTCTTGGCTAACAGCCACTGATGGACCTATCCTCCACGAACTTATCTAATCCCTTTTTGAATTCAGTTAAACTTTTGGCCTTCACAGCATTTCCTGGCAATGAGTTCCACAAGTTGACCGTGTGTTGTGTGAACATTTGTTTTAAACCTGCTGACTATTAATTTAATTTGGTGACCCCTGGTTCTTGTGAAGGACTGAATAACACTTCCTTATTCACTTTCTCCACACCATTTTTATTTTATAGGCCTCTACCATATCCCCCATTAGTCATCTATTTTCTAGGCCGAGCAGTCCCAATCTTTTTAATCTCTCCTCATACGGCAGCTATTCCATACCCTACATCATTTTTGTTCACTTATTTGTACTTTTCCAATTCTAATAAATCTTTTTTTGAGCTGTAGTGACCAGAACTACATGCCGTATTCCAGGTGTGGGCATACCATGATTTATATAGTAGCATTATGATATTTTCTATTATCTATCCCTTTCCTAATGGTTCCTAACAATCTGTTACCTTTTTTGACTGCTGTTGCACATTGAGCGGGTGTTTTCAGAGAACTATCCGCAATGACTCCAAGATTGTTTGTTTGTTTTCTTGAGTGATAAAAGTTAATTTATACCCCCATCATTTTGTATGTATAGTTGGGGCTATTTTTTCCAGCATGCAACACTGAATTTCATCCATAATTTAGTTTCCCACTCACCCAGTTTTGTGGGATCTATTTTTAACTCTTCGCAGTTTGCTTTGGACTAAACTATCTTGAGTTATTTTATATTATCTGCAAATGTTGTCACCTCACTGTTTACCCCCTTTTTCAGATAATTTATGAGTATGTTGAATGGCACTGGTCTCAGTATAGATCCCTGAAGGACATCTCTATTTACCATTCTCCATTCTGAAAACTGACCATTTATTCCTACCCTTCGTTTTCTACCCTTTAATCAGTTACTGATCCTTTAGAGGACCTTTCCTCTTATCCCATGACTGCCTTCTTTGCTTAAGAACCTTTGGTGAGGGATCCACTGGATCACCTTTGTGCAGATGCTTGTTGACACCCTCAAAGAATTCTGATAGATGGGTGAGGCATGATTTCCTTTTACAAAAGTCATATTGACTCTTCCCCAACATATCCTGTTCATCTGTGTCTGGTAATTGTTCTTTACTTTAGTTTCAACCAAAATGTATTGAAGGGACTTGTCCTACACTGTTCCCTGGGCCATGGACTAGATCAGTGGTTCTCAAACAGGATTATGTGTATCCCAGGGGGTATATCAACTCATCTAGATATTTGCCTAGTTTTACCACAGGCTACATAAAAACACTAGCAAAGTCAGTACAAACTAAAATTTCATACAGACAAAATGAAAGTAAACAACTTTTCAGTAGTAATGGGCTGTGACATTTATTTATTTTTATGTCTAATTTTGTAAGCAAGTAGTTTTTAAGAGAGGTGAAACTTGGGGGTACGCAGGACAAATCAGACTCCTGAAAGTAGTCTGGGAATGGTTGAGAACCATTGGACTACATGACCTTTTCTTCACTAGGAAAACGAAAAGCATTCTTAACTTGAGTTAACTTAGGCCTGATCTACACTTAAAAATTAGATTGACCTAGCTGTGACCATTAGTGGTTACCCTGAGCACCGAATTCTTCTGTTGACCTAGCTACTGCCTCTCAGAGAAATAAATTAACTAACTACACAATGGAAAAACTCCTTCCGTCAGTGTAGGAAGCATCTATACTACAGCCCCACAGTGGCACAGTTGCAGTGCCATAATTTTGTTGCTGTAGTGTGGATATGCCCTAGCTCAAAGTAAAATCCTAGTGAAGATGAGGCTGGTTGTGGTTTTCATCTGAGTTAATAGGTTGAGTTAAAGAATTCAAAGTAAACGCGAGTTATAACTTGTTGCCCCTAATTCGAGTTCCATCAATGCATAAAATTTGAGTATTTGAGTGGTAGTGGTGCTTTTAACTGAAGCTGGCTGGCTCACCAGAATATATGCTAATGTTCAAGTTAGCACAACTTGTCAGCTCCTAACATGACCACTGTAGGTGGACATAGTGCTGCTAGTCCTCCAGTGCCTTCCCACAATTCCTCTTTGTATCCAGAAAAGACAAGGGAAGTTCTTTCACAATTCATTGGGAAAGAATTCACAAGCAGTTCAACTTACTGCAATGGAAAGAACTATGGGATGTGTCCCCAGAAGTCTTAGTGCCACACGAGAGAGTATAGTACTAGTGTGAACACAGCAGGATGAGTGTTGATTTGCAGAATAGCAGTTCTTGCTTAAGCTACCCTATCTTGAAAAGTGATGGCTTGAGTTACAAGCACACCTTTTATCCTGGTTAAGACACAGCAGATGTAACCTACTAGATCCTTTATAAAATCACAGAAATTAGAGATGGTAGTTTATTAATTACAAATCTTCCTTTTCCATAGGGCGGCCGAGAGCTGTCTGTCCAGCCCAGCGGCAGCAGACACATCAAGAAGCAGACGTTTGTAGTACATGCCGGGACAGATACAACAGGAGACATCTTCTTCATGGAGGTATAGACAAGAATAAATGATACTGCAGTTAATAATGCTAGATGTATGATGTGAAGATTCCCAGCTAAGACTCTTTATACCCTCAGGTGTGTGATGATTGCATTGTGCTGAGAAGTAACATTGGAACTGTGTATGAACGGTGGTGGTATGAGAAACTCATCAACATGACATACTGTCCTAAAACGAAAGTGCTTTGTCTCTGGAGGAGGAACGGCCAGGAGACACAGCTGAATAAGTTCTACACCAAGAAGGTATATTTGTTATTTCACCCTTTTAGTTCCTAAAGGAAGGGAGAGGGCAATGAATCCTCAGTGATGATTACTGAATTGCAGTATCTGTTTAGCAGAACTGATGTTTGATGTAGGTATTACCTGTTCATATGAAGGTTGTTTCAGGAAGTCACTTTTGTGTGTGTCTATGTGTCTGTGTGTGTTTGTGTGCGCACGCGTGCATGTGTGTGCTGGGGACTGCAGACAAAATCTAATACCTAGTTTAAATCTGCTCAGTTGGGGAGGTCTCCTGTTCGCTAAATCTTGAAATTGCTTGAAGAAAATATTTTAAATAATTTGGTAGATTGTGGATTGGGCAGGCCTAAGTATAGAAAGCTAAATAAAATCATTGCCACTCTGGGTTTGCCATGAGATGCAGAGAAAAGAAAAGGGAACCAGTGAAAAGTCTTCATGGACCCAAATGTTTGGATTTGCTGTTTCTGTGGATTTGCATTTGCCACTAGTCTCGAAGCCTTTATCTTCTCCTTGTGCTTGCTTTGCAGGTAAAAATAAATGAATTTAACCTGCTAGGAAAAAAATGAATAGCTCTTAGACATTGAACTCCAAGAGAGCTAAAGATTTGTAACTACAAGTAATATATTTAAGGGCTATAGCATCATATTATATGCATAATTCTTTACTAAGCAATTAAAGACAGACCCCTGTCTTCAAAATCTTACTCTCTACAGGAAATAAGATTGGGAGGCAATAACACAGGAAGGGCATGGGGTGGAGAGGACCACAATGACAGTTTGCTAATGCAGTAACTTGGGAAGCTAACTTATGTATCTTGAGACTCATGTATTTCTTAAAATCATGGTATCAGATTATAGATGATAGGCATCCTTGAAGTAATGCCTAAGAAGGGACTTAGAAGAGGAGAGTCACGAGGTGTGGCAGTAATGAAATTACTATAAACTATGACAGGAAAAACTATATAGTTACGAACAAGTATTTTTGAGGGTTGTGATTGCTGGAAGCTGAGAGAGGAGAAAAGAATGGGTTTACTCTGAGGCCCAGTCTGCACTAGGAAACTGACCTGTTGCTGATACTGATTGTCAGTAAGTGGTTCCCCCCTGGAAAGGGTATTCAAAATGGTTTAACTGCTAGTGTAGATTGATTTTATTTATTTATTTCCATCATTATTTTATTGTCCTAAAGTGCAATTTCAGCTTGGTTCCACTGTGCTTTCTCTAACAGGCAATGATGACTGTCAGCAAAAGGTCAATTCCTTACTATTAACTTGGGCCTAGTGGGCTTAGAGTGGGTTAGTTGTAAATGGAAGTTGTTACCTCCCACAGGCCTCTGATTTCAAAATTGTAAAATGCACCTTTTTTGTCTGAAAGTTTAGAGAAGGCTCACTCTTGCAGTGTAATAAAATAATAATGAAAATTTGCTTTAATTGAGGTGATCAGAAGTAGCTGTGTTTAATATTTTAAAATGAAGAGGAAAGAAAGTACAATGGCGTGGCGGGGGGGAGGGGAATAAATCCCAAAAATGGAGGAGACTGAAGAAAATAGAGAGGAAGTGGGGAAGGAGCCTTTAGTGGGAGGGTCTGTGTAAATCCTCCCCCATAACTCAAGAGGCCAGATGGCACTGTGTCCCTATGGGTGAGGGTCAAGAGCCCATAGGTGAAGAATGTACCGCCTTTGGATTTCAAGAAAAGCAGTACATGAGTTCATGGAAAGAGCACAAAGGTTTAGCGTTCAGTAACACAGTCGTTTTGGGACTGTTTTGCCTGTTACACTTGTATTTTATCTATGGATTTAGAGTAAGGGGAATGCAAAGAGGGGAAGGAACTGGGGAGGTGGGTGGAAATTAATACAGGAAATAGATATGGAAGTTTACAGACAAAAATCAAACTATAATCAGGCACACAATCGTGAATGCAACATAATTAGAAACAAATGAGACATTGGCAATACAAGCGTTCATGCCATGAAACATCACAATTTCAAGTTTTTCAATAAGCTAAATAGTTATCAATTGTTCTTCCTTTTGAAGTGACATCTTTGAATGTCAAAGGGTTAAATAATGTCATTAAAGGGAAGAAAAAGCCCTAGTAGAGTGTAAAGGGGGTGGGGGGAGAGGGACCAGATTATTCTACTTCCAACTTTCCATTTTCAGGAGGGGCACGTTATGGGCATGAAAGGTAATCTCTCCAGTGGATATTTTTTGCTTCAGCTAAAGAAAAGAAAAGAGCAGTGGGTATATTTGCTAAATGTGTCAAATTAAAGTTTATTTAAAGATAAGGAGGGCTGATTTATGTGGTTGAAGGGCACAATTGCTGGGTTATTAATAGCAGTAGGCTCAGTGTATTTTCCTAAGTTAAAAGCAAAAACTTTTTAGGTCTTCTTTAAAACACTGTGACACTTTGGAGAAGGAGAAATTATACTTGGAGGAGAATTCAGTTGCACACCAACTAGTTATTGGGGGATAGATCTGATAATGACAAGGGGGATAGGGAAGCAGATGCAGCATTAACATCTCTGTGCCAACAGTTCAGCATCTCAGATTGCTGGAGAGAATTGCACTTGGGGGAAAGAGATGACACGTTTTATCCACACCTTCATCAGTTATATTCTAGAATACATTTAATGTTAATCTCTAAATCTTTAATGAAGCAGCCAAGATCCGCAGAAATTGGCATTATTTACATTGTGAAATCGTGCACAAGTGGAAGTAATATTTGATAGCAGAGATAGGTCCCTAAGATTACTTTTTTGGAAAATGAACTGCTTGCTTCTCCAAGACAGTTTGCATTAATTAAAGAGGACATTGTAAAATGCTTTCAAATAAATGATACAGATAATAAAAAAGAGGCAGCCCCTGGGAAGCAGGTAAAGCACTATTTAGGGATCAGTTGAAAAGCAGACAAACTCAGTTGAAAAAAGAAAGACCACAAGAAAAAATAGAGCTAGAACAGGAGATAAAAAGGTTACAAGACATTCATAAAAACACAAGTTCAAAAATTTATATAAACAATTAACTAATTTTAGGGGGAAATTAGATATGTTGATGACAGATGCCACTGCAAAAGCACTTGGGTATAAAAGGAGATGTTTTATGAGTGAGGAAATAAGTGATAAACTGTTGGCTCAAAAGCCTAAAGGTATTCAAGAACAGTGTATTATTCCACCAATTAAGAACAGTCAGCAAGATAGTTATATACTCTGCTTATTATAAAAATCTCCATACCGCAGATACTCCAAACTCTGAAGTTATTCAAAAATATCTGGAAGTAGCAGGCTTGCCAAAAATAAGCAAAATTGATAACGAACTTTAGATAAATAACAGGAGACTACATCCTAGCGGCAATAGCAAGTATGAAAAATGGTAAATCTCCAGCACCTCATGGTCTTCCAGCTGGGGGTACAAGGTATTTAAGGAGGTATTTATTAGTGGATCCTCTGAAAGGTATCTTCAATGCTATTCTGTTAGGGGAGGAACTTCCATAACCTATGAAAGAAGCTACTGTGGTTGTTTTCCCTAAAGATAGAAAAGACCTTAGCACAGGAGCCAGAGAACAGGAGAGTTTGGGGAAGAGTATATGTGTTGAGTTTTTCAGGTTGTTTTTTTCCCCCCTTTTTGACAAGAGCTTTGGCGGGAAGGCTATGATGGCTACTGAGGCAGCAGTGGTAATGATCCAAAGAATAGGAAAGACAAGATGACTGGTTGTGGAAGCTGTGGGATGTATATTAGTTTGGAGAGGGTACCTGAAAGGTGCTTTGTAAGAAGTGCTGCCTAATAGATCTGATGGAAGAAAAGATCTGAGGTTTGGAGATGCAGCTAGAAACTATGGCTGAGTTTCAAAGAGGAATTGAGCAGATGATGGAGGGAAGAAGAGAGGAGGTTGAAGGAAAACCTCAGGATTTACAGATGCAAGCTGGACCAGAGAACTGAGAGAGTAGACTGCTGGATGAGGGAAGTAGAAGTGGAAGCATGTGACTGAGAAGAACAGATCAGCTAGCGATGGAGAAATAAAACTGAGGAACAAGTTTGCTGAGTTGGAAAATGATGGGGAGAGTCTGGCAGTAACAGAAGATGAGAGAGCAAAGAAGAAAAGAACAGCTAGAAGAAGGGAAGAGATAATGGATGTAGCCCTAGTTTGGAGCCCCAGAAGGATAGAGGATGACTTGCAGAAAATTGCAAGTGAGAACAGAAGACAGGGAGACTTGTAGCCAGAAACAACAGAAGAGGTAGGGCTGGAGACTCACATCAACACCAAGAAGAGGCAGGTCTGAGTGGCTGGGGGCAATGTACTAAGAAGAACACACAAGCCTGTCACCAGAGCTAATCCAGAGAACAGAAAATGTGCTGTCTGCTGGGAACTAAGATCTAGCATGTGGGCCTGAGGCTAAAGAGGATCCTAATGGGAAAAGGAAAGAATCCATTGGCTTTCTTTTGTGTGGGAACAAATGCTGCTGTTAGATTCTCACTGGGATGTATCAAGAAAGATTACACCAACCTGGGGAAAACACTTAAAGAAATGTGATCAAGTGATCTTCAGTGGGATTCTTCCTGTCTCTAAAAGAGAAGTGCAAAGATGAGACAATAGTATGAAGATTGACCAATGGCTACAAGGAGGACTTTGACAACCCTGGGAGGCAATAATGTATCGAGGATATTCTCATGGGATGGACTCCACCTGAGTAGCAGGGAAATAGACTTCTGGGATGGTGGCTGGCATAACTGATTAAAAGAGCTGTAAACTAGGAAGTCAAGGGAGATGGTTGGGTGCTGCTCAGGTAATCGCCATTCTGATTCTAACATTGGGTGGGAAGAAAAACAAGTAAAAAAGGATACAGCAGTGGAGAAAGGAACAACAGGGGGAAGGAGAATGGACATTAAAATAGTGCCAGTACCACTGATATTAACAGAAAGGTAGGTGATACTGGCAGTAAAATGACTGTACCTAATCGGGTGAAGAATCTGGGTAAAGCCAAGTAGAAACAACTAATATCTCTGTACACCAATGCAAGGAGCCTGGTAGTAAAATGAAGGAACTAGAACTACTGGTGCAGGAAGTGGCACCAGATGATATAGGGATAACAGATACATGGTGGAATAGTAGTCATGAGTAGAATATAGGTATTGAAGGGTATGTGCTTTTCAGGAAAACAGAAATTAAGGGAAAGGTAGTGGAGTAGCAGTATATATTAATGAAGGGGTTAACTGAAGAAATGGAATGTGATGGAATGAATAACATGGCATCTGTTTGGATCAAAATCACTTTGGAGAAGAAAGGTGGTAAAGGCTCCACTGGGATTGTGCTTGGGGTCTGCTGCAGACCTCCAGGATCTGATCTGATTATGGATAAAAACCTCTTTAATATTTTTAATGAAATCAATATTACAGGGAGTTGTGTGATCATTGGAGACTTTAATTTCCTAGAGATATTGGAAGACAAGTGCTACTAATAATGGTAAGGGCAAGAATATTCCTGGGTATGATAGCCAACAGATTTCTTCACCAAATAATCACTGAACCAACAAGAGGTGATGCCATTTTAGATTTGAATTGATAAATAGCAAGAACCTCATAGAGGAACTGGTTGTAGAGGACCACCTTGGCTCAACGATCATGAGCTAATTCAGTGTAAACTAAACGGAAGCATAAACAAAAATAGGTGTGCAACTAGGGTTCTTAATTTCAAAAGGGCAAACTTTAAAAAATTAAAGGAATTAGGGAAGTAGACTGGACTGAAGAACTCAATAATCTGAATGTGGAAGAGGCTTGGAATTACTTTAAATCAAAGTTGCGGAAACTGTTGGAAGCCTGCTTCCCAAGCAAATGCAAAATATTCATAGTGAATGGTTGCAGGCCAAACTGGATGAACAAGCATTTCAAACAGATTATTAAGAGAAAGGAGAAAGCTTACAAGAAATGGAAGAACAGACTGATCAACAAGGAAGGCTACTGCTTGGTGATCAGAAAGTGTAGAGGAAAAGTGAGAACTGTCAAAAGTCAAGCAGAGTGAGACCTTGCAAAGGAAATTAAAACTAATAGTAAAAGTTCTTTATCCATATAAATAAAAAGAACACAAGGAAAGAAGTGGGACCATGAAACACTGAGAATGAGGTAGTGATTAAAGATTATCTGGGCCTAAACCTAAACAAATACTTTGTCTCCATTTTTAATAAGAGTAATGAAAATAGGGGCTGTGGGTAATAGGAACAAGGATATGGAAGAAGAAATTACCACATCCGAGGTGGAAACCAAACTCAGACTGCTTAATGGACCAAATCAGGCGGCCCGGATAAACTCAATCCAAGAATATTAAAGAAATCGGCACATGAAATTGTAAGCTCAGTAGCAAGGATTTTTAATAAATCTATCAATCTGATCTTTTTCTTTGAGAAGATAACTGATTTTCTGAACAAAGAAAATGCAGTAGGTCTAAGCTACCTGGATTTCAGTAAACCATTTGATACAGTTCCACATGGCAAATTATTAGTTAAATTGGAGAAGATGGGGATTAATAAAAGAATTAAACAGTGGGTAAGGAACTGGTTAAAGGGGAAACTTCTGCGGGTCATGCTGGGCTAGAGAGAGGTTACTAGTGGAGTTCCTCAAGGATTGATCTTGGGACCAATCTTATTGAACACTAATGACCTTGGCACAAAAAGTAGCAGTGTACTAATAAAATCTGCAGACAACAGAAGGTTGGGAGGTATTGCCAATACAGAGTAGGACCAGAATATTACATAAGATTTGGATGACATTGAACAATGGATTAATAGAAATGGGATGAAGTTTAATAGTGCAAAGTGCCTTTAGAGACTACTGGCAAGAATTTTTGCTATATGCTGGGAATGTATCAGTTGGTAATAACAGAGGAGGAGAAAGACCTGGGTGTATTGGTCGATTACAGAATGACTATGAGATGCCAATGTGATACGCCTCTGAAGAAGGCTAATGCAATCCTAGGATGCATCAGGCAAGGAGTTTCCAATAGAGTTAGAGGAAGTATTATACAAAGCACTGGTCAGACCTCATCTGGAATACTGTGTGCAATTCTGGAACAGATGCAAAGAATGGCTACTAGGAGGATCAGAGGAATGGAGAACCTACCTTATGAGAGGGGACTTTAAGGAGCTTGGCTTGTTTAGTCTAACAAAATGAAGGCTGAGGGAGATATGGTTGCTTTCTAGAAATACGTCAGAGGGATAAACGCTGCGGGGAAGATGAGTTATTTAAGTTAAGTGTCAGTGTTGGCACAAGAACAAATGGATATAAACTGGCCATCAATAAGTTTAGGTTTGAAACTAGATGAAGGTTTCTAGTTCTGGAACCGCATTCCCAGGGGAGTAGTGGGAGCAAAAGACCTAACTTGTTTCAAGGCTGAATTTGATAAGTTTATGGAGGGGAACATATGATTAGGTTGCCTACAACACTGTGATACATGGCCCATCCATGATTACTATTAGCAAATACCTCCAGTGGCTGGAGATAGGACACTAGATGAGGAGGGCTCTGAGTTACTACAGAGAATTCTTTCCCGGGGGTCTGGTTGGTGGGTCTTGCCCATATGCTCAGGAAAGAATTTTCCCTCAGGTCAGATTGGCAGAGACCTGGGTGGGGCTTTGCCTTCCTCTGCAGCATGGAGCACGGGTCACTTGCTAGTTTAAACTAGAGTAAATGGTGGATTCTGTGGACCTGGGTAGACAAATTACCCCAGAGGAATGGTATTTGATCTGGACAAGTAGACCAGCAATCTGCTTGTAGCAGAACAAAAGAAAATTTCTTTAAGATATTGTTTCAGTGGTAAGTCAGAGTTGAGAGAGAGGGAAAAATGGGGATAAATGT
Organism: Gopherus flavomarginatus; assembly: GCF_025201925.1. Lineage (NCBI taxonomy): Eukaryota > Metazoa > Chordata > Testudines > Testudinidae > Gopherus > Gopherus flavomarginatus. The sequence continues at coordinate 87,427,118 of NC_066621.1, forward strand.
TGCAGAAATTGTGGTTAGACAGGAGATTATGAAGGACATGTCCAGTCATTTAAAAACTATTGGGATGCAGTCTGTAATCAAATATCACAAACTGTTGGATATTTATTATCAAATGATCCTTTGGTAATCCTCCTAGGACTTCCTCATGGAAATGGTCATATGAGAGGAAAGGACTTGACCTTTTTGTAGAGAATTAGTCATAGGCTTAAAGGCCAGAAGGAACCACCAGATCATCTGAGCTCCTGTATATCATGGGCCACCACCACCACCCAACATCCACACACTAAACCCCACAATCAATGCTGTTGAGCTGCTCTGTGCTCTCAGTGATGCAGTATTGCTAGTGCATGCTGTGAAAACACGTTATCTAACTCTTCTCTTACAGTGTCGGGAATTGTACTATTGTGTAAAAGACAGTATGGAGCGAGCAGCAGCAAGACAGCAAAGTATTAAACCAGGTAAGAGCTGTGGCCTCCAGGCAGGGGTGGACACGATTTTGCAGGTACTGTATGATCAACCAACCTCTTTAATGCAGTGTAGTTGTAGCCATGTCGGTCCTAGGACATTAGAGGGACAAGGTGGGTGAGGTTATATATATATATATATATATATATATATATATATATATATATATATATGATATATTTTTTTTTGGACTAGAAGATTTTACCTCACCCACCTCATCTCTCCAGCCTCTTTAATGATGGTTTGTGTGAATGTAGTGCTTTTTATTCAGTGATCTCAACGTTCTGTTTCCTCCTCTACCTATGCATGTATGGCAGGTTGTGATGGAGGAGATGATGATGATGATGATGATTTATTATTGGCTGGTGTAGTCCTCACCAAAAATCATAAATTTCTAAAATCAGTCACTCCTTCAGGGGTCTGATTTATCAATACAATGATAATTCCAAAATAATACTACATGACATGAAACCTTACTCTAGCTCTCTCCTTAGATTTGGCTGGTGCTACCTTTCCTTCCATCAGGACCTATCTGTTCCATGCCCTGGCCCTCTGAAAGGGTTACTCCCACCTCCATTATATTCAGAGTGAAGTCTAATGAACCCCTCTTGTCCCAGTGAATCAGCAGTTATTCACCCTGTAGTTCCCTGCAGAGTTCTAACACTCAGGGCTTGTGTGCATGGGAAAGTTGTACACCTCTACCCCGATATAACGCTGTCCTCGGGAGCTGAAAAATCTTACCGCGTTATAGGTGAAACCACGTTATACTGAACTTGTTTTGTTCTGCCAGAGCTCGCAGCCCTGTCCCCCTCGGAGCACTGCTTTACCGTGTTATATCCGAATTCGTGTTATATCGGGTCACATTATATCGGGGTAGAGGTGTACCAGTGTAACCTAAGGTCTGAATTTAAATCGTTGGAGTTTACCAGTATAACCCATTGTTTGGACACTCTTAGACCCACATAAGAGGGGCTTTTTCTGTTTAGTTTGTGTCACTTTTCAAGGAATTAAAGTAAACCAAAAAACCTCACTATTTTATACTGGAATAAGTGTGTCCACATGGGGATTTAAACCAATATAATGATACCTGTACAACTGGTAAAACATTCTTGTGTGGACAAGTAGTAACAGAATGGGAAAAAGGAAGATCCTGCCACTGTTGCAGCTGGAAAACTAGCAAACCTCTTTTAAAGTGTATAAGGCCAGAAATGTGATTTATTGTTCTTACTCAACATACTAGCTTTGTATGTGTGTTCAGTGTTAACTGCTTATTTGGATGATAAAAATAATGTTGTTACTGTTTACTCTTAGTAGTACTGCAGAGTAATCTTTGGGAACTGGAGCTGGAGTCTGCTCTGGCTCGTGTATGATCATCAATTGTGGTCTTGTCAACATGGGGAAGTTATATCAGTGAAAGGGAGGTAGGGTGTGAATTTAAACCAATCTAGTTAGATTAGTATAACTACCCATGTGGACACTCTTATTCCAGTAGAAGAATGCCTTTTTTTCGGTTTAACTTATGTCACTTTGGAAGTGTTTAAAGTAAGCTCAAAAAAAAAAAAAAAAAAAAAAGAAAAAAAGCCACTCTTACTGTGGAATAAGTGTATCCACACGGGGGAATTATACCAATATAACTATAGCTGTTTAACTCTACCAGTATAATTATAACTGGAAAAAAGCCTCATGGAGACAAGTCCCAAGTTCCAGTTGTAGGGTCAAATATTGCCCACATGTTTTACTTGAAACACCTTGTTGAAAACATAGAAAAAGTGTGACCCTATGAGCCCCTCAGTGCCCACTTGCAAAGGGTTCAATATCATTTAACAGCAACTTCTATTAAGCCTGACAAACTTACGACATCTAACACATTTCAGTCACAATATTTATCTGTAAAGAATATTTTGTAAGATATCAGTTGAAAGCCAGTGAATACTGGTCATTAATATCACTGTGAAATGTGTGTATTAACACTGTATGAGGAATTACACACACTTTTGATACTGTGTTTTGAAGCCTGTAATCAGAGAGAAACAGGTTTTTTTCAAGACAAGAGGGAGGACAGTTATCTCCATGTCTCTAATGTAAATTGAGCGTGGTGATGATAGAGACAATGGACAGTTCATTTGCATCTGAGATAAACAGGAGAAGCAGGTTAATGAGGATGTGTAATCAACATGGGAAGACACTGAAGTCTGAACCCCAGAGGTCCATCCTGACTCTGATGACAAAGACAATAAACTCTGGGGAATATAAGGAGAAGCAAAATGACATTTTGGTTATCACTGAGGGAACAAAGAGGTTGGTGTTCTTTGCATTTGTGAATGGTGGATCCCCTGCCATGTGGATTGGTGATTCTAAGAAGTGGCTGTAGGTGAGTGTGATGGAGCGTACCAACCCCACACTGGGCCAACAGAGATGGACCAATCACTGTGGGCCCAAGATGCCATGCCCCCTTTCCCCTGCTATGCATGCCTCAGGTGGAAGAGCCAGATAAAAGGAGGCAGCCCAGCCCAGTCAGGCTGGCTGAGGAGGAAGGAGGACATGTACTGCAGGCTCCTGCAGAGGGGCTGGTGACATTCCAGGCAGTAGATCCCATGGACTTGGACAGCGCTGCAGATGACTCACTGGTGGCAGAGGCGAATGGGGATGCCAAGCCACCACCAGCTGAAAAAATACCAGGGATGTAATTTGTGGTAGGAAGTAACCCAGGGGAAGTAATAGAAGTTGATGCCTAAACCCTTAACGGGAGTCCCTGACTTCATAGGGTCCTGGGTCAGAACCCAGTGGAGCGGGCGTGGCCAGGTTTCCCAGCCACACTCCACGGGCCACCAGGCACGGCTGCTGTCTGCTCTCGGTTCCAGCCATGGGGCTCTGGGGCTTTAGACTGTTCTGCCCTGCCCTGCCCTGCCCAGGAGCTACACACTGATTTGCTGTTCTGCTCTGCCAAGAGGGCCAGGACCCTCGTTGTGGTTCTCAGTCCCAACCTGGAGGCTTAGAGGCTACCAACTCTTCGTTTATGCCGTCCTGGCAGGGAACCAGAGCTCACTTCGCTACAATTACCTGATTAACAGAGAATCCTGACAACTTGGTAGTGAGGTGTACCAATCCCTCAATGGGCATGACCTGGCTTGACACACAGGGCCTCCATCCCAGTGAGAATACTGCTTTAGACAAGAATTGTAGCCTGTTAATTTTTAGCCGCTAGAAAGTGAATAAAACCAAATACTTAGTTTTATTTGTAACCATTTTGTGTTTCTTTTGTCTCTGCTTAGTATCTCTTAAATCTCCATTCTTTATTAATAAACTTATTCTTGTTTTTAATACAAATTCTTTTTGGTGTAAAAAAAAAAAAGTCTCCAGAGGCAATCCTGGCAATTAGAGGCCAGTAAGCCTAATTTCAGTACCAGGCAAACTGGTTTACACTATAGTAAAGAACAATTATCGGATGTACAGATGAACATGATTTGTTGGGGAACAGTAAACACAGCTTTTGTAAAGGATAATCATGCCTCACCAATCTATTAGAATTCTTTGAGGGGGTCAACAAACATAGGGCCGGCTCCAGGGCCCACCAGGCCAAGCACGTGCTTGGGGCGGAAAGCCGTGGGGGGGTGATATGCCAGCGTCGCAAGGGCAGCAGGCGGGCTGCCTCCGGCGGTTTGCCTGCAGAGGGTCTGCTGGTTCCACAGCTTCGGCGGACTGCGGGAGGTCTGCCAAAGCTGCAGGACCAGAGGATCCTCCACAGACAAACCGCTGGAGGCAGCCTGCCTGTCGTGCTTGGGGCAGCAAAATCCCTAGAGCTGCTGCTGAAGAAACATATGGACGGGTGATCCATTGGATATAGCTTACTTGAATTTTCAGAAAGTCTTTGACAAGAATGTTTGGTGAAGGACTTTAAGTAAGCAGTCATGGGATAAGAGGGAAAGGCCTCTCATGGATCAGTAACTGGTTAAAAGACAGGAAACAAATGGTAGGAATAAGTGGTCAGTTTTCAGAATGGAGAGAGGTACAGATGCTCCCCAACTTATGCAAGCGTTCCGTTCCAGAACACCTTGCGTAAGTCGAATTTTGCCTAAATTGGGAACGTATACTCGACAATTATGCATGCACAGAAAAAGTTCCGTAAGCTTTTTTTTGTAAGTCCGGATTTGTGTAAGTCGGGTTTGTGTAACCTCCGGAGACTGTCTGTAAATAGTGGTGTCCCATGGGGATCTGTACTGGGACCATTGCTGTTCAACATATTCATTAATGATCTGGAAAAAGGGGCAAACAGTGAGGTGGCAATGGTTGAAGATGATACAAAATTACTCGAGATAGATAAGTCCAAAACAGACTACGAGGAATTACAAAGGGATCTCACAAAACTTAGTGACTGGGCAACAAAATGGCCAATGAAATTCACTGTTGATAAATGCAAAATAATACATGTTGGAAAACATCATCCAAACTATACATATAAAATGATGGAATCTAAATTAGCTGTTACCTCTCAAGAAAGAAATCTTGGCATCATTATGGATAGTTCTCTGAAAACATCCACTCAGTGTGCAGCAGCAGTTTAAAAAGCAAACAATATTAGGAACCATTAGGAAAGGGATAGCTAATAAGACAGAAAATATCATCATGCCACTATATAAATCCATGTTGTGCCCACACCTCGAATACTGTATGTAGTTCTAGTTGCCCCATCTCAGAAAAGTTATATGAAAAATAGAAAAAGTACAGAGAAGGGCAACAGGCGGATGTGTAGTCTGTCTTTTTGGAGACAACTAATTTGGTAATTCCTGTGAGAGTCCAGTGGCAGGCTGTATACTACAGAGGAATACTCCTTTGGGGGTACGGGAACTCTGGGTACCGAGCATTACCTGCAAGGCACAGTAAGGGCTGTTGGAATCCTAAGTTTGTTTGGCTGACTACCACACTGGGGTGGCAGTCAAACAGGGTAGCATCAACAAATTCCTCTTTTGCTAAGGCAGAGGGATAACAGGGTGGCTTACAGTTCTGGATGCCCTCAGAAAGCACCACAGAAGGACATGAGGGATTCAGGAAACCCTTCTTTCTTTGTGGCATTAAGAATATTTCCATTTTATTTTCACCCCATTAGGACACTCTTATGTTCATTTGAAATTGCAGGAAATTCAAAGCTCTAGGTGAATTTGTATTTGCTCTGCTTATGCGGAAGGTTAATGCTTGTAAGGTGTTAACCATTGTGTTGTATCGTACAGAAAAGAGAGCTAACTTCTTAAAAAAATAAATAAACAAAAAGCCCTCTTACCACGTACCCATGACAAGTACAGACTCTGAGCTAGTCTTTTAATTTCCCTCACACATTACAGAGACTAGCAATTAAATATGGGATGGTGTTTAGAGCACTCACTGCTAGACTTTAATCAAGTACTCAATACTATTCATGTCATAAAATGTTGCAATGTTCTTGCTTTAATCACTCAATAAATGGAAAGTATTGTGCAGCTCAGTCTATTTGATTCTTTCGTGTCCTCCTTCTCTTTGTTTGTTGTTATATTGCAGGACCTGAATTGGGTGGTGAGTTCCCAGTGCAGGATATGAAAACTGGTGAAGGAGGGCTTCTGCAAGTCACGTTGGAAGGAATTAACCTGAAGTTTATGCATAGTCAGGTAGGAGGGAATCTTCCACTAGAGTATGTCAGCATGAAGCTTTTTGCAGCACTTCTGCATCAATGTGTTTCCTCTTCACTGCACCACCAAGGGGAAAGGGTAGGATGACAAAGGGGAATATGGCCTATATTCTGTAAATATTGAAATGAGAAATTCTCAGAGTGTAGACATCTATAATACGTTTCTTTTTAAAGTAGAATTAGTTGTAGAGGTGAGTATTAACTTTGTTTCTGGCTGCTAGAATTCTGTAGGTGCACAAGATAACTGGTACTCAAGGTACTAAAACAGAAACAACAAAAAATAGTAGGCGGTAATCTTCGCTTCCATAACATATTATGTAGTGAACTCTGAAATTCTGATGGCACAGTGATTTAGCACTGTGTCTGTAAGATTATGCTAGGTACATTTGCAGGTATTTCAGGTAACTTTCTTCATCATGTTTAATTTTTGTATTTTAAAAATGTGGGAGAGTCTGCAGATCCAGACAAGAAAATAGAGTAAGAGGATGACTCTCTCTCACATTGAAGAAGATGAGAATAAATTACTGATTTTTTGCCCCCCTTTCCAAATAGCAATCTATCTGTGGGTGTAGAGGAAACACAAATATAATTGTTTTATCATTTTTTCCCCTTTATCTGGATGTTGTTTCATTTGCTTTCTTTAGTCCTTGTTTTTGTTTTTTTGCTTTGTGTTCATGTTTGTTTTGCATATGTCATTAGAGGTGTGCTGTGCTGGACAGTAGAACCATTTTTTAGCGGAGGGTGGGGTGTGTGTGTGTGTGTGTGAGAGAGAGAGAGAAAAAAGCTGCTGTCAGTCAGTCCCTCGTGCAGTGTGTTACCTTTTCCTCTAATTAAATCTTCTCTCTACTGTTTACCATATAAACCTTGTTCCTTTACACACTCACTTGCTTTCAAACTGAGGTGAGAGCATCTGCACCCCTCAAGACACAAAATGGAACTATGAAACATAGAAAAAATGCCTATTAACCTTGTGTGTAAACCTGTTTTCTTATAATGGATGACCTTTGAGAATAGGGGAAGATTATCACCATGAGAGTTTACAAATAGTCTATTAATTGTAATGTTATTAATTCTTGTTTTATTTTCAAACATTTCACTTTCCTAAAAATGGGAAACTACCATAAATTCCGCCACTTGGGGAAACACAACACCCTTTAATTTTTGTTCAAATGAGCCAGATGCCTCCAGGGCAGTCACATGCCTTTTGTATAGCCTTGCACTTAACCATTTTCGGGCTTTTAGATAATTGATATTGTATCTGATCTGTTTAAACTTTTCCCTTGACATCCAGAATAAAAAAGCTCAAGCTGTATAATATGAACCTTAACAGCAGATGCTACTGCAATCAATGGAAATAATCTAAGTGGATAAAAAATGGACAATTTTCCTGTTACAATGCCCTTATTTCCTCTTCCCTGTATCCCTCTGAAAAGGGAAGTGATAAAATGTTTGACAAATAGAGAGTGATAAAATGTTTGACAAACTGAACTGCAAAAGAGCACAAGTAAACAAAGTGGTAGGATTAATTGTCTATTCCCCGGATACTTGGTTGTGAGAAGGAGGCAATTTGCAGGTTTGCTGACACAAAAATCTCAGGTAGTTTCTGGTACTGAGGAATAAAGAAGCTGGAATCATGTGTTAGAGCTTCTCTATTATTGGAAATGTCATCTGTACTTGAAAATCAATATACCTTGATTACCCTCAGAATTGATCCATTTACAGAAGGCAGACATAGGTAAGACTGTTTGTTTCTAAAAGAGACCTTTTAACTGGCATGATCTTGGGTCCTGTCTAGTGGCCTCCCTTTGCCTTTCTTGGGTAGTTAACCATTTGGGGATTAAATGAACGTAGTGTATTACTGGTGGTGTAGTGAAAAGAAGTGCCCAGATACCTTTCTGCATTTTCTGTTTTCCTAGTAGATGCAATATCTCCAGGAAATTTATCTCTAAATCCGCACCAGAGCTTGCAGCTTTGTAAGTACATAGCAACTGAAGAGATCACTGCAGTTCGTTGCTATGCGGTCTTTCAAGAATATCTGTAAGGTGTTGGCAGGAGACTTATTCAGGTTACTGGAGCAATCTTACTCTTCATATGTATGTTTCCTGCTTGAAGAAACAAATGTTCTAGGACCTGAGCATACAACTGATTCCTGATCACCTTCCTGTATCTTCTGCTCAAACCCACAAGTTGTCTCTCGCCCTGAAAGGACTAACTGCATTTATGCTTTTCCAGGATGTGGATGCACATCAGAAGAGATTGTTTAATTGTATAGGGCATTAAATGAACTCATTGCACTCAGAGAATTTGCTGATTTGCACAAAGCTGGCATCTGTGTTCTAGAACATGGAAAAAAATGATTAGTGTGATCTGTGACCAGGCTCATTTTCCTTTTTTGGATGCTTATTTTTTAAAGCAAAGATCAGTCCAAACCAGTTCTGTTTTTTCCCAGTGGGTATCCAACTCATAGTGGCTCTGTGGCATACTGTATGAAATGAACAAACAAAAAACAAATATCAGCATCTTTGTGCATGTTTTTTTAAAGATGAAATCATTGCTGCCCAAAGGCATCATCTGGATCAATTTCAAGACTGAGTGCACATACCATATAAAATCTACAAACAGTTCTGTTGCTAAATCTCAATTGCTGTGCTGTCTGGTGGGGAAGGGTAGCAGCCCCTCCCCCATTAAGTTTGACTGGTGGATCGTCTAAGAGAAGCAGCATGAGGGTGGGAAGCATATTGCCCCTTGCCTGCCCTCTGTGCTGGAGGAGGATGCATGGAGGGGCAGAAACCAAAGTGGGATGGACCTGGGCCATAAATCGTATGCCAAATTTGGGAGCCAGCCATTTCTTGTCCCCCTTTTTGTTGCATTTAAGGTGTGTTGGTTTTCTCTTTGCTGTAATTCAATTGAGTGCCTGAAGGGGTAGCAATGTTGGATATGTCAGAGTTACTAACTCCTTCGTTTCTCTTCCATGCTTTCTCCTCCTGCAAGGAGCGGAAGGTACTCCATCTTCTGCTGTCTTCGCTTCTTAGCATTTTAAGTTGTTTGTTGATTTCTAGCATTGTGGCAAATTTATCTTTTTTAATCTCCCTGTATTTATGTATTGAACTGAAAATAAATTAGTAGTATGTGCTACAATGTTTCAAGTCATAGCAGCCGTGATGGTGTTTCTTTTTGTTTGTTTTTGAATAAAAAGTTGTCCCTCATTGACTAATCTTGTGTTATTTTCCTCCGTTTTGTTGTAGGTTTTCATAGAGCTGAATCACATTAAAAAGTGCAATACTGTGCGAGGAGTCTTTGTCCTGGAGGAATTTGGTAATTACATTATTTTGATATTAGGTCTGTACTCACATGGCAGTAACTCAAATTTCCAGTCCTCAGTCTCAGAGTTGTGTTCATTAGATCAGTGGTTCTTAACCAGTGGTATGTGTGCCCCTGGGGTACGCAGAGGTCCTCCAGGGGGTACATCAACTCATTTAGGCATTTACCTAGTTTTACAGCAGGCTACATAAAAAGCACCAGTGAAGTCAGTACAAAGTAAAATTTCATACAGACAATGACATGTTTATACTGCTCTATATACTATACACTGAAATGTAAGTACAGTATTTGTATTCCAGTTGATTTATTTTATAATTATATGGTAAAAATTAGAAAGTAAGCAATTTTTTAGTAACAGTGTGCTGTGACACTTGTATTTTTATGTCTGATTTTGTGTGCAAGTAGATTATAAGTGAGGTGTACCTTGGGGTACGCAAGACCAACCAGACTCCTGAAAGTAGTCTGGAAGGGTTGACAGCCACTTCATTAGATGGTAGGCAGCTTCAAAGAGAGGGAGAAATATAGATTGCATCTGAGAGACTGTCTGATTGACTAGGAGGATGGGTATCTTGACACTATTGGAGTAAACTTGTAGATTTTCATAATCATGGCTTGTAGCGTAGATGCACGTTGTCAGTATGTCGTTGAAATCACTTTGTGCAGCATGGATAACAGTAATGAGTCAATGAAGTGGGAGGTGCTTAGAAATTATTTTTTCAGAAGTCTCCTCTCCGCAGAAGTCATGATCAAATGTGTCATATAATAGTCTGAGACACAGATTGTTGCTCACAGTGAAATTTCCCCTTTGCTGCTCCAGGCAAGTTTTTTTTTTATTTTATTCTGGAAAAAGATGTTGTTTCTGGACTGCAATTTAGTCAGTGGTTTTATTTTCAGTGTGAGAATTGTGGTGGTGGAGAGAGACGATGGTAGACGAACTGGAGAAGTAGTACTATTTGGCCAGTGATTGCAGTTAAATATAATCCTCTTAAACCTAAACTGGGCAATATTCAGGAGTTTCCCAATATCCATGTGATTCATAATATTCTGAACCACGGTCTGAAAAAAATAGGGGTCTTTTAAGATTTTGAAGGTTTGTAAAACATTGGAATGTTTCACACCATCTGAAATGGTCCTCTCAAGGATTCCAAGTCTGGAGTGGTTTATTCTTTCATCTGTGGCTGCACATTTTAGATATTCACAGAAATGTGAAACTTTTCTTTTAAAAAGGTTAAATTTACAAATTGATTTCAGTATTTGATCAGTGTTAATTTTCTCTTAAATCCATCATTTAAAAGAAATACTGTCTTGGTTTTCAAACATTCTGGTTCTTTTCCATTGCTTTGGATTAAAGGACACTGACTCATGGATCCTCTTGCCTAATATTCAAAGAAATGTAACTGATACTGGAAGCTTCATGTCCTGATCTTGACTTCTATGCTGCCTCCTTCCTGTTATGATACCAAGTCCTTCAAATGATACCATTGGATGTCATGAATCAGAATACAATGACTGGAAGGCAATTGAGCCACTGGCTAAGAGACTTGGTGTATCACTTCATGATCAGTATTTTCCCCTTTACCTTTTCTGAAACTATCTTGTCTCACACACAAATCTCAGAACAATGAATGCAACATATGGAAAAGTTTGGGATAGTTTACGGATACTCCTGGTAAGTGCTGGCTTGAAGGTGAAGATTTCCATGCTGTGCGGTTGCCTATTCCTCCTGTACCATATTTACCCCAAATAGGCAACAAGTTTATTATAGCATAGCTGTTAGCAAACAATTATTGTTGCAAAATAGTAGTGATAATAAGTGCACAAAGCTGAGAGATCAGAGCCAATAAAATCTGCTAAAACCATAACGGGTAACTTCCACTACCCAGATATTTAGCTGGTCAAATGTCACAGTTGGCCATCATTGGAAGGACAGTCTGAGACACAGTTGCTTCTTCAAATAGCTATTTCTGGAGTATGCACAAGAAGAGGCAACATTTGACTTAATACAAAATAATACAGAGAAGTTGGTTCAAAAAGTAACTGTAGTTTTAGCTACTAAGTAATAATGACCATACCATAAATCAATTTCAAGTGCATTGTGGGAAGGATTGTAGTGAATGTCAGTATTGTGACACTCAACTTTAGGAAGGGCAGCTTTAAAGTAAAACATCAGGAAGCAAGTTAGAAAGAAACTGAAGACAAAAATTAAGAAATTAAATCCTTCGAATCAGCCTAGAAGCTATTTAAGCAACTTGATAAATCACAGAAGGCATTCCTACCCCTGAACAAAGTAGGAAGCAGAAAGGCAAGAAAATGTGCTGTGATTAAAAGGCAAGGCTCAAGAGGTTAGAATGCTATCCTTTAGTTCAAATTAAACTAATAGAAAGGGACATAATCTATCTCCTGTAAAATGAAAGGAGGAAATTAAAATGGAATTGTAAGATAAAATAGTCAAAAACTCATAGACCAAATAACAGGAAATTCTTTAAATATGTCAGAAAAAGTCTGCCGTGGAGTTAGTGGTCCACCAGATTACCAAGGAGAAAATGAAAGGAAGGCAGATACTGCAGAGAATCTAACCTGCTTTCTTGTACAGAGACCAGTGGAAAGATATTTTCCCTAGAGCTACACTTTTAAAGATAATGAAGATGAGAAACTATTAGACTCTATGCTCAGAAGAGAAATGACAGTAAATCACTAGGATAAAATGGTCCTATTCAACCACGAGTTCTGAAGGAACTTAACAATTAAGTGAATGAGCTGCTAACAAAACTCTAAATCTTAAAATCAGCTTCTGTGCTTGAGGACTGGAGATGTAGCCATGGTTGTACTTTAACGAAGGGCATGAGGGCTGATCCTGGAAATTCTAGTCCAGTCAGCCTGATTTCGTTACCAGGAAATTTAGTTAACTTTAATTATTTTTAAGGTTTTACTGGTTTCCAAGCATGGTCTTTTTAGTGGGAGTGGAAGAAGTTGAATATCACAAGACAGTAGGAAATTAAAGGCCATTTGTAAAACACCAGGTTAACATGGCAAGGTGGATGTTGGAGATGTGATTTCAGACCAGGGCCCAAGTGAGAGCCACAGGCTGTTGTCCACAAATGGGAACAAAGATTTAAAGGAAGTGAAGAAGTGCAGGGCTCTTACCTCTGGAATTTGAGTTACTGCTCTGTATTTGTGCTTTACTTTCTCGTGGTCCCTTCATCGCCGCTGCTATGAAAACCTTCATTCTCCAGCAGGTAAAGTGATGTCCCCTGAAATAGTTCTCTGCTAGTGCCATATATTCTCATTCACAGGGCCAGAGGCTGCAGGATGGTGCTCAGTAACTTATCCCTTTCATCTTTTTAGTTTAACAGTATTGAGTCAATTTCATTGTTAGAAGAAAAAAAATTAGTATGATTTATATACTCTGCAGTGCTAGCACTTAGAGCTCTGAGGGTGTAAAACCAAAGCTTTTCTCTTTTCTCATTTCTAACCCCACCCTCTCAGGAGTATTTTTCCCACTGGAGGGCTACGGGGGAGTCATTCATTTGATGAGAGGGTGACTTTAGTGAGTGTGAAAGGAGGTGGTTTCTTCCCTCGGTCCTCTCCCTGCTGTGTATTTGGGGATCAGGGACATTACAGCTTCCCTCCTCTCCTTCCCTCATGCCACCAGCTCCTTCCAGCTTCCTCTTCCTGCTTTTGAAGAGTATATGAACAATTGTGTGTTATCCAGTGAGACATAAGATTTGTACATCTGTGTAATCCTATCCCATTTGGCTGTCCACCGCCTCACTCCCCCTTTATCCCCTGGTGACATGGAGTTAATTTGGAACATCTGGTGCCAACGGGTAAGGCAGTTTGGATGTGCACCGCATTCTCTTCCCAGCTGTAGCCACTGGTGTCATGGGCAGTGCAGCCTGGATGTGCACTTCAGTTTTCAGCCTCTGATGTAGCTGCCTCTGTCCAAGAAAATGGAGAATTTCAAAGGCAAATATTTATTTTATAAACAAAGGCTGCATTTTTCATGGGTCTTTCCAGGGATGTTGATACTGTGATACACTAAGAGCAAATCATAGGCATTTATTTTTATTAGAGTCCCTTCTCTTTGAACCAGTCTGCACTGCCTAGTTTTGACTCACTAGAGTATGAGCCCTCTTTATATATTGCCTTTTGTTGTGTCATGTCATAATCACAGGTGACATCTGCATGGCTAGGTTTTGGTGTCCATTTTTCCCCTCTAGCTCTTCATGTTGAGCTCATGTTTATATATTTTGCCTGTTACTGTCTGTCACTAGGTGCTATGCTTTATAAGATATTCACTCCTCCTTCCCCACCTTCCTCTATTAAACTGGTACTTATTTGTTTCCTTTAAGATTTTTGTTGTCATACAGAAATTCCAAGGCAGGTTTCAGCCACTTTGAAAGGAGAGGTTTCAAAATAAAATTGTCTTGTTGTTACTTTAGTTTTAAAAATCTAAATTTGCCTTTTTTATGTTCGTAGTGCATCATTATCCTCCTTGTGCTCTGTTTGTTCCCTACATTGTCTTTCCATGAGATTTGTGCACAGCATCATTCACACAGACTCAGAAGAGTGAGACAGAAGCACAGTGCAGGTGGAACACACTAATGGGAGGGTTGCAGCTTTCAGCGTGGGGCACTTTGGGGTAATAAGAACAGAGGGTAAAATTTTCCTTTGCTATTCTGTGCTACATTCCTCCTTTATTTGTTAGGGACAGTTCAAGGGAGCAAAGGCTGAGCTTTCCTGGTAACAGATTGCATCTGTGTCATCTACAGCAACTCTTGCTGATGTTTCCTTTAATACACCTAGAAGTCAAATCAAGCCTGATATTTTGAGGGCCATGTGTAACTGAAATCTTGTATCTTGTGCGACAAGGTTCCTCCTCTATCTTGGTGGGTCCTGCGCTTATTGGCAGATTTGCTCAACTCAGTGATCTTCCCCACAGTCTGGGTCAGCTCCTCCTGTGTCTGATCAGGAGTTGGGAGGTTTAGGGGGGAAGCCGGGCCTACTCTCTACTCTGGGATCCAGCCTAGGGCCCTGTGGATTGCAGCTGTCTATAGTACTTCCTGTAACAGCTGCATGACAGCTACAACTCCCTGGGCAACTTCCCCATGGCCTCCTCCAAACACCTTCTTTATCCTCACCACAGGATCTTCCTCCTGGTGTCTGATAACGCTTGTACTCCTTAGTCTTCCAGTAGCACACCCTCTCCCTCTCCCTCTCACTCTCAGCTCCTTGTGTCTCTTGCTCCCAGCTCCTCACACGCACTTCCTCTCCTCTGGCTCCCCACTCCCTGACTGGAGTGAGCTCCTTTTTAAATCCAGGTGCCCTGATTAGCCTGCCTTGATTGGCTGCAGGTGTTCTAATCAGCCTGTCTGCCGTAATTGGTTCTAGCAGGTTCCTGATTACTCTAGTGCAGCCCCTGCTGTGGTCACTCAGGGAACAGAAAACTACTCATCCAGTGACCAGTATATTTGCCCTCTACCAGACTCCTGTACCCCACTGACCTGGGTCTGTCACACTTGGTAGTTTTGAGTCTTGAGGTCTCCAGGTAAACTCCAGAGTACAGGTGTTAGACTTAATGAAATAAGTTCAAAGAACAGTGTCCACGATACCGCTGGCCTGGAGGAGAAATAGTCTTCCATTCTAGAAGATTGTTTTCTCCACAGTCTAATCCCCATTCTTTTATGGATTTAATTGACTCCTGGGCAGAAGTATCCAGTCATTCTTATACAAACGACCACATAGCACAGGAAAAATTCAGTTTTCTAGAGGGTACACTGAGGAGTGAGCAGTTAAAGTAGCAAAGTGGCTTTAAAAGAGATGTTGGTTTACACTATATGGTTGTGCCGATAAACAGATTTTACCATGTGTTCTGCTAACAGGAATTAATAGCACCAGCAAAGCCAATGATGAGTCTGAGATGCATCAAACAATGACTATTCTTTTTCCTCCAATCAAGGAGCCAAAGAAATGTTTTATGCCATCTTGAGTTACATAATGTGTCATTGCTGGTATAGTCAAAAGATCATGATAGTATAAATGTAGGGAAAGAATAGTATCTAGAAGTGAGGAGTAGTGAGGTGCCCTGTTCCTGCACTTGCTGTCTGTGTGCACCCCTCCCCCTTTCCTTTGGGAACATTGTGCTATTTCTTTACTTTTTCCTCTCGTTTTTTGAACTTTTTGTTTTGTCTCTTACTCGTCCGGTTTTAGTTCCTGAAACTAAAGAAGTGGTGAGCCACAAGTACAAGACGCCAATGGTGAGTGAACTGTCTTGTCTTCTAGCTCTTTTAGAGGGTATATTTTTAAGTACTCATACGATTCCCATCACTCTGGTATCTGAGACCACTCTTTTGTCCTGCAGTTCACTGACATAATACCATGTGGGATGTGGTTCAGACTGTTCCTCCAAATGGAGGTTCTGTGGAAGAGTGTTAGTGGAAAATTTGAGTGAAGACCATAGAAACTGGGATCACAGGTTTATGCAGCCTTAGAGCTACAGTGAAACACAACCTTCTCTTTTGTTCTAGCTCTTGTACAAAGGGGCTGTAGCTTGGTGCTTCCTATTTCTATAAAATTAAGGGAGATCCTGAGACAGCGTAGAAGGGTCCACTTTAGAGAGAGGTTGGTTAGTGGATTTTTTTTAATTGATCATATTTGTGCTGTTAAGTGTTGAATTGATGACTCTGCAGACCAAAGTGCCTAATCCACAAAACAGATGAAAGGTGGGTCTAACTTCTGAGCATAAATTGATCAATAGCTGAGTTCATGAAGAATTCTCTCCTTTTGGTATAATACTGAGCAGTGAGGTACATGAAAGGGATTTTATACTCTCCAACAGGTATTGACTTCTATCTGAAAAGTATTGATCTCTGTCAGACAAGATACTAGATAGATGGGTTATTGAGCAGTTTCATTGTATCGATTTTTTATTTTTAATTGTTGAACACAAGATATCAGTTAAAAATTGTACTTACCCTTTAATTACATAATATATTTGATGGTCAGACCTGTGTGTGCTTGTAAGTGGGAAACAGAAGTCAAGGATTATCATCAGAACTAACTTGAGGAAGTTAGATAAACAGAAATTAAAAGGTACAGTGCCAAAAGTGAAATCCCTGCAAGCTGCATGGAATCTTTTTAAAGACACCATAATAGAGGCTCAACTTAAATGTATTAAAAAACATAGTTAAGAGAACCAAAAATGTGCCGCTGTGGCTAAACAACATAGTAAAAGAAGCAGTGAGACACACAAAGGCATCTTTTAAAAAGTGGAAGTTAAATCCTAGTGAAGAAAATAGAAAGGAGCATAAACTCTGGCAAATGAAGTGTAAAAATATAATTAGGAAGGCCCAAAAAGAATTTGAAGAACAGATAGCCAAAGACTCAAAAAGTAATAGCAAAATTGTTTTTAAGTACATCAGAAGCAGGAAGCCTGCTAAACAACCACTGGGGCCATTGGACGATCAAGATGCTAAAGGAGCACTCAAGGATAAGGCCATTGTGGAGAAACTAAATGAATTCTTTCAATCAATCTTCATGGCTGAGGATGTGAGAGAGATTTCCAAACCTGAGCCAGTCTTTTTAGGTGACAAATCTGAGAAACTGTCTCAGATTGAGGCGTCATTAGAGGAGGTTTTGGAACAAATTGATAAACTAAACAGTAATAAGTCACCTGGATTAGATAGTATTCACCCAAGAGTTCTGAAGGAACTCAAATGTGAAATTGTAGAACTATTGACTGTAATTTATAACTTTTCATTTAAATCACCTTCTGTACCAAATGACTGCAGGATAGCTAATGTGATGCCAAATTTTTAAAAGGGCTCCCGAGGTGAGCCCAGCAAGTACAGGCCAATATGCCTGACTTCAGTACCAGGCAAACTGGTTGAGACTATAGTAAAGAACAAAACTGTCAGATACATAGATGAACATCATTTGTTGGGGAAGAGTCAACATGTTTTTTGTAAAGGGAAATCATGCCTCACCAATCTACTAGAATTCTTTGAGGGTGTCAACAGACATGTGGACAAGGGGCATCCAGTGGACATAGTGTAAAATATTAAAAATTCTGTACCAAAAAATTAAAAATTCTGCACACGATAGTTTAAAATTCTGTAAAATTGTTTAAATTTTGTCAAATAAATTTGGAGGCTTCACCATGACACTGGGGAGCACAGGATACTGGCTGCAGAGGTGGGAGATCACTGTGCAGCTCCCCTCTGGCACACGGACTCAGTGGTGAGTCCTCTCAGCCTCCAACCCTGACACAGCACAAGGACCAGACCTGCGCCAGAAACATCTCAGTGCCCTGCCCCTCCATGCCATGTTTCTCAGGTGTGCAAAGGCAGGCTCAGCAAGGCAGGATCTAACTGTGGAGGGGATTAATGTGCGAGGATCTACATGTGGGTTGATTTGGTTCTGTGTTGGGCAGTCTGGGTGCAGGCAGCTCAGTGGAGGATCTGGGTGCAGGGAGAGATCTGGATGCACAGGGGCTTGTTGGGTATTCTGGGTGCAACAGTAATGGGGCTCTGAAGAGGGGTCCAAGTGGTTGGGGCTTAGCGGGGATGCGGGGGTCTGGGTGTGTGTGGGATAGAGCTCAGCAGGTAAGTCTGGGTATGGGGGGATTAGTGAGTGGGCCTAGATCCTGGGGGAGTGAGGATCTAGGTGCAGCTGGTTGGGGCTCAGTGGGGTGAGGATCCGGGTGCAGGTAGCTTGTTGGGGTGATCCAGGTGCAGGGGAAGTGGGGCTTATCATGAGGGGGTTCTGAGTGTGGGGAGGTGAGGGGGGGGAGTCTGGATGCATGGAACTTGGGCAGATGAAGGAGCAGCTCCCTGCACAGGGATCCTTCCCCCTGCAGCTGAGGTGGAGGAAGTGCAGGGAGGGAATTTTCGGAGCTTCCTGCAGCTGGGGGAAAAATCTGAGGGTCAGTCTGACCCGGCCCTGGATGTTGTGTAGGGGAAGAAGTCATCCTATCCTCCCCAGCCGAGTCAGGACTCGCAGCTGAGCTTAGCGCAAGAGTATGAGTCACCAGCTGGGTCTACCCCAGTCCTGCCCCACAGCGATTTACCTCTCTGCCGGCTGCCTTGGGCACTGAAACATACTGCTGAGGAGGGTAGCATGACCGCTCTTGTGGCTTCCCTTTGCTTCCCTGTCAGAAAGTCAGTCATTTTTCTGCAGGGAAGCATAGAAGTCTGCAGGGGACATAAATTCTGCACATGCACAGAATTCACCCAGGAGTAGTATATTCCAGAATAAAAAAGAGCACAGTGGGAAGGAAAAATCAGGTTACATGAAAATGTGTGCTAGTTTATGTAAGCCATTTTATGACATTCTATAGTACAAGAACAATCAAATTTACCTCCTTCATCATAACACCTAGCTCTTATGTAGAGTTTGTAAATGTATGGAACTCAAAGTGCTTTACAAAGATAGTATCAGCCCCACTTTACAGATAGGGGAAGCAGAGGCACAGCAAGGTGAAGTAACTTGCCCAGGGTCAGCCAGCAGATCTCTGGCGAAGCTAGGAATACAACTCTGATCTCCCACACCCCAGCCTTCATTGGCTTATACTGCCTCCCATAATGCCAAAAGATGGCTCTTGAATTAAATGGCAACAAACTGAATAATTTAAAACATGATTGCAAATACTTTTTAATGCCATGTACAATTAAACTATGCTGCTTTCTGTCATAGAATAATGAAGCAAATAGCTCAGTATTAGACATTTATATGAAAAATAATATCCACAGTTACATTAGCGTGGATGAAATTACAAGGACTAGCAGTCTCTGTTTCTGGGCATAAAACGATTATAACTGGGAGTAAGGAAGAAAGACCACCACCACTGTGATTAGGGACAGTACTGGACAATTAGGTGTGTTACAGTAATTTTAGAAAGTTCCTTTCTTTATCGCCAAAGGAGTCCTTACAGCGCTGTACAGCTTAGCATTGGCACCTGTTAAAGACATGATACAAAGCTAGATGGACTGTTCTCTTCTTCTATGGTATGATTTCTGGTGTTCTAACCCTAAAATCCTCTCTCATTTGGTATAATTAACAACTCTTGGATCTTTCCTTTCCACCTCATCATGAGGATAGTGTGGGGTAGCTTGTGCCATTACCTCCCCCCATCCCCATGCTTTTTTTTTTCTCTAGCCAGAGCTCTCTGCTATTCTGAAAGGTGCACTCTGAATAGGACTTTGAAAGAGGGAGAATATACAGTAAATATAAATGTCAGTGTATTTTTGAGAAGCAGTAACTATCTGGAATCTCATTATCTCCTTTCTAACATTTTCTAGGCCCATGAAATCTGCTATTCCGTGTTGTGTCTCTTCTCTTATGTGGCTGCTGTTCGTGGGAAAGAGGTAGAAAACAAAAGCAAACCCCCTCGTCCGGTTTCCAGCTGATCACGATATTGGGAAATGCTCGCCCACTGGCACGTTGGTGTGTAATACTCCCATTTCTGTTCCTGTTACTGGAGCTCACATTGCTGACTCCAGTTAGAACTTGGTTATTTATGTATGATCCTGCAAGTCCTTCCCCTTAGAAACAATTAAAACTTCCTTGTTCATTCTCCTGCTGAATTCATTCTTACTGGAGTTTTTACACCAGCTGTGCTTATCAAGACAGCTCTGAGCATCAGCATCCAGCTATAACAGAAGATGGCTTGCTGTGGGCAATCCTTTGGAATTCCATTTCTAAGAAGACTAATGCATCTGGAGTTCAGTTGTTTTTGTTTCCAGTGGTGCCTGTGTCACAGGTTTCTTCACGTACAGCTGTAGGCCTCTGCTTTCAGATTCTTCAAAAAATATGCACAAAGGAAGCAGCTTGGTCCTGCATGGATCACCGGTCGTTGTTTAACTGTGATAGTTTGTATTATTTTTTTTCTGTGTTTTCACACTTTACCCACCAATTTGGAGTTCTTGCCATATGGCCCTTCGAATCTTTTCTGTAAAAATGAGCAATTTAGCTACCTTCAACTCCTCCGAAATAGCCTACAATTAGATATGGTGCTTTTAAGATTGAATGTTAAATGTATAAAACTATGGAATTAGTACTTCTCTGATGGGCAAAAGGATTGCTTGCTTTTAATAATGGATAGGCACCATGGAGGGGAGAAACTTGGAGGCTTTCCTGACAAAATCCTCTTCAAACTGGTATGCATGTAACGTGTGTGTTTTTCAAATGGGAAATTAGAGCCACTCTGCTAACATCCCAGGAGTGCAGTTAATTAATATATGCATATTGTGGTAGCTAGAACAATTAATCTAAGTGTGTAGGAATAAGTAAAGAGAGATAAAAACTTAGAGAGTGAGTGCTGTTGGCTGAAGCATATGGCAAACTCATGTAACATGGGAGTATCACTACAATCTCCCTAAAGCACTTCTATTAGAGTCTGAGTACACTGGTTCTGTAGAAAACTTGCAGAAACCCACAAGATTATGCAAAGTGCATTGTGGGGATTCAACTTTTTGTGATGATGGTACTGTAAATGCTGGTTCCAGATTTTGTTTTTTTTTAACTACTGCTTCTGTCAAACTGTACATGTATATCTCAAGAGTTCTGCAAATACTGTGTAATGAAGCACCCTCAGTTAAAGTATCCATCTCGCACTTTAAGTAGGCTGAGAATGGATGTTTGAACACTGTTTATGAACTGTACTGAACTATACCAAGGGGGGAAAAAAAGCCCCTGAAATGCTGGAAGGAGAGAGGATCTAGAGAAAATAATCTTAAATGTAAAATATCTGATGGAGTGCTCTAACACAAGCTGGAGTGCTATTTGATTTGACATACGCTTCTGAGTAATTGCACCCAGAAATAATCCTATTTGGCTTAGTCAGGGTATTTACCATTTTGAGTGGAATGCATGAGGAATGAATGAAGAAATGATGTAAATATTCTAGGATCATATCTATTTATAGAAGACTGTACAGCTGTCTGAATGTGAAAATAAACTATCATTTAACCAGTGATGGCTTTTATCCTCCAGTGTTTCTTCCCATTGATCTATTTGACTCTGAAATGTAATTGTCTATATAAATAATACATAATATGCATATATAAAATAAATTCCATTCTTGAAATAGTGGAAATACTATGTTCTCAAACATGATACAATGTTAATGTGTGTAGCATTCCAAGTTATTTTTTAATGGTAACTATCTTCTAAAGGTTTTTTTAATATAATGGTGTAAAATCAAAGACATTTTTGTCTCCTCCAAGAAAGATTTTAAAGAATATTCATGGTGAATACTGAAATACAACTAGAAGCCCATTTTCTTCATTCATTGCCATGACAAGGGGTTCTTTTAGGCATAGAAATAAAATCAGAGTTTACAGGATTATGTCTGATCCTTCCCTAATTTAAAAAAAAAAAAAAAAAGGGCAGAAATTAACAAACCGTGAGCCTATTGTCCCGACAACTTCGCATTTATGTGGTATTCTGTTCCCTGTCCTTTTGTCTGTTTTTCACCAATTTAAATTTATAAACCCTTCAGAGCAAAATTTGTACAATGGTAATCTTGATGGTCCTCTGAGTGCTAATTATCCCCCATTTAAGTGTGAAATATCCCAGGACTGAATAAACAGAGTGAATTTACCTCAGCCTAGAAGAGTTGTTCCCTTCAGAGCAGTGCTGGGGTTCTATTGAAGGAGCAGGGGAGAATATTTATTGGCAATCTTTCCTGGTGAAATCAGGGATTGTAAATTCCATTCTGCACATAGTTCTTAAATGAAACTGAAGTTGGGAGTGAAGCTTGAAAGGGTCTGTAACCTAACCTGTGCTGCTCCTTTTGAATAATCAAAGTCTTTAAAAAGGAGGGCTGGATAAGTATGGTTCTGCAAAGGCATTACAGATGTAAAAGTTGCTTATACGTGAGCTATTAATATCAGACATTGCCTCTGAAGAACCATATACTTGGGGGGTTGACCATCGGTAACAAACCAATAAAGTAGGCTGAATAATATTTAATTAAATAAAAACTGGAGTACTCTTCAGAAAAGAGTATCTGACTTGCTTTCTAATTAGAGGCAGTGATGCTGACTAAGGGAGTGAACTGAACTGATGTATGCTGAAGAAATTGCCTTGAATCTGATGGAGTCAGTCCTAAATGCCCTCTTGCACTGCCTGATTGTTGTATGTCTCAGTACAGAGCACAATCTGTTTATGCAGTGTACAGGTGGTCTTGTGTTCTAACCCCAAACTCCTATCAAATATGGTTTCTAGTTTCAAGCTCAATAGAGTAGTTAATCTGATTCTATTTTCCTCCAAACTTCATTCACATCTAGATTTTGTTGCATATATGGTTAAGACCAGGCATCAGTCCAGCTCAACATACTATTTGTGTGTGTGTGTGTGTGTGTGTGTATATATATATATATACACACACACACGAATACTGGTGATTTGGCAGGTGTTCAGCCAACTATGGGGATTACAGCATGTTCAGCTGTGGATAAGGCAGCCTCCACTACATGCCTCAGTAATGCTTCCATCATTGGGATATACAGAGCTGCTGCTTGGATGTCTATTACATAGTATTCTTCTCTCAGTGTGGTCTCTAGATCATACCAGATTTGTGAGTGCAGTTTTACAGTCATTTTCACCTCTTTTTAAGGTCTCTACTGCTGGTTAATCTCACAAGACAAGAGATAAATATAGACAGTTCTTAGTGGGAAAAAGGTTACTATAGATTACACATCACTCACCTTTTCCGCTTTGTTTAATTTTTGATTAAGGATTACTCAGTGATGAAGAGCTCAAAGCTTGTAGGGGCCCCTTCCTCTTATGCCCTTGGAAATCAGCTCAAGCCTTACTGCAAGTTATTTAAAATCAGAAACAGTGTAATACCACTAAGTCTGGCTGAGATATCTATTTTCATATATAAATATTCATGCAAGCTTTTTACCACTAGGAGGAGCCTGTGCCACATAATGTCCAAGTATTTCAAGGTGGCTGAGATAATATCTTTTGTTGGAGCAACTTCAGTTGGTGAAATAGACAAGTTTATGAGCTACACAGAGTTGTTCTTCAAGTATTTCAATCTAATTAATATTCATATTGAACTGTCCAAAGAATTGTCTGTTGTTTGCTTTTCCTAGATTTGCCTGTTTTGCTTTACTGCTTTTTTTGCCTCTCTGTTGTTCCTTGTCTTGTTATTGTGGAAGGCTTTTGCAAAATGACTATCAAAGCATGCTCTGAAAACACTTAGGTTTGGGATTAGTTTTTTATCTCATCCATCCGGTTTTTCAGAAGTGGTGGTTCTTGGCCAAGATCCCTTGATCTCTGGTCCTCACAAGGTTTGTCCTGGACCTTGTTGGTTGCCCGTGGGTTGTGAATAAGGGATTGCTCCTTAAAGACCACATCTTAAAAGATCCGAAGGCCTTAAACACTAAGACCTGGGAGCCTGTGCCAGGTGTGGGACAGCGGTATGCTGTGTTCTTTGCAGTTTTCCCTGGAAAGAGTGTGGGCTCTCATATTTTGTACAGGCTGACACTTTTTAAAAAATTTCCTAGAGATTTTCATTGTGTGTATGTTATGAAGTTACCCTTTAACTCAAGTTTGTTTGTAAAGCAAGTTTAAGGGTTATCTCTTAGCCCCACTGCAGGTATGGGATTTTCACTCCATTTAATAGTCAATGACTATACGAGAGATGTGACGGGTTTGGTCACAGAGACCCCCTTGGGAGTGTCACCTGACATGATGAAATTACCTCTGAGCCTGACCCTCTTCCCTGCCAGCTTGGGACTCCAAAACCCTGCGTTGTTGAGCCAGACATGTTAGCCTGCTACAATACAGACCCAGGTCTGGTCCACACCTCCAAAGCTGCAGACTTTAACTAAAAACTGCTCAGCAGGTTTCCCATTTCCAGCACCCAGACACCCAGCTCCCAATGGGATCCAAACCCCAAATAAATCCGTTTTACTCTGCATAAAGCTTATACAGGGTTAACCCCTAAATTGTCTGATATATAACACTGATAGAGAGATAAGCACCGCTGTTTGCTCCCCCAAGTATTAATCACTTAATCTGGGTTAATTAATAAACAAAAGTGATTTTATTAAGTATAAAAAGTAGGGTTCAAGTAATAACAAACTGAACAAAGTAAGTCACCAAGCAAAATAAAGCAAAAACACGCAAGTCTAAGCCTAATATATTAAGAAACTGATTACAGATAATATCTCACCATTAGGGATGCTCCAATAAGCTTCTTTCATAGACTAGACTCCTTCCTAGTCTGGGCCCAGTCCTTTCCCCGGTACAGTCCTTGTTAGTTCCAACAGTCATTTTAGGTGGAAAACGGGGGCTTTCTCATGACTGCACCTCCCTTGTTCTGTTCCACCCCCTTTTATAGCTTTGGCACAAGGTGGGAATATTCTGTCTCTGTGGGTCCCCACCCCTCCTCTTAAATGGAAAAGTACCAGTTTTAAGTGGATTCCAGTATCAGGTGACATGATCACGTGTCCTGTGAGACCCCAGCCTCCATTCTTCCTAGGCTGGCCCATATGTACGTAGGAAGGTTTGTAAACAGAGACATTTACAACCAATTGTCCTAGTCAATGAGAGCCATCAAGATTCTAAACCACCATTAATGGCCTGCACTTTGTATAATTACAATAGGACCCCAGAGTTATACTTCATATTTCTAGCTTCAGATACAAGAATGATACATACATATAAATAGGAAGAACATATTCAGTAGGTTATAACCTTTGTTATGATACCTTAGAAAAGAGCTTGTCCCTGATGCTTATTCCAGTTACATCATATTCACACTCATAAGCGTATTTCCATAAAACACATGGAGTGCAATGTCACAAGGGGTTCATGTGCATTTTCTACCAAGCACATACAAATAACCAGATAAAAACTTCTGAAGAAGACAAGGAAGTGACAGTGAAAGAAAATGAGACTGCTTTTTATTGAGCCACTTCAAAAAAAAAACCCAAAAAAAAATAAACGAAACCTCCCTCCACCTGACTCTTAGCTTCAATGTTAAAACTTACACAAACACACTGAAACAAAGACAACTCCCACTGAAAATTCAGTGTTTACTGATTAAAAATTATGCATTTAGGGATCTAGACATTGTTGAAGAATCACTGGAGGCCCTAAATTGTAGAACAACTTTATTCCCACCAGAAAGATACCACATCTAACGCTTTGAAGGATTCCTGTGACAGTTAATTGGATTTGAGTAGTTTTAGGTGCAGTT
Source organism: Gopherus flavomarginatus (assembly GCF_025201925.1). Taxonomy (NCBI): domain Eukaryota; kingdom Metazoa; phylum Chordata; order Testudines; family Testudinidae; genus Gopherus; species Gopherus flavomarginatus. Next base: position 87,452,776 of record NC_066621.1, read on the forward strand.
AAAGATTTAAGACTTTCCCTCCAGCCTTTAGCCATATTAAGGTGACATCTGAACTTAGAACTGGCAGAACCAGCTCTGCAACATACTAAGTGTGTTAATGGTCTGTAAGTTTATTTTCTGCTTATATTCATGACAATGCTTGAAGCCTCAGGGATGCTTCACCCTAGTATCGGATATTTTAAAACAAAACTATCAGCCCAACAGAAAAAGCAAGAAACAGAACTGTATATACAACAGCAAAGGCAATCAAAGTTTCTTACACAATCGCTTCCCTCAAGTAAATGAAACCAAGCATCTGCAGTTAAAGAAACATTCCTTCTTTGAATGCTTGCTTCATCAGTCTTGGGGAGGCATCGCAGGGTGCTGCTGTATCAGCACCATAGGCACATGATGGTGCAGAGCCGGGGGAAAGGAGCAGCCCGACTGCCCTCTGTCATTCGGCACTGGGGGCCAGCTATTCTCAAGATGTTTGCAGTGCTGCAAAGATTAACAATGCCCGTCTGCTCTAAATGATGGTGCGCTCTGCACTGAGGCTGAAGTACTTGGTGCTGACTCTGAATGCAGCTCCAAAGCTAGTCTTAGGGCTGTCTCCATAAGTAGGACTTCAGTCAGGCAGCTTAGTGCTTCTGGGTTTGAAGTCCTTACAAATTTGGCAACGGTCCTTCCTGTGAGCTTCCCCGTGGCACTTGAGAGAGCTTGAGTGCAGGTTGCTCAATGGCATAGACCTGTTGCATGTGGAGCAAGACTTGAATCCTGGCCACCGGGGCATGCCTCAGTACCAGGGCCAAGGACAGCCACACCTATAGAGCGGGCTTGTCCATTGTCTCAGCTATTTCACTTAATTATAAGCTATTTGCAACAACTCTAGGTAGAAAATCACTGAGACATGATTGCCTAAGCAATCAAAGATTCCAGCAACTGTCATGGGAGGTAAGAAGGAACTAAGGGAGGGGAGGGTCGGCTGACCTTTATACCGGTGCTATGAGTGCACAATGCCAGAGGGCACTGCAGCCAACCCAACAGATACTACTAAGGGAAAAATTTCCAGGAACTGTGTTTGGGGTGCACAGACACCTACATGGGAATGGACATTTGCAACACATCTGGAAGAACAACTGTTACAGAAAGGTTGGTAACCGTTTTTTCACTCTAGGGAGGGAAGGGAAAAGGAACTGAATGAAGGCTTATCTGGACAGTCAGTGAGTTCCTGGCAGCTTGGGGTGTAAATCTACCTTGCACTAGCATGCCCTTCGCTATCTGTCCATGAACCCTGCTACCCTGCACTGAAAGTTCTCTAGTGGACTTTCGTCTGCTCCTGTTTCAAAGCAGTGTAGATCAAAGTGCACTAGAGCTCTTTCAATGCAGGGCAGCATGGTCCACACAGGTACTTAGGGCATGGCAAGATAGTGTGAAGAAGCCTGGGGTGTAACTCTATCTGCCCATCCAGACAAGCCCTGAGGATGGTGCAAATTAGAGAGGCAAGTGTGAGTCTACCGTAAACAGAATGCACATTTGTGGTTTATGTAAATAATGCATATTTGGAGACACCCTATTCAGAGCTATCTCTGCCACCAGGAAACACTGTGTACAATGTCATGGTGAGCTCCTTGAAAATGTAGATACAGTAATTCATATTACTGCTCTGCTGTCACTCTGATAATGTGGCAAAATGTGCCTCCTTTGTGTTTTTGTGGCTTTCCATGCCTCATTGAGGACTGTGTGAAAAATAAATTCCAGTTGGCAACAGTGAGAAGAGAAAGAATGGTCTTCAGGTTAAAGTAAAGAATTCAGAATTGTAGATTCCATTCCCTTCTACTCTGTGATAGGATTTTCCCTTAGCTGGGACATGATTTTCAGCATTCAGCCCCCCTTGTACGTTACGTATTATGATTAAAGACAATCACATGATCAGATACTATTTTTTTCCCCCCAGAGGACCTCCACCTTATTCAATGCACAGGATAGACCTGCTCTGAGGATAAATGAGGATTATGTGCTAAAGGAGGTTGTTGTTGTGTCTAGCACCCCGGTTTCATTTTGTATGGATTGTATGAATCAAATGAGACGAGGTTACAGGATGAGAAACGAAAGATTAACGATTAAGGTAACTGAATCTTGCCTTGGAGTACTGAACTGTATTCCTGCCTTTGCCACAGAGCTGCTATGTGATACAGGGCAAATCACTTAAACCAAAGAAGTGGTTGCTAACTGTGTTCATTTTCTGAGTGCCCAACTTGAAACACTTTGGCCTGATTTGCTGAAGTACTAAGAATTCACAGCTGCAAGTGAAGTCAATCAGAGTTGTGCTTGAATATATTAAGTGCTATTAATGCTAAGTACGCTTAAAAATCACGTCCTAGGCCTCTCAAATTGGGCACCCAAAATTAGTGGATCCCCTTTGACCTTAAACTTTCTCTCTCAGCTCCTCATCTGTAAAATAGGTTAGTACCACTACCCCCCATCTCACAGGGTTTTATAAAAATTCATTAATGTAATTAATGCTTGTGCAGAAGCACTCAGATCCTATAGAAAAGCCCATGAAGAAATTAATAATTCTGTCTTCAGAGCAGGATTTGAAGAGCATGCAATAAATAACACATTGAACAATGCCAATAAAACAAAACATTTAAAAGCCACTCATGAATTGAACATCTATCTTGTGGACTGAATGAGGCATGTGATCATGTAATTAAAGACTATACCATAAATTCTCAGGGGGGGCTCTTCCAACCTTAATGATTTATAAATAGTTTTGTGTATTTAATTTCTTAAGTGTTTAAAAAAAGCAAACTGAAAAAACAAATGTCGTCATGTGGTATTATACTGAACCACATGGTTAATCAGCAGGATTGGAACCTTTAGATCCATCACACAGACCTTTGTCATGTGATTTAATGAAGTAACTGATATAGATCTTCACTAGAGATAGATGACTTGATATTCTTAATATTTCTAAGGTAAAAAGTAAACTAGAACCACAAAAGGTTTAAAGCCTTCTTTATCCATTATAAACAAGGGTAACACTTTCCCACTCCCTTTCTTGAAGTCCCTGTAAACTTTCTTACCCACTGATGCATCATAGTTACTGGATTAGCCTCCCTGCTCTGGGGTTATCCATCTGCCATGGAACTCAGTCTTCTGATTTACAAATCTAATTGAGCTCATGGCTTGCTGGCCGGTTATCTGTGATTTTAGGACACTGTTTATTGTCAGCATCTCCGCCTGTCACCAAAAGCAGGCGCTAGATGTTGTCTTCTCTAAATCAGGAGCTAATGGATGAGTTTGGTCTTTACTTTCTCTCAACCTTTCACCAGTTCATGCTGTTTCAGTATACTCTGCTGATGTAGAACTCTGCAAGCCCTGCCTAGACACAAGTGAGGACATCTCAATGACAGCTTTCATTTCCCTAAAATAGGGGTCTGTGACTGGAAAAGCACTTCAAAGATATCAGTGAGGTTATTTCTAATCCAAACTGGACCCTCCCTCTGGAATTCACTAGGGATTGTGTCATTTGCAGAAAAGATGGACATGTTTTATTTCAGGGCCTGGAACTCCTACTTTAAGATAGTATGTAACTGACATTTTCTCCCTCTCCTGAATACATTTGGGCTTTTATTTCTTGTTTGGAAGAAACACTGTAGTATTAAATAGCTTAAAAGACACTGTAAATTAATTTGCTATTTTCCAGGTTTTTTTTATTTGAATGGATGTAATGAATGTTATACAATAAATTTAAAAAACAAACAAGCAAACGACCTATTCTCACGCTATACTTAAGTGTTTTCTGAGGTGATCTGACTCATTCCACTGGCATGCCCACCACAGGGTCTGGAATTTATTCTCCTAGGTATCCTGAAGAAATAACCTAAACTACAATACCACCTTTCCATAGGAAATGGGGCCTGCAGGCAATGCATGATGGGATTAACTTGCCCACCTACAATGTCAGTACTATGTGCTAATAAATTATGCATTTCCATAAAGTATAATTTAGAAGGTAAGCTATCCAAATAATTACTAGTCAATAAAGACATTTTGCAAATGTTTTCTGGGCTCCAGAGGATCTGATCATGCCAGACTGGGCACTCTGTCTCATTGTTAAACTCCTTTCAGATACTTTGGTCCAAATCTGTGCTTATTTTCATTTGAGTGTCACCAATGACAATCAATGAGCTTTCACTGGTGTAATTTAGGGCAGAAAAATGGGGGGGGCAGACCTTCGGCTAGTATAAACCATCATGGCTCCATCAAAGTCAAAGGAGCTACTCTGATACCGAGGATCTCACCCTGAACGAAGCACATAAAAAGGTGTCACTTGAGGAGATTAGAAAAGACTATGAGGAAAAAGTAAAAAAAATTTAAACTATTTTGAACAGGCATGTCATTTTATTTCTGTTACTTTGTTTCCTGCATTCAGCAATATCACCTGGCACTGGGAAGATCTTGCAAACTCATATGTGTCAGGCTGGTGAGTACTTGGACTTTGAAAATTTAGGACTTAGCTATACTGGGTATATTTGTATCAGCATAGCTGTGCTAGGGCAAACTCCCTGTGTAGATGTACTACTCCAATGTGATATAGGACTTGCAGTGGTGCAGTTTATCCCAGATTTAAAATGGGTTAAGCTACACAAGTGTATCAACTCTAGGGGCTTGCACCAGTGTAGCTACACTGATAAAAATATTCCCAGTGCAAACCGGCCCTTAGATGAGTCAAGGAACAATTACATACGTAACAGTAAGGGATATTGGTGTTTGAATAGGTAACCTCCTTCCCTTTGAGGCAGCCCTGCTCCATTGCCCCAACATGGTTCTATGGGGCACTGTGCTGTTTGAAGGTGCTGCCTTTTGAATGAAATGTAAATTTGAAGCCCTGATTATTTGTTGCCATTCAAAATTCTATGGCACTTTTTTCAAGACTTGGTGTTATCTGTGGTGTCTTTGCCTAATTGCATCACTAATGCTTACATTCCACCTCCTTAAATTGCACTGTAGTTGACAGCTGTGCTTCTTTGTCCTTCTTGTTATATGGTGTTGTGCACAGTTAAACACCTACTGTGTTCCACAAATGGCAGGTGAAAGCATTTCTTTATTAGTTTACATTAGTAAAATAATTTTTGATCCTGTGGGAAATTTTGTTCGTCTTTAGCTCAGGATGACCTAGCTCTGATACAGTATTCTCCCCTTCAGTTTATGGGAAGGATTAGTTAGCAGTGGCCTTTGAATTAGAAAGCAGCCTTGTCCAGTGTAGGTCATGACATTTCTCTGTGATTTATAGCTACTGCACTGTTAGTACATAACTGATGTTTCCAGCAGGGACTGTCAAACAGTTAGTTCACACATAACCTGGGACTATTTCTCCTACATAAGCAAAGTGGGCTAAAACTAGAACAGGAATTGAATCAAATCCAGGATGCTTACCTTATCCCTCAATGCTATCACCACAAGATACCATTTCAGACTTTGAGGACCAGAAAAAGCCGAACCCTTCCACAAATGCCCTCCTGGAATTGGTTCTAATGAAAAAGTAAAACAATTTTCTCTATTACTATTATGTACCTGTTCTACTTTTATGCTGAAAAGATCACCTTGCATCATCTTTCGGATGCCCTGTACAAGAACATGTATTTATTTTGTTGTTGTATTGGGTGCAGTACATTACACTAGCAGATGTGTTCATCCACAGATGAGGTAATATCTAATTTCTAAGGACAAGGAATTTTTCTTAATGACTGCACACTCACTAGTTTACTATAATTTTTTTATAAAAAATTAAATGCAAAAACCTGCATTAGTGCAACAAAATGAGGATTTGATATAAAAGTCTAGGTTCTGACAACCTTACCTTGGCCATTGTGCACAGACTGCATGTATTGAGGTATATATTTAACAGCATAAAGAATTATCAAAAAAGTGTATGTAATATGGGTTAATTCCTGTTGAAGTGGGAACTTGACCTTTTAAATTCTCGAGTACTCTGTCTACTTTTAAACGACAAGATCAATATTAAGACTTCCTTGTTAGGAAATTTATTCCTGATACCTATATATTTCCTTTGCTCAATAATAGAGGACATGGTGCAAGACAAATTTCTTCATTAGTTTTTTTTTTTTTTTAACTTAGACTGAGGGTACTTATCGGTAGGTGGGGATGAGGTGAATTTTACCATTTGTTTAGTATATGCATACAGATGTATCATGAGGTGATCTGATAGAAACTTAGGCCTTGTCTACACTGGCACTTTACAGCGTTGCAACTTTCTCGCTCAGGGGTGTGAAAAAAACACCCTCCCTGAGCGCTGCAAGTTTCAGCACTGTAAAGTGCCAGTGTAGATCGTGCACCAGCACTGGGAGCCGTGCTCCCAGCACCATAGCTATTCCCCTAATCGGGGTGGTTTTTTTTAGAGCACTGGGAGACCAGCATTTTAACACTGCTAGTGAAGACATGCTCTTATTCTTATTACTCCTAGTTATACTACTGTGGATAATCCTAAACAACTCCCTTCCCTTCTTAGTTTTTAATAATGCTTTGCCCTTCTCTAGCCTCATTCATCCAAGAATCTCAAAGCATTTACAAACATTAATTTAGCCTCACAAAACCCCTGTGAGTTGAGTATTATTCTCATTTTACTGGTAAGGAAACGGAGGCACTTAAGGTCTGATCCTGCACTCATTGAAGTAAATGGCATTCCTATTGACTTCAATGGGATTGAGCCCTGAGCATGTCTGTGGCAGAGACTAGAACACAATTTTTTTTACTCTTATCTTTTGTCTTAACCACAAGAGCATCTTTACATCCTTCAAATACCAGTACACACTTACATCTCTTAATTTCATTATTTTCATATTTTCTCTTCTCAGGGAAATTGTGTTCTGTGACTGGAGGAAGTGTAGAGGATGGTTTCCACCCTCCTCCTCCTCCTGCTTCAGACTTACCTTGGACATAGTGCTTTAGTTGCTAATACTGTAAATTAATCATTTATATTTAAGGTACCCACCAATGCTTGTACATAGAGGATCAAATATCCATTATTGTTATAAAAAGGACCAATTTTTCTTTAGCTGGTGGTTATTCCACTCAGGACTGTTTGGGACTAATGTACTGTCAATTTCAAGCAGTAACTCATATGACTTATAACTGGTCTTGAAGAATCAGTTAGGGGCATCACTGCAGGGAAGCAATTATTCTCTTGGCAACATTGGTTTGCCCCTTCAGTAAAAAGTTTGGATATTCCAAAGTAAATGTCTTTCATGCTGTTTAGCAAACATTTGCTACTGCCTGCAAAATGTTGATTCTCCTAAAGGACCTTAGTTTATCCATCTTTTGTCTTCCCACAGGCAGTGCTAGTGTGTCCTACTGGATGCAGTGCTGAAAGCCTCCTTATGTATATCATAGCTAATACTAAGAAAAGGGTATTTATGTCACCACTGCCTAAAACCTTTGGAAGCTCTTTTTACCTGGACAGTTTTCTCCTTTAGGTTCTCTTTATTGAGTAATATTACTGTAGGGATTCTGAATACAGATGACAAACTCATCTTAATAAGTGACAAAGAGTTCAGTGGCATCTTATAGACTAACAGAAGTATTGGAGCATAAGCTTTCATGGGTGAATACCCACTTCGTCAGATGCATGTGGTGGAAATTTCCAGAGGCAGAGGCAATTTCCACCACATGCGTCTGACGAAGTGGGTATTCACCCACCAACGCTTATGCTCTAATACTTCTGTTAGTCTACAAGGTGCCACAGGACTCTTCATCGCTTTTTACAGATCCAGACTAACACGGCTACCCCTGTGATATTCATCGTAATAAGGGACTGTATTATCCTATGCAGTTGCACAGCATATAACAGAAAGGGGCTCTGGTGGGAGTGTGCACAGCCTAAGACATTTTTTACTTGCAATGTAATTCTGGTCATACCCTCAGAAACTAACAAAAAATTATGAGTAAGTAACAAAAAGGGGCTAAGGTATCAATTCATAGCCTGAGAGTAATAGTCAGGGAGCCTTAATTTCTTTGTGAACTGTACACTAGCCTGAAGTATGTCAAGGGTTCAACACACAGAGAAGCTGTTCAGAGAATCCATAAAGAACCCATCTTTTCTCTCTAGTACAACACTGAAGGTTTAAGTAGGATGAAACCCTAAAACAGCAGCACCTCACCTCAGCTTTCCAGGATGGCTGCAGGTGGCAGCATTTCAGTGTGATTTTCAGGACACTGGAAGAGAACTCCCTCCAGCTATCATTTTCTTAGTTCTCTAGTACAACAGAGATTGGATAGAAACTCATTATGATATCAAATTTGGTTTGACACCCTCTTATGTAGAGCTATCAGTTCCGACTTGGCAGTACGGGCCATTTAGGAGGGTCACCTTGAGATGAAGAACAAGTTGTTTCTGCTTGTCTGCAGGGAAGAACTTGCACACAGAAGACTGCATCTGAGGGGTGAGGTAGGAGGTACATGGGAACCCCGCTATTCAGTCAGGGAATGAGTCAAGTTTTAATTTCAGAAACTTTACAATGTCACAAAAATTTTTAAAAAGTCCTATTTTTATATTTTGAAGGGAAATTTAGAATTGCTTAAAGGGAAAGAGGATGAAAAATCTAGATCTATTCCTCCCCTAACCAATCCCAATTGCCATTTCCCTTTCAGGTACCATCATATATTTAATACGTCAGTAAAAATGCAGCATGAACAGTTTCAGCAACTGCGCAGTAAATAAAATCAGATCTGCTAAAAAGGTTCAGTTAATTGTTTGAACCCAGCTCTGCGAATACAGAATGCTATTAGTTTTTACTGAACTTGTCACAGAGGAGACTCTTGGCATGTTGCAGGATTGGCTTTTTGTGAACACATGAATTCCATTTTAAATGTCTAAGTGAGTTTGTTTGTACATGTCTGTGTCACTGTCTGGCTCATATTTGCAGGCAAATATGGAATCCCTGCACTTGGTGGTTGTCTCCACAGTAGAAATGTTTGCCCATTATCAGTGCTGTCCTCTTGAATGGATATGGTTTGAAATTGCAGAGCAGTTTTCCTTCCTGAGGGCAGCGGTGTATTATCGCCTAGGCCAACAAGGCCTAGGCCTAGGGGAGCAAATTTGCTCAAGCTCCCTCCCCAACTCGGCCCCTTCCCCAAATCCCCAGCCAGCCTCCTGCCCCCAGGCGTGCTGTGCTTCCCTTCTCCCCCTTCCCTCCCAGGCTTGCCACGCAAAAGCGCTGGGAGGGAGAGAGAAGGAAGTAGCGGCACTCAGAGGAGGCGGAGCAGAGGTGAGCTGGGGCCTGCGGACACGGGGAGTAACCCAGCGGGGGCGAGAATTGCTCCCCATCCCAGCTCACCTCCGCTCCACCGCTGCCATTTCCTGAGTGCGCCACAACTCCCCTTCTCCCCCCTCTCTCCCAGGCTTGCCGCGCAAAAGCGCTGGGAGGGAGGGAGAAACAAGTATCAGCACTTGGGGGATAGCGGAGGTGACCTGGGGCTGGTGGGCACAGGGAGTAACTCTTCGGGGGGGGGGCAGGGAACCACTCCCTGCCCTCTACCCCAGCTCACCATCATTCCCACCTCTGCCATTTCCCCAAGCATGCCACAACTCCCCTTCTCCCCACTCCCTCCCAGGCTTGCTGTGGGGGAGCAGAGGTGAGCTGGCGCAGGGGGGGAGGCAGAGGCGGCATTTTCTTGAGGGCCTAGGGGTGGCAAATTTGTTAATCTGCCACTGTCTGAGGGGCTAAGGAAACTAACAGCATACTGAAAACTAATGACACACCAGAACACTGGAGTACCAAGGTGAAATGCTTAAGATAAATTCTGAGAAATAAGTGTCAAGATGGGGCCCTGGAGCCCAGAAAGGCAACTAGTGTGGGGAACAGCCCAACAACGACGTCTGTATTAATATTAACCTACACATGACTAGAAAGTAAACAATGCCTGATGTTTCCATGGCAGCCTGGAAGATGACTTGGAGCAGCAATGGGGGAAGCCTCAGCTCTTGCAGAGATTCCTACAGATGAGCAAGGGGCTCCAGAGCACAAGTTTGCACTTGCACTGAATTTGGAGTCAACTAGTATTGCCTTTGCAGGTTGTCCCATGTGGTGCATTGAACACTGTGTTCAAAATTAAGGCTAAGATTTTGTCATGGTTATTTTCAGCAAAAGTCACGGACAGGCAGGGCCAGCTCCAGGCACCAGCTTAGCAAGCAGGTGCTTGGGGAAGCCAAGAGCAAGGGGCGGCACATCGGGCTCGTTGGCGGTGGGTCCCTCTTGGAGGGAAGGACCTGCTGCCAAAGTGCTGCCAAAGAAGAAAGCGGCGTAGTGGAGCTGCCGCCAATCACGATTGTGGCTTTTATTTTTTTCCCGCCACTTGGGGTGGCAAAAGCCCTGGAACCAGCCCTGTGGGCAGATCACAGGCAAAAAAAAAAATCACAGAAATTGTGATCTGTCCGTGACTTTTGCTGCTGCAGGTCCATGGTTTCCCCTGGGCTGGGAGCTGTGGGGTACCCCTCTGTCTGCGGTAGCTGGAAGCTGCAGGGGTGCTCCCCTCCACCCATGGCACCTGGGCGTTGCAGGGTGACCATATTTCCCAAAGAGAAAACAGGCCATCCCCAGTCGCTTACCTAAGGCACCCCCTTCCCCCCTTCTGCATGAGGCTGTCACCCATCTCTGGCATCCTGAGGCGGGTCCCCCCAGGAGGCTGTCGCCTGTCACTAGAGTCTTGCAGAGGGCCCCATGAGGAGGCTGTCCCCTTTTGCTGGAATCCTTCCTGGGCCCTGATGGCTGCCAGCTCCAATCCCTCAGCCTCTGGGGCTGAAACAATGTCACAGAGGTCTTATGACATAAACATAGCCTTACTTATAGTACGAGCTGTCACTTTAAATTATAAGGGACTTCCTGGTTCTGCTTGTGGACTAGGGGGTGCTATAGGGAAGTGTGCATTGCATCTGAAGAAGTGGGTGGATTTTTTACCCATGAAAGCTTATACCCAAATAAATATGTTAGTCTTTAAGGTGCCACCAGACTCCTCACTGGAAATTACATAGATCTGGATCCCAACAGGTCTGTTACTAGCCCATAAGTAATGTTAATCAGCTTCAAACTGTTACTAACACGAACCTTAACTGTATCTGTTTCCATCTCCTTCATTCTACTTTCCTTCCCATATTTCTGTACCAGACTGTTAAGAAAGACTTTTGTTTCTTTCATTACCTAAGCGAGATCAGGAGCCTCATCTTTTTATATTTGTCCGTATGGGACCCTGGCCAAGCTTGGGGTCTCTGAATACTAACCCAATATACACTATTAAAAACTTTCTCAAGCCCTTCAAGGCTTCTGGTCATAGCACGCTGTGGATGACCTGTCCAGCACCAATCATGGCACCTGGAAACCGTGACTACAGGAACAATCAAGGCAAGAATGGTTTAAAGTGGAGGCTGTTTTCTGCATCTCCTGATGGGTGGAAGCGTCCTGACCCGTTCTCCACAAGGGGGAGCCAGTCCCGGGTTCACAGAATTTAGATATTGGTGGGTTTAGGGTCCAGGCTTGGTGGGGCGTTTGGGGAGGCCCCAGGTTTCTTGTCTGCAGCATTAGCACGGGCCTGTGAGTATTTTGATCTCAAGGGTGAGGATGGGGCCGAGGAAGCCCTAGATGACCGGGGGGGAGGGAGGAGCTGCAGTGTGAGGCTGTCCCACGCGGCTGTTTGAATGGCCTCTGTCACGGGGTCGCGCGCACCCCCCCGTTCCCTTTGCGCGCTCCCTCTAGCAGCCCTGCCCTGAGGTGATATCCTCGAGGCGCACGCACACACCGGCTCTCCAACGTGCGCCGCGGCCACCCGGTTGCTGCAGTGTCGTCCACGCGCATGCGCAGCCCCCGTTTCTGCGTCTCTCTGGCTTGCGGCTTGGGGTACTGATTGACTGCGGTCTTTCGCCTATAGGGGGCGCGCGCTATCTCCAGGTGCCACCAGGCTCCTCTCCGGGCAGCGTGGGCGGGGGAGTCCCAGGGCGGCCCGTTTCTTTCCCCGGGAACACCCAGGGGCCGCCGGCTCCGCCTGTCACAAGGAGGCTGAGCGAGGTGAGGAACCGTCTTGATTCCCGCTTCCTGGCCAGCTTCCCGCGCTACTCATGCGGGGCCCCGCCCTGCCTCTGCCGCTGGGGGACGTGCCTGGCCCGCCAGGTTTTAATGGGGCCATTGAGGACAATGGAGGTTGAACTCATTAGCATGGTGCTACTTGCTTTAGAAATGCAAATAAACCACATGATATATAAATAGATACTTAATTTTTAGGATGGATTTAAAATTGTCTATATTGTGTTTCATGAGGAGAGTCCAAAGTAAAAGGCCATTGATAAGAACAAAGAAATGCCTCGCTCTATCCTTGACAATATTTGATAGAAAGTAGAATCCACAGGAACTTTACCTCTGTATTGTAAAAACTATAGCTTTATCTAATAGTTTTAAATAGAAGAAAGGAGTGAATGGAAGGGGAATTGTTGTCTGGGGGGTAGGGTGACCAGACAGCAAGTGTGAAAAATCAGGACACAGGGTGGGGAGTAATAGGAGCCTATATAAGAAAAAGCCCTCAAAATCGGGACTGTCCCTATAAAATTGGGACATCTGGTCACCCTACTAGGGGGTGGGGTGGAGGAGCAATTTCCCAGACATTCAGAGGGACCACAGGATGTCAGTCTTGATATGCAGTTTGACTTGGCAGCATGGAGATGATTGCACACAGAAGACCATTTGTCAGAAAAATTTTCTATGTGGTTCCGTTGCTGGAAGTAGGCTGTGGTGAATGGTGGTAGTGGAATGTGGGTATGATATTTTCTTAGCTAGCTAGGTTTGTGATGTGTGGGTAGACATGCCACATGGCATGTCAATCAGTGCTTAAACGAGCATCAAGCTGGCAGCATTTTTTCAGTCTGAGGAGTGGCTAGCATTTTGGTATTAAAATCAGTATTTTGCTTTTGGAAACTTAACTATATTATGATGTCTACTTATTTTAACCCATTTGGATCACTGTTAAATTTGCCCCCTATTATTGTTTGAGAATTTCACAAGCAAATGCTATATCATGTATGTCCTGTCATAGAACTGCATTATCTTAAGAAGAGCCACTAAAATTGTGTGAGTAACCCATCCCAATTTGGTTTTGTACTCCAGGAACTGAGAATCCAAAGGCAGCAGCTCAACCCACTTAGTTAAAGGAGACTATGCACTAGCTACTGTTAGTGTCTAGACTTCACATGTACTAGATGGTGAGGCTGTCAGGCGCAGGGCAGGCTTGGCTATCTTTTTGTCTTACGCCGTTTGACAGTACTATCACTGTTATCTGAGTTATCTGAATTTTCTAGTCTGACATTTATATAGTGGAATTTCATGAAGATGTGTAGGTAACAAACATATCTCTGATGAAAGTGTCAAGGGAAATGCATTTCTTGCCACTGCTGATGGAGCTGTCATAGTGAGTGAACATCCCCTTGTCTTTCATAAAATCAGTGTGAGTATAATTCAATGGGAAAGTGTCATCTTCTTCAGGACCATGAGTTAGTTTTGTGAGTTTTGAATCTTGCGTTAAAATACAGCATGAGTTTACTACTTCTCCAAAACAATAATTCAGAGCACCTTTCAAATATTAATTAACACAGTTTGTAAAGCACTTTGACCTCTTTCAGGCTAAAACATTAAGCTGCTGTTTATAATTTAGTCCTTTCTTTTCTACAGATGCTGTCAATATGGTTGCCAGAGGTGATGGTTTGAGTCCACTTTACATTCAATTTGTAAGTTCTTTATGACATGGAATGTCTCAACTTGAATGTGTGGTCAGGAGCGGTGCCAGGGTTTTTGGCGCCCTAGGCGGGTGTCCTTCCACACTCCCGGTCTTCAGGGCACTTCGGCGGCGGGTCCTGGAGCGAGTGAAGGACCCGCCGCAGAATTGATGCCGAAGACCCAGAGCGTGGAAGGACCCCCCCCCCGCCGCCGAATTGCCGCCAAGGGCGGCAAAATGCTGCCCCCCCATATCCTGGTGCCCTAGGTGACCGTGTAGGTCGCCTAAATGGAAGCGCCGGCCCTGTGTGTGGTATCTAGTAGATTCAGATAAATAAGAGAGCTGGTCAGAAAATGTAAATATTTTTGCACAATATTTTTAACTGAAGTTTTCTAACTCTAACATAGTTATAAAGTTCACAGAAGATATCACAAAAGCACTTCTTGTTTTAGGGGAATTGTTGCTTATACATCTCTCCATGTTCTGATATGTGAATAAAATACAACTTAATCCAGCTGTCACTGCACAGGTATCTTTATTATGAAGATGTACTTCACAGTGTAGTACAATCAATCTGCTGAGTCAGAAATACCCATCCATCAAGAGAGGAACATCTTAGAGGGGAGAACAGGAGCACTGAGTATTAATATGAAGAAACTGATGTAGTTCTTTGATAAAGCCTCTCTTCCTGGATGGGTTTCCTCTCCCTGCCTTCTCGTTTCATGCCAGTGTAAAAGGAGAGCAATACCAAGTCAGGGGCTTCTAATTACCACTATAAGCTGAAAAAGATTACATAGTGAAAACTAGCACGTTAGAAGCAGGAGACTCTGTTGGCGCAAGAGGGTTTGTTTTTTTTTTAAACAAATTCAAAAACCTAACTAAAGAACATAACTGTCTGGAAAAACATGTAAAAATAGTTTATAAACTTTGAAAAACCACAAATGATACAAAATTAAAATAAGCTTTTGCTGAATTCATCATAAGCTTTGTGGTTTGAAATAGTCTTGTATGCCTTACTTCGTGATTGCATTTTTCAACGTCTCTCCTGAGACAGAAAACTAGATTTGAATTTGAGTTCTTTCATAATGTGTTGTAGTAACATCTGAAAAACAAGAGTTCATGCTAGTGTAATTTACCAAACCAGAAGATGATTAGTGAATAGTTAGCAGGGACTATCATATGTACAGCAAGCAGTGCAATAGCCTAGACCAGATATTCTCAAATAGTGTTCTGTGGACAAGTTGGGATCTGTAGAGGCCTTCCTGAATCCACAGACGTAAACATTTTGAGAATCAGGTATTGGAGGTTGGAAGAGGAAAGAGAGCCCTGTGAGGTCTCTCTTTTATCTAGGATCCTGTGGGGGTGATAAAGTTAAAGCACTAGAACAAATGACCTGCTAGGATTTTCAAATCTGTAATATTTCTGAGCAATACAAGATTCCCATCAGGAATTTTAGAATTCTGAAAGTGACAAAAGAGTAAAAAGATAGGATTTATTTTAGCATTGGAGAGTTGATGTTAGCGTTTGTGCTCACTTCATACCTGAGGGGTGGTGGATCAGTTTTGCATTTAGCTTTAGTGTTTCTGTCCTAAAGGAGAATCTCTAGTGTTAATGGGGAAAATATTTCTATTTCCCCTGCATGGTTATTAGAGACAATAACACTTCAAAAATTCTGAGAAGGGAAATATATGAAACTGTGTAACTAAACAGGACATCTTCCTCCCTCATTAAATGACACTTAAAAGATGAGCAGAGCTTTAGCTGTACGTGGGTCTACCCATTATTCAATTTTCTCTTTTTTCCTTTCCTTCTCTTCAAATTCCAACCCCAACACCACCTGAGACAGAAAGAGAAGAAGGAGAGAGGTTGGTCACAAACAAGTGTGATGTTTATGATAACCATTCTATTTTTAAAAGTTTAAACTGCATTGTACACTTTCAGATATATGTATGAACAACAATTTTTAAACTTAACACGATTCTTAAACTACTACATCCAGACATTGTATTACAAATTAGCCTTGTACTAATTAGTGATGCACATCAAACCACTGCTATGGTTCTCCTACACAAACAACTTTCAGTGAATTAAAAAGGAAATGCCCCAGTAGGATCATTCCATTATCCTTACAAATTGTTTAAGCCTGTGTGGAGCAGGAGAGCCTTCAATGCCCTCTAACTTGAATGGGAGTCTAAAAAAGGCACTTTGCAGGAATACAATAAATGCAGTGATTTAAAAAAAAAAGTCTGATTGATTGACCCATAAACTTGATTTTAATAAATGGCTCTGCATGGACCAGTTTTCTATCTACCCAGCTATTATTCATCATTATTTTACCCAGTGCTAACTAAATATTTTCCTTAAGTCATTTTGATTCATACCTTGAATTGCTGATGAACTAAGGTTTAGAGTTTTACTGAGGTGCTGGAGGAGGTAAAAGAATTAAGAGACAGTGAGACACACCATAGAAGCTGAACTGAAAAATTAAGACATGACACTAATTAAAGTTTAAAAAAGAGGATGGGGGAAGAGAGAGAGAGAATTTTACAGTGATCATTTTCTCCCTCACAATCATGAGGAGACTTAATATGCCCAAGACAGACTCCAATAAAAAGAGGACTTAAAATTTCAATTACTACATTTTAACTATTTTTCCATATTTAACAGGGAGTTCTCATCTTATAGGCCTCCAAACATTTAATGCAGTCATGTGTATTTACTTGCAACTGTTCTGTCACTAAAATGCTTTCTTCTGCAACTACATGTGAAAAGAGTGACCTTATCTCTAGTGGCCATATACCACCTTTTTCTTCTCGGGCCATATTATTATTAGTTTTAAAAAAGAACACTGTAATTATTTTCTCCATTGAGATGAACTGCAGTCACTCTTGTTGTTTTTGTTTTCAGATTACTGAGTTTTTGTCCTTATATTGGAACATAGTTGCACCATATTTTTTCTAGGTTTTTTGTTTGTACACAACAGTTTTGAATGATGTAATACCATTTGGATCGGAAGAAGTCAATCTCCCTGTACAGAAGGCACATCTCAACCAATAGCTATTCTACACGCGTCCTTGTTGGCAGTTTGTTCTGTTTCTGAAGTTTAATTGTATGCAAAGCATTATGCATGCTCATAGTACTTTATAACTCTTATTATGTTTTTTCTAACAGTATTTAGCCTAACATGTTCCCTTTTGCAGTGTTTGCCTGACTTCAGCTAGTAGTGAAAATAAATGATCAATATCCCTTTTGATAATTGTTTGTAAAGTAACAGGCCTTATATTTACATATTTTTGACAGCTATCATATCTCATCACTTTTGAGTCTCTTAGGAATTTCAGTTTTGAAATGTAGAATAATGTCTATAGCAGCAGTTCTCAAACTATGGGTTGTGACTCCAAAGTGGGTCATGAGCCTGTTTTAATGGGGTTGCTAGGGCTGATGTTAGACTTGCTGGGGTCCAGGGCTGAAGCCTGAGCCCCACTGCCTAGTCCAAAGCCCAAGGGCGTCAGCACTGGGCGGCAGAGCTCAGGCTTCGGCTTCAGCCCTGGGCTTCGGCTTTGGTCCCCTGCTCAGGGTGGTGGGGTTAAGGCTTCAGCTTTGGCACCCCCGTGCCCTGGGGCAGCAGGGCTCAGGCTTTGGTCCCACTTCCTGGGGTTATCTAGTTATTTTTGTTGTCAGAAGCGGGTTACGGTGCAATGAAGTTTGAGAACCCCTGGTCTATAGGACAGTGCTGTTGTCCACAGCATACAGTTTATCAGTTCAGCTTGTGACATTCATTCCAATGTCTTATGCCTTCTTCTGGAATATTAAACATGGGAGCTTAATAGCTTCCCATCTTCTTGTCCTGTAGTACCTAACATATAACAAAGTTCGACCACAGAATTCTGCCATATGTTCACCTGTTCCTATGGAGACATTCACTTATTCAATAAACTTTAGCTTCTGCCCCCCACCCCAGATATCAACAATTTTTGCTTAAAGGGAAGCTATGATTTTTGGAGAAATTAATTATCCATTCATTTAAAGGAGAATATTGTCTACAGAAATCTGGTTACCTCTGACATCCAATTTGCACTCTATTTCAGCTTCACCACATTCATTCACAGCTTTACAGGTGTAAAAGCCTCCATCAAAGGGACTGGGCTTTCGGATCTCCAGGGTCAGTACCCCTTGCTTACTGAACATACGATACTTGGCATCTCCAGAGAGATCTACTTTGTTCTTGTACCAGAATATCTTTGGCTGAAGAACATAAAAACAAAAGTTAGGAAGTTGTAGATTTATGGCTGCCTGTGTAACCTTAATACAGCCCCGTTGGGTGCATTATGATACTATTTTTAATTACATGATTACATACTATTGTTTTCATGGAACCCCCACTCATTCACTACATAAGATGGACAATGCTCAGGAAATAGATAACGTAGCTACTCAATATTTCTTTTTATCTTCATTATGTGGCTCTGTACCTTGTTTACTGCACACTATCCAAACCTGGCACTGACTACAGAATTATTAATTTCCTCATGGGTTTTTTTTTTTGGGTGCTCAGCCCCATAACATCTGAATGCTTTACAAAAATGAATGGATTTATCCACACAGCATACCTATGAGATGATACGATCATATTAATTCCATTTACAGATGGGGAACTGAGGCACAGAGATATTTTAGACCAAAATTGTAAGGTCTTCTAATTTTGCCTAACTTGAGATATCTAGGGGCTGTTTTTTTTTTCAGCATAATTAGCACTTCATATCATGTTCAAAGCACAGCTTCAATTGACTTCAGTTGAAAGTGATCAGCACTTATGCAAATCAGGCCTCTGGTGTCTCAAGTTGGGCATCCAGAAAAGGAGGAACACACAAACTATGAAACTTGTGGGTAACTATGGCAGATGAAGGGGTAGAATTCAGTTCTCCATCATGGTATTCAGGTATCTTAACTACAAGATCATCCTCCTGAAGTTGCTGCCTCATTCACTGTACACCTTCCAATTTCCTGCAGAAAACAGACTTGTTTACTGCAAAACCCTGAGCACCATCAGTCTTGTTCACTGAATGAGGCAGAGGTCTTGTAGGGAAAGAGCATGTGATTATGTAATTAAAGGCTATATAAATGTATAAACATAAGAGGGCTGAATTAAGGTTGCATGGTCAGTCTGAGTTCTGGCATTTCCTAGCTTTTGGGTTGAACCTTTACAATCTTTAAACATAGTTTATCTTGCATGTAATTTCCTAGGTTTTTAAAAAAGCAAATGGAAAAAAGAAGCTCCATGTGGAACCATATTAATCTATGTGTGGTTTACCACTAGGATTCCACTTTTAAATCCTCACCACAGATCTCTACCATTTGAGGTATCTCAGTTCCTGGTAGACTGTGGGCACTAGAGGGGGATGAGATACAGATGTTATCAGTGAGTTTGCCAGCTGTTTGTTGAGAACAGAGGAATGTTGGGACTTTGGAATCCTGAGTTCAATTTTGGGTTTTGTAGGGGAGTGTTCTGTGGCTGTTAAAGATTCTTTTGTCCCTGTTCCCTTCTACTTGTATCCCCTACCATCTCCCCTGCTTCTGTCCCCCTGTGCTTAAATCCCCCAAGTCTGTCCCTGTCCACTTCTGCTCCTATCCCCCAGCCTGTTTCTCCTCCTTCCACCCTGCATGTCACCCCTCTGCTTCCTCCTTTTCTTTCATGCTGCCTGGGTTCCAGGAGGGGAAGCGTTGTGAGTACAGGAGGGAAAGTCTCCCTAATGTCAGTTGTAGTGCATAGTATTGATAGCTGCATATATGCAGCTAATCAAGTATGTTTGTGTCTGATATGTTTTCCCCTTCTGATTGCAGTGTGGACTAAAGGTCTTCTATTTTTGCAACCAAGATGGTGGAATAAAAATTTAAATGAAAATAATGTTTCTTGTACTGTGACCCACGTTTATCCTCTGTCTCTAAACTTAGTGGAATCTTTAATGCAGCACTAGGATTAAACAGTAAGAACTAAACCTTTGTGACATCTGTTTTGTTTTTAAAATTAGCAGCCTTGGGCCTCAGTGTCTTCATCTGTAAAATTAGAATAATGATACTGATCTCCATTGTAAAGTGCTTTGAGATCTACATTTTGTTATTGTATGTCTTTGGCGTTGTCTGTTTGACAAGTCTTGTGCATCCATACTAGTCATGCTGAATCATAGTAACGACACCTGCAGTTTTACTGTTCTTGAACAACTTTGTCCACCCGTATATTTTTGTCAATAGCCCTCTTGCTCTTTCTGGAATTCCACCTCATGTCACAGTGCTATCTGGGCATGAATATTGGCTTCTGCCTAGTGGCAGCATTTTCATGGAATGCACTTTATACCTGAGACATCTTTGATAGTATAGAGTTATTCAAAATGTCAAAGCTCTATCACCGGGAAGCGTTGCCTGTGAAAAAGATGCAGAACAGCTATACAGTGTGTACAGAGCCATTTGTATGTGTCGTCTGGCAAGCATACAATTGGCATTGCATGTGCAGAAAGGTGTCTTAGAAAAGCCACTTTGGAGTGACTACACTGCGGGATGGAAGGATGAGCAGGGGTTTGCATCAATTGTGCTAACTTGGGAGGGAGAATCATCCAACCTGGGATTCAAATGACTGACTCATTTAACAACCACAAAAAGCCTAATATGGGGTGTTAGTGAAAATCAGTGGTAACTGGAACAGTTGTGTATTGGATATAAGATGAGTTTTAGTTGATTGAGGAGGAAAAATTGTTATTTAGCATAGTAAATTTCTTGTGTGTGTATAAGGCCCTTTTCCCCCCTGTTCAGTCTGCTTTCAGAGATTGAATCTAATCTTAGGCTACGTCTTCACTACCTGCCGTATCGGCGGCTGGCAATCGATTGCTCGGTGATCGATATATCGCATCTCATCTAGACGTGATATATCGATCCCCGAACGCTCTTATATCGATTCCGGAACTCCACCAACCCCAACGGAGTTGCAGAGTTGACATGGGGAGCCGCAGACATCGATCCTGCGCCGTGAGGACGGTGAGTAATTCGATCTTAGATACTTCAACTTCAGCTACATTATTCACGTAGCTGAAGTTGCCTTATCTGAGATCGATTTTCCCCCATAGTGTAGACCAGCCCTCAGTCAGTGGCAGATATTCTTTCTGATGTTTTTTCCTAATATCGGTACAAAGTACAGTTCACCCTGAATAGAGCTCAGCAAATAACTGAGAGTGAAGATAGTGTCCCCTGCCTGAGATTTTTTTTTTTAATGCTGTCCCCTTGCACATACAAATTACAGCAGGGTATTTTACTACTTGATCACACAATATGCATTCAGAAACACAAAGTTACACAGGTGCACTGTAGGTAATAGAAAAAGTTCTATTTCCTTTGCATTCTATAAAGTGAATAGTATGTTGTGTTGTCCTTTGCTGTGCTGAAAGACCTAATTATAATATATACATGGAAGGGGCCAGAGTTAACATTGCTATGCCAACTGTAATTTTCAGTTTCCTGACTTGGGCATTTAAAAACTTAGGTTTCATGCTATATCACTGTATTGCTTTTGTTGGTGTTCGGGTTTTTCACAGGAACACTATTTACTTCTAGGGTGTGGAGGGATAGTATGGATTGGAATCGGTGTCCTATAATGTAGATCAGTAATTAGAACAGTGTAATTACATGAAGCTGGCATGGATTTTAGGATAGTTATAGTAGGCTTTTGACTTGTCATAATTATATAGATGAAAACTAATGTAACCTGTACCTTGGGGCTTCCTCTTACAGCACAGCTGAGCGTAGCATTGTATCCAGAGATCACAGAACGGCTTACTAAGGGGTGAGTGAATTTGGGGGCTTCAGAGAAGTCATGCTCTTTGTAACTGGGTGGTTTATAAATGGTGCCTGCAATTCAAACAAACAGAGTAATCTAGTAAGAATTTTGTCTTAAATCTTGCCTAGTCAACACAGTCTACTTGTAATTTTATTTTATCTATGCTGTTTTAGGAAAGCAGTAGTGTTAAAACATCAGTGTTGCAAACATTTGTGATGTAATGAGATATTATTTCCTAAAAGCCCTAGCTCCTGGAGTCCTAGGATAATGTGAGAATCTGTTTTCATTTAAAAAATAAGTTTCTAGCCTTCATGGTTGCATGGAAAAGCTTGAAAGCATGAACTCTAAAGACTCAAAACCCAGAAGATAAGAATCCCAAAATTTGTTTTTAATTTAATGACTTCTGGGAGCCTGATTCATGATTCTTGTGGCTGGAAATAAAGAAAAATGTCACAGTCTAATAAGGAGTCTAAAAGATTAGAAGCTGTAAGTGCCCAGTATTAAGTAATGAAAAGGTCTCTGCTCCTATGCCAGAAATTCTGTACTCTCCTGTCTATAATGCATTACTCAACTTGCTAACTGTGGCTTATCCATGAGTCAGTTTTTGTGACCTTTGTTTTGAAGAATGTGTGTTACCTGTCTTTTTTATGTAGGCAGGAGTTTTAGTTGTTGCAGCAGTTTCACTCAGTCCACACAAATTTTCACTGAAGACACGGAAATAATATTCATTCCCCATAATTAGGTCTGACACGACACAGTTGGTTCGTCGATAGTGGTCAAAAACAGTGTACCATTCCTATAATGAGACTGTACATTAGTCTACTTTTTCTAACATCTTGAAAAAGGTTTAAAGGGTCAGAGATGGTGCTAGTTGTGGTATGCAGACCTTCCTTGTCAGTATTAGTGAAGAAGACAGCCTACCAAGTAACAATGATTTTGGGAATGGATAACAATTCCTGATAGAGTAAGTGAGAGCACACAGATTCCTTTAAGGGAAATTAAAACCTTACCTATTTTCTTACTTTGATGTTCATTTTGGCAGAAAATCATATATGTACTTGCATAAAACACAAAAGTTTCTATCCCTTATGGTTACTGCATATAAAACTTTGTAAACTAGTGCAAGTCTGTCTTCCTAAGTCTTCAGAGACAGCTTTAATGCCCATAATCACAGATGAAATCAACATGACTCTACTCAATTTCAACATGTCTGTTCATAACAAGATCAAAAATCATGTCAATTGACACAAGCCCTGAAAGTGAATATGTAGTTTCTGGTTCAGCATCTTACTTCCATGCTCTACCTGGCCCTATTCATCCTGCCCAATTTCAGTGACTTTAGGAATTATTGGCAAGCCTCAGTGTCTCTCACCATTGTCTTTTTGTCAGCCTTCTGGATTGTGTACCCCGAGATCTGAGCATTGCCATCATCTTGGGGTGGTTTCCACTCCAGAGCGACGTTGAATCCCCACACATCTATAATTTTCACATTCTGAGGTGGACCAGGTTTGTCTACAGAGGAAACAAGTCAGACAAACTCAGTTCTTGTTTCAGGATCTTTGATCTTCAGCATTTCCTTCCAAGCAGGAAAAAAATTGTTACTAAGTTGTTTAATTATCCCAAAGTAAAACACTTGTTTTATGGAAAGTTGAAAATTAAAACATGAAAATAAAAAAAGACGGTTACTCACCTTTGTAACTGTTGTTCTTCGAGATGTGTTGCTCATATCCATTCCAGTTAGGTGTGCGCGCGCTGCGTGCACGTTCGTTGGAAGATTTTTACCCTAGCAACACTCGGTGGGTCGACTGGGCGCCCCCTGGAGTGGGGCCACCATGGCGCCAGATATATACCCCTGCCGACCCAACCGCCCCTCAGTTCCTTCTTGCCGGCTACTCCGACAGTGGGGAAGGAGGGCGGGTTTGGAATGGATATGAGCAACACATCTCAAAGAACAACAGTTACAAAGGTGAGTAACCGTCTTTTCTTCTTCGAGTGCTTGCTCATATCCATTCCAGTTAGGTGATTCCCAAGCCTTACCTAGGCGGTGGGGTCAGAGTGAGATGTGGCAGAATGCAAAACTGCTGAGCCAAAGGCTGCATCATCTCTTGACTGTTGAACCAGAGCATAATGCGAAGCAAAGGTGTGGACCGAGGACCAGGTGGCTGCGCGACATATCTCCTGGATAGGCACACGAGCCAGGAAGGTGGCAGATGAAGCCTGAGCCCTAGTAGAATGCGCAGTGATGGGGCTTGGGGAAATATGAGCCAAATCATAACAAGTGCGGATGCACGCCGTCACCCAAGATGAGATCCTCTGAGAGGAAACAGGTAGGCCTTTCATTCGGTCTGCTACCGCGACAAAGAGTTGGGGCATTTTACAAAACTGTTTAGTCCACTCAGTATAAAATGCGAGCGCTCTACAGACGTCCAGGGAGTGCAGTTGTTGCTCCCGTCGTGTTGAGTGTGGCTTCGGGAAGAAGACCCGGAGAAAGATGTCCTGGTTAACATGAAAGGCCAAAACCACCTTAGGGAGGAAAGCCGGGTGTGGTCGCAACTGCACCTTGTCTTTGTGGAACACAAGGTACGGCGGATACACCATAAGAGCCCTAAGCTCGGAGACTCGTCTGGCCGATGTATGTCTATGAGGAAAGCTGTCTTCCAAGACAGGTATAGCAGCAAGCAGGTTGCTAACGGCTCGAATGGGGGAGACATAAGTCTGGTTAAAACCAGGTTAAGGTCCCAGGTCGGAGCTGGGCAGCGTTCTTGAGGATATAAGCGCTCCAAGCCCTTGAGGAACCTCAAAACCACAGGGTGTGAGAATACAGAACAACCACCTTTGCCTGGGTGGAAGGTAGAGATGGCTGCCAAGTGTACCCTCAGTGATGATACTGCTAGGCCCTGCTGTTTGAGAGACCAGAGGTAGCCCAAAATAGAGGGGATCGAGACCTCAGTGGGAGTAAGATTAAGTGTTTCGCACCAGCAGGAGAAACGCTTCCACTTGGCCAGGTACGTTGACCGGGTGGAAGGCTTTCTGCTACCCAGGAGAATTTGTCGTATTGATTCAGAGCAATGTAACTCTGACTGGTTTAGCCATGCAGCAGTCACGCCGTGAGGTGAAGAGCCTGCAGGTCCGAGTGGCGAAGCCTGCTGTGGTCCTGAGTTATGAGGTCTGGGTGGAGTGGCAGGGTAATTGGGTTGGCTATCGACAGGTCGAGCAACGTGGTTTACCAGTGCTGCCTGGGCCACGCTGGAGCGATCATGATGATTCGTGCTCTGTCCCTGCGGAGTTTCAGCAGGACCTTGTGAACCAGTGGGAACGGTGGGAAGGCATAAAGGAGCTGGCTCTTCCACGGCATCAGGAAAGCGTCTGAGATCGATCCCAGGGAGAGACCTTGGAAGGAGCAGAGCATCTGGCATTTCCTGTTCTCACGGGAAGTGAACAGGTCTATGTGGGGAAATCCCCACTTCTGGAAAACAGAATGCATAACGTCCGGGCGGATCGACCACTCGTGAGACAGGAAAGACCTGCTGAGTCGATCTGCCAGGGTGTTCCGAACGCCTGGGAGAAAGGATGTTACCAGATCTATCGAGTGGGCTATGCAAAAGTCCCAGAGTTGGATGGCCTCCTGACAAAGGGGGGAGGACCGTGTCTCTCCCTGTTTGTTTATGTAGTACATGGCTGTTGTGTTGTCTGTAAACACTGAGAAACAACAGCCTCGCAACTGTTGCTGGAACGCCTGGCACGCCAGGCGGACTGCTCTCAGTTCTCGGACATTTATGTGTAATGCAAGCTCCTGAGAAGACCAAAGGCCTTGAGTACGAAGGTGACCGAGGTGAGCACCCGAGCCGAGAGATGACGCGTCCGTCGTCAGGGACATTGAGGGTTGGGGCGGATGGAACGGCATCCCTGCACACACCAGGGAGGGAGTTAGCCACCATTCCAGGGAGCCTAGGGTGCTCGAGGGAATGGTGACTATCATGTCTATCGGGTCCCTGCCTGGGTGGTATACCGAGTTGAGCCAAACTTGGAGAGGACGAAGGCAGAGCCTGGCGAGTTTACAAACGTGCAGGCAGCCATGTGACCCAGGAGACTGAGACAAGTGTGAGCCGAGGTCGTCTGGAAATTCTGTAGACCTTGGATGATTGTTGCCATCGCCTGAAACCGCGGCTGTGGTAAGCTAGATTGGAGTCCAGGATAGCTCCTATGAAGTCTAACCTCTGCGTAGGAACCAGAGTGGATTTTTCTATATTGATCATCAGGCCTAGACGTGTGAATAGGTCCTTGACGATGCCCACATGCTGAGTGACTTGTGTCTTGGAGGCTCCTCGGATGAGCCAATCGTCCAGATACGGAAAAAGTGTATCTGACGTCGGCGGAGTTAGGCGGCGACTATGGCCATACACTTTGTAAATACCCTTGGGGCTGTAGAAAGGCCAAATGGCAGGACCGTAAACTGGAAGTGCTGATGGTTGGCTACAAAGTGGAGGTATCTCCTGTGCGGAGGAAAGATGGCGATGTGAAAATACGTGTCCTTCATATTGAGGGCTGCATACCAGTCTCCAGGATCCAAGGACGGGATAATGGTCCCCAGGGATACCATGGGGAACTTCAACTTTATCATAAACTGGTTGAGTCCTCGCAGGTCTAGGATAGGTCTGAGACCTCCCTTTGACTTGGGGATTGCTAACACGGAGAAGGACAGGGATACTATTCAGGAAGATCTGGACCACCTTGTAAACTAGAGTAATAGTAATAGGATGAAATACAATAGTGAAAAGTGCAAGGTCATGCACTTAGGGATTAATAATAAGAATTTTAGATATACGTTGGGGACGCATCAGTTGGAAGCGACAGAGGAGGAGAAGGACCTGGGGGTATTGGTTGATAGCAGGATGACTATGAGCCGCCAATGCGATACGGCTGTTAAAAAAGCAAATGCGATTTTAGGATGCATCAGGCGAGGTATTTCCAGCAAGGATAAGGAGGTGTTAGTACCGTTATATAAGGCGCTGGTGAGACCCCATCTGGAATATTGTGTGCAGTTCTGGTGTCCCATGTTCAAGAAGGATGAATTCAAACTGGAACAGGTCCAGAGACGGGCTACTAGGATGATCCGAGGAATGGAAAACCTGCCTTATGAAAGCAGACTCAAAGAGCTTGGCTTGTTTAGCCTGGCCAAAAGAAGGCTGCGGGCGGATATGCTTGCTCTATGTAAATATATCAGGGGGGTTAACGTTAGGGAGGGAGAGGAATTATTTAAGTTTAGTACTAATGTAGGCACGAGGACGAATGGGTACAAACTGGATATAAGGAAGTTTAGACTTGAAATTAGATGAAGGTTTCTAACCATTAGGGGAGTGAAGTTCTGGAACAGCCTTCCGAGGGAAGTAGTGGGGGCAAAAGACTTTTCTGGCTTTAAGACTAAGCTTGATAAGTATATGGAGGGGATGTTATGATAGGATAGTTTAATTTGGGCAATTGATCTTGGATTATCACCAGATAAGTCTGCTCAATGGTCTGCGGGGAGATGTTGGATGGGATGGGAACTGAGTTACTGCAGAGAATTCCTTCTTGGGTGCTGGCTGGTGAGTCTTGCCCACATGCTCAGGGTTTAGCTGATCGCCATATTTGGGGTCAGGAAGGAATTTTCCTCCAGGGCGGATTGGCAGGGGCCCTGGAGGTTTTTCGCCTTCCCCTGCAGCGTGGGGCATGGGTCACTTGCTGGTGGATTCTCTGCAGCTTGAAGTCTTCAAACCAATTTTGAGGATTTCAATAACTCAGTCCTGGGTTAGGGGTTGTTATAAAAGTGGATGGGTAGGGTTCTGTGGCCTGCCTTGTGCAGGAGGTCAGACTAGATGATCATATTGGTCCCTTCTGACCTATGAGTCTATTAGGAAATAATGGGAGTAAAACACCTTGCCCCTTTCGTCATCGGTACCTCCTCCATAGCTCCTATGGCGAGGAGCGTCTGCACCTCTTGTAAGAGGAATTGCTCGTGAGAGGGGTCCCTGAAGAGGGACAGGGTTGGAGAGTGGGAGGGTGGGGTTGAAATAAATTGGAGGTGGTACCCATACTCCACAGTGCGTAGGACCCAGCGATCTGGTTAACTGGGACCATGCCGGGAGGAAGTAGGAGAGACGGTTGGAGAAGGGAGGAGAGGGATCCTGGCCTGTAACTGGTACGCTGCCCTCGGGCGCACCTTCAAAAGTTCGTCTTTGGTCCTGGTGGTGGATTTGAGGGACCTTGATTTTGGCCCCCTTGGGGTCCTGACGGTTGTCTGCGACCACCTCGGCCATGCCGCCTGCCAAAGTCCTGTCTTTGTCTAGGCACAGAGTATGGGCAGTGAGGCTGGGGACGGAAAGGCCTGCGTTGGGTCACCGGCGTATGCATGCCGAGAGAGTGCATTATGACCCTGCTGTCCTTCAGGCTTTGCAGCCTGGGGTCAGTCTTTTCAAGAAGAGGCCTTTACCATCAAATGGTAAGTCCTTAATGGTATACTGCAGCTCCGGTGGGAGGTTTGAAACCTGAAGCCATGAGATGCGCCTCATGGCAACACCCGAGGCCAGAGTCCTGGCTGCTGATTCTGCTGCATCCAACGAGGCCTGGAGGGAAGTTCTGGCCACCTTTTTCCCTTCCTCCAAGAGGGCAGTGAACTCTTAGCGGGAGTCTTGAGGGAGAAGCTCCGTAAACTTACCTACTGCCACCCAGGTGTTATAATTATAGCGGCTAAGCAAGGCTTGTTGATTTGCCACCTGGAGCTGTAGGGCCCCTGCCGAGTACACCTTGCAGCTGAGTAGGTCCATTCGCCTACTCTTCGATTTCGGGGCTGGCGCCTGCTGGCCGTGGCATTCCCTCTCATTAACGGACTGGACAACTAGTGAGCAGGGAGGAGGATGGACATACAAGTACTTGTACCCTTTAGAGGGCACCATATATTTACGCTTGACTCCCCTGGCTGCAGGAGGGATAGAGGCTGGGGACTGCCATATAATATTGGCATTCGCCTGGATGGTCTGAATAAACGGTAGGGCCACTCTAGTGGGGGCATCCACCGATAGAATGTCCACTATCGGGTCCTCTACCTCCGGGACCTCCTCCACCTGGAGGTTCATATTGAGTGCCACCCTCCTTAGGAGGTCCTGATGGGCTCTCAGGTCGATTGGAGGAGGGCCCGAGGAGGATGTTCCTGCCACCGCCTCATCTGGAGAAGAGGAAGAGGAGATGCCGACGACGAGCGGGTCCTGGGTGGCCTGTTGCTCTTGGGCGATCTTCTGCTCCAGAGGAACCTAGGAGTCCGGTGGGTGAACTGGGGCTTCCTCCGCAGCAGTCGGAGGGGGACGCCTAACTGTCGCCTCTGGCACTTGGTGCTCTGGTGAGTCAGAGCGGGACGGAACTACTGGTACGCCTTGGGCCTGGTGGTACGCCCAAGGTGTCCAGAAAGACCACTGATGGGGTCGTTGGTCCTGGGCCTGGGTCTCTTGGAAGACTTTGGTGGGCTCATCAGAATTGCGGTCCTGAGCATAAGAGCTGTCTGCATGGGATGGTACTGATGAGTGTCTGGATGGCCATGGAGGTGCTGAAAAGCCTTGGGCAGAGTCTCTGTCTCTAGCAGACCTTGCCCTACTCAGCACTGGGGACCGCGAGGAGGAGAACGGTACCGGGACTGCGAGTGGCGTCGGGAGCGGGAGCGCCGACGGGACCTGGAGCGTCTGCGGGACCGTGATCATGAACGGTGCCGCTCTGCTGTGCCGACAGAGGATGGTCTTATCAAGGCAGGTTGCCGATAGACTATATTACCTGCACCGGTGGTGCCGGGGGTTGAGGCAGCGTTGACTCTGTCATGGCAATCAGATCCCTCACCGTTGAGAGTGTCTCCGGCGTGGAGGGAATAGTAAGCTCAACCACGGCGTGTGCTGGGGAACTGTCAGGCACCGGACTCAATGGCCTTCGTGGGACCGGAATCGACGGTGCCGATGTCGTCCGTGCCGTGGCAGGTGTCAGTGCCGGGCGATCCGACTTAGACGAGCTCTCTGGCTGCAGTGCAGGTTGCACGGAAACAGCAGGAGTTTTAGGCTTTCTCAACCTCGGGGAGAGGGAGTGGTGCCAAGTCGACTTCGGTGCCGGTGACAGCCAGTGCCGAGAGGCCTTGACAGTACTGGCACGGTCCGGTGCTGAGGAGGGGCTTCTGCCCGCTGATTGACCAGCGCTCGGTGCCGAAGGTGAAAGGGGTAAGAGCTGCCTCCATGAGGAGCTGCTTTAGCCAAAAGTCCCGCTCCTTTTTTGTTCTCGGCTTAAAAGCCTTGCAAATGTGACACTTATCTGTCAGGTGAGATTCCCCGAGGCACTTAAGGCAGGAGTCGTGTGGATCTCCTGTCGGCATTGGCTTATGACAGGCTGAGCACTGTTTGAAACCCGGTGAACCAGGCATGGGCCCCGGCACCGGGTGCGGGGAAGGGGCTAATCCCCGAACCCTTCTTAACTATACACTAACTATGAACAATAAAAATTAACTAGAACTATATAACTTTGAACTATACACACAACAAAATAACTAGAGAACTACGAGTAGCTAGGGAGGTGGAGGTCAGTGAAACCGCACTCCACTGTTCCAACGACTGACACGGGCGGTAGGAAGGAACTGAGGGGCAGTTGGGTCGGCAGGGGTATATATCCGGCGCCATGGTGGTGCCACTCCAGGGGGCGCCCAGCCGACCCACCGAGTGTTGCTAGGGTAAAAATCTTCTGACGAATGTGCACGCGGTGCGCGCTCACCTAACTGGAATGGATATGAGCAAGCACTCGAAGAAGAATGTCAGTTAAGGTACCTACTCTATTCTTAATGCTATCCTTCTGCATATTGTTCAGAGACAGGCAATCCATTTAACAAAAACAGGAACCACCCAAACCTTAACTTTGAATCAAACAAGAACTTTTTGCGATGTTGGATGGGAGTTAACTCTTTTTGCAAGTCTTTTATTATACACAGTTTTCTCTGACTGAATTAATCAGTTTCTCATTGAGAGGTCTTACATACACTGAGAACAGTGTATTGAACCACCTAGGCACTGGATCAATGTTTAGCTGGACTGATGAAGGTCAGACGCTTAGAAATGCTTGAGCGCTTTATTGGAGAGATTGTTAATATCTCTCCTATGGGAGGGTAAATGCATCATTTAAACAAGCTGTAGTCCTGCCCTTGTTGAAGAAACCAGACTTGAATATTGCCAAGTCTCTAACGTCCTGTCTCTGGGAACATCAATGAAAAGGCAATGACAGGCCAACTCTAGCATCCAGAATCCTTAAACTCCTTGGATCTGTAGAATGGGTCCACACATTTCTTTCAGAGGCTTAAGGTGGGTGACTTCTTTTTCTCCCAGTGACTCAGCTGACTCCCACAAGACTGAGTTTTGTCACTGCTCTTTTACACAGTCTCTATAAAGCTGGTGAAAAGTGATATATAGTGGCTACAGTGTTATCAGTTTGCAGACAGTACTTAGATCTATTTCTTGTCTTAAAAAGTATTCAGTCATGTCCATGCTGTCCAAATGTCAGCCAGAGAGTGTGATTTGGATGGCTTTAATTCATTTCAAATAATACTGAGTTGATGTAGATTGGCAGAGAGAAACATTCTGAGGACCTTTAACCTGTCTCTTGATAGAGGGTATCTGCCCACCTACTGTTAAACTGGTTCATTCTCTTGGGTCTTATTAGATTCATCACTGCACCAGACTCCCAGCTTTTATCAGTGACAGCAAATACTTTTTCATCCATGGCTGATCAAGAGGATATGTACTTTAATATGCTTTCTTCACCATGTTTATCTGTGCCTCATTTATATCTCTAGGCTAGATGAGTGCAATGCACTCTTTAGAGCTAGCCAAGAAGTTTTGACTAGTACAAAATGAGGTTCTCCACCTTCTGGCTTGAGATGGGCTACCATGAGCATGCTATATCTGTGCGTTTCTCTCTTCCATAGCGGACAGTCACTTCTGGGTGAAATTCAAGATGCTGATTTTCTACAAAGCCCTATATGCCCCAGGTTCTTGTTATCTTAGAGAGCCCCATTTCCTCTTTGCCATCTGTATCACTTCAGCTATCTTTTACAAGGATGAAGCTTGCAGGAGCTGGAAGCCAGTAGGGGAGGGCTTTGTCTCTGGAATTTGCTCCTGTTGGACATACTTCAAAGTCCAAACCTGGCCACTTTTAAAATGTACAGAATGGCATCAGGCTTTTCCACTATCATGTCCACTCTCAGACCCCCATGATACAATCAGGTGACTCATGAAGGACTAAAACACACAGTCACACCTTAGACTGGATCATCTATCTAGATGTAGACAAGGAAATTGAAGGATTGACCTTTATCTTGGACAGTCCACTATATCCTTCAAATTGATATAAAAACTTAGGTATAATGCAGGAAGAAGGTTTTATAAGTAGTCTGCCCCTGTTCTACGAACTCATAGTCCCAGATAATTTCTGAAGTATGCTCAGTGAAATCTATACCCAACTGAAGAACCAAGAACTGGAAGATCTGGTGAGACTTTGACCTTGTACACTGGCTTCTGTTGTTGACCACGCTGGTACCTAAAAGACCCTTGCATTCATCCCAGCAGATCACTGTTGATTTCTGATAAGATGGAGCAGTAGGAAAGGAAACAAATGACACTGATAGAAAACTGGCAGTTAAACTCCAGCACAAGATTTTTCTCTACTGTAGCTAATATATCATCAACTTTACATGTAATACCCTGTAAAATTTTCCGGATAGTGAACCACCTTGTTAACGCAAACTGCTTCCTCATATCCCACCAACAAGCTCCTTTCAAAGATCTGTCAACATTATAAGATCAGGACAACAGCAGCTATTCATGAGACTTAAAACACCTTTCCCCTTCCAATGAATTTAGCTCATTCACATAGCAAGAAAATATAGGACTGCTGGAAGAAATCTGATTCACTACTGATGATTATCTATGCCAATCATGGGCTAGTTAAAGACATCTGTGGATTCTTACAGAGATTGTCAACTCCACACCACCTTTGATGAGAGAAAGCTATCATCCATCTTAAAGCATTCCACAATCTGGCCTACTTATATTTAATTTAGATTTCTGAAACTACTGCTTGTTGATTGACCTCTAATTTTTGAGCAAATTAACTTAGAAACTAGCTATTGTATCACCAATATCCTGCATCCATCCAACCTGGGTTTAAGCCAAGTCAGAACAAAGGTAGCACTGAAGGATGATCACCTCTTGCCTGTAAACTGCAGAAAGTTCTTGCTCTTATTTCTGGATCTGTCCGGGGCATTTCTACATAGATCATACTATTGTCCAGGGGTGCTGGAACAATTTTTATAGTGGGGGTGCTGAGGGCCATTGGATCAAACTGTAAACCCTGTATATAATGGAAACCATTTCAAGCCAGGGGATTGCACCCCTAGTTCCAGCATCTATGCTACTGTCCTACCTAACTGATAGCAGGAATCCATTGTAAAGTGCTGAAATGGCTCCATTTTTTCCTTTCAAGACAACAACAGAGTGTGAGGATGGAAAACTGCTCTTTTATCTCTGGAGCACTCAGGAAGTCCCATAAAGATTGACTTTCTCCTCCATCCTTCTTAACATGTACATAGAGTTGTTAAGGGAAATTATGAGACATTGTTTTAAATGTCAGCAATATGCAGACAACCCCCAATTTTAAGTTTTCATTTTCCTTTTGATACATACGGAATGATTTTCTAGCCCCCTCACTGCTCGGCTGAACAAGAGATGAGAATTCTGTACTACCATGAATAGAAAAGAATCACAAAGGACTGAGTCAAGGGTTATTTATATTTGGAGCTTTCAAATGGCTCCAGCTGTTGTTTATTGGTAACACTTCTACATCCTCAAGAGCAGTGTGAAGTGAAGATTTGGAATGCACATTCCAGACACAGTGTAGAAAATACATCTAAATGCATTTAACTAAAAAGGCTCCTGGAATTTTGGGGAAATGATTGGTAAAAGTACAGAACTGTATTTCCACTTTAGTTTCCACACGCTGTAAAATATAGATACTTCTGCTATCTCACAGGGATCGTGAATGATTTATTCAGTGTTTGTGATGTGTTCAGCTACTACAGTCGTTTTGACTTTCATTTTTGTAGCCATCTCAAAAATCAGTTTGAGGGGAGAGTTGCAACTAGTCATGCAATGGATAAAAATTACAATTCTGTGTAATGAATACAAATACCTAGGGATACAAAGATTAGGGCAAAAAATTGTCAGAGCCAGAACTGAGATGAATTGGCTAAGTGAAACAGGACAATACTGTGGAGCACTGTTTTGTATAATTGAAGTCTGTAAGGGATGATATTCTACAGAATAGTGAAAAATCAAACCCTTAAACCAACCTAAGTGGATTGCTAGGTATGCTGTGGCTTCCTGTGCCAAAATATAGTATACCAACTCACTTCACAGGCATACATGAGCCACCAGGGCTATGCTGAAATAAGGCAAAAACAATTAAAGGCAGCTATTTCCAGCTGCGAATCTTTGGAGCTGAGTTGCAGATTGGATGAAGGCTTTGCTCTTTCCCTCTTGCTGGTTCTCCACCCTCTCTCTCACACCAGCAGTTCAGAATAAAAGCCTTCCACCTCCACATCTCTCTCTGAAGTACAGAACATAGAAACAGTGAGAGCAGCAGCACTGCCCATCAAAATGTGGAAATGTGTCATATTGGATTGGAAGTTTTAAAAACTGCAATCTGCTATACCAATAAAAATGTCAGCCTGTCATTTCTATATTGAATAACACCTCCAAACTTATTTGAATATAACAATTCTGCACCATATGCCTATGTATCTGCTGGTATGTAAAACCTCTACAGCAACCCTACTACTTGTGAATCTACCAGTACCTGACAATATTGGACCGGATGACTGTTATATTGTTAAGAACACAAATGAATAATTTCTAATCTGTATATACACAAATAAATTCTAAACAATTTCTCCTTTGTTTCTGTCTTGACACCAAGGGCTGGTGTTAATAGCAGGAAGTGTGTGTGATGCTGGCAGACCAGGTGCCAGCTCATGCCAAGGACTTCAGGCCCCAACTGAACACGATGAATGCATAGCTGGAAACCAGTCTGGTTCATCTCTGTGTTACTATTTTTAAAATAGTATTAGATTTATAAAAATGTGTCTAGACTTTATGAAATGATTGTAGGATGCCCCATGTATTTATCTCACTTAAGATTATATTAAGGTATGCATTGTAAACCTCTAACTATGGCCTGGTCTACACTACAGAGCTAGGTCAATGCAGAGCAGCTTTTGTTGACCTAACTTTGTAAGTGTCTACATTAAATTTCACTCCCGCCGATGTAGCTGCCCCACTACGCTGACTTAATAAGTCCAGTTCCGCAAGAGGCATAGAGTCAATGTCAATGTAGTTAGGTTGACGCATTGTCAGTGTAGACACTGCATTGCTTACATCAACTTTTATTGGCTTTCAGAAACTGTCCCACAGTGCCCCATACTGACAGCACAGTCAGTGTAAGTGCACCTGGTGAGGATGCTCTCTGCCAACCCAAGGAGCAAAGTGTAAACACGCACCAGGATGTAATTACTGTGGCAGCTGTATGCTGATGTAAGTGAGGTCAACTTAATTTTGTAGCATAGACATGTGCTGTAACTCCCTAAATAGGAAAGAAGCATTAATTAATGTAAAGTCCAGATTCTTACCAAAGATGCTAGGTCCTGCACACAAGAATGTCCATTGAAACCAAATGAGCCATTGTGAAACATTAAAGGACAGAGACTTTGTGGATTGCTCCCCCCATGTCCATGAAGAGGAGATGTGTATGAGGACCTGTCCCATGAGCTTAAACTATTGGGGAAGGGAAAATTCCTGACAAGAAGAAACTGAGTCTCTATGCTGCTTGAACTTTGAGAGGACAAGATTTCTAAGCATAAGCTCGGGATCCTCAATGCTTGGCCTGGTTAGCCATAAAGGACTTAAAGAATTTGCTTATGATAGAAGCTTCTACCATCCTTTGAACTTAAGACTGTAACTCATTTGTGTATGTATGTTTACCTGCTTTAACATTGTTAATAAATCCTTAGTTAATGTATTATAGAATTGGCTACAAGTGTTTTCTTGGGTATAAGATCTAAGGTGCAATTGACCTGGGATAAGTGACTGGTCCTTTGGGACTGGGAGTAACTTGAATATTATTGTGATTTTTGATGTAAGGGACCATCTATCACAAAGGCAGGCTTACCTGGCAATATGGACCAAAGTACCAAGTGGACTCTCTGTGACTCTGTGTTAAGGCAGTTACAGTGCTTGAGGAGTTCACACTTGATACTTGGTTGCTGAAATCTAAATCTCCCAATCAGTTTGGGGTTTGTGCTCTGCTTCTTAACAGTCTGCCCTGAAGTTGCTACTCAGGGTATGGCTACACTTGAAACTTCAAAGCGCTGCTGCGGCAGCGCTTTGAAGTGCGAGTGTGGTCACAGCGCCAGCACTGGGAGAGAGCTCTCCCAGCATTGCACGTACTCCACATCCTCTACGGGTGTAGCTTGCAGCGCTGGGAGCCACACTCCCAGCGCTGCAGCACTGTTTACACTGAGGCTTTACAGCACTGTATCTTGCAGCGCTCAGGAGGGTGTTTTTTTCACACCCCTGAGCTCGAAAGTTGCAGCGCTGTAAAGCGCCAGTGTAGCCATGGCCTCACACTCCCGAGCCACTTCAAACAGCTTGAGAGTGTATAGTTCTTTTTCTTCTCTTTGGGGATGAAAGGGACTTACTTTAGGACAGTCCAGTTTTTGGTTGCCTGCTTCCTCACCCCAATCCTCAAAAGATAAGAGCACATGAGGCTATAGACATTAATCCCTCAGCATGCAGACATCTGTCAAGGAAGCTTAGCTGATTAACTGATTTAGCAAAGGATCAGTGATTGATATATTGGTTCTTTGACAGCCAGGTTAGGCTCTCACCCTTCCAGCTGACCTATGCCCGCTGTTACATAGCAACTGTAGCACTGCCGTCAATAAAAACAGCCTGCCTGTTTCTCCCACGTTTCTCTCCTGCCAAGAACATACAAATCTGGAGAGCAGAAGGTGCTGTTGACAGAAGTGAAATAGGGCAGCTCTGATGAATGAGGGGCTGAGTCAGTAATTTAAATGCATGCTTTGGCTGTAGAAGGCTCTGCAAGTATCCAAGCCCTTTCAGTTATCAGTAGGAGATTAACTGAAATTTATTTAGTGTTGTGGGAAAGCTATCTACCTAAGAATTTAGAAAACTTACACCAGTCCTGTAGGCCTGCTAGGGGGAGGGATAGCTCAGTGGTTTGAGCATTGGCCTGCTAAACCTAGGGTTGTGAGTTCAATCCTTGAGGGGGCCATTTAGGGAACTAGGGTAAAAATCTGTCTGGGGATTGGCCCTGCTTTGAGCAGGGGGTTGGACTAGATAACCTCCTGAGGTCCCTTCCAACCTTGATATTCTGTGATTAATAAGTATAATAACATTACTCACACTTTATCAGCCATTAAGTTTCTGTGGGAAATGGTTCTCTGACAACTTACATAAAGTCAATTTTACAGTAGAAGATATACCAAATATTGAAAGGAAAATACTGAGTATTGTCATACAGGAACAGAGCATGCTTTAGGTCCTTTGTGTCTAGAACCATTAGGTGCTCACTTTTGCCATCTTTATCCTATGTATGTCTTAAAATTTTTAAAATTTTCAACAATATGCAATAAACTCCATATTCTCAGTTCTAAACGGTCAGAAGTTATATTAAATAATAACAAATAAAATTACATATTCCCAGAAAGATATTAACAAATTGGAGGAAATTTAAGGAGAACAAAAATGATCAAGTCTGAACGAAGTGATTTAACCTTTCCTCCTAGAAAAGCAAAATGTGTATATAATGTGGCTAAGCAACATTTTACTCTTAAAATATTTGCAGATGATTAATAGCAAAGATAAATTATTTTATATTATTAGTATTTAGTATTATCATTATTTAGTATGTTACATAGAGCTATAACAGAATTCTTGCTGACTATGATATATATATTAGTCTGTGAATAGTCTTCCAAGAGAATTTATGGAAGTGTCATTAAAATGAGAGTAGAAATGTGCAGTACAGAACAATTCTGCACTGAGCTACAAGAGATGAACTGTCTTAAGGCTTGCCTTATGGGATGTTAATCCGCACCAGAGCGTTGTAAATCCTAGTGTATCATTAGTGTGTTGTGTACTGACTGGACTTGTGGACACCGCGGGCACCCACTAAACATTCCATAGTGTGTATTAAGGTAGTCCTGTGAAAAACTATACTAACGTGCACTAGGGAGCTTTTCGTATGTGCCAGCAGGGTCCACACATGCCAGTAAGTCCATGACATGCTCCAAAATTTACACCCACTGGTGTGGACTAATGCACCATGAAGACAAGCCCTTAGCTGATCTAACAGGTCTGTCCATATCTGTCTGCTCTAATTGTATTAGACAAGTATTCTCTGAATTCTTTTACAAAGTTAGGGTAAATTCACAACCTGAATGAAGTGGAATCCTCCTACTAATGTATTAGTGCCCCTCTCTAACTCTGGGAATAGTACAATAATACACATACTGGTCACATTGTTTTTTGCATTTACAACCCCTGGGTGTAGAAGGATCATGACACCAGCATACTAATTCCTGGATTCATATTTCCTACGTGGCTATAGTAAAATCATGCACAAGCCCACCAGGGCTGGGATCCATACTTTCTACTTCTGTGTGCAGAAGGATACACATACTAATTCCACTGTTTTAAATGTTGAGCTTTAAAGTCACGAGTTTCTTACCCATTATCTGCATGGTAATAGCAACCTTATCATTCATGTTTTCTATCTGAACTTCCACTTCATATGTCCCTGAGTGGTGATGCTCAGCCTTTCGAATGAACAGGATAGTGTCTGTCGTGCTGTTCCGAATTCCCACCTCTTTGGCGTCTAGTGTTTGACCATCTTTTGTCCAAGTGACTTTGGGTCTAGGTTTACCCTGCAGGAAGAAAAGATCATGTTTATTCTCTGAACAACAACAGATTTGCTTTTTTCAGGGTCTTTTTTTTTCTTTTTTGGTCTATAAAAATAGAAGAATTAATTTCAGATGCTGTACTGATAGATGAACGAATGATTCTTTGTCTGCTTCCCCTTTTCCTGGGCCCCTTCAGATATTTCTCTTCCATCCTCATGGATCAATAGCACCATGTTCTGACTGGGAAATGGAGATATAACACCCCCATTTTAACAAAAGTCATTCTGGGAACAAACACTGACAAAAGGCTGAAGTTACCTTCTTCCTTTAGATTCATTAGGAGAGCTAGCTATCTCAATGCCCCGTTTCTTTGGGGGCTGAGGAAATTGAGAGTACATGGAAGATGAACAACAGAAACCTTCATGTGTTTTCTGTTGAGACTGTTACTCCAGCTACTGTTCCTCCCACCAGTCTCTGACTCCCTTCTCTAGTTGCTTTCAAGGCCTTTCAGAAGCTCTTGCCCAGAACTGCAGCGTCCTTGGATCTAGAATTTTGGTAGTTCAGGACAAATCACATAAACTGTTTGATATACTACACTCCAAACAGTCAGTACATTGGCTGTGCCCATAAATGAAGACATTCTGGAGCCAATAAAAGATCTATAACTTACACATCTATTAATATCAGCCACTTCCAAGACAGCTGATATTTAGCCCCTCAAAAGTGCTTTGGGTGCTTTTTTAAAATCCTACATTGGGTTTCTTATTGTTTCTGCAGCTTAAGAAACATCCAAACAATTTGGCCCTCCAAAGTATATCCCTAGAAATAAAGATTCCAGGTGCTTAGAACTTCTGGGTAGGAACCCATATTTATTAGGCACATTACAATCCACAGTACTACCAGGTTTGCTGATTAACTGATTTATTCACCTGGGACAACCTGATCTCCTCTTCTTGATCAGCTGCTTGAGGACACCAGAAATCAGTTTAAAAAAGACAGTCTCACAAGGACAGTTGGTGGCAAAACACTCTGCCAAGCTGTCTGAAGTGGCTCACGAACATGTGTGTCAACCTCATAGCAGTCTGTCAAGAACCAGGGCACAAACCCCCAACTGGTTGTGTTTTGTAATTAGATTTCACCAATGAAGAATGAGGTGTGAACTCCTCAAGTACTATACCAGACTTAACATGGAGTCAGACAGTTGTCTTAGGCACTGCGGTCTATCTTGCCACGCAGGCAAGCCTACTTTGTGATAGATGTTCCCTTACACCAAAAATCACATCAATAGTCAGGTTACTTCCAGTTCCAGAAGATCAGTCACTTACCCCAGGTCACTTGTACCTCAGATCTCAAACCAAAGACAATGCTTGTAGCCAATCCTATAATAAACTAACTACAGATTTATTAACTAGGAAAAAGAAAAGAGTTATTTACAAGGTTAAAGCAAGTAAACGTACACATACTAATGAATTACAGTCTTGGGTTTTAAAAGGTATAGAAGCTGCTGTAATATGCAACCTCTAGACGTCTTTTAGGGCTAACCCAAGCTAAACAGCTTGGGGATCACTTGCTTAAGTTTAGAAATACTGCCCTCTCCAAATTCCAAGCAGTATAGTGATGCAGTTCCTTCTGGTCAGGGATATTTATTCCCTTCCACCAGAGTTCAATGTGTGATGGAATGAGGGTTTGTGCATGTCCCCTCTTCATGGGTGTGGAGGGAACAAAGTCTTTTGTTCCTTGATGTTCCACAATCATTTCTCTGATGTCCGCACGCCTTCTTTTGTTGGGCAGGAGATGAGAACTCTAATGATAAACTAGTATTTCACATGTGGTAAGGCTTCTCTCCTGACTGGGGGGGTTTCCAGCTTCATAGCAAACACTTTTATAGTTACAAAGCAAACACTTGTATATTTAGGGTGACCAGATGTCCTGATTTTATAGGGACAGTCCCGATTTTTGGGTCTTTTTCTTTTCCTGTTACTCCCCGCTCCCGATTTTTCACATTTGCTGTCTGGTCACCCTATGTATAGTACCTTATAATGTGGGATACAGATATTATAGGTGATATTAGTGCATGCAGCAACTCACAAGCATTTTGTAAAGTCTAAACACATTCTTAGAAACTTAACACCTGTTCTAAAAATGCTAACGCTGTTTTCCAGCTATGCACCTGTAAGTGTTCAGTGAGGCTTAAGGGTGTTGGCCTGAGCTGGTACCTGGTCTGCCAACATCACATGCTCCTTTCAGGCAGCAATGAATGTCTCTGACAAGCTGCCCTCTCATTTACCATTGCAATAACTATGGAAAGATTCTCTGAGCTACAGTCCTCCAGACTTCTCAAGATGCTGCAGAAGCACCATTGAGGAGTAGTGCTTTGAAGGTCCTGAGGTCTTTAAATGAAGATGATTCTCTGCTTACTCTGCGAGACTCAAGAACATCCTTTAGGTTTTCTTTCCACTACAAGGAAGTTCTCTTTTAGAAACAAGTACCTTCAGGCAAAGGTCTGGCCAGAAACTATACATCTGTTGAGCCAGCTGGGAAGTAACCATGCTATTCTAGGAATAGGATCTTTACTCTGTCCTCTGGATCATTAGCTGTTGCAGTAGATTGCCAGCAGTAAGTTTGATGGTCAGGTTGAGAGCCTTAGACTAGACCATTTTACAGATCTCTTCCATTTTCTTCCCCATTTTGCAATGCCTTACTTCTCCCTGCCATGGAATAGAATCACCTCAGACCAGTGGATTCTCAAAGTACCAGACAAGGTTTATTCATCCTGTTCCAGTCCATAATTGCCTCCCTCCCTCTCCATCCCATTTCAGGGTCCTTTCTGAAGATAAACTTGAAAGAAAAAGTTGCCTCGTCCCTTCAACTGGGGGCGATGGAAGAAGTTTAAAAGAATTTATAGGAAAAGGGTTCTATTCCTTTTAGTTTCTCATTCTCAAAAGGAAGGGAGGATTAAGTCTTATCATGGATTTTAGGCATTTGGTATACTTTTTTTACTCATCTTAAGTTCTTATTGTCCATCCTCCCCTACCTAGATCTGCAGGACTGGTTCACTGCTCTCAGTTTAAAGGACACATATTTCCACACTACCATCTGTCTGTTTCATAGGAAGTACCTCCGTTTCATAGAATCAACAGTATCAATATTAGATCTTTCCATTTGGTCATATCACAGCTCCAAAGGTCCAAATGCTTAACAGTAATAGTCCATTTCTGAACAGTGGAAGTCCACATATATCCCTGGTGATTCAAGGCAAATCTTTTCAGGATGCTTCATCAGTTCAGGAAATTGTTCCAGTTTCTGGGTCTTTGAAGATTACCAAAATCAACACTCATGCTTACTGAAATATTTGAGTTCAGAGGCACAGCCTTCAATTCCAGCCTAGCCAGCAGATTAGACCAAACATATCTCCAATACTCAAATATGCCCATAATAAGACAGGTAGGGCATGGTAAGGCTCCTGGGTCATATGGCTTCATGCATCTATGTGACCTCTCTGCTCCCCACCCCCAAAGGGTGACTAAAGGGGGACTGTGTTCCACCTTCACAAAGATAACCTGGACATTCAAGTAATTGGTTCATTAAAGTACTTTCATCTTTGTTCCAATGGACAAAGCAGAGATAGTATGCAAAGAGTCCCATTTCACTCACTAGTGCCACAGAGGGAAGGGGTGCCAGTTGCCTTCACTCAGATGTAAGGTGTTTATCCATGATATATAAGGCACAAAGAATCATTTCTACACTTAAAAGTTCTGGCGCTCAGAGCAGTCCAGTTTAACTTGCAAATCTTTCTTTCCTCAGTTGTATTTTATCATTCTCAAGCTCTTTACATATAATTCCACTGCCATGTATTATGTCAACTGGCAAGGTGGAGAATTATTTAAAGAAACTTATAACTTTAAGGGAAAAAATTACCTTTTGGACTGAAACATTTCCTATTTATTATTTACCAAAACATTTAGGGCTAGGTCCTTGGCTGGTTTTCCAACCTGTTTGCAAAATAGAATAGCTCAAAGGGAGTAGAGGAGGCAGAAGATCTGTCCCTAAATTTTTTCGGTAAATAACAGCCATGAGAATTTTAGCAGCTTTTTCTGAAAGTTATACCTAGCTCAAAATAGAAACTTACTATGGAAGTGTCCTCTTAGTCATAAATCTAACCTAGCAGTTGCTGTCTTTATAGTATGGTTTAGTAGGCACTTTTATTATAACCCCTTATTTAAGATGCTATAGTGGCTAATGAAATAGGGCAAATGTTTGCACTGTTGGTTTTCATATCCTGATACTCTATAGACTGTGAAAAGCATGAACCCATAGAAGGCATGTTCCTAATTCATATCCCAGAGGATTGGATTTCTGTAATGAGCAATATCTAATCTTGGAGGGAACAGTGAGAGGCAGAGTAGGTGGATGGCACACCAGAAGAGCCTCAGAGGCTTTACTGGACGGAAATAAAGAAGTGATTTTTTTCTAACAATGTTTTTTAGATACTAGCATTCACACATACATGATGGGCAGGAAGGCAGCTAAGGAATACCTTGAGTCCCCACTAATAGCACATAATACTCCTCCTAGAATCTGTCTAGTTAATTTTGGAATAGAAGTGTGCTAACCACCTCCTCTTGGCAGGATGTCCCACAAGATTACAGTCCTCTGTAAGAAAAGGCATGGTCTACTAATTACTTGGCTTTTGCCCTTCTCTAGCATTTTTCATCTAAGGATTTCAAATTTCTTTACAAACATTAATTCAGCCTCATAATACCCTTACAAGGTAGCTGAATAGTAGAATTCACGTTACAGATGGGTAAGGCTGCAGTTTTGTCACGGAAGTCGCAGATTCCATGACTTTCTGAAACCTCCGTGACTTCCGCAGCTGTGGCAACTGGTGCGGCTGACCCCAGGGCCACCCAAGCAGCTGGCCCCGGGGACCATCCAAGCAGTAGAAGTCCTGGAGGCAGCTGGAGCAGCGGCCCAGGGAGCGCCAGAGCAGGAGCGGTCCCAGAGGTGATCGGAGCAGCAGACCCGGGGGCGATCCTGGAGGCTTTTGGGAGAGCAGTCTCCACGGGCCTCGGAGCAGCAGGCCACCAGGGGCAGACAGCCCCCATTGCTGAAGCAGGCCCCCTCCCAGAGCAACAGAGCCTAAGAGCAGAGTTTTAGTCATGGGTATTTATAATAAAAGTCATGGACAGGTCACTGGCTGTTTTTGTTTATTGCCCATGACCTGTCCATGA
Organism: Gopherus flavomarginatus; assembly: GCF_025201925.1. NCBI lineage: Eukaryota > Metazoa > Chordata > Testudines > Testudinidae > Gopherus > Gopherus flavomarginatus. The sequence continues at coordinate 87,496,607 of NC_066621.1, forward strand.
CTTTTACTAAAAATATCCATGACTAAATCTTAGCCTTACAAATGGGTAAACAGAGGCCCATAGAGAATAAGTGATTTTGACAAGGGCAGAGACTCAGTCATAGAAATAGAACACAGGATTCTGACTTACAGTGCCATCAGACAGTGCTCCTCAATTCCTGATTGTGTCTTCTATTCACAGAGGTTTAGCATTAATTCAGAGGCTTGTCTATGTACTCCAAATCTCTTTTTGCATTTTGAAGACTACCATCTTATCTGCTGAAGTGCTTCTTTAGCAAGTACAGTCCTAATTTTTTTAGCCTGCCTGAAGAAGCTAAACCTCTCAATCTTTATTTGTATTTTCCTTTTGTTGTTTTTTTGTTTGTTTAGAAAAGGTGATAAAAATTGGGTATTGTAGTCTAAATATGATTTAATAAGTTCCTTCAGAGCTATTTACCTTAGTGAGAGCTATAGTTAAGGTTGCAAATCAGCATACGTTAAACTTGTTTTCACTTACAGCTTTATCAAGAATTTTTTTGAGTTGAAATTTTCCATTCTTGGTTTCAGACCAAAAAGTTTTGTGGAAAACTTCAGCTGTTGAGAGTTATCACAGCAGCAAAATTATATGTTTTTTCAATTTAAAAAGGTTTTAAAGACTTAACAACAGTAACTCAACTTTATCAGTAAACAGTAACTCAAAATTGTCTGCCCTATAAATGTTGCATTCTGTATGTGGCTAGACATCAGTGAAAAAAATACTTTAGGAAGTTTAGGGGTGAGGGACTTGAGAAAGAAGAATGGTAAGTATTTAATTTCATGGTAGTGGTGTTAAGCATGAGGCTCAGACATAAGACATAAACTCCATATGTCTCAACTTTGCACATGACATATCACAGTTGCTCCAAATTTTTGACTTTCCACCGCTCATTGAATAGATACACCCCTATGCATATACACCCCTTTGCATAACCTGGAAACCACAAGGTACAACACATGCATACTGTACTTCACAGAGATTTCACTCATTTGTATATACAGTACTCCGACTTCCCATCTGTCCCCAACATATGCATTTTATAAGTACATTATACACATTCTCTAACTTACTGAAATGATATTTTGCATATCTCTAACTCCATCCATCTGACGATTTCAAAACGCTTTACAGACCTTAATGAATGAATCTCCACAAACACCCACCCCTGACACTAAAGGAGTTTCATTTTCTTCATTTTCTAGATGAGGAAAATGAAAGACATCAAATTATTTGCCCAAGGTCACACAGAATGTCAGTGTCAAATCCAGAAATAGAATCTTCAAGTCCTAACTTCCAGTCCTGTGCCTCAGTCAGAAGACCATCCTTCTTTGTATACACTCATCCTGATATAAATCCACATACAAAAATATATGTTCGTTGGCATATGTGATTACTGTGATTGCTCATACAATTGCAGAAAATGCAAGCACAGATAACCAGTAAGTTTTTTAACTGTTCAGTTAATTCTACACTGTATAATTTCAAGTGCATGCACACAGTAATTGTATGTAGTTGCACACATGCAGTTTTGAAAATCTGCCATGCAATTTTTCACACTTTGAATACGTGCCCAACAAAGCGCTAACATTCATATCCTCGCCATACATACAGATTACAAATGTAATGCATGCACAGATACCTTACATGTGTGTAAACTCTGAACACCTCTCTCTGCAGTCTTATTTGCACAGAGATGCTTAAACACCCATACTCTGGTAATGAGTAGCCTAGCCACATTGTATAAATAGACTCCATAAAAGCCATCATGTTCTTCTTTACACTATTTTCAAGGTGTGTACACGAGGAGAAATAAGCTATATCCCTTTCCAGTGTTGTAGCTCTCCCCTCCCAAGGAAGAAGGAAGCAGGAAAGAAGGAGTCCCAATTCCTCCTGAATGCTTCTGAGGTAGCACAGATACATGCAGCCTCACGTTCAGGGCTGAGTCTCAAGGCTTGGCTTTTCCCTCAATTGATTATTTTTATATCAGTGTGAATGATGACAATTATTTGTATGAAATAAACTTTTGATATTGAAATTTGTGTAGATTTTTTTTCTTTCCTTAAGATGTTTTTGAGTACTTATCTTTTTTAATTAAATGTAGTGAACATGATTGATTTTTGTTGTCTTTTACTTTAATATTTTGTCCTAAATGTGAAATGATAAAAATACTATTGTATATTATTTATTACAACTGGAGCATGTAGCGAAAACTATAGGTAAGGTGGAATAAGCATTTACATTATAACCCCCTTTTTTTAGTTGCTTGTCACTTTACGAAATTTTCATATTTGCATTAAGAATTTGATTTTAAATGGTTCATTTGTTTTTCAGTAGGAGGAAAGAGGGAAACAATAATCTTAACCCATTGTTAATACCTCAGCAGCACAGGGTAGAAATTTGAAGTTTGCCAAGCAAGTCCTTAAGGAAGTGCAATATTTTAATGTAATTTGGCCAGGTTATTTATTTCTATTTAAATAATAAAAATATGCCTATACAAAGCTCTGGCACATAAATAATACTATCAAAAAGAGTTATAGGGGGTTAAAAATCTTTAGACATGTGCCATTTTTTCTGATAAAGAGTGCAGTGCATGTGCATGCATGTGAAATTTGGATGGAGTAAAAGCCATCAAACTGAGGACATTAAATAGGACAGCACTGCCTCATCACAACGTTTTAACTCTATTGCCTTGCATTATAGTGCATCTTTAATTGCATAAGCATAAGCTGGTATCTTGTCTTATTCATTGTGCAGATTGTGCAATGCATTGTGAATAACTCAGAGCAGGAACACTCAGTTTTAAATAACTTCTCAGAACAGAAACGAACTGGAGGGACCTACATAAAATTATTGTTTGTCAACAACAAAAAATCCTTTGTGTTAAAATATATTTAAACATAATTGAATTTGAACTACCGTATATATCTTAAATACATGAAACCAGATCTGGCTCATTGTTCTGGATCATTGTTATTTTGATTCATTGCTTGCTATCTGATCTGTGAACAGAGGGCCAAATTTTGCTCAGTTACACTGATATAAATTGGGAGTAAATACATTGACTCCAGTGGTTGTACTCCAGACTTACGGTATTGTAAACAAACATAAGAACAGCCCTACTGGGTCAGACCACGGGTCCATCTAGCCCAGTAGCTTGTCTTCCGACAGTGACCAGTGCCAGGTGCCCCAGAGGGAATGAACAGAACAGGTAATCATCAACTGATCTATCCCGTCGCTCATTCCCAGCTTCTGGCAAACAGAGGCTAGGGACACCATTCCTGCCCATCCTGGCTAATAGCCATTGATGGACCTATCCTCCATGAATGTATCTAGTTCTTTCTTGAATCCTGTTATGATCTTGGCCTTCATAACATCCTCCTGCAAGGAGTTCCACAGGTTAATTGTGCGTTGTGTGAAGAAATACTTCCTTTTATTTGTTTTAAACCTGCTGCCTATTAATTTCATTTGGTGACCCCTAGTTCTTGGGTTATGAGAAGTAGTAAACAACACTTCCTCATCTACTTTCTCTATACCAGTCATGATTTTGTAGACCTCAATCATATCTCCCCTTAGCCATCTCTTTTCCAAAGTGAAAATTCCCAGTCTTATTAATCTTGCCTGATACAGAAGCCGTTCCATACCCCTAATAATTTTTGTTGCCCTTTTCTGAACCTTTTCCAGTTCAAATATATCTTTTTTGAGATGGGGCGACCACATCTGCACACACTATTTAAGATGTGGGCATACCATGGATTTATATAAAGGCAATATGTCCTATTATCTGTCCCTTTCTTAATTATTCCCAGCATTCTGTTCGCTTTTTTGACTGCCGCTGCACATTGAGTGGATGTTTTCAGAGAACTATCCACAGTGACTCCAAGATCTCTTTCTTGAGTGGTAACAGGTAATTTAGATCCCATCATTTTATATGTATAGTTGGGATTATGCATTCCAATGTGCACTACTTTGTATTTATCAACATTAAATTTCATCTGCCATTTTGTTGCCCAATCACCCAGTTTTGAGAGATTCTTTTGTAGCTCTTCGCAGTATGCCTAGGTCTTAATTATCTTTAGTAAGTTTGTATCATCTGCAAATTTTGCCACCTCACTGTTTATCCCCTTTTCCAGATCATTTATGAATACGTTGAATAGGACAGGTCCCAGAACACACCCGCTGGGGGGCACCATTATTTACGTCTCTCTACTCTGAAAACTGACCATTTATCTCCTACCCTTTGTTTCCTATCTTTTAACCATTTACCAATCCATGAGAGAACCTTCCCTCTTATCCTGTGGCAACTTACTTTGCATAAGAGCCTTTGGTGAGGGACCTTGTCAAAGGCTTTCTGAAAATCTAAATACACTATATCAACTGAATCCTCTTGGTCCACATGCTTGTTGACCCCCTCAAAGAATTCTAGTAGATTGGTGAGGCATGATTTCCCTTTACTAAAACCATGTTGACTCTTCCTCAACAAATTATGTTCATCTATATGTCTAACAATATTGTTCTTTATTATAGTTTCAACCAGTTTGCCCGGTACTGAAGTCAGCCTTACAGGCCTGTAATTGCTGGGATCACTTCTGGAGCCTTTTTTAAAAATTGGCATCACATTAGCTATTCTCCAATTATCTGGTACAGAAGCTGATTTAAATGATAGGTTACAGACTACAGTTAGTAGTTCTGCAATTTCACATTTGAGTTCCTTCAGAACTGTTGGATGAACAAACTGAATTTGACCCAGTGTGAGGACTGGCCTAACTTGCTGCATTTCTCGGCTTTATTTACTGTAAACTATCCAACCATATAAGGCTACTATCACATTTGATTCTAGATTAAAGGTCACATGAGCCCATCATTTTAGGAATCAGTGGCCAGCCAGCAGGGGAGCTTGGGTAAGGAAAAAATAATCTGTTAGATAAGCAACTAAAGAGAACCACGTCAAAACTGAATCAATCACATACTTGGAAGGGAATCACAATGTTGATTGTCTCTCCTACTTTCTTCACCAGAGTCTGCCGTAGATAGCGTGGCAGCCAGAATTTGGGACGTTCTGTCAATAACCAAAATATGATATCTGTCTTTATTTGAAATGTTAGGAAAATGAAGGAAAAACACCAAAGGAGACAGAGTTTATACCCAACACTGGGAATCAATACAAAGTGCTTGTGAGCATGAGAAAATCAGAGTGAAGGCTACTCATGCAGTTGGGGAAATTGATGATTTCCTATACATATTTATCTGTAACAGCAACTCTTGCCCTTCTTTCTGTAGTTCTGCAGGATCAATTGCTAGCAGGACTGGTGCAGTTCCACTGAACGAAGGAAGATTCTGGAGGTTTCTGCATAGTATATGCACCTCTTTGTGGAGCTCAGCTCCACTGGGTACCCATCTGCATAGCAACAAGGGGTCAGGGCATGGGCAGACTTGGCTGAGGGGCTGGGAAACTATTGCTGAACAGATCCTCCAATCCTCCACCCAACACTACATCAGCCACTGGGTTTGCATCACTGTTGTGGAGTTGCTCAACACCACCTCTGTGACCAGCGGTGGAAGGAGTTGCACTTCAGTACTCAGCATCAAGGGAGCTTATTTTTCCTTTACAAGTGGGAATCTTATTGCAAAGTAAATTCTGGCTTTTCAAATCCAGGCTCATTTAAGTTTTTCTTGCATACTCTGTCTTACCTTTTCTCCTTCCCTCATCCATATCCATTATCTATAGAATGAATTTGTAAGCCTGGATTTGGAGTACTTGTTCTTATATCTGTCTGGTTTTTGGATGCTTTGTAACTCTAGTTCATTACACTAGGTCATTTTATTGTTAGTGGGACTCTGATAGTCATCTTGTGTGAGTTAAGAGTGAGGAATCTGCAGTTAACAGCTCTTAATATCTTTTGGACTGCAATCAAATGAATTAAAACCTATTGCTATTGAGTGGTGGATAGGATGGTAACTAACGAAGTAGGACATGCAAGTGCAGATAACTGCTTTTATCTAGCAAGTCCTTGGCCTCAGTTCGCAGGATTGTGAATGTTGTGACATTAACATACCAATCTATTTCCAGAATACTTTTATAAATAAATAGTTAAATAAATAAAGTGTCCCTTAGTCAGACTTTGCAACAACCATTTCAGGACGCAGAATGTAAACATTTTAAAAACTGAAACATGAATAAAAATATACTGACTGTGATCCAGATCTTGTTACCTCTTTTGTACGTTTCCAGAATCAGCAAATTAATAGTTCAGAACCAACTTGAGAGAACAGTCTAGTATTAGAATATAGGCAGAGGTATACTCAAGCGAGAGAATGCTTCCGCTCTGTCCTCACTCTAAAGAAAGTGTTTACCCTGCCAATCCCAGAATTTCCTCTTCCTTAAGAGAGATGAGCTTTCAAGCTACACAGAGCTCTTCCTCAGGTCTGGGGAAAGTACTCAGAGTGTCACAGCTAAATACAAGGCAAACAGATAGTTTAGCATAACTAGTTAGCACATATTCCAAGAGACCTTTCAAGGTGAAGTAGCCTATTAACACCCCTGTGTCATAGGACAAAAAGGAGATTTAGTGGATTACAGATTCTTGTAATAAATTCAGTGTCTTGATTAAGACCATGATTTTTAGGGAAGGTCTACACTACAAACTTGCATTGGTGTGGCTGCACTGTCTGGTGACGATGCTCTAAGCTGATGGGAGAGCTCTCCTGTTTGCTTAATAACTCCACCTCCACAAGCGATGGTAGCTATGTCAGCAGAAAAAGCTCTCCTGCCATCATAGGACTATCTGCATGGGGGGTTAAGGTTGGTATAACTACATTGCTCAGGAGTAAGGATTTTTCACACCACTGAACGACATAGTTATATTGAAGTAAATGTGTAGCGTAGTCCTGGCTGTAGTGTCTAGCAGCGTTAGGAATTTAAGCTCCCAGGCTCAGCTTTTGAAAGTGTTGTGCAGGTTTCCTTTGAGAATGGGACTGATTGGTTAGATGTAGAGTGATCACTTTGTGAAAAGTGTTCACCCACAGTGATACGGTGTTTTTGTCTTCTATCCTCTTCCTCTGTAAGTTCATTTGAGAGCATAGCGATTGTCTCATTTCACCCAGAGAGGTTGAAGGGTTGTTTGAAGACTAAGCTCATCATCAGAAGCAGGCTCCCCATAGACCAGGACACACCAACTCAAAGTAGCACCAGATCCTGCCACAACAACAAAAGCAAAACCTGCGGACTTATCTCCACTGCTACAATGATCAACACCCCTCACAACACACCTTTAAGATCCATTGGTCCTATACATGCCTACCACAACATGTGGTTTACCTCATCCAGTGCACTAAATGTCCTAATAACAACTATGTGGTTGAAATCAGACAATCACTATGTTCTTGAATGAACTCACACAGGAAAAGTATAAAAGACAAAAACACTGTATTAACTGTGGGTGAACACTTTCCAAAAGTGATCACTCTATATCTGACCTATCAGTCTTCATCCTCAAAGGAAACATGCATGCTTTCAAAAAACAAACCTAGGAGCTTAAATTCATAACTTTGCTAAATACTAAAAAATCATGGTCTTAATAAAGACACTGGATTTATGGCTTATTACAACAATCTGTTAACCCACTAACCCCGCTTTTTGTCCTATTACTACCAGGATGTTAACGGGCCATTTCACCCTGATGGTCCCTTAGTTTAGCATAAGTAGTTAGCACACATTCTATCTCTTCAACCTTGTATTTAGCTGTGATGCTCTAAGTACCTTTCCCAGATCTAAGAAAGAGCTCTGTGTAGCTGGAAAGCTTGTCTCTCTCACCAACAGAAGTTGGTCCAATAAAATATATTCCTTCGCCCACCTTGTCTCTCTAACCAACATTAGGACCAACATTGCTAGAACACTGAATACTTTCCATTAAAGAACATTATTAGAATTGTCCTAAAGGAAATAGATGAGTGATATTTGTTCACTCCAGAGTAGCAGCTGTGTTAGTCTGTTCTTTTTGTTCACTCCAGATACTCACGCAGGATCTCTTGGATGGTAACAGGCTCTTTGGTTAGTGCTGGTTCGCTCTCACCAGCCAGGTTTATAGCCCTAACACGGAAGTAGAGTTTGTCCCCGGTGACCAGATCTTTAATGAATGCAGATGTTTTCTCAGTTAGACCTTGAAGAGCTGGAACCCACTCTGTAGCTGCAAGTAAAGGGTGTCTGTTTTAAAATAATACAAACTTTCTAAATTAAAGGCCCCTCTAGTTTCTTTAGCACTGTGTCTTTAGGAAGTTTAGTGATGACTGTTGAGGGCTTTCTTTGTAACTGATTTCATAAAAGTAGAAGGGAGTGGCTCTAATAGGGAGGCAGTGAGTTAGGTTAATTCTTTCCTGAAATTGATATATCCCTTAACTATGTATATGGTATTCAGATACTACTGTGACAAAAACATGCTTCTAACAACAGTAGTGCAAATAATGGAATTTATCACCTCATTTTTTTCCTGCATTTTTACAAGTTGATGGCAGTAGGACAGAATTTCTAGTGCTTCTTCAGTAATACTAACAGCATAGAAGTCATGATACTAAGAGCACTGTTGTCATGCTGTGATGATATAACAGTGATTCTGGTAACTCTGCAGTAATTATCATTATTGAATAGATACTAGGGTGATAAGACACTTTAGAAAAACCTAATACAGATTACATGGCATCACCATAGTAACGTGGTACTGCATTGACCCTATGGGCTGGTCTACACTAGAGGAGGGAAATCGATCTAAGATACGCAGCTTCAGCTACGTGAATAGCGTAGCTGAAGTCGAAGTATCTTAGATTGAGTTACCTACTGTCCTCACAGTGCGGGATCAACGTCCGCGGCTCCCCCTGTCGACTCCACTACCGCTGTTCACGTTGGTGGAGTCCCGGAGTCGACAGGAGCTCGTTCGGGGATTGATATATTGTGTCTAGATGAGACGCGATATATCGATCCCCGAGAAATCGATTGCTACCCACCGATACGGCCGGTAGTGAAGACGTAGCCTAGGAGATACAGCTGCTTTGTCAATGGTGACCGGTAACAGAGAAGATTCTATATTCCATTATTCTATGTTGATGCTGTAATGATTGTGGTGATTATGATTATGATGCTGCTGCAGTAGTTGATTTGATGACATGATGATGGTGATGTTGTGAAGATACCATGAACATGAGGATTCTAGACTTGCTGCAGTAATACTTTGGTAACCATAGACATATGATATCAAGTAAGATTAGGGTAACTGTGGTATTTGATTAAGGGTATGTCTACTCTAGAAGCACTACAGTGGCATAGCAGTGGCACTGCAGTTACACCATTGAAGTAGCATTGTAATGCAAATTAGGGCTGTCACGCAATTAAAAAATAATTGCAATTAATCATGCAGTTACATAATACTGGAATGTCATTTATTTAAATATTTTGATGGTTTCTACATTTTCAAATATATTGATTTCAATTACAACGCAGAATACAAAGTGTACAGTGCTCACTTTATATTTGTTTTTATTACAAATATTTGCACTATAGAAAACGAGAGAATATTTTTCAGTTCACCTAACACAAGTACTGTAGTGCAATCTCTTTACCATGAAAATTGAACTTACACATGTAGAATTATGTACCAAAAAAGCTGCATTCAAAAATAAAACATTGTAAAACTTTAGAGCCTACCAGTCTACTCAGTCCTACTTCTTGTTCAACCAATCACTCAGACAAACAAGTTGGTTTACATTTGCAAGAGATAATGCTGCCTGCTTCTTGTTTTACAGTGTCACCTGAAAGCGAGAACAGGTATTTGCATGGCACTGTTGTCACCAATTCGCAAGATATTTACGTGCCAGATGCATCATATGTCACTTTTATGTTTCAGTCAGCATTCCGGAGGACATCCGTCCATGCTGATGACAGGTGCTGCTCAATAACTACCCAAAGCAGTGCTGACCATTTATAGCATGTTCATTTTCATTATCTGAATCAGATACAACTAGCAGAAGGTTGATTTTTCTTTTTGGTGGTTCGGGTTATGTAGTTTCTGCATCAGAATATTGCTTTTTTAAGACTTCTGAAAGCATGCTCTACACCTTGTCCCTCTCAAGTTTTGGACAGCAGTTCAGATTCTTAAACCTTGGGTTGAGTGCGGTAGCTATCTTTAGAAATTTCACATTGGTACCTTCTCTGTGTTTCGTCAAAGCTGCAGTGAAAGTGTTCTTAAAATGAACAATGTGTGCTGGGTCATCATCTGAGACTGATAACATGAAATATATGGCAGAATGTGAATAAAATAGAGCAGGGGACATACAGTTCTCCCCAAGGGAGTTCAGTCACAAATTTAATTAAAGCATTATTTTTTTAATGTATGTCATCAGCATGAAAGCATGAAGGGGCATACAAATGTTTAGCATATCTTGCACGTAAATACTTTGCAATGCCAGCTATAAAAGTGCCATACAAACACCTGTTCTCACTTTTAGGTGACATTGTAAACAAGAAGCGGGCAGCGTTATCTCCCATAAATGTAAACAAACTTGTTTGTCTTAGTGATTGGCTGAACAAGAAGTAGGACTGAGTGGACTTGTCGGCTCTAAAGTTTTACACCGCGTTGTTGTTTTTTTTGAGTGCAGTTATGTAACAAAAAAAACCCTACATTTGTAAGTTTCACGTTCATGATAAAGAGATTGCACTACAGTACTTGTATGAGGTGAATTGAAAAATACTATTTCCTTTTTTTATCGTGTTTACAGTGCCAATATTTGTAATAAAAAAGAATATAAAGTGAGCACTATACACTTTGTATTCTGTGTTGTAACTGAAATCAATATATTTGAAAATATAGAAAAACATTCAGAAATACTTAATACATGTCAATAGGTGTTCTATTGTTTAACAATGTGATTAAAACTGTGATTAATTATGATTGATTATTTTTTTGAGTTAATCATGTGAGTTAACTGCCATTAATTGACAGCCCTAGTGCAAATGCTTCCTACATTGACAGAAGCAGTTTTTTTGTGGATGAAGATAACCCACCTCTTCAAGAGGCAGTAGCTAGGTCGATGGAAGAATCCTTCTTTTGGCCTAGGCATATCTACATGGGGAGGGCTAGGGGGCAGGTCGACCTAACTATGGTGCTGTGGGTGCAATATTTTTTACAGCCCTGAGCAATGGAGCTAGGTCAACCTAAATTTTAGTGTAGACCGGGCCTCGTGGTGATATGGTACTAATTTTATTTGTATTACTGTAGCACCTAGGAGCCCTAGTCAAGGACCAGGACCCGATTTTGCTGGTTGTTGTACATACATAAAACAAAAAGATATTGCTAATGTGTTGTCTGTAGAGATGATATGGGTTGTTTGACTTGCATTGGATGCTGCAGAAATGCTAAGATGGTGATTACAGTGATGCACTGAGTCTTTGCAGTACTGTGGTTAACTGCAAGTACTGTTTGTGATGATTATTGTAAAGATGACGGCGTGATAACAATGTTATGCTTGATGTGATTATATCATGGTACTATGAGAATGCAGAAGTAAATGTGGCAATGCTTGATAATTATATTAGGATCACGTCCACCATCATTAGTGGTAAGCTCTAATGTAATGATATTGGATATACTTATTTGTAGTGCTGCTGTTGTGAAGCTGTAGTAGTTATGGTGATATTTTAGTTATTCTGTTCTGACTGATAATGCACAATTGATACTGTGGTACTAGGTACTCACATCCTTCTTTGCAGTACTCCACATGGTAGCCATCTAGTCCCCCTGCTCCAATCCGCTCAGGGGGCCTCCACTTAAGGGTAACAGTGCTGTCAGAGATGTCATCCACTGTAAAGTGGGTTGGTTCACTTGGGGGAGCTAAAAGAAAATTAGTAGAAAGTAAAATCCTGAGATATAGGATTATAAGTGAGAGAACATGGTAGATGTACAGGGAGTGATCAGGGTATGAATTATCTTACTAAGGTGGGGTCGGGCAAAACAATATAGAATCATATCAAAATACTCCAAAATGTAACCTTTATCGCTCCACTTGATGGAAGAGTCAGTGACTAAAACCAGGACAGGGAGGAATACAAGATACTTGTACAGTAACATAGGAAGTCTAGCTAGATAGCAGTTGCTGTGCATAAGTTCCTTTATAGATAAAAGCAGATGAAGAGACTAGAGCTCTGAGAAAGGAAACAGCTTTTCAGCTGAGGAGAGCAGGGGAACGGGAAAAAAACAATATCTGTAAAATTTGTATGCTGAACTTATGACTTGACTATTATCAGGCAAAATTCACATAGACAGGGCCAAATTCAGCAATGGTATAAATTGGTGTAACACATTTTACTTCCGTGGTGGTTTGTTGGCCCATAGTATCCATATTTATTTACAAATGCAACTAGATCTGGTCTGTGCAACAGAAACAGAAACATCAGAAAAAACATTTTGGTGTCAAGGGGTTTCACTTCTGCTACATTTTTCAGCATGCCCCCTCAGAACAGGGGCTTCTTGCCTTGTGAATCCTCTGTACTTCATAGCTCAGCAAGAATAGCAGTTAAATACAGTCCTAGCATCTCATCTTATCTTTAGGTGTGCTTCTTTTCTACTAGTTTGAAAAAAAAACACAAAGAAAAGTCTTGCTAAAGAGTTCTGAGACTCGAATAGGCCTCAGGAAAACAAAACTTAGATTTAGGTACCAGTATCAAATCCATAGTTCAAAAATGTGAGCTGAAAGTGAACTTGCTTAAAGTCACGTATTGCATGACCGATATACTGTATTGAGAATTTTTCCAGCTGTTGTTATCTGACCCCTGCTTCATCCAGATAGATATTTAAGTAGGATATCCCCAGGACATATGCTCTGAGGAGTTGAAGATTGGAATTGCAGAACTGTGCATTTCTAGCATTTTATATCCTTAGTGAAAAAGATATTCTATTTGGGACACATTTCATAAAAGGACTGCAGAGAACCTAATACATGTGAGAGGATGTAAACTGTGTACCAAAGTATTAATACAGTGGCTCATTCTCATATGGTATGGCAGAACACATTTTAAATAAATTATTTTTGCCAAACCAAGTATCTTTAATAAGCTCTGGAATATTTTGAACATTTTAAATATTGTTTTAACTATTTCAATTATACTGTAAGATCAGTACAGCTGAATACTTGTTTAATAGATGTAGATTATATTATTAGCATTGTAGTTTATGGTGCTATTAAAAAGAATCAGATTTTAACCAGTTCCTTGCTGTTGCTGCATTACATCAACAGCGTTCATTTTCAAAATGAGATAAAGATTGGGCACCATACACAGGAGGAAAAGGTAATTAGCAGCACACATGACCATACAATACATCCTGCAAACCCAAATACTATTCTCTGAAGCACTGGGCTCAGGCTTTATCCCTAATCTAGTAAATCTCTGCCTGTTCCATGAAAAAACTTTGGACCTTTTTGTTCAGTAGCTCCTCTTGATGGTTCTTGTTGCTTCCCTTCTGTCTCCGTAGCCCAACTGTTGGGTGACTGAAGTCCAGATTTAACAGACCCCTCTTGCAGTTCATCCTTCCTTCCTGGCCCTTGGCAATGGACTTTTGCTTTCACACTGTCTCCTTCAGAAGACTGTTCTCCCTGGCTACTGTCTGCAGTTTGGGTCACTTTAGTCATTTCAGACTCCAGCTATTGGTATTTTTGTTACTGCTGTTTCTAAAGCCCTCAGATGGCTGGTTTCCTGAAGACTCACACAGTTTGCTCCCAGCTCAGGGACTGCTGGAGACACTGTACTGCTGGGTTGAGAGGAATTATTTATAGAAAATAATTCCTTGGATATTTTCTTAATCAACTAGCCTTGTAGCTCTGGAGGGGGCTAGGATTAAAGGAGGTGGGATACTATGATATTTGCACCCATAAGGGAATAAGGGAAGCTGAGAGGGACTGGGAAAATGCTATTAATTAGTTCCCTCTCCTCTCCAGATCTGGCCTTGGCTGTCACACTTCTAATTATAACAGCTAGAAATTCATCAGCAGTTTCACGAAACTAGAACCTCTGTGCTTCCCAGGGAAGGGAATGGAAGCAAGAGAAGAGAAAAATTACAAAGAAAAAAGGTTTGACCTGAAGAAGAGCTCTGTGTAAGCTTGAAAACTTGACTCTCTCTCGCCAATAGAAGTTGGCCCAATAAAAGATATTACCTCACTCACATTGTCTCTATATAGAAAAAAGGGTGAGAAGTATGGAATGGAGAGAAAATATCAAGTGACTAGTTAGCTGTCTCAAAAAAAGTAGAAGTTTTTTCTTTTTAGAGAGGTGGAATGAGAAGGTGAGGGTTCATTTATCTGTTTCTTTGAAGTCATAGAGATAATGTACCATGTGATGAAACTCACCAATTGGCATGAAGGGCTGTGAGGCGGGGCTAGGCCGGGACATGCCAATGGAATTCACAGCATAAAGTCGCATCTCATAAACAACACCTTCAATCATTTGCTTGGCTTCATATGACAGCTCCTTCAAAAGGTCAAAGTTCAGCCGCATCCACCGGTAGCTCTTCTTCTTTTTCCTCTCTAAGATATATCCTATGAATGAAAAAAAAATTCTGTGATGTACAAGAATAAGAAGTGGCTGAGACAGCATAATTTTCTGAAGCAAAAGAAAAAGGAAAACTACCCTTGTTCTAACTGTATGGAGTGGCCCAATCCAGGCCCAACACTGCTGAGTTTGCACTTCAGAGCCTCCTCTCTGGGGATGTATGTGGGGTCCAGTACTATCTACCTCCTGTGCTCCAGAGTCTTGCTGGCCCAGTAGTAGCCACTCTACACAGTCATTAATTCTTGTCATCAGATTTGATTTGTCTGTCCCAAGACCTGAAATTTGCCTGAGCTTTTGAGAAGGAATATGGTGATACTATCCTCCTCAACAAAAACAACAATGGAAGGAAGGAAACCCACATTACTGGAATTGACTATTTCTTTTACATATTTCCCTTTTCAGTCAAATTGTCCTAAGCCAGAGAGAATGGCAAGTAAGCAAGTAAAAGGCAATAAGAAACCTCTTTAAAACAAAAGAGAGAGAGAGAGAAATATAATTGTAAATGAATTGCCAGGATGTGCATATAACTAAATTGCTGTTGCTCTCCACCTTCCATGCTCTGTTCCCTCTCAACTATTTGACATCCTCATTTGTTTGATCATATTGGAAATTTAGATTGTATCTCTTCTGGGGCTGTGGATGCCTTTCTATGTCTGTTGTTAAACACTTAGCACATTCTTGATGCTATACAATAATAGTATTCTATTATATATAGTAAGTAAAAATAATAAACAAAGTTGAGAAAGAGTAGAGTTCCCATCTGTCTTCTCTAGACTTATTACATGGCTTGGGAACAAGTATTCTTCATTAATCACTGAACCAATTAAGGCATGAGTGCTTCATGTGAAGGTAACGATTTGGAATACTGTAGGCCAGGCCTGCACAACTCATAAAGCGGCGAGGGCCACATTACTCCAAAGAAAACAGCTGACGGCCGAACCCCCCCGGCCCCGCGGAAACACTCCCCTCTCCCCGGCCCAGCGGAAACACTCCGCCCCAGCACCGCCCAGCCCTGCAGAAACAAACCCTCCTTTCCCAGTGCCGCCCCACCAAAACAGCTGTGGGCCAAAAAGGAAGGTTGGGGGTAGGGAGGTGATACTTGATTTTAAATCAACCAGGGGCTCCCAGCTGAAGAGCTGGCTGGGAGCCCTCAGGGTCAAGTTAAAGGGCCCGGGACTCCGGTGGCTGCTGGAACCCGGAGCTTTGTGGGGCTGGGGCAGGGATTTAAAGGGCCCAGAGCTCCTGCTGCTGAGGGGAGCCGCCGCCGGGATTCAAAGGGCTCTGGGCTGCCCATGGTGGCGGGGAGCCCTGATCCCTTTAAATCTCAGCCGCGGCTGGGAATCTCTGCAGGGAGCCCTGAGCCCTTTGAATCCCGGCCATGGCTGAGATTTAAAGGGCTCTGGGCTCCCCACTGCTGTGGGGAGCCCAGAGCCTCTGAATCCCGTCCGCAGCTGGCAGGGCCGGCTTTAGGAAGTGCGGGGCCGCGGCAGGGATGACTGAAAGAAAAAAAAATGTAAAAAATAAGCCTTTCATTTCTTAGCAACCAGTTCCCTATAAAAAGTTCTGCCACAGTATGTATTTTTTGTACCAATAGGGTTACCATACGTCCGTATTTTCCTCCTGGATGGCGATTTAAGATCCAAAAAGCCTGACATGTCTGGGAAAGTACAGATGTATGTTAACCCTACCTAAAGTTCTTTTTTAAAAAGATGTGTCTGAACTAGAAATGAGCTCCGCCACTCCCTGAGTGTGTGCTAGGGTGCACGTGTGGTTCCCAGCTGCTCCCTGCCCACCTCATTGAAGCAGGTGTGCAGGCTTACTTCCCTGGGAACTACAGGGTACAAGTGGACATGGGGCTGGGTGGAGGTGGAGGGGAGGTGGCTGGAGGTAGGGTCTGGCTGCAGGCTGGGCAAGGGGTGTGGGGCAGGCTGGAGATGGCCTGTGGGATGAGCTGGCTGGCTTCAGGCAGGGCCACAGGGGGGGTGCGGCATGGGTTGGCAGGGCTGGAGACAAAGAAGTGCAGGACTGGCTGGATTCAGGCAGGGGGATGCGGCAGGGGTTGGCTGGAGACAGGGAAGGGGGTGCAGGGCTGGCTGGAGACAGGGGTTGGTGCAGGGCTGAAGGAAAGGCAGGGGGTGAGGGGCTGGCTGGAGACAGGCTGACTGTGGGCAGCGGGTGCAGGGCTGGCTGCAGACAGGAACTGGTGCAGGCAGGGCAGGAGGTGCAGCAGGGGTTGGCTGCAGGCAACTGGTGCAGGTACAGGGGGTACAGCCCATCCTGTATGGTGAGTGCCCCCTCCTCCTGCCTCCCCCACCAGGGTAGCAGTAGCAGTAGCAGCCCGTAGCTCAGGAGCTATTTAAAGGGCCTGGGGCTCCCCTGCTTCCACTGCCCCAGCCCTATAAATAGCTGCAGGAGCCCTGGGGAAGTGGTGGGGCTCCAGGGGCTATTTAAAGGACCAGGGCAGCAAAGGCATCTGGAGACCCCCCCCCGCTACCCCAGGGCTCTGGGGGCTATTTAAAGAGCCTGCGGCTCCCCTGCTTCTACCCCCCCAGCCCAGTAAATAGCCGAGGGAGCCCTGGGGAAGCGGTGTGGCTTCAGCGACTATTTAAGGACCAGGGAGGCAGAGGCAGCTGGAGCCCAGGCCCTTTAAATAGCCCCCAGAGCCCCCTGATACCCCAGGGCTCTGGGGGTATTTAAAGGGCCCAGGGCTCCCCTTCTTCTACCGCTCCAGCCCTTTAAATAGCCACAGGAACCCTGGGGAAGTGGTGGGGCTCTGGTGGCTATTTAAAGGGCCGGGGCGGTAGAAGGACAGGAACCCCGGACTTTTTAAATAGCCCCCAGAGCCCCACAGCCCTACCCCAGGGCTCCAGCAGTGGTGCTCTGGTGGCAATTTAAAAGGCCTGGGAGCCACAGGCCTTTTAAATTGCCCCCTGGGGAAGCTGGGCCACCCCGCTACAGCGCACTGGCTTTTGCCGGTACACCGTACTGGGGCTTGGGCATGTGGCCCTCTTACGGGCGGGGTGATTCAGGGGAATTGGTTCAATTGGCCTAAAGCCGGCCCTGGCAGTTGAGATTTAAAGGGGTCTGGGCTCTCTGCGGCTGTGGGCAGCCCAGAGCCCTTTGAATCCCAGCTGAGATTTAAAGAGCTAAGAGCTCTGAGCTCGCTGCTGCCTGCAGCTCAGAGCCTTTTGAATCGCGGCCACGGCTGGGATTTAAAGGGCTCTGGACTCCCCGCGGCTGCGGGCAGCCCAGAGCCTTTTGAATCCCGGCCGCGGCTGAGATTTAAAGAGCTCTGGGCTCTCCACCGCTGCGGGCAGCCCAGAGCCTTTTGAATCCTGGCTGCGGCTGAGATTTAAAGAGCTCTGAGCTCCCCGGGGCTGCGAGCAGCCCAGAGCCCTTTGAATCGCGGTCGCGGCTGGGATTTAAAGGACTCTCAGCTCCCCGCTGCTGCGGGCAGCGCGAGCCTTTTGAATCCTGGCCGTGGCTGAGATTTAAAGGACTCTGGGCTGCCCACAGCTGCGGGCAGCTCAGAGCCTTTTGAATCCTGGCCGCGGTTGAGATTTAAATGGCTCTGGGCTCCCAGCCGCTGCGGGCAGCCTAGAGCCCTATGAATCCCGGCCACGGCTAGGATTTAAAGAGCTCTGGGCTCCCTGCCGCTGCGGGCAGCTCAGAGCCTTTTGAATCCCGGCTGCGGCTGAGATTTAAAGAGCTCTGAGCTCCCCGCCACTGCGGGCAGCTCAGAGCCTTTTGAATCCCGCCATGGGCCGCAAAGTGAGCCTCTGCGGGCCGCTTGGGGCCCACGGGCCGTATGTTGTGCAGGCCTGCTGTAGGCCCATTACTAGATAGAGATGGTAAATTTGTTAATGATGCCAGAAAGACAGAAGTGTTCAGTAAACATTTATTTTCTATATTTGAAAAGAAGCAGGGTGATGTACTCCTATCATAGGAGAATGATGAAGTACTTTCCAGCCCATTAGTACAAAGTAGGATGTTAGACAACATCTAGTAAGGATAAACATTTTAAATTCAGCAGACCTGGATAACTTTCACCAAGAGTCGTAAAAGAGTTGGCTGAGGAGACCTTGGCTTGGTGGTGTTAATTTTAATAAATCTTGGAACGCTAGGGAAATTCTAGAAGAATGGAAGCGAGTTAATATTATTCCACTATTCAAAAGGGCAAGCAGGATGACCTGGGCAAGCTACCCTGAAATCAGTCCTGGGCAAAATACTGGATAAGCTGATACAGGATTCAATTGGTAAAGAGTTAAAGGATAGGAATATAATTAACGGCAGTCAAAATTTTGTGGAAAATAGGTTTTGTCAAACAATCTGATTTTAATTTTTTGACACGATTACAAGTTCGGCTGAAAAAGGTAACTGCATAGATCTAATATATTTGGACTTGTGTAAGGTGTTTGGCTGAGTACCATACTACATCCTGATTAAAAAATTAGTACTATGCAGTATCAACAGAGCACATGTTAAATGGATTAAGAACTGGCTAGCTGACAGATCTCAAAAAGTAGTTATCAATG
Organism: Gopherus flavomarginatus; assembly: GCF_025201925.1. NCBI lineage: Eukaryota > Metazoa > Chordata > Testudines > Testudinidae > Gopherus > Gopherus flavomarginatus. The sequence goes on from NC_066621.1 coordinate 87,515,741, forward strand.
GGGAATCATTGAATAGGGGTGTTTCTGGTGGGGGTCTGCAGGGATCAGAATGAGGCTCAAAACTATTCAACATTTTCATCAGTGTTTGGGACGTAAATATAAAATCACTGCTGATAAAATTTGTGTATGACACAAAGACTGGCTATCAGAGAGGTAAATAAGGAGGACCAGGCAGTCATACACTATGATCTGGATTGCTTGTTAAGCAAAGCCTCAAAGAAAATGCATTTTAATACAACCCAATGCAAAGTTATACAACTAGGAACAAAGAATGGAGGTCATACTTGCAGAATGGAGGACTGTATCCTGGAAAATAGTGACTCTGAAAAGAATTTGGGAGTCATAGTGGATGAACAAGTGAATTCTGTGGCAAAAAGGGCTAATGTGATCCTTGGTTACGTAAACATGGAAGTAGGGAGTATGAACAGAGAGGTGATTTTACCTCTGTATATGGATTGGTGAAACTGTTACTTGCATACTGTGTACAGTTCTGGTGTTCACATTTTACAAAAGATTATTAGAAACTGGAAAAGGTGAAGAAAAGAGCCACAAAAATTATTCAAGGGCTGAAGAAAATGGTTTACAGTGAGAGACTTAAGGAGCTCGATTTGTTTAGCTTATCAAAAAGAAGACTGAGAGGTGACCTGATTACTGTGTATAAGTACTTTCATAGTGACAAAATATCTAGCAATAAAGGGTTATTTAATGTAGTGGACAAAGGCATAACAAGAAGCAGTGGCTAAAAGCTGAAGCCAGAGAAATTCAAATTAGAAGTTAGACAAAAAGTTTTAACAGTGAGAGTAATTAACTATTGGAACAAATTACCAAGGAAAATGGTAGAGTCTCCATCTCTTGTTGTGTTCAAATTAAGACTGGATAACTTTCTGGAAGATGTGCTTTCACCAAACACAAGTTATGCTTTATTAAATGCATGTTACTGGTCTCAATGTAGGGGTAACAGGGTGAAAATTAATGACCTCTGACTAATGGTCCCTTCTGGCCTTAAACTGTATGAATCTTCCCACATAATTTGTGTATGAAATGCATACCTATATCCCCATTTAAAAGTTACTGAAAGTAAATCCACCCTGAGAAACCCTCCATGTTTAGAACTGATTACATAATCTGTCAGCTGGAAGGAACCTCTGTGAAGAAGTCTGTGTCATCACTCACTTCTAAAACCCTCCAAAGTCTTCTCTGGACTTCTGAAAATTGGATACAGCCAGTAGCAGCTGCAGGATGTGTGTGCCTATATTACACTATGCAGTGTAGCCGTAGCTATTTCAATCCCAGGATATTACAGAGACAAGGTAGGTGATGTAATATGTTTTTTATTGGACTAACTTCTATTGGTGAGCAGGACAAGTTTTCGAGCCACGCAGAGCTCTTCTTCAGGTCTGACATTACACTAGCAGTTTTGTCTATATCAGGGGTTAGCAACCTTTCAGAAGTGGTGTGCCAAGTCTTCATTTATTCACTCTAATTTAAGGTTTTGCATGCCAGTAATACATTTTAACCTTTTTAGAAGGTCTCTTTCTATAAGTCAATAATATATAACTAAACTATGGTTGTATGTAAAGTAAATAAGGTTTCAGAATGTTTAAGAAGCTTCATTTAAAATTAAATTAAAATGCAGAGCCTCCTGGACTGGTGGCCAGGACCCGGGCAGTGTGAGTGTCACTGAAAATCAGCTCGTGTGCCGCCTTCGGCACCTGTGCCGTAGGTTGCCTACCCCTGTGCTAGAGAGTGTAACTTCAATGAAGTTGTATTGCTTTTTGTTGTCTATTGGAGATGGACATGAAATCCTTATGGAGTGTTGAAATGCATCAAAGATAATGTTATGGGCAATATGAAGATGAAAGGGAATGCACAAGCCTTTCCCCTTAACTTCTTATTTTCATACTTTTAAGGGTTTCAGTGAAAGGAGTGAATTCTGCTGCAACCTTAACTGTTACTAAACATAGTATTTGCAGTTTTTGTTCTAGTTCTGCTGATAGCGAAATCCTTGACATGATATTGGCTAAAACTTTCATTAGGGATTGAAAATAATACTTAAGTGACCCGACCCTACCCAAAAGACCTCCACATAACTGAACCATTGGTGTGACCTTTTCAAACTGTTTTGTGAGCTTTTGAAAACAGCAGCATAGCAACCACTAGTTTATTCCTTCACATCTAATAGTTTAAGCTATTAACTCCTTGGTGGCTGGAATGGACACTTTGCAGGTCCTATTATTCCTGCACAGGGTAAAAGTGACTCCTATAGAAGTTACTCCTTTCTTTTGGGAAAAAACGAAGATCTAATACAAACTCTACTCTCCTAGAATATAGAACAAGGAGTTAAAAGGGAGGAATATAGTAGATCATCCATAGCTCCAGGCTTCTCATAAGGCTTCATAAAGGTAGGACTGTACTGAAGCAAGGAAACTCAAGTAAGTCAAGACTCTATAGACTTCAGCAAAGTTTCAGAGTCTGGAATGGGAATGTCTAACTTTATTTTCCTTCTGCCTTAACACTAGGCATTCACATTTGTGCCCTTGTCCAAACACATGCTTAACTCTGTCAGTGAAATGTGTCCCTGATTTAGATGGGGCAGATACAGGGCACTCTGCCCCTAAGATTAAACGGTCAGGATTCTGATAGCTTGAGAATGAGTCATGTGCATCTCTCAGTTTTAACAGTCAGCATCTCTGATTTCTGTATGAACAGGCTGGTAAAGGTCCTCATGTCTCATTTTAAAGGGCCAGTAACTGGTGTAGATGAGTCCGCTGAGGACTCCGTCTTTTTAGCAACTCTTACCCAGTATTGGTTGTCCTCCATCATATTTAGGGGGTTGCCACTGCACTGTGCAGTAATCTTCTCCAACATTGACTATCTTGGGAGCCTCTGGAGGATCAGGAACATCTGAAGATTGTATGAGAGAGGGAGTGTCAAAATTGTTACCCTTACCATCAGCTACGTTTATAAACATTTGTGTTTAGCATTTTTCCACATTATATATCTAAAGGATATCTGCACAGCCAAATTAAACCTATTGAGAGATCCCTCCTCCTTCATTTTGAAGACACTGTCTGTCTGTCTGTGGTATTTCTAATGCACAGATCTAGATCTGTAGCATTTAAGCACCAGATACAGTATAAGTCATTACCTCAGTCCAGACTGAGCCCTGCTCTTTGATGCTTCTAGGTTAGGTTGCTTTTACTTTAAATTATGTTTGGTTATTCATATTTCTTAATCTATACATACATAGACACATCTTTGTGAAATAGGAAATTTTAGCTGTATAGCGGTCTGTATAATCTGCCCACACCGCACCAAGGTTTTGAGAGCTACAGTCATAACATGTTTCCCCTGGCCTGCAGGGTAGGTGCAATCCTGAGACACATCATTGTTGTTCCATAATTTGGCAGGCAGAGGGAGCTGTTGCAGAGAGAGGCTGTCCATTGCTACTTCTGGGGGAATTCTACACCACTGCACATGCACAGAATTTCTGTCCCCCACAATTTTTTTTCTCTGCCGGAGAGGTGCTGCAGTTACAACTTTAACCCACCAGGGGTTGCTGTGGTGCCAGAACAAAGGGCAGCCGGCTCACCAGCCACAGCAGTCTGCAGCAGCTAGGGAGGAAGAGAGGCTGGGTCCCTCATAGACCACTGCCCATGGGGACAGGTGAGAAGGCATGGGATATGGAAGGGAACAGACAGAGCAGGAACATGAGGCTGCTGAGGAGTCACATAGTCTGGGTTGAAAAGGGCTAGTGGGGAGGACAGACTAGGGCAGGGGCTGAATGGGAGTGGGGTGCAGGGCCATGTAGGGAGGAGGTGGGGTGGCTGAGTGGGGATGCAGGGACACATGGGGACAGGGGCAGATGTGCCTGACTGAATTGGAGAGGCTGTGGGTCAGCCAGGGTCTGCATGGAGGAGGCTCCCCAACTCCTTAACAGTCTCTCCCCTGCAAAAAAAACCTGTTCCATTCTTCTGCCACCCACACCCAAGAGCCCTCTAGGTTCACTCTCAGCCTCCTTCACAGCAATTACTTCCCTCTCCCTCAGCTCCTCCATTACCTCTGACTCCCGCAAGTCTTTGCACTGCTTTTGTGGGATTCAGAAAATGCATTTCTGTATTGTAGTTTGAATGAATTATTACTCAAAAATTCTGTATTAATATGCCCAGTAAGGAATCTGTTTGTCAAAAAACATTTCCTGAATCTTTTTTGTTGTCTCTATTATTACAGACATACTTACTGACAAACGTATTTTGAAATAAAATTAACAAAATAATTGTAGCTGGTGTGATGATATTGTGTTATTTTGATAAATAAAATATGCAGAATTTTGCAGAATTTTAAAATATATGTAGAATTTTTAATTTTTCGGCGCAGAATTCCCCCAGGAGTATCGTGCCTAAATTCCACCTGTTAGGAAATGAGAAAATCTGACATGGCTCCCATTTCTTGGGTTTTCTGTGTCAGACACCATGATTGGGATAATCAGGCCTAGTTGCTGGAGCCGTGACAGTTAAGCCTAGTGGTCAAAGCCAGGGGTAAGAGCTGGAATGAGGAGTCCAAAGTGGGGTTGAAGCAAGGCTGAACAGGACGTGAGCAAGAGCAGGATTAGGAAAAGGGCTGAAGCAAGAGCAAGGCTGGAGAGGCTAAGGCTTGGGGAGTCGGTTACCATTGTCAGGCAGGAGAGAGTTCCAAGTCCTGGAATAATGTTGAGCTGACTGAATTACTGTTCCTCCTGTGGGGTTTATATACCTGCCCAATACAAGAGTGACTTACCACCTTACATTACTGTGCCCCCCCACCCCCCGAGGGCACCTCCCTAATGCCTTTGGACCCAACTTGTCTGGGTGCAATTGATAGAATTCATGAAGCACATCGGGTGCATGTGTGTTACAGGCTGGTTCCTGTGAATGATTAGCTGGGCCATTTCCTTCCAGTCCTTAGAGGAGCGTAGAGGCTAGGTTCTGTCTCACCTCATATTCTTCCTGTTCCTGAATCGAGATTGGGAGCTGAAGTGGTTGTGTGTATCTAGGAAAGAAGTTATTCACATACTTTTAACAAGAAAACATGGAATACTGGATATCTTCATGGTACACAGTAGCTGGAGCTTGAAGGTCACCAGGTTAATCTGTTGAATGATCTGGAATGAGCCAAGATAACAGTAGTTTAATTTCCTTGAGGGTCGTGAGGTGTCGAAGTGCTGAGCTGAGATCCATATCCTGTAGATGAATGTCAGTGTATTGTTTGTAGTCCTCTTTGGCTGAGTTTGTGTGATTTTAATTCCTCTTGAATGCAGTGGAGATGTTCAGCCAAATTGGAGGCCACAGGGTCATGGGAGGCTGGCCGAACAGATGAATGAAATCAGGGCTGGAAGCAATAATTGAAATAGAAGGGACTTTGGCAGGTTGATTTGTGATCGGAGTTATTGTAAGCAAACTTGGCAAAAGGCAAGAGCCTGATCCAATCATGTTGATGAAGCAGTGAAGACATTTGTCTAGAATTTTTCTAGAAATTATCCGTTCTGTTTGTCCATCCATCTGGGGGTGGTAGGCAGAGGAAATGTGTAGGGTGACTTCCAGGAGTTTGAACAATTCTCTCAAAAAATGAGAGACAAATTGTGGCCCACAATTCCATGTAATGTCAATTGGTAACCCATGGAGCTTGAAGATGTGGTTGAAAAATAAGTGAGCCATTGCTTGTGCAGTGGGGATCTTCTGACAAGGCAAAAAGTGCACCATTTTGGTGTGGACGTTGATGATGATCACTATAGCTGTGCAGCCCTGAGAAGTGGGGCAGTCAGTGATTAAATCTATTTATTGATTTAACCTCAACCCCTTCCTGCTTCTCCATGTGGGCACAAATGATACTGCCAAGAATGACTTTGAGCAGGTCACTGCAGACGATGTGGCTCTGGGAAGAAGGATAAAGGAATTTGAGACGCAAGTCGTGTTCTCGTCCATCCTCCCTGTTGAAGGAAAAGGCCCAGGTAGGGACCATCAAATTGTGGAGGTAAATGCGTGATTGTGCAGGTGGTGTCGGAGAGAAGGCTTTGGATTCTTCGACCATGGGATGTTGTTCCAGGAAGGATTGCTAGGAAGAGATGGTATCCACCTAACAAAGAGAGGGAAGAACATCTCTGCAGGCATGCTTGCTAACCTAGTGAGGAGGGCTTTAAATTAGGTTTGCCAGGGGATGGTGTCCTAAGCCCTGAGGTAAGTGTGGAAGTGGGATACCAGGAGGCAGGGCTGTCTCTTGTTTTTTTTGCCGCCCCAAGCAAAAAAAAAACAAACAAAAAACGTGGAGTGCCACCGCCGAAGCAAAGGTGCTGCCCCAAAGGGCTGGAATGCTGCCCCTTCAGAAGTGCTTCCCCAAGCACATGCTTGGGACGCTGGTGCCTAGAGCCGGCCCTGGCAGGAGGAAACACAAGGAGGAGGGTGCACCGGGGGAAGCCTCCTGATTCATACTGAGAAAGTAGGGCAATCGGCTAGTTCTCATAGGTGCCTGTACATGAACACAAGAAGCCTGGAAAACAAACAGGAAGAATTGGAAGTCCTGGCTCAGTCAAGGAACTGTGATATGATTGCAATAACAGAGACTTGGTGGGGTAACTCACATGACTGGAGCACTATCGTGGATGGGTATACACTTCAGGAAGGACAGGTGTGGGGGAAACGGTGGAGGAGTTGCACTGTGTGTAAGGGAGCAGTATGATTGCTCAGAGCTCCAGTATGAAACTGGAGAGAAGCCTGTTGAGAGTTTTTGGGTTAAGTTTAGAGGTGAGAGCAATGAGGGTGATGTCGTGGTGGGTGTCAGCTATAGACCACCAGATGAGAAAGATGAGGTAGACGAGGCTTTCTTTGGACAACTAACAGAAGTTTCCAGATCACAGACCCTGGTTCTCAGGGGGGACTTCAATCAGCCTGACATCTGCTGAGAGAGCAATGCAGCAATGCACAGACAATCCAGGAAGTTTTTGGAGAGTGCTGCGGACAACTTCCTGGTGCAAGTGCTGGAGGAACCAACTAGGGGCTGTGCTCCTCTTGACCTGCTGCTCACAAACAGGGAAGAATTGGTAGGAGAAATAGAAGTGGGTGGCAACCTGGGCAGCAGTGACCATGAGGTGGTCGAGTTCAGGATCCTGACAAAAGGAAGAAAGGAGAGCTGCAGAATACAGACTCTGAACTTCAGAAAAGCAGACTTTGACTCCCACAGGGAACTGATGGGCAGTATCCCCTGAGAGGCTAATATGAGAGGGAAAGGAGTCCAGGAGAGCTGGCTGTATTTTAAAGAAGCCTTTTTGAGGGCGCAGAAACAAACCATCCCGATGTGCAGAGAGAATAGGAAGTATGACAGGTGACCATCTTGGCTTAACAGAGAAATCTTCGGTGAGCTTAAACACAAAAAGGAGGCTTACAAGAAGTGGAAACTTGGACAGATGACCAGAAAGGAGTATAAAAATATTGCTTGAACTTGCAGGGGTGTAATCAGGAAGGCCAAAGCATAATTGGAGATGCAGCTAGCAAGGGATGTGAAGGGTAACAAGAAGGGTTTCTACAGGTATGTTAGCAACAAGAGGAAGGTCAGAGAAAGTATGGGACTCTTACTGAATGGGGGAGGCAACTTAGTGAAAATGATTTGGAAAAAGCTGAAGTACACAATGCTTTTTTTGCCTCAGTCTTCATAGACAAGGTCAGCTCCCAGACTGCTGGACTGAGCAACACAGTATGGGGAGGAGGTGAGCAGCCCTTAGTGGTGAAAGAACAGGTTAAGGACTATTTAGAAAAGCTGGACATGCACAAGTCCATGGGTCCAGCTCTAATGCTGAGGGAATTGGTGGCTGTGATTGCAGAGCCATTGGCCATTATCTTTGAAAACTTGTGGTGATTGGGGGAGGTTCCAGATGACTGGAAAAACGCTAATGTAGTGCCCATCTTTAAAAAAGGGAAGAAGGGGAATCCGGGGAACTACAGACCAGACAGCCTCACCTCAGTCCCTGGAAAAATCATGGAGCAGGTCCTTAAGGAATCCGTTTTGAAGCACTTGGAGGAGAGGACGTTGAACAGGAACAGTCAACATGGATTTACCAAAGGCAAGTCGTGCCTGACCAATCTGAATGCCTTCTATGATGAGATAACTGGCTTTGTGAATATGGAGAAAGCATTGAACAGAGGTGATATATTGTGACTTAAGCAAAGCTTTTGATACAGTCTCCCACAGTATTCTTGTCAGCAAGTTAAAGAAGTATGGATTGGACTATATGGTGGATAGAAAGCTGTTTAGATCATCGGGCTCAACAGGTAGTGATCAACGACTCAATGTCTAGTTGGCAGCTGATATCAAGCAGAGTGCTGCAGGTGTTGGTCCTGGGGCCAGTTTTGTTCAACATCTTAATTAGTGATCTGGATGATGAGATGGGTTGCACCCTCAGAAAGTTCGCAGATGATACTGAGTTTGGGGAAGAGGTAGATATGCTGGAGGGTAGGGCTAGGGTCCAGAGTAACCTAGGCAAATTGAAGGACTGGGCCAAAAGAAATCTGATGAGGTTCAACAAGGACAAGTGCAGAGTCCTGCACTTAAGAGGGAAGAATCCCATGTGCTGCTACAGGCTGGGGACTGACTGGCTAAACGACAGGTCTGCAAAAAAGGACCTGGGGATTACAGTGGACGAGAAGCTGGATATGAGTCAATAGTGTGCCCTTGTTGCCAAGAAGGCAAACAGGATATTGGGCTTCATTAGAAGGAGCATTGCCAGCAGATCGAGAGAGGTGATTATTCCCCTCTATTTGGCACAGGAGAGGCTACATCTGGAGTAATGCATCCAGTTTTTGGCCCCCCCATCATAGAAAGGATGTGGACAAATTGGAGAGAGTTGAGTGGAGGGCAATGAAAATGATTAGGAGGTTGGGGCACACGACTTATAAGGAGGGGCTGAGGGAACTGGGCTTATTTTGTCTGCATAAGAGAAAAGTGTGAGGGGAATTTGATAGTAGCCTTCAACTACATGAAGAGAGGTTCCAAAGAGGAGGAAGTTAGTATGTTCTCAGTGGTGGCAGATAACAGAACAAGGAGGAGTGGTCTCAAGTTGCAGTGGGGAAGGCCTAGGTTGAATATTAGGAAAAACGATTTCACTAGGAGGGTGGTGAAGCACTGGAATAGGTTATGTAGAGAAGTGGTGGAATCTCCATCCTTAGGGGTTTTTAAGGCCTGGCTTGACAAAGCCCTGGCTAGGATGATTTAGTTGGTGTTGGTCCTACTTTGAGCAGGGTGTTGGACTAGATGACTTCTGAGGTCTCTTCCAACCTTAATCTTCTATGATTCTATGATATCAAGGCCCCAGGTGGAGATAGGTGGAAGTGGGATCAGGACACCCAGAGGCTTGGCAGGGGGATCTTCATCCAGTTGCATGTCTCACAGGAAGCTTTGATGGAGGAGAATAGTTTTGGCCACCAAAAATTGCGAGAAATCATCTTCTTTGTCTTCCAGTACCCAAAGTAGCCTGCCAGCAGGGAATTGTGGTGTAGCCAGAGTACAGCTGGATGGGGTGATCCAGGCAATCCTTGAACCAGAGTAACTTGTTTTTGGCTGACATCTATTTAACTGAAAGCAGATCACTGACCAGTGAGGACTTTACAAGGCTAAAAGATCAATGTTGGAGCACATTCACAAAATGGCAGGGCTTTCAATATAGTGGCTGGTTCGAGAGTGTTATCCCCTTTATCAAGGTACCCCCCCCTTGCAGGATAATGCACTAAGTTCACTATTTCAGGTTCTGGGCCAGTAGATCAAGGTAAAGTTAAATCTAGTAAGAAAGAGGGACCAACATATTTGACATAGGTTGCAGGCTGTGGCATTCAGAGATGTTTTATAATCTGTGAACACGTTGACTGGAAAGCACGCACCTTCTGGATGGTGGTGCCACTCCTGAAGTGCAGCCTTGATGGCCAGTAATTCCTTATTGTGCATTTGGTAATTTTGTTCCTCAGGTGTCTATTTCCTAGAATAAAAGGCACAAATGTGGAGGTCATTTGAGGACCACATCACAGAGATAATACTACCCTGATTGCGTAACTGGAAGCATCTGTTTCAACAACAAAAAGGTTTAGATGCATCTTGGTGTACTAAGACGGGCAGAAGTAAATGCTTTCATCAGCCAATCAAAAGCCAGTTGGACTTCTGGTGTCCTGTTGAAAGCGGAGTTCTTCTGTAGCAGCTGGGTAATTGGGAACACCATTTTTGAGAACCCTTGGATGAATTATCTGTAGAAGCTGGTGAATCCTAGAAAGCATCAGATATCACAAATGCTCTTGGCAGTTGCCCAAGTCAAAATTGCAGAAACCTTTTCGGGATCCATACTTATTCCGCTGAGAGAGATGGTATAACCCAAGATGTCCACAGCAGTGCAATCAAATTCACATTTCTCAGGCTTCCTATATAGGCCATTTGCTCAAAGACATTCAAGTACCACCTGGTCATGCTGGTGATGCACGATTTGATTTTCTAGATGGATTATGATAAACTGGTTCAGAACCTCCCTGAAGATATCATTAATCAAATGCTGGAACATGGCAGAGATGTTACAGAGACCAAAAGGCATCATGAAGTACTCAAAAAACCCATACTAAGTACAAAAGTCTTTTTTCCATTCATTTCCCTCTCGGATGTAGACCATGTGATAGGCGCTTTAGTGGAAATTTTTGCTGAGCTGACCCTTTCTATTTCTTTGTTGATCAATGAATGACAAGGGATATTTATTTTTGATGGTTATATTGTTCAGTGTTCGATAGTATATGCAGAGGTGCAGGGTGCCATCAATTTTTTGACAAAACAGGATTGGGGCCACAGTGTGGGACACAGACGGATAAAATTCTTTGCCAGATTTTCATCGAGATACTCCCATAGGAACCTGAGTTCAGATTTTGATTGGATAAATTTTGCATATAGGGGATTTTGGCCCCTAGCTGGAGGTCTATGGGGCAGTCATAGGACCTATGCGGGAGCAGAGCATCAGTATTATTTTTATCAAATACATCTGCAAGGTCCTTGCATTTCACAAGGATTGGTGAGTTATCCTAATTCAGAGCCTGCTGTGTGCAGAAAATGGTGGCCTTGCCCAGATTACATCTAGGGTCTTCAAAACCAGATTGGACCAGGCCCTGATGTAGACAGATTCAGACTGAACTTCTTGTGCTCTCCAAGAAATGCTCATATCGTGGAGGGAGAGCCAGGGGATGCCAGGCATGACTAGGAAGTGAGGTTAGTTAGTATGTGTAATACAATCGCTGCATGTATGTTATCTTACCTTATTTAAGAACAGAAATTAATAATATAAAGAACCTATCCCTTTTGTAAATCCTATCTTAATATTTGTCCTGATGACCTCATACAGCAATGAACTACAAAGGTTTATAATACGGCATGCAAAAAACATTTCCTTTTATCACTTATAAATTTGTTCAGTTTGCCCTTGTTCTGATAATGCAGGCCAGGATATAAAGAAGGAGCTAATTGATTTTCACAACACCCATCATAATCTAGAGTACTTCAGTCAAACTCCCCTCTAGCTCTTCTCCTTTGTAGGCTAAATATTTCCACTCCTTTTTAATATCTTATATCATATGTACATATCCCTTCATTCCATTAATTGTTTACCATACATATAATAAAGTCGTTTCTGTTAGAAAACTCACACAACAAAATGGCAAAAAGTGATTTCATTCTATAGACATATCAACCCCACTGAGAGAAGAGACTGGATCACTGACATTCAGAAATGTAGGGAAATGGAAGGGAAGGATATTCATATAACCTAATTTTTATGATTAGGAATGATTTTTTCTCCTCCCAGATGGGGAATACAAGGGAAGCTACTTAGAAAAACATTTCTGTCAAGTTTTATGAAACATATTCCTCCCATATGGTCATTTTTCACCTCTTTGAACTCACAGTCAGAGCTGTTCTTAGGTTTACAGAAATGGGAGTGGGTCCGTCCCACTGAACTCAAGAGTTTTTCAGAGACTAGTTATTCCTGTCCATCACTTACCAATAACCTTTACTGTGATATCAGCCTTATCTTCTCCTGCTGGGTTCTTTACTGTAACTCTATAAACCCCCTCATCTGGCTTCTCTGCTCCTTCAATGATGAAGATACAGTGGTCTTCATGCATCTCTACACGAACTCTACCTTCAGTTTCAGAGAGAAGCTGTGGGTATTGAAAACAGCAAGTGGTCATTTGTATCTAGGTGGAAACAGGAGAGCCTAGTGCTGTGTCTGAATGCAGGGAACAGGGATTTGCATAAACATGCTGAGCCTGCAGCAACGTGTAAGTCTTTCTGACACCGACCATTACCAGTATCACTGAAAGGCTATCAGTGAAGTTTTATTCTATTTTAAGGTTCTATTTTGTAGGAACAACAGGACATCAGTGGGCAGCCACCAATAGCTCAGACCATTCTCCTTTGTGGAGAAATTGGTTTTTAAAGCTCTGTAAGCACCATGGGTAGTTAAAAAGACCCTATTGCATAACTCAAACTTGTGACTTGGGGATTATCCTCTGCTCCTCTCTCTCCCTTGGCCCACACATTTTGTCTGTGTCCAAATCTTGTTGCTTCTTCCTCCTTGACATTTCTAAGATCTGAACTTTTGACCTTTTGTTTTTATCCACAACACTAAAACTCGTGTCAGGGCCCTCATCTTCCATTTTTATTACTGCCACCTCATCCTCAGGGCTCTTGGATGCCCACATCATCTCCCCCTCCGCACACAAACACTTAATTAAAAATACTTTGAGCATTTGCCTGTTCTCCCATTTTGTTTTTTTTGGCTTAGGGAAAAGGGGGGAAATCAGCACTGATCTGTCTAAGTGTAACATCACCACTTTGTTATATCCTTTTCCTGTGTCACATCCTTGTATTTTTAGACTCTATGCTCCTTTGGACAGGGACTGTCCATGACCTATATGTATGTATAGCGCCTCGAACAATGGGGTCCCAATCTTGACCCAGACCTCTGAGTTCTAATGTAATACAAATAGCAAAATAATTCTTCTGACTGACTACCACACATATTCCAATGTAACAAAAATTTATGCAGGATAAAAGGGACTTAATGTGTAAACAGGTAATCTCATGATCTTGTAGTGCATCCTTCACATTCCCATCACTTTACCTGTTGTCATCTCTCCTTGCATCCAACTAATCTCTTCCCCTAGATATCTTTAGTAAGACTCAAAAAGGAGTTGGGTATCCAGAGTTACGTAGAACAGAATTTAAAAAAAATATTTAGAAGTGTTGTAAACCCTCATGCTTCAGGGCAAAAGTCCATCACTAAACAGTGGTGGTTAGGAAGAAACTTGCCCTAAAGACATATTCCATAAGTGTCCACTAAGGGGTTTCTTGTGCCTCCCTCTGAAGCATCTGATAATTGCCACTGTGAGGCAGGGCACTGTCCTAGATGGACGGTGGTCTGATCCATTATGTTAATGCCTATGTTCGTATATACTCTAAATTTTAAGCTCCTCTAAGCAGGACCATTTATCTGTAAATACACCAGATATATTTATGGGTTTGTATAAATAGTAAGGAACTTACCTTGCTCTCATTACTTAAATCACTGCTGGAGTCTGGGGAATCCATGGAATCAGCATTGCTTAGCACATTGCAGCTATTCTAGATGAGCAAAGAAATACATGAAAGATAATGGAGCAAATAATCAAGCAATCTGTTTGCAAACACCTAGAAGATAGTAAGGGGATAAGTAACAGTCAACATGGATTTGTCAAGAACAAATAATGTCAAACCAACCTAATTTAACAGGTAACAAGCCTTGTGGATACAGGGGAAGCAGTAGATATGGTATATCTTGACTGTAGTAAGGCTTTTGATATTGTCTCGCATTACCATCTCATAAGCAAACTAGGGAAATGCAACCTAGATGGAGCTACTATAAGGTGTGTGCATAACTGGTTGGAAAACTGTTCCCAGAGAGTAGTTTATCAGTAGTTCACGGTTAAGCTGAAAGAGCTTATTGAGCAGGGTCCCTCAGGGATAGGTCCTGGGTCCAGTTCTGCTCAGTATCTTCATAAGTGATTTAGATAATGGTTATAGAATACACTTATAAAGTTTGTGGACAATACCAATACTGGAAGGGATTGCAAGTGTTTTGGAGAATAGGATTAAAATTCAAAATTATCTGGACAAACTAGAGAAATGGTATGAAGTAAATAGGATGAAATTGAATAAGAACAAATGCAAAGTACTCCACTTAGCAAGGAACATTCTATTGCACAAATACAAAATGGGAAATGACTGCCTAGGGAAGGAGTACTGTGGAAAGGGATCTGCAGCTGATTGTGGATCACAAGCTAAATATGAGTCAACAATATAACAATGTTGCAAAAAAACAAACATCATTCTGGGATGTATTAGCAGGGAGTGTTTTAAGCAAAACACGAGACGTAATTCTTCCACTCTACTCCACGCTGATTAGGCCTCAGCTGGAGAATTGTATCCAGTTCTGGGCACCACATTTCAGGAAAGATGATGACAAACTGGAGAAAATCCAAAGGAGACCAACAAAAATGATTAAAAGTTTAGAAAACATGACTATGAAGAATGATTGAAAAAATTGGGTTTAGTCTGAGGTGGGACAGGATAACAGTTTTCAAATACATTAAAAGGTTGTTACAAGGAGGAGGTTGAAAATATGTTCTTGTTAACCTCTGAGGATAGGACAAGAAGCAATGGGCTTTAATTGCAGCAAGGGCAGTGTAGGTTGGACATTAGGAAAAACTTTCAGTTAAGCACCGGAACAAATTGCCCAGGGAGGTTGTGGATGTGGAATCTCCATCACTGGAGGTTTTTAAGAACAGGGGAGGCAAACACCTGCCAGAAATGGTCTAGTTATTACGTTGTCCTGCCTTGAGTGCAGGGGACTGGACTAGATGACCTATTTAGGTCCCTTCCAGTCCTACCCTTCTATGATTGTATGAAGAGTCAGAAAGATCTCATTGAGCAGAGTTGGTCAAGCTGTATCTGAGACACAGAGGAGAAGGATCTATGCAGAGTATGTTGGCTGCTTGGCATAGGAGATGTGACAAAAATGAAGAACAGAATGAATGAATAAAAATGGGAAGGAAATTAACTGATTAAAAAAAAAACAGAATTGTCAATGCATTCCCAGAGTGAGATAGAATTAAAGGAAGCATCAGCAAGACCAGTTTCATAGCCTCATGAACAAAGATTTATGAGATCCCTGCATCAATGCCCCAGATAGATGTGATTCAGTCACTGTCCCATGAAAGTAGTAGGTTAGTGGGCTTATATATTTCTGCAAAACAGAGAATATTCTTTCTGTATCAGTGGGGTATTCGGTTTATGAACATATTTTATGGAAAGGAATAAATTCATCCCTTTAACGCCAGCCAAACTAGATAATCTGAAGTTATGCTACTGCCCTTTTTAAATTCCTCCACTGGTCCCCATGCTTCTGTAGTGGGGTGGACACCTGCTCCTGCCCTGAAGGGCTTAAAACAGCCAGGAAGAGGGCTGTGGCAGGGAAAAGCTCAGCTAATAGAGGAAGTAGCCACAGCTGGGCCATGCCCCAGTCAGGCCCAGCTGGTCCCTACAAGAGGCTGTGAGCCAGAGGCCCAGAAGAACTCTATCTCTCTGCATTCAGAGAGAGACGGGCCTGGCTGCAGGGAGCTAGAGACAGGGTACCTGAGTGGAGCAGGGCTGGGGAAAGGCTGAGGAGCTGGGGAGCTCCAGCCTGGAAAGCCCCAGGCTGTGGCCTAGCACAAGGCCATAGGTACTGGGGGTTGCAGAGGGCAGCCCAGGGGTAGGCCAAGGCAGCAGGTCCAAACCCAACCTTGTCAGTGATGAGTAGGCTGATACTGCAGCCTGCCCCAGAGTGTGAGGGCTAGACGATGACTGGCAGTAGCCTTATCCTGAGGTGAGGTGGGGATAGTGAGTGGGGGTTCCCCAGGGAGGGGAGACCCCAAGACTGAGGGGATTACTGCTAGGGAGCAGCACCCCAGGTACAAGGGCACTGGGTCTGGGAAGGACAGGGGGGGCCAGAGGACAGGTGGATCAACAGCCTACAGAGGGTGCTCCGGAGCTGGAACAAGCTAATTCCTGGAAGTCACCAGCAGGAGGTGCTGCAGGGGTGAGTCCACACGTCTACAGCTTCCTTTGCATAAAGTTCAGTTTCTTGTCCTTCACGATCTTCCTTACTTATCTACTCATGTCTTATATCTCAGCCAAAGTTCCCTGCTGCAGCTGCTTTACTCTGTTCTTGCAAAAAGTAAGCAAACTTTTTGGGTAATCCCTCCCAGAAGATTTTCTTCCACAAACTCATTTGGCTTGAGGGGGGAGGGTGGGACTACATGGGCTCTTCCGTTCTCAGGGAAGAAACGGGACCTCTTTTTCCATTCTGGGGGAAGGAGTAAGACTGGTTTGGGTCTTAACTTCCTTTATGGGATAATATTAATTTTAATTTTAAATAATAATGAAGTCTGCATATGTTTTTAGAGGCAAACTTCTTCTAGGAACTGTTTTTTGGACCTCTTTGTGGACTGATGATCAGAAGATAATATTTCAGAAGATTGAATTCCCTCTCCATCTTGTCACTGAACGAAATTTCCTAATTCTGGGTTACAAAGTAAAACATTATGATTTGTTTAGGAGTGGGTGCTGGGAATTAGTCTCTACTGCATTCATGACTGCCACAAGAAGTCAGCCTTTTGCTATCAACAAAAAAAAAGAACATTTATCTGGCAGTAAGAAGTAGCATTTCATTCTTAAAGAAGAGAGACTGAAAAGTCTAAAAAGTTCAGCAAATACCATAAAAGGAGTAAGTACCATTGACTGCAGTATTACTTTATACTCCTCTCTTTTGGCCTCCTACAATTGCTGCAACAACCAGGTAAAATAGGAGTTATCCTTTAAATTCACGAAGTCTAAATTGGCAGAATGCCCAACAGACCTATCTGCTGGTGTAGATGAGCCTACTGCTTCTTAGACATTCAGTAGGATGTTGAAAGTACCATTTGTTCACAAACTGACCAAAAGAACTTGGGATGAGAAAGGAGAGACTGTAGAACATTTCCTTCCTGTGAGGCAGGGGCGGTGGGGAGGGCTGATGACCGTGGCTTACTTGTTTCCTGTGAGAAGCCCTCTTCCTAGGCAAGCAGATACTATGCTGATGTGCAATAGAGAAAGAAGGGCAGAAAGGCTACCATACATATCTACTTTCTTCCTTTTGTTTTCCCCGTGCTGAAAATAAACACTTCAGAAAAAGAACACTGTTCAAGAAGGCTACAGCAAAATCAACTCAATCACCAGGTGCTGCCTAGCTGCTGTTTTAGAAATTTCTTTGTTTAGAAACTCTACATTTGGAGGGATATGGAAAAGTTTTTTAGGTACGAATTGGGAAATTCAAATCATATATGAAAAAGAGAAGAAATTCCTTGGTATGACCTCTTTGCCTTAGCCACATTTTCAGACTACACATTACCTTGTTTACTTTCTGCCAGATGACAGTGGGTATTGGATCTCCAGATATGGGAACGTCCAGTCTAAGTTTGTTCCCAGCCACCACAACAATAGTGTCAGGGGCTGCTTGACCCATGAAGTCCAGATGGATTTTGGGGGGTTCTGTAACGAAAGTGGAGAAAATCAAATATTTTTCAACATGGTTTGAATGTTTTGCAGGAAAAGGGAGGCATTTCTCAGATGTTATGTTAAAAATTGAAGAGGTTCTGCTACTGAAAAGCATGCAAGACGACTTGTTCAGATGTTACTCACATGATCCAATAATGAACATTGTTTTTACCTTGTCTTGGCACAAAATCAATCTTGATCTCTGGAAAGGGGAAAAAAATGGATCTGAAAATAGCTATATTTTGTGTAATCCGCAGACCAAACATAACTTATTGGAAACTAGCTTGGTAAAACAAGAAGAAAATAATACAGAAAATAAAATAGGGCTGTGTCTTGCAAAGGCTTTTTCAAATGAATAACTTTGCTCCCATGTGTAATCCTCTTGGCAGTGATTTAAAGCCCCAATCCTGCAAACACACACATACTTAACTTTACTTGTGCGTAGACCTGTAGAAGTCTGTGGGCTACGTGCATAAGTAAATGTAACCCCATGAATAAGTTTTTGCAGGATCAAAGCTATAGTCTGTGTTTGCAGGATCAGGCCCATATAAAATGACAAATAAACAATGTAGAAAAATAAAAATAGAAAATAAGCAACTTTTAAAAAAAGTTTAGAAAATGTTTAGGATAAAAACAAACAAAATAATAGCAATAGTACATGCAAGGGTTAAAATTACGTAGCGATTGTAACTAAGCAATGGTTGAAAGAGAAACTAAGAGTGGCAATGCACAGTTTGAAACTATTTTACATGTATATTAAATGTGCCAGTCCTCAACCTAATTGCTTTGTTTGTTCATTTCTATCTCTTTCCCTCTTTGTGCTTTATCCTTTAGTTCTCAACCCAGGAAACACTTTGCATGAGTAACTTTACTTGCACAAGTCATCTAATTGTGCTGTGTCATTACCTCCCAGTGCTCCCCATCAGTACTTGGCCCAAGCCAGGGAAGATAAATGATCCAATCAGTAGACCAAATTTGGTGATGAATCCTGGTCACATGCCACCTGAAGCACTTTGCACATACATTAAGAAGAAAACCTCCCAGCATAACCCACATGGAAAGGTGATCTGGGGGTGGAAATATTTCAGGGGAGGGAAGGAAATATCTCCCCGCACCCGTGTTTAGGTGGGATTCCCCCCTCACACAGAAGAGGTTGCAGGTCTTGCTCCAAACCTGATGGATCCTAGTGGGGTCTGTTGAAGGCCAGAGCCATCTGCTTGGAGGCCCTGTGTCTTCACACTGGCTTCAGTTCTTTCTCACCCCCGTCTATATTGAAGCCACACTGCTAGGGTCTTCCCTGGCTAGAGTCTTATGGGATCCCCAGGCTTATGAGATACCTCAGTTGAACCCTACTGAAAAACATAATACAGCATTGGACTGTATTAACATTTTCGAGAAATCTCTGTAAGATCTGATGGGCTGCCCAGACTCCACTCCCTCTCCCAGTATAAACCCTGGATGCACAGAGAGGCCTTTCTGGAGGTCTGGTGAAAGGAAGGACAGTGCAGTGGAGGAAACTACCCCCAACTCCTGTCCATACAGCAGTGGTTCTCAACCAGGGGTACGTGTACCCCTTGGGGTATGGAGAGGTCTTCCAGGGGCACATCAACTCATCTAGATATTTGCCTAGTTTTACAACAGGCTACATAAAAAGCACAAGTGAAGTCAGTACAAACTAAAATTTCATAAAGACAGTGACGGGTTTATACTGCTCTGTAGACTATACCTTGAAATATAAGTACAATATTTATAATCGAAATGATTTATTTTATAATTAAAATAAAATCCTGCGGGGGGATATGCTTGCTCTATATAAATATATCAGGGGGGTTAATGTTAAGGAGGGAGAGGAATTATTTAAGTTTAGTTCTAATGTAGGCACGAGGACGAATGGGTACAAACTGGATATTAGGAAGTTTAGACTTGAAATTAGACGAAGATTTCTAACTATTAGGGGAGTGAAGTTTTGGAACAGCCTTCCGAGGGAAGTAGTGGGGGCAAAAGACTTATCTGGCTTCAAGACTAAGCTGGATAAGTATATGGAGGGGATGTTATGATAGGATAGTTTAATTTGGGCAATTGATCTTGGATTATCGCCAGATAAGTCTGCTCACTGGTCTGCGGGGAGATGTTGGATGGGATGGGAACTGAGTTACTGCAGAGAATTCCTTCTTGGGTGCTGGCTGGTGAGTCTTGCCCACATGCTCAGGGTTTAGCTGATCGCCATATTTGGGGTCGGGAAGGAATTTTCCTCCAGGGCGGATTGGCAGGGGCCCTGGAGGTTTTTTCGCCTTCCTCTGCAGCGTGGGGCATGGGTTGCTTGCTGGTGGATTCTCTGCAGTTTGAGGTCTTCAAACCAGTTTTGAGGATTTCAATAACTCAGTCCTGGATTAGGGGTTGTATAAAAGTGGATGGGTAGAGTTCTGTGGCCTGCCTTGTGCAGGAGGTCAGACTAGATGATCATATTGGTCCCTTCTGACCTATGAGTCTATGAGTCTATATGGTAAAAATGAGAAAGTAAGCAATTTTTCAATAATAGTGTGCTGCGACACTTATGTATTTTTATGTCTGATTTAGTAAGCAAGTAGTTTTTAAGTGAGATGAAACTTTGAGGGTATGCAAGACAAATCAGACTCCTGGAAGGGGTACAGTAGCCTGAAAAGACTGAGAGCCACTGCTATAAAAGATCTATGTGCAAGGCTTCCTCCATGTGCAAGGATCTAAATGAGGTGATCCAGGTCACTGACATCTGTAGGATTACTCACATGAATAGTTATTTATATATGTAAATGTTTGCAGGATTGGGCCTTAGACTGTCAGCTCTTTTGGGCAGAGGCCATCTCTTCCTATGTATTAAAGTGCCTAGCATACGGTGAGCTCTACAATACAAATAATAATGATGATGCACTATCACAGAGAGAATTTACATGTACCATGTTCATACATCAGGAAGGGAAATCTCCATACAGCTTCCTGGTGTAATCAATTAAATGATTTGGTCCCACAGCTCCCTGTAGTCCTTATATATGGATAATTCCTTCTTTGGAAGGCCCGTGGTATTCCTATTACATATTAGAACCAAATTCCACAACACTCACCCAAAAATCTGAGTTTGGCAGAAAGGTTGTAAGCAAATCCTTCAGGGACAAAAGAATAGTCAGCCTCATCTTCTGAGGTTACATCATCAATAGTTAGCTTATGGATTCTGAAAAATATACACAAGCATGTGACTCTCTTAACTTTAGTCAGGAGGTACACTGCTACAGAGAGTGAGTGCATTCAGGCTGTAGCACACTGCAAGCAATTAATAACTTTCCCAGTATCAAAACAACATGCTAGAGCAAACAGAACCAGTTTTCTCTCAAGTGTATTGTAGACTCAAGCAACATTATGGCAAAGAAAGTGCAGGCTTGTTCATCATCCCCCTCCTTATAAACTCAGCAGACAGCACATTAAAACAATCCTTTGGCAGCCTTAGTAATTTAGGCAATGTAGAAAATTTTACTCATCTTAATGTGTGTGTGTATATGAGTATATACTATATATATATATATAATTATAAACTGTAGTAAATTAACACAAACAGATTTTCTTCTCAGTACTGGTATCTGTCTATCCTTTTCTAATGTATCAGTCTGTTTGATTATGTTTATTCTAAAGTGACCATCAGTGTGGTCTCTCGGCAATTTAAATCCCCCCAAAAATGAAAGGCAGAGTAAAGGCTGAGAATCTGGGCTGATGCTCCATTGTACAGTTATAGACCAACATACTATACGCACACCTGCAGAATTACATACATGCCAGTACTGTACATGTGGTGCACACACCCAGGCAGCTCATAGAAGAGAGGAATTGGCTACATGTTCATTGTGCTGAGGAAGGTTCCAACTGCCTCCCATTAGCTGGGTTATATTCATTTCCTCATCACTATCCAGAGAGGACTTTAGTGTCATACCTAATCCTGTCCAAGCTTTCTGAAGCAGGACTCACCTGCCAATATGAGAGATCTTTATCCTCTCATCTGGGATCACCTCCTTCCCATTTTTCAACCAGATTCCTTTCACATTCTCATCGGAGACTTCGCACTTGAAGACTGCCTGGTCCCGTGCCCTCACTGTCAGGTCTGCGATACTCTGGTACACTTCCAGCTTCTTCTCTAGGGTTGTGAGTTGTGGAAGGAAGCAACACAAACATCAACAGGTCAAAGATTGGTTTGTACAGTAAAATATTTATGTTGTTTTTAAAGAAGAGAAGGAGCCAGGGCTGAGGATGCTGTTTGTTGAAAGGTGAAATGTGAAGAGAAATCAACAGTATGCAGGATTTAACAGGACTGGTAGCCAGGCACCTGTTGCAGTCAGGATATCTATTACATCCAGCACACAAACCTAACAATCTTCTGTCTCCTTGAGGCCTCTGTGGTCATTTCCCCAGCTACGGTTTAATTTTACTCCAGGCATAAGGACTAACTCACCTTCTTGTCCCATTATGGAGAAGGTTACCTTCAGCCCTCTTGCACATTTCAACCTCCTTGATTATCTAGCATTGCCTGTAATTTACTGTGACGTTCCCCTGGTGTTATCTGGGCCAGTGATCTGCTAGGTCACTCCAATCCTTGACTCTGGGAGCCATCCTTACCCTGCTCTGCTGTGAGAACCCCCACTCCTGGGTTGTTCACACACAGCCTCTGGCATGTAAGCTGCTCCTTGGATTGTGCAACTGAATGATACTAGCCAATATCTCTGGTCCCAGACACAACCCTAGGAACCTCCATCTTGCAGTGTCCAGTTATGCCCACTGGACTCTGCAAGCTTATATAAATTCATCAGTTTAACAAAGAAATTGATATGTACCACGCTTGTTATCTCAAGGGGAGTCTCTGACACGCTTCAAACCAAACGCACTGCTTCAGGTAGAATAAAATCTATCTTTGTAGTTAATAAATTTTTTTACTAAAGTGTTTATAAGCAAAGCATAACAAGTCAGATTTAGTCAAATGAAATAAAAGCAAAACACATTTTAAGCTGATCTTAACACTTTCAGTGCCCCTAAAAACTTAGATGTTTCTCACCACAGGCTGGCTCTCCCCTTTGATCAGCGCTTCAGTCACTTGGTGGTGATGTCTGTGGATGGAGGTGGAAGAGAGAGGAAGAGCATAGCAAACGTCTCTCCCTTTTATCATGTTCTTTCTTCCTTCTTGGCTCTGCCCCGCCCCCCCCACCTTCAGAGTCAGGTGAGCATTACCTCATTGCAGTCCCAAACTGACAAAGAAAGTGGGGGGTGACTCACTTGAGAGTCCAACAGATCATTGTTTGTTGCCTGCGCCAGTGTCCTTTGTTCCTGTGAGGGTGGGCTGGGTTTGTCCCATCCACGACCTGATGAGGTTTGAATTGCCCCCCTGCTCTTGGGGAGTTTTTGCCTGGGCTTGCTATAAGTCGTGAGAACACATTTTCAGCCTCATACATATATACATGTAATTACAACCTATAACATTACTATAACAATGAATATGATAACATTACCGTAACAACAATGTTCAGTACATCATGAGCCTTCCGAAGACACCCAACATGACAAACTTTGCATTAGATACCACACCATCGTATTATAAGGATGAACATGGAAGGTGTAGGGTGTTCCCACAAGGTACAGAACATCACACTTACCTTGTATGATTAATTCAGCTACTGACTCCCCACCATTGGTCTTCACGGTGTAGTGCCCACTGTCCTCCTTGGTTGACTCATTAATGATCAGGTAATGCTTTTTCCCATCCTTCTTGAACCGGTACTTGAATGTCTCTTCCCTTTTCAGCTCAATTCCATCCTTTTCCCTGCAGTACCAAACAGTATTGTCACTCTGCGTTCTGCTTCACTCTCTCCCTTCTGGGGCAGGATAAAGGTCAGCTGTATGATATTGAGGGTTTGGGGCATAAGATAGCAGTGTTGGATTGATGGTGACCTAAGTGGCAAAAGACTGAGCTTTTCACACAGTCCCAAAAGGCACAGAGCTGACACTAGTACTTGCTGACAGTTCATTTGCACTGAAATTCTGATTCCTGGTACAAGAGAGTGAATTATTATTTTTGTTATATACTTACCCCTGACAATGTGTTGAATGTTGTACAAGAGGCAATGATAAATACAACCCTTGCCCCCAGTGAATTTACTGTCTAAAAGACTGACATAGAGAAGACAGAACTCAGAGGAAAATACAGAAGATGAAATTGATTAAGGTTCATTTTAATTGTTGTTATTAATTATTATTTACTTTTTATGAACTCACGACTTGTGGGCATCACAAAAGAAGTGAGGTTTTAGGAGGGATTTACATGAAGAGGGGAGTTACTTTGAACTTTTCCCACCCTGTTTGTCCAAGGATCTCCATGTGTTTTACAAACATTACTAGGTCTCACAACACATCCTGGGAGTGTATGTAATTATTGTAATTCCCAGTTTCCATATGGGGAAACTGAAGCACAGAGCAGTGAACCTACTTGAACAAGGTCACACAACAAGTCATTGGCATAAAGCTTTTGTAAAAACTCTTCCCTATTTAGTAGGGCTGTCAAGCAATTAAAAAAGTTAATTGCGATTCATCGCACTGTTAATAATAAATACCATTTAATTTAAATATTTTTGGCCATTCTCTATATTTTCAAATATATTGATTTCAATTACAACACGGAACACAAAGTATACAGTGCTCACTTCATATTTATTTTTTATTACAAATATTTGTGCTCTAAAAAACAAATGAAATAGTATGTTTCAATTTACCTCATACAAATACTGGAATACAATCTCTCTATAATGAAAATTGAACATACAAATGTAGAATTAATGTACAAAAAACTACATTCAAAAATAAAACAATGTAAAACTTTAGAGCCTACAAGTTCACTGAGTCCTACTTCTTGTTCAATCAGTCACTCAAACAAACAAGTTTGTTTACATTTGCAGGAGATAATGCTGTCCGCTTCTTGTTTACAGTGCCACCTGAAAGTGAGAATAGATGTTCACATGGCATGGTTGTAGTCGGTGTCACAAGATATTTATGTGTCAGATGTGTTAAAGATTCATATGTCCCTTCATCCTTCAACCACCGTTCTAGAGGACATGCGTCCATGATAATAAGGAGTTCTGCTCGATACCGTTCCAAAGGAGTGCAGACCGATGCATGTTCACTTTCATCATCTGAGTCAGATGCCACCAGCAGAAGGTTGATTTTCTTTTTTGGTGGTTCAGGTTCTGTAGTTTCCACATCAAAGTGTTATTCTTTTAAGACTTCTGAAAGCATGCTCCACACCTCATCCCTCTCAGATTTTGGAAGGCACTTCAGATTCTTAAACCTTGGGTTGGGTGCTGTAGCTACCGTTAGAAATCTCACATTGCTGCCTTCTTTGTGTTTTGTCAAATCTGCAGTGACAGTGTTCTTAAAATGAACAACATGTGCTAGGTCATCATCTGAGACTGCTGTAACATGAAATACATGGCAGAATGCAGGTAAAACAGAACAAGAGACATACTGTTTTCCTCCAGGGAGTTCAGTCACAAATTAAATTAATGCACTGTATTTTAATGAGCCTCATCGTGTCCTCTGGAATGGTGGCCAAAGCAAGAAGGGGCATATGAATGTTTATCATGTCTGGCACATAAATACCTTGCAGTGCTGGCTACAAAAGTGCCATGTGAATGCCTGTTCTCACTTTCAGGTGACATTGTAAATAAGAAGCTGTCAGCATTATTGCCCGTAAATGTAAACAAACTTGTTTGTCTTAGTGATTGGTTGAAAAAGAAGTAGGACTGAGTGGACTTGTAGGCTCTAAAGTTTTATATTGTTTTGGTGTTGAGTGCAGTTACATAACAAAAAATAAATCTACATTTGTAAGTTCCACTTTCACGATAAAAAGATTGCATTACGCTATTGTATGAGGTAAATTGAAAAATACTATTTATTTTTATCATTTTTACAGTGCAAGTATTTGTAAAAAAATAATATAAAGTGGAAAACATCCAAAATATTTAATAAATTTCAATTGGTATTCTATTGTTTAACAGTGTGATTAATGGTGATTAATTTTTTTATCACAATTAATTTTTTTGAGTTAATCACGTGAGTTAACTGCGATTAATTGACAGCCCTGCTATTTAGTTTACAAATAACATAAAGGTATTATAATAAGTAGCCTGCAATTTCTGCAAATATTTTTAATCCATTTTACATGTTTTTATTTTATTAAGATAATGCCGTTACAAATTGTATATTCACATTTCTTTCCTTTTGGGGTTTGCTCTTTCTTTCATTTTGGGGTTTGCTCAAGTAGACAGTAATTAACCCACGGTAGCTTTGATTGAGCTACCACACTAAAAATAGAGTGTAGCCACAGCGGCATAAGGGGCTAGCCACCCCAAGTATGTATCCACCTAAAATGCTAGGCATGTACTTGAAGCAACTGCCCCTTCCTGCTGCTCACACCACCGCAGCTACACACTGTTTTTAGCACTCTAGTTCAATCAGAGCTAATAGTTATTTCTCCTTGAGCTTGAAGTGTAGACATACCCTAAATTACATGCATTGAGTAGTCCTAAAGAGGACTACTTGAGGAGTAAGGGATTAACGTGAGGAGGGATAGCAGAATCTGGCCTTATTTTTGTCTGCATAAGTACTGCTATTGTCGTTTTTGTTTTTAATTTTCTTTGAGGAAGTAATGGATTTTTTGCATTATTACTTTCATTTATTTAATTAAGTGGCTAGCACACTGCTGATGCCATATAAAATTATTTTATCTGCATAGGGCTTCACAGACAAGCAGTGGAACAATGAAACTACCAACCTCAAGAGGGAACCTCCAGACTTTTTCAGTTAGTTTTGCAACAGTATGCTACCACCAAAAAAACCAAACAAAACCACATCTGAAGTACAAATGTAGTCATTGTTGACTGAAGAGGGGGAAGAGAGAGAAAAGGATGACGGTACAATTAAGACACTAGACTGGGCCTCACAAGGTCTGGGCTCCATTCTTAGCTCTGCCACAGTCTTCCTGCATAAATGGTTAATCTTGCTGTACCTCAGTTCCCCATCTGTAAAAGTGGGGATAAGGATACTTTCCAGGCATACTGTGAGAATAAATTCATCAATGTTTGTAACATGCTCAGTTACAACAGTTATGGAGGCCATATAAGAACACAGACAGAACTGTTATTACTACAGTTAGTACAGTTGTTTTCATTTGAGGCCTATAAACCAATGTGCGCACTCACCAGCCAGGGATGGAAAAATACATCCCAGCTACAAATCTTGTCACATTCCTTTTCTCAGAGATTGCTTTATTTCCAAAACACAAACTTAAAGTCAGAACAAATTAACCCATATTACTGGCTAATAACCACCTGAGGCCTTTCCAGCTGGTGAAGGAGAACACACACACTTCCTCTTTAGTAACCCTCTCCAACTACTGTGGAGAGCACCACACTAGGCCAACACTGACTGATGGCCTCTGCTGCCTCTTCCTAAGAGTCAGGAAGTCTTATACCTGTCTTCCTATAGGTCACATACTTGCTCCTATTCATGTACCTGTGATTATAGTTCCCAGTTTTAAAGGGCCCAAAGATTATAACAGAACACTGGGACATACACATGTGTCCCCAGGCCCAGTGCCCTGTTGCAGGGCTTAAACTACTTAGACATCTCCCTAAAGTAATATAAACTTGGAACTCTTTTTCCATCTGGCATTTGATATTTTCTCCAGGTAATGACATTTATCTCTCTAGTCCAGGTAGTGACAAAAGGGGCATTTATTGAGTCTCTGAAATGGTGAAAAAATACATTAAAATGTTAGATATTGTATTCCTAACTGTTCAAACTCAGATACTGTGTATTTGAGAGATCTCTATCTCAAAGGTGGGCAAACTACGGCCCATGGGCCATATCCAGCACACAGGACCCTCCTGCCCAGCCCCTGTGCTCCTGTCCCAGGAGGCTCACCTCCGACCCCTCCCCTGCTGTTCCCCCTCTCCCGCAGCCTCAGCTCGACCCGCCACTGGCGCAATGCTTTGGGCGGCAGGGCTGCTGCACGGTGGCATGGCTGGCTCCAGCTGGGCGACGTGGCTGCCTGTCCTGGTGCTCTAGGTGGCGCAGCTCTAGTGCCAACAGCCACCAGTGCTCCAGGCAGTGCGGTAAGGGGGCAGGGATCAGGGGGGTTGGATAGAGGGCAGGAGAGTTCAGGGGAGTTATCAGGGGGCAGGAGTGTGGATAGGGGTCAGGGTGGTCAAAGGGCGGGAAACAGGGCAGTTAAATGGTGGCAGGGGATCCCAGGGGGCAGTCAGGAAGGAGGGGGGGTTCGATGGGGCAGCGGAGGGTCCTGGGGCTGTCAGGAAACAGGGAACAGGGGGAGTTCGATGGGGCAGGAGTCCCAGGGGGCCATCAGGGGACACGGAGTTGGGTGTGCGTTGATGGGGCAGGAGGCCTGGAGGGGTGTCGGGGCGAGAAGCAGGAGGGGTTGGATGGGGGCAAGGCCAGGCCGGGCCTGGTTTCTTTGGGGCGGCACAGCCTCCCCTAACTGGCCCTCCATACAATTTTGGAAACTGGATGTGGCCCTCAGGCCAAAAAGTTTGCCCGCCCTTGCTCTATCTGACTGCTTACTCCCTATTAGGCAAAGACAGCTGCACCTTTGCCCTTCTCTGATAAAATACACATTCCACAGATATCAACTCTGTGTGGTGGGTCTGTTTTGGGGAGCGGTTCTGAAGCACAGGATCAGAGAGTAGCAATTGCATGGTATTCTGGGAGGGACAGAGATCAGTGCCCCCCATGCCTTGTCATCTGTAAGTGGACACTGGACAACAATGTGTGTGCACGCGCATGTATTTTTAACAGAGTAATGCATACACTGTAGCCAGCTGTGGGGTGAGGGTCTATTTAAATTCTCAGTTCCTTCCTTGGAGAGGGTAGATGGAAGATAGCACTCTCCAGGAATGACATGGGCATTGTGAAAAATGCTGACAGCCTTGTGCCTGCAGCTGTTAACAAGCATGAGAGGATTCCATCTGAAAAAGAAACTAAGTGAGGACAACATGTAAGAACTGGTATGTCAGAATTGCCCAGTGTCTTCCTCAAGCATGATTAGCATCCCAGTTTCCTATAAACCAAAATGCTGAACATGCTGGGCTCCCTGGATGGAATGCCCCATATCCCAATCTCACAAACCTAATTTGCATAATGACTGACTCTGCATGGTCAAGAGAATAGGTGCATTATTATTTATTATTTGTATTATTCCAACACGCAGGAGCCCCAGTCATAGACCAGGACCCCACTGTGCTAGGTGTACAAACACAGAACAAAAAGAAAGTCCCTGTCTTAAAGAGTGTACGATCTAAGTATAAGACAAGAGACAACAGAGGGATGCAGACATATGGACGGGGAGTAGAAGGAAACAATGAGACAGCGCTGGTCAGCATTATCAGCAGTTGTCTCAGCACATCAGCAGCCTAACAGTTGTCAAGTTTTTTTTGTAGGCTTCACAGCAGAGGAGAGTTTTGAGGAAAGACTTCAAGGAAGATAACAAATTAGATTTGCTGATATCATGGGGAGCTTCTCCTGAGTGTGAGAGGCAGCATGGGAGAAGCACAAAGGTGCTTGTTTGAAAATTTAACAGTAGGCAAAGAAGCCTGGCTTCATGGGCCAATCAGAGGTGGGCATCAACTTTTCAATACTGAATGAAAGATGAGAGGTAGAGTGAGGATAGCTCTTAAAAGGCCATGGAAGTGAAGACAAGTAAAGTACGTTTGATACCATAGCGAAGAACCCAGTGGACGGATTCAAAGAGAGGGTTGATGTCATCAAAGTTACGGGCTAGGAGAATGATCTTTGCAACAGCACTTGGAATGGATATGTTCAGGGTAAGATTGCATTTGTCAAGCCCAGAGAAAAGGCTGTTGCAGACACAAAATGATGAGAACCTGGCTGAGAGTTTTAGCTGGGTGGATGGACAGGGAAGGTGGTATCTTAGATATCATAGTCAGAAAGAATAATCAAAAGACATAGACTGGTTGTGATGACCTAAAGAGGGGTCTGAGTCAAAGATGACCTAAAGAGGGGTCTGAGTCAGATGCTGGTGTTGTCCACCGTAGATATGTGTTCACTTCGAGCTGGCAGTGTGATTCCCAGCTTGAGAAGACATGCTTGTGCTAGCTCTGATCAAGCTAGTGCACTCAAAATAGAATCTAGCTGCGAAAGTGCACGTGGCTGCAGGAGGGGCTAGCCATGCCAAGTACATACTTAGCATCTCTTGACGGGCGCACACGTGAGGCAGCTAGCCATTTGCACTGCCGCAGCTACATTCTATTTTTAGTGTGCTATTACAATCAGCATTAGTGTGAATATGTCTCGTCAAGCTAGGTATCACACCCCCAGTTTGGATTAATTGATAAAGGAGGTTGCGGGGAGATTTAGGGAGAAGGGTTAGACTCTCTGTTATAGCCACGTTGAGCTTGAGCTGATGGCTAGAGAGCTGTGAGGAGATATCAGAGAGACAGGTTGAGATTTTATTTTGAACAGAAGGAGACGGGTCTGGAGTAGAGTGATATATTTGAGAATCATCTGTTTACAGATGGCAGTTGAATTTGGGTTTGTAGATGAGGCTACTCAGAAATAAAATGTATAGGGAGAAAAGAAAGGGACCAAGGGCAGAGCCCTGAGGAACCCCCACAGAAATTTGGAGGTGGGGGGAGATGAAGAGGATCTTCTGAAGGACACGCTGAAGGAGCAATTAAGAGAGGTAGGAGGAGAATTACAAGAGGACAGCGTCACAGAAGCCAAGGGAGGGGACAAGATTTCAAGAACAGCATGGGTGACAGTGTCAAAGCAGCTGACAGCTCAAAATGGATGTGGATGGGGTATTAGTTCTGACTTTTGGCTATGGAAGAGGTCATTAGACACTTCTGTGAGATCATTATCAGTTGAGTGGAAGGGCTGCCAGATAGGAGAGGGTCTAGGACAGAATTGGAGGAGAGGCATTCCGGAAAGCAATTGTAAATAGCATGTTCAGTGAGCTTTAAGATAAAAGAGAAAAGGGAGATAGGGCAGTAATTGAAGAGGAAAGCGGGGACAAGGGTGGGTTATTTTAAGATTGGAGAGAATAAATCATGTTTGTATGGTGAGGGGGAAGAGCCAGAATAGAGTGGGAGGTTAAGGAGAAGAGTAAGGTAGGGGATGAGAGTGAGCACCTGGGAGAGAGCAAGAAATGGGATGGGGTTACTGGCTAGAGGAATGGGTTAGAGGAGGAGAGCAGATGAGAAATTTCTGCATTTGTAAATGGAGAGAAGAAGGAGAGAGTTGTAGGGGAGGAAAGGAGGAAGGGAAGGTGAGATGAGGGAAAGAGGAAGGTCACATCATATTTTGTCAATTTTCTCTCTGTGCAGAGAGAGAAGTGGAAACAGGAAGAGGGGAGAGTTTGAGGAGTGAGTCAAAGATGGCGAAAAGGCATCTGGGATTGTAGACATGAGTCAATTAAGTTGGAGAAGTAGCGTTTAGCTTTGAAGATGTTAGAATTGACGAAGAGAATGAATTTCTAATGGAGGAAGTCAGCCTGATCACAGGTTTTCCACCAGAGTTGCTCTGCAGTCCTAGAGCAGGATGGGAGAAAAGGAATGTTAAGGGTGAGCCAGTGCTGGGTTTGGTAGGGTGGATCTCTTGTAATGGGAGAGAAGGACTAAAGACTCCAGGGTGGAGAAGAGCAATGCATAGAGAGAATCAATAACCAAATTGATGGAAGAGAGGACAGGGAGGAGAGGACTGAGCAGATGAGAAGTCATCAGTTCTGATCAATTGGAAGTCACGGAAAGGCCTAGTCACAGGATGCGAGTTGGGGGGCTGCTGGGTGAGGATGAAAGAGACCAGGTTATGGCCAGAGTGAAGGAACTCAGCAACAGAGAGATCAGAGAGAGAGAGAGAGCAGTGCTTGATGAAGACCAAGTTAAGTGAATGGTCCTTCTAGTGAGTGGGAGAATTAAACCAGGGCTGCGGATCAAATGAAGATATGAGGCTGATGAAATGTGGAGCTAAGGGGTTGGATGAGTCGTCAACATGGAAGACGAAGTCTCCAAGGATGAGTGGGGGAGATCATGAAGAGAGAAAGAGAGTGCCAGGAGTCAAAATCAAAGAGGAAAGCTGATTGGGAAGAGTTGTGCAGAGGGAAGATGACAACAACAAGGAGGAGGAGAGGAGAGGAAAGGCTTTTGTCCTGAGGAATGCTGGCTTCTCCCTTGAGAGTCCCTTCCCCTTTTGACAGTATCTGTTTCCTTGAAGGTACTTTCCTTTGCCTTGGAGACCACTCCTTGCTCCCCTGAGAGTTCCCGTCCATGACACTGTGAGCTGTTACTACTTCTCTGAGGGTTCCTGACACATTCCCTAAATATGGTGTTATGCCACTTTTTCTAGTCTGCCCTAGTTTGAGTTAGACTCAGAATCTACCACCATTAATGGTTTCTAAGAGCCAGAATCTGTATCCCTGTGCTTCACATCTGTGCAGATGCCAACATCCCAGGTCTTGTGCTCTGTGAGCATTTGGGTGCCACAGACAATCCAGAGAGGACATAGATATAAAATGGGGACTTAGCCCCCTTCTGCTCTAGCTGGCCACCTAGGGCTGGTGCTGGGGGTTATATGCTTACACATCCCAAACGGAAATGTAGAAGCCACTTCTTAATGCTTGTTATAGAGCTCTCAAAGGCATTGTGCTTCCTTTTTCTCTGTGTAGGGAGAAAACCTCCAACCACTGGCAATACCATAGGCTCCAACTTTCTGGGCGCTGGTGGGTGGCCGTGCCCCCCACCCCTTTCCCTGCCTGGGCCCTGCCCTGACTCCAACCCATCTCATCCCTTCCCCTGACCCCACCCCCATTTCAACCCCATCCCCAAAGTCCCCACCCCCTCCCTGCTCCTATTGGATCCCTTCTCCAAATCCCTGCTCTGGCCCCGCCTCTTCCTCCAGCACGCCAAGTTCCCCCTCCTCCCTCCCTGCCCTACGAATCAGCCGTGTCACGGTGCAAGCGCTGGGAGGGAGAAGCAGGATGCGGCGGCCGGCACAGGGGAGGAGGCGGAGGCTGAGGTAAGTTGAAGCAGGGGGGTGGGGCGGGGCCATAGGGAGGTGCCGGGAGGTGCTGAGCACCCACAAATATTTTTTCATGGGTGCTCCAGTCCCGGAGCATCCACGGAGTCGGTACCTATGGGCAATAGTGCTTCTGAACCCATCTAACAAGAAGAGCAGAAGATGCCATTAAGTCCATTAGAATCTTGCCATGCAGATCTAATGAGCCTGTGCAACACTTAGACCCTAACGTAATGGGCACTATAGAAAACTCCAAAACAAGTATATCGATAGAAAGCTAGAATTATAGAGTGAGAAATTCTGGACACATCATAAAGTATTCCTTATATCTGTTTTTTTATCACTTTATGATCTGTTCTTACCCTCTTTTTCTCCTTGCCCTGTTAGGTGAGTAGATGGGGTATTCTCAGTTCCTCTCTTTCTCGCCTTGAAGGCATACGTTTGTGGGGTTCCACCCTGTCCTTCTCACTGCTTCAGGGACAGGCCCCAGTTACTTATCTTGAGGACCCCATTAGCTAATTTAATAGAATTTCTTTGTTTTAGAGACCTTGACAATATAACCACACTAATGGCATCAGCCCTAGAGTGCCCCACAGAGGAGTGTGCACCAGATGTTTTTTTTTTCTTACGTTCCCCTTACCATTTCACAGTGGCCCCTTCCTCAGACACTTCACACTCGAACTCCACTCTCTCTCCAACCATCACCACCTGGTCCTCCAATGGGTGGCTGATCAGGATTGGAGGCTCTGGAAATGAACGAGCCTGTTTTAAACAGGGTCTGGATAATAGACCACAAACAGTACTAAGACCCCTATAACTTCATTTGCATCTCAGTGGGGAAAGGGACACGATCTGAGGTAAGACATTTTTCATTCTACAGTAACTGGGGAGCAGTGAACTAATCCCATCCATTCCAAAGTACCTACCAATGCACATCATATGGCAGCATACAATTTCCTATGCCAGTTCACACCATTAATTTTACCTAGTGACTCCTCTGTTCTTACATTATGGGACAGAGTAAAAATGAGGGATAATCATTTCTCATTTATACTCTGAATAACCCTAATTCAGAGATGTTAAAAACCTGGCCCATTTAACATATTTGTGCAGTCTGTGTAACATATTTAGCTTATACACAAGCTAAACTTTATTTGTAAAGTAAATTTCTAATCCTCTTTCTTGCAAATACAGTCTTCTAAATGTGAACCAAGTGTAACCTGCCCCCTCCCCCCCAATTTCATGGGGTGTTAACGCTAAAGTCTAAAGATAACACTTGCAGTGTGAGCATTGACTATTTCATTGTTGATCATTTTTGCAGGTAGGCTGGGGAAGGGGTTGGGACTGTAATTTTATTTAAAAAAGCCTGAATTAATGTCAATGCAGAAACAGCTCCAGACAGAAAAGGCTCATAGTGTGCATCTGGTCCTAACCCGCTATGACCAAAACTGAGCATAATGCTTTGCAAAAATAGCCTAATATCTGATATGTCATAAAGTTTGTTTTGTTTCCCTTTTATGATGTATTCAGGTGTTCCATTAGCTTGTAACTTTCTGCTTGTAATTATCTGTCTTCATTTAACTGTGAAGAAAAATGCCTTGTTGTTCAGTAAATAATAGACTGTTTCTGTTGTTAAGAATATCCTTTTGTGTGAGATTGATTAGTCTCAGAGTAGAGAAGCAGGATATAACAATAAACAGTATTAGAGTGGATCTGCTTCTCTTTCTGGCAGTTACTCACCTTTTACAAATAGTTCTGTAAAGCTTTTCTCCTCATCAACCACACACTGATATGCTGCATCATCAGCTAGGGAGCAGTGATTGATAGTCAGGATCCTCTTATTCCCGACAGCCTCAAAAATATATCTGAAGAAACGCAAACAGAATCTAAGTGTAATTCTCACCAAGGCTGTACCTTAGAGCCAGCCACCCTGTTCTGGTGCATGCGAGAAGGAAGGGAAGACCTGGGTAAGAGGAGTGGGAAGGACTTTGGCCCAGCCACCGTGTCCTGGCAAAGGAGAGAGGAAGACTGAGTGTTATCCACTTCTAGAATGATAGTGAGAGATGGGGGGGACACAGAGAAATATTTACACCACCAAGAGATAGTTAAGCAAGGTGTGATGGGGTATACAAACCTCACACTGAGCAGCAAGGGGTTAAGGAACCATTCTGAGCTCAGACAGTCCCACCCTACCCCATCTGTAGCAAATACACCACGTGCAGGAGTAATTAAAAGGCAGGGGAGCAGCTCGTGACAGGACTGTCTCCAGGCACCAGCGAAGGAAGCAGGTGCTCGGGGCAGCCAATACAAAGGGGCGGCACTCCGTCTGGTATTGGAACGGCACCTCTGGGTCTTCGGCAGGAACTTGGCAGTGGGTCCCTCAGTCCTCTCTTCCTCTTTGAGCTGTCGCTGAAGTGCCACCGAAGAGGAAGAGAGGAAGTGAAGGACCCACTGCCGAATTGCCACCGAAGAATGAAGCGGCGTGATTGAGCTGCTGTTGATTGCTATAAGCCTGATTAGCCCCCACTTATGTCTCAACGGAACTTCAGCACAAAGTCACTTCAGCTGTAGCTGATGTCCTGTTACATCTAAATAGGTCCCATATCACAAGAAGGACAATCTCACTGGATCTTAAATACATTCAGAAACAGCAAGGTATGACCTGAGGACTTACTTGCTAAGTGGGCAGATGGCAGTGTTCAATTCCATGTGCAGAAAGTGAGTATAGGGGGAGGGAGAAAAAAGAAACAATGATGAGAACTGTAAACTGAATATCATTTCACATGTTAACTAGCACTGCACCCACAACGACACCCATAGTCTTCCTCCATCTTTCTCTTTCCCTTCTGATATCCCCCCTTCTTTCTTTATTGTCTTCCCCTTCCTGAAGATGGCTCAGTATCTACAATTGTTCAAGGCCGTAACACTCTCCAGGCTGGATTTCCCAGTCTCTCTTCTAATTTACCTGCCGCTCACTTGGATCTCCTGTCCATTCTTCAGCCATTTCACTTCAGTATCTGGGTTGGCAAGTTCAACCATTAACTTGATCTTCTGTCCTTTGTCCACTTGGTAAGCAGGATCCAGTTTCTGAAGGAATGCTGAGATGAAGAACCATTACAAAAAGGAGATCTTAATATTTTTTCTTTGCCAGGTTTCCTTTCTTTGCAGCCTAATCTAGAGGAAAGGATGTCAGGAAAGGAAAGGAGGTTTTTATCACCTTTCCTATTGGTTTATTTTTGTAATCCTTGCTCTGTTTTTTCTATATCTGCCATCACCCTCTTCTACCTTTCTTTCCCAAATGCCTTATGCTTCACCCTCCATCCTTTTCTATGACTCTGTGGCCTGATCTAGACTAGGATGATGTTAGCTAACATGCTAATTAGCATGTTCTAAATCTAGTATAGATAAGGCAGTGAGTAATTTAACAAATTTAGCATATGTTGAGTTAAAGCCTAAATGTCTCACTAGGGTTTCCCTTGATAATGTATTAAAGGCAGTGTGCCTTGTCTACACGAGACTTCTAAAATGTTAGTCTAAACAAGACCCAATAAATCACATAAATCATGGTGTCCGAGGTGTAGCTGAGAAGTTCTTGTTTTCTGAGGAAAATAAAATTGACCACTCCTGTTTAAAGGAACCACTGCTGGCTAAGACACAGAACAGAGTGTTATCATAATATCGGGGGAAATCTAGCAAAATGAGGAAGGTATGTAATCTCCAAGAGTCATAGTGAAGTAGTTCAGAAGGCCTAGTGAAGGTCTTCTCTTTGGGAACAGGCATCTCAAATATAAAAGACCATAGGAAAAGTTGGAAGAACTAATTAAATCATGTCCCTCTCCCCCATTCACCTGTATCAAGTAATGCTAATATGGGAAACACCCATGACCAGTAAGATAAGAACAGATATTTTAGGAAGAAATACAGCTCTCCAACCTGTACTTTTCTTCTCCTCCTTTTTTATGCGTTTGAGGCGTTTCAGCATCCCCCGTAGGTCTGTGATACCATACTGGAAAGCAATTTTCTCATACTCAGAAGGAGGAGCTCTCCGCAGGATGTCCCAGACATCAACATCAGGTTGTGATTCAGTTTTTGGTTCACTTTTGTCAGGGGGAAGTAGAACATTAGAATGACACACTTCAAAAAAAGCCATAAGCTTGGCAAGCTATGCATTGCTTAAGGGAAGCCATTCCTGCATTAGATGTCAGCAGTCTAGCTTTATTATTACAAAAATGCCTAGAGACTGTAAACAAAAGCAGGGCCTAAGTATGGTAGATGTTGTATATATGCATATTAAGAAACAGTTCCTGCGCTGAAGAGCTTATAGTCTATCTAGGCAAGACAAAGTATTATCCCCATTTTAAAAATGGGGAACTGAGGCACAGAGATGAGTTTTCGAAGATCACCCATGAAATCTGTGGCAGAGCCAGGAAATGAGCCCAGATCTTCTGAGACCCAAGCTCATGTCTATAAGATAAGGACTCACCTCCTATCTCCCAGGATTCCCGCTCTTTATCAAAGTGAGGCATGGTTCATCTTTAAAAGGGAAAATCGGTTTTGTGATGGGAAGGGTTGTCTATAATCAGTTCTTAGAATTGAAAGACACTTAGATTGGCAGGTTCTGGCTAGCAAAACACTATTTACAATGGGCCACTCAACTTATGGATTGCCCAAAGTGCTGGTGATTATGAGAGAGTTAACTTGTGGTACAGTAGGACCCAAATGAGAAGCAGGCTGACCTGCTGTGTGAAAAACATTATGCTCCTGTCATAGTATATATTATTTGAAGATTGATTACAAACTTACCGATTTACTGAGCGCAAGAAGCTGCTGGACTCGAGAGCGATGCAGAGAAGCATTTGGAAAACCATGCAGCATCCCCATGGGCAGGAAAGAGGGCAACATGTGTTAATACAACAGAGCCATCATCATCTCTACCATTAGCAGAAAAAGCCTGCATTTCAGCAGCAGGGAGATGGATATATTGCACTGAAATATACTCAAGAAGAAATGCATATTTCTAGTGAAATCAGTGTCATTCCCAAATTCTGTAGAGTTCCATCTTGCAGTCTGTATTGCAGATGTAAACACCACAGTTTATTCATGCTACTGGTAGATGGCCTCATAGGGCAAAGTAAGGCTATTTATGTCATAGTCCATTTTTCGAATAAGGATATTCTGCCTGACTTCTTGCAATGGATTTCTCACAAAAGACAGGTATGGTGAATTCCTCTGAAGGATGAGGGAGGTATGACAAGACATACAGGCTCCAGAATCCTGGAGGGAAAATCTGGACATCTTAGAACTCCTTGTAGGTGGAGCTCATTTCTAATATCACCAGGATCAAGCAGATTTCAGTGCAGCAGAATGTATTCATGTAATAAGGCTGTGTTCAGTAATAAATCCCAACCCCCACCCCCCAGTCACACACAAACTACATAGCAGGCAGTGAAGGGAAACTTAGAGGACTGTTTAGTTTTGTTTTCATGTATATGATATACTGTGAATGCCTACAGAGAAGGAATATCTTCCATTAATCTCTGTGAGGAATGTCACTGCATGAAAGGAGTATGGAGAGTTCGTGAGGTTAGTCTTGGCAGCAGGTGTTTGCAACAGGATTTCTACTATTATTATAGGGCTGCAATCAGGGCCGGCTCCAGGGCCCAGCGCACCGAACACGTGCTTGGGGCGGCATGCTGCAGGGGGTGCTCTGCCAGTTGCCGGGAGGGCGGCAGGCGGCTCCAGTGGACCTCCCGCAGGCATGCCTGCGGAGAGTCCGCTGGTCCCATGGCTCCGGTGGAGCATCCGCAGGGATGCCTGCGGGAGGTCCACCGGAGCCGCAGGACCGACGAGCAGTAGAGCGCTCCCCGCGGCGTGCCGCCGTGCTTGGGGAGGCGAAATGGCTAGAGCCGGCCCTGGCCACAATCAGGTGTCAGGGTTTCCAATATCCATAAATCCAGCTTGGAACTTGCACTTCAGTTATTCTGCGCTGAAACTTGTCATGTAAAGTCTTATACTTTAGAGAATTATTCTTTAAGATGGTTTAACACTATTACTGGGATTGACTGGTTGGATCTCAGGCCAGTATTCTGTTACAAATACAGGCCACAGTGGAGGTGTTTCCTCACTAGTGCATATCTACATCCTCCAGAAACTCAACCAGCTCCCTCCCCACTACATATCCCCACTGGTTTCTTTGTGTCTGGTAAATGATTTGTATTTTGCCTAGCAATGCACAATTAAAAATTG
This sequence comes from Gopherus flavomarginatus, assembly GCF_025201925.1. NCBI lineage: Eukaryota > Metazoa > Chordata > Testudines > Testudinidae > Gopherus > Gopherus flavomarginatus. The sequence goes on from NC_066621.1 coordinate 87,554,750, forward strand.
TGCCCTGCCAACCAAAAGAACAGTCCATTTACCAGATAGTTTAGATCTTTCAACATACCAAGCGCTCTGAGCTAGCTTGCTCTTGATAATGTGAACAAGCAACATTTATAATACTGTCTAAATACGTGTTTCCTAGTTATAAATGTGAAGTCTGCATTGGAGCAATTATGCTCTGTTGAGGAAACATTGACTCAAAAATAAGTAAAGAATCCTAGAATGTAAAAAATCCCTATTAGGTCAAATCTAGTTTCTCTCTCCAGCTAACATGTATGCACTGTCCTCCTGAAAGTTTGTTAGGATTGTTCATACTTTGTCTAGGTTATTTTTAAATGCAAATAAGTCTTCCACTTTGGAGATTGTTCCCCAACCAAATACATCTCACTATCAAGATAATTTCTCTAATATTCAACTTAAATTTTCCATTGCTCAGTTTCATTCCATTATTTCTACTTATACTTGGTTGGAGCACCTGAAACAACTCCTCTCCATTCCTGGTGTTTATATCCCTCTATAATTATAGAGAATTATTTTATCCACCTTAGTCATTGTGTAGTCAAGCTATATATATTTATTTTGTAATATTGCCTCATTCATGTAAACCATATCATCATCTATGGACTAGACTTCATGCCTATGGGAAGTTGGTAGAGGTGCTTTCTTAAATTATAACTCATTTTAAAAATCTTTGGGGCAAAGGCTATTGACCAAATTTTCTGCTAGCATAACTGGTCAAAACTCCCCTTGAGGTCAATGGCGCTGCACCTATTTACACAAGCAGAGAATTTGGCCAATTGTCTCCCTCTCTGTTTTGTACCTGGTCATGTAAAATGATGTTGCATAAATAATTACTGAAACAAAACTTCCAGAGCACTTGTAAGGACTAATGAGATCTTGCTGTGGGTCCTGCAAGACTTACCTTTAAGTATTTGGTATTGTATATACAATCAAAATATTTAACTGAATAAAAATCATGCTTCAAGAATCCCTAACTGTGTCAAGCCCACCCTAAACCCATGTTTATGTGAACCAAAATGCAAGAGACCTGAATGTTCCCCAAAGTGCAGTCTCAGCCTTGTTTGTAAATACCAAGTGTTCTCTAGCTTTCCAGAGCATGGACTGGCTTGTAAATTGCCACTACATAATAAAAAGATATTTTACAGCCAAGAATCATCATTTAAATAGTGTAGAATTGAGCACTTAGAAGCAGGAAATTCCTGTTCATAACCTGTCAGAATTAATATCCCTGTCTCCTCCAGTAAGTTCTGGGCTTCATGTTTCCCCATTTCTAATGCTCCCTGTCACCACTTTAATTTTATTAAAACATTCTCTTAGTTCCAGTAAGGATTTGTAGTATTCACAGAAATAGACTGACCGCTCCCACCCAGCTGGAGTAACACCCTCCCAGGCTAAGCATTTCAGGGAGGGGAGTGTTCTTAATGTGATGACTTTGGGCTCCTTAGGTTTCTCATGCCCTAAAGTAATTCTCCCTGATGTTGAGGGTCTTAGCTGCAGGGATCACCTCATAGGTTGACTGTGCACTTGAGGACATTAAGATGAAGCTCAGTGAACCTGTTGTAAACAGTACAGGCAGCTGATTTTTTTTAAGCTGTGAGGATGTTAAAAATAGTTTTGTATATCCCAGAGATGGTTCCTTCCTATCCTGTTACCCTGGATTGCTTGGACCCTGTCAGCTGTCATCTCTTTCAAGGTCTCTTCACTATCCTGTTTAATAGTACTGTGAAAACTGTTCCCTTCCCCTTCCCCATGCTTCTCTGTGGCCTATGGCACCTGTGTGTCAACACCAGCTAATTAAATTACAGTGGCCAGAAAATACAACTCCTGCACAATATTAAATGAAGTTTTCTCCACAACAGTGAACATGTGCATCATCTGGGCAGAGTAGCATTTGATGATGGGTAAGGTGGAACAAAAGTAGAAGATGATGGCAGAGGTGTCAGTCCTGCATTCTGCCTCCCTGCAGCACTTGAGAGTTCAACATGTTTGTTTCTCTAGTTGTATTTTTAAAGGAGCACATATTCACCCCATAAAGAGGCTTGGTGCCTTTCAGGAGTCATTAGTGTGGTGTAAAAATGCAGTGATAGTTAAAAGCATCATTTCCTGAATCATAGTTTTTAGTTTAATATTAATGATAAGTAACTAATCCAAAGGGTCAAAAATCATGAGATTATTGCTGGAGATTACTGGAGATTATTCTCAATTAACAAAAAAATTGTGTCTACTTGCTGATCACTCTCAATTTAAAATTTTTTTTTGTCTACTTGCTGATCACTAATATTGACCATGAAAGCAGAAGGAAGGCTCCATTAGAGGTGTTCTTAACTCCTGCACTTCCCTCATCTCCTAGCTGGTTTCACTTTAGGGAATGGTACAGAGCAATGTTTCTCAACTTTATAGACTGGCAAATCTTATTTGAAGTAAAAATGCTTACGATCCCCTTCACTTATTCTAAAATAAGAGTTAAAAATCCATACAAATGCTACCAAAACTGCTGCATTTGACCTCACAAACTCTGAAGGCTTTGGCCACTCCGAAGTTACTCTGGAATTTTTATTGTCTTTGCTTTAGAATCGTAATAATATTTTCAGTGTCTTGCTCCCCCCATGATTACTTTATCTGACCCCTCTGGAGGTCATCATGACCCACCAGTTGAGAAACAACTGGTATAGAGGTAATGGCTCTGGATAGTTCAATTACTGTAGTTCCAGCCTCTTCCAGCAGGCTCCACCTATGTAGGAGTGCTGTCTATGATGGCATTATGAGGGCAGAGTCCCTATCTAGTTGGCACAGTTGTATGTGGTATATCTGAAAATAAATGAGGCCCATGAGGCAGAAATTTAAAGACTGCAAGTTCAATCCTGTATTACTAAGAGTTTTGCTACTTGCTTTCTACTGGATCTCAATCTACATAAACACAGTTCCATTCTGTTATAAATGGAGCCAAAACACCTGAGCAGAGACTAAGGCTAGAATCAAGAACAGAGAGTTGGCTAAATAGCTCATTGAGGAAAACTTTAAAGAATTAACTGCATATAACTTGGCAAAAAAACAACAACTCAGGAATATCTGTCAATAATAATTTGAAGATTTTAAATATTGAGGGAGAGGAATAGTGCGTGGTGATCCTATCTAGTAGCAATGACATGAAGATGAGCAAAGGAAACTTTAGTTGTAAAGAAAGGGAACATTTTATAATAGTGAGATCTACCAGACTGTGAAATAATTTCCTATGGAAAGTGATGGAAGCTCCATCACTTGGAATGTTTAGGAGTATACTGAACAAAACATTGGAATATATATTCTTCTTCGACTGCTTGTTCATGTCTATTCCAATCAGGTGTGTGTGTGCCGCATGCACATCAGCCGAAAGATTTTTTCCCTTAGCAGCATCCATAGGGTTGGCCTGGGTGCCCCCTGGAGTTGTGCCTTCGTGGCGCCCAATATAGGACCCTGCCAACCCCCGACTCCCTCCCCACACACACCCAGTTCCTTCTTACTGCCGGTGACAGCTAGGTGGATCAACTGTCGCTCTTGCTTTGCAGGTGCTTTTGGTAGTGTCCTCTTCAGTCTTCATTGTTAAACAGTTTGTTGTTATAGTTGTTGCGACTCTAGGGGGTTTCCCCAACTCCCAACAACATTTTCCCCAGTTCTGGGGTATGCCCTGGTCCCCAGGGTCCAAACTCTGCAAGGACTGTGGCAAGTTTATGCTCGAGTGACCTGCATAGACCTCTTGTCTATGGTGCCTCGGGGAGAGCCACCAAAAGGACAAGTGCAGGATCTGAAAGGGTTTTTGCTCTAGAACCTTTAAAGATTGGGATCAAAGACTTAAGATCCTGCTAATGGAAGCGGCACTCCAGCTGCATTCCGACCCCAGGTACACAGAACCCATGCCAAGCCCTTCCTCGACAGTCTGCAGTGCTCTGGTGCCAACGGTGTGCGAGCTAGTGCTGAGCAAGGACCCTAAGGTCTCTCAGAACCACCATGGCTCCTCCCATAAAAAAACGTCTTTGTTGTGGCACCGTTCTCAGTCCCTAGTGTCACAAAAGAATTAAAAATGGGATAAAGGTCGCTCTCCCCCTTAAAGACCAAGGGATCTGCGGTATCAAAGAGCATCTTGAGCCAGGCCACCTTGTCTCTCCAGCCCTCCAGGGCCTCATTAACTCCTGCCCCATCTGGGGTTCAGTTGAGTCCGAACCCTCAACGGTCCCCGAACTGCCAAGATTATCACCTCCAGCTCCCCATGACTCTGGAGGCATTTGAGGCAGCCAAGGACCTTATACGCCTCACAGCGCCATCCTCCCCACAGAGGAGAGACAAGTTGCCGGTGATAACATGGCCTCAGTTTCAGTCAAGGAGCAAACCAGCAGTGATGGCCCACTGATCCCCATCCCCAGCATACTTCTCCCTGGCATGGCCCACCCATGTAGGGGAGCTGCATCAGTCCCCGACCTCTCAGCACTGCTCTCCGGAGACCTCGAAGTCCGAGTTCTATCGCTCCAATAGGACCAGGGCAGGAGGTCCAGGTCCCACCATGACCATCACCCCTATCTGGCACTGTGGCCTCCACAGTGGCAGCCTTATACTCAGGGTCTCCAAAAGGGCCACTGCATTGATCACCAGAGCCAGGGACAGGACCACAGCCCAAGGTCTTCAGTGTTAGTGTCTTTGCCATCCTTCATCCCCCTGCAGGCACCACCGGCGGTGGCATCGCTGACAGAAGCGCCGCCAACACCGTAGTTGTCCGCTATAGCTCTGGCACTGACCCTCCCATCAGTGGCACCACTTGCGGCTACAGCATCGGTACTACCAGTGTCGATGATATCGACACCACCGGAGCCAACAATTTCAGCACCACCTGCCTTGGCACAAATATTTCCAACCCCGGCAGCCTAGGCACCACAAGCTTCGGAATACCACGTGCTACGAGACCCATGGGGTGCTGAAGGGAGTGAGCAGGGCCCGCTGCCAGACCTTTCCTCCTCATCCTGCCCAGATAAAGCTGTGGCAGAGATGTCAATGGCCCCAGCTCTGGAGGATAACAGGGTACTCCAGCAGCTCTTACTTGTGCTGCCCAGAACCTGGGCATACAGGTGGAGGAAGTCATGGAGGAATCTGACCTTGTCATCGATATCCTGTCACCCTCTCGTATTGCCTTGCCCTTAATAAGGATGATTACAGAGACAACAAAAACCCGATGGCAGACCCCTGCATCTCTGGCCTCTACAGCCAAGAGGAAAGAGAGGTGGTACCTTGTCTATTCTAAGGGATATGAACATTTATACAACTACCGAATCCCCAACTCTCTGGTTGTTGATGCCACAAATCAATGAGAGTGCCAGGGCTACCAGGGACCCTCCCCTAAGAACAGGGAGGCAAAAAGACTTGACCTTTTTGGCAGGAAGGTTTATTCCACTGGGGGACTACAGCTCTACATTGAAAATCAACAGACCATCGTGAGCAGATACGCACGCAATACCTGCACTGCAATGGCCAAATACAGAGTTCTTGGCACTGGTGGAGGAGGGAAAGCTGGTTTCCCGAGTTTCCCTATAAGTGGCATTGGATGCAGCAGATGTAGCCTCACATACTATGGCAATGGGGGTTGTAATGAGGAGGGGCTCCTGGTTGCAGGTCTCTGGTCTGCCCCATGAGGTCCAGCAAATAATCCAGAAACCTCCTCTTCGAGGATTCGGCCTTTTTTTCCGATAAGACGGATAAAAGACTCCATACCCTAAAAGAGTCGAGGGCCACCCTTAGATCTTTGGGGCTCCATACACCAGCCACTCAATGTAGGCATTTCTGGCCACAGCCTCCCTCTAGCTTCTACCAGTCTCAGAACTGCCAGGACGCTCTTCGTAGGAGGAATAAGAGCGGTAGAAGGAGGCGGCACCCCTCCTCAGGCGAGGAATCAGCCTAGCCCAAGCCACTGCCTGGCCCCAGATCACCCTTTTGAAGTTGCAGTCAAGGACGGTACACAAGTACTGCAACTGGATCCAATCTTTCTTATCTTTTCATCCCAACTGTCCCCTTTCTACCATGTATGGTCCCATATCACCTCGGAATGCTGAGTGCTCCACAGTGTAGAGAAGGGATTTTCCATCCAGTTCTGTGCCCTCCCACCCCCCTTCCCAATCCCTCTTCAGGGACCCCTCTCATGAGCAACTTCTCATGCAGGAAGTGCACTCACTCCTCTTAGTAGGGGCAGTGGGAGAGGTTCCTCAGGAGCAAAGGGGCAAGAGCTTCTACTCCCAGTATTTCCTAATACAAAAAGCCAAAGGTGGCCTCAGGCCTACCCTGGACCTGCGGGAACTCAACAAATTCGTCAAGAAACTCAGGTTCCACATGGTCTCGTTGGCCTCCATTATTATCCCCTCATTGGTATGCCACCCTCTACTTGAAGGATGCGTACTTTCACATAGCAATAATTCCACCTCACAGTAGATACCTCAGGTTTGTGATGAACAACAGCCACCATCAGTTTACTGTCCCCCCATTTGACCTGTCAGTAGGACCTCAGGTGTTCACCAAGTTCATGGCAGTCGTTGCGGCATTCCTGTGCAAGTGGCAGGTACTGGTGTTCCCATACCTCAACGACTAGTTGATCAAAGGCCACTCTAGATCTCAAGTGGAAGTGCAGGTCGGCTTCATAAGAAGGAAGATCGACGAACTAGGTCTCCTTCTAAACGCGGCCAAATCAACACTGTCCCTGGTGCAGAGGATAGAGTTTATAGGGGCAGTGCTAGACTTGACTTAAGCCAGGACATAGCTCCCAGAAGCCAGATTTCAGTCACTGGGCAACATCATATGGGGCCTCAGGCAGTTCCCCACCACTACAGCAAGGAATTGCTTGAAACTTCTGGGGCATGTGGCCGCTTGTATCTATATAGTACAGCATACCAGACTCAGGCTTCGCCCACTCCAGTCATGGTTAGCATCAGTATATCAACCAGCTCGGAATGCTTTTGACAGCATCGTAAACCTGCCTCAGCCGATACTAGACTCCCTCCTATGGTGGCTCAACCCACAGGTAGTATGTGCAGGAGTCCCCTTCACTAGCCCCCAGCCATCCCTCTCCTTAGTGACAAATGCGTCAGATCTGGGATGGGGGGGCACATTTGGGAGACCTCAGGAAACAAGACCTCTGGTCTCAGGCAGACCTCACTCTGCCTATCAGTGTCAGAGAACTGAGAGTGGTGGGCCTGATGTGCCAGGTTTTCAAAGCCCATATGTCAGGTAGATGTGTATTAGTCCTCATGGACAACACCACAGCAATGTTTTATATCAACAAATGGGGGTGCATGTTCCTCTCCCCTGTGCCATGAATCCCTCATGCTGTGGGACTTCTGTGTAGAGCACTCAATACGCCTGCAAGCATCGTATCTCCCTGGGATACAGAATGAGGTGGTGGACAGTCTCAGCCGGTCTTTTCATGGCCACAAGTGCTCCCTCTGACCAGACATAATGAGCTCAATCTTCCAGCACTGGGTTTTTCCCCAAATAAACCTGTTAGCCACACAATGCAACAGTAAGTGTCAACTATTCGGCTCCTTCCTGAATCGCAGCCCAGGTTCCATCGCGGATGCCTTCCTTCTTCCGTGGGGAGGGGGACAGCGTCTACTTTACACATTCCCACCAGTTCTTCTTATTCACAAGGTGCTCCTCAAGATCCACAGGGACTGAGCCATGGTGATATTGATAGCTCCAGTCTGGCCACACCAGCACTGGTATACATCACTCTTAGAAATGTCTGTGGCAACTCCAGTCACCGTACCATTCGTCCTGGCCCTAATCATGCATGATCATGGCTGCCTCTGGTATCCGAACCACAAATTGCTTCACTTCACAGCGTGGAAGCTTCATAGTTGAACATGGTGGAGCTGTCCTGCTCTGATCAAGTCAGGCAAGTTCTCCTTGGCAGTAGAAAGCCCTCCACAAGGGTGACGTATCTTGCCAAGTGGAAGAGATTCTCCATCTGGTCGGAGCAGCACGATCAGTCTCCGATGCTTGCCTCAGTGCAATTTATACTGGACTACCTCCTCCATCTTAAGCAACAGGCACTGTCCATGTCAGTGATAAGGGTTCACTTGGCCGCCATCTTCGCCTTCCATCCGGGCACAGACGGCGACTCAGTCTTTGCGAAACCGATGGTTTCCTTAAAGGTCTCAACAGACTATACCTGCAAGTACAACAGCTTATGCCAGCTTGGGACATTAATCTAGTCCTTTCCAGACTTACGGGTCCATCATTTGAGCCACTGGTGACATGCTCCCTGCTTTATCTCTCATATAAGGTGGCGTTTCTGGTGGTGATAACCTCAGCTAGGAGGATGTTGGAGCTCAGGGCCCTTACATCAGAGCCCCTTTACACTGTATTCCATAAGGATAAGGTTCATCACAGACCTCACCCAGCTTTTCTCCCTAAGGTTGTCTCCCAGTTTCACGTCAACCAGGACATCTTCCTCCTAGTATTCATTACAGGTAGGTAGCAGAGGCTTCACTCATTAGATGTCCGCAGGGCGCTAGCTTTCTATATCGAGAGAACGAAGCTGTTCCGAAAGTCTGTCCAGTTATTCGTGGTGCTAGCCAATAGAATGAAAGACCTCCCTGTCTCATCGCAATGTATCTCGTCATGGATCACGCCATGCATTCAGGAGTGTTACAGCTTGGTGAAGGTGCCTGCTCTGCCGATCACTACACCAGGGCTCAGGCCTCCGCAGCAGCATTCCTGGCACAGGTCCCCACACAGGAAATCTGCAGGGTAGCAACGTAGTCCTCCATACGCACTTTCACTACGCACTATGCGATCACTTAACAGGCCAGAGACGACACGGCCTTTGGAAGAGCAGTGCTCCAATCAGTGAATGACTCCAACCCCACCTCCTGAACTTTGGCTTGTGAGTCACCTGATTGGAATGGACATGAATAAACACTCAAAGAAGGAAAAACGGTACTCACCTTCTCGTAACTGTTGCTATTCAAGATGTGTTGTTCATGTCCATTCCAATACCCACCCTCCTACCCCTCTGTTGGTACAGCTGGCCAGAAGGAACTGTGGGGGTGGAGGGTGGGCAGGGCCCTACATTGGGCGCCATGAAGGCGCAACTCCAGGGGGCTGTCATAAACAGATAGCTAAGGGTTAATGTCTCTTTCACCTGAAGCACCTGACCAGAGGACCAATCAGGAAACCGGATTTTTTCAACTTTGGGTGGAGGGAATTTAGTCTCTGAGTCTTTTGTGAGTCTGCCTGCTTTCTCTGAGCTTTGGAGAAGTACTTTCTACTTTCTAGTCTTCTGTTTCTAAGTGTAAGGACAAAGAGATCAGATAGTAAGTTCTATGGTTTCTTTTCTTTGGTATTTGCATGAATATAAGTGCTGGAGTGCTTTGATTTGTATTCTTTTTGAATAAGGCTGTTTATTCAATATTCTTTTAAGCAATTGACCCTGTATTGTATCATCTTAATACAGAGAGACATTTGGATGTATTTTTCTTTCTTTTTATATAAAGCTTTCTTTTAAGACCTGTTGGAGTTTTTCTTTACTTCAGGGAAATTGAGTCTGTACTCACCAGGGAATTGGTGGGAGGAAGAAATCAAGGGGAGATCTGTGTGTTGGATTGCTAGCCTAATTTTGCATTCCCTCTGGGGGAATAGGAAAGTACTTTTTGTTTTCAGGATTGGGAACAGAGAGGGGGAGTCTCTCTGTGTAGTTTCACAGAGCTTGTGTCTGTGTATCTCTCCAGGACCACCTGGAGGGGGGAAGGGAAAAAGGATTATTTCCCTGTGTTGTGAGACTCAAGGGATTTGGGTCTTGGGGTCCCCAGGGAAGGTTTTTCAGAGGGACCAGAGTGCCCCAAAACACTCTAATTTTTTGGGTGGTGGCAGCAGGTACCAGGTCCAGGCTGGTGGCTAAGCTTGGAGGTTTTCATGCTAACCCCCATATTTTGGACGCTAAGGTCCAAATCTGGGACTAAGGTTATAACAGGGGCGCCCAGGCCAACCCTACGGAGACTGCTAAGAAAAAAATCTTCCCGCTGGTATGCACACATACCACACACACCTGATTGGAATGGACATGAATAACACATCTCGCAGAACAACAGTTACAAGAAGGTGAGTAACCATTTTTTGGGGGGAACAATCCTGCACTGACTTCTAAATTAGGTGAATGGACTAATTGTGATCAAAGAAGTCTTTTCCATCTCTAATTTCTGTGCAAATGAGTTAGGAATATAGAACTGAAATCTTGGACTATTAAGAAAATCTGGAAAATGAACCCAATTTAAAAGTGCCTTTAAAATAAAAGGGTGGTTGAAACATAAGAGAAGTGTAGGAGAGGACATAGATTGAATCTCCCCCCTCATTACTTCCAACTGCACTAATTGTTTAAAAGTATTTCTGGATTGGAAATCAGTAGGTGATACCCTCCTCCAAGTTGTCGGGGTTTAGAGAATTTGCTATGTTCCACATGTGAGAGAAGGGGAGTCTCATGCATTATTCAAACAACATGAACCTTTTATTCAGTCTGTCTCATGCATTTTATAATGAGATGAAATAGAAATCTTACTCTCTGTCTTAGACAACAGAATCCAAAGCAGTGTGTCCAGATTGAGATGGCAGGATAAAAGAGTGAAGCACAGGTAGGCATATCAGAGGGAGGCAGTGAGGGATGAGAAAGAGAGGAGATGTCATAAAATAAAATGGGGGAGGGGAGGCATGGAAGCCAAGAAGAAGAATCAGAATGGGAAAAGTCACAATTGTTTATTATAAACAGATTTTTGATTTCCCCAACTCTCCAGTCCCAGTGACAACTCAGGAGGATAGAAAGCTCCAGACAAACACTACATCCCAAAGGCAGCTGTTCCAGTCCTTACATTTTTCCAGCAAAGGTGCTATAGAAAGGTTATAGCTACTCCAGTCCCAGTCTCTACATCTGTATTTTCACAAATAAAAGAGGTGTGTTTTTTTTACAAATTATCTCTCTCTATTGTAAAAAACACCTTTTTTACTGGTGAAGACACAGTCTAGAGATGCAGTAAGAAATGGTGAAGTATTGCTGTCTGTGGAGAGTTCACAAATCTACCAGTGCCAGTTTCTCCATACTAGATGAACTTTAGGGTTTGTTAAGGGATTTATGAATTGGGGGAACTTTAACCGGCTTTAGGTTTAATGTCTTCCAGGGCTGTTCTGCAAAAGCTGGTTAGTTTATTGCTCTGAAACTGCAGATTTTCACTCACCTCTTTTTCAATAAGGCACTAAAATCCAGCTCTGCACCATCTTCGTGTCCCTCTGTACTGCACAGTAACAGAAAAATAATAGTATCACAAGGAGATGGGGAATGAATTGGCCAGAATTTTCTCATAAGCATAAGATGTATCATTGGAAGGAGATAGTTTCACAATGACTCTAGAATGTTCATTGGTATTGCAGCCATTTTCTTTTAGAAATCTGGAGATTTTCTCTCTTCCTATTTGTATATAGATTTAAGAAGTGCATTTACTGAGCCTGAATTTCTCCTGCTCGACTTACAGAGGAAATCATACACAAGGGTTCGGCAACCTGTGGCACATAAGCCGATTTTTGTTGGCACGCGGGGCAGGCTGAGCTGCTCAGCCCACCGCCACTCTGGGGTTCCTGCTGCTGGCCCCTTGCCAGCTGGGGTCCCGCCGCCAGGCCCACTCAGCACCCGCTGCTAGCCTGGGGGACGGAACCCCAGGCTGGCAGTGAGATGTGTCCCCAGCTGGAAGGAATTGGCGGCTGAAACCCCAGAGCAGTGGCGGGCTGAACCGCTCAGCCTGCCACCGCTCTGGGGTTTCCACCGCCGGTCCCACTCAGTGCCTGCTACTGGCCTGGGGTTCCTTCCCCCAGGCTGGCAGCGGGCTGAGACCCCAGCTGGCAGGAGCCGGCAGAGGAAACCCCAGAGTGGCGGCAGGCTGAGCTGCTCAGCCCGCTGCCACTGTGGGGTTCCTGCTGCTGGCCCCTTGCCTGCTGGGGTCCCGTCGCTGGCCCCACTCAGCACCCACTGCTGGCCTGGGGGAAGGAAACCCAGGCTGGCAGTGGGCTGAGACCCTGGCTGGCAGGAGCCAGCAGCTGAAACCCCAAAACGGGGGCGGGCAGAGATGCTCAACTCACTGCCGAAACCCCAGAGTGGGGTGGGCTGACCCACTCAGCCCGCTGCCGCTCTGGGGTTCCGGCTGCTGGCCCCTTGCCAGCCAAGGTCCCCGCTGCAGCCCCGCTCACCTTGCTTCTGGTTGGAGTTCCAGTGCAGGCCCCATGCCAGACAGGGTCCAGGCCTCCGGCCCTGCTCAGTCCTACCAGCCGCTCACCTCAGCTACCGAACTGAGGTTCCAGCTGGTTAACAACTGATCACTCAGAAGCCTGTGTGCATCTTAAAGTATCCAAACACGTGCCACCAGACATTGGTAAACTCAGCAAGGAAAAGCAAGGGCAAACTAATAAGATCTGCATTTTAATTTAATTTTAAGTAAAGCTTCTGAAAGATTTTGAAAACCTTGTTTACTTTACATATAACAGTAGTTTGGTTATATATTATAAACTTATAGAAAGAGACCTAAAAATGTTAAAATGTTTTACTGGCACATGAAGCCTTAAATTAGAGTGTATAAATGAAGACTTGGCACACCACTGCTGAAAGGTTGCCGACTCCTGTCATACACGGTGACTAATTTCGTGGCAAATACTAATCTAGAATATAATTGTAATCCCCCTTTTCCTGAATTAAAAGAAAAGATTTCACACACATAATCAGTAAATCAATAAACACATTTCCCACATGCCCTAGGAAATTTGTGGAGAATTGCAGGGATCTTCCTTTAGAATCATAAGTGCTTTCTGGGGACTATAGATGTGGGGATGTGAAAACTGTTTTATGAGTTGGGACAGCTTTGAGACAAATATCTTATGTATTTTTTTTAATATGGCCCTCAAGTGACATCCTATGTTGCATACATTATTGCTTTAAGAACACAGGAATTGCCATTATTGAATCAGACTTTTGGTTCATGTTGCCCATTATTCTGTCTCCAATATTTGCCAGCAGTGATTGCTTAAGAGGAAGTAATCTTGCTGAATGCCAGTAGACACTAGGTCAGAGAAACTCAAGGCGTCAGGAGCAAATGCAAGAAACAGCCTCAACAGATTAGTAAACAGTTCTGTTGATAAAGAGGGAATAGAATCCAGCTCCCACCTTCTGAGTTGCATTGACACTGCAAGGTTAATTGGAGTCAATAGCAGTAAAAACTTATTTTAGTCATTTCTGATTCTTAACATGCATTGGGGAAAGTTCTTTTGATTACAAAAGTGCCATTTTTACATAGTTGCTTTCACAGCAGAATAACACTGCAAGAGTTAATTTTCCCTATGTGGTGCCTAGACACTCTAGTATGTTGATAGGCGTATTGACTGATAGATAAGAAGAAACTGAATGGCAGAGGGGTTTAGTCATAGGTAAAGTCGCTAATATAAGGCCAGATTTCAAAATAGCTCAAGGCTAGAGTTTCAAATGTTCAGCTCCCAAATTCAGATAGATTTTTTTCTAAAGAATTGAGCATCTAGCAGCTCCTATTCTGACACTTATGACCAGATTGTTCTAAAGATCACAGCTCCCAACATGTTAAGGCTACCTATTTTGAAAAACTGGTCACTTTTTTCTGATGTCTAAATGGGAGCTGAGCTTTGTGGGTGCTGAGCTCTTCTGAAACTTCTTTTAACTTCTAACTTCTGAAACACAATGGAAGAGTTATACATTTGTAAAATAGGACATCTGAAAGCACTAGGAACAGAGGGGGATGGGATCGCACACAGGTATATTTTCATATCCAAGCGAGACAGTGTGGGAACAGTGAGGGGAGGTGTAATCAGGATGTGTGTATGATAGGAGGGCAGACGTGTATTCAGTTTGAGATTTTTCAGAGTCACAATTCTAAGAGGGTGCCCTATGTCCAGCATGTGCCCTTGCTGTAAATGAATCTCTCTCACTGAAACATCAAAGATCTCTACTCATCTCATTGCTTTATGCTTGTCTCACATGATCGTTGTTTTTGTTTTCTAATCACGTATAAGAGCTAAGTATAATTATTTATTTATTTATTGTAATGAATTCAGATGTTCAAAATTAAATGTGCAGCAAGTTCTGATTCTCTTTACTGGTCAGAGAGAGAGAGAGAGAGAGAGTTCATTGAGGCTTGGATCTGACTGCTGGCAGAAACCTGGGCTACCTGAGACAGGCTGCAGGCATCCGTCTTCCTCCTCCCACCAGGCTCCTGAGTGAGAGTCACAAAAACAGCACTTTAGATTTATGCACTTCAGTTTAATCTCTGCTGCCTTCTCATAGAACAATTTAAGATTCTCAAACTCCAAGCTCCACTGGCAAGTATGGAGTAGTTTTAGAAGTGCTCTGTCCCAAAGGAGCAGTGATTTCCCTACACCCCCCTTGAATTTCCCCAACACCCCCTCCCCCAGTTTTGTGAGCTAGTTACATACCAATTCAGTGACTGTTTGGAAATCTGAATTTAAACTGAAACATTAATACACACTTTAAAAGCTTATACAGTGTATGATAAAATATGTGTATCTGAAAAAGTATAATAGATTTGAAAAGTATGAACATAGACTAGCTTCCTTGCTTCCTTATACACCTGTTTTTTATAATGTCAGTGCATTCATTTCGGTGATTGTTGGCCAACCTAATAATTTCAAATGATGATTTGTAAGCAAAGTCTAAATGAACTCTCCCTGACAGCTAGTGATGAGCGGGGGCTGCAGGGAAAGGCTTCAGGGCCAGATTATATTTACATTCACACCTAATCTACCTAGGTATCCAGCAAACAGAGCTGTGTTATCCAAGTGATAGATTTTGGCTGGGGTTGGGTTACAAACCACTTGAATGTGGGGGAATGGTGGATGAAATGTTGTTGTTCTTGTATGAGTAAAGGGCAGTAGAACTGTAGCCTGTGATGATTTGAAGACATCAAGAGAGAGGGTGGGGACCTGTCCCTCTCCACCGTTTAAAGACAGAGCTGATTAGGCTCCATAGATAGTCTTTTGTTCTGTTAAGTGACCACTGCAGCTGAAATCACTGACAATCAGGTCTAAGTGCTTAGTCCTGTTGTGGTGACAGTGTTCCTGTGGGTACAGTGTTTTGTGTAAGAGACAGCCCAGACTGCGCTAGCAGTGAGCGAGGTTCCCGCACTGAGAGCTCAGCTGAAATCACTGAGAGCTGGTGGAACCTCAAGAGACCAACTCGCAGAGGTCACAGTGGCAGGTGGCAGCCGAAGGTGACTGCGCAGGGCCATTGGCAACAGAGTGGTGGAGTGCACGGTGGCACAACGAACAGATGTGGCCAGAGCGAACAGTGAGCAGCTGGAGGAACAAGCAAGGTGCCTTCTTGTCCCCCACCTGGAAGGTGTACTCACGTGAAAGCACCTCTGAACTCAGAGTTTCCACTGACCAAGGACAACACCGGTGAGTGGAGTGCAGTGGAGGGAAAAGTGAGGGGCATGTTAAATAAACATTTGTTTGTTGAACTATATTTTAGTCACTTTGCTCAGAACACTAGATTTGTGACTGGGAATAAATATGTTTCCTAGTAGGCCAAGATTTTTAAAATGCATTATTTGCCAAGGTTTTTATCTCACATTGTTGCTATCTTGGGAGGTCATTATGTTGGGGAGTTTCTGTACTAAACATTTTTATTATTATAATTAATTTTTACATAAGAATGGTCATACTGGGTCAGACCAATGGTCCATATAGCCCAGTACCCTGTCTTACAATAGTGTTCAGGGCCAGGTGCTTCAGAAGGAATGAACAGAACAGGTAATCATCAAGTGACCATCCCCTGTTGCCCATTCCCAGCTTCTGGCAAACAGGCTAGGGACACTCAGAGCATGGTATTGCATCCCTCCCCATCCTGGCTAATAGCCACAGATGGACCTGTTCTCCAGGAATTTATCTAGTTCTTTTTATAATCCTGTTATAGTTTTGGTCTTCACAGCATCCCCTGGCAAAGAGTTCCCTGGGTTGACTTTATGTTGTGTGAAGAAGTACTTCCTTTTCTTTATTTAAAACCTGCTGCCTATTAATTTCATTGAGTGACTGTTAGTTCTTGTGTTATGTGAAGGATTCAATAAAATTTCCTTATTCACTTTCTTTGCACCAGTCAAGATTTTGGAGACATCTATCATATCCCCATTAGTCATCTCTTTTCTAAGCTGAAAATTCCCAGTCATTTTAATCTCTCCTCCTGTTTCATACCCCTGATCATTTTAGTTGCCCATCTCTGTACCTTTTCCAATTCCAATATATATTTTTTAGGATGAGTAACCAGATCGGCACACACTATTCAAGGTGTGGGTGTACCGTGGATTTATATAGAGGCATTATGATATTTTCTGTCTTATTGTCTATCCCTTTCTTAATGATTCCCAACACTGTTTGCTTTTTTGACTGCTGCTGCACATTGAGTAGATGTTTTCAAAGAACTATCCACAATGACTCCAAGATCTCTTTCATGAGTGTTAACAACTAATTCAGATGCCATCATTTTTGTATGTATAGTTGAGATTGCTTTCCAATGTGCATTACTTTGCATTTATCAACATTAAATTTAATTTGCCATTTTGTTGCTCTGTCACCCAGTTTTGTGAGATCCTTTTGTAGCTCTTCACAGTCTGCCTGGGACTTAACTATCTTGAATAGTTTTGTATCATCTGCAAATTTTGCCACCTCACTGTTTACCCATTTTTCCAGATGAATATTTTAAACAGTACTGGTCCCAGTACTGACCGCTCAAGGATACCACTATTTATCTCTCCCCATTCTGAAAACTGATAATTTATTCCTATCTTTTGTTTCCCATCTCTTAACCAGTTACTGATCCATGAGAGGACTGCCCTCTTATCCCATGATGGCTTACTTTTCAAAAGTCAATTTAAATTAAATACATTTGTTTTAATTTTTTTTTTTTTAGAAATCTAGATCCGTTATGTGTTTTGGTGTAACTTGCATTTTCCTTATGTTAAATTTTCATAATCCTAACAAAACATTTACTTTTTTCATATCTCTTTTATATATCTCATTGGTCCTGAACCCCCCCCCCCCCCGTAAATTTGAACACCACCCCTAATTTCAATTCCTGGGGAAACCACTGCAAAGGAGTCTTTTCCATTCCCAAGGGAGAATTGCTACTGCCTAGTCCATGCAGCTGCATGTGGGGTCAGACATTCTAACCCTTCTGTACATTCACAACTTGTCGTAAGTAATGTCTCAAGTCATCTACAAGTTTTTGCTTGGCTGTCTGAACACCTCTCTTCAGTTTCATAGAGACAAATGAATCCTAAATATCCTGCCAATCAAATGGACAGGACAATCTTGGGCCTTCCTTAAATTATAGTCAAACTCTGCAAAAAGGTGTTGTGTAATGCAGTGTCTCTGGGTCTTGCATTCTGCTGGACAGTAAAGGCAGTAAATGAAAATCTGGTGCAGTCCCTTCACAAAGACTTCCTAATACAGTCTAGTAAATGAAGAAGGAATCTTCAGTCTTCAGCTCTGGCTCACAGGTGGAGCAAAGATAAATATGGTGATTTGTTTTGTGACAGGATTTTGATGGGAAGGAGTCAGTTATGCTTCCTCCATGCTGACCTAAAAGTCCCTGTATCCAAAAGATTTGTTAGGATTTTACACCCACGTTGCACTCACTAGCACTAGATTTGTTGCTTTCATTATCCTGCTAGCAGAAAGAAGAACTGTTGAATGCTAAATAAAGGACAACAAAGGCTTGGCCATGTAGACTTATGTTCAAGTGGAATCAGCCTGTGTCACAGCAGGACTGACCAGCTGCACACACGGATTCCATAATTACTGTTTAGTTAAAGTCTGCAAGACTTTTCTTGGTTCCTTGTGACAGAGTTGAGTGTAAAGGGCAGCTGTCATATAATAATTTGTGGAAAAACACAAGCAACTGACTGTGCTGGATTTTCTCTTGTACTAGGAAAATTGGTTCAGGTGAAGTATAAGTGCTGGAGTGATAAATTTCACTGTAGCTGCTATTGGGAGCACAGTAAAGATCATGTTAAAATTTCTTAAGGGACAGCACATATTGCCCTGGTGGACTGTACTTGTTACAGCTGATGGCTGTTGGAGTGTTTTTTATTGATAACTTAGGAAAAAAACACTCTGATTTACATACAAAATAAACGAATTTTCAGTAATGAATACAGTTGCAAGTTACTTCCTAAACTTTACCAAAAATCTGTAACAGCTCTTTCAATTTAACCAATAGAGGTCAGGGCAGCTCTGTTAAGAGTTCTTAGGTCAATTGAGAATTTATTGCAGATCTGGGAAGAGTGGCCTTTCTCAATACCTATGCAATCCCTGGGGCTAGGGTTGCCAACTTTCTAATTACAGAAAGCTAAACACCCTTGCCCTGCCTCTTCTCCAAGGCCGCAGCTTACTCTGTTTCCCCTCCCTCAGTCACTCGCTCTCCCCCATCCTTGCTCACTCACTCATTTTCACTAAGCTGGGGCAGGGGGTTGGGGTGTGGGATGATGGCTCTGGGGTGGGGCTGGGGATGAGGGTTTTGGGGTGCAGGAAGAGGCTCCGGGCTGGGACTTAGGGGTTTGGAGTGTGGGAGGGGGTTCGGTGCTGGGGCAGGGGGTTGGGGTGCAAGAGGGAGTGCAGGGTTCGGGAGGGAATTTGGGTGTGGGAGGGGGTTCTGAGCTGGGGCTGGGGCATGGGGGGGTTTGGGGTGTAGGCTTCAGGCGGCACTGACCTCAAGTGGCTCCTGGAAAGTGGCGACATGTTTCTCCAGCTTCTAGGCAGAGGGGCAACCAAGGGACTCCACATGCTGTTGCAGATGTCACCCCCACAGCTCTCATTGGCTGCGAACTGCGGCAAATGGGAGCTGTGGAGCCAGCGCTTGGGGTGGCGCCTGTGGGCGGGGGGCAGCACATGGAGCCAGATGCTTCCCGAGAGCTGGGTACGGAGCCTGCCTGCCCCATCGGCGCTGCGCCCAATCAGACTTCTAGTGGCCTGGACGCCTGGCAACCCTACCTGTGGCTCTTAATAGTCTAGGTGGTGTATATATACCTGACCATTCACACATACATTCAAAATCTCATTGACTGCACTTCAATTGGGTAATAAAATTACAAAACATTACAGTATGGTTATATTTAATTTTATTGATCAGCTATATACTGTTGATAGTGTTTATGTCCAAACTCTTGATCCCTGTCTAGTGCAAGAGTGTCTTAAGACACAAGTGGATCCTCAGGCTCACCTAAACCATTTTGGAAAGCATTGCTTGGTCCAAGCCATTCAGCCTGGGAACAACACAGGACTATTAGCTCCCCTGTTGATTTGTACCTGAAATGTTCTTTTCACACTGTAGAAAATATAATTAGTGCAATTCTTAGAAAAATTATATTTATTATTTCTGAAGATCGAGATTGTTGTTGCATAGTAAAGAACCAACCTCTTTTAGATGATGTCTAGGAGTCAAAGGTGGCATTTTAGCCTTAGAAACACTTACACTATAGATGTACATATATAGCTTAGTAATAATAGTTATTTGTACAGTAGTTTTCCTCGTACATGATCTTGTCTAGGAAGGTAATGAATTCCACATGGAAGCACAAGCTTCCTACTCACGTTCGTCGAAAGGCAGTGCGGATATCCATGTCTCCTGTTGCTGGTGCTTCTGATGAGGCATACAACAGAAAAGGAGGGTGGGGAAAACAGTTGAATGTTCTTGAAAAAGAGACAGCACCACTGCAATTTTTTTTCCTTTCAAGCTATTTTTGTTTCAAATATCTTGTATTTTAACTATGATTAATCACTTAGTGAATGGTGTCCATGGTTAGTGCAAGTAACTCTCTGGGGTTCTATCTCAAGCTTCACATTAATTTGTAGTTTGACAGTGGGAAAGTCACATTGTCTTCTGTAAAATCTGGTCTGAATATTGACATCATGAATGCATTGAAATCCTCAGGTGAAAGGAGCTAGAGAAGGTCCAAATGGTAATATTACCATTAATTAACTATAATCAATCTGTAGAGGCAGAAGATAAATTCCCTTGATTAACAGAAGCATGGAGAGGTTTCCAGCTGGGAAGCTGCTTATAAAATGTTTGATTAGTCTCCAATTTAAACCAATTTCTGCTGGCAGAGCCTAGGCTGAAGAGCCTCCAGTGACTGAATGTCAACCTATGCCCTATACCATCCTGGTTCCTGCAGCCAATCAGTGCTGCCTCAAAAATTAGCAGTGCTGACTCAATGCATTCCTGGTCTGCCACTGCCTGTGAGGCATAGGCACCAACTCCATGGGTTCTCTGGTGCTCAATCACCCATATAAAAAAATAGGGGGTGCTCAGCACCCACCAGCCATTGTGGTTCCAGCCCCAGGGCTGGCTGCCTATCAATCAGCTGTTTGACAGACCCCTGGGGCTGGCTGCTCATCAGCAAGTGGCTGGTGGGAGGCGCTTCAGAAGGGAGCGGTGGGCGGGTGAAGGGATCCTTGGATGAGGGGGCAGAGCGGGGACAGGAAGAAGCCCTGTGAGAGTGAAGAGAGGCCTCCAAGTAAAGTAGGGGTGGAACACTCATGGGGAAAAACAAAAGTCAGCACTTGTGCTGTGAGGCTCCTATGAGCCCCGGTCACAAATTAAAGCTACCACTCCTCAGCACAACCCCTGAGGAAGGAGAGTGGTGCAAATACCAGACCAGCAAGGGTGAATCTTGCTCCCACTGTCTTAGCCAAATCTCTGGTGACCTATTCTGCACTGGAGGTAAATAGATGGTTAAATGTACTTCCCTTTTAATCACTGGTAAGTTTTTACAACACAGCTGTCCTCAGGCACACGAGACAACTGTTTAGAGTAAATCCCTTGCTAAAACTAGTCAACTATGCTTGTTGCAATTTTATACTGCCAGAAACTCCTGCAGTGCTTGAATTTGGCAGGAGGAAAGGAATAGTGTTAGCTTTCTGAACTTTTCCAAGTTTTTTTTCTTTTTCTTTTCAAATTTCCATGTTCAAATACAAGCCTTTGGCAACCTAGAACTGGAGTTAATTCTTAAGACTTTTATTTTTAAATTTTACCGAATTAGTGCTCATGGAAGTGTGAGACTGAAGTCTGGATAAAGTCAAGAATAATATAGGCTAAGTCTCCTTTTGCTTACTTCATGCTGTTCTTTCAGTGCATCTCAACCCTGGCTTAAATGACTTACTACTTTTCTATTTAGAGGCCATCCCCCTCCCCCATAGCCCTGCCAATGCATCTCAATCCACATCTGTTGCACTCCTGCTCTTCTAGTTTTGGGCCTGCATATAGCTCTGCCAGTTCCTCTCAAACCTGACCTACAATCTCTTCTGGTGGCCACTGTTTATTGGGGAGAGAGGTTACTCTGTGCACAGGAGGACAGAGTGAGGATAAGATGGAGCCTAACTTAGCACAGGGGTGAAAGTAACATTAAACTCTTTCTGGTACAGGGTCCTGGCTCTGGGCCCCTGGAAGGGGTGGGGCTGGGGGTCAGCCTCCCCCAGCCAGTCCATCTGAGCTGCCTGGCCTGTGCCGCCCGGTGCTCCATCAGCGATTTAAAGGGCCTGAGGCTCCGGTTGCTGCCACGGTAGCAGTGGCCAGGAGCCCCGGGGCCTTTAAAATCACCAGCCCTGGGTAACTGCCTCTTTTGCCCCTGTCGGCAGCCCTGGGGGTGGGGATGGTAAAGGGGCAATGACATTAAAGTGCTGCCATGGCCCCACTTTAAACAGGGTCCTTTGCCGTGGTAGTGCTTTAATATCGGCTGCGTACGGGCTGGTACTGGCGGCCGCTTTTTACTAGTACGCTGTACCGGCCCACTTTCACCCTTCACTTAGCAACACATTTCTGTAATGTTGAAAACATATAATCTTACCATTGACAATCAGGCTGAAGTTACAGCTATCAAATTTGTCCTTTGTAGACACCTCACATCTATACCCCCCTGCGTAAGTCATTTTCGCTTGGATAATGTGCATTTCATAGATGTAAACCTAAAAAATAGATCAGCCCACAGAGCAAGGAAGTTAGAAAATAAAAGAGTAAAAAATGCATAGAAACAAATATAGCATACCAGAACATTAACAGTGATAGACAAAGGCTGAAATTCGTTAAAAAAACCATTTTGTTCCCTGTACATGCAACTCTCTGTCTCACTTGTGGCTGGGTGAGGAGTTGTCATAAAGGTAAAATTTCTCTAATCCACTTTGAACACTTAAAGGACATTATCTGCAGAGGTTTTCCAGGGGATAGGATGTTGATAGCAGCAAATCCTACTGTTGTATTAGTCTGTGATTTTATACATACAGACACCACACTCATCAGGTAAAGCAGCTGCATGCTTGTGGCCAAGGGAAACAAGTCCTCCATCTCCAAAAAACATAGGCCTTTATCTACAGCTAAGAGAGTAGTTCCATAAATTCAGCCTTCAGGTGGATTGATGTTACTGATGGGCAAATCTATTATATTCCATCCAGTAGAGGGAAGTGGAGATGCATACACATAGCAAGTATATCACAAACTATAACACTAGCGTGATCCCTACAGAGAGAGAGAGTGATGCACTACAGGCTTCTTTGTGTTCCAGGTGTCTGTCCGTCTCTGGGCTAGACAATTCATGTTATAGACTCATTTATGGTGGGAATGGATTTTTGTTGAGCAGTTTACGATAATTTACCCACTGTAATAAAGCAGTTAATTTCAGCGCCAATGTATGGGTGGCTAGTGTTTCTGAACATTCCTGTAAGGATAATTATACTATAAGATCATGGAAAATTGCCATACTAGATGAGTCCAATGGTCTGTCTAACTCAGGATACTATTTCTGACAGTGACCAATACCAGCTGAGAGTCAGGTGCAGGGAACCCTATAGTAGGCAGTTACAGATTAACCTGCTGCAATGAGATGTTCAGCCCACACCACCCCTGAAGGGATTAAAGTGGCTCAGAAGGGGATAATTAACATGGAAGGCTGCACCTGGGGGGGACTGAGGCTTGTCTAGTTTTGTCTAGATCCTCTGACTATAGATCTATATCCATAGTTAGAATACTGTGTGCCTTAATACCAAAATGTGTCACTACCGGGAAAGAGGTCTTTCCCCCCAGAACAAAGGTTAGTGGCTAGGAGAGAGAGAGATTGAGAGCTCTTCTTTGCTGGCTGTACCTTGTTGTTTCGGTCATAGCTGTCATGCAGCTGGAGATGTTTCCCCACTTTGCTTCCCAGGTCCATCCACTTTCCCTTGAACCATTTCACTGATGGTTTCTTCAGCATGCTGGCACCTGCCACTTTGCAAGTGAATGTGATGTTTCCACCTTGAAAGGGAGACAGGTTAAGATAAGGCTGTGAGTGATGTTTAGTTATTTCTGTTAGATCGTTGCTATAGTACTGTATATAGAGAGACAAAGGTAGTAGCTTAGCAGTTTACAAAAATCAGGTCTTTTCCTCACCAACAGTCACTTCTCCATCCTGGGGCCGTGTCACAAAGAGACCAACAGGGTCCAGGGGCAGCTCTGGCTGAGCCTCAGGACCTGGAACTGAAACAAATATCTAGCTTTATTAACTCTCTTTCCATTTCAGCCTCTGTCCTAATCTGTATAGTGAATGCTTTATATCATTTCAATGTTTCCCTCAATATTCTTCTCCACTCAGATATTTCCTATTTCTTCCATAGCTCCTTATTCCCGCTTGGCTTGGGCTTGTCACTTGTCTTCTTCTCCTGGTCCTGTTTTCCCCCACCACCAATGTTGGGATTCCTTGTCCCTATTCTTTCTTTCAGTGGGTCAAGTAGGGCAGTGGTACACACAGGTCTTCCAGGGGGGTACATCAACTTATTTAGATATTTGCGTAGTTTTACAACAAGCTACATAAAAAGCAGTAGCAAAGTCAGTACAAACTAAAATTTTATACAGCCATGATTGATTGATTTGGCAATCCCTCAATTCAAGGATGATCTCTACCATTGTCTACCACAATGACTAATTTATACTGCTTGATATACCATACACTGAAATGTAAGTACCATATTTATATTCTAATTGATTTATAATAATATGGTTAAAATGAGAAAGTAAGCAATTTTTCAGTAATAGTTGCTGTGACACTTGTATTTTTATGTCTGATTTTGTAAGAACCTAGTTTTTAAATTAGTTGAAACTTGTGCGTACACAAAAGAAATTAGACTCCTGCAAAGGGTACAATAGTCTGGAAAGGTTGAGAGCCACTGGATTAGGATTAGTCCTAGCATTTATTTTTTTTAACCTTCAGAACTCTTGCTGCATTCTGCTGGTTGTGTCTCTGCTGGTGTAGGTAACTCTGAAACAATTGGGGTACAAACCGCTTCAGTAGGACGAACTGCCTCAGACTTTTCTGAAATGGAATGGAAAGCAAGGTTACAGAAAGCCATGTATTTCTGGGATATACTTGAGAGAGTTGTACAGAGGAGCATCTCTTCAGTGAGCCTTAGGAAATGCACAGGAATTTGGCTATTGTCTTGTAGAGCTTAGAAGGTGCATTTCCTTGGAAGGTACCAGCCTTATGGGGTTTCTAACCAGATAAGAATAGCTTACCTTTGCCAAGCTTTGAGCTGTGATGGCTAAGAACCCTCTTCTCTCCCTCAAAAGAGATGTTTGAATTTTTAAATGCCATAATTTTGACATATCAAATTTTAGATGTTTTGAAGAATAATTTTTCTATCTTTTGGCTTCTGTGATGTACATAGAAACAGCAGAGATGAATGTAGCTTTTTTTATTTATGAACTTTTAAAAACAATGTGCTTGTGTGTGAGAGTCAGGCACCAGAGGGCAAATAAAAATAAACCCCACATTTATTATTATTAAAATCTTATTTTTATGGGCCCAGCTCATGATTTCTGAATGATTGAGTTGGCAATTCTGAATAAGCTATAGTGGTTTAGAAGATACCATACCTGGCTCTTTGACTTTGAGGTCAAATTTGACCTTGGAACTCCCTGCAATTACAGCATATGTCGCATCATCCTCTCTTCCAGTGTTATTGATAGTCAGTGAATGCTTGTTCCCCTCAGTCTTGATGATATACTTCTCGCTTTCAAACATTTCTGCTCCAGCTCGCTGCCACTTCACCTTGATGCCAGTCTTTTCAGTCTCTGCTTCAAACACAGCTGTGTCTCCTTCCACTACCTCTGTCGTCTTTGGCTTCTTGGTGAAAGCAGAAGCTAAAAAGAGAAAGGGTTCACCTGTTTGTTTTCTTGTAGGCAGACTTTGTGTCTACAACAGCTTTTGTCTGCCTTCCCTCCCCCGCAGTCTACCTCCTACCTGCCTCTGCAAAATGTGAATATAACAGTTTCCACACTTGTGGAATGGTCAGACCAATTTAACAGGACTCTGCAAAGACTTAGCTTTAGATCTCAGTTAATTGATTCTGTATCTGTAATTGAGGTGTCAAATCTCCATATTGTCATGAAATAATACATAATGGATTGAAAACTGTTCCCAGACTAAGGACCCTGCTTAAGTCAGAAACACTACCTGTCTTCCTGTACCTCTATTCAAACCAATATTTCTACAGTTGTGATTTTCTAATTCTTCCCTTTGGGTGTGATGGTATGTGTCATGATGATGAAGTACATGCACATAAAGCTGTCTCCTTGAGTTTCCTGTGCAGTTTTTTTTAGATACAGGATTTACGTTCACATCCTGTCCTAATTGTTGCCTTAATTTGTGTTAAACAGATATTGCATTGCAGGGTAGCTTAATTTCATTGAGTAACGTGATTCTTGTATATATAGTGGTTAGTGCACTCCAAGATCCATTTGGGGGTGAAAAGCACTATGGGTAAAATTTTCACAAGTGTCTAAACTCTTAGCCACTTCTGAGACTTTTGCATTGTGTCAGTGTAAGTGATTATTATTCTAACTGACTGCTTTGGAGTGAAATAATGCCTTAATACTGTGCAGTGAGGAGAGCTGAGTGAGACCTTTCTTTGATCTCCTTCAGGTATATCTACACAGTGAGCAGCAACGAGTCTCAGAGTTCAGAGTGACAGTCTTGGGCTCACGGGACTCATGCTGCAGCACTAAAAATAGCTGTGATTTTGCAGGTCAGGCTTGGCTTTGAAGCCTAGGGAAAGGCTTCTGAGTCTGACCACCAGCCTGAGTTACAATGTCTACACAGCTGTTTTTTGTGTCATAGTGTGAGCTCAAGTCTGTTGACCTGGACTTTGAGACTTGCTGCCACTTGCTGTGTAAACAAACCTGTAGAGGGCACACCAATGGTCCAAATCATGAGTGAAGTATAGTTTTATTTTTTCAAATTACATGAGCCTAGAACTCGAGCTAGTGGTTTTTTTTTCCAAATTGAAATAAAAGTAAATAGTTCCATCTAGACGGATTTAAACATTAAATTAATTTAAGAATTTGTTTTCATGCTAACATTTTGAAGAACAAATATTTAAGTAGCAACTTTTTTCAGCCTTAAATTTCTCTCCTAAAATTTGATTTACTGTTGCTTACTCTCTGGAGATTATTCTTTGGTTGCCTGTAGAAACATCAGTCATTAAAAAAAAAAAATTAGGAATGTAAGTGTGACAGATTGGGTCAGAGAAACTCCCTTGGGATTGCCACCTGGTGTGCTGGGACTACCTCTGAGCCTGCTTTCCCTGCCAGCTTGAGACTCCAGTACCTTGCCTTGTTTAAGTCAGACACACTTGCCTGCCGCAAACACAGATCCAATTCTGAACCAAGTCCTCCACAAGTTGCAGGCTTAACTGAAAACAGCTTAAGAAGTGCTCCTGTCTCCAGCAATCAGATGCCCAGCTCCTAATGGGGTCCAAACCCCAAATAAATCCATTTTACCCTGTATAAAGCTTATACAGGGTAATTATAACATTGATAGAGAGGGATGCACATCTGCTTGCCCCCTGCCTCCAAGTATTAATACACACTCTGGATTAATAAAATCACGTTTTAACTTATTAATTAAATACAAAAAGTAGGATTTAAGTGGTTCCAAGTAATAAAAAAAGCAGAACAAAGTAAACTACCAAGCAAAATAAAACAAAACCTCGCAAGTCTAAGGCTAATACAGAAAAAACTAAATGCAGGTAAATCTCACCCTCAGAGATGTTCCAATGAGCTTCTTTGACTGACCAGCCTCCTTTTACTCTGGGCCCAATCCTTTCCCCTGGTACAGTCTTTGTTCCAGTTCAGGTGGTAACTAGGGGATTTCTCATGACTGCTGCCCCATTTGTTCTGTTCCACCCCCTTATATAGCTTTTGCACAATGCGGGAATCCTTTGTCCCTCTCTGGGTTCCCACCCCTCCTTCTAAATGGAAAAGCACCAGGTTAAAGATGTATTCCAGTCAGTAGCATATTATCGCCTAGGCCAACATAACCTAGGCCTAGGGTGGCAAATTTGCAGGGGCAACAAATTTGCTCACTCCCCGTCCCCAAGTCTGCCCCTTCCCCAAATCCCCGGCCCACCTCCTCCCCCAGGCGCCCCGCGCTTTCCTCCTTCCTCCCAGTTTTGCCATGCGAAAGCGCTGGGAGGGAGGGAGAAGTGAGTAGCAGCATGATCGGAGGAGGCAGAGCAGAAGTGATCTGGGGCCCGCGGGCGTGGGGAGTAATCCAGGGGGGCCGGGAACTGCTCTCCACCCCAGCTCACCTCCTCTCCACCACTGCCATCTCCCGAGTGCGCTGCAAATCCCCTCTCCCTCCGAGGCTTGCCGCGCGAAAGCGCTGGGAGGGAGGGAGAAAGGAAGGGAGAAGCGAGTATCGGCTTTGGGGGATAGCGGAGGTGACCTGGGGTCGGCGGGTGCGGGGAGTAACTTTTTGTGTGGGACAGGGAACTGCTCCCTGCCCCAGCTCACCATCACTCCACTTCCGCCATCCCTTGAGCGCACCACAACTCCCCTTCTCTCCCGCTCCCTCCCAGGCTTGCTGCGAGGGAGCGGAGGTGAACTGGCGGCAATTTTTTGTGGGCCTAGGGACTGCAAAATTGTTAATCTGCCACTGGTTCCAGTTCAGGTGACATGATCACATGATCACTGTAAGACTTCATTACCCACTTGCCAGCACATAGGTATACACAGGACCGGTGCTAGGGGTTTGAGTGCCCTAGGCGGACGGCAATTTTGCCACCCCGCGCGCTGGTCCCGCGGCTCCGGTGGAGCTGCCACAGTGGTGCCTGCGGAGGGTCCGGCACTCTGCGGCTCCGGTGGAGCTGCCGCAGTGGTGCCTGCGGGCGGTCCACCGGAGCCGCACGAGCAGCCGACCGTCCGCAGGCATGACTGCGGCAGCTCCACCAGAGTCACGGGACCAGTGGACCCTCCACAGGCACCACTGCAGCAGCTCCACCGGAGCCGCCTGCTGCCCCCTCTGGCAAAACGGCTCCCACCAATTGTTCTGGCGCCCCAGGCGATTGCCTAGGCTACCTAAATGGTAGCGCTGGCCCTGGGTATACAGGAAGACTTACAAGTAAACAGTGCCATTACAACTGTGACAGATTCAGACCAGAGGAATAAAAGAGAATGGTGGAAGGCAGGTATATCAGCCTTCAGAATGAGCAGGTCCCTGTTCCCCGGATAGCCAAACAAAGGCTACTCCAGGCCAATTAAGACACCTGATGCCAATTAACCAATTAAGGCCATTAGGGTAATGGAGACAGCTGGAACCAATCATGGTCCCACTTATACTGTTTAAAAGCTCTTCTTCCAGTGCCCTCTAGGGAACCGAGGTGAAAGGAGCTGGAGGAGAGGAAGTATTGCTGAATCCTGAGGTAAGGGTGAAGCTAGGAAAAGGGAACCACAGGGGAAGTGGCCCAGGGAATCAAAGCAGCAATGGTGAAGGGAAAACCACCAACAGCTGCTACCATTAGGGTCCCTGAGATGGAACCGGGAGTAGAAGATAGGCCCAGGTTCCCTCTTCCAACCCCCCATACTCTACAGAGATCCCCTGGAGAAAGGAAGCAGGAGGCTGAACTGTGCCTACTGAACTCTTTGGAGCAACAAAGACTGTTGGGTATTCTCCCTTCCCATCTCCCATATTGGCCGGTGATGAAAGTAACTCAGTAGGCTGTGACTCTTGCTACTACACTGAGAAAGGGAGGTCACATTGGGGTCTTATTGAGTTTCTGAGGCCACTGAATCTGCCCAGAAGCGTGGGACCTATCAATACAGGCTTGGAACTTTGTCATGCAACCAGTTGTCCTGGTTAATGGGAGCCATCAAGATTCCAAGCCACCATTAATGGCCCACACGTTGCATAATTACAATAGGACCTCAGAGTTATATTTCATATTTCTGGTTTCAGATACAAGAATTATACATTTGTACAAATAGGAGGGCTACCCTCAGTAGATTATAAGATGTGTAAAGATACCTTACAAGAGACATTTTGCATGAAGCATATTCTAGTTATATTATATTCACACTCATTAGCATATTTTCATAACATCATATGGAGTGCACCATCACAGTAAGAATGTCTGTACTGTAACAAACCAGCACCATCTAGTTCAGTATCTATTCCTACTGCCATATCAGAATACAAATGGTATAGTTAGTTCGGTATACCACCTCTTGTTGTACCAGAATAAACCAGTGGTTCATTTAGTCTTGCTATCTTTTCTTTGATAGTGGCCAATGCTCAAGCCTTCTCCAGCAGGATAAAACCACTCTAAAGTTGGGCCTTATAATTTTATCCCACCTATCTGCATTCAAATGTCTAATCTGTTATTGAAAGTTACTAAAATTTTTGCCTACATAATACTCTGACACTATTTCTGCTAATTAATAACATGCTGCATCAAAAGTTTCCTTTACATGCCCCCTTAATCAAATGGGTGCTTTCCTCAGTGCTGAGAATTTAACTAACAGTAAAGTGACTAAGATGAACAAGTGTAAGGGCAGATTATTTTTGGTTGATATGCATGCTTGGTGGGCATGTCTGGAGCATGTACCATCTCCTGACTTGCCTCACTGAGGTGACTTCAACTCATTGGCATCCTGTCTCCTTATTTGGGAATGTGGCGTTTTATTGTGATTTGAGTTATTACTTTGTGTTCAGATTAGGGCACTAGTCAAATCTCTTGTCATCTCCACAAAATGTGCACTTACTTAAGAACACTGGCTATCAAGATTCTTGTTCATACTTGGAATATTTTTTAATAAATCATTGTAGCACCTTTTTGTTGACTTTCCCCATTCATTGATCATGTGTTCATAATCAATTCTAAATTCCATTGCCTATTTAGTTATTTCCATTTCTGCAAATTTCATGTCTCTCTTTGGTGGTGGTGTGTTGTTGTGGTGTTTTTTGTTTTGTGTCTTTGTTTTTTTTGTTTGTTTGTTTGTTTTTTGCTCCGGCAGCTATCTTAGCTTCCAAATACACCTCAGTAAATCTGAGAACTAGCTTTAAACTTTTGATTCCACTTTTTAAATATAAGTTAACTGAAGTGTGAAATACTCTAAAATGTTTGGGTCATATTCATGTTTCACCATGCACTCTGCTTCTTATAGCTGATCTATTGCTAGTAATACTATCTGTCCATTGTGCACCATCTAGATAGGTCTGCCAGGTTTTCTGCTGGCTTACCTCATTTGACTTCAGTGGAGTTACACCAGCAAAGAATTTGACCAATGTCCTTTGTTTAGTTATAATACTTTGCACTTCTATAGCACCTCCCCTCCCTCCCTTCCTGAAAGCAATGGCAAACAATTGTTTCGTGCCTTTTTTTCCTGGGCTATCCGTGCAGACACCATAGCACGGTAAGCATGGAGCCCACTCACCTGCAAACTGCTTTTGTGAGCATTGTAAACACCTTGCGTATTATCCTGCAGTATGTGCAGAGCCTAGATCGGAGCCGCCAGCACAAGGACACAGATGTTCCTGAAAGCACGGGATGTGGCAGTTGAGATATCATGGTGGCATTGGGACATGTGGATATAGTGGAACACCAGTTCTGGGCCCAGCAAACAAGCACAGACTGGTGGGACTGCATAGTGTTGCAGGTATAGGATGATTCCAAGTGGCTGCAAAACTTTCATGGAACTTTGAGTTGCTTTCCTCCGCCCTGAAGCACAGGAATACCAAGATGAGACCTGCGCTGACAGTTGAGAAGTGAGTGGTGGTAGCCCTATGGAAGCTTGCAAAGCCTGACTGATTACCGACTGACTGGTAGCGATTTGGAGTGGGCAAATCTACCATGGAGGCTGCTCTGATTGAAGTAGCCAAGGCAATCAATAACCTTCTGCTAACAAGGGTAGTGACTCTTGGAAAGTGCAGGTCATAGTGGATGGCTTTGCTGCAGTGGGGTTCCCTAACTGTAGTGGGGCAATATGTGGAACACATATCCCTATCTTGGCACCGGACCACCTTGCCAAAAAGTACATAAGCGACAAGGGGTACTTCTCAATGGTGTTGCAAGCACTGGTGGATCACAAGGGCTGTTTAACTGACATCAAAGTGGGCTGGTTGGGAAAGGTGCATGACTCTCGTATCTTTCAGAACTCCGGGCCGTTCGAAAAGCCGCAAGAA
The DNA here is from genome assembly GCF_025201925.1 of Gopherus flavomarginatus. Classification (NCBI taxonomy): domain Eukaryota; kingdom Metazoa; phylum Chordata; order Testudines; family Testudinidae; genus Gopherus; species Gopherus flavomarginatus. The sequence continues at coordinate 87,586,324 of NC_066621.1, forward strand.
GGGACTTTCTTCCCAACCAGAAAATTACCTTTGGGGATGTTGAAATGCCAATAGTTATTCTTGGGGACCCAGCCTACCCCTTGCTCCCATGGCTTATGAAGCCATATACAGGCAGCCTGGACAGCAGTAAGGAGCAGTTCAGCTATAGGCTGAGCAAGTGCAGAATGGCAGAATATGCCTTTGGATGTTTAAAAGGGTGCTGGCGCTGTTTGCTGAGTAGGTCAGACCTCAGCGAAAGCAATATTCCCATTGTTATTGCTGCTTGCTGTGCTCTATTATACCTGTGAGAGTAAGGGAGAGACGTTTATGGCGGGGTGGGAGGTTGAGGCAAATTGCCTAGTGGCCAGTGTTGAACAGCCAGACAGCAGGCAATACAAAGAGTGCATACTGCTTAAACACAAAAAAGAAGCTTACAAGAAGTGGAAGATTGGACAAATGACCAAGGAGGAGTATAAAAATATTGCTCAGGCATGCAGCAGTGAAATCACACTTGGAGTTGCAGCTAGCAAGGGATGTTAAGAGTAACTAGAAGGGTTTCTTCAGGTATGTTAGCAAAAAGAAGAAAGTCAAGGAAAGTGTAGGCCCCTTACTGAATGAGGGAGGCAACCTAGTAACAGAGGACATGGAAAAAGCTAATGTACTCAATGCTTTTTTTTTTTTTTTTTTTTTTTTTTTTTGCCTCTGTCTTCACGAACAAGGTCAGCTCCTAGACTACTGCACTGGGCAGCACAGCTTGGGGAGGAGGTGACCAGCTCTGTGTGGAGAAAGAAGTGGTTCAGGACTATTTAGAAAAGCTGGACAAGCACAAGCCAATGGAGCCAGATGCACTGCACCCGAGGGTGCTAAAGGAGTTGTGAATGTTATTGCAGAGCCATTGGCCATTATCTTTGAAAACTCATGGTGATTTGGAGCGGTCCCAGATGACTGGAAAAAGGCTAATGTAGTGCCCATCTTTAAAAAAGGGAAGGAAGAGGATCCAAGGAACTACAGGTCAGTCAGCCTCACCTCAGTTCTTGGAAAAATCGTGGAGCAGGTCCTCAAGGAATCAATTCTGAAGCATTTAGAGGAGAGGAAAGTGATCAGGAATAGTCAGCATGGATTCACCAACGGCAAGTCATACCTGACTAACCTAATGGTCTTCTATGACGAGATAACTGGCTCTGTGGATGAGGGGAAAGCAGTGGATGTGTTATTCCTTGGCTTTAGCAAAGCTTTTGATATCGTCTCCCACAGTATTCTTACCAGCAAGTTAAAGAAGTATGGGCTGGATGAATGAACTATAAGGTGGATAGAAAGCTGGCTAGATCGTCGGGCTCAACAGGTAGTGATCAATGGCTCCATGTCTAGTTGGCAGCTGGTATCAAGCGGAGTGCCCCAAGGGTTGGTCCTGGGGCTGGTTTTGATCAATATCTTCATTAATGATCTGGAGGGTGGCATGGACTGCACCTTCAGCAAGTTTGCAAATGACACTAAACTGGGAGGAGTGGTAGATACCCTGGAGGGTAGGGATAGCATACAGAGGGACCTAGACAAATTAGAGGATTGAGCCAAAAGAAATCTGATGAGGTTCAACAAGGACATGCACTACAGACTAGGGACCAAATGGCTAGGCATCAGTTCTGCAGAAAAGGACCTAGGGGTTACAGTGGACGAGAAGCTGGATATGAGTCGACAGTGTGATCTTGTTGCCAAGAAGGCTAATGGCATTTTGCGCTGTATAAGTTGTGGCATTGCCAGCAGATTGAGGGATGTGATCATTCCCCTCTATTTGACATTGGTGAGGCCTCATCTGGAGTACTGTGTCTGGTTTTGGGCCCCACACTACAAGAAGGATGTGGAAAGATTGGAAAGAGTCCAGCGGAGGGCAATGAAAACAATTAGGGGGCTGGAGCACATGACTTATGAGGAGAGGCTGAGGGAACTGGGATTGTTTAGTCTGCAGAAGAGAAGAATGAGAGGGGATTTGATAGCTGCTTTCAACTACCTGAAAGGTGGTTCCAACGAGGATGAAACTAGACTGTTCTCAGTAGTAGCAGATGACAGAACAAGGAGTAATGGTCTCAAGTTGCAATGGGGGAGGTTTAGGTTGGATATTAGGAAAAACTTTTTCACTAGGAGGGTGGTGAAACACTGGCATGGGTTACCTAGGGAGGTGGTGGAATCTCCTTCCTTAGAGGTTTTTAAGGTCAGGCTTGACAAAGCCCTGGCTGGGCTGATTTAGTTGGGGATTGGTCCTGCTTTGAGCAGGGTGTTGGACTAGATGACCTACTGAAGTCCCTTCCAACCCTGATATTCTAGGATTCTAGTATGAAAGACATAATGAGAAACCAATGTCTACTCACCTGTGCCTAGCAGTCCCCCCACTGCCATACCATAAATCCTGAGCATGCATAAATGCTTCTGCACATAACCAGCACCTGTTACAGGCAGACAGGGAAGTGACTATCTACATCCTGGTAGTCAAGACCATATTAATAGCTGGCCAGAAGGAATCTCATTTAGCTGAGCCTAGCAATGAAATTCTCTTTTCACTGGGAAGACCAGTGAGACAACTAGGGTCTTGAATCACCCTTCCAGATGACAGACTAGCTTCTAGTGATCTGTACTCTGCAACACTCCCTAGAGGATACCAGCCTGCTTTTCTCTCTACATATGCTTGATTAGACAATCTCAGGATGCCAACAAAACACAACTTTTAGTGGCCAATATGTCATTCAATATCTGTAATCAAACCGTAATAATCCAGATTTCTTCCTGCAGCACTTGATCCAGAAGAGGAGGTGAATATAGTAAGTCACTCAGGTAAGCAGGAGGGTCACTTCAGAACACACAATAGATGAATAGTGCCATTCACCAAAAAACATGACATTCACACGAATGCCAAATGGAGTCAAAGCTCAACAGCTCTGTCTCACTTTGCAAACAGAGGAGCTGAGGTTTCACTCAGTGAGGGCAATCTCATCAGGTAACCACGGCATTTACCAACTCAGATGGATGCTTGCACGTTAAGAAGCTTGTGTGTTGTAATGATGCTCATTTTGTAATATGGTAATGCCATTAACTAGAGAGCTCTGACGACTATATTCTTGTATAATGTCTCTTTAAACAAAAGCTCACTGTTGTAGTGATTATTGTTTTGTTTCTGATAGTTACATGGCAAGGATTTGTATGCTGTTAATACTTCCTAAATAGTTTTTTTTGGGGGGTGGGGGGTAAAGGGGGGAAGGAACAGATGTAAATGTGATTTTTCTAGTACAAAGATTTACTAGGGGTACAAACCTTTAACACCTCAAATACTTAAATAACCATCTCCCTAGCATACTGTTTACGAAAATGCCTGTTTATTATTAGAACTGAACTCCTGACTATTTGAGATTAGATTCTCACTCTTTGCCTGGTCTGCACTGACTGCCCTGAATAAACTGTGCTCAGATTTCTACCTAGTGCAATTCAAAAGTGTCTCCTATGCCCTTAAAGTTCACTTTGCACTTCGAGCCTCTCTCATCCCACTGAATCATGGAGAGAAAAATCCTCATGCACTCATTGGATTGTCTTTTCGAGCGCAGTGAATGTGACGGGCAGAGAAAGACAGGGGTCCCTTTGGGTGTTTGTCCCTCCATTTTATAGTTTCAGTCCCCCTCTTGAAAAACATTTCCATCCAAGAACCAGGAGCCAAAGAGAGTCTATGTGGAAGGCTAGTCCCTGCTGGCTTTTTCACCCGTTTGAACTTCCTTCTATGATTCAATGAACGTTCCAAAGTGTAGTGCAGAAGAGGCATAGCCTAAACAAAAGACATTTTAAACTTGATGGGGGACTTTTTTGTTTATTTTTAGATTCCTTCTTCACCCCTGGAGTTGTAAGTTCTCATTCAGTGAGGCCCCTCCTTCACTATGCTGTTGATGTCATGTCATCACCAAGCCTTGTTAGATAAAAGAGGTCAGCCTATGAAGGAAAGGGAGTGTGGTGGGGTTTGTACCACACACAGGCTGTGAAAGCGGTAACCTGGGCCTGAGAGGCCAATTAACATAATAGGCTGCCCTCTGAGGTTTAGCTAGAAATAATTAGAGATGAAGCCCACCTAGAGAAGGAGCTAGATAGTTAGTACAAAAAGCAGAAAGTTTAGCACAGAAGAGGGCTGGAGGATGAAATTCTGTAGCTGCTCTCTGGGATGAGTAAGTAGTGAATCCAGGAGGGTTAAGGAGGAAGTCCAGGCAGAGAGTAAGCCCTCATATCTTCTCCTGGACAGAGAATTCTGGTAAGAGGCCAGGAAAAAGACGAATCAGCCACTATGGGGTGGTGCAGGCTCCAATGATAAACCCTGATAAAAGGGCGTAATCTTGACTTCCAAGGAGAGAGTCCTGGGAAGAGGTTGTGGGGGCAAGGGCACAGCAAGGGGAACTTAATAGGCACGGAAGGCCAAGCCTGAGGAAGATAAAAACTTGTTTGAGTTTGTACTTTTGGTCTGAGTTTGTCAGAGGATTCCAGGGAGGGCCCTGAGAGCCAAGGTATCTGAAAGAATTAACCTGGAGAGGCTCTGAATAGGAAGAAGTCCTGGGAGGCTGTAGCTAGGAGTTGGATGGAGCTGTCTGTGGCTGCTGGTTATAGGGTCCCTGGGCTGGAACTGAGTGTAATGGGCAGGCTGGGTTCCTGTTTTAGCTGCTGGCAAGATGGCATGAGCCCAGAGAAGAGGACAGGGATGATAGAGAGCTGTCAGAGAAGGGACTGAGGACAACAATGCCTGGAGTTGGTACTGAAGGTCTTGTTTTTACATCATTGAACTGTTCTGGGCATTTTATTACACTGGAAGGTGTGGACTTAAAATCATGACTAAGCCAGAGGGCTGAGTCACGGGAAAAGGTGGACCAGCTGAGGGCTAGAGTGGCTACTGTCAAGGGGTGCTAGATGGGGAGAGAGCTGCCAGACCTGGCCACAAGGAGGTCCTTTAGTAGTGAGTTTCCCCTTTTCAATGAAAAGCTTTTATAGGTTATGATATGGTTGAGTAATGTTTTAAAACAACTACTACATGTATACCTCACTGGAATAAAAAAGTGACTGTATACTATATACTAAAAGAAAGGCACTTAGCTGATAACATAGACAGCCTGTAGTAAGCAGACTGGAAGCTCCACTAGAGCTTTGTGATGGGAATGAGCAGAAAATGCAGAAAACATGAAGTTTGTAAAATCAAAGACACAAAATTAGGAAATACCAAAAATTAGGGTTTCTCCTGGAGTGCTAAATTCGCCTTATTGCAGATCCTGTATGTTTTATGGTAAAATGATTACATGAGCAGCAAAGCCAAGTTAACATTTCAGGAAAAAAATATTAACTTTCAAAATTCCTGAATAGTTGAGGGCTTGATGTTGCAACTTTAATGTTACAGTTAATACTAGTTCTTTGCATTTCCTTTTCCCACTCTTCTTTCCTTTAAGATAAGAACTGGAGCAGTTAGGTTTGTGCAGGTTAGAAGCTCCACAAACTTTAGCAAGAAGTTTGTAAATTCCTTGCTCTTGAACTATGAGGTGCTATAAATTCCTTAGTCAGAGCTAAGTGGCTTCTTGCACATACAGGCTTAAGCATTACTTGATCAAAGCTATAAAGCCTCTCAAACTTATTTTCCTTTATTTCAGAAGCTAAGATTACTCATGTTACTGGAATTTACAAAGGACTGGGAGTAATCACACTTGCTGTGTGACCTTGGACATTCAACCTGTCTATGCCTCCAATATCCCATCTGTAAAATGGGGACAATGTTTAACCTTCAGATCTACAAAAGAAAAGGTGATGCAAATAATTTATTTGTATTACATCACATACTGGAGCCCATGAACCAGGACCCCATTGTGCTGGGTACTATGCAAGCATAGCCCCAAACAGTTTATAATCTACATAAGGATTTACAAGCTATGTGTTATGTAGTAGCTCTAGCTTCTCCATGCTTAAGGCTGCAATCAAGTTCTATTATAAACTTTGGCGAACATTTTCTAATCTAGGTCAATAACTCTGTAGTTCTCAATCTATCTTTAGTTACCTAAACATAAATGGCCAGGTTTCAGAAGTGCTCGACATTCCTTAAACACTCTCTTCCAAATTTAACAAAGTACATATTTCTTTAAAGGTCTTTTTACATGACAAGTTTGATGTATCAAAGTTCAACCCTGAGTCTCACAAACATTTGAGAGGTGGCAAGAATGCTTATGGTGGTGGTGGGGTGTTCACTTGCTTATGATGGGCTCATAAAATCATTTTGGCTGTTTTAAGTTTAAACTTTTCATATTTGGTCTCTGCTCAAAGATAGAATTTTTTGAAAAGTGCAACTTGACTACAAAAGATGAAAGTCAAAGTTCTGAGCATACGTACAAATGTGTTAAAATGGAAACTGTTTTGCACTCTTTAGTAGGAACAACCACTATAATGTGATAGTGTGGTATAAGGGTCTATATGTGTAGGTATTTAATACCAAGGTGATGAACATGGTATAGAGCCTAGTTCTAATTGATACTACATATAAGTATAAAAATTTCTTGCTACATCACAAGATACTCTTACAATATAGCATAGATAAAATAATCTTTGAAAATGCTTAGAACTTGTAAATTGCTTACTACTTTTTTTTCAACCCTACACCCCAAAAAGTCAGGATAGCTTAATTACCATGGGATTAGATACTCCGCTGGTGTAAATTAACATAGATCCATTGATTTCAATGGAGCATTACCAGTTGAAGGTGTGGCCCCGTGAATGTACATGTATCTGAATGACAAAGATTGGTACTACTAATCTTATTAAATGTCTATAAATAATAGTAACGATTATTTATAAGGCTCTTGTAATATCACGATCCGAGGTGTTACAACTTTGCTGGGCTAGAAATCAATGCAGTATGTATATCAATGGAAAAGCTGGAATCTTAGCTTTCTAGTGGGTTCCAAATAGGCTTCTAGCCACAAGAAGTCATGAGATGATAACTGTTACTGACTATGTGTAAAATCCGTGATAAAAGTCCAGTGTAACTTTTGCTTCCTCTCCTCACCACCCCCTGTTTTTATCTTTCCCATATAAGGGAGAAAAGGTGGGAAAAAATTTACTGTAATTTGCTTTTTTAAAAAGATTGGCAACTGTTTCAAAGAGTTGCAGCTCATAGACTCATAGACTCTAGGACTGGAAGGGACCTCGAGAGGTCATCGAGTCCAATCCCCTGCCCTCATGGCAGGACCAAATACTGTCTAGACCATCCCTAATAGACTTTTATCTAACCTACTCTTAAATATCTCCAGAGATGGAGATTCCACAGCTTCCCTAGGCAATCTATTCCAGTGTTTAACTACCCTGACAGTTAGGAACTTTTTCCATATGTCCAACCTAAATCTCTCTTGCTGCAGTTTAAGCCCATTGCTTCTTGTTCTATCATTGGAGGCTAAGGTGAACAAGTTTTCTCCCTCCTCCTGATGACACCCTTTTAGATACTTGAAAACTGCTATCATGTCCCCTCTCAGTCTTCTCTTTTCCAAACTAAACAAACCCAATTCCTTCAGTCTTCCTTCATAGGTCATGTTCTCAAGACCTTTAATCATTCTTGTTGCTCTTCTCTGGACCCTCTCCAATTTCTCCACATCTTTCTTGAAATGCGGTGCCCAGAACTGGACACAATACTCCAGTTGAGGCCTAACCAGCGCAGAGTAAAGCGGAAGAATGACTTCTCATGTCTTGTTTACAACACATCTTTTAATGCATCCCAGAATCATGTTTGCTTTTTTTTGCAACAGTATCACACTGTTGACTCATATTAAGCTTGTGGTCTACTATGACCCCTAGATCTCTTTCTGCCATACTCCTTCCTAGACAGTCTCTTCCCATTCTGTATGTGTGAAACTGATTGTTCCTTCCTAGGTGGAGCACTTTGCATTTATTTTTATTGAACTTCATCCTGTTTACCTCAGACCATTTCTCCAATTTGTCCAGATCATTTTGAATTTTGACCCTGTCCTCCAAAGCAGTTGCAATCCCTCCCAGTTTGGTATCGTCCGCAAACTTAATAAGCGTACTTTCTATGCCAACATGTAAATCGTTGATGAAGATATTGAACAGAACCGGTCCCAAAACAGACCCCTGCAGAACCCCACTTGTTATACCTTTCTAGCAGGATTGGGAGCCATTAACAACTACTCTCTGAGTACGGTTATCCAACCAGTTATGCACCCACCTTATAGTAGCCCCATCTAAATTGTACTTTCCTAGTTTATCTATAAGAATATCATGCGAGACTGTATCAAATGCCTTACTAAAGTCTAGGTATATCACATCCACCGCTTCTCCCTTATCCACAAGGCTCGTTATCCTATCAAAGAACGCTATCAGATTAGTTTGACACGATTTGTTCTTTACAAATCCATGCTGGCTATTCCCTATCACCTTACCACCTTCCAAGTGTTTGCAGATGATTTCTTTGATTACCTGCTCCATTATCTTCCCTGGCACAGAAGTTAAACTAACTGGTCTGTAGTTTCCTGGGTTGTTTTTATTTCCCTTTTTATAGATGGGCACTATATTTGCCCCCTTCCAGTCTTCTGGAATCTCCCCCGTCTCCCATGATTTCCCAAAGATAATAGCTAGAGGCTCAGATACCTCTTCTATTAACTCCTTGAGTATTCTAGGATGCATTTCATCAGGCCCTGGTGACTTGCAGGCATCTAACTTTTCTAAGTGATTTTTTTACTTGCTCTTTTCTTATTTTCTCTTCTAAACCTACCCTCTTCCCGTAAGCATTCACTATACTAGACATTCCTTCAGACTTCTCAGTGAAGACTGAAACAAAGAAGTCATTAAGCATCTCTGCCATTTCCAAGTCTCCCGTTACTGTTTCCCCTTCCTCATTGAGCTATCAGAGGCTTGTTGTATGTGTGCATATGCATTATCACAGGGCGATTATAAATCAGTTATTACTTTGATTCTAGCAATAATATCTCAAAAATCAATATTAAATAACTAGCCCTGAAATAGCACTTTGACAGTTATTGAACTTAGGAGAAAAAGACCTTTATTAGAATAAACTTACTTTTGATGGAATAAAGTGCCTGTCTCACTTTCAAGACGTCAGTTCCATGTTTGTTTAAAGCATTTAGGTCTGAATTCTATAGATCCTGACAATAATCAGTGTTTAAGAGGTTGCTCAAACTGGAAATCACCACAGAAATTGTAAATGCTTTTAGAGAGAATAACTCCCCTTCGGTCCTTTGGTTTGTGAAGAAATTTCATGATGCCTCATAGAAGCACTGGTGGTAATGTATTTTATTGAATAATTAGAAATAAGGGGGAAAATACCAGAAAACCTACATAAAGGATGTAGTTTAAGTGTTTAAGGATGTTTTTCTTCATAATTAAGAGGCTCTTACTGAGCTGGTTTGAGTATAAGCCTTCTGAATACTCCATCTGCCAGGCACTTCCCTTGATCTGGATACATGCCCTTATTTCTGAGGCCTGGGTCTTTGGAATTCTTTAGTGTAATAAGTGCCAGAGGCAGCAAATGTGGCTGCTCAGAGAACATAAAATACCAAATGTTTCAACCAAAAGTGCTTCTTAATATATCTAGGTTTGAACAAGAAGGGAAGATTTCCTCTCTGTCCATCCTAACAGTATATTGCTAAGGAACTGAACAGTCATCAAGCTGTACACAAGCCTCAAATAGCTTAAAATAAATACTAAGCAGCTGCTATTGACATCCCCAGAAAAGTGTATGCTTTTAAGAAGTCACATGTACACCTGAACAGACCTGTACAGTGTATGTGAGCGATTCTGATCTGAATCACTCCAGATTTACACTAGTCTCACTGAGAGCAGATTCTGTTCTTGAGTGTAAACACTCAGACTTAGTATAATTTTCTATTTTTGCATGTTCCTATACACAATTTTTAAATATCCATAACTAACTTTCAGCCCTTTCTTTGAAGTTAGTTGTGGACATACGGTGTTCTCATGGTCCTCTTTCGACTCACGTGGGCAGATGCCCTCTAAATACTCTCCTCCCAGCTCTGCCTTACGGGTGGGAGTGGTGGTGCATCTTCCTACACAAGTTCCCTGTAACTTGCACCCTCTCCCGACACCTCTCATAGCTCTCCTCTTTCAACATAGGCAGGTGGCTTGTGACTAGCTTCTTGGTTCTAAATATTAAACAATCCAGAGAATAATTAGGAATGTCCTAAATCTGTTTTGTTCTGTGTGCTTCCTTTCTGTAAGTGTGGGAATGGGAGGGAAGTGCTAAGCTGCCTCCCTGATGTTGGTAGACTGCTCTGACCTGTTTCAATAGAGAAGTTATCTTCTGGCTCACTGGAGTGGAGAGGAGAGGAAAGGGAACTAACTGCCCAGGGAGATTGCAGAAGCTCCTTCACTCAAGGTTTTCAAAAGGAGGCTGGATAGCCATCTATCTTGGATGGTTTATGCAGCAAATCCTGTATCTTGGCAGGGGGTTAAACTATATGACCCTTGCAGTCCCTGCTAACCCTGTGATTCTATGTATAAACCCCTCAAGAGTTCCCTGTTTCCCTACAGCTATAGTGAGCCTGCCTGCCTGTCTGGCTGATATAGAGAGCAAAATGTGAGCCAGCTGCTATGAACTTTGTCTTTACGCTGGAGATTTTATGCCCAAAAATTCTACCACAGGCTGTTGCTTATTGTCTGGAAAATACCCGGGAGAAGGACTGTGAGCTATTTTCACTGCCCTGATGGTGCCTAGGAGAAGAAGTGAAAAGTGAAAGGAATTTCAATGGAACAGTTTAATTTTTGTCCTTTTCCCTCAGCCAAAGCTTCTGGAGCTAATTACTTGGGTGGGAGTTTCTGGGTGAACTTATCCCTCATCTCCCTGTGAGCTCTCTGAATCCCTCTTTCTTTTTTTATTAACTTTTTACAAAATATCACTTTATTTTTTTTCTCTACTTTTGTTTCTGTGATATAGGGACAGCTGCTCTGCTTGGCAGTCACTCTCAGCCAGGCTAAGTTCAGTCTCTCTCTCTCTTTCTCACTCAGTTGTTGTCCTTACCTGTTTTCTTTGCAGGCTCTGGCATCTTGATTTTGTCTTTCTTGAAGCTCCCAGTGGTGCCTCGAAGCCAGGGTCTGAGCTGGACTGGAATGAGACTGCAGGACTCTTGAGACCCCTTAAAAAACACTGGCTGGAAGTCCCCATCCTGCTCCTCCCCTTTGATTCCCCCACTCTTGTCACCAGCGGCACCTTATCAACAGCAGGGCACATTTGACAGAATACATCAGCCAGGATAAATATAGCCAAGTCCTAGAGCCAGACAGTTAAAACCACTCAAGAATGGACACTTCAGTTTTGTTGGGAAACTGGTACAAATCCAATGCACAGAATTATGCTCCTCTGTCTGCTTCTCAACATCACATGCATACATCTTTCTTTCCCCACATATGTTCTAGTCCCCAGCTGGATATGTGCCATGTCAAGAAATCTGACATTGTCCATGTTTCTAGCAGTCATTTAAACTATATATGACAATGAATAGTTCCATATACCAGTTCTGTAATTATCTGTGCATTTGTTTATATTATCTGTCCTATTTCAGTCCTTGTCAGTGTTATAATTGTCAGTCTTGAACAACTCTTCAAACAAGAACTTCATTCTCATTTCTTCTTTATTATTAAATGTAGTGCCATTAGATCTGAGTATGGCTCTTCACGGAGAAACAAATTTCTCCAGAGACCTACAGATTTCTGACATTGACAGTCAAAAGTGGCAAGCACTACCCTAGCTTCAACTTTCCCTCACCCCTGTAACACAAATCTGTTGGAAGCTGGAAAATCCTATTTTTTTTTTTTTTTACTCGAGTACCATTTTAATAAGATCCAGATATGGGCAAGATGCATCCTAACTTTCAAATTCAGCTGAACCCTGTGAAGAAGTTCATGCAGATCCTCCCCAGAAAATTTCTCTGATACTGCCCTTTGGTTCATCAAGCAATGTCATTTATTTACTTGTATTTTCAGTAAAGTAAAACTAACAATTGTGACCAATGGAATTCCTGATCACTTTTCTTCTTCTTAATGATTTAAGCATTCACCTCTGTCATAGGGAAGAGGATTTCCCCCTCTTCTGTCCTAAGCTGTTTTTGGACTATGTATTCACTTAGTGAGATCAAATGTAATGCCAGAAACTGGTTCTGTTCCCATTTGTACATTCTGTCAGTGTTTTACTTCACCCAAGACTTCAGTTGACTAAATTCCCCATGTAATAGGAAGAGGCATTAACTTAAGTCATCAGAGTACCTGCTGAAAGAAAGCACAGAAATGAACCAGGAGTAGGACCCATTAGGTTGTACACGCCTGTGTCTCCCAGATGTCAGCACCACACCAGTCAAGGTGTTTCCTGAAACAGCAATTTTTTTACAAGGAAAATTAGCCAACTAAAAGCCACATTGGCTATATGGAAGTTCCAGTTGGTCCCCATCAGACCCTCCAAAATCAAGTATTCTGCACCATGGAGGTCATTTCTCTCTCTTTGAGAGTGTTTTATTGAAAGAGTATTCACTGATGTACTTAGGTCTTTGATCTTGGCCTTACAACCTGTTGAGCCATACAGATTTGTTTACCACCAACAAAATCTCACACTTGTATTAACATCAACTAAAAACCATGTAAATGAAAATAAATCTGTAAATGTAGATTGAGATGGAATGTATTTATGTATTAAATTTAGGAATTGCCACACTGGATCAGACCCAATGTCCCTCTAATCCAGAATTTTGTCTTTGACAGTGATCAGAACCTGATGGTTCAGAGCAAGGGTTAAGAACCCTGCAATAGGTAGCAGAAGGATAAGCTGCCCCCTATACTGGGTCTCGTCCTAGTGTCTAATATTAGAGACTGGCTTAAACCAGAATATTCAGAGTTGTCATAATTAACATAAATTTTGGAAAGAATATTAAACCTTGTGCTTCATTCTTTCCAAAATTTATGTTAATTATGACAACTCTGGATATTCTTGCCATCCATCTAAGTATCCATTCCCTTTTTGAATCTTGTTAACTTCTTGAACTCAATGACTTTCTGTGGTAATCACACATTGTATGAAAGTATTTCCTTTTTATTGTTTTTGAATTGTCCATCTTTTAATTTCATAGACTGTCCCCTTTCCCTTGTGATAAGAGACACAGAGAACAAAAACTTCCAATTCACCTTCTCCATACTATTATTTTATATACTTGCCCCCTTTTTCTTAACTCAACCACATATTTTAGTCTATCTCAAAGCACTTAAAAGGCTTGACATTTGAATCTGAAACATCCTTATTTGCTATATACTCATTCTCAGAGATTTATCCATAAAATTGTCAGGTATAAGTCTGATAAAGACAAACATGCTAGAGATCACTTCCTCCTTTTTAAAATGAATACACTTCTATCTGGGTAGGCAGAGAAAGTCTGCCACCCCATGGCTGATTCAAGAATTAGAGGGGTCTATTTCCTTACAGCAATTCCTGCGAAAGAGCCAAGCCATGTTTCCCTTTAAAGGTGCTTCAATCACTAGTATAAGATTAAATTCCAACGGCGGTTAATATCCTAGCTATTATATGTGAGTCACTGTTTCCTATGGCAAGTTAAGGGCAGGTCATGCTAACCTGCACAGGGGCTACCATTAAATAAAATAAGAAATTGAGCATGCTTACCTGGTATTATATTAGAAAGTTATATGCAGTGTTGTAGCTGTGTTGCTCAAAGGATATAAGAAAGACAAGGTGGATGAGGTAATATCTTTTATTGGACCAACTTCGGCTGGTGAGACAGACTTTTGAAAGCCTGTCTCTCTCACCAACAGAAGTTGGTCCAATAAAAGATATTACTTCACTCACCTTGTGTCTCTAATTAGAAAGTTGTATGTTCATGCAGCAATGCAGAGGACAAAGCTAGGAGCAAGAATATGCAGGTGCTTATCTCAGACGTACCTGATGGGGTCTCAGAAGTAGAATTATTGGGCTATATTAGGTCATCTATTCACTATCCTCTTCCTTTTGCTTATCTATATAACATGCGTACCAAGTCTGGGGTTGAAGACTTTCAGTGCTGTGGAAGCTCTTACCTTTTTCCATTACTTCACTGATGTGATCATTATAAACTTTCTCCTGTTTCAATAACAATCCGTTATTTAGTCTGCAGTCTTAATTCCTGGGGCTGCCTTTACTCAAGGCTTCATTTAATCTATTCCTTTCATCTCATTATAGAATTGAATTTTATAAGCCATTTAATGTCTTAGATATTTAAACACTTACCTAACTTTAAACATGGAATTGAGTGTGACTGTTCATATGCTTAAAATTAGACACACTTAAGTATGTTGCTGAATTGGGACCTGTGTTGGTTGTTTTCTCCAGACCCCCACCCTTCTGGATTTAGAATCAAGTTTGTAATTGGGAAGAAATCGGTTCACTCCTCCCTGCTGTAAACTAGTCGTGAGAACAATAACTAGACTTAGTAAATGGAAATAATTCCATTCCACATTTCCAGCTTCTCAATTTTTTTTATCTTAAATATATATATTTACTCTGAAATATGAAGCTGTTCAAAGGAAAAATATGTTGGTATTGAAAGTTAAATGTTTTCCTTGCTATTACTCTGCTGGCTACTAGATGGCATCATTGTAATTACAATAAATATGTTTTTCTGTACCATTCTACATTGAATTATATTTATTTATAAAGCACCTTTAATACCAGAAGTTCTTTGCGAACTAGAGATATTATAGTAATCACTTCACCTGTCATGGAAATACAGCCATTTCTGAAGTGAATTGCAACACCAGTTAACACTGCACTGCAGTACTAGACAACATTTTAGGAAACAAAACAATGAAAAACCTAAGATTACATGAAACTGAAGCAGGGATTTAGGGAGGCAAAATATAATTAATGTTATTGGAATGTTGCCAGAGCAATGACTGAGTGGAAAAGGTAAGGCACCTCTTGTCACTCAGAGAAATTGTTGAGCAGGAGAGATTAGTGGTCTACCTAGTCCAGAACTCTGGTGCTTCAGAGGAAAGTGTGTGTTGTTTTTGTTAAACGAACAGAAATTTTGCAATGGCCATGTGATGTCTTTTTCCTGACCCTATACAGCTAGTGCTTCATTGATGCAATTAAACTTAAGTATTTATTATTTATAGGTAGAGCTGGTGGTACGACCTATTAAGGTTGCCCAACACTTCCCATTGTAAGACCCTGTTTTCAGTTGCTTACAACTTTGCCAGACTAAATATCTTGTCTGACATTTACCATGCCAGGTGTCTGCCTCTGGCTGATTATTTATTTACAGAAAATTTCAGTCAAACATTTTGCCATTTCTAAGAACAAGGCTAGGGAAAAAAGAAATTTTCCCACTTTAAAAGAATTCTGTCAACTTTTCCTATGAAGAATATGTAATGACCCTCATTCTTTAGATCAGGGACTTGAAATTTGGCAGGGAAATGGCCTTTTTGTCAGGGAGGGGCCTTTTGCCATCCCTGTGAAAAAATGCTCAAATTCGGCTAAGTTATAAGCTTTAGAAAAATTGCAGTTTGAACTTGCCCAGTAGAGACTTCTTAAGTGTTAGAATCTTCAGGCAATTTTGCTTCTTTTTGCCCTGTGTTCGCTCCATCCCAGGACTGAACAGTGGGGCCGGCTCTAGGCACTAGCATTCTAAGCTGGTGCTTGGAGTGGCATTCTGCAAGGGGCGGCAATCCCTGTTGTTTTGCCCCCAAGCAGCGCGCTGAATTGCCACTGCGGAGGGCGGAGGCAGTCCGTGTGTCCTTAGGGCAGCAGGCGCGTTTCCACGGTGAGGGCAATTCGGTGGCAGCTTCTATGTTTAGCTGTCCGGGGCGGCTTCAGCTAAACATAGAAGCTGCCACCAAATTGCCGCCGCCACGGAAATGTGCCTGCCACCCTAAGGGCACACGGACTGCCCCCGCCACCCGCAGCGGCAATTTGGCGTGCTGCTTGGGGTGGTGAAAACTGTAGAGCCGGCCCTGCTGAACAGGACTTTTCCTGTTGTTGCAGCTGTTGGCTGGGCCTGGGTCTGGATCCAGGCAACTGAGCTGAGGGCCTTATGCTCTCAGTGACCTCCCTACTGGACCCAAACAATGTGTAGGAACAAGCTGTCTGAATCAAATGCAAAGTGGGCAGAATTGGACCTGCATGGGAAACAGGGAGTAGATTCGGACAAGGAGTCTGGGAGGGAGATGAAGAGAGGGGCTGGCAGCTAGTGTGGGGGTGGGGGAAGAGGGCAGGGGAAGAAATCTGAGACTGGGAGCTGGTGCAGTGGGGAATCTGGAGCTGGCTGGGCATGGAGAATGGTACTAAGAATTAGTGAGGTAGGAGGAGGGAAGTGAAATTTGACAAGAAGTTAGGATGCAGTGAGGTGGGTAGAACTGGAAGTGGCTGAACAAAGGGACTGGACAGGAGGGTGAGATACAATGATACTAAGAGTGGACAAGAATCCTGGGGCGGGAGATTGGGACTGGGAGGCAGAGAGGATGGGGGCCACAGGAAGCCATGGTAGTGGGGGGGTGGGGTGGGAAAAGATCAGATGAGGAGCTGGGAGAAGAGTAACAGGGACCACTTGAACAATGACACTGAGTACAAAGAGTTTGGGGTTGAAATTGGGGAACTGATAATGGCTGGACAAGGAAACTGACAGTTGGGAGGTGGAGATTAGGAAGAAGATTGGGCCTGGCATGAGAAGCCTAAGCAGTGGAGAGTGGGATTTGGTAGGCAAAGAGAATGAAATTTGGACAAAGAGCCTGGGGTGGGGAAGAGACAAGATTGGACCAGGGACAGGTTGGAGGGGATGGGGCAGAAGTGGTCATGCTTGGGGACAATGGACAAAAGAGTCTAGGCCCACTAGAGAACGCTCCTCTCTAAAGCCTGGAATGGAGTCCTGGATTCCTGAGTCTTGCCATTCCTGTGCTGTCAGTAAATATTTGTGAAATCCACTGGCAAAGTTTGTGTCCCATATCCATCTAGTGTGCTCATTCATTAGCTCAAATGGCAGAAGCATGTATAGAGCCCTGTGCAGATACAAAATGTGTATCCGCATCCTGTCTACAATCTGCAAAAATTGTCTGCGGATTTACTTACTGTGGCCGGGCTGAGGCTCTGAGGCACCCCCCCTCACCAGAGCCCAGTCGGGGATAGCTGCACAGGCAGCTGTAGGGAGCCCATACGAAGAGGCAGACCCTCCACTTGCCCTTGACCAGGCGGAGTCTGGTGGGGAGATGACATGGCCGTGGGCTGCTCTCATTCTCCCTACATACCGCAGGCAGTTGGAGGGTCTGCTGCGGCTTCCCATGGCTCCCCGGCTGGACTTCACACTGGCCTGGCTGGAGAGGAAGGGGGAGTGACCTGTGGAGCTGTCCAGGGGCTGCTTGGTCAGGTAGAGGGTCTGCTGCAGCTCCCCACAGCTGCCTGCCCAGCTCTTCCTGTGGCTGGACTGCAGCTCTGAGCGCCCTGGCCAGAGCTGGGTTGGGGAGAGCTACGCTGGCAGCTGTGGGGAGCCTAGGTCCTTCCACCTGCCCATGGTGGGTGGTCTGGGAGGCAGGGACACGGGCTGGGGGCTGCTCAGGCTCCCTGCCCAGGGCAAGTGAAGGGACCCAGGCTCCCCACAGCTGCCTGCGCGGCTCTCTGGGGCTGACTGGGAGAGTGGCTTGGAGCCACAGCCCTGCCATGGTAAGAGCCGGGCCGGCAGCTGTGAGGAGCCATGGTGGATGGCAGACCCTCTACCTACTCTGGGTGGGGGGGCCCGAGCAGCCCACAACCCATGTCCCTGTCCCCTAGGCTTCCAGACCAGTGTTCCTGCCCCCCAGGTTCCCCGACCAGGGCAGGCGGAGAGACCCAGGCTCTCCCCAGCCCGGCTCTGGTCAGGGGGAGGGGCAGCTTGGAGTTGCAGCCCAGCCACGGTAAGAGCCAGGTGGGCAGCTGTGGGGAGCTGCCCAGCAGACCCTCTACCTGCCCTCAGCAGGGGCCTGAGCAGCCCCCGGTCTCTGCCCCTACCCCCCAGACCCTCTGACCAGGGCAGGTGGAGTATCTGTGCCATGGTTCCTCACAGCTGCTGCCGAACTCTTACTGTCAGAGCTCTGCATGGATACAAAATTTATATACGCATCCGCGATGCTATCCACAGAAATGGTCCACGGAGATAAAACAGATACCCGCAGATTTGCAGAGCTCTAAGTATGTGCCGTGGATCTAAAGGTTCCAATCTTGTAGATGACCCATGTGGGTATCAATATGATGCCACATGATGGAATTGCTCTTGTTTTTTTTTCAGTTTGCTTTTTAAAAAACTTGGGAAATTAAATGCGCAAAACTATTAAGGTTGCAAAGTCAAGCACTCAGAAGTTAGGAAATGCCAGAATTAAGGTTGTCTTTGCAACCTTAATTTGGCCCCTCTTCTGCATATGCATTATGATTTTTAATTATCTGATTACATGCTTTTTTTTATTTCATAGGATGACCCCTCCGTACCTCACTGATTTCACTGGATGGGGATGGATCCGGGTTGTGTAGTGAAGGAGGCTGTTGTTTGAAGTACACCTGCTTCATTTATTATAGAAGGTGAAAGATGTATATTGAACGAGCAATGGGATTCCACTATGAGAAAGTATGGTCACGTGTTTAAGGCAGTTGAATGCTGACCTGGAGAACTGGACTCTATCCCTGCCTGTGTTACAGAGTTCATATGTGATGCTAGGCAAGTCACTTAAATCAGATCTTTCACAGGTGGTTACTAATGGTGTGTTCCTCATTTTGTAAGTGCCTGACTTGAGACCCTGGAGTCTGGTTTGCAATGCTAAGCACTCACAGATGCAACTGAAGTCATTTGGAACTGTGTTTTAAACGCATAAATTTCTGTATAATGTTAAGTATTCTGAAAACCTAGGTCTTTAGCCTCTCAAACTGCAGACCCAAAATTAGTAGATATTTCTGACTTCAATCTGTCTGCGCTTCAGTTCCCTATCTGTAAAATGGAGATAGCACCCCCTCATCTTACAGATATGTTGTGAAAATTCATGTGTGTTTGTGAAGCACTCAGACACTGTAGTGATCAGCACCATACAAAAGCCAATGAGGAAATTATTCTATCTTCAGAGTTAGGTCTGAATAGTATACAGTAAATAAGGTATGCATTGAACAACGTGTAGAAAACAAAATATTGAATAGCTGCTCATTGAGTGTGTGCCATTCATTCTGTGCACTGAGTGAGGCAGAAGTCCTGTGGAAAAAATAGCATGTGATTAGGAAATTAAAGATACACATCATAATGCACAAGGGGGCCAAGAGACGGTTGCACAGACGACTTTAATTCTGGCATTTCCTAATTTTTGGGTGCTTGACTTTGCAATCTTAATAATGGTCTTGTAATTGATTTTGTGTGTGTGTGTGTGTGTGTGTGTGTGTAGCTTATGTATTTGTATCCTAACTAGTATAAATGCAGATGATATTCTTATATCCATAAAAATGGATAATCCATTTTTGAATCCTGCCAAATCCTTGTACCCAGTGGTATCATATGAAAATGAGTTACACAGGTTAATTATGTTGTCTAAACAAACATTTCCTTTATTCTTTTTAAATGTATTGCTTTTCATTAATTGGGAATCCTTTGGGTCTTACATTATTTAAAAAGAATAAATTAGACTACCTTCTCTATTTTTCTTATTTTATAATTAAATGACAAAAAAACTTTTAACTCAGAGTTAAGATTACCTGGTCATAGCTTGTGCCTTTCCAGAACATAGAGTTCTTCAAAACTCAAACTTCTGAATACCAGGAAATACAGAATTAAGGTAGATGCCCATGCACCCTTATTTCTTCTACTCTGGAGCTGGTAATAACCACTGGGTATTATCTGCATGCAGTTCTGCTGCATTCACTATTTTGGGTGTAGCAGTACTGAATGGTGGAGGAATAAATTGGAGCATCTTAGAAGAGCTGTGATTTTTGTATGAGGATATGTGGGTCTGAGTCCCTACCCCTCACACACAATGTGTGTTACCAAAGGAAAGAGGTACATGTGTACCTTGGGGGTCCGGCCTGCATCATTTCAGTGCAGAATCTTGTAGGTTCAGGTTGTATGTGAGCAGTAGGGCACAGTCTTCTTTCCATGGATATTGACAGTAGTGAGGTGGGTTATGAGAGCAGTCAGTGGATTTCATGAGGAGGAAGGGAAAGGATAGGTTTAGGTAGTATCCTGTGTGAAGGGGTTGTAAAAGGATATTAACCTTAACTCTGTCCACTGATGTCTTAAAACTCTCTTTCTCTCTCTCTCTCTCTCTCTCTCTCTCTCTCTCTCTCCCCTTTTCACTTTATTGGACAGGCACTACCTGAACTTGCCCTACACTCAAACACTGTGCCTACTTCTACAACAAATACAACAGTTGTAAGTTTAACAACCCTGGAGTCCCCCACCCCCCGCTATCCCAGAGCTCTGGGGGCTATTTAAAGGGTCCGTAGTTCCCCTGCTTCTGCCACCCCGGTCCTTTAAATAGCTGCCGGAGCCCTGAAGTAGTAGCTATTTTGAGGGCCTGGGCGGTAGAAGCAGCAGGAGCCCCGGACTTTTTAAATAGACCCCAGAGCCCCGCAGCCCTACCCCAGGGCTCCAGCAGTGGGGCTCTGGTGGCAATTTAAAGGGCCTGGGGCTCCGGAGCCCCAGGCCCTTTAAATTGCCCCCTGGGAAAGCCAGGCCACCCCTTTAGCAACTGATTCTACACCAGCGTCTAAATTTAACAACCAGTTCTTGTGAACCGGCGTGAACCGGCTCCAGCTCACCACTGGATAAGGGGCTGTTTAATTGGGGTGTAGATATGCCCTCAGAGCCACCAGGTCCTATAATCTATAGGTACTTTTTCCAGAGACAAGGTGGGTGAGGTAATATCTTTTAGGTGGCTTTCCAGGTAGTTAGCCCCTCTCTCTACATACACTGAGTGTAATCCATTAGGCACATGAATAGGCATGTGAGCTTTAACCCTTTTCTACACACTACAAACTTATGTGTCAGTATAACTGTGTTGCTCAGGGGTGTGGAAAATCCACAGTCCTGAACAATGCAGTTATACTGACCTAACTCCTGGTATAGACAGCACTATGTTTATGGGAGGGCTTCTCAGTCTCCCACACTATGAACACAGAGGCAGGCATGTGTGTGTTTGTGAGAGTCTGTGCTGTGCAGAGAAGGGAGGGAGGTGAGTGCTGATGTGGCACAGTGTCCCTCTCCCCCTGCCTCAGGACTGCTTGCTTCCAGAGGCTGTCTGAATTTAGAGACAGCATGCCGACACACTCACTTTCCCCCAACGCACACACACTCCCGCATCACAAAATCAGCCCCCTCTCTCTCTCACACACTCCCACTCCCTCCCACTTTCACATTTCCCCCAACACACACTCTTTGTTTCCCCGCCTGCACACACATTCCCTGTCACATGCTCACCTCCCCCACTCCACTCTACTTGACACACACTTCAGTTGAAAAGCAGCTGACAATCTAGTAGGATGCCCAAGGAACAATGGGATTGAGAAACCTGCATCATGTGAGGCTGTACCTGGCCCATGAGGCATTGCAAACCCCTCCCAAAGCACCCTGCGGCCAGTTGCACGGTAGAATAGCTACCCACAGTGCACTGCTCTCTGTGTCAGTGCAAGAGTTGTTAGTGTGAATGCACTCCACCAACACAAGGAGCATAGTGTGGACATTGTTACTGAAATTTTGGGTCCGCTTAGCTGAGAGCCAATGACAGCCAGACAGGGATAAGGAAAGGTTGCTTTATTTTGCAGAAGAAAGGAGAGATTTGTACCTTGGTACCAAAAATTTTTATTTTATATAAAAACTAAGAATTTTTTATACATGCTTATATACAGGCTTTGGTTGTGTTAGCATTTGATTGGTGGCTAGCAAATTTTGCATTTTTGCAATTTGTTTAGCAAAAACCGGCTTAGGACCAGCTTTAATTGTTTTAAGACCGATAAGGGAAGACAGTTTAAAAGTTTAGGCTACTGTGTTTGTGAGGTGTTTAATTTTTTTTAATGGTTGCTAGCTATTATAAGGCTACTAGCTGTTTAGGGGTTGCTGCTGACTTACAGTTTTTTTTTTGGGCCTGACAATTAAATTGTCAGGCCCGATACGCAATTTGCGATTAAGCTGGAGGGAGAGAGATTGTGGTTTTTTACGGACAGTAGAGCCCTAAGTAACAGTATTACACAAACATTTTGCACATTACAATATTATTTAAATGATATATAGAAAGAAAAGAAAAAAATAATTTATTTGACAATTTTATGGAAAAGGCCAGTAAATTATGACCCAAGGTCTGGGAGGAGGTTTTCAACAACAGTTTAATTATAGCGGCATAACTTTTGTCGACAAAAGTGTAGTGTAGACATAGGCTCACTAAGGACTTGGCTACACTTAGGCTAACTGGAAAAGGAAACTTTTTCAAATAATATTGTAATGTTGCACTCTATATGTTTTATGGAAATATGCTAATGAGTGTGAATATAATGTAACTGGAATATGCTTCATGCAAAATGTCTCCTGTAAGGTATCATTACAAAGCTTATCTACTGTGTGTGTTCATCCTATTTGTATGTATCATTCTTGTATTTAAAGCTAGAAATGTGAAGTATTACTCTGCATAATTAAAATAGGACCTCAAAGTGTGGGCCATTAATGGTGGCTTAGAATCTTGATGGCTCCCATTAACTAGAACAATTGGTTGTAAATGACTCTGTTTATTTGCAAGCCTTCCTGAGAGTCAGGCTGGAAAGAATGGAGGCTTGAGGTCTCACAGGACATGTGACCCTGTCTCCTGGTACTGGAATCCATTTTAAACTTGGTGCTTTTCCATTTAGAAGGAGGGATGGGGACCAAGAGAGACAAAAGATTACCGCCTTGTGCCAAAGCTATGTAAGGGGGTGGAACAGAACAAAGAGGGCTGCAGTTATGAGAAATCCCCTAGTTACCACCTGAGCTGGAATTAACAAGAACTGTACCAGGGGAATGGATTGGGCCCAGACTAAGAGTCTAGTCTATGAAAGAAGCTTATTGGAACATCTCTGAGGGTGAGATTTACCTGTATTCAGTTTCTTAATGTATTAGGCTTAGACTTATGTGTTTTGTTTTATTTTGCTTGGTAACTTACTTTGTTCTGTCTGTTATTACTTGAAACCACTTAAATCCTACTTTTTATACTTAATAAAAGCACTTTTTGTTTATTAGAAAACCCAGAGTAAGTGATTAATACCTGTGGGAGCAAACAGCTGTGCATATCCCTCTATCAGTGGTATAGAGGGCAGACAATTTATGAGTTTAACCTGTATAAGCTTTATACAGAGTAAAACATTTATTTGGGGTTTGGATCCCATTGGGAACTGAGTTTAAGGTGCTGGAGATAGGTGACTTGCTGATCAGTTTTTGGTTAAAGTCTGCAGTCTGGTAGGGTTCTGGAGTCCCAAGCTGGGAGTGGAAAATGGGCTCATAGGTAATTCCAGCACGTCAGGTGACACTCCCAAGGGGGTCTCTGTGACCGAATCCGTCACAAATATTTTAATTATATTTTTCCCCCAAAGGGTTGGTGGGGGCCATGCACTCTGTTGGGGTAACCCTGGTGCATTTGAGACCTGGTGTGAGGAGCTATATCGGGGGGAACATTGCCAGAATGTGTCAACTTTAAGAAAAGGATTTCCCCCCCACGCACCAGGGGCTATATGTTGGGAATCCCTTGGTCACATAGGCACTGATTCTGTGGGTGCTCCAGGGCTGAAGCATCCACAGAGGAAACAATAGTGGGTGCTCAGCACCCACTGGCAACCCCACCGATCAGCTGCACCACCTTCCTCCCCACCCCGCAGGGCATCCTGACTGCCATGATCAGCTGTTCAGCAGTGAGCAGTGTGGCCCCAGCCACCTCAAGTCTCTGCGGAAGGTAGGCCAGCCAGCCTGGGCCAGGGCAGAGCACCAGGAACTGCAGGAGGAGGCCTGGGGGTGGGGCCATGCAAGGCTGTTTGGGAAGGAACAGCCTCCCCCAGTCTACGATACCCACCACCCATGGTTATAATCCCAGATTTTAAAAAATAAAACAGGAGTTTAAGGTGTAGAATACATAATCAAGAGGTACTGTAACTATTCCAGAAACAAGCCTTACAAACTCAGGAAATTGAGTTAATGTTAAACTTAAAAGAAACCCAAATATGCTAAAGTATAGAAATGTAAAGTTAAGGCACCCCAACAGCATTATTGCCTTGTCTATGCTGCAGAGTTTTGTTGACTAAAGTTATACTACTTTAAAGTGCTTTAATTAAACCGCTGTTGCATGTCCACACAGTGCTACTTGTGTCGGCAAAGGGCATCCACACTAGCATCTCGCATACTGACACAAAGAGCAATGTACTGTGGGTAGCTATCCCACTGTGCAACTGTCCATAGGGTGCTTTAGGAAGGGTTTGCAGTGCCTCATGGGGCAGATACAGCCTCACATGATGCAGGTTTCCCAATCCCTTCTTTCCCTGGGCATCCTACTAGATCAGAGGTAGGCAACCTATGGCACGCATGCCAAAGGCAGCACGCGAGCTGATTTTTCAGTGGCACTCACACTGCCCAGGTTATGGTCACCAGTCCTGGGGGCTCTGCATTTTAATTTTAAATTAAGCTTCTTAAATGTTTTTAAAACCTTATTTATTTTACATACAACAATAGTTTAATTATATATTATAGACTTATAGAAAGAGACCTTCTAAAAATGTTAAAATGTTTTACTGGCACGCAAAACCTTAAATGAGAGTGAATAAATGAAGACTCGGCACACCACTTCTGAAAGGTTGCTGACCCCTGTACTAGATTGTCAGCTGCTTTTCAACTGACATGTATGTGCGGGAGAGGAGGGGGACTGTGTGTGTTGGGGGAAGTGACAGGAACAGTGTGCATGTTGGAGAAGTGTGTGAGAGATTGTAGGGGAGGGGAGTGTATCTGTGAGAAAGTGTGTGTGTGTGTGTTGGGGGAGAGTGTGTTGGCATGCTATCTCTTTAAGTTCTGACAGCAACCTGAACAACCAGTCCTGGGGAAGGAAGACACCTTCACTCCATCAGTCCCTGGCTCTGTACAGCACAACCGTGGCTCCCCCAGCAGCAGCCCGCTCTGCCTGTCTGCGTATGATTCTGTGATTCCCTCAGAGTTCTCCCAGAGCTGCCCCAGCTACGGGGAAGTGACATCCTCAGCAGCATTGTGAGCTCTCCAGATTGAGGGCTGGTCTACACTAGGGGAGGGGATCGATCTAAGATAAGCAACTTCAGCTACATGAATAGCATAGCTGAAGTCGATGTATCTTAGATCGAGTTACCTACTGTCCTCACGGTGCGGGATCGATGTCCGCAGCTCCCCCTGTCGACTGTGCTACCGCCATTTGCTTTAGTGGAGTTCCGAAGTCGACAGGAGCATGTTCGGGGATCGATATATCGTGTCTAGATGAGACGCGATATATCAATCTCCGAGAAATCGATTGCTACCTGCCCATACGGCTGGTAGTGAAGACGTACCCTGAGAAATGTCAAAGCTTCCTGGAGCTTTGAAAGGAGAGGGGTGCATGCCTGCAGGGCTGCCAAGTTTAAAACAGTGAGCAGAGTGACCACAGCAGGCATTGTGGGATACTGGAGGACGCCAGTTATGTCCACATAATGAACGGCAGCATCTACACTGTTGACACAAATTTTGCACAAAAGCCTTATGTCTCTCATCAAGGTGGTTTTATTTTGTGGCCAAAACTGAAGAGTTTTGTTGCCAAAAGTGGCATTGCAGTATGTACACCTCCACTGTTTTGCCACCGACAAAACTCTGCAGTGTAGGTAAGGCCTAATTCTGCCCTAGGCAGAGGTATGAGTGGGGAGTCCAATCCCTTTCACCAAGACATTAGTTCTTGAAAGGCTTCTCATACCACAGTTTCAGTGCTACTGCATTGCTGCCCAGGGAGTTGAGACAGGCGCTTAGATGGAATTCTTAAATCCCAGAGACTCAGTGGCGTATTATTGCCTAGGGCGGCAAATTTGCAGGGGCAGCAAATTTATAATAGTAGCATTTTTGTAATAGCGGCATCAGTGATGCCACGATTTGACAAATCATAGCGTGTATTGAAACCACCAATGATGGTGCAGCACCACTTAGTAAACATACTCGCGAGAATCCTAAACATTAATAATATGAATGGAAGGAAGAAATTAAGCGGTTCTCAGTTTTGGATCCATGCGCAATCCCACGCTATAAGTGAAATCGTGCTATACAGACACGTGTTCAAGCAAGGGTCCTCTGTACTTGTAATTTTATTTATAATAAAACTTGTAAATGTTCAGTTATTTTAATGATATTTAGATTTATTTTAGTTCAAACAAATTTGTAAAAAAACTAAAACAAGTACAAGTTCATATGGGGCTGGTGGCGGCAAAATCATTAATCCGCCACTGCAGAGACTGCTTTCCTCTCTGTCTGTTACAGCTGTCCTCCTGCTGCATTCCTTTTTCCCCTCTCCTTTCTGTGTGGCCGCCCCTCCCGGCCATCGTGCTAACTAAAGTCACAGCCCTATTCATAGGAATGGCTTGTACAAACTAACTGGAGCCGTTGCTCTTCCTAGGGAGGGGGCTTCTTGCTTCTTTGTTTGGCTCCTTTGTTCAGACCCAGGCTCGGTGTAGGGGGCGCTGCCCAGAAATGCAAGACCTGAAGTGGCCAACTAATTAAGCATATGAGTCATACCTGTGGCTCAGAACATGCCCAGGCATGCCTATGCTTACCTGCAGCCTTTCCCTGCCTTCTCTCCTCCCAAGAGGAGCCAGTTAAA
The DNA here is from genome assembly GCF_025201925.1 of Gopherus flavomarginatus. NCBI lineage: Eukaryota > Metazoa > Chordata > Testudines > Testudinidae > Gopherus > Gopherus flavomarginatus. The sequence goes on from NC_066621.1 coordinate 87,613,165, forward strand.
AGTACTGGTGGGAAACTGCCTGAGTTTGCCTTTAAAGCCGGACATTTTCTGATCAGACCTCGGAGAAGGTCCTTGCTTTGCCTCCTGGTCTGATCAGCTAGGGGTCTTTGGGGGGCCCGCTCTCGTTTGTTTTTGAGCGGACCCCCGTTTTTAAACTCCCCTCCCACAAACAATGAATCTGTGCCTGGAGATCTCCTAATTATTGTAAGCGAATCAAGTCCTCTTTCCATCCTCCGATGCTACTGCTGTTCCTGCCTCTGTGCTTGCTGCTGTCCTGGGGATTGGTAAGAACTCCTCTTGAGAACTCCCCCTGTCCTAGCTGCTGGCCTTGTTTCCCCAGCAGACAGACCCAAGCTAACTCCTTGGTCTGTATCTGTAATCTGTTTCTTGCTCCGCAGCGCCTTTGCTGCTAAAAATAAGCCTGTGCTGCTGCTAAGTTGTGTCTTCCTGGACTGTATCCTGGGCCGCCGGCTTGCAGCCGCCCCACTGCTGCAGCCACCCTGCCCTCCGGGGGCTGTACCCTGGGCATACACCACTCTGCCCTCTGGAACTGCTCCCCCTCCCAATCAAAGAATCGGCATAGTGTAAGGTGCACCTATTAGAATCAGGTTCTTAGTCTAGATAAATTGTAATTTCATTTTGCATAGCTGTGGTTAAGTTAGGTTTAAAGAATTGTTTGTATTGTGCTCTGTAAGTTAGGTTTAAAAAAGAATTGTTGCATTGTGTTCTGTTACTTGCTAATTTGTGTAGTCTTGGTTAAGTTAGATCATAAATAAGATTTTGCTGTGTTCTGTATAATTGTGGTTAAGTTTGTCTTCCCGCTGCCCTAACGCCCCTCCAAGCTTGCCCGTGTCTCCCTCCGAGCTCCCCAGTCACTCGTTGCAGTCTCTCTGCTGTTTAAACTTGCAGCCTGTCTGCTCTCTGTGTCTCCCTGAGTTTAAATCTCCCTCCGCAGCGCCTCTGCCTTTGGTCTCTGCTCCACCACATGCTCCTCTTCCAACATCCCCCAACCTCATTCCTCTACCACTGCCTTTCTCTCTCTCTCTCTCTCTTTTAATCCCTTCCCCCACGTGTTCATCCCGCTCCTACTGCTGCCAAACCTCAATTGTATTACTGAAGTCTAGCATAAAACCCCATTGGTTACCCTTTTTCTCTCTGACACACCTCACATTTTACATTTACACCACTGTGACACATTTTTACCTAGAGTTGTTGGTTATTTAACACATTTTACCCATAACTGTTAGTTGGTTATATGCTGCTGTGACACACCCTTTACATAGAAATTGTTAGCTACCTGTTACATTTATACTTCAGTGTTAATTGGTTACCAACTGTATTGTACCCCACTGTATTGTACCCCACTATTGAAACCCCCTATACTATTTACTAAAAGAAACCCCTCCCCAATTGTCTACCTTAACAAACCCCATACCCCTCACTATTGAATTTTCCCTGTTTTTGCATTTTCTTAATAAAGTTTATTTTGCACCCCACCAGTGTAGTAGTTGTCCCCCAAGATCCCCTACCTGCTGGCAGGGTCACTCTCCACCACAACCCCGCCCCTACAATCCTTTGCATATCTCTGGCCTCTCTAACATACCCTTTTCTTGCATTGTCCCTTGCCTCCTCCCTGCTTCATCTCCTCCACTCCATATCTTCACTCTCCTGTCCCGCTATAGCCTTGCTTATGCTGCGTCTCAGGTAGAACTGCAGCATTTCATGACTGTTGGTGTCAAAATGTGGCTCATAGGTTGCACAGTACTAGCATAAATGCTCTACCTCTACATATGGCTATAAGTGGAATGTCACTCATGCAACCAGCACAGTTTCTCCGCCTATCGCTAGCCTGATGTTTCATCAGAAAGGGTCAAAACATTGTAAGACAATAGATATTTCTAGAGTCAGCTCACTAATACTTTCTTTGAATAATATTTCTAAAAGGATTGATTAGGAGCCAGACAGTAATTAAGACAGATAAAGTGAAGAATGGGTTTTTTGAACACAGACCAGATTAAAATGTTTTATATCTGCAGGCTGAATGAATACCCTGCTTGAGGGAGTCATTGATGATTTCCATCAGCCATGGCTGTCAGATATTCCTACAACGTTTTACTAATCATAGTTTCACGTTGCTGATTATGATCCAGACTAAATTCCTTCAGCACCTTGTGATTGGGCCACACTCAGTCAAAGAAGGTGGGAAGGTCACTGTTTTCTACTTCATTTTAGCCTCCTTGAAGCTACTGAGGCTGTCACATATTTGCTCAAACTTTCTCTCTAAAATTGCAGAACAGCTCCTGTTTGAGAGTGTGATGGAGTGGAGGCAATTCAGCTTCATCAGACAGACAGCTATCTAGAACAGTTCAGCTGAATGAGATATAACAGATACTATTACAGAGAAAAAAGACCTTTTGGTTCCCTTGGCAGCTGGGGCACCTGATTATTCAAACCCCTATGCCACAGATGACAAATCTAACCAGATGCAGATGGGGATTTAGTATTGTTTCTAAAAATATTTCAAAACATTAACTTGAGGAAGAGAAAAAGATCGTGGCTTTGGAGATTTACACCATTATTTTAAACTTACATTCAGAATTTTTTGCAAAAAATGTTTTAATAATAAATATTTCCTTTTCCCCGTGAAATCGTTTTCGGAGATCCCCACGTGGAATATAGCTCCATATTTCATGGACCTGAAACTAAGTAGGCATTGAAGCTTTATATTAGAGATCAAAGCAACTGCTCGAAAGTTAGATTCTGAATGAAGCACACAGGCCTCCCCTCCTTCAGAGTCCTGTCTGTCAGATCTCAAATTGCTCATCAGAGTTTTTCATTTTAAATTTGAATTTCTATTAAATTTCAATGTTTATTTTCTCTGTCTGCTACTTCCTGGAGAAACAGAAAGGCAAATGGGAACTCTCATATCTGAGAGAACTCCCTGGTGAGCTGGAAATACCTGATTTAAGATCTTCCAGCCATTCTCACATATCGTTTATCACAGATTTGTTCTGTTTGAATCATCATCGTTTCCCTGTAAGAGGAAATGATACCTGTCTACCAAGCTCTGATATCAGCAACTGTGAGGCTATTCTAGGCCAGTTTTGCTATGCCAGCTGTGTTGGGGATGAGGACATAACTCATATTTTCATGAGGAATTCTCTTCTTTCCTCTCAACTCAGGTAAGAAAGGGACAAATGTCTTGCTTCTAGACAGTTCCTGGAGCTGAATCACCCTCAGTGACAAAGAGAAAAGACATGACTAGGGAAGAAGCTCTCAACTTCAAAATCAGCACTGAAGAAATCCTGAAGACAGTCATTGGTAGGAGTTGTTCCGGCCTTCCACTGAGAACTGTCTCAGGATCAATAGAGGTACCGGCCCATAAAGTCTACCACAATGAGGCAAATGGAGTTTAATGGTAATAGTGTTGTGTTATGTAGAAAGCAGATCACTAAGTTGCTTCTAAAATTATAAAAGGCTTCCCTTAGGACAGTTTTACAATCTCTGCTATAACATGACACCATCTGAGCGTATAAATGCTCAACAAATAGCAAAGAGATTTCTGAAGAGCATTGATTTAAAGAAAGGCTTCAAGATTTTTTTGAAAGTTAAAAGAAAAAGCAGTCCCCCTGTCAGCAACTGCTGCTGTTGATAAAGTTCTGAAACTCTTGGCTAGCTGTAATTCTCAGATTTCTACCAGCAGTAAATATATTTACCATGTTCCTGAGTCAAGACACTGGAAAAAGTTACATACTTGGAAAAAAACACTTTGTGCATTTTGTTAAAGCAGCTGCTTCTTCCTGTCTGGTTCCAGGGAATTACCACTGCGCAGTGATGAAATCAGACTCTTCACTTCCTCAATGGGACTGTTATTATAGACAAAATTGACTAATTTGGAATATAACTTTAAAGACTCAATCCTGCAGGTGCTGAGCACTCTTGTCTCCCACAGGCTTCAATGAGACATGAAAGTGCTTAGCACCTCTCCAGATCAAGCTCTAAGAAATCAAAGTTTCTTATTTGCCCATGTGTTCCTCATCACCATGTTTGACAGCCTATGTCACTGTTGAATGTTTAAATAAGAACGAGGCTCTTTAATCCCAGCTTTCAGTCTGGTCTGCTCTCCTGAATTATGTATGTATGTAATCTCCTTTCCAGCTGTTTTAGAGATCTTTGTTACACCTTCCAACTGTACATGCAAGGTGCATATTATAAACTGTGAATATATACTATGCATCTTGTACAATACTCATGGACTGTTTGTCAAGATGCCTCATGTATTTCAGGATGCAGAAAAATTATTTGGTAGTCTGTGATCATGTAATTAGACTATTGTAATACATGTGCACAGGGAGGGAGGAAGTGGAATAAAGGTTCACATGGTATCTTAAATGTGACATTTCCTAATTTTGAGAGCTTAACTAGAGCCATGAAGTCTTCCCATTCTCCTAAAATAGGCTGGTTTTCTTTGTTTGTTTTTTGTTTTTAAGGAATCCAGTAAAGCTGGTTAATCCTTTGCGCTGTGAAATAACTTGTATCAATACAGAGTTATTAGTTTATTATTTGCTTTACAATAGTGCCTAGAAGCCACAGTTAAGATCTGGTTGTAATCAATTGTGCTAAGCACTGTAAAAGACACGGTAAAAGAACAGTCACTATGCAAAAGAGCTCACAATCTAAATTAAGACAAAATGCAAGAGTGGATGTAACAAACAGGGCTATGTCTACACTAGAGAGTTTACAGTGGCACAGCTGTACAGATTCAGTTGCACCGCTGTAAGATCTCTCATGTAGCCACTTTGTGCAGACAGGAGAGAGCTCTCCTGTCGACAAAGCTACTGCCGCTCATTGGGGTGGATTAACTATGTCGCTCAGAGATGGTGGAATATTCACACTCCTGAGGGACGTAAATTTTGCCGATGTAAGTGATAGTGTAGACATAGTCTAGAGAGGAGCAAGGGAGAGAGGATGAATGAAAGAGGAATAAGGGCTGGTCTACACTGAAAACTTAACTTTGGCATAGCTACATCTCTCAGGGGTGTCAAAAATCCACACCCCTGAAAGACATAGCTTTACTGACCTAACCTCGCTACTGCCTCTCAAGGAGGTGGATTACCTATGCCAACAGGAGAACCCCTCCCATTAGCGTAGATAGTATCTTCAGTGAAGTCCTGCAGCTGTGCTGCTGTAATATTTCAAGTATAGATAAACCCTGGGTGTATACCCCAACATGGGTTAATGTAAGCCAATTATGTTCATAGCAATGTGTGGTTGTAAATTGCAACCATCAGTATAAGTGAGTGGAAAATTCTGAATTGGTGGTGTATTGCACCTTCTTTGCATTTAATATGCACAGGTGAAAATGATGATACAGCATGCATGGCAGTGGTGATCTGAGACTTTAGTGTGTGCATTTTTCAGATTCCTAGTTACTTTTAGGATTCAATAGCCTCCTATAATGTGATCCCTACTCACTTTTGTTTCATAGTCTGAGAATGCGTCTAACATTTCCAGGGAAATAAGAAGCCCATGGAGACATGAAATGTTGATAAAGTCCAGGAGCCTGTTCTTCTTTATACCCAGTTAGCATACCTGAGCTGATACTGTGTAAATGCAAGTGAGACTAGTTTGTGAAGCAGCCATCTGTCATGCAAACACCAAGATTTCATTATATCAAATTTTATTAAATATATACATGTTATTACTATTTAAACAGAACAGGTATCTTTCCAAGATCTGCAAACTTCTCTCTAGCTGTTGAGAGCTGCGGCAGAGCCTGTATTAATGCTAGTTTAAAAGCTGTAAGCTAATGCAGTGTCACTGAAGATGACACAGCACTGCCTTTGAAGGGCAAAACCTCATCAGCTGTATCCATTAATTACAACACAATCAAACAAATATTTTCTGACAATAATATATTTATACACTTCTAAAATTTCCCAACTCTGTCCAGCTTGTTGGATGGAAGCAGAATTCTCTTATCTGTAGGATTCTCAAGTGCTGAAGAAGGGAATTCGTACCAGAAACATCGGACGTTAAAAGCCCTGACAAGGTAGAGAAGTGGGCATGTGAAGCAAAGAGAAAGATGCGTCCGTCTCCTTTGCCAGTATCCAGCCAGGAGGTCTTCATTTTTTGGTTTGCTCAGGGTCCCAAGGCCTGTGCTCAGTGAGGATAATGCTTCCTATCAGTGCTTCCCCTTCCCATTACCTCTCCACTAAACTGGTAGGTCAGCTTCTTCTTGACCTTCTTGACTTCCCCCGTCTTGCCGTAGTTTCTCAGTGCCCGTGCCATCTTCTGATAGGTCATTTTCTTGCGGTTGCCCTTCTGGATGCCCCAGCGGTGTGCCAGTGCCTCTTTGTGTTTGGAGGAGAACTGAAAAGTGCCTTTTTCCTTGTCAACCCACCAGATGCTGTCCTTCATCTCTCCACTTCGAAGAAGGTCCAGAAGGAACTGATACAAACGGATTTTCTTCTTGCTGCCTGAGTGAGGGTCAGAGAGAGAAGGCAGTGGTGAGATAGCTTCATGGCTTCAAGTGTGTAGCATGGAATGGGGAAGCTTACACAGTTCATACTGTTGTTTTTGCTAACATGCTATTTGAAGAAATTCTTCAATATGCAGCAGTTATAGAGATAGATGATGCTGAGATGTCGTGTACCATGGTGCACTAAGTACAGGTATAAGACCTAGTAACTCCTGAGATCTAATCCCAGCCCTGACACTGGTTTGTTCTGTGGTTTTGGGTAACTCAAGTGAGTTAGTGTTTGATTTTTTTCAGAGGTGTTGAACATCTACAGTTCCTATCAACTTCAAGTGTAGCTGTAAGTGCTCAGCACTTCTGAAAATCAGACCCTTAAGATCACTGCCTCACTTTTCCCATCTAAAAAAGGGGATAATATCTACTTTCCAGAGTTGTTGTGAGGGTGAAAACCAGTGCACTACTTTCAACATATAAATCTCTATATGTTAGGTATTTATTACAGCAAGAAGAAGTTAGAATAGGTAGGGCCAGGGGCCTCGGGCCCTGATCCAAAGTTCACTAAAGTCAGTGGAAGGAATCTCATTAATTTCAGTGAAGTTAGGATCAGGCCCTGTGAGAGGTGTGAATGGCTGGTGATAGCAATCAAGTGTGGGTAATTAGACAACACATTCTGTTTATAGACTGCATATAATGGATGGGTTCTACGCACTTTTTAGAAAGGGATGGAGAGTCTGAGGGGTGGAGGCAGCTCGACTGTTCCTGAAAGCAGAGGCACCAGAAGATCAACTTCTGGCAGAGGAAAGGACCAAGGGGTGACTGAAATGAGGCCAGAATCAGCAAAGCAGAAAAGATAGGTATACAAGGGGCGAGAAGATCAGAGAGAGAGAGAGAGATGGGGATGTAGCCACGAAGGTTTCAGAAGATAAGAAGCTTCTAGGGATTGAGTGAAGGGGCAAACACAGTTAATTCTTTAACACTATCTGTCAAATCATACCAACACAGTCTGCACACTTGTGGCTCAATGCAGCCTCTCTGGGTTTACTGACCTGGCTCTCCATGTATAATTCCAGGACGTGGGTCCACACCATCAGTCTCCCCATCTGATACCTCCAAAGGGGGGCTCTGCCTCTCCATATCCTCCTCATCAGAGCTGGGCTGATGTGGAGAGGAATACTGTACGCACATCCGAGGCAAATAGGAGACCTGTAGAAGAGGGGAAGAATAGTGTGGGGAGGAGAAAGTGACAGAGCAAGAGGCAAAAAATGAAAAGGTTAGGTGTGAGGGGAGATTAACAGAAAGGGAGGGAGAGAGTGACAGGTGCATGAGATTATTTAAGATCATAAGTAGAGATTTAATTGCTGTCACTTAAACACTGTGTGGTTTAAACCTATTCAGAGGACCAATCAAGTTGAACAAAAACTGTCTTTAGCAGTCTTGACCCATTTAAGAGGGGGAGGACGAAGCAGTGGAAGACAGAAGTGAGTTCTAGTTTAGGCCCTGCACAATCACAGCACCTCTTTGTGCCTCGGTTTCCTCACCTGTACAAGGGAGATAATTTTCTCTAATCAGGTGTACATCCCCATCACTGTGGTATCTTCCTGCCTCCTAGGGGTGTGGTGGTGGATGTATTGCTTGTAAAGGAGATTCTTAGAGGGGTGTGGCAATAGTCATTTAACAGATGTCTTTGGGTGTCAGATTATTCCTGTGGGTGGAATTTGCTGGGATGAGCTTTCTCCAGAAAGACCTTCCAGGGAGGATTCACAACAATCACCTTTAAATGTGTGTGGGGGAACCCTCATGGTGCCTGTGATATAGTGGGGAAATACAGAAGCAGCATATTCCTTGGTGACTTCTTGGTCCTTGTTAACTTTCCCCAGTCCAGAGCCACCCTCTTACAGGATCTTTTTCTAAGAAAGACTTTCTGGGGCAGCCCCTTTAAATTTGGCAATTCTAAATACTTGTAGCTACAAAGTAGCCATTTTAAAACTGGCTGCTGTTTACTGTATCTTCCTCTTGTCTATCTGGTATAAATCTGTTACTCTTTTGCCTGTCTTATTGCTGAAGAGATTGGACACTGTGAGAAGATTCTAACATTGCAGGGGCATATCCCACCTGGACTGCTCTTCACCTGCTTTGAGGAGGGAGGATGCTCAACACTAAGGTGGGGGGTGTACCATACTGGGTCAGATTTTGCACCACTTAGGTGATGTTAAATGGCTGGAATCAGACCCTAACTGGCCATCTGAGAATTCCCCAGTGTAGACCTTTCACCTGGTGTAGAGCTGGTGTAGCCAGTTCCTATGCTAAATGCCTGGTGTTGGGGGTAAGTCAGTGAGAAGGTGGACTTCTGCTCTGCCAATACTTAACTGACTTGTGATCCCTTGGCATGAGCAAGTGCAGACCTTTACATCAAGGCCGGAGCAGATGGATCTTAGGAATGCAAGAGCTGCTCTTTGATTGCCACCCCTACCCCTTGTGCCAAACAGAGTTCAGTGCAGGAGAAAATATGGGCACTGTCTCCTCACACTTTTGTGATAGTGAGACCATGAGGTATATTTCATCCTCCTGTGAATCACATGGAAGTCAGGCAGGCAAGGTACGGAGACTATGCAAGAGGTTAACAATAAGGAAACCTCTCCTCTGCCACCAATGAAGGGACATTGCTGTGTGGGTCCAAATAGTGCAGGAGGTAGGGGAGTAAGGCAGTCACTTCTTCCACTTCCCCCAAAACACCACATCCAATATGATGCTGGTGAAAAGTGCTAAACTGATAACCCAGGAGATTGAGGGCCTCTTGAAGTAACCTCCATTCCCTCCAGCACTAGGTGGGAGAAGGGTGTTCTGCGTATGACTCCCTCAGCGCAGGGTTAGGTGAAGTTGGGGGGGAGTGCATGGTCTGTTCATGACTCACAATGCCCAGTCTGGGGTCAGACACTGAATGACTGATACTTTTCTGATGAGTCTCAAACCATCCTGAAATGTCCCAATAAGGAGTGTGCAAGTGGATTGGTTGAAGGGTGCAGTGGCTGGCGGTTAGTGAGTTGGCAGATTGGCTGGAGGCGAGCATGGCAGGAAGAGCCATGATTGGGTAAGAGTGTGTGTAAGTTTCCTGTCAGATGCCCCAGAGTGAAACTCCAAACCTCACCACAGAGTCACCTTAAGTGTTTTACAGTTGAACAAACTGCAACTTCAGGGATGAGAAGGAAGGGAGAGGTGGGGGTGGGGTGGGGGTGGGAGGTGAGTAGATGGGAGAGAAATGGGGAATGGTACCTCTGGAGGGAGGAGGAGGAGGTGGTTGGTGAGTGTGGTACCAAAAGGGGGAAAGAGGACAAAGCTAAACAATGCCCCTGGAGGTGGGGGAAAAGAGCATGGGATGGTGCTGTGGGAGAGGAAGGGTGAATGATGCCTCGAGAAAGGGGGTAGGGATAAGATGTAGATAGTGCCTCAGGAGGCAGAATGAGTTTCTCCCATACTATATGTACTTTCCATATCTGCTATATTTTTGGTAATACATATTGCACCGGTGTGTGAAATTCAGAATATGTGATATGTACGATATCCTGAAAATATTACACAATGAGTCACTTTTCCTGTTGGGGTGCTTGCAGAGGCAGATGATTAATGCAATCGTGGAGAGGGGAGGTCTTAGAAACTGCTGGCTACTTTCCACACTCTGCTACTACCTAAGTATTGCTGCTCTTTATTTATTTTTCCTCTGTCCACTCTTCTTCTTTCCTTCTTCTTCCACACAGCCTTTCCTTTTCCTTACAGTGTTGCCTGCTAAGAGCTGTTATGGACAAGCTAAGTAAACTTTCTTAAGAAGACCTGTCCAAGGACAATCTGGAACTCAGATTTGGTCTCACAAAATAATGGGACTGTTCCAATTTTTTTGATAGCTAACTTCTTGTATGACCCTCCCTCAGTAACAAACTACTGCTTTGATCTCACATGACTGTAGTGAGTGTAGTGACTAGCACATTCAGCATAAGGATGAAAGTTGGCCTCCTGCTTCTGTTTCCTTGAAAATGCCTTGTAACCGTAATTGAATGATGACTGCCATCTGCACCAACACTTAGGAGGATTAAACCACAGCGCTCAGCACTAAATGCATGAGCTGCTATAGCTTGAGCTAAAGCTCCCTAACTGGGGATTGTAACACTTATAGCCTCTTCACAGAAGGAGCTCTGTAAACCACATTCACCAATAGGTTACAACTGCACTACAGATTAGTCTTTAAGGAGAACATAGAAATGTAACGCTGGAAGGGACCTTGAGAAGTCATCAAGTCCATCCCCTTGTGCTGAGGCTGGACCAAGTAAACCTAGACCATCCCTCACAGGTGTTTGTCCAACTAGTTCTTAAAAACCTCCAATGATGGGGATTCCACAACCTCTCTTGGGAAGTCTGTTCCAGAACTTAACTACTCTTGTACTTAGAAATTTTTTTCCAAACATGTAATCTAAATCTCCATTGCTGCAGATTAAGCCCATTACTTCTTGTTCTACCATCAGTGGACATGTTGACCACTATCCTCTTTATAACAGTCCTTAACATATCTGAAGACAGGTCCCAGCTCAGTCTGTTTTTCTCAAGACTAAACATGCCCAGTGGGTTTTTGTTTTTGTTTTTTTTTAACCTCCCCTTATGAGTCAGGTTTTCTAAATCCTTTATCATTTTTGTTGGTCACCTCTGGACTCTCTCCAATTTATCCATAGCTTTCCTAAAGTGTGTATCCCAGAACTAGATACAGTTCTTCAGCTGAGGCTTTACCAATGCCAAGTACAGTAGGACAATTACCTCCCCTGTCTTACATATGACACTCTTATTATTACACCCCAGAATTATATTAGCCTTTTTCATAACTGCATCACCTTGCTAACTCACATTCATTTTGTGATCCACCATAACCCCCAGACTCTCTTCAGCAGTACTACCACCTCACCAATTATTGCCCACCTTGTGCATTTGATTTTTTTCCTTCCTAAATGTAGTACTTTGCATTTGTCTTTACTGAATTTCATCTTGTTGATTTCATACCAATTCTCTAAACTCTCAAGGTCACTTTGAAATTTAATCCTTGCCTCTAAAGTGTTTGCAACCCCTCCCAGCTTGATGTCTGAAGATTTTATAGGTATGCTCTCCACTCCAGTACCCAAGTCATTAATGAAATTATTGAATAGTGCCAGTCCTAAGACTGACCCCTGCAAACCTCACTAGATATGTCCTCCCAGTTTGACAGCGAACCATTAATAACTACTCTTTGAGTTCAGTTTTTCAATCAGTTGTGCATCCACTTTATTATAATTTCACCTAGACTGCATTTCCATAGTTTGCTTATGTGAATGTCATGTGGAGCTGTGTTAAAAGCCTTGCTAAAATTAAGATATCACATCTATTGTTTCCTTCCTATCCACTAGGCCAGTAACCCTGTCAGAGAAAGCAATTAGATTAATTTGGCATGATTTGTTCTTAACATCCATGCTGGCTATTCCTTATAACCCTATTATCCTCTAAGTCAGGTGTTCTCAAACTTCGTAGCATCACAACCCCTTTCTCAGAACAAAAATTACTACATGACCCTAGTAGGGGGGACTGAATCTTGAGCCTGCCTAAGCCCCGCTGCCCCGGGAGGAGGGTGGGAAGCCCAAGCCCCACTGCCCTGGGGGAGGGGGTAAAGCCAAAGACCCTGGGCTTCAGCCCCAGGCAGGGGGCCTGTAACCTGAGCCCCAGCACCCAGGGCTGAAGCCCTCTGGCTTCGACTTCGACCCCATGTGATGGGGCTCAGACTTTGGCTTTGGCCTTGGGCCCCAGCAAATCTAAGCCAGCCCTGGCTACCACATTAAAATGAGGTCCCAACCCACTTTGGGGTCCCTACCCACACAGTTTGAGAGCTGCTGCTCTAAGTGCTTACATATTGATTGTTTGTTAATTTTTTCCATTATCTTTCTGGATATCGAAGTTAGGCTGCCTGGTCTATTATTCTCTGGATTTTCTTTGTTCCCCTTTTTAAAGATAGGTACTGTGTTTGCCCTTCTCAGGTCTTTCTGGACCTCATGCATCCTCCATGAGTTCTCAAAGATAATTGCAAAGAGTTCTGAGATTGATTCAGCTAGTTCCCTAAGTACCATAGGATGACTTTCATCAGGTCCCATCATGCTTAATAGATCTAATTTGTCTATTCTGTAACCTGTTCTTTCCCTGTTTTGGCTTCCCTGGACGGAACTAGCCCTATCACCTCTGTACTGAAATGCCAGACAAGGTACAGATGGGTGAGTGGAACAAAGCAGCGGGACTGGCAAAATCTCCTTCTCTGCTGCCATTCTGTGATGTTTACAAGGAAACAAAGTGGGGTCAATGCTCATTCTCAGCCTTCGGATGGACATAATGGTCAGTCACTGCATTTCAGCAGCTTGTCTAAATGCTGGAACTGGAACAGCTTGTAGCTCCTTGCAGAGTGGTGTCCCACACATTTTTTCCCTGTCTTTTTGTCAGTACCTGATTCTATTTGCATCTGCACCCTATAGTCTACATTTCAATACCATTGTTGTGTTTGTTATGTGGTAGATTTTGAGGCTTTGCAGTGGATGAGTTTCCTGTTGGAAGAAAAATTAGCCACATAGACGCAGGGTATTTTCTCTTAGGCTGTTTAATTAAAACAATATACATACACAAGTCCTATTTACTCTGAGCATTAATGGCATAAATAGCTAAGGGGCTTCCATGAATTATGTAATGCATTAGGGAGTGGGTGGATCCTTAATTTTGCATGTTTGTTAAAGTGTTACAAGGGATGAGTGGGTGTTGAAAATCACCAGAACATGTGTTTCATAATTTATGGTCAGCCCTACACTGCAATTCCATCTGCAAAACCTCAGCTAAGACACCATTGTGTCCATTTCTGTAGAACTGTCTTGGAGCCAGGGCTTCCAGGATCTGTGGCTTTCAGAACAGCCTGCCACGTAGACTGCATTCAAGTCAGGGACCTCCGGGTTTGCAGCTCCAGGGCAACCTGCCAGGTAGACTACCCCAGAGCTGGGGCTCCATTCTTATTTGTGGAGAAATTTGAAATCTTTGATTTATGTTGATTGGAACGAAGCCAAATATCAAAATCCTCTACCAAACAGAATTACCCTTTCTCTACACAGCTCTAAAAAATCACACTTCCTTTAGCAGTGAAGAGACAGCCTGTGAGCTGCCATCCAGACAAATGTGCTTAACCCACACTTCTCCTTAGTGACTGCCTTTGTGTGGTTGCTGTAGCCAACCCTTCTATGGGACTCTAGGCTAGGCTTTTTGTTTAACCCTTTCCTTAGGGAGTTTTATGTCAAGATCCATAACCTGTACCCTGCATTTCACTAACACCTTTGGCAAAACACTGCTCAGTCTCTGATGCCTCTTGTTCCATGCCTTTTACTGTCATCCTATATTCTGTGCAAAAGGTGACAACCATACCTGGTGGTTGAGGCCAATATGTGTGGTTGGGATTCCCGAGTCTAGGACATGCATCTGCTCAAACTCCATGTGCCGATAGAGCTGTTGCAGCTGAGGAGGCTGTACACTCTGGAGTTCTGTAAATTGGTTGTCCCCGAAGCTCTCAAACTCACTGTGCATGTGGTGTGGGTGATACTCCCAGTAATGGTCTAAAAGAAATAGAACAATTCTCTGTTAATATAGAGGTAAGAAACATGCAGCATTCATCAAACCTTTTCACTCCCTGTTCCCCCTTTCCCCATGTAGTGACCAGACCCCTAAATAACACTCTACATAGATCATCCTGCCTGTGAACAGCGTCTCCTCATCTCCAAGATGGCCTTGATGGAGGCCAGTCATCCTATGGCAACTTTCAGTAGTATGATACCATCAGGCAGAAACCTAATAGGTTTCAAAGGGACTATATTATATGTTGCAGAAATGGTAAATGCTGACCCTTTGCTCTCTGGGCAAAAGGTAAAGTTGTTTCTTTTAGGGCCAAGTAAATTTTCTTTAATTTCACCCATGGGCTAGTATGTTCCAATAATTTTTCTTGCCTCTCAATGTCATCACAGTCTTCCTCATTGTGGGGTGAGGAGGAGAGAGAAAAAAATTTACAGATTGCTCCCCATCAATAATCTTTTTCCTTTTCCACTTGGCCCCATCACATCTATATGTTGCAGAAAGAGCATGGTGTACTGCTAGAGTTGGCATGGAACCATGCCTCACTATACCCTCCCCCCCACACACACAGAGACAGAGGCAGAAACGTATACAGAACCTTACAAGATGAGATGGGGGAAGAGGAGCTATCGGTGAGTCCTGTTTACTTTGTTGTACAGTGGGCCTAAATTCTGAGGCAAGCCTCCCTCATTTCTGTAGCATGGTAGTGCTAAATTCTATGGCACACTAGAAATTTCTGTGATAGATTCAGATACGTTCAAAAGGGGTTTGTTTGGGTTTTTTTAATTAAAAAGATTAAGGCAACCAGTACACTATTTCTTGCATTACCTATCTTGAATTTAAAGTCAACACAGGTCTCAGTTTTGGATTACTGTTCAGTTTATGCTGCCCCAAATTTTCAGTGTGCTGCAGAATTTTGTATTAGGGATGCATAATTTAGAATCTGCTAAGGGACAGCTGGAAGCTTTGCAAGCTCCATTTCACTCAGTCAATAATTATAAGCACAAATTTGTGTGTACTTGGGTTTTAAAATCTAGCACTAACTGTCTGAATTGATGGAGTTTCCACCATGTCCCTTGACAGTATTCCACTATCTAATATGCCTAATTGTCAAAAAGCCCTTCCTGATATTCACCCTGAATTTTCCCTTTTTTACTTATACCCCGTTACTCCTTGTTCTAGCCCCTTGTACCATTTAAAATCATTTGTCTTACCCTTCACATATTTGCAGACTGCTGTCATGTGCCCTTCCAACATACTTTTAATTGTCACTTAACCTAGTTGTATATACTTAGCTCTCTAATCTTTCTGTATAAATCAGTTTTTCCAGCCCCCTAATCACGCTTTTGCTCTTCTCAGAATTCCCTCCCATCAGCATTTACCATTTCTGCAACATATAATAGATAGAACCGTTCCAAGTGTAGTTGCATTAAAGTCAGAAAGAGAGGGACAATTCGTCTTTGTTCTGTGATGTGATGTCATTGTGTGTGACTGTATCTAGGTACCTATGTCCCCCATCAGCAAAGTGTCTGAGCACTCTCCAAGTATCAGAAACAGAAATAAGAATAATAGTCTCACTTTTCCTTCAGACTGAGAAGGGAGAGAAGCTTAATCAGTTTATAGGGTTTTGGGGACTGGGGTTGTTTAGAATTGTCGCTTGTTCGTGTGTATGTGAGTAAACGTGTCTATAGCTGCATGAAGAACTTACTGAGATAAAGCTAATTGAAAAGATGAGGTTTGTATTTAGTTCGGAATGTGGGGAGGTCTGTGCTCATTCTTTTCTTTCAGGAGTGAGTTCCTTAGTCTAGCCCCAGCTCCTGTGAAAGTTGTCTCCTACTGTCATGAGCTTCTCCAATGGTTTGATGGTTTCATTGTTCTAGTCTAACATAGCTGTCACAGGAGATCGTGGTCACAGTGGGAGAAGCAGTCTCTCTGGTAGCTAGTGTCAATCCCATGGAGGGTTTTCAAAATCAGAACACTGACTTTGAACTGGATTCTGCATTCATTGGGGAGCCAGTGCAGTGATGAGAACCCCAGGATGATGCGTTTACAGCAACATGTGCTGCTATGGCAGAGGAGAAGTAGGGGTTTTGGGAGGGTGTGACTACACTGCAATCACAGTGCGATTGCAGGTCAAATAGATATACCTGATCTAGCTTGGGTATGGGAGCAGTGAAGCCTCGGCAGCACATGCTTCAGCACAAGCTGTACAAGCCCACCTGGAACCCTGGGTAATTTCTCAAGGGGCAAGCATGCGCTGCCGCAGCTTCATTGCTCCTGGACCCAAGCTAGCTAGATTAAAGCTAGCTCAGGTATGTCTACTTCAGCTGCAATCACACCCTGTGATTGCAGTGTAAACATACCCTTTGCCTCCTTTGTGACAGTGGCAAAAGTCTGTAGAAATTATTCCTCTGGGTCTGTTTGTCTCAAAGGTTTTTTGGCCACCCATACTTGTTTTCTTCCTTTCTACTTTTTCTATTGCAGGTCATTCATGTCAATATGTGTGGGAGGGGATGCTTGGGATCTACAGCAGTAGTCAAGGAGTAGTTGTATTGCCTCACTAATTCCAGTCCTTGGGCTCTTTGTTTTTCTGTAAACAAGGTCTGAAATTTGGCAAGGTCCACCAGTTTACACATTTTCAGATGGGGAAACATGAGGGTGGTGGTTTCGTGCCTTGCAATGTGAGAGTGTTTTATTTATACCTGGAAGAGGAAGTGGTCTGAGCAGGATATTAGGATGGTTCTTGCCATTTTTTTAATGTTCAAATCTAACATCAGAATCCAGTCCAGGGTTGCCTAAGGTGGAATGTTCCAACAGGAGGATTTGGGCTATCATATCAGAGGATTATTTGTCTAGCTAGGAGATTGAGCCTTTTGTTTTCACATGCAGACTTAGTCACAATGATCCAGTCACCAGTTTCACCAGTCTAGATTGTCAACACATTCTACCTAGGATTGACCACAGATGTTCCAATTGATCCAACAGGCAGCAGCCCACCTTTTGGGTGACAAATTGATGAGAGCATAGTTTAACAGTGCTCTGCGCTGGCTCCTCAGCCTGTTCTGGATCTGCTTGAGGGGTCTAGTGTTAATCTTTTAAAAGCACTCAAAAGGCTGGGGCTGGCTTTTTTCAAAGACCACCTCTCTGCAGCCCAATGTAACAACTAAGATTAGCGAGGATGCTGTAACTGACCCCAGGATGAAACTCTGGGTGTCCTCAGTGTCAAGTCCTCATCTGTGGAACTTCCCACCATCAGTAACCATGGCTACCAAAGAGGTAACGAGTTATGCTTCATACGTGTGCAGCCTTTGTAATCTTCGTTCAAATAGGAACATTGTGTGTGCTTCCCAGCAGGCTTCCTTGAATCCTTCCGTAGCCGTTTTTCATAGCAATTGTTTCTTCTATATTTCAGGATGTCTCTTCATTTGTTGGAACTCCTGTCAAAGCCTCTGCTACCTCTAGAACTTCCTTGTTAAGGCTCTTCTGGACGACTAGATTAACTTTTAGAATGCTATCAATTCCCACCTCTGGTAATCACTGTCACCTGGCCTATTGAACAATGAATTCCATTTTTATTTGAATTGTGTAACAAGTGGTGCCATTGTCTCCATCAGGGCATCAAAGTCCATGACTGGAGCTAGCTCCTACAGCTTGAAGAAAAAAGAGCCCTTAAGAAGCAAGGAGCTCCCAACCAAGATACATACATTTGCAATAACTGCCAAAGATCATGCAAATCTCGGGTTGGACTATTCAGTCACATGAGACATTGCAAACCATCTATCTACATGATAGGCTGCAATTCCCATGGTCTTCTCAGAGATGAAAGGATGCCAACAACACAACACATGTTACTGAAGTACTATAAGAAAGTAGCTGCAATTCAGACATCATGATGATGATGATAATTATGCACCATCTCGGCAGTTACCACACTGACCACATGCCACTGATAGGTAACAAACCTGCACCATGGCATAAATTACCATAACACAGTGCTGTACCCACGAATGCACAATACTGCTCCCATATATGCAGCAACTCTTGTGAAGGGAGGACAGTCCCTATTTCTCTTTAGTGAATTATTTATCAATCAATTCTGCTCTTCAGCAAAACTTTCTTAATCCAATATATTTTGGTGATGTTGAAAGATAAATCCCCATGTCTGTCTCCAAGTATCCCTGCCGTCAGAGCATTCAGGTGTGGATAGGTATGTTGCACCACATTAGGTATCAGCACTGTGCACCAGAAGATGGGGAATTATAAATATCCACTTGTCCAGATATTACTATTATCAATTTGAGTTGGAGCTTTTTTTTTTATAAGTTCTTTGTAGGTTTAAAGTTGGTAATGAGGTGTAGTTGTTCCCTACTGTTCAGAAAGATGCAAAGGTGGAGAGAGTGTAGAAGAAAGGGGAGAAACACTCAGGAAATGAAAGTGTCTACTTTGTGGCTCAAGGACAGCATCAGTAAAAGCCAAGCTGTATCTGCACTCTGGAGTCATTCTGAAAAATTTCATGTGAAGTGAAAGAGGATGTGAGAAAATTCTCTGTTGTAGAGACATGGAGACCATGTTTGTTTTGGTCTTTTATGTAGCGAAAGGTTAAAGGAAGGACAGTGATGAGCCCTGAACTCATTGTCTTTACACACATAGAGGATGTTGGCCCACTGGGATGCAATAATTGCTCTACAGTAGAGCTGTCAATTAATTGCAGTTAACTCACGTGATTAACACACAAAAATTAATCACAATTAATCGCACTTACACCAATAGAATACCAGTTGAAATTTATTAAATACTTTTGGATGTTTTTCTACATTTTCAATATTGATTTCAATTACAACACAGAATACAAAGTGCACAGTGCTCACTTTATATTATTTTTGTTTACAAATATATGCACTGTAAAAATGATAAAAGAAATAGTATTTTTCAATTCACCTCAGAGGTACTGTAGCGCAATCTCTTTATTGTAAAACTTGAAATGCAGATTGTCTTTTTGGTTACATAACTGCACTCGAAAACAAAACAGTGTAAAACTTCAGAGCCTACAAGTCCACTCAATCCTACTTCTTCTGTCAGTCGCTAAGACAAACAAGTTAGTTTACATTGACAGGAGATACTGCTGCCTGCTTCATCTTTATGTCACCGGAAAGTGAAAAGAGGTGTTCCCATGGCACTTTTTGCAGCTGGTGTCATAGGCGCCAACTTTCCTTGGTGCTGGTGGGAGCTCGCGCCCCCCACCCCTACCCCGACTCCACCCTTTCCCCACCCCTGCCCTGCCCCATTCCAATCCCTTCCCCAAAGTCCTCGCCCCAAATCCACCCTCTCCCTGCCTCTATTGGACCCCTTCCCCAAATCCCTGCCTCGGCCCTGCCTTTTCCCCCAAGCGTGCCGTGTTCCCCCTCCTCTCCCCTCCCTCCTAGCCACACGAAACAGCTGTTTCACGGCACAAGTCCTGGCAGGGAGGGAGAAAAAAGCGGGCACGCAGCACACTCAGGGGAGTAGATGGAATGAAGGCGGAGGTGAGCACCCACTGGCAGCTCACCAATTTTTCCCCGTGTGTGCTCCAGCCCTGGAGCACCTACACAGTCAGCGCCTACGGCCAGCATTGCAAGGTATTTACATGCCAGATATGCTAAACATTCATATGCCCCTTCATGCTTTGGCCACCATTCCAGAGGACATGCTTCCATGCTGATGATGCTCGTTAAAAAAATAATGTGTCAATTAAATTTGTGACTGTACTCCTTGGAGGGAGAATTGTAGGTCTTCTGCTCTGTTTTACCCACATTCTGCATATATTTCATGTTATAGCAGGCTTGGATGATGACCGAGTACATGTTGGTTTTAAAAACACTTTCAGAGCAGATTTGACAAAACGCAAAGAAGGTACCAATGTGAGATTTCTAAAAATAGCTACAGCACTCGACTCAAGGTTTAAGAATCTGAAGTGGGACAAAGTGTGGAGCATGCTTTTAGAAATTTAAAAGAGCAAGATGCGGAAACTACAGAACCCAAACCACCAAAAAAGAAAATCAACTTTCTGCTGGTGGCCTCTGACTCAGATGATGAAAATGAACATGCATCAGTCCGCACTGCTTTGGATCATTATCAGGCAGAACCCACCATCAGCATGGAAGCCTGTCCTCTGGAATGGTGGTTGAAGCATGAAATGACATACAAATCTTTAGCGCATCTGAAACATAAATATCTTGCAACACCAGTTACAACACTGCCATGTGAATGTCTGTTCTTACTCTCAAGTGACATTGTAAACAAGAAGCAGGCAGGATTATCTTCTGCAAATTGTAATTAACCTTGTTTGTCTGAGAGATTGGCTGACCAAGAGGTAGGACTGAGTGGACTTGTAGGCTCTAAAGCAGGGGTCAGCAACCTTTCAGAAGTGGTGTGCCGAGTCTTCATTTATTCACTCTAATTTAAGGTTTTGCATGCCAGTAATATATTCTGACATTTTTAGAAGGTCTCTTTCTAAAAGTCTATAATATATAACTAAACTATTGTTGTATGTAAAGTAAATAAGGTTTTTAAAATGTTTAAGAAGCTTCATTTAAAATTAAATTAAAATGCAGAGGCCCCCGGACCAGTGGTCAGGACTGGGCAGTGTGAGTGCCACTGAAAATCAGCTCGTGTGTCACCTTCAGCACCCGTGCCATAAGTTGCCTACCCTTGCTCTAAAGTTTTACATTGTTTTATTTTTTAATGCAGGTTTTTTTGTACATAATTCTATATATGTAAATTCAACTTTCATGATAAAGAGATTGCATTACAGTACTTCTATGAGGTGAATTGAAAAATTTGTTTTTTACAGTGCAAATATTTGTAATAAAAATAAATATAAAATGAGCACTGTACACTGTATTCTGTGTTGTAATTTAAATTAATATATTTGAAAATGTAGTATACATCCAAAAATATTTAAAATAAATGGTATTCTATTGTTGTTTAACAGTGCAATTAATCGTGATAAAAATTTTTAATTGCTTGACAGCCCTAATCTAAAGGCTGACTGATGACTTTAGTCCAGGATTAGAAAGCAGAGCTAAACCTCTCTAGCATCCTTCACCCCAGAGGAGTTGATGTTCTCTTGCCTTTGCTTGGTGAATACTAACTAGACAACTAGGAGGATTGAAAGTGGGCTATAGAAAAGTATCTGTTAATGAAGCCAGGTCACTGTGTTTTACCTCTATCAAAAACCAAATGAGAAAAAAAATAAAAATAAAGGAAATGAGGGAAAATGCTGAGAGCCTCTGCAAAATGTATTTCTGATTCTCTGCAGAATCATTCCCTTCCCAGAGAAATGCCATGTTTCCCAAGTAATGCCACTTTGTCTATAATTATAGTTAAGCTCATTACTTCTCACTTTACTAATTAACAAATCTGATCATTTCAGTAATGCTAAGCATTCAAAAATCATGAGTCAGCTCCCCCAAATCATGATATTTTATTTTTATACATTCCCTCATTTCCTTTATTTTTATTTTTTTGCTCATTTGTTTTTTGATAAGGGTAAAACACTGTGACCCCTCTTCATTAACAGATATATTTTTATATATAAAATTAGGGCTGTCAAGCGATTAAAATATTAATCATGATTAATCGTGCGATTAATCATACTGTTAATAATAGAATACCATTTATTTAAATATTTTGAATGTTTTCTACATTTTCAAATATATTGATTTAAATTACAACACAGAATAGAAAGCGTACAGTGCTCACTTTATATTTATACTTATTTTTGATTGCAAGTATTTGCACTGTAAAAAACCAAAAGAAATAGTATTTTTCAATTCACCTAATACAAATACTGTAATGCAATCTCTTTATCATGAAAGTTGAACTTACAAACATAGAATTATGTACAAAAAAAACCCGAATCCAAAAATAAAACAATATAAAATTTTAGTGCCTGCAAGTCCACTCAGTTCTACTTCTTGTTCAGCCAATCCCTCAGACAAACAAGTTTGTTTACATTTACAGGAGATAATGCTGCCTGCATCTTGTTTACAATGTTACTTGAAAGTGAAACTAGGTATTCTGATGGTACTGTTGTAGCTGGTGTCGCAAAATATTTACGTGCCAGATGCACTAAAGATTCATATGTCCCTTCATGTTTCAACCACCGTTCCAGTGGACATGCATCCATGCTGATGATGGGTTCTTCTCGATAACCATCCAAAGCAGTGTGGACCGATGCATGCTCGTTTTCATCATCTGAGTCAGATGCCACCAGCGGAAAGTTGATTTTCTTTTTTGGTGGTTTGGGTTCTGTAGTTTCTGCACTGCACTGTTTCTCTTTTAAGGCTTCTGAAAGCATGCTTCACACCTCGTCCCGCTCAGATTTTGGAAGGCACTTCAGATTCTTAAACCTTGGGTCGAGTGCTTTAGAAATCTCACGTTGGTACCTTCTTTGTGCTTTGTCAAATCTGCAGTGAAAGTGTCCTTAAAATGAACAACATGTGCTGGGTCATCATCCGAGACTGCTATAAGATTAAATATATGTCAAAATGCGGTAAACAGTAGGGGACATACAATTCTTCCCTAAGGAGTTCAGTCACAAATTTAATTAACACATTATTTTTTAATGAGCATCATCAGCATGGAAGCATGTCCTCTGGAATGGTGGCTGAAGCATGAAGGGGCTTATGAATGTTTAGCATATCTAGCACGTAAATACCTTGCAATGTTGGCTACAAACGTATCATGCAAATACCTGTTCTCACTTTCTGGTAACATAGTAAATAAGAAGAGGGCAGCATTATCTTCTATAAATGCAAACAAACTTGTTTGTCTTAGCAATTGGCTGAACAGGAAGTAGGACTGAATAGACTTGTAGGCTCTGAAGTTTTACATTGTTTTGTTTTTGAGTGCAGTTATGAAAAAAAAAATCTACATTTGTAAATTGCATTTTCACAACAAAGAGATTGCACTACAGTACTTATGAAGTGAATTGAAACATACTATTTTTTTGTTTATCATTTTTTACAGTGCAAATATTTGTAATAAAAAATATGTAATTTGATTTCGATTACAACACAGAATACAATATATGTGAAAATGTAGAAAAAATCCAATTATTTAATAAATTTCAATTGGTATTCTATTGTTTAACAGTGTGATTAAAACTGCAATTAATCACGGATAATTTTTTAATTGTGATTAGTTTTTTTTAATTAATTGCGTGAGTTAACTGTGATTAATTGACAGCCTGAATATATCTATCTATCTATCTATCTATCTATATATATAAAAATTGTCTTCTGACTCTTGAGCTTTTAGGACTCGTTTGCTTTTCTCTGCAACTATGAGGGCTATAAACTTTTTTTAAAATGGAAGCTGAAATTCTTATGTAATCAAATTATTCCAGGATCTGGCGTTTTAAGAAAAACACAGAACAACATGAAATGGCGATAAAATATGAAAACATGAGCACTGATAACACTTTAATTCTCTCACACAAACTTGGTGGTCTCCCCTCTGCTCAGCAACAATTTAATCACAGACAGAGAGCTACAATGAAGTCTCCTGCGTTGAAGTCTCGTATTAAAAAGGATATGTCTGCACTTCGAGCTGGGGAGGCTGATTCCCAGCTTGAGGAGGCATACCCATGCTAACTCTCATTGAGCTAGTGCACTAAAAATAGTGTAGCCACAGTGGTGTGAGTGACAGGACAGGCTAGCAATCCCTAAAACATACCCATCCAAGATCCTAGGCATATACTTGGGGCAGCTAGCCCATCCTGCAGTTTGTGCCCCCATGATTATGCTCTCTTTTTAGCATGCTAGCTCAATGAGAACTAATGTATGTCTCCTTGAGCTGGGCATCACACCCCCAGCTCGAAATGTAGACATACCCTAAGACTACATCAGTCTTACAAAATGTGCTACACAATACTTACTGAAACAATGAGGAGTCCGGTGGCACCTTAACGACTAACAGATTTATTTGGGCATAAGCTTTCGTGGGTAAAAACCCCACTTCCAGATAGAAGTGAGGTTTTTTACCCACAAAAGTGTATGCCCAAATAAATCTGTTAGTCTTTAAGGTGCCACCGGAGTCCTCGTTGTTTTTGTGGATACAGACTAACACAGCTACTCCTCTGATACTTAATACTTACTAGCTTACTAAAGTATTAGTAAAAATAATTAATAATTATTTTGCTATAATCCCAACTTTAGAGGTCTGTTGCTCATCATAATCACACCAGGGCTGTCCTGAGAATTTAAAAAAAGCCTTGTGATATATTTTTGGAATACATCTTAAGCTTAATGAATCCTTCACAACTCTGCCCCTCGCTACTAATCTGTTCTTGTATTTTATGATGTTGACACCTCTTTTACTCTATCAATACCACCACCAGCCCTGACTCTTTGTTTGTCCATTTATCCCACAACCGTCTTTGCACTTTCCTCCACACCACTCCTTACACAAAGAACACACCTCTTAAAATAGGTTGGAAAGTCTCTTTCCTGTGCTTCTTCATATCGCTACTAAAGACTCATTGTTACTGTAATTCCTACAAGAAATTAGCCAAATTGGGGATGGCTGATATTTATAGGAAACAGCAAAAAAGTTGACTTGTATGGTTTATTTCTCTCCTTTACTTCTTATTTCCTCCTTGTTGTCTTAGCTAGTGAGAAATTCAGGGGAGGGACTGTGACTTATATGTTTGGACAATGTGTGGCAAATTGCCGGTGCTACCATAATACAAATAAACAATAATTTATGTGAAATGTGTGTTGGGATTGTAAGGTATTGTTCCCGCCTATCCTCCTCTAGTAGAACTAAAACCCAGCTGTGTGTGTTGGAGATTTTGCATTGTTGCTAACATTTAGAAAAGTTTATCAAGGGGCAAATGTCCATATAAACTGGGGGTCTGGGTGTCCTTAGGGCCCTGATTCAGCAGAGCACTTATGTATATACTTAAATCTTGTTGATTTTTTGTGGGACTTGAGACATTCTTAAAGCTGTTCTTAAGTGATATGCAGAATTGGGACCAAGACTGGAAGGAGTGGATGCATTATGTTGTGAATTTGTTAGATCTCTTAAACTAAGCAGGGATGGCCCTGATTACTACATGGATGGGAAACTTCCAGGGATATCTGAGGAACTGCTATGAG
Organism: Gopherus flavomarginatus; assembly: GCF_025201925.1. Taxonomy (NCBI): domain Eukaryota; kingdom Metazoa; phylum Chordata; order Testudines; family Testudinidae; genus Gopherus; species Gopherus flavomarginatus. The sequence goes on from NC_066621.1 coordinate 87,638,437, forward strand.
TGGTACAGTCGCAGATGCTTTTCTCTTTGAGTCAGTACTGACTCTGATGGCCCAGCATGGTGCTGGTGGGATGCTGTGCTGCAGAAGGAGATGTGGATCACTCAGTGAGGGCTGGTCTGACTTCAGAGTGAGTACTGAGCTCAGTGTCCCCAGAACATTTGAAAATACTTCAAAAATTAACTATCAAAAGGAAGTATTTTTTATTAATTATTGTGGTTTGTTTCATATAGTAATGAAGGATCCGTAGAGATGTCTTCAGTGTTCACGACAGCTAGGAAAATGGTCACACTTTCAGATGATACCGGCTGAACTGTTTCCTGCATTTATCACATTAGTGATGTCAAAAGAGTCCAGACTTGGCTCAGCTCAAACACTAATGAGATCTTACATCCACCAGAGCAAAGCCCAGATTTAATTGTAATAGGATTTTTAAAATATAGAACTCTACCAAATTAAAACCTAGCCAAAACACCAACAGGCCCTCCAAGCTCCAGGTACACAACAGCTCTAATTCAACATTAATTGGATATCACATGTATAAGTTGAAACAACAGATTAACATGTGTTTCAGAATAAACCAGTTTACATACAGTCAGTTGTAAGGTGATGAGAAAAGGCAGGTATAAACAGATTTAAAGAGAGTCATATTCTCAGAGTCTAGGGGAGGGTGAAAGTTTCATGTAGGTGGGACAGCAACCAGGAAAGGTCAAGATAGAAGAGTAGGTTATGTGGGATTGAAGGTGGTCAAGAGCTCAGTGGTCAAGAAGTCAGAGGAGAGGCAGAGATGGAACTGAGGTCAGAGAAATAGGGTAGAACAAATCCATGTCCATGGAGCATTCTGAAACTAGGTGAATGAGTTTGATTTGGGTTGAGAGATAGATAGGAAGGCAATGGAGATAATGAAGGATAAAGGTGATGTATTCCCACCTTCTGAGGCAAGAATGTAGTCTGGCTGCAACATTCTAGACTCATAGAAGATTTATGCATGATTTCAATACCTTTTGAAGTTATTTTATAGAAGCATATGATATAGTTGGTAGGCTGCAACAGTGTCATTGTGTTGGATGAATAAATATTGTTACTAATTCCAAAATACATGTATTTACTCCATATACCAGAAATGGCATCTTTGCTTCCTTCCTGAATGCCCTAAATATCTCTTCTCCAGGATCCTAAGATGTAGCATGCTTCAGGGAGATTTTTTCAAACTTACCACCGTGACTCTCTCCATCACTGTTGAGATATTGGTAATAGTCATGGGGCTGACGGTAGAGGTCTGACTCATAGGATACCACGTCTTCTGAGGGCTGCAGAGAGAGGAGGAATGGTTAGGCCTGAGAGCCTGGACAAAGCTCTTTCACAATTATTTAGATCAGTTAAGCATAGGAGGGGAAGGGGGATGCCAACACACTATCTGTCAAGGAGGGGATGGGGAGAGGCGGGTCTTCCAAAGTTCTTATTTTACTAGCAGGGAATGAGGAAAAAATAGAAACCAAAAAGCAGCCTGCAGAAAAGGAAGTTCACCTCCAGGGAGCCAGTGGGAAATGAGTTTGCTGCTATCTATGCAGTAGACAAGGAGATCCCATTCATCCTACGTAGGCCTTTGGCTAGCAGTTGGAAAGAAAAATAATTCAAGGACTTGTATAATGCTGTAGGAAAGGTGTGTTCTTGGAAACCAAGCACAGGCCATGATGCTATGCTACCAGCACAGGTGGCAGCATGCATGCCTCTTCCATAGTACTGACAGATACCCACTCTCTTCCCTTCTCCCCATCACCAGTGCAGGCAGACCTCTGCCTTAAATGCTGGCTGTGGGTGGTTGTGGGTGGTCTATGTGAATGGTGCTAAGGTTTGTGACTGCTAGTGGGTGGATGTAGTGGGTGGTCATGCTGGGACTACAAGATTGAAACACTTCATTTCTGATCACTTGTCCAGGACCAGTGTTCAGAAAAGTTCACTGGTGCTGTAAGCATTTGTATTGTTCTCCCTGAAGTGTTTCAGTCCCCTGGAAAATCCCAAACACTGGACACTACAGCGTGTATATCATGTAATGCAGTAAGGTATTTTTAAATAAATTTGGTGGTGTTTTATATTAGTTATGCATAACTCAATTGTTTCAGACTAAAAAAAAAGTTACTCTCTCTCTTTGGCAGTTCCCATTCCCAGCACTATCTAATAGATCCCTGGAGTCTAGCCTGCTGCTGACATCACAAGCAGTTTCCATTTCCAAGCTCAAGAAAAGCAACAATGCAGTATTATTCAGTGGACTTTGTTAAACTTTTGTCCAAATAACTTCGTTGTAGTACTTTCTGGAGAAACAGGAAATTCTTATAATGTCAAGTACAATGAATAGCTTCTCAGACTTTGCTGCAAGAGGAAATTACAGTTTGGAGATAAATATAAACATTTCTATAATTTTTTCTTATCCTGCAAAGTTTTGCTTAATTATTTTATTTTGCTGTCCCCCATCCTGAGATATTTGGGCTACACTTCTCTTTGTGAAAATGCCACAGGCTTTTCAGACTTGTCCACATACCTTCTGCTAAATTATCTGCCTTTAACAATGCAGAGAGGCTGCTCAGTGATCCCACTTTTCTATTGCAATCCTAAATCAAAATTTGGAGCAACAGTGATCAAAATCCTTGCCCCCAGTCTTTCCTCTCTCCCTTAAGTGACTGAAATTTTAGGGGGTTTGGTTCCCAAATGGGAACCGATGCCATGCTTCTTCCCTTGTTTGTTTTCCCCTTCCTCATCATGGCAGAGGAATCCAAACAGCACAAGAAGGCCTTCTGAGGAGCTACAAAGGAGGATGTCTGCCATAATTCCTCCCAGCCTATGCACCCCTTGCTATGACCAGGGAAAGGAACTTAGCATCTAGATTTGACTTGGTAGGGCCTATGCATTCCTCCTCAAACAGCCAAGTATTCCTGGAACCGGCTATCTTCGCTGATTGTACACTCTTCAGAATTACATTAAAAAATCTCCCCAAAACTCACCTACCCCCAATCTAATTCAATCCAAGGGAAAAGTTTCAGGGTCGCAGCCCAGGTTTTTAAGTAGGTAATTGAGTCACTTGGGAAAGAGTCTGGTATCTTTTCTGACTCTCCTTATTGCCAGAAAGAAGCTCTGGAGTCCTAGGTCTGATCCTCTGTCCTTCCTCTTCTCTAATTATGTATCTGATGATGTGTACTGTGGCTTAGGAGCTCCCTCCCACCAAAGATGATTAAGATACAAAAGAGAACATCAGCCCAAAAGAAAGTGACTGCTCAAAGGACTGATGACCACCATCTCAAAAGAAACCCCAAAAGGCCAAAAAACAGGAAAAAGTCAGAAAGTATTCCAGATCCTCATCTCCTGCCATTAGATTTAATTCCTCTGCTGAAGAAAGGGGTACTCTTAGCTTTGGAGTATGATAAAACCAAGCTAGAGAAGCAGGAGAGGTTCTCTCTCCCACCCTTCCCCCAGATTTGTTTGAAAACATGGGGAGTAAGGTGATGGTTGCCATTAAGATTCTGCCAGAACAAGAGGATGAGCAGGCTAGTGCATGGGAGAAGTATTTCCCATTGCAAATTAAAAGAGAATTTGCCTTATCTCATTGATTACTCCTTCAAAGATGACAGTAGGGCGGAGTGTGAAACTCACAACAAAGGGAAAGGGTGAGATGGCAAAGCACTGAAATGCTACAGGGTCCTAGAACCCAAAGATGTTTTTTCTCCAAGATCAATGCAGCAGTGGCAGCACTTCTGGAAAAGGATGTGGCAATTCCTATAGAGGGGGATTTCTTCCCAAAGGATAAAGAGGATATAAAGATAGAAGTGAACCTTGGAAGGGACTTTGAAGCTTTTTTAGTGTCCTTCAAAGCCTCACTGGCACCATGTACTTTGTTAGCACCACGTGTTAGAATGTTCTGATGAGATGACCTAAAAAGCCACAACTGAATTAAAAACAATACTAAAGAGACAGACAGATTGTTGCCATGGCCTTAGAGAATCCATAGAACTAACTTGTTGGCCAGTGGATAATTTATTCAAAGCAAATCTTCTGTGCCTCAAAATTCTCAGGTACAACTGTGCAGGAAAAGCTTGATAAAGTGGTAGGTAACAACCAGGCCAAGCAAAAGTTCAAGAAGGACATTAGGCTCTCATACAGGACAGAAGCTGTATTCACTTGTACCCACAAACAGAGGTACCAGAAAAAGGACTCCTCTTATTTGAGGGTTAAGACCTAGTCCCAAAACACTGAAGGGAAGCCCAGATCGCAATGAGTCCAACCCCTCCTTCCAGGTCAGAATAACTGCAACAGAACCTGCCTCCATCCAGAAATAGGCCTACAGGGCAGTATATACCATTTCTTAGATTTCAGATACATGGGTACAAGACAGAGTACAGCATGGATACTCTTTGGTCCTCCTGGTTTCTCTTCCACATCCTTTCTTCGTGCCTTCTCCAACTACAAGTTATCAGAAACATCAAGTAATCCTGATTTCTCACACCTCCAACAGCTAATAACAATTCCTCAAGAGAAAAAGTGCTGTGTCTCGTACTCAATTTTCTTCATAGTGGGAAGAAAACAGGAGTCTGGTCTGTATTAAAGTTCAAGAGGCTGACCAGCTTGATAATGTTCTGAACTGATGTTCTAGCTTCTACTGTCTCTCCAACTTAACTCACTGTATTTCGTTTCCATATATATGTCAGTAAGAATTTCTGAAATCTCTCCTCTTAGAAGACATGAGCCTTAGTGCTTCGTCTTAGTCATTTGTAACCACCTTGACTCTCCCCCCATTCATAACTCATAAGAAATAATTCTTACTTTTTTGGACAGAAACTTCAACACATAAAAGAAAAAGAATTGCACATGCTAGTTATGCAAAGTGCAGTTAAAATATTAGCCTGTGTAATACAGGCAATTTCAGGAAAACATCTGTGTGTTTCCTCTCACCCCAAATACCTGAGTCTGAAAGCATCCCAATCCTCCATAGCTAGATGGATCAAGTGCTGTATCATTGAAACATATTCAGCCACACATAAACAAGTTCCAGAAAGGTTCACTCTACACATTCCACAGCAGCATCCTGTACAGAAAGGGCCTCAGCCACCACAGAGGAAATCTGTAAAGCTGCCACCTGTCATCTGTAAAAAGTTTTATAAAGCATAACCAACTTCACATTCATATCTCTGAAGACGCATCCCTTGGCAGGAAGGCCAAACAGTGGTCCCAAAATAGATAAATACTACCAGTTTTAGATAAGGGAGAGAATTTTCTTCTTTCCTCCTTGCTTCTTCTTCCCTAATATTTTTTCCTTACTACTTGTGATTCCCAAAATTTGGGAGTGAGGTGAGGCCACAGAGAAAATGTGTTACCTGATGATTTCTGTTCTGGGACTGATCTCTCCCCCCAAGTCCTCCCACACAAGACAACTCCAAAGTGATGTCAGGTCTGTGCTGCCATCACTATTTACAGGAATGGCACAGGGCAAATGCCTGATGGGAGAAGAGGTCAGTTCCAGAAAGAAAATAATCAAATAGCAAATTTTTCATTTTCTCCCATTTCAGTATAATTTTAGCAGCCAGTAGTCTCTCAAACTTCATTATCACTCACAAATCTAAATGTCTTCAGTGGGAGCTATGGGTGCTCAGCACCTCTAAAAACTAGGCTTATTTTATTTAGGTTTATTTATTTATGAATTTAGATGCCTAGATTTTAGACACCCTATTTTGAAAATTTTGGCCTAAGATTCTCTGCCTTGTCGTTTATTGGCCTTCCTGGTCACTGCTCCCTTGGACAAAGGAAAAAATATCATATTAATTCTTGCATCACATGCCAGTCTGCTCCTCACAAGGACCTTAAAATGGAACTTCCTATCACCAGTGTATCTAAGTCGATTCTCTCAGCTGTATGGGTGGGGTGACTGATATGTGAAGATCGATAATAAATTGATGACAATTTTTGTTTTCTCTCTCCTTTTCCTTGATGAACTCTGTCTTAGTAAGACTGAATGCTTTATCTATCCTTCATAGAATTCACCTGAAAGTCCCTCCTTAAATCACTGTTTAGTTTCTGCTTTAGGTTTCATTAAACTTATATTTTTGTCTATCATCGGGAAGAAAGAAGAGATTTCCCTGAGCCTCCTTCTCCCATTGACACCAGCATGTGCTCCTGTGGTCTCTTGCCCTCCCCACCACCACACACTTTGGGCTAGCCTACCCTCTTCTGGAGCCCCCCAACCAGGCACACATTTTACCAGGTAATTTAAGCCATTATTACTTCTGTGATACACGTTGATCTGAAACCCTTTTTCAGACAGGAAACAAAAGAGCAGCATATTTTACTTTTTAGAGATTTTAATTGATGTGTATTATGATGATTCCATGCCCTCTGAGGAAGGGTGACAGGAAGTTTTGCTAGGAACTGATTGTGCTTTGAAGCTGGTCTCCTTTCCTACATGCCCTGAGCTACAGTATGTTATCCAAGACCTCAAGCAAGTGTTCAGCAAACACATAAATCAAATATGTCATTGACATTAACGGGAGAATTGTCCCACCCTACCTTTTGGTTTGGCAAACCTAGATAAAATTACTGCAGCAAGAAAAGAGCTACAAAGCTATTTGGACAGTGTAAATGTCAGAGGTTGAGAAGAGTTGCAAGTAGTCCAACTGAATTCCAAATAATAGTCTGAATATTTTTCTCTAAGCTTTTGTCATATGGTTCAGTCAGAATGTAAATTTTCTGAATTCTGTTTGGGTTTTTGTTTTGTTTTTTTTTCTCCCTGGTGTGTGATTCAGAAATACCCAACACAACTCCCCGTGATGTGCAGCTGAGACTGGTTTTATGGACAAACACAACATTATTTCCTTGGAAAAATTTACAAAACTCTTTTTTAGAAAGGATGGGAAAATCATAAAAACCTCTTCACTCCACAGACTCAGTGGCCGACACAGGAAATGCAGGTATGCTGGACATGCTGTATATGGAGGATTTCTTTCCCCTCTCTCATACACAACATTTCACACCAAAGTTTTTGGTTCTACAGGCAGCTCCTTAGAGATTCTCATGCATCTCAGGGCAGCACAAGATAGAGGTTTACTTTGTAGACCTTTCTGCCTTGGTGTTGAAGTGTTTAGATCCAGAAGTGCACTAGAGAGGACATTTGTCCCAGTTTATAGAATTCTTCCCACTGCGTCTTCCACATTAATAGTTTAACCTTCAAAGAAAGAAACTGTGACTTTTAAGCTATATTCAACCATCACTTTCCAAACAAAGCCTAATGGTTCTCTAGCAGAATCAGGAGGAAGGCAGTTACAGACACACCCTAAACAGAAAGGGGAGGGACAGAAGAAGGAAGTGTCACTTCACAGAAACCCTGTCTCTATAAACAGCTAATGTCTGTCCCCTAAAGAGTCCCAGTGGGCCAGCCACTTACAGTGAAATTGTGTGTGCTCAAATTGCTGGTACACAAAGCACCTAAATTCAAAACAAAATTTAAAAATTGTGGAAAATACAAAGTAATCTATTTTTGAACATTTTTATCACATAAATCAGAAAAAAAATATTTGTTCTGTCAGGTAATTCAATAAGATGTGATTCTATTTCCACTACATATAGTCTCTCCTCTGAACAGAGTGTAGCTAGAACTCCAGTCTGAATGGATTAACAAAGGTTATAATCATGGGCAGATGGTGTTGGATTTTCACTCACTCCACACCCTGGAATTTGAGAGTGGAAGAGAGACTCCTCAGAAAGAGTGTTATAGATGAATGAGACCCTTAGAGCCATTAGGAAACCCCTTCTTTCTCTTTTCCCTCAAGACTCCAGGGGAAGATTGGGTCAGTTTTTGTAGTAATGCTTGTCAAAGAATTCAGAATTGTGGCATGACCTCAAAACAAGCCCAGAGAGTCATTTATGGAGAACAGTGGAAATCTCAATATTCATTCAATTCACTCAAATCCTTTTCAAATTATGATCCTGACAGATTCACAGACAGACTGGCTGGACTGATGTAGGCAACATGGGACACTAATAATTTTGCATGCTCCTTCCACCCATGGGGCAACTTTTGGATTCCATGGTTTCCAGTCTGAGAAATGTTGCAATAGTGTGTGAAGGGAGAGATCCTGCTACAGTCACACATATTTTGCTAGCAACATTGATGCCAACAACTAAAGCAATTAAAAGGGGTATCTTTTTGGAGGATGGGTAGGGCAATGGGAGATGACAAAGAGAAAACATGGTACAAATTTTGCCAAAGTGTCCCTGGGGCTGTACTGTCTCCTAACTGAGTACACATGACCTGTTAGAAAAGCATGTGCCAAATAAAATCCCCTCATTTGACTTCTCTAAAACTTACATAGAGTTAACATGTGTACCTAGGGTCATCACCCACCCGTTCCACTTCAGATACTCCTCATTACAAATCTGGTGTTTCTGAACAGCAGGCTGGTGAAACAACTTTCTTAATAAACGAAGGCTTAGTTACTTAGTTAATAAGATATGGATCCCATGGTCCTAGTCTGAGAAATATTGCAATAGTGTGTGAAGAGAGATCCTGCTGCTGTCACACGCATTTTGCTATCATCATGGATGCCAACAACTGAAAGCAATTAAAAGGGGTATCTTTTTGGAGGATGGGTAGGGTGATGGGAGATGGCAAAGAGAAAACATGGTACAAATTTTGCCAAAGTGTCCCTGGGTTTGTACCATCTCCTAACTGAGTACACATGGCCTGTAAGTAAAGCATATGCCAAATAAAATCCCCTCATTTGACTTCTGCGGAATTTATATAGAGTTAACAAGTGTACCCAGGGCCATCACCCACCCGTTCTAATTCAGAAACTCCTCATTACAAAGCTAGTGTTTCTGAACAGCAGGCTGGTGAAACAACTTTCTTAATAAACAATAACCCCCAAGTTAATTTCTTTAAAATAAGAGTTAACAGTGTAACAAAGCTTCAAAGGCAAAAGGGACAGAAAAGTCCAATGATCACTTATAAAAAGGAAAGTTTGTGTCTCTGGAAAAAATGTAGAGATTTAGTTAAGGTTTTATCTTGAACTTTCTAGCCGACTTTTTATAGTCCAAAAAAGGAAGGTTTTCAACCCCAATATACACAAATGGGTGGAGTAAGTAGGGGAGATTTAGGATTATTTCAAAGACACAAATTTCACTCATATTTAAGATAAAAATCTATAGAAACTGAATGAAGAGACTAGAATCTTGTCTCTTGCAAATAGCAAGCAGCCGTGAAGTTTCCAAAATATAAAACCAGCACTTGGTTGCTTTTATCTCACATACTGGCAGATATTTTAAATACATACAATTATGTTTAACTATACAGATTATAAATAATTACCACTTCCCACAAAACCCAGCTTTTATATCACAAAGCCAACTTTGGAGAACTGATGTGTTACATCCATAAAATATAAAAATACTCAGAAACTATACAAGTTCAGAGAGCAAACATTAACTTCCCATTCATTAGAAAACTTGTCACTAGCTTTATACATTGATCTGAGCCCAACTTTCAGGCATTACAAACACAGACAAAAAGAGAGGCATTCTCAAAGAGTAAATCTTAATTTGCTTTGTCTTTTGTTGCTGAACCCAATGAGCCATATTTGGAATTAACACCATATACTCACAGGGGAAATGAGGGGAAATCCTTCCATTTTGCAAGCTTGCAACATTCAGCCAACTTCTTAGTGAATTTTCTAATTTCAATTTTCAAACATCCAGAATAACTGACTTTAAAAGTTGCATTAAAAAAAAAAACCACAACACAACAAAAGTGAGATCTTTGGACTCCTTGAAGTCCCCTTGTTGTACTGGATCTCAGGATAGGAGAAGGGCCCTAATTAGCTTTCATACTTTTCTGTAATAGGTTCTGAGGTGAGAACCTTCCCTAGACTTATCTGAAGTTCCTGATTTTATCAAATGTCTGTAGAAGGGAGATAGTCCCTGAGCTGTATCAGCTCAGTGTGACATCACATCAGCCTCAAGCCCAGTTTGCATAAATCTCATTTCAAGGAGTTATAGTGCTGAAACAGGAAGTCTGTCACCAGCCAGATCTGCCATAGGCAGGTGCTTACTACATAACCAACAGCGCAGGCCCCACCAGTAAACAAGCATACTGGTGCAGAGTTTTTTTATTGACAATGAAAGAATAGAATGCTTCATACAAGTAGAGTTGAAGCACAGTGATGTTACAGCTCTCTGGTTTAACGCAGTGACACAGACCTGAGTTAATGATGCTGCCTATGATGGTAATACAGTTACAAGAACCTGCATTAACATAGCCCTGTGATGGAGTGATGCAGCAACATATCTCAGTGTCCATGATACCCCTTTCTTGGAGCAATGCATGCTCAAATATACAGTCTTAAGTTTGTTCAAAAGGCCGAAGAGAACCCCATGGACATGGCTTAATAATTGCTTCTAATATGGAGTTAAATGATTCATTGAAAATGGTTAAGACCCTTCATATGTTTCCTTGAGGCCTCTGAACTTATTGGACTGTGGAAAGGGAAAGCAACAATGGGGAGTGGAAAAGTGTCCCTTTTTGGGTATGTCTACATTGCAAAAAAAGACTTGTGGCAGCAAGTTTCAGAGCCCAGGTCAACTCACTCATGCTACAGGGCTAAAAATAGCAGTGTAGATGTTCATGCTGAGGCTGGAGCCCGGGCTCTGAAACTCAGTGAGGGAGGTGTACCTGTCCCTTTGTGTAAAGAATCTGAAGATTCAGATCCTAACATTTTCCTGAGCAGACTCTGCACCAGCCCTTCTTCCCATACATCATTCCTCTCTCTCTCTGTCCTGCTATTTTACTTATATGTGGCTGCACTGAAAATATGTGTCCTATCATTGTGCCTGGTGCTGGCAGGAAAACCAGGAGGCATGGAGCAGGGTGTGGGAGTTGAGGCCTTGCAGCCTGTGTAGAGCGGACATTCTCTCTAGCTCTGCAAAATACCTCCACATCTTGCAATTAGTTGTTCTTATTTTGGAAAAATGAATTGTGGTTGTTTGGATTGTTCCCCTTCATTCTATGCCCTGTGCCACAGGTTCTGCTTTTGACAGGAGCATGCTCACCGCTCACCTGGGACTATGTGTGGGGGAATTTCAGCTAAAGTGCAAACTTCCTCCCTCTTACACTGGTAAAACCAAAGGCCGGTCACAAGTTCCTCTCCTTCCCAGCCCTGAAGAACCCAACAAACAAACCATATTAGCAATGGGCTGGGGATGGGACATGATGGGAGGTTAACTCTTGATGTCCTAGATTGACTTTCTTTCATACTGACTGGTACCTAAGCATCACATTCCTATTTTGCTGACACCAGAAAATCTTGTAGTTTACCTTGAGGAAAACAAGCTGTGAAATAGTTCACATAAAAGACCACTTTTGTCTCTGATAGGTAGCAAGCTCAGTGGGTAAAGGGAATGCAGCAGCTGGGTAGACCTTGATGTTAATAAGAAAAAAAGGAAAACTACAGAAATATAGATTAGATGTAACTACTCTAAAAGAGATACAAAATAAGCTAAAATCAAATGTAGGGTCCTCATTAATGGTTCATTGTCAAGTAGGATCCTACAGAGATCCATTCTGGGTCCAGTCCTATTTATATTTTCATTCATGACTTGTAACTTGTGGAGGGGAGTTCACTAATCAGATTTATTGATGATGCATACCTGTGAAGGGATCAAAAGTACTTGAAAGACTAGGATTAAAATAAAGCACATTGTTGATCATAAAATGTAAAAATGATCAGAAATCAATAAAATAAGATTAATTAAAAACAAATGTGAAGTCAGTGAAATACACAAATCTTAAATATGGATAACTGGTTGGACTGTGGTTATAATAGATGATAAACTGAACAAAAGTAGTCGTGGCTATCTGGACATCATGTATATGGAAGACATGCTAACTGACTGTTAATACAGTGAAACACATCTTAAGCACCTAATGGAAGGTAAAACAAGTTAAAAGTGGTGCATAATTCAGGTGGCCTTCTACTAATGACAAAATTCAACTGTAGTCAGTATATTGGAAGATACTTTGGGGCTTACATTTAAGACAGGAAATTACCTAATAAGTATGGATGTGTTGCACAGGCTTCACTGTACTCAAAGGAATTCTAGAAAGAGGATAGGTGTCAATTATCGTACTGTGTCAATTAGAACAGAATAAGAAGTCATAAAACTTGAGCTACAGAAAGAAATACGCTGTAACTCTAAGAACAGTTCAGCAATGGAACAAGCTGCCAGGGAGGTGGTAGAATCACCCTCTGTTGAAATGTTCAAGGCTAAGACAAAACACTAATTTAGAGTACTAGATTTTGGTTAGGGAAAATAACAATCCTGTTGTGATTCAGCCTAGATGACTATCTAATCTGTGACCAGGCCTATCTCTGTGGTATCTTAGTGTTCAAAGTCACTTGTGAGGTCCTTTTCAACCCAAATAAGTCTATAAGTAGTTTAATAAATTCAGATACACTTTGAATTAAGAGTGTATCCATCATTGCTCATTCCTAAAATGATGCCTATTAAGGAATGTATGTTTGGCCCAGCCTCTCCGGATCCCTGACGGTTTTATGAGATTAGACTGTATATATGTGGAACTACATATATACAGGTGGGTTTCCAGATTATAATATAATAGCACACCATTGTGTAGATATAGTTTTAATCGGGCCATGAATTTTAAAATGCAAGAGGCTTATCCCACTGCCCTTCACCCTCCCCCCCACTCTCTCTTTCAGACACATCCATGGAAAAGACCCAAGTGCTTATAAAGAAGTTCTCAGAATTATTTTGGTTTTTCTCTTTCTCACTATCTGTTCCCATCAGAGACAAACTCAGGTGGGTTTTTTTCTCTCTCCAACCAAAGTGCAGGGTCCCAGGGTCTCCATTAATATCATTTAGTTTTTATACAGTGAATGGCATTTTACAGATAAAACATAATCTCTGCCTTGAAAAGCTTCCAAATTCAAATTGTACAAGACACAGAAAAAACAAGAAGCAAGATGAGTAGGTAAATGAAGGCCAAGGTTTGCACAAATTAAGGTAATCACAGGTTCCTTGGTTCTTCTTCGAGTGATTGCTCATATCCATTCCAATTAGGTGTGCACGCGCTGCGTGCACGTTTGTCGGAAGATTTTTATCCTAGCAATACTCAGTGGGTCGGCTGGGCGCCCCCTGGAGTGGAGCCACCATGGCACCGAATATATACCCCTGCCGACCCAACCACCCCTCAGTTCCTTCTTGCTGCCCGTGTCGGTCGTTGGAACAGTGGAGTGCGGCTTAACTGATCTCCACCTCCCTAGCTTCTCGTAGTTCTTTCATCGTTATTGTGTATATAGTTCAATTTTCTATATTTCTAGTTAGTTTTATTAGTTTCTTTAATGTAGTTATTGTATATAGTTAAGAGGGGTTAGGGATTAGCCCTTTTCCTTCACCCGGTGCCGGGGCCCATGCCCGGTTCACCGGGTTTCAAACCATGCTCGGCTTGTCACAAGCCGATGCCGACGGGAGATCCTCACGACTCCTGCCTTAAGTGCCTGGGGGAATCCCACCTCGCAGACAAGTGCTGCATCTGCAAGGCCTTCAAGCCGCGGACGAAAAAGGAGCAGGACTTTCGTCTCAAACAGCTCCTGATGGAGGCAACTCTTACTCTTCTGCCCTCGGCACCGAGCGCTGGACAGTCCGCACCGGGGAGAAGTGCATCTTCACCACCGGAGCACACCGGCACTGCGAAGGCCCCTCGGCACCAACCATCGCCGGCTCAGAAGCCTGCCCGGCACTGCTCTCTCTCCCCGTGGGTCAAGAAGCACAAGACTCCTGCGACTCCTGTGCCTACGTCGCAGTCAGAGCACCCATCTAAGTCGGACCGCCCGGCACCGACAACTGCCGCGGCACCGACAACTTCAGCGCCGTTGATTCTGGCCTCGCAAGAGCCGTCGAGTCTGGTGCCTGACAGCTCCCCGGCACATGCCGTGGTTGAGCTTCTTGTTCCCTCCACGCCGGAGACATTCTCTATGGCAAGGGAGCTGATTGCCCTGACAGAGCCTGCACTGCCTCAATCCCCGGCACCGCCAGTGCAGGTTATCCAATCAATAGGCAAGCCTGCCCTGCTGAGACCATCCTCGGTCGGCACCACCAAAAGGCACCCGTCACGATCGAGGTCCCGCCGGTGTTCTCAGTCGTGTCACCAATCCCGGTCCCAATGCCACTCGCAGTCCTGGTACCGCTCTCCATCTCGGTACCTGTCGTATTCGCAGCACCATTCGAGATCCCGCTCGCCGACCCGATACTCTCGACATCGATCCAGCTCCCGGCACCGTTCACGGCACCGCACATCTCACAGTCACTCTCAGTGTCGAGCTTCGAGGTGCCAGTTGACCTCCTGGCACTGCTCTGGTCGCAGGTCCCGGTCTCATTCCCAGTACCGGTACGGTGCCCGGTACCGTTATCCGGTGCCACGTGGAGACGGATCAGCCAGACACAGAGACCCTTCCCAAGTGATTTCAGCTCCTCTGCGGCTGTCTCGCCATACATCTGTGTCATCACACGCAGACAGTGCTTCCTATGCGCAGGACCATGATTCGGATACACACAGCTGAGTCTTCCAAGAGACCCACAGTCCAGACCCGGGACCTAATCAGTGGTCCTTCTGGACACCTTGGGCATATCACCAAGCCCAAAGTGGACCCGCAGTGACATCACGCTCCGTTCCATCAGAACACCGGATGCCAGAGGCCACTGTCAGCCGCTTTCCTCCTGCAGGTACGGAGGAAGCTTCCATCCACGCACAGGACCCTCAGGTCCCACCGGTCCCTGACGTCCCCCATGATCAGACCATACAGGACACACTTGTCCCGGGCCTTTCGTCTTCCTCTTCCCTGGATGAAGCGGTAGCGGGGACTTCCTCATCGGGCCCACCTTCAATTGACCTCAGGGCACACCAGGACCTCCTGAGGTGCGTCGCCCTGAATATAAACCTGCAGGTGGAGGAGGTTCCAGAGGTTGAGGACCCGGTGGTAGTTATATTGTCGGCGGATGCACTAACTCGAGTGGCCTTACCGTTCATTCGATCAATTCAAGCTAAGGCAGATACCATCTGGCAATCCCCGGCATCTATTCCGCCCACGGCCAGAGGAGTTGAACGGAAGTACATGGTGCCCTCTAAGGGGTACGAGTAGTTATACGTGTACCCTTCTCCCTGCTCACTGGACGTACAGTCTGTAAATGAACGGGAGCACCATGGCCAGCAAGCCCCTGCCCCAAAATCTAAGGAGGCTAGGCACATGGATTTGTTGGGCTGTAAAATCTACTCCCCGAGGGACCTCCAACTCAGGGTGGTGAACCAGCAAGCCCTACTTAGCAGGCATAATTACAACATCTGGGAGGCGGTAGGGAAATTCACAGAGCTGGTCCCGCAAGACTCCCACCAAGAATTTATGGCACTATTGGAGGAAGGAAAGAAGGTGGCGAGAACTTCTCTCCAGGCCTCGCTGGACGCTGCCGATTCAGCAGCCAGAACTGTGGCCTCTGGAATCGCCATGAGGCGTATATCATGGCTTCAGGTGTCAGGCCTGCCACCTGAACTTCAGCACACTATCCAAGACTTGCCATTCGATGGCCAGGGTCTATTCTCCGAGAAGACGGACCCTAGGCTACAGAGTCTGAAAGATAATTGGGTGATTATGCGTTCGCTCGGGATGCATACACCGCAGACTCAACGAAGATCCTTCCGCACCCAACCTCAATGCCCTTACCCCCTGCCTAGACCAAGACAGGTCTTTGGCAGGAAGCGAGGTCAAGGCAACCACAGACGACAGTCTGGACCTCAAGGGGGTCAGAATAACGGTCCCTCCAAGCCAACGACGGGACCCAAACCGTACTTTTGAAGGTGCGCCCAAGAGCAGTGTACCAGTTGTCTCCTAGGATCCTTTTCAGTTTTACAACCGCCTTTCCCCTTTCCTCCCTGCGTGGACCCAATTAACCTCGGATCGTTGGGTCCTACGCACGGTAGAATTCGGATACCACTTCCAGTTTATTTCACTCCCTCCCTCCCAACCCCCCTCCTCGTCCCTCTTCAGGGACCCCTCTCACGAGCAATTCCTCTTGCAAGAGGTACGGATGCTCCTTGCCATGGGAGCTATAGAGGAGGTACCAAAGGACTTAAGGGGCAAGGGGTTCTAGTCCCGGTATTTCCTAATCCCCAACGTGAAAGGAGGCTCCAGGCCTGTCCTAGACCTGCGAGGACTGAACAAGTTCATGAAAAAGCTGAAGTTCCGCATGGTATCCCTGGGGACCATTATCCCATCCTTGGATCCCGGAGACTGGTATGCCGCCCTCGACATGAAGGACGCATATTTCCACATTGCCATTTACCGTCCACACAGACGGTACCTCTGGTTTGTGGTCAACCATCAGCCATTTTCAGTTTATGGTCCTTCCGTTTGGCCTCTCTACAGCCCCTCAGATATTCACGAAGTGCATGGCTGTAGTCGCTGCCTCCTTCTGTTGTCATTGAATACACATCTTCCCGTACCTCGACTATTGGCTCATTCGGGGGACCTCCAAGGCCCAAGTCACCAGTCATGTAGGCATCGTCAAGGACGTCTTCATGCAACTAGGCCTGATGCTTAACCTAGAGAAATCTACTCTAGTGCCCACACAAAGAATAGAGTTCATTGGGGCCATCCTGGACTTCAATCTCGCAAGGGCCAGTTTACCACAACCCTGATTTCAGACAATAGTATCAATTATACAGAGCCTTCAAAACTTCCCGACAACTTCGGCTTGCACATGTCTTGGCCTCCTTGGTCACATGGCTGCCTGCACGTTCGTGACCAAGCACACCAGACTACGTCTGCGTCCCCTTCAAACTTGGGCTCTCCTCGGTTTACTGCCCAGGCAGGGACGCCATAGACATGGTAGTCACCATTTCCCCGAGCATCCTAGGCTCCTTCGACTGGTGGCTGACTCCCTCCTTGGTGTGTGCAGGACTGCCATTCCATCCGCCACAGCCCTCAATGTCCCTGATGACGGACGCATCATCTCTCAGCTGGGGTGCTCACCTCGGACATCTTCGCACTCAAGGCCTTTGGTTGTCTCAGGAGCTGGCGTTACACATAAATGTCAGAGAACTAAGAGCAGTCCACCTGGCGTGCCAGGCTTTCCAGCAACATCTACAGGGCCATTGTGTCTCAGTGTTTACAGACAACACAACGGCCATGTACTACATAAACAAGCAGGGAGGGACACGATCCTCCCCCCTTTGTCGGAAGGTGATCCAACTATGGGACTTTTGCATAGCCCACTCGATAGACCTGGTAGCATCCTTTCTCCCAGGAGTTCGGAACACTCTGGCAGATCAACTCAGCAGATCCTTCCTGTCTCATGAGTGGTCAATTTGTCCGGACATTATACATTCTGTTTTCCGGAAGTGAGGATTTCCCCACGTAGACCTTTTCGCTTCCCGCGAGAACAGGAAATGCCAGAGGTACTGCTCCTTCCAAGGTCTGTCCCTGGGTTTGATCTTGGACGCCTTCCTGATTCCGTGGAAGAGCCAACTACTTTATGCCTTTCCACCATTCTCGTTGGTTATAAGGTCCTAATAAAGCTCCGCAGGGACAGAGCTCGCCTGATCATGATCGCCCCTGCATGGCCCAGGCAACACTGGTACACCATGTTGCTCGATCTGTCGATAGCCAACCCAATCACCCTGCCTCTTCGTCCAGACCTCATAACTCAGGACCATGGCAGACTTCACCACCCAGACCTGCAGTCCCTTCACCTCACGGCATGGCTGCTGCATGGTTAACCCAGTCAGAGTTATGTTGCTCTGCCCCAGTGCAACAAGTACTCCTGGGTAGCAGAAAACCTTCCACTCGGTCTACGTATCTGGCCAAGTGGAAGCGTTTCTCCTGCTGGTACGAAACGCATAATGTTACTCCCACCGAGGTCTCGATCCCCACCATCCTGGACTACCTCTGGTCTCTCAAACAGCAGGGCCTAGCGGTATCATCATTGAGGGTGCACTTGGTGGCCATTTCTACCTTCCACCCAGGAAAGAGTGGCCCCTCCGTGTTTTCACACCCTATGGTTTCCAGGTTCCTCAAGGGCTTGGAGCGCCTATACCCCCAAGTACGCCGCCCTGCCCCTACCTGGGACCTCAACCTAGTCTTAACCAGACTTATGTCTCCACCATTCTAGCCGTTGGCAACTTGCTCGCTGCTATACCTGTCCTGGAACAGTTTTCCTCGTAGCCATTACATCGGCCAGACGAGTCTCCGAGCTTCGGGCGCTCACGGTGGACCCACCATATACTGTGTTTCACAAGGACAAGGTGCTGTTGTGACCAAACCCAGCATTCCTCCCTAAAGTGGTATCGGCCTTCCATACCAATCAGACATCTTCCTTCCGGTCTTCTTCCCGAAGCCACACTCATCACGATGGGAACAACAATTGCACTCCCTAGATGTCTGTAGGGCGCTCGCATTTTATATCGAACGGACGAAGCCCTTTCGTAAATCGCCCCAACTCTTCATTGCAGTGGCGGACCGAATGAAGGGCCTACCTGTCTCCTCCCAGAGGATCTCCTCTTGGGTGATGGCGTGCATCCACACTTGCTATGACTTGGCTCATGTTCCCTCGAGCCATCTCACCGCACATTCTACCCGGGCTCAAGCTTCATCGGCTGCCTTCCTGGCCCATGTTCCAATCCAGGAAATATGTCACGCAGCTACCTGGTCCTCAGTCCACACCTTTGCTTCGCATTATGCTCTGGTTCAACAGTCTAGAGATGATGCAGCCTTTGGCTCAGCAGTCTTGCATTCTGCCACATCTCACTCTGACCCCACCGCCTAGGTAAGACTTGGGAATCACCTAACTGGAATGGATATGAGCAATCACTCGAAGAAGAAAAGACGGTTACTCACCTTTGTAACTATTGTTCTTCGAGATGTGTTGCTCATATCCATTCCAAACCCGCCCTCCTTCCCCACTGTCGGAGTAGCCAGCAAGAAGGAACTGAGGGGCGGTTGGGTTGGCAGGGGTATATATCCGGCACCATGGCAGCGCCACTCCAGGGGGCGCCCAGCCGACCCACCGAGTGTTGCTAGGGTAAAAATCTTCCGACGAACATGCACGCAGCGCGCGCACACCTAACTGGAATGGATATGAGCAACACATCTCGAAGAACAACAGTTACAAAGGTGAGTAACCGTCTTTTTTGCATTGAGATTGTTCTAGGTTTGTTTGTTTGTAATTTTAAATATTTGTGTCTATTTGAAAATAGCATTTGTTTTAATTTGGTTTAGGGGTAAAAGGCAGCATTAGAAAGTCAGAAGAAGTCAATTTGAGGATGGCTTTTAAGAGGGAAAAGGAAGCTGCCTTGCATACAAGAACAGTGATGTTATTCAAGGCAACAGGGAAGGGTGAGAAAAAGCAGAGAGGCATTTATTGGAGGAGAATACAGAGGTTGCCTGAAATAAGTGTAAATGGCACATGGTATGAGTAGGTGAGTAGCAGGCACTGAGAGCTGAGATGTGGGAATGAACAGAACTATTTAGAGTCTTGAAGATGAGAACAGATAGTTTGAACTTGATGAAATGAGAGAGATAGAGCCAGTAAAAGTACTCAAAATTGGGAGTGATGGAATCAGAGCAATGGAAGAAGAAGATGAGTTTAGAAATGGTATTTTGAATAATCTGGAGGATGTAAGGCCAAAGCGTATTTCCACACAAAGTGCACACAACTCTAAGACAGGGTACATGGTGTTTGATGCTCCTCACACACAGAGTGTACTCCATCTATTGAAAAGGCTCCTGAAGTTGCCCTGAAGCAGGCTAAAGCAGCCTTTGCTTTGATGAGAGTTTGGGAATAACTCCTAAACTGGAAGATAAACCTCTGGAAAAGTTTAACAAGAAGTTTAATGTAATTACAGAAGACCCCTTCTCCAAACAGTATTTCTCCCAGCCAGTGTATATGGCTGAGGCACATTTTAAGCAGCCCCACCCCCAATTCTACCCATTTATTCTTCAAACCACCTCTAACCACAAGCTATCAGAACAGAAGGGTTTTAACTTACAGCCACATCACACTGAGGTCCCTTTACCTCAAACCTTGCCTGGTGCTCACAAGGTAATTTTTCTTCCTACCAAAACCACATACAGGTCGCTGCCTCCTTTTATGTTGGTGACTTTTGTCACAAAAGAGCCCTTATGCAGTCTGTGCTGCTGAGCTCTGTTGTGATGAGACATGGTCCCTCTGCGCATTAGGATCCCACAGGTCTTGTACACCCTCCCCACAGCTATGTTGTCCATAGGATTTCCACTCTCTTCATGGCTGAGGTGGCTTGTTGGCCCTGTATACTAAGAGCCCTGATGCCATGAGGACTTTACCTTACACTCCCAAGAGCCAAGGTTCCCATCAGATCTCTTACATTTTCCCTGCATCTGAGGTGCCATGGGTCTCTCTCTTTAACCCTTTATTACATGTGCTACCACTGAGGCCCAAAGTACAAAGCCTTCTTTATTTCCATGGTGGAAACAAGAGCAGGGCAAGAGCTGATGTGAGTCTCTTCACATTTATTACACCTTTTTTAGAGATATGGAGCTTGAACCTAAGTAGTCTAACAGACTGAACACAGACACCACAGATAGACATACTCTGTTGTATCTATGTGAGGTCCTATCTCTCACTGAAGTTCCCCTCCAAGTCCTAGAACACTAGAAAAGGTGTGCTGGTATAGCAAAAATATAAAAAATAAAAAGTGTGTTTGCTGATATAGCTTATACCAGTTCTTTGAACCAAATAAACTATACCAACAAAGAATTTTATGCCAGTATAACTGCATTTATACTAGAGTTTTTGCCAGTAATGAAATATCACCAAAAATCACACTTGTAACTGACCTTATTATACTGGCAAGAGTCTGTAAATTTAGACCAGGTCTACTCTATCTCTGAACCAAGATCTCCTGTCCACACAAATTTGCTGACTTTCTAGCATGTGGAGCTAGATTTCACCTTTTAGCCCGGGAGAGGGAAGTTCACAGCCCATCCCAATCTGCCACCCACAGAAAGGTTGATATCCATTGGTGATGTGATGTGACTATATTACTGAGGCAAGATTCAAAAAAATAGGGTCCAGATTGTCAAAAAAGGTCAGCACCCAACAGCTCCCACTTAAGCACCTAAATATGCATTTAGGTTTTCAAAAGTGCTCAGCACCCAGCAGTCCCCATTGCGAACTATCTACTCCTAGACCCACAAGGAAAGAATTCATAGTTCTTCGTTGCGTGATTGCTCATATTGATTCCAGGTAGGTGTGTGTGCGCTGCGTGCACAGTCGTCAGAAAGTTTTTCCCTTTGCAGCTCCCATTGAGTTGGTTGTGGAGCTCGTGGAGTGGTGCTGAATAGATAACTCTGCCGATCCGGCCTCTCCTTAGTTCCTTCTTACTACCAGTGATGGTGATTGGAACTGCAGTTGCTTGTGTTTGAATTTTGAAGTTTAAGGAGCTGATTCCACCAGACTCCAAAGCCGAATTTGTGGCTATAGTCAATGAAGGACAGACAGTGGCATGGACCTCTTTACAGGCCTTACTGGATGCTGCAGATTCAGCCACCTGCACCCTTTCCTCTGGGATAGGCATGAGAAAGGGCTCGTGGTTACGGGCATCCAGGTTGCCCCTGGAAGTGCAGCAAACCCTGCAGGACCTGCCATTTGACGGGGCAGTCCTGTTCTTAAAGCAAATGGACTCCAGTCTGCACAGCCAAAAAGACTCCCGAGTGACCATGAAATTGTTGGGCATGCACACCCTGGCAACCCAATGCAAACATTTTAAACTGCAACAACAACGCCCCTATCTTCCTCAGCCGAGGCAGGACTTCTATAGGAGGAGGGGTAGGAATGGCAGGCGCAGACCTTCCCATCCCCCAACCAGGCAGGGCCAGAGCCAGACCAAGCCATCGTCGGGCTCAAAACAGGCCTTTTAAAGGTGCACCCAAGGAAAACAGACCCTCCATGACACCGGATCCTTCCCCTTTTTTCTTGAATCGTCTATCACGCTTCTACTGTGCTTGGTCCCAAATAACATCAGACAGCTGGGTTCTTTGCATGCTAGAAGTGGGATATTCTCTCCAATTCTGCCCGTCCACTCCCTCTCACTCCCCTTCTCTGTCCCTCTTCAGGGACCTTCTCATGAGCAACTCCTTATCCAGGAGGTGCAGGCACTCCTTGCCATTCAAGCAGTGGATGAGGTTCCTCAGGAGCTCTGGGATAGGGAGTCTGTTCCCGTTATTTCCTAATCCCCAAGGCAAAGGGGGGGTCTCAGACCCATTCTAGACCTGCGAGGACTCAACAAGTTCAGGGAAAAGTTGAAGTACCACATGGTCTCTCTGAGTGCTATTATCCCTTGTCTGGATCCGGGAGACTGGTATGTCACCCTCAACATGAAAGATGCATACTTTCACATAGCTATATAGCCTGCACACAGACAATTCCTCAGGTTTGTTGTTGACAACAACCATTATCAGTTCATGGTCCTGCCCTTTGGCCTGTCAGCAGCCACCCAGGTGTTTACCAAGTGCATGTCGGTCGTCGCAGCCTTCATCAGAAGGAGACAGGTGCAGATATACCCCTACCTCGACAACTGGCTGCTCAAGGGACGCTCCAGGGAACAGATGGAGTCTCAAGTCCAATTGGTCAGATCCACTTTCGAGAGACTGGGTCTCCTCCTCATTGTGAGTCGACTTTGTTACTGACCCAAAGAATAGAGTTCATCTGGGAGGTATTGGACTCGATACAGACAAAAGCATTTTTTTCCAGAGGCCTACTTCCAAGCGATGACAGACATTATTCAAGGCCTCAGGCAGTACCCGACCACTACAGCAAGGGGATGCATGAGTCACCTTGACCATATGGCAGCCTGCACCTAAGTAGCCCAGCATGCCAGACTGAGGCTCAGACCCCTCCAAGCGTGGCTGTCTGTGGTCTACTGCCCAGCGTGCGACAGCTTGGACACAGTGGTCACTGTGCCAGAGCAAGTATTTGAGTCCCTCTGATGATGGCTTAACCCTCAGACAGTGTGCGAAGGAGTCCCCTTCAACAGCCCCCAGCCCTTCTTGTCCCTGGTAACAGACACATCAGTTTGGGATGGGGCACGCATTTGGGAGATCTCCAAATGCAGGGCCTATGGTCACAGAATGAGCTCTCACTTCATATCAATATCTTGGAGTTGAAGGGCGGTGCGACTAGCATGCCAAACCTTTCAGGCCTGGCTACAAGGACAGTGCCTGGCAGTGATGATGGACAGTACCACTGCCATGTTTTATATCAACAAGTAGGGTGGATCCCATTCCTCTCCCCTATGCTGGGAAGCCCTCCAGCTCTGGGAGTTCTGCATAGCTCACTCAATTCACCTGGAGGTGTCCTATCTCGCAGGAGCTCAGAACGAACTAGCGGACCACCTCAGAAGATCCTTCCACAATCACGAGTGGTCCATCCGCCTGGATGTCATACACTCCATCTTCCAGAGATGTGGGTTTCCCCATGTCAATCTGTTTGCCACCTGAAGCAACAGAAAATGCCCACAATTCTGTTCCTTCCAGAAACACAACCCAGGCTCACTTGCGGATGCATTCCTGCTCCCCTGGGCAGGACGTCTGTTGTACTCTCCACCGATCCCGCTCGTAAACAAGATCCTACTCAAGGCCCGCAGAGAGAGGGCACGGATGATTCTGGTGGCACTAGTGTGGCCTCGCCAACATTGGCACACCATACTCCTGTAGCTGTTAAGTTGCCGCTACTTCCGGACCTGATCACGCAGGACTATGGTCGTTTTCATCACCTCCAACCTTCCGTCCTTCCATCTCGTGGCCTGGAAGCTTCATGGCTAAATCCCATGGAGCTCCTGTGCACAGAACCGGTAAGAGAGGTCCTACCCGACAGCAGAAAAGCCTCCACTAGGGCCACATATCTAGCAAAGTGGAAAAGGTTTACATTCTGGTGTGCTCAGCATCGCACACCTCCACTTTAGGCACCCATAACACTCATCCTGAAGTACCTACTCCACCTGAAACATCCTTAAGGCATAATCAAGATGACCGTATTAACTTATGTCAGTTAGATTTTTAAAAGGAAGGATTTGCACCTTTCCATTTGTGCATAAATCTCCATCTTCTTATAACTTGTATTTATTTCTTCCCAGGTAGTTAAATAGCCTACATTTGAGCCTTTGCAGGCGTGTTCACTTTGCCATCTCTCCTTGAAGACTGGATTCCCAGTAATAATATCAGCCAGTAATGTCTAGTGAGATTCAACCACTAATGGTTGACAACCCCCTATAAAGTATTCCATACGGATATGGTAGTCTTATACCCACACCCCAAGTTCCTATCTAAGGCAATTTCTGATTGCTGTCTGAACTAATTAATTCATTTACTTGTTTTTCCCTAAACCACACACTTTACCAGGAGAAGTCAAGATACATAACTAAGAAATGCAAAAAGAGCCTATAGCTACTATGCAGATAGGAATACAACCATATGTAAATCTTCTATTTTATTGGTACCATATAAAGGAAGAGACAATCTCTGTTTAGATATATTCTAAATGGATCACACATAATGTACAAACCTGCAGATACAGTAGTACCAGTAAGCCTTACAACATTTCACTAGGTCCCAAGCAGCCTTTACAGTTTGTCTCAGGAATGTTTTTGTTGGCTGCTACCTGGAGTTCTATTCATGTTTATGCAACATTTCTTTCTTGACTTGTCAGCTATATGTAAAGGCCTGTTCCAGAGAGAAATCCAACACTCATTGTTTGTTTAATATTCCTTAGATTCACCTCTATTAAAACTTGTTACTGCTAGTAATTCCCCTAGAAGTGGGGGTCTATATAGGCAGTACTCAGAGGAGAAGAACTGTAACTCACAAATAATGGTAATTCTTTGAATAAATTGTCTGTATAGGTCTATGCTCCCAACTCTCCAGCACAACTGATTTGTCTGGGATTCTGAATAAGCAGAAGGAACTGAAGCATTAGGAGTCATAACTCTTTGCAGAACCTTACTCCAAATGTTTAGCTCTACAGGGAAGAAATCATGCAAGCAGCTCCACTGCTCATAACTTTCCAAAGGCATCTGATTTGGTTATAGAAACACATGCTCTTTCAGAAGTGCGGATCTATGTTTACAGTTTTTTCAAAGAGCTACTTGCTGGTGAGCAGCCTTTCCTTTTAATGCACTTTTTAAAATTAATTTGGAGCCTTAGATAAACTTTGTCTTAATAAATTAAATTTGACATTAATTAGACTCCTTAGCCTCTGCAGAATTCTGCATCTGCATTCCTGAAAGTCTTGTGTACTTCAGATTCCTTGAAACATGGAATGGCCAGCAGAAATCTGAACATCTTTTACTGAAGGAGCTGTAAACTTGTCCTATGCAGACAGTCTGAAGAACTTTAGAATTGGCCTTGACGAGGTAAGTAGCTGGACTTTAAGCCATTCAGTCCCTTAGGACCACCCCTGGGTTATTATCTTAACACATTCCTCCATGGATACAAGGGACGTAAGCTCACTGACCTTACAAAAAGCTAATGTTAATTTTTTGTTTGGCATAGTTTTTTCAACTGATGCTTGCTGTGCTCATAGTACTGTAGTCTTCGTGTGGTTGTGGTGTTTTCTGTGGGCTGGTACTTCCTGTCTGATATCATTCTCACTGCTTCACATACTGGTATCATATTTCAGTCCAACTTGCCATAAGGTTTTTCATGAAGTCCAATCTCTTTTAACACAACTTTTCTACCCTTTTATGATTCAGTGATTCTTCAAATTAAACCCAACAACTAGAGGCAGGAATATGGAGTAAAAGGTAATAGAGCAAGTTATATGAACAAATGATTGGGAGGTGCTAAATTTTGAAAGGCCTTAAAGAAAAGGCCCGAAGCTTGTATTTGATACAGCAGATTAGGAGGATTCAAAGGGGAGGGGGCGATATCAGCAGCGGCGGCTCTAGGTATTTTGCTGCCCCAAGCACGGCAGACATGCCACCTTTGGTGGCTTGCCTGCAGAGGGTCCACTGGTCCCACGGCTTCGGCGCCTGCGGGAGGTCCGCCAAAGCCGCGGGACCAGCGGACCCTCCACAGGCATGCCACCGAAGGCAGCCTGCCTGCTGCCTTCGCAGCGACGGGCAGAGCACCCCCCCATGGTTTGCCGCCCCAAGCATGCGCTTGGCGTGCTGGTGCCTGGAGCCGCCGCTGGATGTCAGAATGACAAATCAGGAAGATGATAAAGCAACAGCATTTTGAATGCACCTCTGATGGGGAGAGAAAGAAGGCTAGAGAGGTGGAGGGTAGCAGTAGTCAAGATGAAAGATAGATGAGTGTTTTAGTAGTATGGGCAAAGAGAAAAGACTAGATCTTAAGAGATGTTATGAAGGAAGAAGCTGCAAGATTTGGACAGAGCCTGAATGCATACCTCTGGAGAGAGTGGAGTCAAAGATTATACCCAAATTACAGAGCTAAGTGACAAGGAGACTGGGGGAACTGCCTGTAATAACAAAAATAGCAGAGAAAACAGAAGGAAAAATCCAGAGTTTAGTTTCGATCGTGTTATGTTTATGTTGGTAGTGAGACATGCAGGAAGAGACCTCAGAAGAGTAGGCCATGATGTCTGTATGTATCTGTTGAAGCCAAAGTCTCCTCAGTGCAGGAGGGCAGAACTTCTCCCACAGATCAGATCTGAAGCACACAGGTTTAACAACGTTGAAAACCCAAGACTGAATGAAGACTTCATTCCACTGTCAGAGGAGAGAGAGAGAGAGAGAGAGAGAGAGTGTGTGTGTGTGTGTGTGTGTGTGTGTGTGTGTGTGGCTTAGGATGTTGAGCATGTTTATGTGGTTGACAAGAAAAGATGGAAAGGGGAACTTGAGGTAACTTAACGTGTGGAACTGGATCAATTTACAGTAATTCCCAGAAGGAGTTAAAATATTTTGGGGGGTTAAAGTGAATCAGACTCTGCACACTGTTCTCTGGAAATTCCCTGAGTGATTTCAGCGGTCACTAAGAAAAGGGAAATGGTTCTTTTCATAGCAGGAGATGGCAGAAGACTGAGGAGCAGACACCAAACTAGAACTGAGGCTGGGTATTTATAACTTTGCTGGCTCTGTCCCAAATGTGCAGAATTCCTATTAGTCAAGAAGACAAACCTTCAAATTGGCTTTGTCTTATGAGAGCAATTTCACCTACAAATCTGAGAGATAAGATGATGATTTTGGACAGTCAATGCTGTATTTGCAATACCCTGAGTTTGCTGCAACTATGTGGAATGTGGGGGCAGCTGTAGAAATGAGGTGAAACTTACTTCTCTGCTAAGTTGAGCTGCATCAGTCACCTCACGTTCTCTTCTCTGCCCTTCCTCGGCTTGGGGTATGCAGTTTCATTATCTATTCAATCCAGGACCTTAACTATAGACAAAACTTTCACTGGTTTAACTAGTGAGTTTTTAAATAGCTAAAATAGTGAAAACCCTTATCTGGATAAATTTAAATTAGTTTACAACTAGGTATTATATTTTTAGCTTAATGCAAATAGTTTACAAACTATTTGTAGTTAAATTCATGCAAGTTCTGTGTGTAGACCAGCCCCCAGACTTCTGAATCATGACCTAGAGAAGCCAGCTGACTTGGTTTTCTTGGTGTGGATTTCCCCGTTAACACTATCAGCCTCCAGCCAAAAGCATTCCCACAACCCTTCCCTCCCATCAACACTGGCACTAGGGATCTCTTCCGCTCTATGCAAACTATAAGTCTGTCCCTCCTATGTGGCAAACATGTACAGGGGAAATCTTTCTCCACATGTAATTGCCCCCTATGAGTACCCAATCTACTCTTTGGTAGAGCTGGCCTTTTGTGCAGGATTCAGAGAACACCGCAAAGACTTCACCACTGCTGCTGCCATAGCTCCTCACAGGGTGAAGGCCTTCTTAGCATTTCTCTTGTCTATGCATCTATTCCAACTGTTCCTAGACCCACTGCAAGGCAAAGGGCTCTTCAGTGTTTCTCCTACCTAGCTATCCCACTCTCCCAATTATTGCTCCTTCTCCACTCTTCGTCACTACTCCTGAGTGCAACATATGCTAGATGTTCCTAGTCAGTGCAGTTCCTGCTCATCCATCCCAGATGTTCCCAGCTCTTAACAAATGAAGACCTTCTCAGCATTGCTCCTTCCTTCACAGTGAATGATTTGGCCGGGATATCACTGCACTGGCCCAGTGCAGATTACTGAGTAGCTCTTTCAACCCAGAGTAACTTCTCTACTGATCTGCTAAACATGGTTCAGCCTGCCAGGGGCAATCATTCCCATGTGCATTGCGTAGATTCTTTAGTAGATTTGTTGACACTAATTGACCATCTGTGAGGATGCATCTCCCCTCCTGAGTCAGTTTATGACTGTGCTTAATGATGCATGCTCAGTACAAGACTCTGCGTCCTTGTGTCAGAGGCATCTCTCTACAGAGCACTTCTGGACACTGAATGTAACTACACATAGCCATTTTGCTATACACAGAGTACTTTGGGTCCCCATTGCTGATGCAATGAAATAATGAGAAGATTTTGAGCACAAAAATTAAGGCAAATCCACTCTGCAGTGAAAACCAACCCCTTTGCATTAGCTGCTGAAGTGAACAGGAGTTCCCAAACAAGCTGACAGCAGTAGGAATCGTGGTTTATAAAAAGCTGCCAGCAGTGCTGAGCTGGTGAAGAGAAAGAGGAAGCTACAACGGGAAAGAGAAAAAAGTACAACCAAAAGCAACTTCACTTCTTTACTTGTTTTTAAATAGATTTGGCTGTGAACTGATTTTATTTGTGCTGTACAATAACCCTGCAGAGCTGAAAGCCCCACACTGCTGACCCTTCCCTGCACTACCGCTGCAAATCCTCCTTCCAGCCCTGGGAACTATTATACATATGTGTGTGCTGCTCAGTAGCATGTGGATAAATATAAATGTATCAGAAAAACATCTGTGAATACCCTCCTCCTTTGCAGGGTTTGTGTGATGTTCCTTGGGACTAAGCTTCCCTCTAGATCATCATTCCTGCTTTGTGAAGAATGGGAGACTGCTTCCCATCTGCAAACCACCACCATGAGCTGAGCAGATAATAACTGGAGAGACTCCAATGACTGAATGTCCCATCTGTACCAAATGTCTTGCAGGAGAATAGTTCTGCTATATTGTACTGTCCACTCCCAGCTTGTCTGAAGCATGTGCTCCAGCCCCAGACAGCTTACCAAAATATGATGTGGTGGTAACTGGTCCTCCTTTGTGTACTCAAAATCTGCAACTTCAAGACTGGGGTGGGGCCAGCTCACTGACAATCTCTACTAATTGAGAAGATTGGTTAGTTGTGTTTCTTTTCCTGGCCTTTATGTCTGTCTGTGTGTTTAGATAGCCCCTGATTCTTCCTTGAGATGTTTTGTCCATGTGGATCCCACTCCTGGTGCACATGTGCCTCGTGCAAATAGGTTTGAAACTTTTGGCCAGCAGTGTCCATTGGGGTCACACTTATGCCTGCCTCTCCTTACACCTCCCAATGGCACCATTCAGTTCCTTCTTATCACCTGTGGCAGTGAGTTGGAACTCAGTAGTAACTGCTCCACTTATCCCATAGCAGAACTTTAACAGAAAATTCCTCTATTTCTCAGTTATCATAGAATCATAGATTTGTAGGACTAGAAGGGACCTCAAGATGTCATCTAGTCCAGTCCCCTGCACTCATGACAGGACTAAGTATTATCTAGACCATCCCTGACAAGGGTGCGTCTAAGCTGCTCTTAAAAATCTCCAATAATGAAGATTCCACAACCTCCCTAGGCTAGTTTATTCTCTAGTTTGGTGTAAGTCAGTTAGGATTTTATTAATATCATTTTTGACAGTTGGCAAAAAAAAAATATTATTGTTTATTCTGTAAGGCCTCTGGCATAAAAACATCTTCCCACTATATCATTGATCCTAAGGTATCAGGCTTCAGGTGCTGTGCTACCTGTGTCTGTATCAAATAGCCACACATGATGCCTCTTCTGCCTTGGTGGGGAAAACACAGCCCTGAGAGATTTTCCATCAGTAAAGTCACCAGGACTTGTAAGTCTCAGCAAAGCAATCTTAAGCTCTTTTTTCTTGAGCAATCTAAATAAGCTGTTTCAGACCCTGAAAAAGGGAATTCCATAGCAAAAAAACAAAAACAACCCCCTCCCCCACAAACACTTTGTTAGGGGGGTCACAATCTCCTAGTGCTCCAGTGAGCTGATAGTCAACCCCACTATCCAGTGCCACTAGTACTGAAGACAGGGGTTCTATTGCCACTAACAGTAGCTTGTGACCCTCAAGGCCACGCTCAGTAGCTACTCCACCTATCTCAACCTCTTGTGCCCATAAACCTCCAGTACTGAGTAATAAGCCAGAATACTGGTCCCTCCTCCTCTGAACCTGTGAGGAAAAACAACAGGAGTCATGCATCTGAAGAAGTGAGGTTTTTACCCACAAAAGCTTATGCCCAAATAAATCTGTTAGTCTTTAAGGTGCCACCGGACTCCTTGTTTCCTTGTTGTTTTTGTGGATACAAACTAACACGGCTCCCCCCGATACATGAGTTCCCTAGGAGCTGGGATGCTGAACCCAGTTGCAAAAGGTTGTCCAAGCACAAAATCCTTGCAACCCCGATACTGCTCCCCTCATTATTGACTACTTTGACACGAAAGCCTTTGGTACGATTAGTCTTTAGTGTCTGGGACCTCCATGCATGCTAAGGTATCTTCGGCCCCAGTACCAGAGCCTTTTATATTGAATAAATAGCAACCAGTATCTTTGGCACTGTAGTCTCAAATCTTGGATTTGGCACTAGAATCTCCAGTACCGTGTCCTTCCTGCACTATATCAGCACTGAGCCTGCCTGCAGGGCTAGACTGAAATGATATTCATTCCACAATAATAATAAAACAATAACAAGCTCTTATATAGTGCTTTTCATGTGTAGATCCCAAAGTGTTTCACAGTTTTTAATGAATTTACCCACACAAGACCCCTGTGAAGTAGGGATGTGCCATTATTCCTCAGACAGCAGGGAGATTGGCACCTCCACTGATCACTTATTCTTCCTCAGAAACATTCTCAGACTCCATCAGGGAAGCACCCTAAGCACCACATTCTATATGCCCTTCTAGAATGCAGTCAGGCCAAGAGCACTAGGGTTTGCCTCATGGCCATCTCAGATGGAGTCTAGCAGCCACTCGGTTGTTCCTCTTCCTTCCAATTTACCAATTTATAAGACACACATCCTTGGAACCTTCCATCCTGGGATCCTCTCTCATCAATCTTGCCCTCTGGAATAAAATTGTGGACATCCTGTCAGTGTGGAAATCCTCTACAAAACCTATTAGGAGCTGCTGCTCAACTAGACCTCTTTAAAGGCAACAAAGATCCCCTTCACCAGTGACATCAACAAATACACTTCTTCTTAGCATATGTCCAACATGCCTCAGATGGCACATGACCAGTATTCATCACCAATTTTGGTCCACTAATTCGATCATTAGCATCCCCGGCTTGGGCTGGGTACTGATAGGGAGTGTGACATAAATGCTGGTCCATGGCTGCCAACTAACACACTGACTAGGTATGAACAGCATGAGGCACAAGAAGAGGAAAATCAGGAGGAACCAGAGGCAAATTCAAACCATCCATTAGCTCCTCCATACTTGTCGTCCTCTCTGGATGAGGCTATCACCCCTGACCCAGTATTTGTTCCAGATTACTTCAAGTTGTTTTAGGATTTGCTTGCTAGAAGTGCTGAAACTCTGGATATAGAGCTTCATCTAGTCCAGGACAAAACTCACAGGTGGTTTGACATCCTGCAACCCAAGCAACAGTGCAGAAAAGCCATGCCTGTTAATAAAAGTATCTTCGAACTAGCAAAAACTCTGTCTCTTTGCAGCATCTGTCCCCTCAGTCTCCAAAGAGGCTGATAGGAGGTGTCAGGTGTCATAGCAGGTCTTCAAATATTTTTGTTAAGACCCAACCTGACATACTGAGGCAATTTTTCCAATAATGGGGACACTGTTAAATATCAGAAAGTCATATTTGCCAGTGGGGCCAGTAGTTGGCAGTGTGCATCTGGAGCACAGCTGAGGAGTAAGCCTTCCTGCCAAGAAGGTTCCATTTTTCTGGCTCCTTTTCTTTTGATGTGGCCTTTGCTAGATCTGTTTATTTTGGGCTCAGGAAGAAATGAAGAAGCACCTGGAAAAGACAAGAGCAGACTATATGCAGTATATGGACCAGAATTGATAGCAGGGCCCCTATGCGCTGGCACAAAAGTATGGCTCTCCACAGAGCATCTCTGCACAGACAGACTTGCCCACAAGTTGAACTTTCAGTTCCTTGGCCCTTTTAAGATCTTGCAACAGGTTAACCAGTCGCTTTTGAACTCCAACTACCCTGCTCTCTCAGGGCTGGCCTTACCATGAGGCGAACTGAGGCGGCCGCCTCAGGTGCCAGACTATGGGAGGGCGCCACTAGGACCCAGAGTGTAGAAAATTGTGTTTGCTGCTCGTGCTTATGTATTCTCTCTGCTCTAGATACACAGAGAAGGTGGAGTGCTGTGCTGGAGGAAGGAGGCACAAGAGACATTACAGGCAGGCTGGAGAAAAGGTGAGAGGAAATAACAGAAAGCAGCAGGAGCTGCAGGGAGAGAGAGGAGGAGGAGCCTCTTATGTACCTCTCTAGCACCCCCAGGAGCCTGGACTGATTAACACCAGCTTCTCAGGGAGCTTCCTGTTTCCTGCTGCTTCCCTGAACCCACCTGAGGAGAACATGCAGTCAACTGAAGTCGTAGGAGCCAGTTAGGCCCTTAAGACACTGATATCTTCCCTCACTCAGGCCCTGCTACCAGCCTGCTTATTTGTCCTCTTCAACTGAGTGTTGAGAGCCACTATAGCTGGCACAGAACAGTAGTTATGAGTGAAAGACAAAAACGCCCCTCTGGGGCAGCATTCAGAAAAAGAAAGAAAGCAAAGAAAGCTTTTCTATCTAAGCAGGAAGGAGCTCTCCTGAGATACATAGACACAAACGTTCACGGCGAGCCTACCGGCCCCAGTGAGACATGAATGGTGATATTCCAATTAGTCAGAGTGCAGGTGACCTGGCAGCTACTGAAGCATCCATGTCTCCATCTCAAATGGATGTAACTATGCACATTCCTGAAGAAAACTGTAGATCAGAGAAGAGTGTGGTGGAGGCACAAGAAATAGCTGCTGCTGAGTTTAGTTCCTTAAGTCTAGACGATCCAGGATTGTGGACCCACTTGAGCAGTAGCCTGAGGGACTTCCTTGTACTACATGGGCCACAGCAAGTGAAAAACTTCATGTTCCCCAAAGACAGTGAAAATAGAAGTTTCCATCCAACACACTACAGGCATGAAATTCCCACTGGTGACGAAGTGGAGAGGCCATGGCTTATGTACTGAAAAACCCAGAATGCTGCATACTGGTTTTGTTGCAAACTGTTCCAATCTAATGTTTCAGCCACATTGGGTTCTACTGGAAAAATCTGTCTAGAAATCTGGCATGCCTTGAGAAGGCAGCAAATCACCAGAGAGCATTCCATAGATGGAAAGAGCTTGAGATGAGACTAAGGTTAAAGGCCACCATAGATGATCAGCATCAAGAGAAGATTGCATCAGAGTTTCTTTACTGGCAAAATATTCTGAAAAGGCTCATTGTCATTGTGAGAATGCTTGCTACCCAAAACCTACACTGTGTGGCACTTCAGATCAGCTGTATGTGCCAAACAGTGGAAACTTCCTTAAAATTGTGGAGCTGGTGGCTGAGTTTGATGCTGTACTCCATGAGCATCTAAGAAGAGTCACCACCCAAGAAATGTACACACATCACTACCTTGGAAAAACAATTCAAAATTAGATCATACAGTCACTGGCAACAAAAGTCAAACAGAAGATTGTGGCAGATCTGAAGTCAGCAAGATATTATTCTGTTATTCTGGACTGCACACCTAACATCAGCCATACGGAACAAATGACTTTAATGGTGCGTTTTGTAACAACAACAGAACCTAGTGAAAATGTCCCTGCAATGATTACTGTCAAAGCATTTTCTAGAATTTATTGACACTGATGATACTACAGGAGCTGGTATTACAAATGTGCTTCTTAAAAAACTGGAAGATACAGGAATTGCGATAGCTGACATGAGAGGTCAGGGCTACAATAATGGTACCAACATGAGAGGAAAGAACAGAGGAGTGCAGACACGAATCTGAGAGTTAAATCCTCAAGTTTTTTTGTCCCATGCAGTTCTCATTCATTGAACTTGGTGGTCAGTGATGCAGCATCAGCTTCTAGTGAGGCTGCTGAATTTTTTAATGTAATTCAAAGCATCTATGTATTTTTCTCTGCATCAACTCATCGATGGCAAATTTTGAAGCAACATCTGGGAACATCCTCTCTGACACTGAAACCACTGAGTGCCACATGATGGGAAAGTTGAGTGGAGGCGATAAAGCCTATCAAACACCAAATTGGGAAGACAGATGATGCCATAGTTGCCATTATGGAGGATAATGCTATGACAGGAACTGTTCGTGGGAGAACAGTGGCAGAGGGAAATGGAATCACCAGAAACATACATAACTTCAAATTTCTGTGTGGCTTAGTGTTCTGGCATGACATACTGTTTGAAATAAACGTTGAAGGCAAGAGACTCCAAAGTGTTGACCTTGATATATCTGGAGCAATGGAACAACTGGACAAAGCAAAGTCATACCTACAGTCTTACCAGTCAGATGAGGGATTTCAAAACGTTCTGAAGAGTGCACAGAAGTTAGCAGAGGAACTTCACACTGAAGCTATTTTCCCACCCATTCAGGAATACAAGAGTCACCGAAGAAGAAGAAGACATTTTGACTACGAGGCATGGGAGAATCCCAAACAACAATTCAAAGTTGAATTCTTTAACCAGGTGCTAGATTGTGCAATACAGTCAGTTGAAAAACGTTTCATGCAGCTCAAGGAACACAGCAGTATATTTGAGATGTTGTATGATAATCCAAAACTCCTCACTATACCTGAAGAAGACCTACACCAGCAATGCAGGGCACTAGAGACAGTGTTGACACATGCGCGATATTGATGCAAGTGATTTAGGTGATGAACGGAAAGCCCTTTCAAGATACATTTCAGCAGGATCAACTCCAGTGACTGTTCTGGAATATATGTACACAAATAAGATGACTACTCTCTTTCCAAATGCTTTTGTTGCTCTGCGCATACTTCTAACACTTCCTGTAACAATTGTCAGCGGAGAACACAGCTTCTCTAAGCTAAAGTTAATAAAAACACATCTACACTCCACAATGACACAGGAGAGGCTGGTTGGCCTTGCAACCATATCAACAGAGCATGAGCTGGCCCAGACGGTGGACCTTCAGCAGGAAGCAGTTCAAATCTTTGCAATCAAGAAGGCACGGAAAGCACTACTTTGATTATTCAAACAGATAAAAATGCCACTGTTTACTATGCAGACAAGAAAAGTTACATTTGCTGTTTAGGCATTTGAAAGTTAAGTGTTACTTAAAATTTTTGAACAAGGCATTTTAAGTTGTTAGTGCTCCTTTATTGGGGTAGGTAGCAGAGCAGTACCATGAGAGAAGTAGAACAGGAAGAAGGCAGAACTGAGACCTTTCAAAGTTTTGGCCCAAGGGAGAGGGTATGGGGGGCATCATTTGAGCTCCCCACCTCAGGTGCCAAAATGTTGTGGGCCGGCCCTGTGCTCTCTGAAGATTCATCCAGTGTTTCATGTAAATGTTGGTCCAATAAAAGATATCTTACCCACCTTGTCTCTCTTTTGAAACCCCACATAGAAAACCCTTTCCCTCACAAGACCCAGCCACATCCTACACCAGTACAGGTAAAACGGCATGAGGAATAAGTGATTCACAAGATCCTGGACTCTAATCGTAATCATGGCAGGCTCTGGTATCCAGTGACTGGGATCTGGTATGGTCTTGAGCAACACACCTGGGATCCTGCGGAAAATGTACACGGTCCTGCACTTGGGCAAGCATTCCATAAGCATCTCCACAAAAAGTCCTGGGGATGCCCTGTAGGGAAGGGGTGATATCAGCAACCACAGCTCTTGAACTCTGGTTCACAGGGGTCTTAGGAACTAGACAGTTCCAACCTGCCACCTGTTGCCAGAGTAGAAGCTGAACTCTGACAAAGAATCCAGCCCAGGAATCTGATTGGTGGAATTCTGGGGGCCCTGACTGATTCCCAGCTTTTATTTAACCCAAGCAGAGGTTTAACCAAGAAGTTGTCCATACGACTGGCTTCTTCCTGCTTAGGGCCGCCTCTCCTGCATTACCTGCTCCTGATCTAGTAACCTGACCCTGCCTGACACTTGACTCTTGGAGTTGCCCTCTGGCATGTCTTCGACACTGATTTCCTGGTATTTGAGCTCGCCTGACTCCTAACTCCTGCACCAACCACTAGGTCAGACTTCCCATGCCCCAGTCGTGACAGTCTGCATGGCAAAAACAAACAAACACTGCAGTGAGTCTCAGAACCAAGTCTACAGACTTGGGCTTGTGCTACCATTCTAAAAATAGCAGTGTAGCGCTCAGGCTGGAGTTCGGACTCTTGAAACCCACTCCCCTCCCCAGGCTTCGGACCCTGCACTCCAGCCCAAGCCAGAATGTCTACACAGCTATTATTAGTGCCATAGTGCAAGCCCCATGAGCCCAAGTCTGTAGATCCAGGCTCTGAGGCTCATGGCTGCTAGTTTTTGTTTTACCATATATACGTACCTGGCGAGTCTTCACAAAATGGCTTGCAGTAGTGGCAGCCCACCTCAGATGCCAAGGCATTCATATATATCCATATCAAGATGCTTAGCTTATCAAAGGGACTTTCCCCAGGGTATTTCCAATGCACAGAACATTATACTCAATCTATTTCAATCCCATGGTCTGAAAGTAAATTATGCCAAGTCAAGCCTAATTGTAAATCACTGGAATTTATGGAGGTCACACTAAACCACACACATAATAAATATCCTCTCTGCACAAACATCTCATTATAACAGAAAGGACTTGTCTGAGACTATTGGGCTACATGTTTTCATGCATATACGTTATGCCACTTTGCACACTTCACCTGCACCCTCTGCAAGAGTGGTTGAGGCCAGTATATGAACCCAAAACACATCCTATGGAACTCAGGGTCATTCTTCCTCTAACTGCTGTCTTCCCTTTACTGGTGAACAGATCCACTTACGGTCTGCAGAGATGTACCATTACATATCCACTCTCCTTCAGTGACACTAATGGCAGATGCTTCCATCCTAGGATGGGGAGCTACCTCAATCACTTTCAGACTAAAGACCTTTGGGTTGCGCAGAAGTCCAGTCTGCACATAAACATTTTAGAGATCAGAGTGATATGTCAAGGCTGCAAAGCATTCCTCTCTCTTCTCAGGATGCTACTCCCCAGATCCTGACAGACAAGCTGGGGCGTCCTCTTTCGCTCCATGTCCAGAACAATCAGGTTCTGGGTCTGGCTCATACTGCACCAAGTAATGCCAACAATCCTTCACTTTCTGGAGTAAGCAGTGACTTAATGGACTTAGTCAGCAGGAGATATTCAGCATGGATTCAAAGACTGTTCTGAAACTTCTCTTCCAGAGATGGGGATGTCTACAAATAGACCTGTTTGCAACAAACAGCAACAGCAAATGCCCACTGTTCTGCTCCAGGGGCACAAGCCTGAGATCTCTCCCAGATACCTTTCAACTATCATGGACAGAAGATGTCCTTTATGAAGGACTCTACCAAATTCATTCCCATGAAAAATGCGTCACGGACTGTGAAATCTGGTGTCCCCCTGTAAATTTGGTCTTTTGTATGCTTTTACACTATACTCTACAGATTTCATGGGGGAAACCAGTGTTTCTCAAATTGGGGGTCCTGACCCAAAAAGGAGTTGCAGAGGGGTCACAAGGTATTTTAGAGGGGGTTGTGGTATTGCCACCCTTACTTCTGCACTGCTGCCTTCAGAGCTGGGTGGATGGAGAGCAGCAGTTGTTGGCTAGACGCCTAGTTCTGAAGGCAATGCCCTGCCAGCAGGAGCGCAGAAATAAGGGTCGCAATACCATACCGTGCCACCCTTTACTTCTGTGCTGATGCCTTTAGACCTGGGTGGCCAGAGAGTGCTGGCTGCTGACTGAGGGCCCACCTCTGCAGTCAGCAGAAGTAAGGATGGCAACCATACCATGCCACCTTTTACTTCTGCACTGGTGATGGCGGTGGCTCTGCCTTCAGAATTAGGCTCCCAGCCAGCAGCCGCTGCTCTCCAGCTGTCCAGAGCTGAAGGCAGTGTCACCGCCAGCAGCAGTGCAGAAGTATGGGTAGCAGTAACTCAACCCCCCCATAATAATCTTGTGACCCCCACACACACACAGACAACTCCTTTTTGGGACAGGACCCCTATAATTACAACACCATGAAGTTTCAGATTTAAATAGCTGAAATAATGAAATCTGTGATTTTAAAAATCCTATGGCCATGAAATTGACCAAAATGGGCTGTGAATTTGGTAGGGCCCTACAGATATGCTTTGATCTAAAGGGTCACCAGAATGGTCAGGCAAGATGCAGCTGTTGTATTATTCTCAGTACCATACTGGCTGAGACGGTTCTGGCTGACAGACTTTCTACCCTGTATGTTCAACCACTACCAGACATTCTGGATCAGATTTCATAGAACCAAGAACAAGACCCTTCACCTCAATGCCAGATCACTGCACCTGACAGCTTGAATGTTGGCTGGCTGAGCATCATTGACATGAGCCACTCTGTTGCCCATGGATGTACCAACCATCATAGCACAGAGCAGGAAGCCATTGTTTTCTGTATGGGTTTCACAGCAAGATTTAGCCCCACACAGGCTCCAGTTTCTAAGATCTTGGACATCGTTAACATGAAACAGTTGGGTTGTACCATCAGCTCTGTCAGGGTTCACTTAGCTGTGATACCAATCTTATTCTCCCATTGCCAGCTTATATCCTACAGTGAGCAAATTCTTCAAAGGGCTGGCTCGTGGTTTCCTTCCTATTAGAGGCCCTAATATAGCTCTGAATGACCTGTTGGATCATCAGTTCACACCTGTGAAAGACTATTTGCTATGCCACCTTTCCATTAAAATTGCATTCCTTGTGGCTATCACCTCGGCAAAGAGGGTCAGTGAAATAGAAGCTCTAGTGGCAGACCCTCCCTGTGTGATAGGAATAAAGTGATGTTAAAATCTCATGTAAAATTCTTAACTAAAGTGGCCACCAACTTGCATCTCAAGCAGTCCATAAAACTGTTTTTTCCTGTCTCATTCCAGTGTAGATGAAGCTGAATTGCTCACCTTAGATATCATGAGGGCTTTCTCCTTCTGAATAGGACTAAACAGTTCAGGAAATCACTCTATATGTTTTTGGCACAAGGGGATACATGCCAAGGGCAATCTGTCTGCACCCGGAGGTTATTTAAGTAGATCAGGCAATGTGTTCATGAGTGTTCTCAGTTAGCAGAACCTTCCTATAGGAGCAATGCCCATGCCACCAGGGCTATGGCTGCCTCCTCAGCATGCCTTGGAAACGTCCCTATAATAAATATTTCTAGGGCTACAACTTGGAGCTCAGTGCACACATTTACACCACATTAGTCCTTGACCTGTCTGCTAGATCTAATGCCGGATTCAGTAGAGCAGGGGTCAGCAACCTATGGCACGTGTGCCAAAGGCGGCATGCGAGCTGATTTTCAGTGGCACTCTGCTGTCGGCCTGGGGTAGGGTGACCAGATGTCCCGGTTTTAAAGAGACGGTCCCAATTTTGGGGTCTTTTTCTTATATAGACTCCTATTACCCCCCACCCCCATCCTGATTTTTCATACTTGCTGTCTGTTCACCCTAGCCTGGGGTTCCGTCCACCAGCCCCCTGCCAGCCGGGGTCCTGGCCACCAGCCCCACTCAGACCGCTGCTGGTCTGGGGTTCCATCCACTGGTCCCACTCAGCCTGCTGCCAGTCTGAGGTTCTGTCCACCAGCCCCTTGCCAGCCAGGGTCCCAGCCACCAACCCCACTCAGCCTGCTGCTGGTCTGAGGTTCTGTCCACCAGCCCATTGCCAGCTGGGGTCCTGGCCACCGGCTCCGCTCAGCCCACTGCCAGTCTGGGATTCTGTCCACTGGCCTCTTGCCAGCTGGGGTCCTGGCACTGCTCAGCCTGCTGCCAGCCTGGGATTCCATCCGCCAGCCCCGCACAGCCTGCTGCCGGTCTGAGGTTCTGTCCGCTGACCCCTTGCCAGCCAGGGTCCTGGCTACTGGCCCCGCTCAGCCCGCTGCTCACCTGGGGACATTGGAAAACTCAGCAAGGAAAAGCAAGGGCAAGGATCACACTAAACTGATAAGATCTGCATTTAAATTTAATTTTAAATGACGCTTCTTAAACATTTTAAAAACCTTATTTACTTTACATACAACAATAGTTTAATTCAGTAGTGTAGCCAGGTTCTAAGTGTAGGGGGAGCAAACATAAAAAAGGCGCCCCCCCCTTGGCTCCTCCTCTGGTCATGCCCCCCCTTGGTTCCTCTTCTGGCCATGCCCCCTTCGGCTCCTCCCATTTCCCCCCCAGATTATCCCCAGAACCTGGCTCAGGACTCCTGTAGGCTTCCCGGGGGTGCAGATACCCCTGTGCCCCTGTGGTCCCGGGAGAGTCTCTCCTGCCCAGCTCGCTCTGCAGGTGTCCCCCGCTGGGCTGCGCCACCAGGACCCACCCACGGGGGTCCCCTCCGCTCCAGGCTCCTGCGCCGTGCCAGGGCCCCCCGTCCAGACTGTGGGCCCGGCACTGGGGAGCCCCTCACCCAGACCCCCCTGTGCAAGGCACCGGACCCCCGCTGCTCACCTTCGGTCCTACGCTGCCGCCTGTCCCCGGCTGATTCCAGCCCTGCACCACGGGTGGATCCTGGCTCCAGCTCATGAGTCGCTGGCCGAGCCTTGCTCCATGGTGCTGCTGGGCTGCCGCAGGAGGTGGCTGCGGCGATGTTGGGGCCGTGCTGAGCATGGAGGTGATGGCTGAGGAGCCGGCCACCTCTTTCCTCCGGTCGCGCCTGCCGCACCCCCACATGGCTCCTCCGGCCGTGCTGCCCCCAGCGCCAGCTCGGCAGGCACCGCTTTTGGAAAATGTGCTTAGGGGAAGCGGCTGCTTCCCCTGCACCCTGCTAGCTACCGTACTGGTTTAATTATATAATGCAGACTTATAGAGCAAGACTTTCTAAAAACATTAAAACATATTACTGGCACATAAAACCTTATTTTACAGTGAATAAATGAAGACTTGGCACACCACTTCTGAAAGGTTGCCGACCCCTGCAGTAGAGTATTCCTACAATCTCTTTAACTAGAATTCCTCTGACTCTCCTAACGGTTAGAAACTGCTCGCTAGTCACCATGACTGGGATCCACATAGACAAATACTTGATGTGAAAATGGTTACTCAACTGTGCAGTAACTAGTTCTATTAGATGTTTTGTCCACATAGATCCCTTGAACTTTTTTCCTTCTGCACAACTTTGGTGTTCCTTTCTCCTCTGGGATTCTGGATCAGTTTTTGGAACTGAGTGGCAGTCGGGATTGCACATCTCTTTGATTCCTTTGGGCAGCGAGTGCAAGTATAAACAAGGTGCAAGCACTGCCCCAACAGACACTGCTGGCCAAAGGTTCTAAACCCGTGCACATACCATGAGCGTCATCCACATAGACCAAACATCTTAAAGAATTGTAAGACTTTTCTAAATAGAGAGTTAGTGCACAGCAAGCTGGGATGCAAATCTACAGTGGACTAGCTCGCTGCGCACTAACTGGCTGTGTGGACCCTGTTCCTCTGCGCTAGAACTTCCATAATGTGCTTTGATCTGCTGCTTCACAGCACATTACAGAATGTTTAGTGTACAATAGCAACATCCACACAACCAGATAGTGCACAGCAGGCTAAAGTGCTCTAGATTTACATCCCAGCTTGCTGTGCACTAGCTCTCCATCTAGACAAGTCCATGGTTACCGCACAGGTGAGTAACTGTTTTTCCCCTTCCTCTGATAGACTCATTCTCTCCCTGGATACTGATAAATCATCTGTGGTCA
This sequence comes from Gopherus flavomarginatus, assembly GCF_025201925.1. Classification (NCBI taxonomy): domain Eukaryota; kingdom Metazoa; phylum Chordata; order Testudines; family Testudinidae; genus Gopherus; species Gopherus flavomarginatus. Next base: position 87,680,678 of record NC_066621.1, read on the forward strand.
CCTTGATGCGGGGGCAGGGTCATGGCAGATGCATGGACTGGTACTCACTCAGGGACCCACCTAGTGGCCGCTCTGGATCCCGTGGGAGTACCACCAAGCCCAGGGTGCACCTTCTGGGGCTTCCCGGTCAGCCCCTTCCGAGCCATGAGTTCTAGAGGCTGCCCCCAGGCAGCCTGCTCTGGGGGGTATGGATGGAGTGTCAGGCACTCTTCCCACTTTGGGCTAGGCCCTGCAGTTGGTGACACAGGACAGCAGGCTCCCATACTGCAGGGGGTGTCAAGATGACTCTCTTTCCCCCACAGCCTAACATAAGAACATAAGAATGGCCATACTGGGTCAGACCAAAGGTCCATCTAGCCCAGTATCTGTCTACCAACAGTGGCCAATGCCAGGTGCCCCATAGGGAATGAACCTAACAGGTAATGATCAAGTGATCTCTCTCCTGCTATCCATCTCCATCCTCTGACGAACAGAGGCTAGGGACACCATTCCTTACCCATCCTGGCTAATAGCCATTTATGGACTTAGCCACCATGAATTTATCCAGTTCCCTTTTAAACATTGTTATAGTCCTAGCCTTCACAACCTCCTCAGGCAAGGAGTTCCACAAGTTGACTGTGCGCTGCGTGAAGAAGAACTTCCTTTTATTTGTTTTAAACCTGCTACCTATTAATTTCATTTGGTGACCCCTAGTTCTTGTATTATGGAAATAAGTAAATAACTTTTCCTTATCCACTTTCTCAACATCACTCATGATTTTATATACCTCTATCATATCCCCCCTTAGTCTCCTCTTTTCCAAGCTGAAGAGTCATAGCCTCTTTAATCTTTCCTCGTATGGGACCCTCTCCAAACCCCTAATCATTTTAGTTGCCCTTTTCTGAACCTTTTCTAGTGCTAGAATATCTTTTTTGAGGTGAAGAGACCACATCTGTACACAATATTCGAGATGTGGGCATACCATGGATTTATACAAGGGCAATAATATATTCTCAATCTTATTCTCTATCCCCTTTTTAATGAGTCCTAACATCCTGTTTGCTTTTTTGACCATGTCTGCGCACTGCATGGACATCTTCAGAGAACTATCCACTATGACTCCAAGATCTTTTTCCTGACTCGTTGTAGCTAAATTAGCCCCCATCATATTGTATGTATAGTTGGGGTTATTTTTCCAATGTGCATTACTTTACATTTATCCACATTAAATTTCATTTGCCGTTTTGTTGCCCAATCACTTAGTTTTGTGAGATCTTTTTGAAGTTCTTCACAATCTGCTTTGGTCTTCACTATCTTGAGTAGTTTAGTATCATCTGCAAACTTTGCCACCTCACTGTTTACCCCTTTCTCTAGATCATTTATGAATAAATTGAATAGGATTGGTCCTAGGACTGACCCTTGGGGAACACCACTAGTTACCCCTCTCCATTCTGAGAATTTACCATTAATTCCTACTCTTTGTTCCCTGTCTTTTAACCAGTTCTCAGTCCATGAAAGGACCTTCCCTTTTATCCCATGACAGCTTAATTTACGTAAGAGCCTTTGGTGAGGGACCTTGTCAAAGGCTTTCTGGAAATCTAAGTGCACTATGTCCACTGGATCCCCCTTGTCCACATGTTTGTTGACCCCTTCAAAGAACTCTAATAGATTAGTAAGACACAATTTCCCTTTACAGAAAACATGTTGACTATTGCTTAACAGTTTATGTTTTTCTATGTGTCTGACAATTTTATTTTTAACTATTGTTTCGACTAATTTGCCCAGTACCGACGTTAGACTTACCGGTCTGTAATTGCCGGGATCACCTCTAGAGCCCTTTTTAAATATTGGCGTTACATTAGCTAACTTCCAGTCATTGGGTACCGAAGCCGATTTAAAGGAAAAGTTACAAACCTTAGTTAATAGTTCCGCAACTTCACATTTGAGTTCTTTCAGAACTCTTGGGTGAATGCCCTCAGGTCCCGGTGATTTGTTAATGTTGAGTTTATCAATTAATTCCAAAACCTCCTCTAGTGACACTTCAATCTGTGACAGTTCCTCAGATTTGTCACCTACAAAAGCCAGCTCAGGTTTGGGAATCTCCCTAACATCCTCAGCCATGAAGACTGAAGCAAAGAATCCATTTAGTTTCTCTGCAATGACTTTATCGTCTTTAAGCGCTCCTTTTGTATTTCGATTGTCAAGCGGCCCCACTGGTTGTTTAGCAGGCTTGCTGCTTCTGATGTACTTAAAAAACATTTTGTTATTACCTTTGGAGTTTTTGGCTAGCCGTACTTCTAACTCCTCTTTGGCTTTTCTTATTACACTCTTGCACTTAAGTTGGCAGTGTTTGTGCTCCTTTCTATTTGCCTCATTAGGATTTGACTTCCACTTTTTAAAGGAAGTCTTTTTATCTCTCACTGCTTCTTTTACATGGTTGTTAAGCCACGGTGGCTCTTTTTTAGTCCTTTTACTGTGTTTCTTAATTTGGGGTATACATTGAAGTTGGGCCTCTATTATGGTGTCTTTAAAAAGGGCCCATGCAACTTGCAGGGATTTCACTTTAGTCACTGTACCTTTTAACTTTTGTTTAACTAACCCTCTCATTTTTGTATAGTTCCCCCTTTTGAAATTAAGTGCCACAGCGTTGGGCTGTTGAGGTGTTCTTCCCCCCACAGGGATGTTGAATGCTATTGTATTATGGTCACTATTTCCAAGCGGTCCTGTTATAGTTACCCCTCGGACCAGCTCCTGCGCTCCACTCAGGATTAAATCTAGAGTTGCCTCTCCCCTTGTGGGTTCCCGTACCAGCTGCTTCATGAAGCAGTCATTTAAAGTATCGAGAAATTTTATCTCTGCATTTCGTCCTGAAGTGAAATGTTCCCAGTCAATATGAGGATAATTGAAATCCCTCACTATTATTGGGTTCTTAATTTTGATAGCCTCTCTAATTTCCCTTAGCATTTCATCATCACTATTACTGTCCTGGTCAGGTTGTCGATAATAGATCCCTAATGTTATATTTTTATTAGAGCATCCTCTCCCCATTAGGCCGTGGAAGGCACCTCTATCTCTGGGCCACCTCCGATTGATCTCCATGACCATCAGAACCTCCTGCGCAGGATGGCGTGCAGTATGTACCTGCAGGCCGAGGAGTTGGTGGAATCGGAGGGTCCTGTGGTGGACATTTTGACCTCAGAAGGCCCACCAAGGGTGGTCCTGCCTCTCATCAGGACCATCCAGACTAATGCCAAAACCATCTGGTAGACCCCTGCCTCCATTCCCCTTACGGCCAAGGGAGTGGAGTGCAAGTACTTTGTCACTTTGAAAGGGTATGGCTACTTGTTCACCCACCCACAGCCCTGCTCGCTCATGGTTGCGGCTGTGAACAAGAAGGAATGACGTGGACAGCTGGCCCCTGCGCCCAAGTCAAAGGACACTAAGTGCCTCGATTTGTTTGGAAGTAAAGTCTACTGTACGGGCGTGGGGCGGCTTCAGCTCTGGATCACCAATCAGCAGGCGCTCCTGAGCCATTACAATTTTAACTCCTGGAACTCCATGCTGAAAGTTAAAGAGCTTGTGCTCAGAGTTGGGGCCCTGGATGACGAGGGAAAAACAGTAGCATGGAACTCTTTGCAGGCCTTGCTGGACGCTGCAGACTCGGCCGCACGTACATTGTCTTCTGGGATTTCCATGAGGCATGCCTTCTGGCTGCAAACTTCTGGCCTGCCCCCAGAGGTTCAGCAAATGCTGCAGGACTTCCCCTTAGATGGAGAGGATCTGTTCGCGGAACAAACTGACTCTAGGCTGCACAGCCTTAAAGTCTAGAGGGTGACAATGAAATCTCTGGGTATGTATACTCTGGCAACCCAGTGGAAACACTTCAAACCTCAGCAGCCACAGCAGCACTCATATCCTCCGTGGCCAAGGCAGGATTTTTACAGACAGCGGGGGCATAATGGCAGGAGAAAGCCCTCTAACTATCTGGACAAGGCCAGGGCCTGACCAAGCCATCATCAGGCTCCAGGCAGGCCTTCTGAAGGGACGCCCAAAGACAGCATATCAGTTCTTCCCCAAGATCCTACCCTACTTTTTTTGAATTGTTTATCCCATTTCCAATGTGCTTAGTTGCAAATAACCATGGACCGCTGGGTCCTTCGCACGATGGAAATGGGAAAATCTCTCCAATTGTGCATCGTTCCTTCCCAGGGTCCAGAACATGCTGGCGGACCACCTCAGCAGGTCCTTCCACTCGCATGAGTGGTCTTTCCATCCAGATGTCGTCCACCCCATCTTCCAAAGGTGGGGGTTTCCCCAAGTCAATCTGATCGCCTCCCACAGCAACCGGAAATGCCCAACATTCTGCTCATTCCAGGGTCGTTGCCCAGGCTCCCTCTCAGATGGGTTCCTACTTCCCTGGATGGGTCGCCTGTTTTACGCCTTCCCTCCATTTTCCCTTGTGCACAAGGTCCTGCTCAAGATCTGCAGAGATGGGGCACGGGTGATTCTGGTGGCTCTGGCGTGGCCCAGGCAGCATTGGTACACCCCACTGTTGGAACTATCCGTGGATGTTCCAGTCCCATTGCTTCTTCTTCCTGACCTACTTACTGAGGATCATGGTCGCCTCTGTCATCCCGACCTGCCGTCTCTCCACCTCACGGCCTGGATGTTGCATGGCTAAACCCTACGGAGCTTCTGTGTTCGCACTCTGTACAACAAGTGCTACTGGGCAGCAGGAAGCCCTCCACTTGAGCCATGTACCTGGCGAAGTGAATGTGGTTTCTGTGTTGGTGTGACCAGTGCCTCACATCTCCCCTCCAGGCGTCGGTGCCCCTCATTTTGGAGTAATTCTCGCACCTGAAACAGCAAGGCCTGGCGGCATCCTCTGTGAAGGTTCACCTCGCGACCATCTCAGCTTTCCACCCGGCCATGTCTGGCCGCTCTATGTTCGCCAGTCTGATGGTTGCTTGCTTCCTCAAGGGCTTGGACCACCTCTGCCCCCAAATATGGCAGCCTGTACCCATGTGGGATCTTAACCTGGTCCTTTCAAGGCTCATGGGCACCCCCATTCGAGCTGCTGGCCACATGCTCCTTCCTGTATCTCTCCTGGAAGATGGCCTTCCTTGTCGCTGTCACATCATCGAGGCGCAACTCTGAGCTGAAGGCCCTTACCTCGGAGCCACCTTATATGGTCTTTCATAAAGACAAGATACAGCTCAGACCTCATCCAGCCTTTCTTCCCAAGGTGGTGTCAGCCTTCCATGCTAGCTAGGACATTTTCCTGCCTGTTACCTACCCTAAACCTCACACTGGTCCCCGGGAGCAGCGGCTGCATTCCCTCAATGTCTGCAGGACCCTTGCCTTTTACATCAAGCGCACTAAGCCGTTCAGAAAATCAACCCAGCTTTTCGTTGCAGTGGCAGACCAGATGAAGGGTCTCCCAGTCTCCTCTCACAGGATCTCCTCCTGGATTATGTCCTGCATCCGCGCTTGCTATGAGTTGGCTGGCGTACCGACCCCAGCTGTCATCGCTCACTCCACGAGGGCCCAGGCCTCGTCATCAGCATTCCTGGCCCAGGTACCGATCCAGTATGCAGGGCAGTGACTTGGTCCTCAGTGCATACTTTCGCCTCGCACTACGCCATCGTCCGGCACGCCAGGGATGACGCAGCTTTTGGTAGAACAGTGCTGCAGTCCACGTTGCTTCACTCTGACCCCACCACCTAGGTAAGGCTTGGGAGTCACCTAATTGGAATCAATATGAGCACTTGATGAAGAAAAAATGGTTACTCACCTTTGTAACTGTTGTTCTTTGAGATGTGTTGCTCATATCCATTCCAAACCCGCCTGCTTCCCCTCTGTCGGAGTAGCCAGCATGAAGGAACTGGGGAGGCGCCGGGTTGGCTGGGGTATATATTGAGCACCATGAAGCCGCCACTCCAGAGTCGACCCAATGGGTTTTTCTAGAGGAAAACTTTCCGACGCTTATGCACGCAGCGTGCACACCCCTAATTGGAATGGATATGAGCAACACATCTCGAAGAACAACAGTTACAAAGGTGAGTGACCGTTTTATCCTTGGGGCCCATAAAAACTTTAGGATAGAAAATGTATTTTCTTTGTAATGGGTTAGGTTGCACCAAATGGTAGGTATTTTCAAAAATATTTCTTGAGAAGGATTCTCCGCAGATCCAGCACCTTCTAATTATACAAGTGAAACATTTTTCTTTCCTATACCCTCTGTTTATTTTTCAGTACAAATTTATAAATATTGCCAACAAATGCATTTTGCATCAATTTGGTGCTGAATTATGCTCCCTCACATCTTGGTTCTGCTTATAAAAAAGCATTTGAGTAGGAAAGCAAGTGAACAGATTTCCCGGTTCCTCACTATGCATGTCTGTAGCACACATGACCCTGTGGTACAAGTGATTTATCACAGGCTAAGAGGGAATATTTTGTGGGAGCCCCTTTTTAAAATATTGGCAGCATATTACTTGTCCTCTGCCAGTGCCAGTTTTGGTAAGGAGGGAAGCCAGCAGGGTCAGAATGAGAGCGAGATAAGGAGGGAACCTGTTTTAAAGAAGCAGTATTATCGTTTTTACAGTGTACACAAGCAGGGCAGCTCTCACTGGTTTCATCCAACTCGTCTTCTGCACTGACTTTCAGTTTTATTCCAAATTTGGAAATGGTGGGTCTGATTCTCATTTACACTAAGGCCGCTTTCCACTGCTTCTGAGCAGAAATGGGGATCGGTGCCTGTGTGCCTATCTCAGCTGGGATGGAAAAGAGACACAAACAGAATGAGTCAGGCACACACGGACTGATCTTCATTTCCTGTCAAGCCCTTTTTTGCTGCTCATAAACAGTGTTAAGTGGCCCTAGTGTAAATGGAAATGAATCCCTGTGTACCTAATTCATTTTGTCTGTATCTCTTGCCCATCCTGGCCTTGTCCCCTCTTCTCACAAATACAGCCTTTGTGTGCAGTGTCATGAATTTGTTAAAGCAAAAGTTCCATGGGAAACTCTATCATTGCAACTTTATCCAACAGACTTATTTCCTGCACTTCTCTTCATGGATCTGAAGTCTTCATCTCACAAGGTGGGATCTCAGGGACCCCCATCTGGGTTTAGGCAGCTTCTGGTTGTCTCAGTAGGCGAGGAGAAAGTGAAACAAACGCAGTGCAGGGAAAGGAAGCCAAAGCTTCTCTTTCATATTCACTTCCTCATGAAAAGGAGAGGCCCATGATACAAGTTCAGAAGACAAATGGACATTCAGCCACATTAATTGCAGTCAAAGATGTTATAAGTAAAAGCTAGAGGGGAGCAGGAGATAAAAGAGGTGAGGTGCAGGGAGTAGGACTTGACATGCAAGTATTTGGGAACATTTTTGAAAATGGGTGTGTAGCTTATGGTTCAGACTGATTTTGTGCAAGCAGGTGCCTATGCTGTATCTTCCCCTGATAGAGGGAAGTACAAGGAGCATTCAACTGTTATGTTAAACATATCTTGAGCAACATACATATGAACACCATAATCATAAGCAGAATTGAATATAGGACCATAAGCACCTAAAGCACGAGACCCTATCATAGGACTAAGGAGCAGTAGATGTAAGTAGCAGGCTCTTATCCTATTGGGCTTGGCCCCTAGAAGGAGCACATCAAGGTGTGGGAAGGAAAGGAACCCCATGACTCCCTTTCATTGCCGCTCCCCTAACCAGAAGACAGAGTGATTTGGGACTCCCTCTTCCCCTGTTCCTCCTTCCCTTTCTTCTCTTTCTTTCATGCACACAGTCCTTGCCTAGAGTAAGTAAAAAAAAATTATTTAAAATCATTTTAGATATTATTTGGTAGCTAAGGCTGTTGGAAAAATCACTTAGGACCAGTTTAATACTTTAAAAATCAGGTTAGTTGATCAGTTGACTCTAAGTGGAAACCTATGATTGACCCCAGTCAATTCATCTGGTTTTAAAGGTGCTAAATGGCATCTACACTAGGTTTTAAGTGGTGTTTTGAGAACACAGACTTAAACCTAGCCTAGACCGGACTACACAGTGAAAGAGAGAGAGAGAGAGAGAGAGAGAGAGAATGTGGAGGATGGTAAAAGGAAGAGATGGGCTGTGTCTACACTGCACTTTTGTCATTCAAACTTTTGTCAGTCAGAGATGTGAAAAAACTACACCCTGGACTGACAAAAGTTTTAATAACAAAAAGTGCTGGTGTGGACAGCGTTTTGTTGGCGGGAGATACTCTCCTGCTGACAAAGCTACTGACCTGGATGTGGGGTATTAAATGAATGAGGAGGGAGAGTGAGGCAGTATAGAGGGAAGAAGTGGAGGGAATGAGTGAAGGACAGTTAGATGGACTGAAGGTGGGGTCAGAGTAAGGGGGAGGGAATTGGCACAGAAGACTCTGCACTCAGGGCAGGTAGGGGGATGCAGGAGAGGCTGCATTCATTTAAACATAGACTTGGGCAACATGCTTTCCACACACAGTAAAAAAATATTAGCAGAAACACAAGTGAGACAAGAGGTGCCAGTACAACTGGCTGCAGCCCTGATGGTGCCTCCTAAGATCTGGAACGGTTCACAGGCCTAGTGGTGCTTCTAGATCTGGTTGTGGGCCCCGCAGTACTGACATGGTCTCTGGGTATGAGACTGGGGAGTTGATTGTGAGCCTGGGCCTTGTCTAATGTAGGATTAAAATGTATGACATTAGCTTGTTTCAAAAGTCTTTAACATGTGCAAAGATGGCTGAGTTAGGATATATCTACACAGCAGCAGGGAGATGTAATTCCCAGCTCATGTAGTCATACATGCACTAGCTCTGCTTGAGTGAGCACCCTGAAAACAGCAGTGTGGCTGCAGCAGTTTAGTTAGTCCTGCCTTACTTGTTGGTGTAAACTCAGCCTGAGCTCCTGTTAGCTAACAAGTGCTAATGTCACATTTCCAAATCCTAATCTAGACAAGGCCATGGGGATCTCTCAGGAGCTGGGTATACAGTATGAGTGTAATTGTTTCTTCCCTCTCCTCCTTCATGTTGACTCAAATGTTCATTTCAGTTTTGAGGGCCTCCCTCACAGGCCAGTCCTATTGTTTGCAAATACATACAATTTGTGGAAGTCCACTATATAGGAACAAGGAAGATAACTTATATGGACTAAAGGTTTAATTATAATCACGGGAGGGAGTGCCAGCAAGACAAGTGCACATCTTTTATCCTTGCATCCACGGAACAATGTTTATTTTCTGGACAATTCCAGTGGATTGGAGTACAGGGTAGTTCCCCTCTTTCACCAACAAACTGACAAATGTGTACTGTATCTCATTGCACATTTTCCAGGCTCTGTTTATGCTGGACACCACAATACAATGAACTTTCTACCAAAGTTGTTTTTAAATCAAGACTTGTAGTAAGAGCCTGGTTGCTCTTTAGCAGACAAGCCAATCAGTGGTCAAGAGAATATATCAGGGTGGTTTTCTGCTCCACTAACCACCCACCCCCATATCCAGTGTTGCCAACACTCATTATTTTATCATGAGTTATTATATTTGTTTTTCTTATTAAAAAAAAGTTTCTACCCCTCATGGTTGTGAAGAAAATCTTCAACACATGACTCATATGCACCCTAAGAGCTCAAAAAACAGAAGACAAATAAAATGAAACCCAAAATTATTTTTAACAACATCTCATGATTTTTAAACCAATCTTATGATCTTTTGAGGTCTGACACATTATTTTTGAATGCCTGAGGTGGGCAGGCATTCCTCACCTCCATCTTTAATGCATAAACAGGTAGCCCAAGCCCTACAGAGTTAGAGTTCCAACTTAGGAAAGATTTGGGATTTTTATAAGGGTGGGAGTGGTGATTCATTCCCACTCCTCACAAGACAACCATGCAGCTGCCCCTGTTTCAAAATCAGCAGCCCCGCCAGCTTGTCTCCATCAGTCTTGAGAAAACAGGAAGCACAACGGCCACCACAGGAAGTGGTGCGTTCGTACACCCACCCCAAAAAACTGAGCCGCTGAGCTTATTGCAAAATGTTAACAGAACACTCTGCAGGCTACAGCAAGAAAGATACAAGAAATCTGCTGACCCCTTTATGCCTGTGCAATTCCTGGCTTTCAGTTTCTCACGCCCATGACCTAACTGGTCACTAACAGCCAGGAAATGTTATTCCTCTGTATGATTATTGCTTGAATGTCCTATACTGAGATGATATTACTAGGATTCTGGAAACTATTATTATTGTCCATTGTTTTGTTTCATCCTAACAATGTGCTCAGTTATATACAAGATAAACAATGAAAGAGCCCCTTGTCTGAAGGACTGACAGTATAAAAGACAGAAATGAAGAAGACAGAGGGTATTGTTTGTCATTTTTTATAATTGTAATTGTAATGATTAACTTCCTGCTTTATGTGATATGGAAGAAGTGGGTCTTTTTAGGAGGGACACACATGAGGAGGGGGTTCATGGCTTAATGAATTACATTGAGCAGGGCATTCCATCCATATGGGGTGGTGTGGGAAAAGACCTGGAGTCAGAGATGGATGAAGGAGATGAATAGAACATTATCAAGGCTGGCATCATGTGACAAGCAAAGGGACAGGAGGGACATGATTGGGAAAGGGATCCAAAATGTAGGCTGAGTGGTAGCTGAATGTGGACCTTGGAAATGATCAGAAGCCATTTAAACTTGATCCGCAGGTCAGAGAGGTGCCAGTACAGGGGTGGGTTGGTGGGCAAATGAAATTATTTTAGTGGTTGTATTTTGAATGCACTGGGGGTGATGTGAAGGCCTCAGTGGAAGAAGCTGCAGTAATGAAGGTGGAATATGATCAGGGCAAGAAGAAGTGTTTTAGTTGTCAGGACAGAGAAGAAGTCAGATTCTTGAAATGTTGTGGAGGAAAAAATGGTGAGATGTGGACATGGCCTACATATATGGGGAGTAGGAGAGGGAAGAGGTTAAGATTATCTCCAGATATCTAGACTGTGAGACAAGGAGAATGGTGGTGTCATCAACACCAACGGAGAATGAAGGATGTAGAAATCCATATTACTGGAGTCCTAAGAATCCTATATGGAAGGTAACTAGAGTGTTGGGATCAATATAAATAGAACATGGGAGAAAAATCCCCAGGTAGAAGGTGTGATTTCACTTGGGTAGTAAAGTTAGGTGCAGAATCCCTTTTGAGCAATCTGACCTGGACATAACCAAGGAACATGGTAAACAGCAATGTGGGTAATACTCAGATCTCTCTGCCCTGGATGCTGGGTCATGTCTCTTTTTCTCATTTCCGTTGCTCTTATAATATGGAGACAGGAAAATGGGGTTTGGCCACAGAAAATTCAGCAACAGTTTACCACCTCATAATTTGGTTCTGTCTTCTGCCTAGGCACCTGTCCTCTAGCTAGACTATTGCTTGCCGTGTGGGGAAATTTATAATGGTTCTGAGATGCCTTTCAGTGCAGGTGGTTGTTTGAAGTAAATGTAATTCATTTTATAGAGATAGTTTCCGTTTTGCACAGTCATTCAGCAGGACTTCAGTTTGCCCTGTAACTCCCCTCATTACGTTAACTCTCTTAACAGTACACACACTGGAATTTTTCTAAAGCTCATTACTGTTTGGTTTTTTCCCTTACTATGGATACGTTTTAATTTCAAGTGTGTTCAAAGAGCAGCAATATGACTGGTTTCAATACTAACATATCTATTTTCTCTTTGTGCTGGTTTAATGCCGCTCTCTGGTGTTTACTGCCTGGTGGTCATTTTCAGACTTCTAAAAAAATAAATCAAGAGAGTGGCTGACAGAATAGTCCTCTGCAAAATCTGGGTCTAGAGCCGCTCTTTTGTGTTTGTTCATCATCTCATTGTAGGTGGGGGAACTGTCGTTCAGCTGGATGTAAGAATGGAGTCTACTGGTGCACCTTCCATAAGCATGGAAGGTCTTATGGCATGTGTGCAGATAAACTCCATACCATGCCAGGAAAAGAGGGTTAAAACCCTTATTGAGGACGCCAGGAACCTCAGTAAGTTTTTCTGGGATTGTAGAGGGAAACAGCCACCTGAGGTTCTGCCTTCTATTAAACAAGGAATTAGGCCTAATGAGGCAGCAGGAGTTCCTTGGTTGAAATGTTTAAAAGCCTAATTTTAGTACTAGTTCCCTGCATTTCTAGAAGGGAAGATATAAATCAACAACCAGGAAAGAATCAGGAGCCCTAAGGTGGTTAGCTGGATTTGCTCTATAACTTGTTGCCATGTGTACAAGGTGAGAAACTTTGCAACTGTGAGCTGCGAGAAACAAACTGCTCTAGAAACCCACCCAGAACCTTGGGGCTAGCTTGCACTACTGCGGCTCTGCTAAGCCATTCTATAGTCCCTCTATTGTTTGCTTCAAAGATGTTTATTTGCTTCTAATTGAAAATAGGAAGTCATTTTGTAACCCTCCCTCTCTGAGCCTCCATTTGTTGTCTTCTGATCACTGTTCAGCTAATCATTTTGATTGTTCTGTGTTTTGTAATTGACTTCTGGTAGTCACTGCTTTCGTTTCCCACTTATCACTTAATTCCTACTAAGCTCAAACTCTTTTATATTAGGACTCACTTCGTAATAGAGATGTCATTTGTGTGTGTTTATTGATAGACATACAGGAAAAGGAAATGCAATAAAAAGCAGAAAAGAGTGGAATACAGCTAAAGTTTAAGACATGCATGCAGTTTTAGAAGCAAGTACAGCCTTGTCAATTTTGATAACCACAATTAAAGGCTAGCATAATAACAATGATATTTCAGAAAATTAGGTCAGTTTATTGATTCTGCCTTAAGAAAAAACATATTTAGGTCCAAAGAAACAATATTTTCCTATTTCAGTTGGAGGACAGTATTATTTAGAGCAGGGGTTGGCAAACTTTTTGGCCCGAGGGCCACATCTGGCCATGGAAATTGGATGGTGGGCCATGAATGCTCACGAAATTGGGGTTAAGGTGCAGAAGGGGGTGAGGGCTCCAGCTGGGGGTGCAGGATCTGGGATGGGGCCAGAAATGAGGAGTTCAGAGTGCAGGAGGGGAGTCCAGGCTGGGGCAGTGGATTGGGGTTTTGGGACGGGGGAGGGCTCCAGCAGGGGTGCGGGCTCTGGGTATGAGGGGTTGGGCGTACACGAGGGGTCTCCAGGCTGGAACTGAGGAGTTCAGAGGGTAAGAGGGGGATCAGGGCTGGGGTAGAGGGTTGGGGTGCTGGAGAGGGTTGGGGTGCAGGCTCTGGGCGGCGCTTACCTCAAGCAGCTCCTGGAAGCAGCAGCATGTCCCCCCTCTGGCTCCTACATGGCGGTGTGGCCATTGGCTCTGCGTGCTGCCCTGTCCGCAGGCACCACCCCTGCAGCTCCCATGGGCCTCAGTTCCCAGCCAATGGGAGCTGCAGGGATGGTGCTTGGGGTAGGGGCAGCGTGCAGAGCCCCCTGGCTGCCCCTATGTGTAAAAGCTGGAGAGGGGACATGCCGCTGCTTCCGGGAGCCATGCAGAGCCATAGCACGCACAGAGCGGGGAAGCCCCTGACCCCGCTCCCTGGCTGGAGTGCCAGAGCAGGGCAAGCCCCGGACCCTGCTACCTGGCAGGAGCTCGAGGGCTGGATTAAAATGTCTGAAGGGCCGGGTGCAGGCCCCAGGCTGTAGTTTGCCCACCCCTGATTTAGAGCTAGGATAACAATGAGAGAAAAATAAAACAATCATTTCAAGAGGATGGATAGTAAGTCTGTCCATGGTTTGAGTAGGGGGGCGGCTAGAGATTTTGTGACACGCTGCTATTATTTCATAGGGCTTGTCTATACTTTAAAAGCTTCTGCGGTGCAGCTGCGCCACTGAAGCACTTCAGTGAAGATGTTGCTTACACAGACGGGAGAGGTGCTAGCTATGTCGACAGGAGAAGCCCTCCTGTCAGCGTAGGTAATCCCCCTCCCACTGTCTACACTGGAGTTAGATCAGTATAACTCTGTCACTCAGGGGTGTGGATTTTCCACACCCCTGAGTGACGTACTTATACCAATATAAGTTGCTAGTGTAGACCAAGCCATAATGGGGGGATAAAGAAAACAGGTCAGCCCTCTGCTTCTGAGAGGGCTTGATTGTCAGAGGTGCTGAGCACCTTCTGCTATCATTAACTTCAGCTACAGTTGTTGATGTTCAGCATCTCTGAAAGTCAGGAACTTAGGGTGTTAGAAGTGATGTTGATGCTTCCCATGGTAGCCGACACTTTACCTGCATGCTGTCTAACCCTACTCAGAACTGTGCATGGTGCTTGCTACAGTTTACATCAGCAGTACTATTGTTGCAGCTGTCCCACTGAACAAAATAATTTAAATTTTTCCTGGTGCAGCCTACAGTCGACATAAACTTTATGAATTGTTTAGAATAAAGCCTTAGCAAATTTAGCATCCCCAAAACTGCAGACTCATTCTTATGAATGACTGTGGACGAGGGGGTGCCGGGGCTCTACCCTCCCTGGGGAGGAGGGGATCCACACCAGCCTCGTCTCACCGTCCAAGGGCCTCTGCCCTCGAGATCTCAGTCCACTCCGGCGGTTCGGACCCTGTATGCGGGACCGAACAGCTACACAGTTAAATAATAGGGGCCCAGCCCTTCGTTCGGGCAGGGCACCAAACACAGCAGTTGGCTCTGGCCCTTTGGAGCAGGGCAGAGCAGTGGCAAAGTCAAAGGGGGCCCAGCCCTTGGTTCGGGCGGGACACCAACAAATACAGCAGTTAGCTCTGGCCCTTTGGAGCAGGGCAGAGCAGTGGCAACGGGGGTGGGGGGGAGTCTGCCACCCGGTTACGGGTGGCAGGGGGAACGCAGGCCCACCTCCTCCTCTGCGTTCCAGCCCAGGGCCCTAGCAGCGGCTGATGCCGCTAGTGGCGGTCAGTGGGGAGGTCCTGACCGAAACACACTGACATAGGCGCAGGGCCTTCTGCAGCCTGACTATAGTCAGCTGCCCCCGGGCTACTTCCAGCCTCCCCTCTGGTTCCTACCTGGTCCGTTGGGGGTGTCCAGTACCATGGGTTCCTCCCAGTCAGGGCAGGGAGGTAGGTCCGGGAATACCTCTGGGACGGCGGGCCAGGTCTGGTCTGACGGCTCCTCGGGGCCGTAGTAGGGACGGGGCAGCTCCGGCAGCTCCTCATCGTAGCGACTGTGGGGCAGCTCCCACCGGCCTCGGGCCTCAGCGGCTTCCCGGTGAGGAGGGTCAGCGGGCACGTCTGCTCCTGCCAGCAGCCGAGCCCTGACTGATGGCTGGGGCCTGGCTTTTATCCTTCCAGGTCGCCGCCTGACCCTTTGAGGGGCGGGACTTCCTCCCAGCGGTTCCGCCTTGGGGGTGATTGATGGGGCTCAACCCTCCCTGGGGAGGAGGGGAGCCACACTGCCTTGCTGCACACCCCCTCTTCAAGTCCGGCCCCCCTCGTTCGGGGTCGGGCTGCCCCATCTCAGCGAGGCGGGAGAAGAAGTCCGCGTTGACGTGGTCCTTGCCAGCCCTATGCCGGATGGTGAACGCATAGGGCTGCAAGGCCAAGTACCAGCGCATAATGCGGGAATTGTTATCCTTCATCCGCATTAGCCATTGGAGTGGGGCGTGGTCGGTGACCAGAGTGAACGGGCCCCCCAGGAGGAAGAACTGAAGAGCCTCGCAGGCCCACTTGACTGCGAGTGCCTCCTTTTCAATTGTGGCATAGCTCCGCTCCTGGGGGAATAGCTTGCAGATCATATACAGGACGGGGTGGTCTCCTCCGGCCCCTTCCTGAGATAAGACAGCCCCCAAGCCCACATCCGACGCATCCATCTGAAGGATGAAGGGTTTATCAAAGTCGGGGCTATATAGGACGGGTTCCTGGCACAAGCAGGTGCGGAGCGTCTTAAAGGCTGCTTCACACTCTGGGGTCCAGTGCACGGTTCGAGGGCTGTTCTTCGTCAGCAGCCCGGTCAGGGGTGCGGCAATTGACGCGAACTGGGGAATAAACCGCCGGTAATACCCTACGAGCCCCAAGAAGCGCCGTACTTGCCGCTTCGTGGTCGGGGTGGGGCACTCCGGCGGGGCTTGGACCTTTCCCACGAGGGGCTTTATCCACTGCTGCCCGACAGTGTAACTGAGGTAGGTCGTTTCTTCCCAGGCTATTCGGCACTTCTTGGGGTTCGCTGTTAACCCTGTCTCCCGAAGCGGTCGGAGGACCACCGCGACCCGATCCAGATGGCCGTCCCAGCAGCGGCTGTAGATCACGACATTGTCCAAGTAGGCGGCCGCATACTCCTGGTGTGGTCGCAAGAGGCAATCCATCAGCTGCTGAAAGGTCGCGGGGGCACCATGGATGCCGAAGGGCATCCGAGTAAATTGATACAGCCTGGACGGGGTGGCAAAGGCGGTCTTTTCCTTGGACGCCTCCTCGAGGGGGATTTGCCAGTACCCCTTGCTGAGGTCCAGCGTGGTGATATAGTGGGCCTCTCCGAGGCAGCCGAGTAACTCGTCGACCCAGGGCATCGGGTATGCATCAAAACGGGAGATGGTATTCACCTTTTGGAAGTCTATACAGAAGCGCCGGGAGCCGTCCGGCTTAGGTACTAGGACCACCGGGCTGTGCCACTCACTCTGGGAGGGTTCAATGACCCCTAAGGCCAACATTGCCTGAACCTCCTCCTCAACCTCCACTCGCATTCGGTATGGGATAGGCCGGGTAGTCTCCCTAACGACCTTCCCGGGCGCTGTTTGGATCGTGTGACAAGTGGCGCCCGTGCAGCCTGGTAGCGCCGTGAAGGTCCGATGGAAGGCCTGCAGGAGGCACTTGGCCTGCTCCTGTTGCTCCTCTGTCAGGGTGCTTCCTAGTGCAGGTTCTGACACCTCCCCCGTCCGGGCCCCTTCTGGACCCAACTCTAACTCTGGTGGGCATGGGTCGATCAGCAGGCCCTCCCGGTCCCGCCACGGCTTCAACAGGTTGATGTCATACAACTGCCTTTCCTTGCGGTGGCCCGGCTGGCGAATCTCATAGTTGATGGGCCCCACCCTCCGAAGCACCTTGTAGGGGCCTTGCCAACGGGCCAGCAACTTTGACTCGCTGGAGGGGAGGAGTAAGAGAACCCGGTCTCCGGGGGCAAACTCTCGCATTTGCGTGTCCTGGTTATAACCCTGCTCCTGCTTCTCCTGGGCCACCTTAGGTTCTTCCTCACTAGGCTTCCGGCCTGGGTTAGGTGTTCCCACAGTCAGAGGACATACTGGAGGAGCCCCTGGGTTGGGGAGGCCGACTGCTCCCACATCTCCTTCATGAGGTCCAGGAGGCTCCATGGCCTCCGCCCATAGAGGAGTTCAAAGGGGGAGAACTTGGTTGAAGCCTGGGAAACCTCCCGGACAGCGAGGAGCAGCGGCGGGACGAGTTGGTCCCAGTGGCGAAGCTCGTCTGGCAGGAACCTCCTGAGCATGCCCTTAAGGGTGCGGTTGAAGTGCTCCACCAACCCGTCCGTCTGGGGGTGGTAGATGGAGGTATGGAGCTGCTTTATCCGCAGGAGTCAGCAGACTTGTTTCAGCAAGCGGGACGTGAAATTCGTGCCCTGGTCCGTCAAGACCTCCTTAGGCAACCCCACGTGGGCGAACACCTTCACTAGCTCGCCCGTGATGGTCTGGGCCGTGATGCTCCGCAGCGGGATGGCCTCCGGAAACCGGGTGGCATAGTCGATTAGGACCAGGACATATTGAAATCCTGCCGTGCTCCGGAGAAGCGGGCCCACCAGGTCCATGGCGTCCTGCTCGAACGGTGTATCAGTTAGAGGCAACGGGACCAAGGGCGCCCTTGGTGTCCAGGGTGGGGTGGCCAGTTGACACCCCGGGCATGAACTACAGTACTGCTTCACATCTCCGTCTATCCCCGGCCAATAAAATCGAGCCTGAATCCATGCCAGAGTCTTCTCATGCCCCAGGTGTCCTGCCACTGGTACATCGTGGGCCAAGCTCATTACGGCCCATCAATGGCATCGGGGCACGAGAAGCTGTGTTCGGGGCTCTTGCGTGCGGGGGTCCTGCTCGACCCGGTAAAGTCGGTTCAGGCGGAGCTCGAAGTGGGGCCACTGCGTAGCCCGGCCTGGGTCGATGACTGATCCGTCGATGGCCGCGAGCTGCTCATAGGCCATTCGGAGAGTGGGGTCAGCCCACTGGTCCTGACAAAAGTCCGTGTCAAAGCGGGGCATGGAAGGGTCCCCTTCGGTCGAGACCCCAGCCTCCCCGGTGTCTGCCCTAGGTTCCTCGGGGCCCCCTTCCGTCCTCTCCAGGGGTGCCAGGGGCTCAGCCGCCAGGGCCGGGATGGATCGAAGGAGCCCCTCAAAGGCTGGCCAGTCGCGCCCCAAGATGACCGGGTAGGCCAGACAGGGGGCCACCCCGACAATTAGTGACCAGGTGAGGCCGTTGACCGTCAGCCAGGCCCGGGCGCTCGGGTAGGGCCGAGCGTCTCCATGGGTACACTGAAGGTGGATAGGTCCCAGGCCGGGGTCGATCGGCGGTCCCAGGGCCTGACAGACCAACGTTTGGCCGCAACCGGAGTCCACCAGGGCCGTTGTGGCTTGGTCCCCCACGACCACCGGGATCGTGAGCTTAGGGGGCTGAGGTCGTCGAGCCCGGCTTTCTCCTGCGCATACCTGCCCAAAGCCACCCTCCATCGCGGCAGTCCCGAGAAGCGTCTGTAGCTGGCCCCCCAGGTGCAGGATAAGCTGCTGCTGCTGCTCCAGCTGGGCGGCGTGCTGCTGTTGCCGCTGCTGGAGGAGGGCTGCATCTCGTTGCTGCCATTCCTGGTTTTCTGCCAGCAGTTGGAACAGCCGTTCCAGATCCATATCTCGGACCGGGACACGCTGGGTATCTTAGTGCTCCCACCGGCCCCTTCTCACAGGGGCGAGGTGTTCAGGGCCCTGGTCAGGTGCCAAATGTGGATGAGGGGGTGCCAGGGCTCAACCCTCCCTGGGGAGGAGGGGAGCCACACCAGCCTCATCTCGCTGTCCGAGGGTCTCTGTCCTCGGGATCGCAGTCCACTCCGGCGGTTCGGACCCTGTATGTGGGACCGAACAGCTACACAGTTAAATAATAGGGGCCCAGCCCTTGGTTCGGGCGGGGCACCAAACACAGCAGTTAGCACTGGCCCTTTGGAGCAGGGCAGAGCAGGGCAAAGTCAAAGGGTCCCCAGCCCTTGGTTCGGGCGGGGCACCAACAAAAACAGCAATTAGCTCTGGCCCTTTGGAGCAGGGCAGAGCAGTGGCAAAGTCAAAGGGGGCCCAGCTCTTGGTTCGGGCAGGGCACCAACAAACACAGTTATCAGCTCTGGCCCTTTGGAGCAGGGCAGAGCTGTGGAAACGAGGGGGGGAGTCTGCCACCCGGTTACGGGTGGCAGGGGGAACGCAGGCCCACCCACTTCTCTGCGTTCCAGCCCGGGGCCCTAGTAGCGGCTGACGCCGCTAGTGGCGGTCAGTGGGGAGGTCCTGACTGAAACACACTGACATAGGCGCAGGGCCTTCTGCAGCCTGACTATAGTCAGCTGCCCCCGGGCTACTTCCAGCCTCCCCCCTGGTTCCTACCTGGTCCGTTGGGGTGTCCAGTACCATGGGTTCCTCCCAGTCAGGGCAGGGCGGTAGGTCTGGGAATACCTCTGGGACGGCGGGCCAGGTCTGGTCTGGCGGCTCCTCGGGGCCGTAGTAGGGATGGGGCAGCTCCGGCAGCTCCTCGTCGTAGCGACTGCAGGGCAGCTCTGGCCTCGGGCCTCAGCGGCTTCCCAGTGAGGAGGGTCAGCGGGCACGTCTGCTCCTGCCGGCAGCCGGGCCCTGACTGAGGGCTGGGGCCCGGCTTTTATCCTTCCGGGTCGCCGCCTGACCCTTTGAGGGGCGGGACTTCCTCCCAGCGGTTCCGCCCTGGGGGGTGATTGACGGGGCTCAACCCTCCCTGAGGAGGAGGGGAGCCACACCGCCTCGCTACAATGACATAGAGCTTTTCACAGTATAAATAATTCTATTCTTGCTTTACCAAATTCTGTCCTGAAGGGAACAAATGCCTTATGTCACGCATGTGTGATGGGACTCAAATCAGGACAGATTAGGATTTTATTTCCTTGTTAGGTGAAGTCTCCTGCAGCTTTAGCCATCTTTAAAGTTCTTTTTGTCACAGATTATAATTAGATGCAATTATGGTGCACCCTTTCTGATACATGGGATTCTAATAGGTCTCTTGAACATAAATAGACTCCTCAGTGGTATCAGTTTTCAGGCATTCAAGAAGAAGCTTTTCCATAACCCTAACTGAGGAAGCCAATTGGAACCCTCATCTGGTTCTCCAGTGTTTCTTGATTTATTTCCACTACGAGTTAAGGCTCCTTTTTAATTAAGGATCTTGTAAGTTTTGGTGCTCCTCCTCCAAAGCCCTCAGGTTCAAGCAATTCTTGGTACCCCTAACTTGAGAGTTCAAGGTTTCTAATTTCCCTGACATTTATGCCACTTTGTCTCCCACAGAGGATGCAGATTTTTGTAGAATATTCAAAGAGAAAATAACTTATTTCAGACAGTCCTTCCTCTTCCACTGCACCTTCTATGGAACAAAATGGTACTAGGGTGCTCCAAAGCAGCCCAGAAGAGGGAAGCTTAAAGAAGTCAGTGCTGTTAGGCTTAGCCTTATTTTCACTCCCATCTTCTCTTACTCATTTGCAGGTGGGAGACAAGTTGGTTTTTTTTTCCCCTGAGGAGGCCAATCAATAAGGTCTGCAGAAAAACAGGAGAATTCTGCTTCCTGTGGCCAAAGCATTTCTGTCATGCATTTGTTCCAGTGTGTGCCAGTCCTCTCCCCACATAAAACTATCTTTTCCCAAATAATAAATGTCATGACTTAGTCATTTCTCTCTGCTGGTTGATTTGGGTGAAGGAGGACCTTGGGGCACAGCAGAGGAACAGTTAAAAGGGTTGCTTCTGGTTCTCTGAGCCTTTCTCTTTCACAGTGAGTGGCACTGACCCTCGTGGGAAGGAGGGAGAAAATGGTGCTTTCACATACACACTCTCAGTGACTGTTCTTCTCTGAGGCAATCCTGGGATTTCCCAGAAGTCTGCTGTTTCTTTCAGCACTTCAGAATTACTGGCCCAATCCTTTCATCTCATCAGTCTTTGTGTCCTAAGGCAGAGGAGTCATGAAGACTGTTTCTTCCTCTCCCAGCAATATCACTGTGAAAATTAATGCTTCCCCCTTTGGGAGGTTTTACTGGAATGTCAGAACAGTAATAACTTAATCCAACATAGGAATTGGAGATGTGGTTGCTGGTTGTCCTGGTGGAAGGATTTTATCAGAATAGTTAATGCTGATTTGTATCACTCAGCCACACAGAGGTTATACAAAGAGCAGCAAATCCCCAGAAGCATAACAGTAAGTCTGCTCCTAACCTCAGCCTTTATCTCTCACAGCCAGCTTCCTCCCCTCACCACAAGCACCACATGCTGCTTTACACTGAGGCAACACTCAGAAACTGAGGTCTGTCCACCCAAAGGGCACAGACAGGAGGGGAGGGGAAATGCACACGTGTGATCAGTGTGCAGAATGGGGGCAGGGAATTATGGGGTGAAGCTCTTGTGATCCAATTCCAATCTACTTCATGCTGGGGCTTGTGAGTTCTGGGGGTATCTGGAACAGGGTTCCAGTCTCTGATTTCTTTTTCTTAGGGTTTTACATTAATCTTTGGAATGTAAGAGGAGGTTATGCTGAATGAAATACAAGGAAGGAGCTGGAGTGAAGAGGTGTTAGCAGCTTTCTCAGCTTGTCTGAAGGCACCCATGACCCAAAGGAATATCCTCATCTGCTGGGAAGAGGCACACCCATAGTACATGGAGGTTGGGAGAGAGCTCCTGTAGGGATCCTTCACCATGAGGTCACATAACACCCCCTCCCTCAGATTTCTGATGAGAAATCTGTTGGAAGGGGACAGTGAGACAAGGAAACTCTGATGCGTTCCACTTTGGCTTCCTGCAAAGGATCCCCATAAGTGGGAGGGTCTCGGGGCTGTTGGAGTTCATAGGAGAATGGGGATTCAGGGGAGATTCCTGAGCCTATGTGCCTGGAATAAATATGAAACCAGGTGTAGGTAATACAAAATCTAAAGCTTGGGAGGAGGGGGTACCCATGGAGCTTGCCTGCAGGGGTGAGGAGAACTGTGGTGGACGAGGGAGGCTTTTGCTCCATATATGGTACAAACTGTTCCTTTAAGTTGATACATACTGTTTTTAATTAATAGGAAACTGCAGAAAATGGCCTTTTTTATCCTTCTTCCCCACTCCATCCCATCTGAAGTGAGTTGAGTCATGGCCTGACTGGTTGGGCCTGTCTCTTGAAAAGTGGCCCATGCAGGGCAGGATGAATGAGTATTTTAGTTCTTAGTATTTACTAACAAAAATATCCTTAGGGAAATTGGAGTAGCCTTACTTATTTCTTGTAAAGCAGACCAAGGAGACATGGTCACTGGGGTCTGGTTCATAAAATGATAAGCTGTTTATGTATACCATGTGGGGCAAGCGGAGAAACACACCAAGACAGCTGCACAAACCAACAGCTGTGACATGCACAGGAAACTTAGATGGAAAGAACCATTAATGCATTGAGACCATCTCCCTGCCTGTTAGCAGGACCAGCCCCCTCTTAGCAGGCTCTGCAAAAGAGACTCACTCCTTCATGTCACACTTGAATGCTTTGATACTGGTGCTCCCCAAATGCCCTATAAGGGAAGAAGCCTCTCTGAATCTCATTATTGCAAATCTGAACTTCTGCCCATCCTGTAATAGAACTGGGTTCACAGGCAGAGAAATGCGTATGATCTAGATTCCACAGAGTTAGAAATACATCACTGTGTTTGCAAGGAATGTTTAAACTTCCTGGTTTTGTTGGACCTATATCACCCAGAACAATGGCTTGCTCTAATAAGCCTTCTTTGTAGTTCTACAGCAGTTTCAGTTAATTTACCATCCCTTCTAACCTCTCAGAATTCTAGTCCTGCTTTATGGTCCATTTTTAATTTCTCACACTATCTTGAGATGGGCCAACACCTGGGTCATCTTGACCTCAAAATATCCCCGCTGATGAACTGACTTATTTCAGATCAGTTCTAAGGACATGATTCAAGATGTGGGCTGCCCTGTGCGTGGCTGGGTAAAGCTCATGGCCATTTGGTGTCCAAAACTCCTCTGGCAAAAAACAGGAACATTCAATTTGTTAAACTGTAAACTATGAAGGCACTTGATGGAAATCTCTAAAGAGCCATGATTGGACATTACAGACTGTCTTGACAAATATGTAACAGTAAAACCTGCCTTAGCAACCGCGTCTGAAGAGAGACCACCTGTCACAAGCGACTACTTGCAGAGGCCACGGAATGTTTTTCCCCTATAATTTAACTGTGAAGAGTGACAACCTGTCATCTGTGACCAGCAACCACATTTTCTTACTCCCATGCATAAAAACAAATCTGTAGGAGAAACCGATCTTCCTTACTTCTGAGCTGCTGCTGATAGCTAGGGTGACCAGGTTTCCCGTTTTCTACTGGAACACCTGGTCAAAAAAGGACCCTGGCGGCTTGAGTCAGCACCGCCGAACGGGCTGTTAAAAGTCAAGTTGGTGGTGTTAAGGCAGGCTAGTCCCTACCTGTCCTGGCTCCACGCTGTGCCCTGGAAGTGGCCAGCAGATCTGGCTCCTAGGCAGGGGAGCCACGGGCCTCCGTGTGCTGTCCTCATCCCAAGCACCAGCTCTGCACTCCCATTAGCCAGAAACCGCAGCCAATGGGAGCTGTGGGGGTGGTGCCTGCAGGCGAGAGCAGGCCGCAGAGCCGCCTGCTCCACCTCCGCCTAGGAGCCCGACCTGCTGGCCGCTTCTGGGGTGCAGCATGGAGTCAGGACAGGCAGGAAGCCTGCCTTAGACTCCCTGGTGCACCGCTGATCGGGAGCCACTGGAGGTGAGCCTGTACCCCAACCCTGAGCCCCAACCCCCTGTCCCAGCCCTGAGCCCCCACAAACCCAGAGCCCCCTCCTGCACCCCAAGCCCTTGCCCCAGCCAAGAGCCCCTTCCCACACCCTAAACCCCTCTGCCCCATCCCCCAACCTGGATCCCCCTCCTGCACCCCAAACCCCTCATTGCTGGCCCCACCCCAGGGCCCGCACCCCCAGTTGGAGCTCTCACCCTCTCCCACACCCCGACTGCCTGTTCCAGCATGGAGCCCCCTCCCAAACCCTGAACCTCTTATTTTTGGCCCCATCCCAGAGCCTGCCCCCACAGTTAGAGCCCTCACCCACTCCCAAACCCCAACCTCCTACCCCAGCCCAGTGAAAGTGAGTGAGAGTGTGGGAGAGTGAGCCACCGAGGAAGGGGGAATGTAGTGAGCACAGGGCAGGGCCTCGGAGAAGTAGTGGGACAAGGGGCTTGGCCTTGGGGAAGGAGCAGGGCTAGGGTGTTTAGTTTTTTGCAATTAGAAAGTTGGCAACCCTACTGGTGGCAGTGCTGCCTTCAGAGCTGGGTGCCCAGCCAGCAGCTGCCGCTCTCTGGCCATCCAGCTCTGAAAGTAGTGCAGTAGGCTTGCAGCCCTCTTTTGGGTCACACCCCCCTTTGATAAATGCTGTGTACTTTTGTATACTGTACTACTGTATTAATAAACCCACTAAGGGATTTTAAATACAGTACTATGCTGGATTGTATACTGTATGTAATGTTCATTTAAAAGGCAATTAAAATTAAACATCTGTAACAATAGTAGCCTTTCTGTACATCATAAAAGTGCCCATTTTACAGCAGACCTTTTAAGAGAGACCACCTCTAACAAGCAACCACTTTTGCTAACTCTCATGAGTGATCATTGCTGGCAGGTTTTACTGTATTTATTATCTTGTGTTGTTCTTAAGCCCATCCTCCTTCCCCTCAAAGCTATTCACTTGCCAAGTGCAAAGAACAATGTGTCTCCAGCTCAAGTCCCACAGCAACCCAGGTGGGAGGCAGGAAGCTATAAATAACTTCTCCCCCACACAGAGACTGATCTGCTGCCTCCAGCAAAACCACTTTCCAAAACAAAATCACCCCACCATTTTGCTCTTGCTTTTCCCTTCTTTGCAGTAAGGCCACCCTAATGCACTATTCTTCCCACTCCCACTCTGTAGCGGTACCGTTCTCTCTTCCCTTCACCCTCATGTCACTGCAGAGAGATCACCCTGACTACTAGCATCTCTTTCTCTCCCTCCTCCCATGCTGTCTCTGTGGAGCAGTTTCCCAATCACACACATTATGGAAAGCTAGGTTTTTGTAAAAGGAAATAAAACTGCAAATGTTAATATAAGAGGATATAGTCCAATGGGTAGGGCCCTGGCTTTAGAGTCAGGCGACCTCAGTTCTATTCCTGGCTCCTCCATGGACTTGCTGTGTGACCTTGAGCAAGTTACTTACCCTCTCTGTGACTTGGTTCCTCATCTATAATATGGGGATAGTGCTGCTTTCAAAGAGAGCTAAAATCCTTTGAGATCTATCAATAAAACATCTGTATAAGTACTAAGCATTATTATCACAAAGAAAAATGTCAAGGTTGAAATTATGTTTCAGTGGAATACTTATTTTATACATAGTCTAAGTGTGCAGTAAAGAGTCCAGAAGACATAGTCTAAGGGCACATGATGTGTGATAATTTGGTTGAGTAACAATATTTTATTAATAGAATTGGAATGATTGATCTGTTTGGTGCTACGTAATAGGTAGATTACAAGATGGTGAAGTCTGTGTAGAGTTTCAACTTTGTTTTTAACTACATTGCATAGTAACTAACATATGTAGATATTTTTATTTTTGTGGAGAGTAATGTAGTATGCTGTTAGCCTATAAGGAGTTAGCCAACCAATGACAGCAAGACTGAGTTGCATCTCAGAAGGGGTAGTTTTATTTATTTAAAAAAATAAAACTTTAAATGTTATTTGAACCATCAAATTGTGCACATCACTCACCTATGTAACTGCATGATCTTATTACTGTTACCCGCATCCTTTCTCTCACCTTTCCTCCTCATTTGTTTTGTTCACTTGTTGTATTTTAATTTAAATTAGATAGCAAGGTTTTTGGGTCAGGGACTATATCTTCCTGTGTGTTTTATATAGTGCCCACCATAATGGGGCTTCCATCCTAATTGAGAACTACTGCAATAATAAATAATAAAAATAATAAATATGTTAGTGTGATAGTATG
This sequence comes from Gopherus flavomarginatus, assembly GCF_025201925.1. Taxonomy (NCBI): domain Eukaryota; kingdom Metazoa; phylum Chordata; order Testudines; family Testudinidae; genus Gopherus; species Gopherus flavomarginatus. The sequence continues at coordinate 87,706,891 of NC_066621.1, forward strand.
TTGGAAATAGATTCTTTGCTTAGGAAATGGAATTTCATAATCACATAGTAATTTGTTATTATGACTTTTGCATATATTATGCAAACATTAGGGTGCAAACTTAAGGATGTGCAGGCATCGTGGGTCATGTGGGTGAGGGTGAATGATAAAGCATTCTGTGGCACCTTGTAGACTAACAGACGTATTGGAGCATGACCTGCATCCGACGAAGACGGTATTCACCCATGAAAGCTCATGCTCCAATACGTCTGATAGTCTATAACAGTGGTCCCCAAAGTGGTGCCCGCGGGGGCATTTATGTGTGCCCGCCTAGTGCCCAGTAGGGGAGAGAAGCCGCAGCCCCGCACCTGACAGGGACATAGAACTTAGGCTGCGAGCGTGGTGTTCTCTGTTCCCAGCAGGTGTGGGTCCCGCCTCGTGCCCAGCAGGGGAGACAAGCTGCAGCCCCGCGCCTGCCGGGGACAGAGAACTCTGGGGCTGCAGGCACCAGTGTTCTGTCCTTGCGGCTTCTCTCTGGATTCATATATTATGTTATATTAAATATGATGGTTTTTGTGTTATTTAATGTACAAATACAAAATAAGCCTTGAAAAATTGTTGACACCCGCCACACTCTTCTGAAAACATGAATATGCTACCGGCCACAAAAAGGTTGGGGACCACTGGTCTATAAGGTGCCACAGGACTCTTTGCTGCTTTTACAGATCCAGACTAACATGGCTACCCCTATAATAAAGCATAATAGGTCAATGGAAAACTGCCTGGATCCTTTAACCTTTTTCCACATTTTCTTTCTTCTTCTTTTTTGGAAAGAAAGTATTTGTTGGGGCAAAAGTATCTGGAGGGTAGCTAGACTCTACTAAAACAAAATATCAACCTTAGCTCTTATTGTTTGTGAATTTCCCTGGAATTTTTTAATTAGCATCAAAGCTTTAAATCAGGTTGGTATATAAGGTCCACAGGTAGAAGCTTTGCTCTTACAGATCTTATGAGGATAATCAAAGCAGGCCCTCTTTCAGACCATAGTAAATCCCTGAGAGAGGTATGTTTGTCAGGGTACGGAAGTTATATTTGGGTGGGATACTCGAGTAGGAGGCAGGAAGGCTTTTATCCTCCTGAAAAATGTTTAATGCTTATAGCAGGGGTTGGCAACCTTTCAGTAGTGGTGTGCCGAGGCTTCATTTATTCATTCTGATTTAAGGTTTCACGTGACAGTAATACATTTTAACATTTTTAGAAGGTCTCTTTCTATAAGTCTATAATACATAACTAGACTATTGTTGTATGTAAAGTAAATAAGGTTTTTTAAATGTTTAAGAAGCTTCATTTAAAATTAAATTAAAATGCAGAGCCCCCCAGAGCAGTGGCCAGGACCCAGGCAGTGTGAGTGCCACTGAAAATCAGCTCACATGCCGCCTTCGGCACCCGTGCCATAGGTTGCCTACCCCTGGCTTATAGTTTTATTCCCAGAAAATGTTAACCATTCTAAAGTTTTCATGTAGATAAAAAAACTCTGCCATTCCCTGTTCCTCTCCGTGCCTCTCTGGTCCCCTTATCCCCTTGCCATGACCCAGCACACTCTTAACATGCCCTCCTCTTTCCATAGCTTCTTAACTCCTGCCTCCAACTCTATTCTCCTGCCTCTTTATCTCTGGCTCTCTCTTTCACGCCCTTCCTGCCTCCCTGCTTCTGTCCTTCTATCTTCCCCAGTATCTTTTATACCTTTCTCTTCCTTACCCCCTTTCTCATGCACCATTCTGTCTTCCCTAGTACCTCCAAACTGACTGTGTTAGGGGATCCAGTTACAGCACTGCAAAGCCATGCCATGGTTCAGTCTGATCTACAAGCTCAAGACTGAAGCATGGTATAACTAGGAACCCTAACAAAATCTTTTTATAGTGCAGATAGAGCCTGAGTGTGGGAGGTCACCTCATAGTGCAGGCCTCTGCCTTTGTCAGATGACTATCTCAAAGCCTAGTTCCATTTAACGTGGCTTCTCATGGGTAGCTGCCCAGGCACTAACTGCTGCTCAGGGCAATCTTCTAGCAGGCAAGTGCAGGACTGTCTCGACTCTTGGAGGTGGTTAAACTCTACATTACATCCTGGGGCAAATGAGGGGAACTCTGCTTGCTACAGCCCAAGTGCAGGAGCCAGAGAGGCTAGAAGGACGAAAGTCAGGGGCTAAACTTTGAAGCAGGCCGGAAACAATGAGTGAAAAGACGCCTTGTTTCTTCAGCATAAATAACATTTTTGTGACTCCCATTTAATGATTCAGCAGCTCTGATGTCAATTTACAGTAAGAAGGGAGACAGGAGATGGTATATGTGGGAAAGAGTGATGACAAAAGAGTCTTGTACAACTTCCTCTGGGCTCCCCAGCTGTGTTATCAGGGGTGGGCAGCTGTGCAGAACAAGCCCAGTGTTAGGGGAGCCAGGTCCCAGAGTGCAGACAGGGTCTGAGGCAATGCTGAGACTTGGGGGCTGTAGATAAGCCCTCAGCCTCAGAAGCTGTGATCCTTTGGGGCCAGGAGTTTTGCAGAACAGACTCTGCTGGGTGGATGCACTTAGTCAGGGTTTGTGAATTCAAGTGCTAGAGCCTGTCTTAATTCTAGACTGCAAATTCTTCCGTGCAGGGTGTGTTTTTTACTGTTTACTTGTATAGCACCCAACATAATGGGGACTAAATGTAGTACAAATAAAAAAAATAATAATATGTCTTAACTCCTGCTAGCTCCTCCTCTCCAAGCTCCCTGCCTCTCACAGTACTGTTAACCCTAAGAGTTCCAAAGAAATCATCAGTGGCTTTTAAAGTAATTGTGGATTATTATTATTATTTGTCTTTGGGTTTTGAATGTTTAGGGGTTACATTTTGAAGCTTTTCTCCACAACCATGAGGGCTGGCTGCAACATTTTTAAAAAATGAAAGCTGAGCTCCTCTCATAACTTCATGACTCCAGGAGCTAGAGCTTTAAGAAAAATATCAAATATTGCGAGATTCATGATAGAATCATGAGAGTTGGCAACAGGCTTTGTTCTTCCTTGTCTGTCTTCTGTCCATCGCTATAATATGAATGTCTCTCATCTATCGAAAATACTGTAGCTAACATCACTTTCCCCTCCTTCCTTTCTGACTCTGTTGTTCCGTATTCAAATCCCTTTGCTGTCTCCGCTCACCTTTGACATCAAATTACATTAAGCTCAATTGTCTGGTCCTCATCTTCAAGGCTTCTCTGCCCCTTTTTCCTGCTTGTTTCCTCCTCTTGAACCTCTCTCCTCACATCTCTCTTCATAGCTTTTTCCCACTGGCTGCTTTGTTCCTTCTTCCATGTGGCCTCATACACTTAGAATTTCCTCCCTGTTTTCATTTAGATATCTCTGGTAAACGTACTTCTGTGTGAAACCTTCCAACAATGATCACAACAATGGAAAAGAAACTGCTGTATTGAGACTGGTCACCTTGAATATTGCATGTGCATGGTACTGTTTGTCTATCCATTTTTTTTTCCTTCTCGAGCTGCATATTACCCAGCTTGAATAGTCCCCTATCAGAGGTGTGACTGCAGCACAGTGTAGATATACCCAAGTTAGCTTTGATCTAGCTAGCTCAAATAGCAATAGCCATGAAGCCATGGCAGCACAGGCTGTACAAGCCTACCTGGGATCCTGTGTATGTTCTCAAGCAGCTAGCCTGTGCTACTGCTCATATTTGCATGACTTTGCTATTGTTATTTGATCTAAGTATATCAAAGCTAGCTTGGATATATCTGCCTGTGCTGCAGTCACGCCTCTGACTGCAGCGTAGACGTACCTCAAGACTGCAAACATCTTGGAGCAAGCACTGTCTTCCTAAGGCCATGTCTACAGTACAGGGGACTATAGTGGCCCAGCTATGGTGCCGTAGCTATGTCAGCATAACCCTGTAGTGTAGAAGCAGCCTACAATGATGGAAGGGGTTTTTCTGTTGCTGTAGGAACACCATTTCTCCAAGCAATGGTAACTAGGCCAACTGAAGCATTCCTCCGTCGATCTAGCTGTGTCTACACTGGGGTTAGGTTGGCATAGCTATGGCGGTCAGGGGAGTGATTTTTTTTACACTTCTGAGCACCATAACTATGTTGACCTACATTTTAAGTGTAGACTGGGCCTAGGTGTATTGTACAGTGCTGAGTACACTGCTGTTGTTCAATTAATAATAATTAATGTGCCTCAATTCTGACCTGCTATTCTTATTCTAGGCCCCACTCCATTCACCTCTTTGCCAATGCACTTTAATCTTGACTTACACCACGCCCTGCTGTCCAGTCCTGGGGTTCTCTTCTAACTAGATAAGAGAAAAGATTTGTTTCACTCACTTCAAAACTCCTCAGATGAGCTTCTCATACAAATGCTCTAATTTTAGTTCCAGGTTTATTTCACTACCACTACTTTAAACAGGCAATGAAATAGAGAGATGTGGAAAGGCCTAAGGCCTGGGGCCTACTCCCGCCTTTGAGAAGCTATTCCATTCTAGGGAATGTCTTTTTAACACAGTCTATTTCTGGCAGGAATGTCCTCCTTGTTCTTCTCCCATAAGTGCTAATAGTGACAAATTATTGGGTAGTTGTGTCAGCTACCCAAATGGAGACTGGACTGAGAGCACACTGGGCACTCTTACTTGTGACCCAAGGAGGATTTCAACTCAAGGCTGTAGGGCAGGAGCATAACCCACTGAATACTGCTCCACCTTGTCCTCTGTAGAGGTGGAGAGCCAGATTGCATACCCTAGTCAGAGCTGGCTCCAGGCACCAGCGCTGGAAGCAGGTGCTTGGGGCGGCCAATGGAAAGGGGTGGCATATCCGGGTCTTCGGCGGCAATTTGGCAGTGGGTCCTTCAGTCCCACTCGGAGGGAAGGATCTGCTGCCGAATTGCCACCAAAGAATGAAGCGGCATGGTAGAGCAACCACCGAAGTGCCACTGATCGTGGCTTTTTTTTTCCTCTCCACCAATTAGCATATTTTAGGTTAAATCCTACTGCACTTGGAGTCTGGGAGTGTGAGTCCTGACCCTATTGTCCTGGTATGTGGGTGCTGCTGGCACATGCACTCGGGGCTATGGATCTCACTATACTTGGGCAGGAAGGAGGTGTAGAGATATTACTGCACTCAGAGTCTGAATGTGTGACTCTTGGGTCTATAATATTCATGTCTGCAGCATTTGTGCAGAAGTACATCTATGGGTTTCCAGCCTATGCTCTGTGAATTGAAAGTGCAGGCAACACTGTTCAGGCTTCACTCTGTAGCCCTGGAGAAAACTGTCTGGAGTGTGTAGAAATTAAGGCAGGGTGATCCTAGCCTTAGAGGAGGGATGCAGTGAGCCCAAAAGGACACCTTTTTGCCATGCTCAGAACCAAGACAGTGGTAATAATTCTGTGAGTAAGATTTTGAGAGATGGTGTGTGAAATGTATTACTAATGTCCAGCTCTGTCACATCATACTGCAGCCTCTACACCCTCTCCTTCTGTAACTTTGGCAAAGAAAGAAACGAGCTGGTCCAGTAGATCTAATCTTAATGAGCTCCCAGCCCTGCTCCCGGCTCATGGCCACATATGTGCCTGATAACATTTTTTTCCCTCGTATTTGTTCCATTTCACTAGGGATTGGTGCTAAGAGCAGCACTTTCTCAGGCTGAACCCTTACTGAATCTCTCACATATTCACTCCTCACCTCTAACTCATTTCAGCCCCTCTGCCTCCTCCTGACAGCTGCTGAATCGTTCTCAGCCCAGGCCCACCTTCCTGTTTCCCCTCTCCAGTAAGGCACTGTAGTCTGCTGAGTGCAAAGAGAACAGCCTGCCCAACTGCTTCTTACAAACACCCAATAGGCAGCTGACTGAACTGAGCTCCAGACTGGAGATACTGCATGCATTTATGGAACAAGGAGTAAGGGAGCAGCTGGCCCTGTGGTGTTCACAGAGTTAACGTGCTGACAGAAACACTGAGGTTTACATATGAAAAACCAAATATAAAAATAATATGATGAGTAAGACTAAAATTCCCTGTTTTGAGCTTCCATGGGCCTAGCTCCCTCCCCCCTCATTCAGGCTCAGCAGTTACTTCTCCTTTTCTACTGTCCTTGCAGAACTGTATCCTGGGATGAGTCAGAGCAGCACTTCCAGGCTGTGTTCTCATTGCGCTCAGCTCCCACCAAAGAGCAGGCAGCGATAGCTTGCTGGTCAGGCCTCCCTGCTCTCTTCAGATACCCCTGAGATGCTCCCTCTACCTCACACGCTGTCCCTTAAGTTTGCTTTTCCCACTTTTTCCTGCCATCTCCCCACTCAGGTTCCCTTCTGGTTCCACTGCTACATCAGCAAAATGCCCCAATTCTTAACCTCTAGCCTCTCTCAGACCCTTTACCCCACAAGATTAATGAGTTCTTCACCATAGACTTCTCTGAGGCCCTGACATCTTCTGCATACTGCAGTTGCATTCTCAAGGCCTCACACTTACCCCAGCTCCACAGGGCCGCCGAGAGTGGGTTCGGGCCCCCAGCAAGGGCAGACCGACTAAACAGGGCCAACGAAGCCAGACCTTCCGGCCCACTGGGCCCCGGTCATTTGTACCGGCTTCCCCCCGCTCTCGTCAGTCCTGCAGCTCCACCTTAATCGAAGGTGCCTTTGTATCTTCCACTAACATCCTTGCCAACAGGAGTTGTGACTGCAGGCTGGTGGCACTATCGTCCGGCATCTCTTCTTGGCAGGGCCCTGAAACATCACAGAAGCAGATAAATATGATGGAAGAAAGAAAAAATTATAAAAGAAAAAGTCCCAGTGATAGCATCCCAGGGGCACTGCTAGGTCCCAGGGAGCATGACCTCAGCAGAGTCATGCCAGCACCTTTACCATCTGCTTTTTGGTAGAAATTCAACTACCAAAATGTCTTCTAAAAAAATAAAACCAACACCTATCAGTGGTAGTTTGGGACCTAGGACTTCACTTCCAGGGTGCCCACTTAATTAAAGGAAGATGTTCTGTCAGCAGTACTTCCATCAAAAATCTAAATCCCGAATCCAGCCATGCTATGCTCTGGATAGACAAAATCCTCCCCCAGGCCAGAGCTGCAGCAATGGAATCTACAGTGGTTAAGGGTTGGAGTACCCTTCACAGGATCTGAACAAACACTATCCCCTTTTCAGGATGGGGGAATAGCTGGTGGATCCAAGCAGCAGCAGGTACAGGAAAGCCTGGTGACTTCTCTGGGGTATAAAATGCAGTGATGACAGTAGCGAGTTACTAACGAACTCTTTTAGGCAAAGTAACATCTAACTCCCTGCTCTATGCCATGGTTAGGAGGGTTGGGTTTAATTACTAATGTCCTTCAGCATCATAAATGATCAAATATAATCTACCTGCTTATATAATTCACTGTTGTGCTTCTGTTGAATGACATTCCTGGTCATTCACCATTCAAATGGATTTGGGACACTTAAACAGTGAAAAATATTTTTTCTGTTTCAACCCAGACATTGCTTCTAGTAAAGGAAGTGGGAGGGAGCTGTTCAGATGGAAATGCTGTAAGTAGATAGTGCCTCCGTGTGGTGTCTATGTGGACTTACAATATTATCAGACTTCCCACTTACAGCAACATGTTTAACAAGTTGTTTCTGAGATACTATGAGCTTCCGAGGTTTGCTGCTGCCACAGAAATTTTCACAGGGAGGAAATTTCAGATTTGGCTTATGTCATCACATCACACCCTAGTCTTCAAGGTGCCCTGCACCAGATGTACATCCCCTTCCTCCCAGCCAAAGTCCCATTTCAAATCCCGATCTGAATGTGGTGCAATGAGCCATCGCTGCTTTGAATTTCCTAATTCCTCCTGTTTACAAGGTTACTTTTGCCTATACAGATGGCTCTCCCATCTAAGCAAGGAGGTCACTGGAGGCTGTGGGCCTCATAAACCAGGAGAAGGGGTTGCTGGTAGACATGAAATGGTCATGTAAAAGAGGTGGTGGCCATAGACACACACAGGTAGAGGATCCAATTAGAGAGGATGAGGGTGCTGGATAAGGCAACAGCACATGTCACTTTAGATAGCACTCCCCACCCCAAATTCCCCAATAAACTTCTAGAAACATCCTGGGGATAAGATGCAAGAAGTCTGACTTCTTACTCCATTCCTTCAAAATAAGGGAATCTTGTAGGAAGGAATGTGGAAACTCAGGTGTAAATCCCTTTCAGGACGTCAGGCTCAAGTGGCTTGAGGAAGGCTGCATTGCTTTTCGATACCCAAATAGCTATCCTCACTAAAAACAGCAACTTCTATGCCTGGCCTGAGACCTATCCTACTGGACTCAGACTTGGCCATAGTGAGCCACATATTCGTGACCCTGAGACTTGATGAGTTTAAATTAATTATACTTAGGAATGCAATAGCCACCCTTGGAAAAGGTCCACTTGGTTCAGAATGCAGAAGCAGCTGCCCACTCAGCAGCACAGGGACCCACTGAGAGCACATTTCCCCAAGAACTTTGCTCTGCTGTGGCTCCCTGTGGGATACAGTCTAAGATTAAAATTACATATCTCAGAGTGAAATCCTAGCTTAGAATCATAGACTTTACAGTCAGAAGCGACCATTATGATCATGTAGTCTGACCTCCTGCACAATGCAGGCCACAGAATCTCATCCACCCACTCCTGTATCAAACCTGTGTCTCAGCCACGGAAGTCCTCAAATCATGGTTTAAAGCAGTGGTCCCAACCTTTTTCATCTGGCGGGCGCTGGATGACGAGCCACCGAGGACCGTGGCCGGCGGACAAGCATCCACCGAAATGCTACCGAGAAGCAGCAATGTCAAGAGGTGTCGAGGCCGAAAATCAACGGCATTTTGGTGGCGACGCCTCTTGATAATGCTGCTTCTCAGTGGCATTTCGACGGTGACACCTCTTGACATTGCTGCATTTCAGCGGCATTTTGGTGGATGCTTGTCCGCTGGCCAGTACGCAGGTGCACATAGATGCCTCGGCGGGACCATGGCACCCTTGGGCACTGCGTAGGGGACCCCTGGTTTAAAGACTTCAAGTGCAGAGAATCTCCCAGCAAGTGACCCGTGCCCCACACTGCAGAGGAAGGCGAAAAGCCCCCAGGGCTTCTGCCAATCTGCCCTGGAGGAAAATTCCTTCCAGACCTCAAATATGGCGATCAGCTAAACCCTGCGCATGTGGGCAAGACTCACCAGCCAGACACCCAGGAAAGAATCCTCTGTAGTAACTCAGATCCCACCCTATCTAATGTCCCATTACAAGCCATTGGGCATATTTACTACTAGTAGTCAAAGACGAATTCATTGCCAAAATTAGGCTATCCCATTATACCTTCCCCTCCATAAACTTATCAAGCTTAGTCTTGAAGCCAGATATGTCTTTTTCCTCCACTGCTCCCCTTGGAAGGTTGTTTCAGAACTTCACTCCTCTGATGGTTAGAAACCTTTGTCTAATTTCAAGTCTAAACTAGATAGCTAGTTTATATCCATTTGTTCTTGTGTCCACATTGTTACTGAGCTTAAATAATTCCTCTCTCTCCCTGGTATTTATTCCTCTGATATATTTGGAGAGAGCAATCACATCTCCCCTCAGCCTTCTTTTGGTTAGGCTATGTTAGGGGGCTTATTCCTTCACCCTCTTACTTCCCTGGTCCTTCTCGCATGAAGAGAGAGCAACAATACCCGAAGTCCAAAGGCGCAAACAATTCGATGTTTATTGGAGTGAACTTCCAGCAAGCATGATTCCAGTTTCCTTCCTTAGTGTCCCCCTTCCCAGCTCTGACACCACAGAGCCTTGCCTGTGTCCCTGTTCCTGTTCCCATTCCCCCTTTAGCAAAACATGATCCCAATTCCCCCGTCCCCAGTCCCTGTTCCCATTCCCCCCCCGCCCCACTTCCTGATTGACTGCAGACTATACAGTAAAACCTGAGTTTTGCTTCGCTATTCCTTAACCAATCATTTTACTGAAATTTAACTAACCAATCCTAACATATTGTAACACGGTTATTTAACCAATTATATTCCACCACCTTCATTGATTTACACCCAACAAAATTAATGATACAGCAGACAGAAACAATCACAGAACGAGACAGAGACCATGCAAATAAACATACAAAACAATACAGAAGTGAGGATTTTACAACTACATCTATACAGACATAAGAGTTTTCCAGCTGTGTCTATTGATAAGTGACTTCTTGCCAGACAGGATGCGATCAAACTAAGTTTCCTTTTACATCTTCTAGGCTCTTCCCTTTCTCTGGAGGTGATAGGAGTATCAGGACAGGATTGTATTCCTTATAGCCCAATAGCACCTTATTTCAATGTGACTAGTTTGGAATGTGAGGATGTGACCATACTCTTCCCAGCTTATGGCTGCCTAACTACATCTTAGCTGAAGGCCTTAGCCTGTCACAGTAAGAGAAGGCCGTTACACAGACAGTGATTTTGATTCTTTCTTTTATACCTCTATAACTAGCTAAGTGATAAGAATACAGCTAAATTCTTAAAGTATAGGCCTTTGCAGACAGGCCTGAATATCTATATCCTAACAGGCTAAACAAGCCAAGCTCTTTGAATCTCCTTTCATATGACAGGTTTTCCATTCCTCGGATCATCCTAGTTTGAATTCATCCTTCTTAAACATGGGAGACCAGAACTGCACACAGTATTCCAGATGAGGTCTCACCAGTGCCTTGTATAACGGTCATAACACCTCCTTATCTCTACTGGAAATACCTCGCCTGATGCATCCCAAGACCGCATTAGCTTTTTTCACAGCCATATCACATTGGTGGCTCATAGGCATCCTCTGATCAACCAATACTCCGAGGTCCTTCTCCTCCTCTGTTACTTCGAACTGATGCCTCCCCAGCTTATAACAATAGTTCTTGTTATTAATCCCTAAATGCATGACCTTGCACTTTTCAGTATTAAATTTCATCCTATTACTCCAACAAAGTCATCCAGATTTTCCTGTATGACATCCTGATCCTTCTGTATATTGGCAACACCTCCCAGCTTTGCGTCATCCGCAGACTTTATTAGCATATTCCCACTTTTTGTGCCATGATCATTAATAAAAAGCTTAAATAAAATTGGTCTCAAAACCAATCCCTGAGGAACTCCACTAATAACCTCCCTCCAGCCTGACAATTCACTTTTCAATACGACCCATTGTAGTCTCCCCTCTAACCAGTTCCTTATCCACCTTTTAATTTTCATATTGATCCCCATCTTTTCCAATTTAGCTAATAACTCCCCATGTGGAACCGTATCAAATGCCTTACTGAAATCGATGTAAGTTAGATCCACTGCATTTCCTTTGTCTAAAAAATCTGTTACCTTCTCAAAGAAGGAGAGCAGGATGATTTGGCACAATCTCCCTTTTGTAAAACCATGTATTTTGTCCCAATTACCATTGACCTCAATGTCCTTGACTACTTTTTCCTTCAAAGATTTTTCCAAGACCTTGCATACTACAGATGTCAAACTGACAGACCTGTAGTTGCCCGATCATTTTTTCCCCCTTTCTAAAGGTAGGAACTATGTTAGTAATTCTCTAGTCATACGGTACAACCTCTGAGTTTATAGAGTCATTAAAAATTCTTGCTAATGGGCTTGCAATTTCATGTGCCAGTTCCTTTAATATTCTTGGATGAAGATTATCTGGGCCCCCTGATTTCGTCCATTAAGCTGTTTGAATTTGGCCTCTACCTCGGATGTGGTAATATCTACCTCCATATCCTCATTTCTAGTTGTCATCCTACCATTATCCCTAAGCTCCTCATTAGTATCATTAAAGACTGAGGCAAAGTATTTGTTTAGATATTGGGCCATGCCTAGATTATCTTTAACCTCCGCTCCATCCTCAGTGTTTAGCGGTCCCACTTCTTCTTTCTTTATTTTCTTATTTATATGCCTATTGAACCTTTTATTATTAGTTTTAATTCCCTTTGCAAGGGAAAACTCTACATGGCTTTTGGCCTTTCTATCCTTATCCCTACATGTTCTGACCTCAATAAGGTAGCTTTCCTTGATGATCACTCCCATCTTCCATTCCTTGTAGGCTTTCTGCTTTTTCTTAATCACCTCTCTGAGATGCTTGCTCATCCAGCTTGGTCAGCTTCACTGAACCCAAGGCAAAACTCCCATTGACTTCAGTGGGCCAGGATTTCACCCTTGTTCCTGATATTCCAAGCCCTCCATATATCTGGCTCGGGATATCTGAGGAACTGCCTCCCTGTCAGCAACCATGACTACCTATCACAGCTGCATTCTACTGGAACAATGGAACTGTTACCCATTAGAATGAGACTCATGGGGGCAGCTGGGCCAAGCTTTTGGAACACTGAATAACTATGAATCTTACTTTGGAATAAAATGCAAAACTCTCTTATTTGGGTTGGGTTTCTCACATATATCAATCCTATGTGTGTGAGTAGGAGACAGATATTATACTTGCAAAACAAAAGTGTAAATTTGCAAGGCATTCACATAGAGTGAGGTGCATAGCATAAAGATATAAATAGTAGCTAAATTACACACATTGCTAATAGTTGACTTCCCCCAGTTCCCAGGATTGGTTACGATCACAAGCAGGAAATCGATGAGATAGGCATAAAGGGAATAAGAGTGAGACAGTGGAGGTGCCAATCAGGACCAACTATATCCTTAGAAACTGAAGGTCCTCCTGAAAACTGCAGGGGTAGAGTGCATCCCAGGGGAAATTATACAGACTACACTGAAAGATAAATTAGTACATTTGGGCAACTCTATCCTGATAACTTCAGACTAGCTGAGCTTGTATGAGGGAAAATCTCTGTCCTCTTGAAGCCTAATTTCCAGAGCTGCTGAGCATCTGCAGCTCCCAGAGCCTTTGGTGGGAGTTGGAGATGCTCTTCACCTCTGAAAATCAGACCACTACTAAGGAGGACGGATTAAGCTAATGAAGTAGATAAAGGTGTCTTAGTGGTAAAAATTGCTGGGATTTTCAAAAGCTTTTGTTAAGATTCCCCAAGATATCCTGTCCTCCTCAATCAGTCATCTTTAAAACTCACCCAAATCCTTGCAAGACCTTTGGATGATGAATGCCAAGAATGGCTGTAGTTATGATTAATTTGTACAGTAGTAGCCTGCAGTAAACCTGCTTGGAATCAGGGCCTAGTGGTTTGAGCATTGGCCTGCTAAACCTAGGGTTATGAGTTCAATCCTTGAGGGGGCCACTTAGGGATCTGGGGTAAAATCAGTACTCGGTCCTACTAGTGAAGGCAGGGGGCTGGACTCAATGACCTTTCAAGGTCCCTTCTATCTCTAGGAGATAGAGTATCTCCATTCATTTATATTTTAGTGCTAGGTGCTATATATATGCCTAAAAGACAGTCCCAGCCCCCAGAGTTTAGAGTCAATATAGACAAGACACACAAGCAAAATGTGAAAAGCGCATGTTTTATTAAGTTACATTTTTTAAATATATGCTACTCCCTCTTCCATTGTCCAGGTACCTCCACCATTTCTGCTCTGTTTCCACAGGGACAGATGCAAGCCAAAAAGCACCCTGCTGGTGTCAATGTAACTGAAATTTGTAAAGATCTTTCCTGGCCCCATTTTCCTGAATACATTAAGACAATAAAATTTAAAAGAACCATCTGCATGGAACTTGTATATATGGGTTTGTATATATCCAGAACCATAACTAGGCATTTTAGTGCTGAGGGCGAGCAAGCATATTTGTGCCCCTACCTTTTTTTACATCATTTTCCGCCCCCACGGCTTTGTGCCCTAGGCGCTTGCCCTGCTCGCCTCACTCTGGTTATGGCCCTGCAACTCTGCCACTTTCCTCCTTTGTATCTTGGGCAGATCATATGTTTTGGTGCCTCTGTGTTCCCTTATATAAAAGAGAGATAATGATACTTACAAGGGATGATGGGAGGTATAATTCACTGGTGAAGTGAAAGGCATTATAGGAGTGCAAACTAGAGTAATTTATCTCCCCAGAATGTGTACATGGGAAAAAAAGGGAAGTTCCCCCATAATCCAGACATCATGAGTTAGGAGCCCTTACAGAAAGCAATATAGCAGTGCTCTGCAATCATGATCTCTAAGGCCAGAGTTTATAGCGTAGTCACTGCAGCATTTGGGACCAGTGCTGTAGTATCTCTTTTATAAAAATTTCAAATATGCCTCTCTGGAACTGAATCTTCTCCACTACTAAAATCCATGCCCATGTGTGGCTTCCAGAGTGAGAATCTATCCTGCCTGCTAACACATGTCCCCGTGAACTAAGATTCATCACTGTAGCTGGACTCCAGCTGGGCCCCTCCTCCTCTGTCAGTAATCTGCCTGTCCCACTCTAGCCCATAGGAGCTGTGCTAAACTTCTCTCTTCTGGGAGGTAAAGCATTCCCACCACGGATTAGGCATAAAAACCTCTTCCATCAGGCAAAATCAGATCAGTGTTTTGCTTCCAGCAAAGAATGTGCACCTTTTATGGTGAAAGCAATTTCCCTGTCTCCTGATTAATAACAACAGACCAAGACCCACAGGCTGAGGAGGAGAACAGAGCTTAACTGAATTGAAAGGGGGTCCTAATGACTAGGTTCAAATTAGCCAGCATCACCTTTTCATCCTGGGGAACTGAAATGAAAGAAGATTCTCTACAGCGGGCCATGGCTGGGCCAACTCTCACCACACACTCAGCCCTTTTAAAAACATGTCTCAGATAAAGTATGTATGTTCCTCTTTCCCAGGCTCTGCTATTTTCCCCATTCAGTTGTCTGAAGTACATATTTTAACATCTTCTCCCCCCTGCACAGGTCTAAGCCACCAGTTTTTTACCTGCAGGTCAAGAGAAGGAGAATGGGGGTGGGGGGGGGGGAAGGAAAACAAAAAGAAATGGTTTTGAACTGTTTTGTTTTTCCAATGAAATGATAAAACCATGTCCCAAAGCAAATGAACAGTGTCTAGGTGTCAAAAGAGCAAGACATGATTTTCCATCAGCAAAGGCGCAGGGCTGTGTAATAGGAAGTGTGAGTGGAAACAGTGATGCCCAAATAATAGTAATAATTAATACCTGGCATTTCCCACAGCGGAATTCTGCAGTAATGGTGCAAAGCATAGCAAGAGCACTGATAGCAACTAGGGTCTTCTGGGCTGGACACAAGTCTGGGAATCAGATCTGCCTCCCAGTCCTAATCACTGCAGCAAGTTGCTCTGCCTGGTCAGTTTCTCCATCAATAAAATGGAGATAATGATGCTACTCCCTTTTTGTAAAGTACTTTGGGAGGGATCCACAACGGGACTCAGCTGTTGCAATGCTAAGTGTCACAGCATCTAGAAAATCACAAGAACACACTGTGATCCACAAAGCTGAGTTAGGCACCAAAGCTCCCTGTACAATGTATAGGGAAAGATAGATGCCTAGGAATCCCATCTACAAAAGCCAGCCCTGGTGCTCCCTACGTAAGGGAGGCAATGGGAGAGACCAACAACAGGCATGTGTTAAGCCCTGCCCCTTTCTCAGAGATAGGCACCTACATCTAAGCTGTCTTGAGGCACCTATGTCCGTTTAGAAATCCCCAGATAGGAACTCACCACCTGGAATCAGACAGCTTGGGCACCTACTCTTTGAGAACTAAAAAATGCAATCTAACAGCTAACTGTTATCATAAGCTGTAATGCTTTGCATCAATGGTGCAGAACAATTTACCATAGCTCTTTATGTCCTCAGCGAGATCTCCTGAGGCAAGCAGTGGATGCCCTATTGCTTGGCACATTTAAAACTCCAAGTGAGTTTTAAATGCACAGGTGGGCACAATCCTGTGTTGTCAGGGAGAAATACTGGATGGTGCACTCAAACTGATCTTTTTAGTCTCCAGAGTCTGTGATTTACAAATGAATTCACAATTGTCCAATGCGAGTGGAGAGGGGACTGGGGTATGAGGGACATCACCCTAGTGCAGACTTGTTTATAAAGATGCATAGGTGCTGGAGGGGTAGGCAGTGTAGATGAATAGCATGGGCATTGCCTGGGAATCAGGAGTGGTGAGCTTGGTTTCTGGCTCTGCCACTGACCCACCATGTAATCTTGGGTTTATAATCTGTGCCTTGGTATGTTTGTAAAGTGCTTTGAGATCTTTCAGTGAAAGGTGTGATGTAAGTGCTGAGTATTTATAGGCAGATAAAAAAGACAGGAGCGCTGCTCTGAGGAGCTTATAAAATCAGTCTAAATCAGAAGCACAATAAAGATGCCAATGGGGATGGCCTCAGGAGGAGGAGGACGGCAAGAGGCTGACAGAGGGAACAAGCCATGAGTGTTGCACATACTCCTTGCATATTACATCTGTTGCACTAGATTTCTGTTAGCCTGAGCGTGCTTAACAAGTTAATTCGCCGCAGCCGTGCACCTGAGGAAAGAAAGGTTTCAGAGTAGCAGCTGTGTTAGTCTGGAGTCTGTTTTTGAAGTTTTGTTGTTGTAATATTGTGACTTTTAGGTCTGTAATCGAGTGGCCAGGGAGATTGAAGTGTTCTCCAACTGGTTTTTTAATGTTATAATTCTTGACATCTGATTTGTGTCCATTTATTCTTTTACATAGAGACTGTTTGGTTTGGCCAATGCACATTTGGCAGAGGGGCATTGCTGGCACATGATGGCATACAGCACATTAGTAGATGTGCAGGTGAATGAACCCCTGATGGTGTGGCTGATGTGATTAGACTCCAATGAGAGACTGCTGAATTGGAATTAATTTGCAAATTGGACACCATCAAATTAGGCTTGAATAAAGACTGGGAGTGGATGGGCCATTACACAAAGTACAACTATTTCCCCATGTTTCAGCCCCCTCCCCAGTTCCTTACATCTCGTCAATTGCTCGAAATGGGCCATTTTTATTATCACTACAAACAGTTCTTTTTCTCTCCTGCTGATAATAGCTCTCCTTAACTGATCACCCTCCTTATAGTGTATATGGTAACACCCATTGTTTCATGTTCTCTGTCTGTATCTATATATCTTCCTACTGTATTTTCCACTACATGCATCCAATGAAGTGGGCTGTAGCCCACAAAAGCTTATGCTCAAATAAATTTGTTAGTCTCTAAGGTGCCACGAGTACTCCTGTTCTTTTTGAGGAAAGAAAGAACCTTTTAACTATGGTGTCTTTCAGCAGCACTTTCCTTTATATCTGAGACAAACAAATAACCCTGCGCTGATAAAAAATTTACATAAAAATCTGCAGACTCTGGTGCTTTCACAACCAAGCCATCAGTCCTTGCTGCTTTTAACCTCACTTGAGGACGGGCAGGTATCAGTCCACTCCCCACCTGCGCCACCTTATCCCCTAACCCCTGCACTCCCTCATGGTTTTAGCCTTTTGAACCCCCTCCCCGCATGGCGCCCTCCACCCCCCCGCCCAGGCATTTGTGCAGCTGACCTCCTATCTCCAGTGCATGTGTGCAGCCCTTCCTCCTTCTGCCCTTCCCACCAGCCAGGGCACTCAGAGCCCTGCCATTGCAGTCCTAGTGCTAGAGAGAACCGTCTCCGGACAGGGTCACTGGGCCCACAAGGAGGGGGTCCCTGAGTACCCTGGGCTCCGGCCAGATGCAACTGGCCCTGATCCTGTTGGAGAGAAGGCTGATGCCACTGAGCCTGATCCTGCATGCTGCCCCATTTTTGCATCCCTGGTGGCTCTGCACCCTGGGTGGATGCCCTGCTCACCCCACCTTAGTTATGGCCCTGTATATATCTGTCTTGCATCTAATCTGGATTGTTAGCTGCTCTGGGACAGACACCAGGGCTTCCTTTATATTCACTAAACTCAGAGCCTCCCTGACTGTGCCCTCTGTTTCAAATGCGCCCATTACCATAAGTGCTGCTGAATGCCAATAACCAACAAAGTGCCAAGTTTATGTTGCGTGTTCTTAAAAACAAATATACATTTAGAGCTTTAAAAATACCAGAGAAAGGGAAAGAGACTGGGTCAGGAACAGTTTTGTGTTATGAATTAAAAATGGATTAAACTGTTGGAAGCAAAGAGTATCAGAGGGGTAGCCGTGTTAGTCTGGATCTGTAAAAGCAGCAAAGAGTCCTGTGGCACCTTATAGACTAACAGACGTTTTGGAGCATGAGCTTTCGTGGGTGAATACCCACTTCGTCAGATGCATGTAGTGGAAATTTCCAGGGGCAGGTATATATATACAGGCAAGCTAGAGATAATGAGGTAGTTCAATCAGGGAGGATGAGGCCCTGTTCTAGCAGTTGAGGTGTGAAAACTAAGGGAGGAGAAACTGGTTCTGTAATTGGCAAGCCATTCACAGTCTTTGTTTAATCCTGAGCTGATGGTGTCAAATTTGCAGATGAACTGAAGCTCAGCAGTTTCTCTTTGAAGTCTGGTCCTGAAGTTTTTTTTGCTGCAGGATGGCCACCTTAAGGTCTGCTATAGTGTGGCCAGGGAGGTTGAAGCGTTCTCCTACAGGTTTTTGTATATTGCTATTCCTAATATCTGATTTGTGTCCGTTTATCCTTTTCCGTAGCGACTGTCCAGTTTGGCCGATGTACATAGCAGAGGGGCATTGCTGGCATATGATGGCATATATTACATTGGTCGACGTGCAGGTGAATGAACCGGTGATGGTGTGGCTGATCTGGTTAGGTCCTGTGATGGTGTCGCTGGTGTAGATATGTGGGCAGAGTTGGCATCGAGGTTTGTTGCATGGACTGGTTCCTGAGCTAGAGTTACTATGGTGCGGTGTGCAGTTACTGGTGAGAATATGTTTCAGGTTGGCAGGTTGCCTGTGGGCGAGGACTGGCCTGCCACCCAAGGCCTGTGAAAGTGTGGGATCATTGTCCAGGATGGGTTGTAGGTCCCTGATGATGCGTTGGAGATGTTTTAGCTGGGGACTGTATGTGATGGCCAGTGGAGTCCTGTTGGTTTCTTTCTTGGGTTTGTCTTGCAGTAGGAGGCTTCTGGGTACACGTCTGGCTCTGTTGATCTGTTTTCTTATTTCCTCATGCGGGTATTGTAGTTTTGAGAATGCTTGGTGGAGATTTTGTAGGTGTTGGTCTCTGTCTGAGGGGTTAGAGCAGATGCGGTTGTACCTTAGTGCTTGGCTGTAGACAATGGATCGTGTGATGTGCCCGGGATGGAAGCTGGAGGCATGAAGGGAGGCATAGCGGTTGGTAGGTTTTCGGGATAGGGTGGTGGTAATGTGACCATCACTTATTTGCACCATGATGTCTAGGAAGTGGACCTCCCGTGTAGATTGGTCCAGGCTGAGGTTGATGGTGGGGTGGAAGCTGTTGAAATCGTGGTGGAATTTTTCCAGAGACTCCTTCCCATGGGTCCAGAAGCAAAGAGGTAGATTGTAAACTCCTTGGGGCAAGGACTTCATTTTGTTCTGTGTTTACAGTGCCTAACACAACGGAGTCCGAGCCCATGACGGGCTTGTAGGGGCTACAATAATGCAAATCACGAATAACAGGAGTAATAAAGTAACCAAATGTAGCTGGCGGCAGGGAAAGGTTGCTTGTGCGAGGCCTGGCAGCTTCAGCGTAGGCTGCAGAGCAATGTAGGCTCATTAGGTGACTATAAGGTGGACAGAAAGCTGGCTAGATTGTCGGGCTCAACAGGTAGTGATCAATGGCTCCATGTCTAGTTGGCAGCTGGTATCAAGCAGAGTGCCCCAAGGATCGATCCTGGGGCCGTTTTTGTTCAATATCTTCATTAATGATCTGGAAGATGGTGTGGACTGCATCCTCAGCAACTCAGAAGAGTGGTAGATATGCTGGAGGGTAGGGATAGATACAGAGGGACCTAGACAAATTAGAGGATTGGGCCAAAAGAAACCTGATGAGGTTCAACAAGGACAAGGGCAGAGTCCTGCACTTAGACGGAAGAATCCCATGCACTGCTACAGACTAGGGACCAAATGTCTAGGCAGCAGTTCTGCAGAAAGGGACATGGGGGTTACAGTGGATGAGAAGCTAGATATGAGTTGACAGTGTGCCCTTGTTGCCAAGAAGGCTAATGGCATTTTTGGCTGTATAAGTTGTGGCATTGCCAGCAGATGGAGGGACATGATCATTCCCCTCTATTTGACATTGGTGAGGCCTCATCTGGAGTACTGTGTCCAGTTTTAGGCCCCACACTACAAGAAGGATGTGGAAAAATTGGAGAGTCCAGCGGAGGGCAACAAAAATGATTAGGGGGCTGGAGCACATGACTTATGAGGAGAGGCTGTGGAAACTGGGATTGTTTAGTCTGCAGAAGAGAAGAATGGTGGGGGCGGAGGGGATTAGATAGCTGCTTTCAAGTACCTGAAGGGGGGTTCCAAAGAGGATGGATCTAGACTGTTCTCAGTGGCAGCTGATGACAGAACAAGGAGTAATGGTCTCAAGTTGCAGTGGGGGAAGTTTAGGCTGGATATTAGGAAAAACTTTTTTTCACTAGGAGGGTGGTGAAGCACTGGAATGGGTTATCTAAGGAGGTGGTGGAATCTCCTTTCTTAGAGGGTTTTAAGGTCAGGCTTGACAAAGCCTTGGCTGGGGTGATTTAGTTGGGGTTGGTGCTGCTTTGAGCAGGGGGTTGGACTAGATGACCTCCTAAGGTCCCTTCCAATCCTGATATTCTATGATTCTTTATGAGCTGATGGAGGCACTGGGCAGCCAGTTGGTGACATTTGCAATGGCCAGTGGCAGAGACTTGTGAGTGGAGTAGAAAGCACTTGGAGCAGGGTCAGCCCCAGGGCAGAGAACACTGATCACCTCCACCTGCGCTGGCTGGCTCCAGCCCCTTGTGGCTCTGGAGCAGCAGCTCTAACACAAGCAAACAGAGTGGACAAGGGCAGCTTCCCCTGCTGCGGCCAGGCATGGGAGTACTGCTCATGGGGCCCCAATGGGACGTCAGGGGCCTTGTTGTGAGTCTTTTCAGCTCCCAACAGCGTAGCCTCAGTTGTGTACGAACATTCTGCGCCTGCGCGAGTTTTTGCCCTACCGAAATAGCTCTGCGAGGGCGCGATCTGCCCCAGAACGTGCGACCGGAAGCTCCGTCATGAGTTCCTGTCTCTCAATAGGGGGGCAGCGGGAAGGAAGTGCGCTGCCTCTGCTGTCCCCCGGTGGCGATGTGACAGGAAGTGTCCGTTGTCCCAGCGCCCCTCCTTGCTGGGAGGCCGGAAGTGCGCGCGGGGCTCTGTCCGGGCGGGGACGGTGACTCTGGTTCCGAGGGGATGGGGCCGACGTGGCTGGTGCTGGGAGGCGGGGCCGAGAGGCCAGCCGGGGAGTCCCGAGCGGAGCCGCAGCTGGATGGCAGGGACAGCCCGGAGCGCGCCGCCGCACGGTAACTGGGTGCCCGGGGTGGGGAGCGAGCGGGACGCGGCGCTTCCCAGGGCGCCCCGCCTGGAGCCCCAGCCGGGCCGGCGGCGGCGCCCAGCGCCCCCACCCAGGGGCGGCGGGTCCCTGCGGCCGGGCCCAGCCGGCAATAGTGATGGTCCTAGGGGAGCTGAGAGACCGAGATTCCGGGCAGGGACCATCAGTGCAGCGCGGTCCCCGCGGCTGAATTGACAGCGCCCGTCACTGGCGGGACTCGCTGCCGCAGGATCGCGGGACCTGCCCCGGCCGCTGGTCTGGTGTCCGGAGCCCTGAGCGGCAGCGGCGGGAGCCTGCTGCAGAAGCAGCTTCTAAGCCTGACTTGTGCCCAGCCCCGAGGGCTGGTGTCGCTGGCGCTGCGCGCCTGTCCAGGGGCCTGCGGAGGTGCCCCCCGGGCCGCAGTAACATTAAACCCTCT
The DNA here is from genome assembly GCF_025201925.1 of Gopherus flavomarginatus. NCBI lineage: Eukaryota > Metazoa > Chordata > Testudines > Testudinidae > Gopherus > Gopherus flavomarginatus. The sequence goes on from NC_066621.1 coordinate 87,728,688, forward strand.
TTTACACTCTGCCCAGCGCTTGGCCTCGGGTGTCTGGTGGCTGCGAGTTTCACTGGTTAATTGGGTGTTGTGTAAAAATGTTTCTTTTTTCCAGCTTTAAATTTGCTGCCCTTGGATTTCATTGGCTGTTATCTTGTTCCCGTGTTACAGGAGAAATGAACAGCAAAGCAATACCTGTTCTTGCTTCACTGCACCATTCAATACTTTATTTGGCTCTTTCAATAATCTTTTTTATTCATCTCCTTTTTACAGTAATAACTGTCTTTGTCTCTAATAATTTTCATCTTCTATGTCTACTTCTGCTATATCCCTTTGGAGACAGGGTGATGAGTGAAACAGTGTTCCAGGAGATGTATACCACTGATCTATAAATCAGCTCGAATGGCTTAAGTCTGGCAAAGTTATTAGCAACTGAAAACAGGTCTTAGAGTGGAAGGTGTCACACAACTTCCTCTATAGGTGTGACAACCTTTGTCACCTTTAATAATGGAATGATAACATTTGCAGGATTTTCAATACCATATTATCAACTTGTTTACTTTTTTCACTGCTGTTGTTCAGTGACCTAGAGAACTTCATTGCATTGCCTATAGTGACAACACAGCTCTTTTCCCTTAGAGGTTACAGTTAATTTATAACCTAGTAAGTTGTATGAGTTGATCAATTATTCCTTCTGATGTGCATTACTTAGATGAAATTCAGTGCTGACAGATTCAGTCATTCATGGTAAGATTGCTATAGATCAGTGGTTCCCAAACGTTAACAACTCGCGAACCCCTTTCACAAAAATGTCAAGTCTTGTGAATTCCCTCCTAAAAATGAATATTTCCAGGGATTTTCTCCCTTACCTCAGCATAAATTATAAAAGCAGTGATCTTGGAAATATAAAATTTGTTTTTATGACATGCTTATTTATTAATTATGAAAATGGCAACGCTCTTCCAAGATCTCACTTTTGTAGCTTGTATCACTTTTGATTAAGCCAGTTATAAGACAAGGCTCCTATCAGAGGTGCCAGTAGAAAAAAGGGGTGCAAGGGTAAAGCCCCTATGCACCCCAGGCCTGGAGTGGGGGCACCGCCAGAGAAGTGGGAGCAGGCCTGCAGGGGTTGCCAGAAAAAAAGGGGAGGGACCTGTGGGGGGGAGGCATGTGACTGTTGTTGCCCCCCCTCCCCGTACTGGTGCCTCTGGCTCCTATGTTTCATCAAGGAGTATCAGATGTGAAACAGCATGAAGATATTTAAGAAGCCAACTCGAAGAGTTCCTCCTGCACAAGCATTTAAGTCTTGAGCAGTCCAGGCTAACAATGCATGTTACAACAAAGCTTAAACTTGTTCTTCATAGTAATTTAAAAAACAACACTAGCAGCCTATTTAACTTTAAAAACAGCAAAAAATATCCACCTCCCTTTCTATTTCATATAAGGAGTCTTGAAGTTTAAATCTCCTCAGTGTGATAGATATGCTTGCTTTGATCTGCTTAGCTCTTGGAAGTCCCCAAGGCTCCAGGCTGCTGGCCCTGTGCTGCCCGGTCCCTATGGACAGCTGTATCCACCATTAGGGAATTTTTTCCCAAGAACACCCTGTAACATTCACAAACCCCAGTTTGGGAACCACTGCTATAGATGTCTCTTCCTTTTAGATAAAAACTGTATCTTCAGGAATGCCATCTAGGGCCTTACATTCTTAATACACCTCTACCCTGATATAATGCTGTCTTTGGAAGCCAAAAAAATCTTATAACATGGTTTCACCTATAACATGGTATCGAACTTGCTTTGATCTGCTGGAGTACCTCCCCCCCCACCCCCGGAGCACTGCTTTACCACATTATATTCAAATTCATGTTATATCAGGTCACGTTATATCGGGGTAAAGGTGTATATTAGCTAATGTGTTCAAAATCTAGTTGTAGAATTTGAACACATTAGCTAATATACTGTTTTTTTTTTCTAAATATGTGTTAGCTGGTGGAGAAAATCTAGTGGCAAGCTCATGATGATGCCTGTTTATGCTCTAAGGTAAATGTTATGAAGGCTCTAAAATACTCCTGCTTCAGGGCCTGAGGCTGATTGCTGGGTTGAGTCAGGAAGAAATCACACCTATCCCTGAGGGGTAAGGTTGATTGCCAAGTTGGTTTGGGAACACCTCTTCCTGTCTTTTGCGGGATGAGGCTTATTGCTGGCCTGGGTGAGGTCAGGAAGAAATACCCCCACCTCACATTTTCCTCTCAAGATTTCAGAATTGGTTGCAGTTAGAGATGAGATTCTGAATTTGCTGGACCTTGGACCTTTCTGTGTTGTTGTTCTTGTATTCCTAATCCTGCTGCCCTTCTTAGCTGTATGTATGCAGCTTTTAGTTATGGGTATTGTGATGTTCACATGTATGTATGCTTTGTAGAAAGAGATGCATTCCACAGGGGGAGATGCGGTTCTAAATAAAGCAAGATATTCTTATGTGAGAGATCCTAGGGAAAGGGAGAGTACTATGAAGTGGTTTGAGCTTCTCAGAAATGGCATGTGGTTGAGAGGTAAACTCCCTGAGAGAGACAGAATGCTGGGGCAATTAACTGGAAGTTGGCGAGCCTTGTAATCCTTGTCAGAAGTGTTGGGGTTTTCAGTAGGAATCCGGAGGTTACTGCAGGGCTGATGGAATGAGGCTTTGGGAGAATTTGCTAGCTGCTGTTTCCATTTCCTCTTCAGTGAAATAACTTTTCTGTTCTGCGTAGTGTTCCACTGTGGCTCCATGGCTTCCAGGGAAAATAACTATAAAAAATTTTTCCAAGCACATTTAAAGTGTCATCATGATGGAACGTGGGCTTGTGCCAAAAAGCTGCTAAAGCCCCGTTGTCTGAAAGAGCAGAGCTACTGGCTGTGAGGGGGAGGAGGCAGGAGCAGAGTGAACTCACTGCCACGCACAGAGCACTTGAGAGTTGTTTGGAGGGCTGGGATGAACTTTCCAGGTGCATTGGCAGAAAACAGCTTGCAGAAAGAACTAGAAGTCTCCTTCAGCTTCAGCAGGGGACTTGGCAGTTCCAGGAGCATCTTGTGTAAATATTTGGTTTTATCTCTCCTTCCTTTTTCTAACTTGCAGTAGATTTTTATCTTGGTGTGAATCTGCATTTCTAATTCTGTTTGCATTTTTATAAAGACTACTGCAGAGCCTGCTTGCTGTGTAAGTGCCCGGGGAGGAGGCTAGACTCTAGGCTTGCACACTGGGAGGGGAAATGTGATTCATTTTCATGCCTTGAATTCAACACACCACCGCCACCAGGAGTGAGTGAATGGCAAAATTTCCATCCCTCTTTTCATCTTTCACTGTCTGTTGTGGCATCTATTGCTCCTGTGCTGGGAATACTTTTAGTTATTTCAGTCATATATGCTCTAGAGCTGTGATTGAAAGGGCTAAGCAGAGCTAACCCTCTTCAGTACTTGGATAGGAGACCTCCACAGAACAGGCTGGTGCCACAGAGAGTGGTACTTGTAATTGTGTAAGGGGCACTTTCTCCTTTAAGGTGGTCCTGACCCCAGTATGATGAGGTGCTGTGCTGTTGGAGCTACTGTCTTTCAAATTAAGTGTTTAAATAAGCCCTGACCATTTGTGTCTGTTGCGTATATTGAATCTATCATCCACTTCCACAGTGTCAGGTCTGCTTTAAATCCTAGTACACCTAGTGCTTTTAAAATCCTCCTCACTATAGTGGAGCATCTGAGATCCTCTCTGTCTCTCTAGTTGTTTATCTGGCTCCCATTGCTGTGGTAGCTGAGTGCCTACAATAGGGGGAAATCGCAAAACCAGGAATGTGATATGAACCTGTGACTTTAATGACACCATGATAGATCTTCCTCCATTCCCCTGAGTGCTTTGGGCCTGAGGCGTGTGGGTCCTGGCTGCGCACTTCGTTGCTTTTAGTGGTGTTTTTGAGGTGACTATTTAATCTGGCTTTCCCTGTAGGTAATGTGCATTTAGAGACTTTCACTGGCAGTGAAAAGCATCCTGCCTGCTGAGAAGTCTATAGCAGAGGGATACAGAATCCAGGAGACTATGGAGCTATGAATAGCAAGCTGTAAAGTACTGGGCACTATAAACAGCATAAAAATGCTGGGATTGCTCTAAGCATCTTTCTGGGCATGGAGGTAGATATGGGTGAATTGTTATGTGTGCAGTCCCTCACTGCTTTGTCATAAATTCCTAACAGCCCACAGGTAAGAAGCTTGGAGGAATATGTGGGGTTCCTGTGCTACCAGAAAAGGGACTTGAGAACCGTGGGCCTCTTCTGACTCACCTGGGAGGATGTCTAACTTCCTGCTCTGGTTTTATTAATAAGAACAAACCTGAAGTCTCAGACAGTTAATTGACATGAGTGGAAGTAAGAGAATCTGGTTCTGCTTCTGCTGTCCCTTAAGGAACTGTCACCTCTTTTCTGGAGAAACAATTCTAGTCTCCCTAGTCATCTCCCTAAACTTCTTGCTAGAGCAAATCCTGCTAAGAGATCTGCAGTCAGTTGTGCTCCATGCTGTGAACTTTTGGGATTTGCTTTTTGCCCCTCATACTCCTGTCTCTAAAAAGGATTTTTGTTGTTTAGACTAAACGGAGCTTCAGGTGTCCAATTTATTTGCCATTTGGTCTTGGGCAGATGCGGGACCCTCATTTCGGTGGTTCCAACCCAGTTTGGGGAGGATGGGCAGGTGAGAGGGCCTTCCCCTGTGTGATATGAGCTGTGGTGGCAGCTTGTCTTCCAGCCTGATCTTCTCTGTGGTTCAAATTGTGACAGTGCACACCCCCAGGGTAACAACTGTACAGCAGAAGTGGGGACGTTAGGGGTTAGGGCCTATTTCCAATGTTCCTCATTCAAGACAACACAAACTCTGATGAAAGCAGCTGTTTTGTTAGGATTGTTCTTTGCCTAAGCTTGGGCCCTTCTGCTTAGTATTGGGGCCAGCCGAGAGCTCTGCTGCTTGGGATGTGCCCAGCATGGCTACTCTCTTGGTATAGGAAGCTGTTGTCAGTCATTTTCCAAGCTCTCACTCTGCCACTAAGGGCACCAGTTTCCATTAGCACAGAATCAGACTGGGAAAGGTGCTGAACTCTCTGGTGATTTATAACAGGAAATACTGTAAATGCAGACTCCCTTGCAGTTGGTTTAGTAGAGAGAAGATTGTGCTCTATACTTTCCCCTAACCTCTAGCTATTTCTGCCCTTAATGTGTGTGAAACCTTCAGCTCACTATGCACTCATGCAATGGGAGGATGCTTAGTTAGATACTAGATGGCTAAAACTTTCAGAACTCTCCTCTTTTTGGGAGGGTTCTCCGGGTCCCTTGGTTTTACAGTAGCTGTGCAGGTCCCAGTGCAGGGCTGTAGCTGAGAGAGAGCTAAACTGTGTGAAGGAAGCCAGATGGCATGGAAGTGTCCCAGATGCATTCCATTGACAACAGGAGGTTTTCATCTACACAACTGGGGTGGAGACCACTTCTGATGCAACTTCCTCTCCCTGTGGTTCTGTCATTAACACTTACCCCAAGCATTACCCAGTGTCTGATTGCTGGGATGACTGTGAAGACTTGACGGTTTGTCGTCAGGACACTACGCAGAGCTGGTGGATTTTAGATGTGTTGTTTATAATCCTTTGATTCTGCTGGAGATAGTTGTGTTGCATAAATCTCCTCATTGTGATTGCTGAGGGCCATGACTGGAATTCTACCCATCGCATGGCAAAGCACTGGCATTTATGCCTGTAACAAGTGAACAATCTCTAATCTGATTCCCAGTGACATTCCTTGTAAGGGAGAACAGGGAGAATATTTTTGAGACAGTTGGAAGGAGAACTTCTCCCTGAAAATTAATACGGTTCTCAAGAGGTTTGCTATCTGGAGATCAGCTATGATCAGAGAAGTTTTCATCCAACTGGCAGGCAGTTTGTGTTTGGAGCAGGACTTTGATCCAGCAGGACATGAAGGCTCTTGGTCCCTTCCATTATAGCTGCTGAGGCCCAGATGTATTAAAATTACTCCCCTTTTAAAGATGGTTTTAAGAAAAATGCCTCAACTGAGGGGTCTGAGAGCTTGTCTAGGCCAGAAAAACTTGCTCCAGTACATTGATGTGCAGACCCCTAAAGTAGACACACTGCTTCAGTGCCATTTATCCCACTAATCTTCTAGCATGTCTCAACTGTGGATTTGCATTTGCCCTGCTCCCAAGTATAGACAGAGCTTCTGCTTCATCGTCTCCCTAAAATCACCTCATTACTTTTTTTATCTTTATAGCTCCATTATACAAGGGCCTTGCTGGAGCCCACCTGGGACAGTGTATCCCACAGGGAGGGAACTTTGTCTAAGGGTGCAGTTTGAGCAGCAAAGACTCTGGAGAAACCAAGTGCTGAGGGAAGGTGCAGGAGGCTGGACTCCTTCCCATGGCAAGGGGAGACTGAGGGACCAAACAGGCATTTTCAGATGTCAAATGATAGAAGATGTCCCTGCCCTCGTCATCTGCTCAAATCCAGGAACTGAAACTAAGAGGAAACAGGAAGAAGAGGAAAATACAGGTTCCCTATGCAAAGGGGAATATATGTGAGGACCAAGCTATCCAGGAAGGGAATTGAAGGACAGAGGATATATGAGTTTGAGAAGCCATGATTTCCTCCGGAAGGGGACAAGGACTCTGAGGGATGAGCTGTGGGTCTTGCATTTTCTCTCAGAACTCAGCTTTTCCTCCTTCCTTTCAGAGATTGGCCGGCCAGGCTGAAACTGCTCAGCGATGAGAGGGAAAAGGTTTCTGCTACATGGGATGCTTGCCTTGTTTCTGCTCAGCATCCCCTGTGAAGCCCAGGAGCTCCAAGTGGACAAGGCCACCACTGGTTCCAGTCCTCTGTGTGAGAAAGAGGCCAACTCCTGGGGAACTCTGTTCAGTGGGGAGCGACTGGATGCTTGGATCTTTCCTCTGATTGGCTCAGTTATGGTGGGGCTGAGTGGAGTCTTCCCCCTGCTGGTAGTTCCCCTTGAGACAGGAGCTGCTCTGCGATCAGAAGGTAAATCTGCTCTCTGGCTTATTGTTCCTGATGCCAATGTCCCACCCCCCAACCCCCACAGGCATTGACTGAATGGGGCACTGTTCTCATGTCTAACACAGGAGCTGGGTTCTTCCTGGTGCCCTAGAAATGCTGCATACTGAAATGTAGACACAGCTCACTTCTGTTATAAGATGGGTGACTCGTGCCATTCCTAAAAATGGGGCAGGTAGTTCCCCAGCTGAGTGTGGGGTTCTGCGACTTCAGCTGTAGAGCTCATATGAAGAGCATTCTCTAACTTGGATCCTGGTGGGGGGGATGCTCACATGCTCCTCCACTTCTGTGGAGTACAGACTCCCCTCACCTATGCCCCTTGAATGTACAGTGCATGCTCTGAGCCTCACTGCCAGGGCACAAGGTTCGGAGGCACAATGCCACCCACAGCTCGCTCAGGGCAGTGCAATGCCCTGAGGTCTGTCTCCACACGATTGCTTTCCTTGCTTTCCCTCCTCACGTTCCCTGGTAATTCAGGCTGCAATGGCTCCTGATTTGTGTGTCTCATACAACTTGTCAGGAGGGGTCTGGGCTCCAGGCGTGGGTGGTGATTGCCATTTGTTTGTTTTTCAGTGGGATCGAATCGTTTGAAGCAGCTGTTGAGTTTTGCAATTGGTGGGCTTCTGGGGAACGTATTTCTCCACCTCCTCCCTGAGGCTTGGGCCTACACCTGCAGCGCCACTGCAGGTAATACCTGGCACTGTACTAATGCCCTGAGCGCCGGAGCCAGCCTCCAGCACTGGCTGCTATGTTTTCTTGTGAATCTGCACCATGCTGCTTTTTTTAGTGTTCCATATCTCTCTAGGTAGGTGCCTGGTGGGCTCTAGAGGGCCCCTGCCTTTCTCCGGATACTGCTCCTGCAGTCTCTGTGAATCAAGGGATCCTTGACTCTGTGAATCACTCCTCCATCCCCTGCCTTGGTACAACAGATCCCAAATCTGCTGACCTCTCAGGCTGTGCCTGAGGAGAAGTGGTGGAAATTGACAGTCGCTAGAGTTCTTTGGTGGGGAGGAAAGAAAGGTGCAGCTGGCAGAGTCTCAACTCAGCCAGCAAACTGAGCACCAGGGCTGAGATGGCCCTGGTCTGTCCTGGGATAAAGCTTGGGAAAGAACTAGCATAGCCCTTTCCTGTAGCTGTTTTCTAAAGGGCCCATGGAGACAAGTAATAAGTTATGTTTGCTCTTGGGCAAACTAGTGTCATAACAAGCTGAGTGCTGCTGAACCCTATAGGTAGTAGCTGCTCAGTAAGAAGAGAGATTCTTCCTGACTCTTCTGGGAACAGTACTGCGGGGGGCCAGATTTCTGTCACAGCATCTCCCACCAAGGGCTGGATTCCCACTGATCTCTGCCTAAGGAATTGTGGAATCCTTTCCTTCCTGAGAATGTAGGAGATAGAGGAACAGCCTGGATTTCCCATAATTTGTTATGTGGACCTAAGCAGTGGAAATTCAGAATCCCTCTTCAAAGCTCTGCTTCTCCCCTGCTCCTTTCCATCTTCACTGCACAGGCAGTGTCAGCAGAGTCCAGTGTCTTGGGCCTCCAGTGGCTGCACCTTCTGTGCTGCAGCTTATTCACTTCTCTTGTTAGTCTTTTCTCTTGTCTTAAGCTTCCAAGTTTGCATGTCCTGCCCGTGTCACATTTCTAATGCTTTTGCATGTCTTCTTACTGGAGCACAGTCTTTGCCCCTGCAGTCAGGCCAAACAGATGAGGATCTGATAATCTCAGCCCTCATTGAAAGGAACATGTTGTAGCCTTGGGCTAATAATTTGCCCAGGTGTGGTTTGATGGGGAAGATAGATATTTGGCTCAGCTTCCCAAAGCACAACCTTCATGTCTGTACTTGCTACTCACACAGGCTCAGATGCAGGATTTGTGCTGATACAAGCTTCTTTGTAGTCTCTGGTAAGAGATTTTTGCCTTGCTCACCTTTGCACAGTAATTTATGGAAGAGATGCTTAGAAGCTGGGCTTAGAAGGCTCCTGAGAGTACCCAGGAGACAGGCTAGACTCCATTGCTGGAGTACTGGGGATGTGCAGCTTAGTTTCCCACTTGCCCTAGGTTGGATCAAAGATAAGTAGATGAAGCAAATGGGATTTTCTGCAGGGTGTCTGTTCTGTGCTTCTAATAGGAATAAAGGAAATGGTTTCTGCCCTATATTCTTGTCTCGAGTCTCTCAGTCACAAGCTACATTGTACTGGGGGTGAGGCTTACCATTCAGGCACCCCAACAATGCAAACAGAGATCTCTTTTGCTTTCTAGGAGGTGGGCAGAGTTTGCAGCAGCAGAAGCTTCTTGGCCTCTGGGTGATCATTGGTTTCCTGACCTTCCTGGCATTGGAGAAGATGTTCCTAGAGAGCGAGAAGCAAGAATGGCCTAGCGTGGTGAGTGGGTGATGAAGGGGGAAAGGAGTTGCCATACAAATACTGCATTGTAACGGGGTACACACTGTGCCTCTCTGAATTTGGCCCCTTGGTTTCTCTCCTCTGTGATTCAGGGACACTTCAATCTGGTGCAACACCCATGTTCTTTATCTGTGAGCAGTTTCCCACCACCAGTTTTCCACTATATACAGGCTTTACAGCTGCTTGGCCTACCACAGGCCTGGCTAGCAACAGACTCCCTCTGAACCTGATCTCCCTCTCTTAGGCCTTGTCTACACTACAAAGTTGCAGCGCTGGTGAGGGGGTTACAGCACTGCAACTTAGGATGTGTAAACACCTGCAGGGCATTACCAGCGCTGCAACTCCCTGTTTGCAGCGCTGGCCGTACACCCAGTCGTGCCTCGGGTGTAGAGGGTCCAGAGCTGGATCACCAGCGCTGGTCATCAGGTGTAGACACTCACCAGCGTTTTTATTGACCTCCGTGGAATAAGCAGGTATCCCCGCAGTGTGCTCTGGCGTTCCCCGACCCCCCCTCCAAGCAGGTCTCCTTCCCCGCGGTTTGCTCTGGCGTTCCCCGACCCCCCCCTCCAAGCAGGTCTCCTTCCCCGCGGTGTGCTCTGGCGTTCCCCGACCCCCCCCCTCCAAGCAGGTCTCCTTCCCCGCGGTTTGCTCTGGCGTTCCCCGACCCCCCCCCCTCCAAGCAGGTCTCCTTCCCCGCGGTGTGCCCTGGCGTTCCCCGACCCCCCCTCCAAGCAGGTCTCCTTCCCCGCGGTGTGCTCTGGCGTTCCCCGACCCCCCCTCCAAGCAGGTCTCCTGCCCCGCGGTTTGCTCTGGCGTTCCCCGACCGCCCCTCCAAGCAGGTCTCCTTCCCCGTGGTGTGCAACAGCGCTGCAGCGTGGCCACATCTAACACCACTTGCAGCGCTGGTTGCTGTAAGTGTGGCCACTCTGCAGCGCTGGCCCTATACAGCTGTACTAATACAGCTGTAACAACCAGCGCTGCAAAATTGTAGATGTAGACATACCCTGTGTCTCTACCTCCCCTTTTCTCTCACTTCCTTCCAGCCTTATAGCTCATGCTAATGAGGCTGTCAGGTGTGGTCAGTTACCAGGCAAACACAGGGTGGTTCACCCAACCCCAATCCATTCTCCCTGATTGGGGCTGGAGAGGCAGGAACTGATTAAGGGCTTCTCCAATAGTACCCTGCCACATTATTACCCTCCCCTCCTGGCAGGCTCCTCAAGGGAACCTGGGAGCTGTGATTTAACTCAGAGCGTGGTTTGGGAGGCCGGCAGTGCTGGGCAGAGCCATGTGACTGGGCACTTGCTCCATTCTTCTGGACCTGGGAAAGGAGACCTTTCATCTCCAAGCTAAGCTCTTGCCCTGTGGGTTTGGCTGGCATTTCTTGTCCCTGGACTTTGGATTTTTTAAATTAAATTGGATTTATTTTGTTATTTAAATTATATTTATTTATTCTTTTTAAAAACCTGTTTAAAAAGAAATCTAAATGATATGTTAAGGCTTAAACTTATAGTCTCTTTAAAATATTTTAAATAAAAAATAAATATGCTGAATCCAAGAGTCTATATCAAAAACTTTTGAGTTAAAAGCTGCTTTTTTTCTGTAAGAATCGAGGGAAACATACCTTTTGAGGTCAAGCTTTATAAATATGGCACAACAATAGTAAATAAGCAATACATTCACCATTTTCTATTATACTAATTATGTACAATGAATAAGAATCTGAAAATATTATGTTGTTGCTTAAATAAATGTGTGTAGTTCTGATATACCCTCCTAACTAGCAAAAAAAAAAAATCTAGTGTAAAGGCTCTATTTAGTTGTAAATCACCATGTTTTAATGGTTATGTCAACCAATGAAAATGCACCTTTCTTTAGAAAATAAGTGAAGTACAAATGAAAATGTTGATTAAAATAGATTATTTCAACTGAGGCTTTCCTCTTGGTGATTGATTAAAATCCACCATGGTTAGAAGAAGAGGTTCCCTGCTGTTTCCCTGGGGTAGTGGGAATTATCCTCACCACCACTCTGGGCCCTTGGTCCATGGGATTAGCTGGTCACAATGGAAGGGTCTTGTGATTGGCCACTTTATGTGATATAGTGGATGAGGCAGGAGTCACCTAGCAACAAAGGATAAATGGTCACTCACAAAGGGATGAGAGGTCAGCTCCAGAATTATGCACATGGAGCATAAAGGGGCCAGCCCTTGGGAATCTACAGACTTTCTGGGTGGCATCTGAACTGTGCTGGGCTCTTGTTGGTCCCATGCCTCTAGGTAAGAGAAAATGAGACCACACACTGAAAAGAGTTTGCAAAGAACAGCTAAATGTGATCTGTAAACCTGAGTGAGTGTGTGGAGCTGATACACCTATCCCAGCCCTGTCTCCTAACCTTCTCTCTATTATGTGATACTGTGAGGTTTGATGTCCCCCATTCCATGATATACAACCTTGTTGTAGAGTCTCATTATATTCTTTACACTGAGGACCAAATGTTACTTTTTTGATCCCTGGTCCAGTGCACTTTAGCAAACTTCACTGCTCCTGAAGAATTTGTATTGGGTTTAGAGTGTTTCTAGCCCAGCAGAGAAACTTGACATTAAAATAATGTCTTTCAGATTCCTTTCTTGCTTCAACAAGTGCAGGTCAATTTTTAGCTCAGCTACTTAAATATATGAATCCCATTTCAAAAACTTGAATAAAGCCACCCAGAAATCTATTCCATTTCTGCAGGCTCTGGTTACTAGATTGGAGGCCAAAGGGCATTGTGTTTGGGCTTTAGGGAGGGAAGGATTGAGGGAGACTTTCTAGGCCCCTCTTTTAGCACACTTTCTGTTGGAGGTCAGAGAGTGGTAACAGTTGTTTCTCTCTGATTCAGGGCAATAATTCCAAAGCACCTTCCGGAGGGATTCCAAATGGAAACAGCTTTTCCCTGCAGAAAGTAGCAGGCACAGTCCAAAGAGCAGAGACAAACATCGCTCAGTGTAATGGCTCCTCTCTCTCGTCTTGCCCACCAGACCGAAGAATCAAGGTACAGTAACTCTTCGGTTAACGTTGTAGTTACGTTCCTGAAAATTGCCACTTTAAGCGAAACGATGTTAAGCGAATCCAATTTCCCCATGAGAATTAATGTAAATGGGGGGGTTAGGTTCCAGGGAAATTTTTTTCATCAAACAAAAGACTCTCTCTCTACATACACATGTACGTATATACACACAGTATAAGTTTTAAACAAACAATTTAATACTGTACCCAGCAATGATGATTGTGAAGCTTGGTTGAGGTTGTGAAGTCAGAGGGTGGGATATTTCTCAGGGATTGCTTTACTGCTAAATGATGAACTAGTTTTTTGGCTGAGCCCTCAAGGGTTAACACGTTGTTAATGTGCCTCACACTCTACAAGGCAGCACGAATGGAGGAAGGGGAGACAGCATGGCAGACTGAGACAGACACACGCACCCTGTGTGAGAGAGAGAGAGATGCATTGCCCCTTTGAGTACCTGATCCCCCTCTTAAGTAAACTGCCTTGTTAAGTAGATCAGCAAGTTGAGACAGCAGCTGCTCCCAGGAAGCTCCCTCTGTCCTGAGCCCTGTCCTGTCATTCCCCCACCCTACATGGAGAAGACATTAGCTCCTCTCTTACCCCTTCCCCGCCTCCGACAAACAAGCAGGAGGTTCCCAGGAGCAGCTCCAAGTCAGAGGGCAGGAGCAGCATGTGACTGTGGTGGGAGGGACAGCTGAACTGCCGGCAATTGATAGCCTGCCGGGTGGCTGCCGCACAGGGAACTTAGGGTAGCAGGGAGCTGATAGGGGGGCTGCCAGTCCACCCTGGTTCCAAGCCCCCACCAGCTAGCTGCAACGGACTGTTCTTTCTGCAAGCAGTGGACAAAGCAGGCGGCTGCCAAACGACGTTATAAGGAAGCACTGCACAACTTTAAATAAGCATGTTCTCTAATTGATCAGCAACGAAACAACATTAACCGAGATGACTTAGGGTGGGGGGAGGGATAGCTCAGTGGTTTGAGCATTGGCTTGCTAAACCCAGGGTTGTGAGTTCAATCCTTGAGGGGTCCATTTAGGGAACTGGGGTAAAAATCTGACTGGGGATTGGTCCTGCTTTGAGCAGGGGGTTGGACTAGATGACCTCCTGAGGTCCCTTTCAACCTTGATATTCTATGATTCTATGTCCTGATTTTATAGGGACAGTCCCAATTTTGGGGTCTTTTTCTTATATAGGCTCGTATTACCCCCTTACCCCCGTCCTGATTTTTCACACCTGTTGTCTGGTCACCCTAGGATGAGGAGTTACTGTAAATGATCAGCAAGCTGAACCCAGAGTGCAGAAGGAGGGAGTGCAGTGTCCTACACCTGCTCCCAGGTGGAATTGTTATTATGTGTTGAGAAGGGAGAGGTTTGAAATTCAGCAATTCTTCATTGAGGGTGCCTGAAAACCTGGTCTGGTGGATTGTGGACAGAGCCATTCACAGAAAAATGTTGAAAGTTTAAGAGTGAATTGTTTAATTTAACCATGTCTGAAACATCAGAGTACCTGGAGCAGATTGGACAACTCTTTCTAAAAATTCCATACACAACTATATCAGGGTTGGAAAGGGAAGCTCTCAAAGTCAGTTCCTGTGTCTTCACAATGATAACTCAGCTCCTTGTGCATATGTTACCCCAGTGCTATCTTCAGTGAACTCATCAGATTGTCTCAAATAATAGTCTGAGAGCCTGGGGTGTTTTTGATTATCCCCTCATTATTTTCATTTTTTCATACCTATGTTATTTTTAGTTTCTTTATTGACATAGACTTTTTTCTCTAACATCTGTAATTGTAATAATTTAGCAGTTTGGGGACTGAGGCAATTAACTACACAGCTAACTTAGCTTAGTGACTGACTTTTGATGGTTTACATATGAAAGAAAATTTTCACTATTTTATTATTTGTGTTACAGACACATCTATAGACTCCAATCGAGTATCAGGACCCCATTGTGCTAGATACTGTACAAACAGTAAAAGAGCATATCTGCCTCAGAAGGCTTACAGTTTAATTTTTAAGGCAACATGCAGCAAATATGTTTGACAAACTTTAGAGAACGAAGTGAGAGGGTAACCATAAGATGTGGTTACATGGGCCGGCTAGTGCACAACTTGACTACACTCAGTTAAAAGCTTCTTATAAACTCAGCCCTTTCCTCTTTTAATTCTGTTTCCTTTTATTTTAAATCTCTGCTTTTGCCTATTTCTTAAATTATTTTGCTACTCTTTGTTATCCTTTAATATGTAGGATGCTGTGTAAATCTAGTTTACTATGTACTTTTCATGTGCGTGACTTTCACATGCTCTGGTGCATGCACATAGAGTAGTGCACCGATTGGAAGATACTACGTTCAGTGTGTATAAAGGGGAAGAAAAATTGTATGATAATGTGCCAGTATTTTAAAGGAAATGGGAGGACACGGGAATCTACAGGCTGATTAGCTTGGCATCAATCCCAGGCAAAATCATAGAAAGGCTGATGTGAGACATAATCAGTAAAAATGTAAAAAGATGGTCGCATAGTTAGTGCCAGCCAACTTGGTTTTATGGAAAATAGGTCTTGTTTGATTATATCACAGGTTTTGTTGATAAACGTAACTGTGTCAACATAGTGTTCTTCTGTAAGGCAGTTGACTAGTCCCAAACGGCATTCTGATAAAATTAGCAATATACAAAATTAATGTAGCGCATATTAAGTGGACTGAAAACAGTTTAACTGATTGATCATAAAACATAGTTGTAAATGGGGAATCATCATCCAATGGAGGTAGAGTCCATCAGGGAGTCTCAGCTCGTTATTTAATATCTGTATCAGTTATCTGAAAGAAACATAAAATCATTGCTGGTAAAAATTTGCAGATGACACAAATTCAGTAAATAAGCGGTAAATAATGATGAGGATAATTTAGTTATACAGATCAACCTGCCAGGCTAAATAAGGTTGGCTTATCTGAACTGCCAAATGCAAGGTTGTACATCAAGGAACAAAGAGTGAGGGATCACACTTAACAGATGGGGGACTGTATCATGGAAAGCAGTGACTCTGAGAAGTACGTAAGGGCCACGGTAGATAATCAGTTAAAAATTAGCTCCTGTTGTGCTGCTGCTAAGAGGGTGAACACAGTCCTTAGTCTCCCGTTTATACATCCATCTAGTAGGAATAGGGAGGTGGTATTACCTCGGTAAATAGCATTAGTGAGACCATAACTGGAATACTGTGTCCAGTTCTGGTGCCTGACTTTAAAAAGGCTGAAAAATTGGAAAGCGTTCATAAAAGAGCTACAGGAATGATATGAGATCTGAAAAATATGTCTTATAGTGAGAGACTAAAGACTTTTAATCTCAGAGAAGGTTAATAGATTACTTGATCATGGTCTGCCAGTACCTACATGATGAAGTGGATGGCTCTTTAATCTAGCCAAATGAGGCATAACACAATCCAGTGCTTGGAAACTAAAACTAGACAATTCAGGATTAGAAATAAGGCATATTTTTTAATGAGGGTAATTAACCATTGGAACAATTTACTTAAGGATGAGGTAGATTCTCAAAGTACATGAGAGCAAGAGATAGTGCTCAGTGAGGCGGGTACAGCTGTGGAATGAGCTTCCAAAAGATTTAGGCTAATCTAGAGCTTGATCACCTTAGTGCATGTCTTTCCTGTGATAACGTTTTCCCACTAGCCAGAATGAGATGTTTTAAGCAGTTTCTTAGAACCACAAAAGCGCAGAAGACTCCATGAAGTCCACTAGAGACATTGCTATGTAAATTGAATTAATTTGTGCAGAACTTAAATACTATAGTGGTGGGCACTATAGAAAACACTAAAAAAGGGATGGACACAAGCCAGTGTGGGGGCAGCAGGTGGGTACTTGCTTGTAGTTGGTTAAAAGTGTTTATCAGAATATGTCAACAGGCAGCAGCCAACCTTAAAGTAGGTCCATCAGAATTGAAATTGACTTCTTAGGGGCTGTTAGCACTTTCCTTTGATTTGTTTCCTGTTCTTTAAGAAGAAAAAATCTGCAAAATTCTTCTTGTTTTTCGCATTTAATGCAATATTTAAAGTTTTTAACCACAAAAAGTAAATTTCAGTTTCTACCAGCAGCATTAGCTCTGCTGCATTGTACCTCCCATGTCTTGCATAGGAGACATTTTGACAAGTTGTATATTAAACTATGCAATTGACTAGAAAACAGACTCTATTTATATTAGAACCCAGTTGCTTATGCACATTTGTGGACACCATCTGAAATATGTTGTTGCTTTATAATTGGATTTATTCCTCTAGACTTCCTTCCTTCTGTTCCCTTTCTCTAGTAAGCCTCTTTCTCCTCTCTCTGTCTTTAGAGCTCTTTCTATGCTTGTACCTCTCTTTCCCTTCCCCACTCAGATGGTGTTCTCAACCCTAAGGCTTCACCTGTCTGCACTAGAGCTGAACGTGGCAATACAGTGTCCTGTCTGAAGCAACTGCCCAACCCTGCCCAACCATGATTCACCTGCTCTTAGAGTGGGTAACTTGCCTGGTGGCTGTACCTGATGCTTCCCCTACCCTGAACCTCATCAGATTCCCTCACTCATGAATGCCTCTGACTTCCCTCTGCAGATCAGTGGATACCTTAACCTGTTGGCCAATACCATTGATAACTTCACACATGGCCTGGCGGTGGCAGCCAGCTTCCTGGTTAGCAGAAAGGTAAGGTTTGTGCCGCACCCATCTGCCAAACTAGAGATCTGGGAGAACCCTTCTCTCAGCTGTAGTGTGTGCCTGCCTGCCAAGTAAATGACTTGGGGATCCCGTCCCCAAGGGGTAGCTGCCAAGACAGTGCTGTACTGGAGAAAACAGCTGGGAGCAGCCCTGCTCAGGACACAGCCTTTCTGGCTCTAATGCAGGGTTAGGCAACCTATGGCACGCATGCCAAAGGCAGCACATGAGCTCATTTTCAGTGGCACTCACACTGCCTGGGTCCTGGCCACCAGTCTGGGGGGCTCTGCATTTTAATTCAATGTTAAATGAAGCTTCTTAAACATTTTAAAAACCTTATTTACTTTACATACAACAATAGTTTAGTTATATATTATAGACTTATTGAAGGAGACCTTCTAAAAATGTTAAAATGTATGACTGGCATTCGAAACCTTAAATTAGAGTGAATAAATGAAGACTCGGCACACCACTTCTGAAAGGTTGCCGGCCCCTGCATTAGGCATGCATGAGCCAGGTAGTTATCTCATATAGGAACATAAGAATGGCTGTACTGGGTCAAACCAAAGGTCCATCTAGCCCAGTATCCTGTCTACTGACAGTGGCCAATGCCAGGTGCCCCAGAAGGAGTCTCTATACTGAGCACTTAACACAGGGTAGCCAGAGTCCATTCATGTTAGGGGTTGGGGGCTGTACTCTCAGCACCACTGAGCTTTGAGACCATTTCCTAATAGACTTTTCTTATCTTCTGCAGGTGGGGCTTCTAACCACCATGGCAATCCTACTGCACGAAATCCCACATGAGGTGAGAAGGATCTGCAACCTGCTGCCAGGGGAGCTGGGAAGATAGGACCTGGTCTGAAGCAGGACAGCAGCCCTCTGTGGGAAGAGGGCTGGTGGGGGTTACCTCTGCTCTGAATCATTCTTTCCTTTCCCTGGAGGATCTCCTCCGTGCTGAGTGCTGGTGTTCACCCACCATGTTCCTCGTTGAGCTGTCACCTTTGTTAATGCTGGTCTCTGTGTTCAGGAGAGTTAGGATCAGTAACCACTGATTCTGCTTTCCCATAGGTAGGAGACTTTGCCATCCTGCTCCGGGCTGGGTTTGACCGCTGGAGTGCAGCCAAGATGCAGCTTTCCACAGCTCTGGGTGGAATTCTAGGAACCTGCTTTGCAATCTGTTCTCAGTCACCTAAAGAGACAGGTAAGGCTTATTGGGGCTGCATTGAGGAATGTGTCTGCTTGTGTACCTACTTTCCTCTGTCTGTTCTCCTATATCCCGTCTCATTACTAATGGTGATTTTCACTGCATGTGCAGGGGAAACTGTAGCTTGGATTCTTCCATTCACCTCTGGGGGGTTCCTGTACATCGCCTTGGTAAACGTTGTGCCTGATCTCCTAGAGGAGAAGAATCCCTGGTAAGTGACTCCATTGTGGTTACTAGTATGCTGGTATAGCATTTCTGCTGTGGTGTGGGAGGGAACATGGTGGTAAAGCCTCCTGGATGCTACTGCTCTGTTCCTGGGAGCAGGTGAGCACTTTCTCCCCAAGCCCCGTGAGAAGTGAGATGGTATCTAGCAGAGTCTGCTGTGCTGTGCCAGGTACTCAGCTTCTGGCTGCTAGTTAATACAGGGCACGCTGACTGAAAGGTTTATCACAGCCTATCTCTAATATAACGTGCTGGCTCCTGAGCATGTTAGATAGAAGCGATTCAGTCTAGGCTGTTCTCTAGCCAAGCGCCTGACCTAACGCTTTCCTCAGGATATCTACTCCTTCACCATCCCTAATTCAGTGCTTTGCTGAATTGACATTGTGGGGGTATAAAACAAGCAATCAATGCCAATTTGATACTGAATACTGACTGAATTCATCTGTTGACATGAATGCATTCAGCTCCCATCAAAGCCAATGTACTTCCAATTATTTTTTAACCTTCTGATCTTTGAGAGTTTGCCACTGCAGGGAACTAGGGACCATTCTCTTTCAGAGGAATAGCAAGTTATTGTGACTTAAGATTTCTCAGTCACTTTCCATTATGATGGATTTTTAATTCTTCCCATTGCACTCTGTTCCCTAGATTTATTAATTTCCCAACATTTGTTTTCACGAAATAGTCCTTTTTGCTGCTGCCATTCAGTGACAAACCCCAGCTCTCTGTTCATTACTGTCATCAATAGTACCAATCTTCCACAGAATGATCACTACATCCTTACCACTTCCAGTATCCAGCCTTGTCTCCTATTAGGCTGGTTTCTCAGACATCTCTCTGCCACACACATGGAAGTGTTGTGAATATCTTTCCTACTCCTGGAGGTGGCTGCCTTGCCCATGTGCATGTCTTCACTCAGACAACAGCCCAGTTCCATGACCAGTCTAGAGGGGCAGAGTGCATAAGAGACTGGACTCCAGAGCCCCTGTACTTCTGCAGATTGGGACTGGTTCCTGGCCCATTCTGACTCTCTCTTGTTTCTTCCTTAGGAACTCCCTGCAGCAGATCCTTCTCCTGTGCACAGGCATTACAGTCATGGTGCTGCTCTCACTCACTACAGAATGACCTCTGCTCAGACCTCCTCATGCTGCCTCTCAGAGCTGCATTGACTTTGAGCTGTTACAAAGCAATAAGGAACACTAATGTAACTTCCTGTGTGCGCGCTTGTGGGTCCAGCTGCTAGTGTGAGAGGCAGTTGAAAAAAAGAGGGAGTCACTGGGGATGCTGGACTCCGTTCCCTGGCTCTTCTATCCCTGCTCTGTTAAAATCCCAC
The DNA here is from genome assembly GCF_025201925.1 of Gopherus flavomarginatus. NCBI lineage: Eukaryota > Metazoa > Chordata > Testudines > Testudinidae > Gopherus > Gopherus flavomarginatus. The sequence goes on from NC_066621.1 coordinate 87,748,650, forward strand.
AAACTAGGGCTTCCAAGGTTGGTGTTTTATGGAGTGAAAGCTTTTAAGGAGCAGAAATGAACCGAGAACCTGTTCCAAGGAGAACATACTGTCTCACCCTGGAATAAGAACAAGTGTTGGAAGTGCACACCTTAAGCTGCTCAGTGAATAGACAAGTTCCCTGTATCTCGCAAAGAAGGATTTACCTGCTACTCCAGGCTTAGAGAGAAAACAATTTCCCCAAAGCAGCAGAAAACCACCAACATTCCCCAGTGCAGCCTACCTAGCAGGAGCAAAGGTACTATCAAAACCACATAGGTGCATAGAGGTAAGAAGGCCTCTTCCCACTCAGCCTTCATTTATCAGTAGAAAAATGGGATGGTGTCAGCCTGGACAGTCTGCCTCTCTGAGTTCTTCTGCCTTAGCTTTAAAATCAGGCCTAATATTTGTGGCAGGTTGGGATAGGAGATTATATAGCTTATCCTGAAAGCTTCTGCCGTTAACCTTAACTCCTCTGTTTAGAGAACCTATCCCCTCCCCTGTTCAACACAGCCTAGTTGCATATTTGAGAAATGGTCAGCAAATGTTTCCTGTCATCCCAGATCATCAGCTCATCTGTATCTGGGGGAAACCTGCTCAGTCACTGCCCGCCTCCTAAGGCCTCTCATCAGCGGGTGGAAAGTGAGCAGGGCCTGGACTCTGGCCTCCACCAGAGGAGGAATGTGGGGAGGAGAAATGGAGGAGAGAGAAAACACTGACTATACATAGAGAAAGAGCAGAGAAGAAAACATCGTGTGTGTGTGTGGAAGAGATGGATAGAGGCAGTGTTTCGGTCCATGGACTGGTGCTCTTCCCTGAGATCTCCGACACAGTTTAGGAAGGCAGCAAGCCGGTTCCTGGTATCAAAAAGGTTGAGAAATGCTGGAAAGGGGAACCTGCCAGTGAGAAGGATGAAAAGTGAGTCTGAAATCACTGTGGTTTTAAAGCTGGGAGAAGGAATCTTGAGTGTAACCATGACTGTGCCCTTGAGTTGAAGTCATGTGGTGTCTGGGATCCCATCTGATGCCAGTTTAACCGACTTGTAAAACTAAATCTAAAAATTCCTGGTTTTTACTGATGGGGATTACCAGCTATGATAGCCCCACCTCCTCTGGAATGTCAGAACTCGCTAAACATATGCACACTTGCTGAGGCCTTACCTATAGGAGAAAGTTGTCCTGATTTTAATTAAATCTGTTTAGAACCAATGTAGTTAAATTAATGCAACCTCCTTATGTGAGGCACAAAATAAGAGTCCACAACAGGGTGTTCTGAATCCTTCCTGTGCCATCAGACATCACATAGGATACAAATGAGCTCTGCCATTAACCAAGGGTTGCATCAATTTAAGTCTGTCTCTAAATTGCTTTTGTTAAACAAATACAGCTTTCTTGTGTAGCCAGGGCCTTTTTGAAAAGGGCTGGCTCCTGATACTGTCCAGGTCATTTAGGGCTCCAGTGAGTGGCCAGGTTGGCTTAGGCAGTAACAAGCCACAAGCACTGCCCAGAACAGGTTGCCCTCATTTCCTTTAGAGCTTTGAAAATATTGACTATTTCCATATGGTAGCCTCCCTGCCACTTTCTGAAGAAAGCCCAGGGCCGGTGCAAGGATGTTTTGCGCCCTAGGCGAAACTTCCACCTTGCACCCTCCCCGCCTCGTGCCTCTGCCCTGAGGTGCCCCCCCCCGTGGCAGCTTCCACCCTCCACCTCGAGGTGCCCTCCCTGCCGAGGCACCCCCCTTGCGGCAGCTCCCCACCCTCGGCCCTGAGGCACCCCCCCACTCCAGCTCACCCCTGTTCCAAGCACGAGCACCCCAAGCATGCCATGACTATTTCACTTCTCCCGCCTCCCAGGTTTGCGGTGCCAATCAGCTTAGGTGCCGCAAGCCTGGGAGGTGGGAGAAGTGAAGTGGCCACGGCGTGCTCGGGGAGGAGGCAGGGCAGGGGTGAACTGGGGCAGAGAATTCCCCTGCGTGCCACCCCCCCCCCCCGACCTTACTTGCTGCAGGCTGTCCTCCCCGCGCTCCCCTGCCCAGCTCCCTCCGCCTAAATGCTGGCAGCGACCAGGGCAGCCGAAGATCTGGCCAACACGGTTGCTGCAGAAGAAAATGGCGCCCCCCCAAATGCCAGCACCTTAGGCAACCGCCTAGGTTGCCGAAATGGTTGCACCGGCCCTGAGAGAGCCTGAGAACTTCTGCTTGCAACATTCTCTGCTGATGGGCCAGTGATTGAAATCCCTGCAGCTTTTCTTACACCTGTCCCTACATTACCAGCTAGATCTGTTGGAGCCATGAAGGAGGCTGTTTCAGTACAATGCTCTGTTTGACTCTGGAAAGTTGCCTTCCCATGACAGCTGCTGCCTATATCATCCAGCTGCTGTGAGCGCCAATCAAGCATTCACCCTCTTCTTTTCAGGCATCAGAGATAACCACTAGCACTTAAGTACTCAGAGAGACCCCAAAATACCATTTCCACCACAGTGTGGCTAGTTTAACTGGGTGTTGGAGCTACAAAACCTCTGGTGTGGGAGTCGGGAGGAAGCAAATGTATGTACACCCAGCACTTCCCAAGAGTTTTAGTTGAAAATCTGGTTGGCATTTTTTATGTTAAGGGCCCAGTGCATTACAGGGCTTAGTGCCTGGGCCTTGGTGCTATTGCATCAGTGCTGGGTTTGGCCAAGAATGTAAAGCACAGCAGGGATTGTGCTCAGCGTTCAGGAATATGCAGTGGGTAACACTGAAGCATTAATCGCGGAGCTGTTTCTTTTGACTGGCAGCCCAAGCCTGGACTCAGTCTGCAGTTCTTGGGAAGCTGCACCCACAAGGGCAGCACAAGGCCTTAAAGAGCAATGGTTAGCTGCTCCACTGCATGCTGAAACAAGGACCTGTGGGAGGGAGGCTGTTAGCCACTCCACTACATTTGTCACTTTTGGAAATGCAGAAAAAACCCTATTTTCTAGCTCTATTTTTTCAGCTATTCTTATGCATTTTCCCATTCATCTGTATTGATCTGATCTGCATGGAGACAATAGAGATGAAATAAATGGTACTGAGTGTGGGTTTGTTTTTCTTGGTAAAGAAACTCCTTCTCTCTTCCACTGCCAGTGGACCACAGAGCAATACCCCTGCAGTTAGCAAGCTATGCCTGGCTCCGCATAGGCCCTATTCCATGATCTATTCCTAAAGCTTTTGCTACTGAAAGCACCTTATGAATTTTAAACAACCTGATCTGCCTGCTGTCATGGGAAACTCCTGGATTAGCATGGATGTGGTTTGACCATAGCTGGCTTGGTGTATTTTGTCTCTGCTCCCTCTCCAGGGCAGCAGCTATATGACAGCTCACAGCCCAGAAAATCATAGAAAGTTAAGAGGAGTGACCTGAGTTTCCATCTCTGGCCCAATTATCACTTACCTTCCTTAAAAACTAAAGCCAAGCCAATTTTCCTCACATTCTGATGGGTGCCCCGCAGCAACCCATCAAACAGCGAATGCAAGAAGAGCCAAGAAGTTTAGCAAGAAGCTCATGGAGGAATTTCTTCTATTCCCCAAACAAAGACAGGTCAGAAGGGGCAAGATGGGGAATCCTGGAAAGAGTCAACCCCCTTATCTAAGCAGTTATCAGGTGATGAGAGCACTGGATGGTATTAAATGCTTTCCATTAAAAATGTGAATCATTTGTGCCAAACAACAACAACAACAAAAACCCTGAAACAGGAGCTGGAAGAGGGTATGGGGAGGAAACAGGAATTGATGTTGGATGTAGGTAGTAAGACTGAGAGAATGAGTCTTTAAATTGACTGGTTTAGGAAACACTAATTTTCTGGAGATTAGAGAGAGGTGCAGATTAAATCAAATGCAACATTTCCAATTCATTTTTAATTCTTGATGTGATTATGGCTTCTGACCAGGCATGTGCAAAAACTTGCAGAAGAATGTTAGTCCTGTAATTCCTCTTTACATCTTGTGACTCTAAGTTACTAACAAGAGTGTGGTTCCCACATGGACAACACAGACGGCCGTTAGAGAACCAGCTTAAAACATGATTTGAACAGGCTTCAGCACAATTCCCCAAAACAGTTAGGTCTTGGCTCCAGCAGGCACAGTAGACATGGTACGGGGGCAGTGACAGAAGAAGCAGGCTGCCCAGTATGGTGGGGTTTATGGTGTGGATAAACGCTTAGGTTTTGCATTCTGGCTGAGAGCATGCACCTATATTGTCCAGGTTTAGCACAGGCAAGACAATGTCTGATACACGCTTCTGTTCCTGAGAGCTGATTTCTAGTCTAAAGATTCATAAAGACCATTTTTTTTATTCAGGCAACTCAAGGATTGCCCAGAAAAGGGTTAAACTTCTCTGTCAGGCCTAGCAAACTGCTGAGTTTCTCCTGGATGCAATTTTGCAGAGACAAAGTCTGAACAACTGGCTTTGAACAGTGATAAAGCTGCAGCTGGAGGAATAAGTCCCATGAAACAGCCAGGATCAGAAGAGATTTTGTGCCTCTGGAGAAGCTGTATTTAATAACTTGACTCAGTTTTAGCCTACTTCTCATTGCATACAATCAAAGGGCTTTTTCTGCTATTTAGGCCTTGTTCCACATTAAAGTGGTAAAGGTGGTGAGGAAGAATCATAAATGAATGTCTGCAACTGCAGCTGTCCATATTTTGTTGACTTAAAAAATCATGATGCTTTGTTTCTTAACTTTCTGAGTATTCTCAGTGTAGCTTTTCACCATTGGGGTGCCCTGTGTGCTCCCCAGAAGTGTGTAACCTTCTGGGAAGTTTTGACTGTTGGCGAAGGGAACATCCATCTTTTCTTTGAGACTTAGAACATTCCAGATTAGGCTGTGTTGGGTGTGTGGATGCTGCACACCCTCACTTCCTTACAGCCTGCAAAACAGCAAGTCAGATCTACCTCTACATCCACTTTAGTCAGCTGGCCATTGCTTTTCCCTAGTTAGGGTTTTTCTCGTGATTGTTTTCTTAGCTCTGGCTCTGTAGTGTACAGTAACTTCTCATTAACGTCCTCCCACTTAACGTTGTTTTGAAGTTACATTGCTGCTCCATTAGGGAACATACTTGTTTAAAGTTGTGCAGTGCTCCCTTATAACGTCATTTAACTTTACAAGGGCGCATTGCACAAGTTCCTCTTCTCTGCCCCCTTCCCCTCTCTTTCTCTCTCCCTCCCTCCCAGGGCTTCCCCCACCTGTTTGGCAGCACTTAGGACTTTCTGGGAGGGAGCAAGCAAGCAAGCGGGGAAGCTCCCCCCTCCCTCCCCCCCCAGCAGGCAGGGCCACCCTTAAAAGCGCTGCTTCTCTCCAACTGGCTTTGAAGGGGAAAGTGCCGTTTCTCTCTGGCCACTGGCTGCGCGGCTGCCCCTGCTCCTGAGTCCTCTGGCCCGTCCTTGCAGGGCCACATTCCGAAAGGGGCGTTAGAGCTGGAGGCCAGGGCCCTGTGGCTCCCTTAGCCCAGGGCCCTGCAGCCCCTAAAGCCCCTGCGTTCTGGGTGGCCCTGCCTGCCCTGGGGGGGAAGCTCCCAGAATTGTGGCCATGGGGGCAGTGCTGTGCTGCGCAGAGCCACCTGCACACCCCCTGCACCAAACAGGAGCTGCCCCAGGTAAGTGCTCTGCACCTCCTGCCTGCCCCAGCCCTGAACCTCCCACACCCTAACTCCCTCCCAGACCCTGCACCCCCAGCCCTGAGCCCCAGGGGTAAACCGGGGCAACTCCCCCCCACTGCACAGTACAGTATATAATGCCTTTTGTCTGCCCCCCCAAAATTTCCTTGGAACCTAACCCCCTGCATTTACATTAAAGCTTATGGGAAAATTGGATTAGTTTAACATCCTTTCACCTAAAGTTGCATTTTTCAGGAACATACCTACAACGTTAAGTGAGGAGTTACTGTAATATAGATTTAGGGGAAATTCTCCCTGTACTCCCCTTCCCCACCCCAATCTTATCTACTAAATATGGCAGAATCTGAAAAAAGGATGGGGTTCAAAGAATGACTCACTGGAGGCTCCAATTTTCTCATTTCCTACCAAAGCTAGGTTTGTGTAAAGTGAGCAACTCCATCCCAAGAGTGTAGATTTGTACTGTGACTCTCCTTAAGAACTCAAGTTACTGATTAGTAACACTTTCCTAGTGAATTTTCTCATTTCTCCCTCCTTAAAGACTATAGAATTCAGTTGAAAGTAATGAGCTGAAATGTTACTTTAAAAGCTTGTGTTGCTTTCAGTTTTGAACAGTTCTGTTCTTATTACAGATACAATGGGCTTTTACAAGTCATCACGGATGAAGTGAGGTAGGGTAGGGGCACTACACAAAAATGAGGAAGCTAGTTAAATGGAGAGTAAAATGAACAGTCACCAGCACGAAATGCCTGCCAGCAGCATGGAAACTATTTAAAAACACCGTAAAAGAGGTGCAAATTAAATGTTTACCCCTACATTAAAAAATATAGTAAGAGGACTGAAACAATGCTGCAATGGCTAAACAACAGAGTACAGTAACTCTTCACTTAACATCCTCTGGCTTAACATTGTTTCAAAGTTACGTTACTGCTCAATTAGGGAACATACTCATTTAAAGTTGTGCAGTGCTCCCTTATAATGTAGTTTGGTTGACTGCTCTGTCCACTGCTTGTAAGATTCTGTGGAAGAGCAGCGACTTTACAAGGGAGCATTGCACAAGTTCCTCTTCTCTGTCTCCTCCCCCTCCCTCCCAGTGCTTAGGACTTTCACTTAGGACTTTCTGGGAGGGAGGGGGAAGCACTGCATCTCTGCTCCTCCCCAGCCCTCCCAGAAAGTCCTAAGCATGAAGCGCTGGGAGGGAGGGGGAGGAGAGGGGAAGCACCACATCTCCACTCTTCCCCCGACCCCCAGAAAGTTCTAAGTGCCACTAAACAGCTGTTTGCTGGTGCTTAGGACTTTCGAGAGGGAGGGGGAAGGAGCGGGGATGTGGCTACTCTGGAGAGGAGGTGGAGTGGGGACAGGAAGGGGCAGGCCTGGAGCATCCCCTGGCAAAGTCAGCACCTGTTCTTTGGGGAAGCTGCTGCTGCGAAGGTGCTTCCTAGCGTCCTTGCCTGCAGCGGGCTGTGCCTGTGTGGGGTAAGCCAGGGGCACTTCCTAATCACAGTATAGTATGGTTCAGTACTGTACAGTATATAATGCCTTTTGTCTGCCCCCTCAAAAATTTCCTTGGAACCTAACCCCCCACATTTACATTAAATCTTATTGGAAAATTGGATTTGTTTAACACCGTTGCCTTTTGCAGGAACATAATTACAACGTTAAGTGAGGAGTTACTGTAGAAGAAGCAATTAGAGGCAAAAAAGGCATTCTTTAAAAATTGGAAGTCAGATCCTACTCAGGAGAATAGAAAGGAGCATAAACTTTGGCAAGTCAAGAAAGGAGGCAGGCCAAAAAAGAATGTGTAGACAGGTCCGGCTCTGGCTTTTTTGCTGCCCCAAGCAAAAAAAACAAAAAAAACCCAAACCTGTGGGGCGGCTGGAGCGGCAGAGCAAAAAAAACCCTGCAGGGCGGCCAGAGCACAAGTGCAGGGGTACTCCTGGTGCTGCAGACGTGCCCCGGGGCACAGTTGGGGGGAGGGAGCAGCAGGGAGAGAGAAGGGGGTCATCCAGGGCTCCCCACTGCTCTGGTCGGTGGGGAGGGAAGGACGTGGGCTGCCCTGCCAGGCTTGCTACAGACCTGGCACCAGCTGGGGCAGTCCGCTCCCAGCAGTGTGCTCCCCTCCTCCACGCCGCTGCCCCCTACAGGGCGGCCGAAGTGGCGAAACAAAAAGAAAAAAATCTGCAGGCCAGCCGAAGCGGTGAAGCAAAAAAAAAAAAAGAGATTAGAGGGAATACTGCCCCTTAGAATCTGCCGCCCCCAAGCACGAACTTGCTCAGTTGGTGCCTGGAGCTGGCCCTGTGTGTAGAGCAACTAGCAAAAGATTCATAAACTAACAGCAAAAAAGAAAAAGATGTAAGTACATCAGAAGCAGGAAGCCTGCCAAACAATCAATGGGGCCACTGGATGATCGAGCTACTAAAGAAAAACAAGGCTGTTGTGGAGAAGCTAAATGAATTTGTTGCATCAGTCTTCACTGCAGAGGATGAGAGAGAGATTCCCACACCTGAGCCATTCTAGTTACGTGACCAATCTAGGGAGTCAACAGGTGGTTTGGGCATAAATTGATAAACAGTAATAAGTCACCAGGACCAGATAGTATTCACCCAAGACTTCTGAAGGAACTCAGACATGAAATAGCAGAACTACCAACTCTAGTATATAACCTATCACTTAAATCAGCTTCTGAACCAGATGACTGGAGGATAACTAATATGATGCCAATTTTTAAACAAGGCTTCAGAGATGATCCTGGCAATTACAGGCTGATAACCCTTACTTCAGTATCATGCAAAACGCCTGAAATTATAGTAAAAAACAGAATTATTAGATACATAGATGAACATGATTTGTTGGGGAAGAGTCAACACAGCTTTTGTAAAGGGAAATCATGCTTCATCAATCTATTAGAATTATTTGAGGTGGTCAATGAACTTCAACAAAGGTGATACAGTAGAAATAGTGTATTTGGACTTTCAGAAAGCTTTTGACAAGGTCTCTGACCAAAGTCTCTTAAGCACAATAAGCTGTCATGGGATAAGACCGAAGGCCCTCTCGTGGATCAGCAACTGATTAAAAGAGAGAAAAAGGGTAGGAAGAAGGGGTCTGTTTTCAGAATTGAGAGAGGTAAATAGTGATGATCCCCAGGGAGCTGTATTGAAACCAGTACGGTTCATCATATTCATATATGATCTGGAAAAAAGGGGTAAACAGTGAGGTGGCAAAGTTTGCATATGATGCAAAATCATCTAGGATAGGTAAATCCAAAGCAAACTGCGAAGTGTTCCAAAGGGATCTCACAGAACTAGGTGACTGAGGAACAAAATGGCAGATGAAATTCAATGATGATATGATAGAGGTCTATAGAACTGTTGCCGGCAGATAACTGCCTGAGGCCAAGCAACAGCGGGGGGGTCCGTCGCCTGGTGTGCCGCGCCAATAAACACACCAGGGTGGAGAAGCAAACCAAGTTTATTTGAGATCTCAAAGCGGTGCAGGGAGATTGACTCAGATCAAGCACACCTAAAACAAGCAGTCTGTTCCTTTATATCCATGAGAACTTTTCTCACTGACTAGCAATCCCCCGTTTCCCCTCCCTCCTCCTCCTTCCTCCCCCTGTAGCAATTACGTAAGCGCAGGTGCATTAAGTAATCTTGGCCGCGGCAGCTCGTTAGTAAGTTTTCCTTCTGCAAGTTATCTTGTCCTTCTGCTAAAGGTGCACAGGCCTCATTATTTCTGCTTTAGACCAGTTAGAACTGTTGCAACTGATAACGGCTGTTACACCTGGCCTTTTAGGTCGATTAAAGTTCAAACATGGAGGGACTCTTGTCTGCTGAGGCCTAAAACCAGGAAGGCTCCATACTCTTGTGGCCTTCCACCCTCCTGAGTTACATAGGGTTATGCTTAGTGACACCAACAACTCCCTCCTTTGAGAATACTCAACAAACTTTTGGCTGAGTGTTCTCACATTTAAAGGATAACGTGATTTAGCTCTAGGGAGCTGAAGTGCTTTACAGCAAGCAAGCAAGAGAAGAGTAACAATACACAACACCACACCAGTGAGCAGGAGGTGAACAATGCCTTCCCCTATTTTTCCCAGGTTAAGTAACCAGCCCCAGAGGGAATCAGAAATAGTGGGTTTCCTTTTCTGGGCCTTCCACTGTTTAAAAGCCTGTTTGGCTGACAGGATGTACTTTTTAATATCCTGTGCGTCTTCTGGGACATAAGTACAGCATTCATCCCCTATAAGGGCGCACATCCTGCCCTGGGAAGCCACACTTCCACCCAGGAAGTGTCCAAGTATGTCTCCATGATCACAGATCAGATGGTATTTCTGATGCGTCTGTAAGGGCAGTGGGCCAAGTCTGGTACTCAAGATCACTTCAAATGGCCATCATCTGGTAATTCAGGAAATCCCGAATTCCTAAACATACTAGATCCCACTGCAATGCCTTCCCAGCCTCAGTGATATTCAATACCATCTTTCCTTGGTGTAGTACTATAATACACCTGTTATTTAACTATTCTCAGGTACTTTCAAAAGGCATCGACATTAATAGCATAGGAGGGGGGTTACATTATTAGTCACTCTCCAGGACACAGGGCGCAGCCTGTAGAATAAACCCCAAAATCCAATTAATACCACATTCCCAAACATGGGTCCCACAAATGTCCTCCCACCAGTGTATAATTCTTTGTTTCTTCACCAGGGTCAGTTCTTAATGTTCTTTCTAGTCAGGAATTCCTGGACTTTGGCAATTTCAGTGGAGCGAGTGTTCCTTCTTCTTTCCCAAAACAGTCGTGGTGCAGCATCCTTGTACTTTTTCCCTACTGTCCAGAAGGCACAGTGGAGCTAGAAGGTGAAATAGGCTAATCATCAGTAGGAGAATTCTCCCGATGTGGAGGGGTCTTTTTGCAGTGAGAATCTTGGGTCCATGCAGTCAGTCTTTGACATTTTACAGCGACGGTGGTAGTCACCGGGACTTAAGGGCCTTTCCAGGGTGGAGCCAGAGCAGACTTTCGTCGGTGGACCTTTACATCAATCCCGTCTCCTGGTTCCAAAGAGTGGTAGGGCTGCTAGGGTCTTTGGGTAGCGCTTCTTTACCTGTGAGAAAAGAAACTTAACACATTTCATTAGTGCCTGGCAATGTTTTGCAAATCTCATAGCTGCGTGGGCAAATTCAAGCCCTCCTTTTCCTGGTTGTTAGCCAAGTCTTAACTGTGAGCAGTGTTCTTGAATGGAGTCAGTATCTTATCTATAGCCTGAGCTTGCTATTTTATTTTATTTTTTTTTCAGTTAATTCATTCTGTTCTTTGTCCTTCTTCCCTTCTTGGCTTCTTTTAACCTGCAAAGGAAACTTCCACTTTTTACTTATACACCTTCTTCCCAACAATGAAGACATAAACATTGTCATTATACAGTACATTAGTCTTATTATTTAATATATGCCACACACACCCTTTTGCTAAAATAACCTTATTACAGAGCTTTGGAGCAACAAGCCAGGACAAGCACACCCACTTTGAGGAGTTCACTCAATACAACCTCTAGTCCAATAGCCTTTCACCATCCCCAGCCCTCTGGCCAGAAATCTGAGGTAGCCAAAAAGATCCCATGTACAATATGGGGAGTGGGTTAACTTTTCATGTCTTTGCTTTCAAAGACTGTTGGTATGCAAATTTTAACAACAATTTTTGCAATTAACAGTTTGGCCAATGAAATTTCTTTTCTTTACTTAAGGAAATGCATTAGACTTTAGTATATTACATTCTCCTGATTTATCCAAACACTTTGTATTCCAAGTTGAACAAAACAAATATCTGCATTTTAATTTAATCTTTTTGTTTGATTTTAAACTAGACTATTTTATAAAAATATTAAACACAAATTCCGGCCACAAGACAAACACCACAGGACAGAACATAGAACACAAAACATGATTCCTATTGTGCCAGTAAATGCATGGTACGTTGAATGCTGTTCAGCTGGCATCAGTTTTCTCTGATTATCTGAAAGACAAAAAAAAGAGAGGTCTACCCACCCCTTCTGGGCAGACAATCATCGTTTGAAATATACAAATACTCTTGTTGGCTTCAGGCAAAACAGAGGAATTACCCCATAGTTTCTTGTATTTGTTTCATAGGCAGCCCAGGTTTTCAATTACATAACACTGTATACATTCTTCAGCTAATTCAACTGAATTGTTCATAGCCAAACCAAATGATTGCAATCCAATAACTTCTTTTCCTGAATTTATTTACAAACATTTCACAGACACCAAAAACTTTTTTCTTTAGCATTTTTACAAAGTTCAACTGCTGTTTCGTTCAGCAACTACAGAGTTAACTTCTCACTCTCCCTTAAATCACTTGCTTGTCTCCCAACAGCCACTTTTATCAACTTAAATCACCATTCCAAGTAAGTCCTGGGTATTTGAAATCTCCATGCTTACACTTACTGACTCCTTCCTTCCACTACACCCTTAAAGTTTTCCAACCTGTTTTCCAATCTCTCTGTCTGTTGCCTGCCCGCCTGGGCCCGATCCTGCTTTTCTTGCTGAACCGTCCCTTCCATGGGCACCAACTTGTTCCACTACCAGTTTAGCTAGGAGGGTGGGCTTCTCATCTAGCCCCCACTCCTCCTGGTCTCTTCCCTTAAACATTCTTACTCACAAGACTACCCGAGTCCTCCTTCATGAGGCTTGCCACCTGGACAAAAACACATGGCCCATTGGGCAAAGGCCATTTACTTAACATATAATTTAAAGGACTATTCTTAGAGGGTTGACCCAGAGACTCATTCATCTGTTTGACACTTAAACAGAAAAGAGAATTACACAGAGAGCAGAGGGAATTACAGTCTAAACCAGACTTTCCCACTTCTATACACTGACCGCTACAGGGGACGGGACAGAAGGATCTCAATTCAACCTCAGAACTTTCTTGCACACATGGCTTCCACTCCGAGGAATTACGAACAAGAGGTTCAGTTCTGCCCACACTCCTAACGCCCAAATGAACAGAGCAAAAAAACCAACAGTAACCGGTTAAACAGAACAGAACCAGAACCAGATAGCGTTTTCTTATCCTATTAGGACTCACTTTTACTCATGCAGTTCTCAACATATAACACCAACAGTACCAAGCAAAGCAAACACAAAATAACAAGGGTAAAACAAATAGATGGTGTAAATTCTGCAGGGCTCCCCCCTTCTTAATTGCTCACCAAACTGTGACAAATTTCTGTTACCAATCTATCCCTCGTGTCAGGTGATCAGGCTGACACTACAGGATCGTTGGGGGAAGATAAAGAAAACACACCATATAACTGTATTTTAAAGCTCCATTAATAAAATAATAAAACAACAACGGAGAGTGTTGGGAACGCTCCCTCATCACTCAGGAAAACATTAATGCCCCAAGCCCCTTTCATACCCACACACGTACGTCCAGACTGGCCACTTCTGTGTATAATGTTCAGAGAAGGGGGGAGAGGTGAACTGGAGATTATCCTGTATACAGCTTGTCCAGAATTTCTAACATGCTTCTGCTCTTTGGAGGGCTGTTCTCTTGCACCCTGGAATCTTCTGCAGCATCTCTTTCAGAGATTCCAGTCCAGGTCAGCTGCCTGCGGCTTCTTCAGTGTCACCAAGCCACACCGGCTCCGGGGTCACAAAGGCACACTGTTGGATCTTACTGGACAGTTAAGCTTTGCAAATGTATTCTCAATTCTGTAACTTGTATTTCCTTTGCTTCGCCTCTGTCTATATTTTTTCCTTCACAGCCAGCTGGGGCCGAAAGCAGCCCCTCCCTGCACCAAGCACAGTCCGCGCCGATTCCTGACCCTGAACGCAGAGCAATCCCCCCCTTCCATCCCTGGGCCAAGATGATTTTTAAATTAACCTGTTCCTTTCCTCAATAGACAAATTTGCTCACCCTGTGTCAGGGCTTTTTGGTGATTAAACGCTCCTCTTAGATGTATGATCTTATCTAGATTGAAGTACCTTCTAGTGGGCATTATTTAGATGGATTTTCACGGTGTAAATATTCCAATTCTCTAAATACCTGCAGGTTGTTGAACTATAATGTACGTACATGTAATATGCTGGGGTACCCTTAGGGGGTGAGATGGAATGTTTAGACTGTCCCCCACCCATTTTCCACTTACACACACACGGAGGGTGCCCTGTCCGCGCTAGCGGCTCATAAACTAAGGATTTTTCCCTACAGGGTACTCACACAGGAGAGGCTAACGAGGATGGCCACGACCCTCCTACACCTCCCTTCAGCAAAGAGCGTCGGCTAGTCTCTGGGAGACGGCGCCGCTTACTCTGATTGCATCCAGTGAGATGATCAGACTGTCAGTAGCCCACACAGAAAGGAAAGGGGAAGGGAAGATGGGTACACACACTCCTAGACCCAGGCAGCTTCCTCACCGGACGATGCCAGGCCAAGTCAGCCCACCATGGGTCGGACCTCCTAAAGATCCACTAGTTACCGGGCTTGCGTTAGAGTAGTCCTGGTCACGAGCTTCTGCTTCACAGGGTACTCTGGGCGTCTTCCGGTAACAGTCATTCACACTGGCCCCCAGTACCATTCTGCATTTGATCTTGCTTTTTAGCTACAACAGGGAGAGAGTGCACTAGGACATGGGGTCTCCCCTTTCTAAACAGGTCCCTCCTTTTTCCCTGCACTATCCCTAACCTGCTTTTGGATCCCTGCACTCTGCCAGACAGAGGGAAGAACTGGAGCTACAGTGGGGTATTTTTACAAGAGCTCTCCATACAAACAGCTTCAGAAGCTACCCATTTACTGACAAAACAGGAGTAATTGGAGGATCGTGTTATAATTAAGTGATCCTTCCGGTGGCCACCTTTCTGGTCCTCTAGTTGATATTGAGGCCAGTCTACTATACAGAACTTTTTAGTTTGCTTTTAGTTAGTGGATCTGATCCAAGCACTTCCCAATTCGCTAGAATGCATTCTAAGGGTGTACACCATGCCCTGCCTGTACTCTGTCCTTGCCCCATATCCTAGGGTGACACTGGGCATCCCCAGGTCATAACAGGCAAAAATCCAGACCACTGGACTGTTCCTACCTTATCCAAGGGACCGGTTCCTCACCGTCGCCCTCAACTGCTTCTCCACTACTCGAGCGCGTTGCACCGTTGTGCCCTCTGGGGTCAGTCGAACTGCGTCTCCGCCGAGGCCCCCGGTGAAGTCACCGGTGCGCGCTGGGCGTCGGTCGTCGCCGCAATCCGTCGACCACCAGAAGGGATCCAGGCAAGGCTAATTTTAGCCTCAATGCCCCACGTTGGGCGCCAAGAACTGTTGCCGGCAGATAACTGCCTGAGGCCAAGCAACAGCGGGGGGGTCCGTCGCCTGGTGTGCCGCGCCAATAAACACACCAGGGTGGAGAAGCAAACCAAGTTTATTTGAGATCTCAAAGCGGTGCAGGGAGATTGACTCAGATCAAGCACACCTAAAACAAGCAGTCTGTTCCTTTATATCCATGAGAACTTTTCTCACTGACTAGCAATCCCCCGTTTCCCCTCCCTCCTCCTCCTTCCTCCCCCTGTAGCAATTACGTAAGCGCAGGTGCATTAAGTAATCTTGGCCGCGGCAGCTCGTTAGTAAGTTTTCCTTCTGCAAGTTATCTTGTCCTTCTGCTAAAGGTGCACAGGCCTCATTATTTCTGCTTTAGACCAGTTAGAACTGTTGCAACTGATAACGGCTGTTACACCTGGCCTTTTAGGTCGATTAAAGTTCAAACATGGAGGGACTCTTGTCTGCTGAGGCCTAAAACCAGGAAGGCTCCATACTCTTGTGGCCTTCCACCCTCCTGAGTTACATAGGGTTATGCTTAGTGACACCAACAAAATGATGAATGCTGTGGAGAAAATGGATAAGGAAGTATTATTTACACTTTCACATAACCACAAGAACCAGGAGCCGCCCAATGAAATAGGCAGCACATTTAAAACAAACAAAAAGAAGTACTTCACAACTCCCAGTCTACCTGTAGAATTGGTTGCCAGGGGATGGTGTGAAGGCCAAACCTATAGTGTGGATTCAAAAAAATAATTAGATAAGTTAATGAAGGATAGGTTTATCAATGGCTATTACCCAAGTTAGTCAGGGATGCAACCTCATGCACTGGGTGGCCCTAGGCCTCTGACTGTCAGATGCTGGGGCTGGATTACAGAGGATGGATCACTTGATGGATTGCCCTGTTCATTCTCTTTGAAGCATCTGTTACTGGCCACTGTTGGAAGACAGGATACTGGGATAGATGGACCATTGGTCTGACCCTTCACTACAGCCATGCAATACCCCTGTTATTCTAGACCTAAGTCCTCAGACAGATTTACAGATACCCTTCAGGGATATCTTGCAGCACTCTTGTCTGTTCCCTTCATGGCTCTCTCCAGCTTCACTTGGCTATGATCACAGGATGGTACAGCAGAATGGACATTCATTAGAGACTGGGCTATTGCTGGTACCCTAAGCGGGATTTCAAACATGGTTCTCAAAGAAAAGGGCTGCCCCTGTGCTCACCCTCATAACTATCTAGTAGCCAAAATCCGCTGGTGATTGAGTCCCAGAGACCTTTGTAGATCCATTTCTTGGGGTGGCTCCTATCGCTGGGTTGAAGATTGTCTTGCATTGAAAGAGTTACCTGGCTTGCATCGCTGGAGTATCTGGCCGTGCCCAGCTGTGGCCACTTGCTTTTGGGCCAGCTGGAGACAAGCACAGCCTGCGATACACGCAGCATTTCACACACACGCTTCCCTGCCGGAAGCAGCGGCAGCTGGAAACGCGTTTTTTCAAAGTGCACGGGCACCGTTTCAGGAGGCGCAGGCTCGGCTCTGGGAGCCGGGCTGAGCGCGTGAGGAGCGCGGACACGGAAGATGATGCCTCGGAATTTCCTTGATGGGGAGACCGTGTTTAGGGGCCTGCGGGCGGGAGGTACCCAAAGGCCGGGGCACTGAGCGCCGGGCCGCTCGCCGAGCCTGGCCCTGGAGCAGAGCGCACGTCGCGCGGTTGCGAAGCGGCTCTTCGGCAGCCAGAGGTTCCCTGCCCCGCAGGCGTCGGACTTTGGTGGGACGGGAACCCGGCTGTAGCCTCGCGCCGCCCGGGGCAGACGGAGCCGTGCCCCGCTCTGGGCGCCCTTTCAGCGCCCCAGGGCGGGGGTGACGGGCCAGGCTGCCCTGGTGGGGGGGCGGCCGCCAGCCGGGGCCCTGAGCACGGGAGGCGGCCACCAGCCCGGCTGCCGGGCACGCGCTGCCGCTCCCCGCCCCCGGCGCCGGTAAGATGGCGGCCGCGGCTCAGGCGCTGAGCGGCTCTGGGCTGCTTCTGGCCGCCGCTGCCCTCGCCCTCCTGGCCGTGGCCATCGGCACCGACTCCTGGTACCAGACGGACGCGCGGAGGCACCGCGAGCGCTGCCGGGGCTTCGGCCACAAGCGCAGCGACCCGCCCGGCTCCATGTCAGCGCCCAGCCCGCACCTGCCGCTCCGCGCCCGCCCCCCGCGGGCCCTGCTGCCCGGCCACCCCCCGGCCTCTGCCCCGGCCCCGGCCCCAGCCGCTGCAGCGCTGGACTCGCACTGCGGCCGCCGCTTCAACTCCACGGTTTCCGGGCTCTGGAGGCGCTGCCACCGCGCGGGCTACGAGCCAGACAGCGAGGAGCTCATCCGGCAAGGTGCGGGGCGGGGCGCTGGCGGCGCTCGGGGCTGGCGTGGGAGGCAAGCGGGGGCCGAGACGGGGGTTCGAGGGGCCTGAGGTGGGGGGCTCTGGGGTCTCTGTCCGGTGGGGAGGAGCCCGCGTTGCCCTTTCCCCGGGCTGCCCCCTGCCAGTAACCAGGTCCCTTGTGGCTGAGCTGAGCAATTCCCGAGGCTGGGGCAGCCGCTGTCCGCGGTGCTGAGCCCGCCTCGCTCCCCAGGCAGCCGGCGCCGACCGGCCGGAAAGAGCCTTTGGGCCGGGCCGAGGGCAGAACCCCGGGCGGTGGGTGGTTCATCCTGGCGCGGGCGGCTCAGTCCGCCTCGAAGTCGGTCTGTTTCTATGGCGCAGGGGCTGTCACTGCTGCCCCTCCCGCCTATGCAGCCTCAGGCTCGGCTCTGCCCCCTCAGCCTCACCTGGCTGCACCTGCTTCTGGTGCGGGGATGGCAGCAGTGCCCAGCTGCTCTGGCCCGTCTCTTGGGGGGAGACGGAAGCAATGACACTGCCTGGGGGGTAGCAGCTCAGGCAGCCAAGGAATTGCAAGGGGATTTGATGCCTTCCCTCAGGCATTTCCTACAGGGCAGTACCCCAGCTGAAAGGGAGCACTGCTGGCTCCAGGGGACTGAGCTCACAGCTCAGTCTGTGGGCAACTGTGGCTTTTCACAGCCAGGTAGCTTTAAAAGGTTGTTATATATTTATTGGAAGGGGTGGCAGATGTCTACTCCATGTAGCACTGCGACCGCTATGCTGTTGTCTTGGCCAGGCCTGGGTCTGATCAGGGTGCTTTCCTCCTTAAAGTTGAAAAGAGGTAGGCAGCCCAGTTTGTTCTGCGGGGCTTTTCCCAGTCTATTTTTTAAAGTCTCCACCATTGGAACTGGTGCCATAGTACTGAGGAGACCCTTCCATATATCCCCTGGAGGGATTCTTCCCCCCCCCCCCATCAACCTATGAATTTGCTTCATTGGGTCAGTATCTTTTTGGCACCTAATGGCCAAGGAAAGAGTGAAATATTCCAAGCATGGTCTTACCTGAGCTGTAGAGAAAGGGCCTAGCCCCTCCTATTACATCATGTGAAACTTTCATGTATTGTAATAGGTATGTGCCCTCTCCCACTGCATGATCATCCCTCTGCTATGCCCCAATCTCTATGGTGGGGATAGAACTTTGATCCTGCTCCACCAGCACAGGCCCCTGCTACCTGGGTTAAGGAGATTATCCTTTAACAGGGCATATGACACACAGTTGAGCAATTGTTCATACATTATTATATTTTATTCTGATAGTGCAAACAGTGTGCTGTCTGACTTAGACAGGTATGAAGACAGCCCCTGTCCCAGGGTGCTTACAATCCAGATAGACAATCTACGGAGTAGTTACAAAGTGGGATACAACAAAAATTCTGTTCTGAAGAGCATGATTTACCGACCCAAGAGATATTTATTAACATGGACGAGTAGGGGGTGGGAGGAAAAGCTCCTTGACTTCGGCCCAAAATGAAAATAAATAGCAAAAGCCAATTGTTTGAGTAGTTTTGATTGTGTCCTCCAGCTGTGGTTCAAGTCCCCATAGCCCCTGTGCAACAGAAGATGGAATGACTCACTGTGGAGCTGGACTTCATCTCTGAATCCTCTCTAATGTGCAGCTGTGGCTCTTGTTCCTAGAAATGCCATTACAAAATAAATGAGCCTCTTTCTCCATTTAATCTACCAGGATCCATTTTCATTTATATTTCCATGTTGATTTCATTCCACTAAAAGGCAGTTCATTAATTTCATTTTATTAATTGACCTTGTCATTTTAAAATGTCTGCCTCTGTTTCTGCTTCCTACTGAACCATTCTGCTTCTACTGAAATTACTAACGTTTCCATCCCTCAAAAAAACCACACATTACTTCGAGTCTCACTGTATTCTTCTTTTTTTAGACTTTGCCAAGAGTCCATTCCCATCAGCCAGAAAAGCGCAGGGTGGTTTTTCTTTTTTTTTTTTTTTTTTGGCACAAGAGTGGTGGTTCTCTGTCTAGGGCTTGATCCATCTACCTCTTTACTCATGGAAGTAAAATCATTCACATGTGTTAGTATTGCAGGATCATGGATTTAAATGGATCTGGCTCTTTTCTCACTGTTTCCTCCTCATTCCCTGCTTTGCTCACAGCCTCTCCCTGCACCCAACTTTCCTGTGGCTACGGTTTGTAACCAGCCTCTTCAAGTCAGTGGGGAGATGACTTTGTCATTGTCCTCTTTGGTCAGGGACATTATTATGTGTAGGGAACTATAGGCAAACATTTTCCCTTGTTAGGGTCTGCAGGTTGTTACAATTTATCATTGCAAGGCTTTCTTTCTCCTTGCTTTGCAACAAGCCCAAATCTGAAACCTTAATGGGGACTACTAACTGATTTATGAAAAAGAAGAAATTTCAGAGGCCTGCAGAGACAGAGGAGTAAATGACCTTATAAGATTTCAATGGAGATTTTGTAAAAGGAAGCAGACTAGGAAGGGGGAAATCCATTGGTTCAACTCCTCATGGGCCTTTCTCAAGGTTTGAATAAACTAAATTCACCCTGCCTTTATCTAATTATTTACCTATTACTACAAGACAAAAACCGATAATAGAAATAGTGTCTGGTAATTTGGATGTAGTAACTTGCATTATTACATGGTAATGTGATTTTATAGAGACTTTCAATTATTTCAGCCTTTACAGATAAGAATTTCAGAACATAAATGTACAATAAGGTAGAGAAGCTGAAAACTATCATGAGCAAAATTTAGCTGAGGAAATATTTAAACATAAGAGGGAACGATAATGAGGGATTGTTTTAAAATGCTTTTATTAAATGCCCAAAAAACCCACACCTTTTCAATCATGAAAAGATTTCTTGGATAAAAAAATCCTGATTAAGAGGGGAGGTGAAAGAAGCAATATAAAATAAAACAAATGGAGAACCTGATGACAATGCATGCAATCAGGAAATGGAGATAGCTTCTCTTAGCAGTTGAAGAGATCAGTGGAAAAAACCCCTATGGACAGCAGAGTTAAAAGACAATAAGTTATTTAAATATAATCTGGAACAAAAAAAATCCTAGCAATGGTATAGGACCATGTAAAAAGGACTGGGGCCTATTTTATAGTGCCTTCCTTCTACCAGATCAGGCTTTCATCTTGCTGAACCAGCTCACTTCCTTAGTTAGTTCTGTCTGAGCTCTCTCAAGGAATCCAGGGAAGTAATTTCCAGCAGTTAGTTTTATTTTAAGCCTTCTTACCAAACAAATCAAAACTTTGCAGACTCTTCCCTCAAAGTCTGTGCAGGCTAACTGGTTGCTTCCCCAACTCTGATCCTCATGCTAGTAACTTTTATTAAGATGTCCTGGCACTTGCCTTAGAGCCTCAGCAGTAATGGACTCCACACAGTCTGCCTTCTGTCCATTTGGTTTCTGGAGCAGTTGATCTTTGCATTAGCACCTGTAGCAGTGTATTGGGAGCACAGCCCCTGGTCCCTCAACTTTCTGGAAGATATTGCAGTTCTTTCCTCCATGTCCTGCTCTTTTTCATGTGCAGCAGGCAGGGCTTGTTAACCAGTTAGCTAGCTGCAGGCCTCTGACCTCAGCGGAATGGTACCCCTTATACTTTCACAGTCCAATATGAGAAAAGGAAGGTAAAATTATCAATCATGATAGATAAAAGGCAGTAGCAGTAAATAAATATTTTTTTCTTTGTACTTGGAACTTAGCAGGAAGATGCAAGTGATTTCATTATAACTTTGATATACACCGCTACCTCAATATAACATAAATTTGGATATAACGCAGGAAAGCAGTGCTCCGGGGGGGTGGGGCTGTGCACTCCAGTGGATCAAAGCAAGTTCAATATAACATGGTTTCACCTATAACGCAGTAAGATTTTTTGGCTCCCAAGGACAGCGTTATATCGAGGTAGAGGTGTACATACTATCCCATTAGGAATAAGGGAGAATGTTAAATAGCAACTGTTAACATTAAAACACTTTAAAAGCTGCAGGACTGGATAACTTTTACCCAAGGGTATTAAAGGAATTGGGAGAGGACCCCTGTGAACAATTAATGTTGACTTTTAACAAATCTTGGAACACAGAAGATTCCAAAGGACTGGAAAAGCCAGCATAGTGCCAACATTTTAAAAGGTTAAACAGGATTACCCAGGAACTATAGGCCAGTTACCTGGACATAAATCCCAATCAAGATTGTGAAAGATTTATATGGGATGCAATCAGGAAAGAATTAAAAAAAAATAGTAGGATGATTAATCCAAATAAACATGGTTGTATGGAAAATGTCTTGTCAAACTTTATATTTATATTTTAAATTTTGGATGTATAAGCTGGGAATATCAAGCAAGAGTAGAGACTGGTATTTCCTGTGTATATGGTATCAGTGAACACTGTGTTTACTTCAAAAAGGATGTTGAAAAACCGGAAGGGGTTCAGAAAAACTACAAAAATTATTTGAGATCTGGAAAACATGCTTTATAGTGAGTGACTAAACAAACTTAATCTATTTAATTTATCCATGAGAGGGTTAAGAGGTGATTTGATCACAGTCTACAACTGTCTTCATGGGGAAGAGATTTGTGATAATGATGCTTTAATCTAGCAGGAGGCAGAACATTATGCAATGGTTGAAAGCTGAAGCTAGAAAACCTGACTAGAAATAAGGCACAATTGTTTAACAGTGAGAGCAATTAACCTTTAGAGTAATTTACCTAAGGATGTAGTGG
Source organism: Gopherus flavomarginatus (assembly GCF_025201925.1). Classification (NCBI taxonomy): domain Eukaryota; kingdom Metazoa; phylum Chordata; order Testudines; family Testudinidae; genus Gopherus; species Gopherus flavomarginatus. Next base: position 87,770,757 of record NC_066621.1, read on the forward strand.
ATTCTCTAACACTTGCAGTCTTTAAATCTCGGCTGCATATCTTTCTAAAACATACACCATAGCTCAACCAGAAGGTATGGGCTTGATGCAGAAATTATCAGATGAGGTTCTTTGTCCTGTGTTATGTAGCTGGTCAGACTAGATCAGGGGTAGGCAATCTATGGCACATGTGCCAAAAGCGGCACGCGAGCTGATTTTCAGTGGCACTCACACTGCCCGGGTCCTGGTCACCGGTCAGGGGGGCTCTGCATTTTAATTTAAATGAAGCTTCTGAAATATTTTAAAAATGTTATTTACTTTACATACAATAGTTTAGTTATATATTATTTTTAGAAGGTCTCTTTCTATAAGTTTATGTTAAAATGTGTTACTAGCACGCAAAACCTGAAATCAGAGTGAATAAATGAAGACTCAGCACACCACTGCTGAAAGGTTGCCGATCCCTGGACATGATGATCATAATGGTCTCTTCTGGCCTTCATATTTACAAACTTCAAATTCACCTTTAGGGAAACACTTCTTGATACAGTATCTTCTGTTTGCACCCTACATTTTATAGGACTAGAGTAAATTTTAAACCCTAAGAGAGAAAGCAATGGACTTAACATTTTGAAACCAGATGTATATGGGATTTATATTCTAAAAATATTTAAACCGTCTGGTTTAAATAAAGAGCTAGTGTCTTTGTTTTAATCAATGAAGTTTTAGCCAATGAATCTTAGTTCAGATCCTTTGGGACATAAGTGATCTATAAAGCAAGCAATAGTCTTAAATTTTATATTTATATACTGAGATAAAAATGTAAAATTGCTTCTCAGATATATGTGATAGTACAATTATTCTTTACAGTAGTCTATCTAAAATAGGTTTTACCTTTGACAAACCCTGCCTAACTGAATGTAGGAGGTAAGTCATAGTGTTTGTTTTTGGGCCCGTATTGCAATATCTGTTTACTAATGTGACACTGATTTTTATAAGACTTGATTAATTTGGATGTTAGTTTTATATAGAATTTCTAATTGTATATTTGTATTATAGCTAAGGCTACATTTTAGTCACGGGTATTTTTAGTAAAAGTCATGGACAAGTCACGAGCAGTATACAAAAATTCCTGGCCTGTGATCTGTTCATGACTTGTACTATATACCCCGACTAAATCTTGGGCACTCTGGGGCAAGGGGCGGTCTGCTGTTGCTGGGGTGGGGGTCTGGTGGTGGCATGTGGCCTGGGACCCCCGTTGCTGCTGGCCCAGGGGCTGCCTGAGCTGCTCAGGCGGCCCCTGGGCCAGACACACTGGCCACTGGAGTAGTCCCAGAGGTCCCGGAAAGTCATAGAATCTGACTCTGTGACCTCCATGACAGACTTGCAGCCTTAATTATAGAGTCCATTAAAAACTCACACCAAGAAGCTAGATCTATAACAGGGGTGGCCAAACTGTGGCTTGTGAGCTGAATGTGGGTCTTTTATGGTTAAAGTGCAGCTCTTGGAACCTCCCAAGCTCTCCCCTTTCTCCACCTACTGGACTGGAGTGGGGAGCTTGGGATCTCTGCCTGGTGGTGGGGTAGGGGCTTCTGCCCTGCAGGGAAGGGGGTCTTGAGGACTCAGCCCCATGGGACACACCTGCTGGGGCTCCTGGCTTTTGCAGGAGCAGGGCTGAAGCCCGTCTCGGCTGGTGCCTCCTGCAGGGTTGAAGCCCCAACAGTTGTGCCTCAGCTGTCGAATTTCTGAAGATTGTTGTATGCGGCTTGGAGGGTCAGTAGACTTGGCCAACTCTGATCTGTAAGGTGTACACACTAAAAATTCAACCCTACTGTATAAAGTGTTTAGTATGGTAAATATTAATAATTGGATATGTAATCAGTGATAATGATGATTGGAATTAGTTAGTTAATTAGATACCATGATGTGGATGATGTGGTCTAAGTACTTAATTCAGAGCTGTACAAATCTTTTGTGAATGAGACCTGATCCCATTGAAGTAAATAAGAGTTAGATTGAGTTCTGGGAATGGACAAGAGGTATCCATACAGTGAAATCCCCCATATTACCTCTCTGAACTAAGTCTTTATTAACAAAATGCAAATCTTGTTCCTCTGTCCTTGTTGATGGGAGCTGTATAAGGACTTAGAGATGGAGCACACTCTGGAATCTCCCTCTTTAGTGTGGTTTTACAAATCTACGCACTCAGATTTGATTCTAAAATAAATTAAAATCAGCAGTCTTTTAGCATGTGGGAAATTGAGATCACCTCTCTGCCATCCCCTTCTCAATTTCTAAATATCCCTGGACTTAAGAGGGCCACCATGTACTTGCCTTTTTTTTGTTTTTTCCCTTGTGAAGCCTGTCCCTCCCACAATACCCAGTGGAGCCAGGTCTGTGCTGAGAGGTTACTGTCCCAATGAATCTCATTAGAGAAGGAAATCATAAGAACATAAGATAAGAATGGCCAGACTGGGTCAGACCAATGATCCATGTAGCCTGGTATCCTGTCTCTGACAGTGGTCAGTGTAAGATGCTTCAGAGGGAATGAACAGAACTGGGTATTTTAGAGTGATCCATCCTGTTATCCAGTCCCAGCAGTTGGAGGTTTCAGGACACCCAGAGCGTGGGGTTTTGTCCCTGACTGCCTTGGCTAATAACCATTGATGGATCTATCTCCATGAACTTATCTAATTCTTTTTCAAATCCAATTATACTTTTGGCCTTCACAACACCACCTGGCAACAAATTCCACAGGTTGTCTGTGTTGTGTGAAGAAGTACCTTATTTTGTTTTAAACCTGTTGCCTATTAATTTCATTCGGTGACCCCTGATTTTTGTGTTCTGTGAAGGGTAAATAATACCTCTCTATTCACTTTCTCCATAGCATTCATAATTTTACAGATCTCTATCATATCCCCCTTTAGTCATCTCTCTTCTAAGATGAAGAGTCCCAGTCTTTTTCATCTCTCCTCATATGGAAGCTGTTTCATACCTGTAATCATTTTTGTTGCCCTTCTCTGCACCTTTTCAAATTCTAATATATCTTTTTTGGTATGAGATTATCAGAACTGTATACAGTATTCAAGGTGTAGATGTACCATGGATTTATATAACGGCTTTGATATTTTCTGTCTTATTATATATCTCTTTCCTAATGGTTCCTAACATTGTTAGCTTTTTTGACTGCTGCTGCACTTTGAGTGAATGTCTTAGAGAACTAGCCACAATGACTCCAAGATCTTTCATGAGGGGTAATAGCTAATTTAGACCCTATCATTTTGTATGGATAGCTGGGAACAGGTTTTCCAATTTGCATCACTTTTGCACTTACCAGCATTGAATTTTATCTACCATTTTTGTTACCCAGTCATCCAGTTTAGTGAGATTCCTTTTGTCATGTTTTACTGTCAGCTTAGGCCTTAACTATCTTGAACAAGTTTGTATTGTCTGAGAATTTTGCCACCTAACTGTTCACCTCCTTTTCCAGCTCATTTATGAATATGTTGAACATCACTGGTTCTCACTACAGATTCTTGGGGACCCCACTATTTCTCTCTCCATTGTGAAAACTGACATTTATTCCTGCCCTTTGTTTCTTGTCTTTCAACCAGTTACTGATCAATGAGAGGACCGTCCCTATTATCCCATGACAGCTTAGTTTGCTTAAGAGCCTTTGGTGAGAGACCTTACCAAAAGCTTTCTGAAAGTCCAAGTACATGATATGGACTGGATTATCCTTGTTGACCCCTGTCTCAAAGAATTCTAATAGATTGGTGAGGCATGATTTCCCTTTATAAAAGCCACACTGACTCTCCCTCAACATATTACGTTTGTCTTTTTGTCTGATAATTCTGTTCTTTATTATACTTACAGTCAATTTGCCTTGTACTGAACTACACTTACTAGCCTGTTATTGCCAGGATTGCCTCAGGAGCCTTTTTTAAAAAAAATCAGTGTCACTTAGCTATCCTCCAGTCATCTGGTACAGAGGCTGATTTAAGCGATAGGTTACATACCACAGTTAGTAGTTCTACCATTTCATATTTGAGTTACTTCAGAATTCTGGGGTGAAGATGATCTGGTCTGATGACTTATTAATCGATTTGTTACAAGATCTCCTCTATTGGTATCTCAATCTAACAGAGTTCCTCAGATTTGTCACCTAAAAAGAATGGCTCATGTGTGGGGATCTTCCCCCATATCCTCTGCAGTGAAGACTGAGGCAAAAAATTCATTTAGTTTCTCTACAATGACCATGTCTTCCTTTTCCTTGAGTGCTCCTTTAGCACCTCAACTGTCCAGTGGCCCCACTGACTGTTTGGCAGGTTTCCTGATTCTCATGATTTTTTTGGCTGTTTGTGTGTGCTTATCTTCAAATTCTTTCTCGGTTTGCATTATTATACTTTCACACTTGTTTTGCCAGAGTTAATGCTCCTTTCTATTTTCCTCACTAGGATTTGACTCCTAATTTTTAAAGGATTCCTTTTTGCCTCTTTTGCCCTGCTGTTTAGCCATCATGGCATTTTTTTGGTCCCGTTTTATTTATTTGGGGTATACATAGAGTTTGGGCTTCTATTATGGTGTTTTTAAACAGCCTCCATGCTGTTTGCAGGCATTTCACTCTTCTGGTTTTTTTTTTAATTTCTGCTTAACTAGCTTCCTCATTTTCATGTAGTTCCCCTTTTTGAAGTTAAATGCTATTGTGGTGGGTTTCTTTGGCATTTTCCCTCCTACAAGGATATTAAATTTTAATTACATTATGGCCACTGTTACCAAGTGATTCAGTTATATTCACCTTCTGGACCAGATACTGTGCTTCACATAGAACTAAATCAAGGATTGTCTCTCTCTTTATGGGATTCAGGACAAGGTGCTCCAAGAAGCAGTCATTAATGGTGTCTAGAAATTTTATCTCTACATCCCTTTGAGAGGTGGCATATACCCAGTCAATATGAGGATAGTTGAAATCTCCCATTATTTCTGAATTGTCTGCCTTTGTAGCCTAATATCCCTGAGCATTTCACAACCATTGTCGCAAGCAGCTGAGCAGGACTGTTCCCTAGTACGCTTTTGCTAGTGTTTTGTACACTCCCAGGCAAGGGGGCTGCCTTCTCCCTCAGTGACTATTCCACACTCACCACCCCCTCCCCCTTTTAATCCCAGGTTACACTTTGTGTGCCCATCCTGAAACACTCACAGTCACACTCCCTTTTTTGGTTACACTTGCTCTGTTGCTGTCCTATTCATTTGCTGGCTTGAGTTAGTGGTTAACTTTGAACTAAGACCATCTGGCATGCTAGGCTGGCAAACTACTTCTTAGGACAACAAAGGGAATGAGGCACTTCCTAAAGTCAAACTAGGTACAGATGTTGCTCTTTCTGTCTCTTTCAGGAGTTATTCAGCGCTGCACTGCTGTGAAGTACCATTACACCTCATCCTCTCTGCCACGCAATTTACCCATCAATATTACCAACATCATCCGGCAGGATGAGTGGCATGCTCTCCGTAAGTAATCCAGACTCTTACCAATGCCATGCACCCTTACTAAGCAGGGTACAAGCATATTCAGAATCTTTCTTTCATATCTAGGTCACTGCTGTGACTTCAGTACCAAATGGGGCACTGATTCAGAGATCAGTGAAAGGTATCTAGTGCCTAAATCGGGGGTAGGCAATCTACGGCACATGTGCCAAAGGTGACACGGTCCTGGCCACCGGTCCAGGGGGGGCTCTGCATTTTAATTTAAATGAAGCTGCTTAAACATTTTAAAAACCTTATTTATTTTACATACAACAATAGTTTAGTTATGTATTATAGAATTATAGAAAGAGACTTCTAAGAACATTAAAATGTGTTACTGGTATACAAAACCTTAACTTAGTGAATAAATGAAGACTCGGCACATCACTTCTGAAAGATTGCCGACCCCTGGCCTAAATGAACCTTAATCAGGGAGGCTGGAGACACGCAAAGTGACCCAAGTGTAGAGGACATTTGGAGTGGCTACTACAGGGGCCATCTAAATGTTGCAGATGTTAAGGTGTGATGGAAGTGTCACTGCAGTTTATTGGATACCCTCACAGCAGCTAGGTGTTGGTCAGACTCAATTCTGAAGCACAGATTAGTCCTATTAGGTCAGGGCTGTACACTTATTTGATTTGTACAGTGCCTGCCATGCTTTCTCTCTACCTCCCAAATGGTGTGTAACCTCCTTCTAGCTCCCTAACTCTCATGACCTCTCCTCTCAGAAAGCATGCTAATTTTGACTCTTCCACAAGCCCATCCTTGCATCCTCCTGTTGCCAGTTCCTTCCTACCCAAACCCCTTCCAGCTGCCTAGTCACCTGCAACGCACCTGAAAGTGCTCCACTCTCTCCTTCACTTACTTCCCCTATTTGTCCCATCCATGTTCACATTGCCTTCTGGGGTTCCCTTCCTGGACTTCTGAGGACATAAGCTACTAGGCAACCCAACTTCCCCTGCTGGTTTCCACCCTATAAAACTTACCAGCACAAGTTTAGATGACTTTTTATGCAATTAATGCAACATGACTGAGATCATGCTGTAGACTCACACATCTGCATGTTCATGTAGGTGCTGCATGCAGTGTCACAAAGAACTATGGTTAGAGACACATACAAGAAAATGCCATAGGGCTTGACAAGTCTGTAGGTGTAGGGCTCAGAACACCACATTCCTACATTCTCGTCTAAATTTTCAAAAGTGCTTAGTGATTTCTGGTGTGCTCAAGTTGAGACATATTAAAGGGGCCTGCTTTTCAGCAAGTGCTGAGCATCAGTCCTTTGAAAATAAAACATTTTGAAAGTGATGCAAGTTGGGCTCCCAAACTCAATCATTTTTTAAAAGGTAGCCCTCTGCTTCAGCAGGATCAGAGAAAAGTAGGTGTACTGCAGTGAGGAAGAGAGGAGCTGAGACCCAGATAGCATTACCAGTGTCCCCGATGCTCCAGTACACAGGGAACACCTCATCCATTTCCCCACCCCCATTTGAGCTCAGGAAAGAGAAACTGCCAGGAGAAGTCAGCCAGAAACTGAGTTGGTGGCAGCAGTAGAAAAAAGCAGGGACCTCAGACCTCATCAGTGTTTGGATTTTTTTTTTTAATTTTTTTTTTTAAAGCTTTTACTATGGACATTCTCTCCTGTTTTGATTAGCTGTTTGCTCCAATCCTCTTCCTCCAGTTCTCTCAGTCTCTTAACCTCAGCCTCACTACACCTGCCCTCCATACTTTCCCCTTTTCTTTTACCCCTCTCCTTTCAGTGTCTCCTTTCCTTTGCTTTGTCTCTGTCTAGCTAATCACCTCCCAACAACAACAAATAACCCCAGTGTAACAAAGCAACAAAAAAGTTGTGGTTTTAACATGATGTTTGCAAACCATCAGTGTTTGCTACGCTGGTATGTTGTATCCCTTCCATCCATCACCCTCTGTCCAATTTGTCTCTTGCACTTCAGGACAGTGTGTAGTTCCCAGCACAAAGGGGCCCTTGTCTCCGTGTGCCTAGACACTACTGTAATGCAAACAATTTCTTTCTAAGAGGGTGCAGTACGGGAAGCCCACCAGGGATACTAATTTTCGGGACAGTAGACCTAATAATCTCAATGGATTGTCTGTCCTCTCTCTCTCGCCTCGCCAACATCCTGTCTTGGTGTCTCCTTTGTTTCTTCCCCTCTTGTTCCTCTCTCTCCTCAGATCTGCGGAGAATGACAGCCGGCTTCATTGGCATGGCAGTCTCCATCATCCTGTTTGGCTGGATCATTGGTATGCTGGGCTGCTGTAAACAGCACGAGCTCATGCAATACGTGGCAGGGCTGCTCTTCCTCATGGGAGGTGAGAGTTTTTCTCTTCATTCTAATATCAAACTTTTGATCAAAAGCATTAGAGTGACATCCCAAGCATGCAGAAGTACAGTCAGCCTCATCAGCAAACAGCACAAAGCCATTTATTAATGTGAGAGTTGATATAACATGGAGATTGAAATTTTAGACACACACGGCAGGAGATGAGTCAGGTTTCTTCTTTGCATCTGTGTCAGTGTAGATCTCACTGTAGGCATGCACGCAAGATCAGAGTCTTCTGAGTAGCAGTGTCCATCAAGGCTGTGCATGTCCCCTATGCCACCTCATGCTCCTGCACGAGGCTATAAAGGGTGGGGCAGTAATGACCCTCCCTCGGTTCCCTCTTGCTGGCCATGGAAGTGAGGCAGAATCCAGTGACTGCTCGACCTGCTACACTCTTAAGAGACCTTAAACCAGTTCTTTCAGTCTGGTGAAGAATACTGTACCCACACTTTTTCTCTAAAGGACATTTCTTGTTTTAAAAAATGGCAAATAGATGATCTCCATGTACAGCAAGGCAATGGGCTTAGTGCCAACCACCACACCTCATGGCAGAGTCCACTCAGGGTTCAAACCCTACCTATCCTGCAATGGGTTGATCCTCAAGGATGGATACAGACGAGGCTTCTTCTGCCTAGGAGAACTACCTCCTGAATAAGTGCTGTGTGTGCAAGTCCTTCTCTGCCAGGACCCACAAGTCCAGGGAAGTGGGGCTCAAGCTGCATTTGCTTGAGCAGTCCATGTGGGTCACTCTAGTTGTAACAGTCACCTCTGGGTCCAGAGTGAGGATAGATAAGCCAGTGCTCATTCAAGGACTTAACACACTTCAGGATGGGACAGTGGAAAGGAGAACACTGGCAGAGTCGGTGCTGAACACTTCAGTGTGAAGACAGACCTCGGCAATGACAACCTCAGCATGGGTACAACTGCAAAAGTCCTGGCACTGATTACGTCAGCACAAACTCCAGCTCCTGTACCAACTGCCCTGACTCAGGGAGCACAGCCAGCCCCTGTGCCCACTCATAAATAGCATACCAACTTGTGTAGTTGGTCTAAGCATCCATGTAACTCCGACTGAGGGGATCTCCCGGATGTAATGCAAGGAACATCACTTCAAGGACAAAGCTCCTAATCAATCATGCAGAACGAGACCCAGTTGCAATGATACTCATGATAGAGCTGAGCAGGAGGCTCAGGTATGCTCTGGAGATATCCATATCACTCCCAGAGATGTTCCCAATACTGAAGAGATGGCCAGTACCAGCCTTGTACCATTACTGAGCATCACTCTTCAATGAGGTGAGATATTCCTCCTCTTCGTCACTGATGTAATTCTTCTTGCCAGCATTGAGCAGAAAGCCCTGTCTCCTGTCATCGGAGAATGATCCAAGGAGGGTATCTGGGAGTGTAAGCAGCATGGAGGGGGCACTGGGCCAGCCAGCCCTAATGTGGCCAATATCTGTACGGCATGCCATATTGGTCTTACTGACAACTGTCCTCCCACATGTCAAGGAGCAGATCACTTTCCTGCACCCCATGCTCTCCGGCAGCATTTCTGGCTAGGCCAACCATACTAGAACCAGACATTGCCCTCCAGAAAAGGAGACTAGAGGACAGTCCCCATCATCCTCCAACAGCAGACAAGGCAGTAACACTAGCATTCGCCTCAGCAATAGAAGACTTTAATACCTTCCAGGACCTCCTGTCCTGAATGGTGGAGACCTTGGACATTGAGACTCCGTTTATGTAAAGAGTCTCACAAACTGTTTGATATCCTGAGTGTGATGACCCTCGCCAGCATCGCTCTCCCTATTAATGAAAGGATCCTAGAACTGGCGAAAGGGCTATGGCAGACCCTGGCCACTCTTCCTCCCACCTCCAGGAGTGTGGAGAAAAGGTATCAGGTGCTGCCGAAAGGTTTTGAGCACTTCTATCCTCACCTAAACCCAGGATTATTGGTCATCTGCAGTGCAAGCGAAATCAAAGTCTAAGAAAGGCACTCCTAAGAATAAGGACCCACAAAAGTTAGACGTGTTTGGACAAAAAGCATCTTTATGAGGTGTTGCTTTGCGTGGTGAATTACCAAGTACAATTACTTCATGTGGGAAAAGAATAGCAGGGATAACATGGAACATCATCAAGGAGGAGCAGATGGTTCATGAGAACATTGCTGCAGGTAGCTATGGATGCCTTTGATATGACTGATTGCCACAGCCCTCACTACAAGACAGGTCTGCTGGCTCCAGGCACTGGGCATACTACAAGAAATACAGGCCAGGATAAAGGACCTGCCTTTCGAGGGACTGGTGCTCCTCACTTAGTGGACAGATGAAGTGCTCCACTTCCACAAGGATTCAAAGGCCTTATTAAGGTCCCTGGAATTTGCACATCAGCTCCCTACAGAAACTCTTACAAATATGAACCCCACCAACTGCAGGGGAGGTCATCTTACTTCTAGGGCCAACAACTGGAATATCAGCTGCAGGGAATGTCCATCTTCCACCTCTTTGGCCAACCTAGCTTCCTCTGAGACAGCAGATTTGATGGGAGGGTTGAGAGTCACAACAGTGCTGATCGAAAGTCTGTAACTACTTCAGGAACTACTTTGCCCCATTCCAACAGGCCTGGATGGCTGTCACAACTAACAAACAGCATTAGACAATGTTGCCCAAGGCTACCTTGTACAGTTCCATTCACTACATTCTGCTTTCCCCATCCTGTGACCTTTCTCATAAGAGCCTGTTCAAACAAAAATGACCTCATTGTTTCATCTGGGAACCATAGCTGATATACCATGGAAATAGATATTTTTTTATCCTGAAGAAGAGGAGGGATCTTTGTCCTATTCTAGACCTGAGGCAGATTCAGGATGGTAACACTTGTGTCCATCTCTGCAAGCCCAGGACTGGTTCATGGCTCTCAACTTGCAGGCTCTGTACTTCCATATACCCATCCAGCCAGCGCACAGGTAGTATCTAAGATTCAGTGGGGACAAACTATTACTAACACTAGGTGGTGCTGTTTGGACTCTTTGTGGCCCTGAAAGTCTACACAGAATGCCTAAGGATGGTAGCAGCACAGCTCAAAAGAAAAAGCATCCACATCTATCCTTACCTGGACAATTGGCTGATTAAGGGCGGATCTCAGCAGGAATCTGCAGCACAACTGAAGTACATCATCCCTCTCCCTGTTCTCTCATCTGGGATTCCTAAGAGACATCTGAACTGCACACTCCTGTTGGTGGGTTGTGGAGTACAGACTCTACATACCCTCCCACCACAGTGCAGGCAGTGAGACACTGCTCAGGAAAGTAGAGTAAGGACGTGCCTAAACCTTTTTGGTACATACCCTACTTGCCCAAGCAGTGCCTCTCCTATATTTCTGTTTTTTTAGCAGTGTAGTGTCCCACTGCCTTCATGTTCCTGGAGTCTTTCCCCACCACAGGGAAAGACTCCAGCAGTGAGAAAAGGCTCTGTCAGGGGGAGAGGCTGTGAGGAAAGGCTGCAGCAGTTTCCCATTGTTGAAGCCTTTCCCTGCTGCAGGGAGCTGCTGAAGCCTTTCCCGGACACATGTAGCTACATACCACAGTGTGGATACAGCCCGCTTTTCATAGCTGCGTGTAGCTGCATATAGATTCATAGACTTTAAGGTCAGAAGGAACCATTATGACACTGCTGCTACGGGTGTGCAGTGTAGATGTAGCCCTGGTGAACTATGAAAAACAGTCTCTCATCCCCTCACAGACAAGAGTCCGTAGGAGCCCTGATTCCAGTTTGGCAGGAGCATCCCTTCCTGCCCCAGCAATCACTGGTACTTGACTGCAACTGTATAAATGTTTCTGGTGCTGCTAGGCCACATGTTGGCCACATGTACATGATACTGCTTAGCAGACTTCACCTGCAACTGTTCAGCCTTTGTTTCAGGTAGCTGTATTCCCCAACAAAACACCAGATGAACAAGAAGATGATGGTCCTATTGTAGGTTGTCACAGAACTGAGCTGCTGGAAGGAACCTGAAAAATGGGCTTGGAGGCATTCCTATTCTGAACCCCTCCTCCTCGACTGCTTGAATCACACACACATCAGGTACAGCCTGGAAGCCTACTGGATCATCTACAAATGCTAGGAACTCAAATCCTAGAGAATATAAGGCTCTACATCCATGTACTGGAGCTCACAGTCAGGCTAGCGCACATGGGCTTTCTATCTGTTCTTCAAAAAGTCCACAGTGCAGATGCAAATGGATAACACCTTGTGATGCACTGCATAAACAGATAAGGAGCCAGCTGCTTGGCTCCTCACTGCCTGGAAGTCATTGGGCTCTAGCCATGGAGCCAACAGGGATAACCCTAATGGGTCTTCACTTCCTGAGTGTCACCACCAACCTAGTGGATTTCCTAAGCAGAGAATCAGTAATCACTTATGAATAGTTATTTCATAAATTCCAAGACCAGAAGGTACCACAGTGATCATCTGGTCTGACTCACCTGTATAACACAGGAGATAGACCTCTCCCAAAATGATTCCTATAGTGTAGCTTTAATCTCCATTTAAAAATGGTCAGTGATGGAGTGGTGTGGAAGTCCCTCATTGAGCTGATATGCCTATGTTGCACCTTCTCTAAAAACCACAACATGTGAAAATTGGTAGTTTAGCTCAATAACTGGGGTAGGGGATTTGAAGCCATGTCAACCAAGGTTTCTGAGAGAATATGGTGTGGAAAATGAGTTATTTTCCAGGCTGCAAAAGTCTTAAAACTTTTTTTAAGTTGCCAAAAAAAATGTAGGAGGAGATGTGCAACAGTTTACTAGCCTCCCTGAGCTGAGATATAGTGCACATTGCAAAATTTAGTGGAACAAGAAATGTTCATTTTTGAATGAGAGTAGGATTTCGCAAGCTCCAGCAAGTTTAGCACATTGCTGAACAGGGCAAAGGCAGAGCCCTCTGCTTCCTTTAAATAAATTTGTCTTTTACCAAGCAATGAGATCTTAGCATAAAACCTGAACCCCAGAAAACTCGTCAGTGGAGAAAAGGAATGTTTGCTTGTAGCAAAAGGTTCATAAAATGACATTTTACCTTGTCCCTGAGCAGAGGAAGCTCAAAAGGGCCAGACCTAGGCTACAAGTATTTCCTGAGCTGGGAGGCAGTGGCTTGCCTTACTTAGAGGAGTCTGGGTACCTGCTCTCCTCTGGTACATTCAGGGAACGGAGTAGGCCACTGTTGGTTGTTGAGTCCAAGACAGACAGTCCCATTGGAGGCTGAGCAGCACAATGTCCTGGTTTCCCAGCATGAAGGTTGGCTGGTGTGGGACCTGTCACTTTAACTCCTGGCTTTCCAGCACTTAAGTTCTGGTATTTAAATGACCTATCCAGGATGTGTGTGATGGTGGCCACAGATTTGTTGGTGCATAAATATTCAGCACAAATGTGCGCCAGGTGCTTTAATAGTGAAGGCTGAAGTTTTACCAAACCAAAGGCGGCTTCCTTTCAGCTGGTTCTCTCTCTGGGAATGGGTGGAAGAACAGCTGAAAGTTTACTGCGGAGACCTACCTAGCTCGATTGAACTTTTGATGAGCTGAGGGGGTAAATAGCATGTTAGCTGAAATGGGAAGCCAGATTTTTACAAAGGGCACTGAGAGGATTAGGAACATGGGCAGGAAAGGAAAGAAGTTAGCAAAATGCAGCAGAGAAATAGAGAAAATTAATCTGAAACAACTCCTGGATGGTGGGGCATAGATGAGACACCAGTGTAGGTGTGAGCACTAAGGCCATGTCTACACTTACCGCTGCTCCGATCGATGCAGTGGTGTTGAGTTAGCAGGTCTGGTGAAGACCTGCTGAGCACTCTCCCATCAACTCTGGTACTCCAGCTCCCAGAGAAGAGTAAGGTAAGTCTGCAGGAGAATATCTTGTGTAGACACTGCGGTAAGTTGACTAAGCTACATCAACTGCAGTTACATTATTCACCTAGATCTTGTCTACACTACTGGGGTAAGTCAACCAAAGTTAAGCAGTTGAGGGGAAGCTAACCTGAGGAGCTAGAAAATGAAATGCACTGTAGTGGAGCTGGGGGCTGCATTTTTTTTTCTTCTCATGATTTCACTGTAAAGAATAAAGGATCATCAAGAGTCTGAGACCTGGCAATGCCCGGAGAGGGAGGAAGGAACCTATGGGTGCAGCTGCAATGCTCTGCAGGCCTGTTCAAAGGTCGCCTATTCTTTTTGCTTTTCTCCTGCAGGTACATGCTGTATCATCTCACTCTGTACCTGTGTGGCTGGGATTAATTTTGAGTTGTCTCGCTATCCTCGCTATGTCTATGGGCTGCCAGAGGATATCAGCCATGGCTACGGCTGGTCCATGTTCTGTGCCTGGGGAGGCCTGGGACTTACTCTTTTGGCTGGATTCCTCTGCACACTGGCCCCCTCGCTCAATGCCTCTCGTACTGCTGTACAGAAACCCAGACAGGAAAATGGAGCTGTGTGACCTCAAAGGGTGCAGGAGAAGAGACTCCAGCAAGCACAGCTAAGGTAAAGCTGTGGGTTTACGGCACCATGGAGATGGCATTTCTGCGCCATTGCTGAGGGTGGTACAAACTAAGGATGTTAAAGGTTTTTGGCCAAGTCCTGTGGTTCTCCTGCTACAGAATTTCTGTCTTAGACACAGACTCTACAACAAGCTGGGGTTGATGTCTTACTGACTTGCTCATTGATTTAAGAGGGAGTTTTTCTTTTATATACAAAGGATTATCTCCTGTTTATTTGTGGAGGATTCTTGTCCATTATAAATGTGTAGCTGCAGAGTTTATGTAACACTGTCAAGAGGCTGAACACCCTTCCACCTGGCTTGGCTTGGCCTCTAGCAGTTTGGTTCAGCCCTCCGTTGTCCAAAGGAGCCTGGAGATCCAAATAATGGTTAGGGCAGTTCATCCATCCTCAGTATTGATAGATGGGCTGCCAGTGGCCATTACTGAATGTGCTTGGAAAGACAGGAGGAGTTAAACAAACCAGCATTCCTTCTGGGGGGAAGGGGGGAGTTGGTCCTCTGCTCTCCACATCAGGCCCTTCCTGCAGCTGAAGTCAGTCACTTCTTTGAGTAAGCAGCAGCATCTGCCAGCTAATGCACATGACCCTAGTTATGAGTATGTGCAAAAGCTAGGACCACTAAGCTACAGGCACCATTCAGTCACTGTGGAATTGTTCCACAAGGAGACAGAGTGGCAGTAGTTTCAGCTGCTGGGCTCAACCTCAAGGACCCAGCCTACCTTCTACCTGAGGTACATGACTCCTCACTGCAAGCAAAGAGCTCTCTTTGAAAAGAGTGATGAGCTTAGAGGGAAACACATTGCCAACATGAAGATGGAGCAGTCACAGTAGCTTGTTGCAGTATATCCAGAAGATTTATAATTTATTTTCCCAAGAAAGCTTGGCTTATGCTCATTTTGTACACTGTTCCTGTAGAGGCTTTGTCCCCAGTTGTCTGTCTGGAATGTGGGATACATCAGCTGTGCACAGTTCAATCACAAACCCACAGCTCAGTTGATACCATGTCCTGTAACTAGCAGAGAACAAATAACATTTTTTTGGAGGAATGGATGGCGAGCAGCTTGTAACCCACATCAGCACTAGGGCTAACTCAGGAACATGAGCCAAGCTACTGCCCGATAAAGTTCTCTTTCATACATACCTCCTGCTGCTCCTCCACCTCCCCCCACAAGGTGCACAGGCAGTGGGACAGGGATGTTTTTCTCTAACAGAACTGAATGGCATGTAAGATAAGCAGTGCTAAAGTCAGTGTATTTATAAAGTGTCATTTTTAAATGGAGGCTGTGATTCTCAACTGGCATTAAAGTACTGAAAAACTTGTTTATTGGATGGATTGGTGAGTTTTTTCCCACAGCACTGCAGAGCAGTAACTACTCACTCCACCTTAAGCTGTATACAATAGTCATATATTAACAGGTTGAAAAAGGGGTGCAACAGCCACCATGAGGGAAGGATCCTGGGTGGAATTAGGAGCAAGAACATTCTTTTGCAAAGGAGAAGTAAAGAGAGGCTTGTGGTATGGAACAAGTACATGACCCTAACAAAAGACTGCTAAATCCAGTGTAGAATTGGACAGGCTCTGCTTAGCTGTTTTCCTCCACTGGCTGCAGCAGTGAAAGAATTGTAGATGTGTTGAGGACCTTGCATCCCTTTGGCCTGCAGCCAATGGTTGATTTAGATTACATTTACAGCCCCTAAATTTATTATTCCTTGTCATTCCTACTCCACAGCAAGTGGCTCTAAAACATAAGCAATTACTCTCACCCTAGGATTTAAGCCTGTCCCAGCCCAAGTAAGACTTGAAGGCCAATTTCAAATTCATCGAAGGATGAATTATTTTCCCTTCAAGCTGTAGCATTATGAACCTTATCTAGGCAAGGATTTTTTTTTAAAGGAGCGGGGAAAAAGCTTTATTTTTTTCCAGCACATAAAATATAACCGAACAGTCCAGTCCTCTCGAATTCCAGCCTGTCCAATTCTGCCAAGGCCACAATACCTGATTGCAGTGCAGAGATTAGGCATAGTATTGCAGATTGGCTTTTTTCTTGGCCTGAACCTCCAGGATTCCTTCCATATAGTCCTCATGGGTGAGCTCTGTGGCTCCACGCCGAAGTGCAATCATCCCCTACCCCAACGAGAGAGAGTAGTTAAGGGATAGAACACTGGCCTGGGACCAGATCAACCTGTCATAAATTACTCCATCCCACCCCAAGCTTTCCTCTTTTACCATCTGCTTTGGAAGTCTGAGGGGGCAGGAAATAGGCTGTTAAGTGATACTCACCGCTTCCACACACACGGCCTTGCACTGTGCTCCATTGAAGTCATCTGTACAGCGAGCCAGCTCCTCGTAATTCACATCAGGGCTGCGAGAGAAAATAAAAAACAAACCCATAAAACCCCACACTGCCATTGAACAGCAAGGTGTGGAGTGTCCTTAAAGCACCCAGCATCAAGCTCTACATATGGGAGGGAGCACTTCCAACCCCAGGATTAAGAAACAAAGATTTATGGTACTCTTTCCATAATGCCCCTCAATGAGCTGGTCTTCACTTCTTTCATACCTGACATTCATCTTGCGTGAATGGATCTGCATAATCCTAGCTCTGGCCTCCTCATTGGGCATCGGGAACTCAATTTTGCGATCTAGGCGTCCAGACCGGAGCAGAGCAGGGTCCAGGATATCCACACGGTTGGTTGCAGCAATCACCTACAGAGGAACAAGAATATCAGTCTGAGGCTCCCGGAGGACAGACACTCTGTTCTGGGCTCCCCTGCCTAGCAGGATCCACCAACTCCCTTCTGCCATGAGATCACCTTCCTTGTGAAGGGCTTGCAACCCCTCCCTGTAGAGCCCACTGTGGCTTGATAATAACAGGACTGCCTCTTGCAGAGAGAGAATTACCTTGACTTGTGTGTTGGGTTGGAATCCATCAAGTTGGTTCAGAAGCTCCAGCATGGTCCTCTGCACTTCCCGGTCGCCAGCCTTCTCGCTGTCAAACCTGGAGAAGGAATACAGGAAACTGAGTCAACTCTGCTCATGCCTGTAACTCCCCCAGGTGCCCTCATCCCACTTATACTGCCCCAACACCAGCCTCCCTCCTCCTCTTTCATGTTTTGATCTTCCAAAATGTACATGGGCATCATTTGGGTCTCACTGGGCCCAAACCATTTGCATTCAAGCCAGAAAGGGTTAATATTGTCTATGCCAGTGTGGTAGGTGTTAATAGCATTAGTAGGTGCCTGCTAACAGTGCTGGCAATCCTGATTTGCACTGAGGTAGAACCACTGTTTACTGGTAATAAACAGGATCCTTATCCTTGTGGCTCTCGCTGCCCAGCCCCAATAGCTGTGCAACAGACTGAGCTGGCAGGAAGGATCAAATTATTCATACAGGAAACAAATATGCTTTTGAAATAATCCCACCCACTAGACTGGGGTTACTGCACCCAGACAGAGAAGCACCCTAAAACTCCCCACCTGGGAGTTCACTCCAGTTCTTACAGCATGGCCCGCAGATCTCACCTCTTGGTGCCAATGGCATCCAGCTCATCAATGAAGATGATAGAAGGAGCTTTCTCCTTGGCCAGTGCAAAGGCATCTCTCACCAGCTTGGCTCCATCTCCAATGAACATCTGCACCAACTGTGGGCCAGCCAGCTTCAAGAATGTTGCCTGGAGGGTAGGGAACAAGTCAGTTACACAGCTCCTTCGCCCACATTGCCCCAACTCTCTGCTCTCTTCACAGCACAGGTTGGAGCCTATCACGCCTTACCCTAGCGCCAGGGTTCCCACACTGTGGTACATGAGGCATTACTAGGGGGGTACGTGGGAGAAATTGTGTAATCGCGGATTTTATTATTTTATTTATTGCATTTTCATAATAGGCTACTCAGACGAAGCTTTAAAACTCCATGGGAATTTGTTATATAAAATACAGTAGTTAATTTACTTCAAGATGTACCAATGAGAACACAGATACACAGAGATGGTGACATCCAGACTCCTCACCTCCAATCACCATATAGCGTGGGTTCAGTTGCCCAGCAACTGTCCAGTCTAACTGGGCTTATAACTTGGTCAGGGTTTTTTTCTGGTGGTATGTCACACTATATCTGTACATAAGAGTGAAATATGGCTAAAGAAAGGTCATGTTAAGAAGAACACACAAAGTATCAGTGATGAGAAGGGTAGGGGTACACGGTCAGCTGGTACATCTGGAAGGGGATACGCAATAAGAAAAGTTTGGGGAGCTCTGCCCTAGGGGAATTTTATTACTCCCTAGTGGGGCAGGTCTGTGCACTCAATCCCTCTTACCTTTGTCTGGGCAGCACATGCTCTAGCTAAGAGGGTCTTCCCTGTTCCAGGTGGCCCATACATAAGCACTCCTTTGGGGGGCTGGATACCCAGGTTTTCAAACTTCTCCTTATGATTCATTGGCAGGACAATGGCCTCCACCAGCTGCAAGGACAGAAAAACATTAAGAAAATAAAACTTTTTCCATCAGAAACTCTACCCCTGATGCTAATCCAGTCCTTAAGCTAGAATCCCTAACCTCCCACCCCGTGGATCCAGACTGCCTCAATTCCAAACTCAAATGCAGGGGAAAATCTACCTGTAGGGATCATGTTATTCACAGACTGGATTCTAAGTACTTCTATGACCCCATTACTCATAGTATCTGAGTGCCTCACAAGTTTTAATGTATTTATCCTCACAACACTCCTATGAGGTAAGGAAGTGCTATTATCCTGACTATATATATGGGGATCAGAGACACGGAGAGACTAAGTATCTTGTCCAGGGTCACATAGGAAGTCTGTGGAGGAGAAGGAAATTGAAAGTGGGATTCCCTGACTAACCACTAGACCATCCTTCCTCCGCTTGTCACCTCTTGGATCTGTTTATCCAGCCCCCCAATGTCGCTGTACTGCTCTGTGGGCCTCTCATCCACCTCCATGGCTTTCACTCGTGAGTCATATTCAGTAGGTAGGGTCTCCAGGATCAAGTAAGAGTCCTTGTTCACACCCTGCAAACACAAAGGCAATAACTTAGACTGAAAAGTTTCTGATAAAGCCCGTTCAGGCAACAACTAAGGAAGATAGTTCACCTACAGATGATACACCAGGTCAGGATATTATAGAGGTAAATACCTCATGCATCAGGACTCAGAAAAAAAAAAATATGATGCAGTTCTGTTCTTAATGTCTGGATGAGTTAAAGACTAGTAAGGAGTCTAGGCTTTAACTTGACATGACAAAGGCAAGGGGTTTACCAAGGTATTTGGGTGCTTAAAAATGCACATAGGCACCTTAGTGCCAATTATGCAGGCTATGTGCTTAAGTCCCATTGATTTAAATGGGAGTTAGGCATCTAACTGCATACTTAGGCAGCTAAATGCCTTTGTAAATCTGGCCCAGTGTGCCTCGTCTACACTAGACTTTTCAAATGCATTAGTTAACACATGCTAATATCGCACCATTAAATCCTTGTCTAAACAAGGCCTTATAAAAAAATCTGCTTAGATCATTTCCTCATGAGAAACTAAGCCAGCCAAGTACTAGATTTCCTGGCTAACACCATGTGGTCAGTATTTGCCAGTTACATTGCAACCACTCACCACTAGGTCTCCAGGCTTTAGCTTCTCTGCATCAACTAACCCGATCACGGGCAGGAAATATGTCTGTGGGGAGAGGAATCAACGTAAGCACAGCAACCAAACAGGGCTGGATCCCCTACCAGCACTCCCCACACCTACACAGCTTCATGGCTCTCACCTGGCGAGTGGAGGTTTTAATCACAGCACACTTGCCCTTCCTCTGGGAATCTAGATCAATATTTGCTCCATCCTCTTCCTGGTCATTGGGGTCAACATCCAGTAGCTGAAGACCAGAAGAAAAGATATCATTAGAAGCAGAATCGGGCCAGTCTAACCATCCCACCCCTGGATCACATCTCAAGGCTTCTGATATTGGGTTCCTAGCTCAAAATCACACAAAGCAGTGGAAACTAAACATCCCACTGTCTACCATCATCCACCAATGGTAGAATTATGCTTGTAATTAAATCCCCTGAGAGAATTTAGAACTTCCTGAGTTGCAGAGCTCCCTGTCATAGCAACAAGGCAACAGCACAGGGGAAGGCACTGCAAAATACTGAGGAACAGGAGTCGTGGCTAGGGATGCTAGGCATCCTCCCCACTCCAGTATAATAAACCAATGCTGGTATCACATAAATTGGTTGAAACCATATTCAAGAATTATGAAACACTGAGAAAGACAAACTAGCACAACTACTGGAAAATAAAATTGTGCCTCACTAATCTATTAGAATTTTTTGAACATGTCAAAAAATTACAGATAAAGGAAAACCAGATGATATAATTTATTTGGACTCTCAAAAGGCTTTGACAAAGTCACTCACAACAGTCTACTAAGGAAACTAAGTAGTTGGGGGTGCAGGTCAAAATATGGTTGTGAATGAGAAAATGGCTAAAGGGACAGAATTGTAGTTGGGCAGGAGGAGTCCAAAAATCACAAGACAAAAACATGGATTTCATATGTCTTTGGGCATCTGACTCAGTTTTTGAACTGTGAGGGCTGAAATAATGGAGAAAACAGAAGAGCAGGAATAAATTATCAGATTCTTCAAAGCAAAAAGGTTAACAGGGAATCCACAAAGTACCATACAAGGACCAGTTTTATTTAATATTGATCTGGAAAAGTAGGTGAGCAGAAAGGTGGCAAAATCCACAGATGAAATAAAATTATAGAAGACTGCAAGGAACTTCAGAGAAACTTAAGGCTAGGTCAATGACATTTCCCTTAGTGTTCATCTGTTCACAAAAATTGAACAGATATAGTTGAAGTGATAACCTCCCTAAAGTGGATGTAGTTACAGCAATATACAAATACTTATATCATTATGGCTTATCTCCATAAGAGAAGGGGAATAAGGTATATCAGGGTATGACTAACTAGAAACATTATAGCACAAGAGTACAGCCGCTACTCCTGAGGGCATTCTGCGCCAAAAATTTAAAAATTCAGCAAAATTTGTCAAATAAACGTGGAGGCTCCAGCATGGCACTGGGGAGCACAGGCCACTGGCTACACAGAGATGAGAGATCACTGTGCAGCTCCCACCCCCCTCGACTCAGCAGTGAGGCTGCACATAATCCTGCCACAGTGCAAGGACTGGGCCTGCCACAGAAAAACCCCAGGGCCCTGCCCCTCTGTGCCAGTGCACAAGGTGTGGGCAGGCAGGCTCAGCAAGGTGGGATCCAAGTGTGGAGGGATCCAGCTGTGGGTTGAGAGGTTTCTGTCTGTGCAGGGCAATTTCAGTGCGGGCAGCTCAGTGGATCCAGTTGTGGGGAGTGTGTGTGTGGGGAAGAGATCTGGATGCACAAGGGTTTGCTGGGGGGTTCTGGGTGCAACGGTAATGGAACTCTGCAGGGAGGTCCAGGTGAAGGTGGTTGGGGCTAAGCAGGCTGGAGGGGCTCCATGGGGGGTCCAGATCCTGGGGGAGTGGGGTTGGTCAGGGTGGTCCAGAGCGTGTGTGTGGGGGTGGATGCTCGATGGGAGGATCAGGATGCATGGGGACTGGGCGGATCGGGGAGCAGCTCCAGGTACAGGGATCCTTCCTTCTGCAGCTGAGGAGCAATGGGTGCAGGAAGCATGTGTGTGTGTGTGTGTGTTGGGGGGGGAGGGGCAGGGCTTGCAGAACTTCCTGAAGCTGGGGGAGAAAACGGGGGGTGGGTCTGACCCTGCCCTGGAAGTCCTGTCGTCCCCAGCCCAGTCAGGACTAGCAGCTGAGCCAGGCACAGGGTAGGAGCCACCAGCCAGATCTTCCCCAGACCCGCCCCCCCTTCCCGTGATTTACCTCTCTCCTGGCTGCCCTGGGCACCCAAAACATACTGCTGGGGAGGAGTACATGACCACTCATGGCTTCCCTTTGCTTCCCACTCAGAAAGTCATTTTTCTGTGGGGAAGCAAAGAAATCTGTGGGGGATATAACTTCTGCGCATGCGCAATGGCACAGAATTCGCCCAGGAGTAAGCTGCATCGCTGTAGTGCTTCAGTGTAGACAATTGCTGCAACCACAGAAGAAATTCTTCTGTTGCCGTAGTAAATCTACCTCCGAGAGGTGATAGGTAGGGTTGACCTAGTGCTGTTTACACTATGGCTTAGGTTGGCCTAATGAGATCTCTCAAAGGGTGAATTTTTCACACCCCTGAGAGATGTAGCTTGGTTAGCCTAACTTCCTAGTGTAGGCCAGCCCTCAGTATAATCACTTTTATACTGATGGAACAGCACCCCTAATCAAAATAGCTAAATCACTACAAAAAGTGTGTGTAGACCAGGCCTTACACATCAATATCTGCTAACTGTTTCCATTTTAAAGACTGGGAAACAAAAAGAGGAAGTCACTGGTCCCAACTTAGATTGATTCACTACACACAGTCCTCTGCTCCAGTCACTGACCCTTCACCCCCAATTAGCGAAGGAACCTCTTAAAATTAAAAGCTGTGCTCCCAATAAGGTATCGCTCCTAACATTACTCCAAAAGGGCACAACACTCACCTCAATGACATTGGAAACGAGGTAAGGCAGGGTTTTGTTCACTTTGATCTTCTCACTATTCTCTTTGATCTTATCTTTCATGGCCTGCAGCTCATGGGTAACTCTCAGCACCTCACTCTTCATTATCTGAAATCAGCACAAGTTAGGAATAACCTTAGCAGAACAAAGAAACAAATACAGACATACATCACACAATCAGAAGATCAGAATGAATCCTAAGAGACAGTTTGGAAGGAGGAGGGAAAAATGTTAGGGCAAAACAGATTAGGCTAAGTGGTGTGACTTCACGGATTGAGGTACACAGCGCTTCACCATTCTGGTCTCAACTCATCAGTGCCCCCAAATCATTTCCTTCTGATGCCGTCTGAAGAATTCTAAAACTACCCAGGAATTTGAATTCCTTCTCATGGGAGCAGGAGACTTTGTTTTGGAAAAATTGTTTTCAGATTTTATTCCCATCGATTGGCACATTGAAGCCCCACACTTGTTCCTGCATTTAAGGATTGGAGAATTTGCAAATCACTTTTAAAACAGTTTCCGGATGCTGGACATGTTATTGTTGATCAGCCTGGAATATCAGTCCTGCCTCTTGCACAAAACTCCTTGAAGGCAACTCAGAAAGATCTCAGTGAGTGCATAAAAATTGGAAAAATGCTTAAAAATAAAGATTAATACAATTTTGGTGGATTGTATCCAATAAAATAATCAAATTCTGCCTTGCTATCTATAGTGCTGCCTTATCCGCTCACTTCCTGCCTCCAGAGGAAGAGGCTGGTATCCCTGGAAAACACCATGATATCAACTAATCTCTCTGAGTCTACTTAGATCTGAATTAACTGATTTCTATCCAATGGTAAACTCATCCTTCCCTCAAATTCACCATCTTTACATTGTAAACTTCTCAAGGCAAGGAACAGTTTCCTTTGACATTTCTCCAGTGCTCTACATCAACGATAATTTTTAGGGCTGTCAAGTGATTAAAAAATTAATTGTGATTAATTGCACTGTTAAACAATAATAAAATACCATTTATTTAAATATTTGTTGTTGCCTTCTACACTTTCAAATACATTGATTTCAATTACACAGAATACAAAGTGTACAGTGCTCACTTTATTTTTGATTACAAGTATTTGCACTGTAAAAAAAAGAAATAGTATTTTTCAATTAACCTAATAAAAATGCTGTAATGCAATCTCTATCATGAAAGTTGAACTTACAAATGTAGAATTATGTACAAAAAAAACTGAATCCAAAAATAAAATAAATGTAAAATTTTAGAGACTGCAAGTCCACTCAGTCCTACTTCTTGCTCGCTCAAACAAGTTTGTTTACACTTGCAGGAGATAATGCTGCCTGCCTCGTTTACAATGTTACCTGAAAGTGAGAACAGGGGTTCTGATGGCACTGTTGTAGCTGGCGTTGCAAGGTATTTACGTACCAGATGCGCTAAAGATTCATGTGTCCCTTCATGCTTCAACCACCATTACAGTGGACATGTGTCCATGCTGAGGACAGGTTCTGCTTGATAACCATCCAAAGCAGTGCAGCCCAACCCATGCTCATTTTCATTATCTGAGTCAGATGCCATCAGCTGAAGGTTGATTTTCTCTTTTAGTGATTCGGGTTCTGTAGTTTCCGCATCAGAGTGTTGCTCTTTTAAGACTTCTGAAAGCACGCTCTACACCTTGTTCCTTTCAGATTTTGGACGGCAATTCAGATTTTTAAACCTTGGGTCGAGTGCTGTAGCTATCTTTAGAAATTTCACATAGGTACCTTCTTTGCGTTTTGTGAAAACAGCAGTGAATTAAAATGAACATGTGCTGGGTCATCATCCGAGACTGCTATTATATGAAATATATGGCAGAATGTGAGTAAAACAGAACAGGGGACATACAATTCTCCCCCAAGGAGCTCAGTCACAAATTTAATGAATGCTTTTTTTAACAAGCGTCATCAGCAGGGAAGCATGTCCTCTGGAATGGCAACTGAAGCATGAAGGGGCATACAAATTTAGCATATCTGGCATGTAAATACTTTGCAATGCTGGCTACAAAAGTGCCACGCAAATGCCTGTTCTCACTTTCTGGTGACACTGTAAATAAGAAGAGGGCAGCATTATCTCCTGTAAAAGCAAACAAACTTGTTTGTCTTAGCGATTGGCTGAACAAGAAGTAGGACTGAGTGGACTTGTAGGCTCTGAAGTTTTACATTTTTTTTTTTTTTTTTTTTGAGTACAGTCATGTAACAAAAAACCTCTACATTTGTGAAAGTGCACTTTCACAACAAAGAGATTGCACTACAGTACTTGTATGAGGTGAACTGAAAAATACTATTTCTTTTCCTTATCATTTTTACAGTGCAAATATTTGTAATAAAAATATACAATTTGATTTCAATTACAACACAAAATACAATACATGTGAAAATGTAGAAAAACATCCAAAATACTTAATAAATTTCAATTGGTATTCTCTTGTTTAACTGATTAAAACTACGATTAATTTTTAAAGTGTGATTTTTTTTTTGAGTTAACAGTGAGAGTCAACTGTGATTGACAGCCCTAATAATTTTCTAACACTGTAGGATTATGCTACTGTGAATCTACAGAAATTTGCTTATGTCACAATACAAGCATAGGTGCTGGAACCAGAGTTGCTGCCACACCTCCTGGCTTGTAGTGGTTTCCATCATATGCAGGGTTTAGTTTGATTCAATGGCTCACAGCACCCTCACTATATGAATTGTTACAGCACCGCTGGATACAAGCATCTGGAGATGTGATTTAGAGAAATATTAACAAATAGTAGGATGGCTAAAAATTGGTTTTTTGTTTGTTTTGTTATTTAAGTTATAGTAAGTTTTCTTTTTTTAAATAAACCTGTTTAAAAAGAAATCTGAATTTAATACAAAATATGTTAAGGCTTCAATTTATTATAATCTCTTCAAACATTTAAATAAAAATAAAATAAAAATTAAATATGCTGACACCATGAGCCTTTATCAAAAACTTTGCATTAAAGTCTGGTTTTCTATATAGATATACATAGAAAAAATCAGAGGAAAAGCATCTAACTTTTGAGATCAAGCTTTACAAATATGGCATAGTAGGTCATGTACTATATTAAGATCCTGTGGGAGACCCAGGGACTGTATTACTGAGTACAAGAGACTGGCAAAGTCGTCACTGTCACTGGAATCTGG
Source organism: Gopherus flavomarginatus (assembly GCF_025201925.1). Classification (NCBI taxonomy): domain Eukaryota; kingdom Metazoa; phylum Chordata; order Testudines; family Testudinidae; genus Gopherus; species Gopherus flavomarginatus. Next base: position 87,796,914 of record NC_066621.1, read on the forward strand.
CCTCTCACTCCAGGAAACACCATCATGTATCTTATCAGGATCATCACTTAGCCCACCTGGATGGTCTCAGACTCCTATTTTATAGCTTCTTCCTTAGCCCTGATTGCCTCAGTTCTCAAATTAGGAATATTTATGACTCCAGCCACCATTGAAACCTGTCTTTCCATGAGCTGGAGAGTACTGACTGATCTACCCGGTAAATAGCAGCCCTTGCTTCTGGAAACTTCAAGTAACTGTCTCCTTCAGTATCTGCTAGACAGACACAAACAGAAATCCTTTAATTTCTCAACTGCCTCCATCTTCATGGTTAAATTAAAAAAATACAGTAGTGTAACATATCTGAACAATTTGTATTAACCTACTAGTAAGCTTATTTTTGCATCATTCTTATGGCCTGCCTACTGTGCCTTACTATGCTAATAAATAACAGATTATAATAACAAGTGTGTTTTGGGTGTTTTGCTTATGATTTTCAAAATGTTTGTGTTCAAAATATAATTGGTATGTTAGTTTGTTGTGGGAGTATTTATCAATTACATTTTACTGTTATTGCTGGACTTCTGACATGATTTTTTATTGTTCAATATAATAAAATATCCTAGCTGGAGATTTCCTATTTAAAAGTCACGTTTTATTAGGCATTTATGAGTTTTAACATTTAAAAATATGGGTTCCCCCCCCCCCCCCCCGAGTTGTTTGGTATGTTGCTAGAAGACAAGGGTTTAAATGGACTTAAATTATCCTTATAATTTAATAATTATTTTCCCTATAAAACTGGGTCTATAATAAAAATATCATTTTAACAGTGGTACAAACATGCAGCAGCAGGAATCTTTCATTTATAATCTCATTTTTTTTTAAAGCAGTACGCTGAGTAATAATGATTAATAGTGACTTTAAAAAAAAAACCACACACCATTTTGTTTCAGGAGTCAGCTTAGATGTTGGCTGTTCATAACACCATACATCTGCAATGTCCAGTATTTCATATGCAACCAAACATATCTCAGACAGAAAATTACCAATATAATCATCCAGTAAAACCATGGATAACTTTGTAATCAGAAACAGCAAATTCCAGCAGGACTCGATAGACTGCTCAGTTGACTTATGCAACAAGTTCTCCCTTTCATCTTGTTCAGAACAAACATTTCACTGACATGGTTCAATCATTACGATCAAGCTGCACTCCACTTGGCAGAGCAGACATTGCTAGACAGTAGCTGGATACAGTGTATGAGGAGGAAATTGAACAGTGTACAAAAAGATATTGATGGAAAATTTGTTAATCTGAGTCTTGATGGGCGGAACAATGTGCACAATGATCCAGTAATATGTGCTTGTGTGACAACAGAAGATAGGGCTTACTATTTTACAGAACAACTGATACATAAGGAAATCCCCCCCACAATACAACAGAATGCATAAAAGAAATAGCAGTAAAAGCTGTAACAAACTGTGAACAAAAAGTCAAGTGTCAAGTGCATAGCTTTGTTACATACAATGCTGCAAATGTAGCAAAGATGAGAAAAAACAGACAAAAATAATGCAGAGAACCTGAAACTTACAACATATGGGTGAGGTATTCATTTGATTAGTCTTTTAGCCAAAGACTTAAGTACAACTCCAGGAATAAAGGAAAATAATGTTGAAATAGCAAAATACTTCTATAACAATCACTTTGCTTCAGCATCACTAAAGACAGCAGAAGGATACAAACCAATTCTCCCCCAAGATGTACAATGGTATTCAGTGGTTAATTGTTTCAAGCTATTTATTAAGAACTGGCCTATTCTGATGACAATTTGTAAAGGAAATCATGACAGAGATGGAACTACCACAGCCAAAGTAGTCAACATTAGACTAAGAAGAAATGTAGAAGATATGCTGAATATACTAAACCTATTTCCATAGTCATGAACAAAATTTAGAAAGATTGCTGCTGTACTGATGATGCTGTTGAAAATTTGCACCAGAGACAGAAATATCCTGCAACAGGGGTTGGCAACCTTTCAGAAGTGGTGTGCCAAGTCTTCATTTATTCACTCTAATTTAAGGTTTCATATGCCAATAATACATTTTAACATTTTTAGAAGTCTCTTTCTATAAGTCTATAACTATTGTTGTATGTAAAGTAAATAAGGTTTTTAAATGTTTAAGAAGCTTCATTTAAAATTAAATTAAAATGCAGAGCCCCTTGGACCAGTGGCCAGGACCTGGGCAGTGTGAATGCTACTGAAAATCGGTACGTGTGCCATAGGTTGCCTACCCCTGCCCTGCAGCAAAGTTAAACTACAGGCAATACCGAAGTGGCTTGATCAAGCATTTACTCCATCTCATTTTCTCATTAATATTCTCAAACCAAAGTACCAGGTCAGAGGCCTAACTGCTGAAGAAGATGCTGCTATGACATGTGCATCTAATAATCACCCATCAATCAGGCCAACCATAATAAATTGCAGGGTTGGAGGTGAACCATTCAAGCATGCATGTTTGCTAATATTTTAAAGAAGGTCACACCACTGAACTGGTGGAAGTCTAAGCTAAGCATTAGCTAAGCACATGAAACAAGTGTTTCTGAAGTGCTAAACCAGCTTTTGATAGCAGTAACCTCTTCTGAAGGCACAAAAAGAATATTTTCTCCATTTGAACTAATTAATTTAAAATTGAGTAATTGATAAGAATTGAAAAATCAGAAAAAACCTGTCCTGCTTTTCCAGCCTCTGAATAAAAACAAGGAGGGAGGGGATGAGATCTACTAGTAACTTGGGAGACTGTTGTCTCATATTCAAGAGACATAGAAGAGTAGGAACTTAAGCTCCAATCACATTCTCTTAGGCATATTTGAAAATTTTCCCAGGCTGACCTGAAATAATCAGTTTAATTCACTGATTATATTTAATCCCTCTTGTTCCTAGTTGTAAATATGAAACACATTTTTATAAGAGCAATTTGTGCATCCAAAACATTTAAGGTTGCGTTCTTTAATTAAAAAAAAAAGTTATATTCTGTTTTGCATGTTTAATTAAATTCCAGTTGCCATCCTGATGCAACATGACAAATCATAAGCAAAAAGTTACTAGTAAATAAGAATCATTCACCATTTTCTAAGCCATTAAAAATGTACAACTGATAAGAATCTGAAAATAATAAACGTATATAGCTACAGTGTACCTTTCTAGTTAGCAAAAAGATTCAGTAAATCCAGCGTAAAGGCTCTGCTTAGTTGTAAATCAACATTTTAATGGTTATACCAACCAATGAGACTGCAACTTTATTTAGAAATTAACTTACGTACATATGGAAAAGTTGATTAACATTATTTTAATTGAGGCTTTCCACTTGGAAATTTAAACTGCCTTGATTGATATCAATCATCCTGGAAAACAGCATGCTGAGCATTTAGTGTAAGAGAAAGTAAGAGCTGGATGGAGAGGTTTCTGCCACCTTAACATTGGTGGCAATATTCTGATACACAGAGGACTGTTTAGGCTTCTCTTTACTCTGTTCCACTATATAAGAACAAGGGACACCAAAATTAAAAGTGGCAAAGTTCAAATGGATAAGAGGAAATGCAGTCAAAATCATCGTACAGTAGGCACATCTAGGCGCACTAAGCAGGCTTTTATGACTTCTTCTGAAGCACAGGAAACAAAGGATAGGAATAAATGGTCAGTTTTCACAATGGAGAAAGGTAAATAGTGTGGTCCCCCCAGGATCCATACTGGGACCTGTGCTGTTCAACATATTCATAAATGACCTGGAAAAGGAGGTGAACAATGAGGTGGTAAATTGGCAGACAATACAAAATTACTCAGGATAGTTAAGTCCAAAGCCAACTGTGAAGAGTTACAAAGGGATCTCACTAAACTGTATGACAAAAATGATAAATAAAATTAAATGTTGATATGAAATAAATAATCCCAACTATACATACAAAGTGGTGGGGTCTAAATTAGTTGTTACCACCCAAGAAAGAGATCTCTGAGTCATTATGGATAGTTTCCTGAAAACATCTCCACAATTTGCAGGGACAGTCAAAAAAGCTAACAGTGATAGGAACCATTACAAAAAGGATAGATAATTAAACAGCAATTATTATAATTCCACTATAAAAATCCATGGTATTCCCACATCCTGAATACTGAGTGCAGAATTGGTCATCCCATAAAATAAATTTAGAATATGTTGCAGAGAAGTGTAACAAAAATTAGGGGGAGGGACAGCTTCCATATAAGGAAAGATTAAAATAACTGGGACTGGTCACCTTAGAGAAGAGACTACTAAGGGGAGGGGACAATATGATAAAGGTTTATAAATTTATCAATGCTGTGGAGAAAGTGAATAGGGAAATGTTATTTATTTACTCCTTCATATAGCACAAGAACTAAAGGTCACCCAATAAAATTAATAGGCAGCAGGTTTAAAACAAACAAAATGCAGAGTCAGCCTGTGGAACTCATTGCCATAGATTCACAGACTCTAGGACTGGAAGGGACCTCGAGAGGTCATCGAGTCCAGTCCCCTGCCCTCATGGCAGGACCAAATACTGTCTAGACCATCCCTGATAGACATTTATCTAACCTACTCTTAACCATCTCCAGAGATGGAGATTCCACAACCTCCCTAGGCAATTTATTCCAGTGTTTAACTACTCTGACAGTTAGGAACTTTTTCCTAATGTCCAACCTGAATCTCCCTTGCTGCAGTTTAAGCCCATTGCTTCTTGTTCTATCCTTAGAGGCTAAGGTGAACAAGTTTTCTCACTCCTCCTGATGACACCCTTTTAGATACCTGAAAACTGCTATCATGTCCCCTCTCATACTTCTCTTTTCCAAACTAAATAAACCCAATTCTTTCAGCCTTCCTTCACAGGTCATGTTCTCAAGACCTTTAATCATTCTTGTTGCTCTTCTCTGGACCCTCTCCAATTTCTCTACATCCTTCTTGAAATGCGGTGCCCAGAACTGGACACAATACTCCAGTTGAGGCCTAACCAGCACAGAGTAGAGCAGAAGAATGACTTCTCGTGTCTTGTTTACAACACACCTGTTAATGCATCCCAGAATCACGTTTGCTTTTTTTGCAACAGTATCACACTGTTGACTCATATTTAGCTTGTGGTCCACTATGATCCCTAGATCTCTTTCTGCCATACTCCTTCCTAGACAGTCTCTTCCCATTCTGTATGTGTGAAACTGATTGTTCCTTCCTAAGTGGAGCACTTTGCATTTGTCTTTATTGAACTTCATCCGGTTTACCTCAGACCATTTCTCCAATTTGTCCAGATCATTTTGAATTTTGACCCTGTTCTCCAAAGCAGTTGCAATCCCTCCCAGTTTGGTATCGTCTGCAAACTTAATAAGCGTACTTTCTATGCCAACATCTAAGTCGTTGATGAAGATATTGAACACAGCCGGTCCCAAAACACACCCCTGCGGAACCCCACTTGTTATACCTTTCCAGCAGGATTGGGAGCTATTAATAACTACTCTCTGAGTACGGTTATCCAGCCAGTTATGCACCCACCTTATAGTAGCCCCATCTAAATTGTATTTGCCTAGTTTATCGATAAGGATATCATGCGAGACCATATCAAATGCCTTACTAAAGTCTGGGTATACCACATCCACTGCTTCTCCCTTATCCACAAGGCTCGTTATCCTATCAAAGAAAGCTATCGGATTTGTTTGACACAATTTGTTCTTTACAAATCCATGCTGGCTATTCCCTATCACCTTACCACCTTCCAAGTGTCTGCAGATGATTTCTTTAATTACTTGCTCCATTATCTTCCCTGGCACAGAAGTTAAACTAACTGGTCTGTAGTTTCCTGGATTGTTTTTATTTCCCTTTTTATAGATGGGCACTATATTTGCCCTTTTCCAGTCTTTTGGAATCTCTCCTGTCCCCCATGACTTTCCAAAGATAATAGCTAGAGGCTCAGATACCTCCTCTATTAACTCCTTGAGTATTCTAAGATGCATTTCATCAGGCCCTGGTGACTTGCAGGCATCTAACTTTTCTAAGTGATTTTTAACTTGCTCTTTTTTTATTTTATCTTCTAAACCTACCCCCTTCCCATAAGCATTCACTATGTTAGACATTCCTTCAGACCTCTCAGTGAAGACCGAACATAAGATGGGATGTTGTGAAAAAAGAATTAGATAAATTCACAATGGCTATTAGCCAAAATGCCAGAGATGTAACCCCATGCTCCGGTTGTCCCTAAACCTCATACTGCCAAAAGCGTGGACTGACCTTCAGGGTCTGGACCACTTGAAATGACCCTGTTCTGTTCACCTCCTTAGAAATCTCTGGTACTGGCCACTGTCAGAGATAGGATACTGGTCCAGACAGACTGTGGGTTTGACCCAGTATGGCCACTCTTATGTTCTAATTCAAGCCGATACTGCAAATGATAATACTGAATTAGAACAGTGGTCCCCAAACTGACAATGGGGCAGAGGCTAGGAGTGGAGCTGAGGCCAGCAGCTGGGGCCCCAAACTGGTGGGCATGGTGCCAACAGCTGAGGCCAAGAACTGGGTGGTGCTCCCTCCCTGGCCCCCTGAACATTCCCACTCCACAGTTTGGGGACTTTGGAACTATAAGAAATACGGCCTTTTCAAACCTCTTGAACTACTACAAACTCCTGAACAATGTCTCCACTTCTTATCTCCCTCAGCACTCAAGACTTTTTACTCCTTACTTTGCTGTTCTCAACTAACTATATATATTCTGTGTAGAACACTCATCTCTGCAGCTAGAATCTGCTCAAAGTCCTTTTGAAAATGTACTTCTTCTAAAATGGTCTACAAGCCCAGGCCTTCCTCCCAAGTGTCAGCAAAATACTGAAAAATAATATTTTAAAATTCTAAACAACATTAATGGCTTTGGCAACCCACCTGCTAATTCCCCTGCCACAGTTCCTCACTTGCTGACTATCCATTTATATCTTATAATTTCCAGAGACTTTGTAAAGTACCAGGTGCAGAGAGCAACAATTCGCTTCTAACAAATATAATTCCCTTGTCATCATTTCATTATAAAAACAACATAAATTCAGTCTTAGCTCTAGGTCTCCCAAAATATCTTCCTTTATCCTTGTCTTTACACTGCAGACTCCTTTTGACTCTTGTGTACAGCAGAAGGCAGCACAGTACAGTACATCAGCAGCATTTAACAGAAATAAAATTGAGCAGTGCAGGCAGCAGTAGGGCATGGGAAGTGGTGTATGAGGCAACGGGAGCACACTCCATGGCCTCCTGTGGGGACACTCTGGGGAGTAGTGGGTGTACCTATGGGGGAAGGCAGAGGTGTAGGGCTGCTCTCGAGAGCAGCGGGGGATGCTCAGGGAACAGGCATGGGGCGCTACTTCCTGGGGTGGCACCAGCCTCTTCCTGGTGTGTGTAGGGAAAGGCGGCTGAAATGGACCAGAGAAAAAAATAAGGGGTCTGGGTCCCTTTGCCGCCCCCTGGCCAGGTCGGAGGCCAAAATCCGGCGCCAGACATGCCAATGCAGGGCACGGGCTGCTCACAGTCCTTAAGAGCTACCTGGGCGCGGACCCGGCTCCAGGCTAGCAGAGCCCCCAGGGAGCAGTGACCGCAGGGGGCTGGGCCCAGGAGCCCCGGGATCTTCCACTGGCCCTGGGCGGCGCGTCCCAGTCTACACGGGGACATGGACAGGAGCTGCTCTGCCCCCGGCTGGACTTCTCTGCTGCTGCTAGAACTCGGTGCCTGGCCAGCAGCCCCCGCTCTCGCTGCTCTGCCTTCGCAGCCGGCCGGGGGACAGCGACCGCCCCACAACCCCCGCTCCCACCTCACCTTGATCTCGCTGTCGAGCAGGCGGGTTCGCTGCACGATCTCCTCTGTGGACATTTTCAGCACCTCCTCGCCAACGCCGTCCTGCGGGGACAGAGTCACCGTCACCGGCCGCCAGGCAGCCCGGGCCCCTCGCGCCCCGGCCTCGCCAGCCGAACTCACGGGGACGGGACACGGCGCTATCCCGACTCGACTGGCTGGGGACGGCGGGGGACCGGGGGACCAGGGTCCCAGGGCTGGTGCCCCCGAGCTCGGAGTCCCTCCCGCTCCCCAGCCTCCCGCCCGGTGCCGGCCCCTCACCTCAGCCTCATCCCAGACCGACGCCATCTTGTCCTGGACGAGCGGTCCTGGAGGTAAACAAGGCAATAGTCGAGGACAGCAGATTCCGCCTCGCCCCCACACTCAGCCACTTCACTCTCCCCTGCCCCCTCAGTCGAATCTGTCATGCGGGGAAAAAAACTCCGTGGCCTCCGATTAGTCACGTGACATCACCCAACTCTGCTGAGTGGCATCCTCACCGCCATCTTGGTGCGGGGTAGGGGCGTGGCCGCTGCACGACCCGCCTCTCCTCCCCAGGCGGTGGCGCAGGCGCTGTGCCCAGCCGGCGGAGGGAGTCGCTCGCGTGGCTCCTCCCCCGGGCACGAGCAGAGCCAGCCGGGCGTGGGTGCAAAGACTTTATTTGCAAATACAAACTGGTGGGTGTAAATATAGCGCGTGCGCGGGCCCTGCACGTGCGCGGCTCTGGACTGAGAACACACGGAACCTGCTCTGCCTGGCTGGCCCCAGCGCCTGTCTCGGTGACCCCGCCGTACGGGCCACGTGCCGCTAGCAGCAGTTCCACGCTGAACAGTCCTGTGCAGGGAGCCGCTGTGTTTGCACAGAGCTGGGGGGTAACACACACAGTCTTGCAGCCTTAGCGGGAGGGTATTGCATTAGTACAGAGAGGGGAACGGAGGCCCCAGCAGACAGCTGAGGACACGCTGAAGAGAGTAAGGGGCTAAGGCCTAGTGGGAGACGGGGAAGACATGATGGCACAGGACACTATCATAGTCATACCTTGGGTTTGATTTTTCATTAATACAGATTTGTGAATTAAATCCATTTTTACACGTCATAGTGAATTGCTAGGAGAGATCGAGTATAAGGCAGGAATAGGGTCTAAATCCTGTTGCTGAAGAAAGGGAGCCTATGGAGTATAGTGGCAGCATTTACAGCAGGGCATGCTGAGAAGAGGCTGCTACTCCAACACAGACAACGTTGCTGTACTACATTTACCTAGCATCACTGGCCAGTCCCCAGCATCCACTTCTCACAGGGGTAAAAAAAAGCACCAAAGAGAGGCAAGTAAAGACAATAACTAGCCCTGGTACAGCTGACTGAATAGAAGCAAAAATGGAGTGTGAACTGGCACTGGAGAAAGTATCAGGCAAGTCCTAGAACAGGCATGATAGAGTGTGAAACTGGCTCTAGAGAGGTGGTTCCAGAGGGACTCCAGGATGACTGCTGCTTCTGAACACAGGTAAAATGTCAGGTTAGAGTAAAAGATCAAGGTGCACTTGTTGCATCCTGTGCAGGAGACCGCTCCACCTGCAAATAAGGGTCCTCCTTTCAGACTGTGCACACTGGATGACATTCCAAGGTTCTGTCTTTTGGCCTCTGTTGCAAGTCGGAATATGAGCTCTCTCAAAATGACTGATTCAGCAGATCACACGAATCCTGGTTTCATTGATGAACGGAGGCAGTTGGGGCAGCCACGGGTCCCATTGGTCTGGAGGCATCTGCAACAGGGAGTGGTCATTTCTCACCATGCATGCCTACAGAGAGAGGCCCAAGGGATTCTGATTCACAGACCTGGACTCCTATCCCAGGGGTGGGGAAGGAAGTGGCTTAGGCCCTGTCTACACAAAACCCTTTAGATGGGTTCATACCTCTACTCTCCATTCTTAAAGTGAGACTTAGGGAGTCCTATGTGCTATTACTTCCAACAGTCAGGGACAGTAATGTTAAAGATTAGATAGTGGGTGACTCTGTAGAGGAGTCACTGATTTTGTATAAACAATAGCAGGACATCTTGAGGAAGTACACTAAGTGATTTGGCATATTCAGACTGCAGAGGACAGCTCTATTCTGGACTCTAATGGGGCTTTTTCTGTTACTCTTATCCCTTCACAGATCCATCTCTAGCCCTAGCCCTCTCCCATAAATCCCTGCTGAACTCCTGCCTTATTCTATTCGCCCTGTGGGAATCTCTCTTTTAACCATCTGCCTCATCTCCCCGCCTCCATTCTCATGTTCCCCACTCTGCCCTATCCATGGTGCTCATTACTTTAAATGGAAGAAGTGGGAGCAAGGCAGCGCCTGGAGCTGGTTGTTCTTTTCCCCAATGGACTCTCCACACATGCCGCAGTACAGCTCCATCTCCTCTACACACTCGTGGAACTTCACCACATGGTCACGAAGTTCCCGTTGCTGTCCCTTTGTGCGATAGATCCCTTCACACAGGCAGTGAAGCTTCAGCAGACCAAGCTGTGCACAGAGGGCAGAGGCGTGAGAGAGAGGATGATGGGGCCAGGTGAAGGAGAACCAACAACATGGGGAGAGCAATAGAAGGATGAGGTCTTCTTCAGCCCCACCAGCCATCTGGGACACACATGAACCTCACCACAGAAAATGCAAACTTGCCCAGGGGTCAGGATTTATCCTGTGAGCATCTAGAGGCCCTCCCGTCTATCCTTATCCTTTTGTCCCAAGGGGGGGACCCAGGTTTGCAGCGCTTCAACCATTCTGCATCTTTTCATAGAACTGGTTTTCCTAGGCACCCGCACGCCCATAAGTCATCTCTTCACTTCCCTCTAAGCTCCTAGCCAGTATGCAATTTGTGCACTGTGCTCAGCATATACTAGCAGAGTATCTCGGAGGCTGGCTGGCCAGCAAATTAATGCCATGTAGCTAGGGTGACCAGACAGCAAATGTGAAAAATTGGGACAGGGTTGGGAGGTAATAGCCTATATAAGAAAAAGACCCAAAAATCTGGATTGTCCCTATAAAATCGGGACATCTGGTCACCCTACATGTAGCTATTTGTCAGGGAAGGGACCCCTAGTCGTCCACTTCACCTCACTGCTGTTATTTTCCTGTCTAACAATTTCGCTCCCTCTCCTTCCCACTTGTTTAACCCACTCTGGCTCCTCACTAAACTTTCTAAGGGTCTCTCAGTTGCCATCATCCACCCCACACGCTCAGAATATTCCCCAGCTAGTGACTCACCTGAACTAAAAATAAACTCAGAAATGGTTCACATTCTACACCCAAGACACCTACCCTGAGCCTTGAGGACCTATTGGTTAACATGAGCTTATGGAGTATAACAGAAGGCAGTGTGAAGCTGGAAGATAGAGTGGACACTGAAATCCCCACTAGAGGGCTCTGGACACTGGTGGAGGGGAGCTATGAACTCTTACCTTGTTCCCCAGTCCCTCTGCCAGCTCTTGGGCCTTCTCAATGCCTTCCAGTGCCTGTAAAGGAGAGAACAGAGACCCCACATATCAGCACGTCACCAGTTATGCCAACTATTCAGCACCAGCTCTGCATGGTGAGGGACATGCTGACAATTGAAAGGCTAAGGAATGAGAAGGTAATGGCATTAGGGTTAATAAAACATTCCTACGCTCCAGTAGAAGCCAGAAATCTGTGGTGGGATGTTCACACTCACAGCATGTCCTCACAAAGCTCAGTGAACTGCCTGCTCACTGAAGGGTCATAGGGATGCACATTGAATGGGACGTCAGAGTGCAGCCTTGACAGAGACTGGTGTCTCCAAATGGAGAGGTTATATAGAACTAATTAAACTCCAGGGCAGTAAATCACCGGGGCTGGGCTTAAACATAGCAAAGCAACTAGCTGCTGCTAAGTGCACCAAAGATGCTCTCTCCTACCCTACCCTCCCACCCCAGTCTTTGGGCCACTTCAGTGTTTACTTCCGCTGGGACAAGAGAGGCAGGAACAAGGACCAGCATTGCTAACAGCACACGTGGCTGCCACCCAACTTGTCCTACTTCTGCTGCCCAGGACCCCTGTGCTAGGGTATAGAAAGGAGCTGTTGCCCTGGCCTTGCTATCCTGCAGGGAAGTAGCATTGTTCTAGCAGCTGCTATTCTAAGTGAGTCTTTACAGCTCCCCCATCCCTCAGAACAATAAGAAATAATCAATGCTGATAATTAGCCTCTGCCCTCCAGGGTTATTGAGCAACCGACTTCAGGGATTCAGCTGGCAATATGTGAGAAGGAGTTTCCCATTAAACAGGATTGTATAATTAGGTTTATTATGAGATTTCTACCTTCCTAGAAAACATCTGGCATTGATTGCTTTGGGAGATGGGATACCAGAGTAAGTGGACTCTTGGCTTATTCCAGTGTGGTGGTGGAGTTAGCAGGATCTCGATGGAGATGGACAAAGTAATGAAGGGTGTAGTGAAGTTGTTTCCTCATTTCTTGCATTCCACAAGAACAGAGGGGTCATTCAATTAAATTAATAGCTGATTAATTTCGAACTTATAAAAGAAGAGATTTCACCAACAGCCCTAGGGAGTGGGGAACTCCTGGCTGCAGGGGCCAGAGAGCCTAATACCACACAAGATTTAAAAAAAACAATTGACTTACTGAACCTAGATTCTGTGCCAATCTAACTAAAATCATTCACCTTTCTTCTGCCTGCTTTGCACTGCAGCACAAAACAGGCAGAAAGCCATCTTAACCAGCTGACTGGGGATTCCCTGTTGCAGCCTGCTCTGACCTTGGCATTTTCAGTGATGGCTGCCCCAGGCACGGGTCACATAGGGAACTGAAAGTTCGCATGGTGTGATAGCTTTTGTATCAGGGATGTACCTTTTGCCTTCCTCCTTAAAATCCACTCAAATTTGGCCACACTATAAACCTTTGAAAAATTGCAGTTTGCGCATGCTCAGTAGACTTCACATTTTAGCAGCTTACGTCCCCTAAAATTCCATCCATACTGGGCATGCTGCAGCCCAGGGCCCAGCAGGACATTCCCTGCAGTAGAAGCTCTGTGCTGCGGCAGGCCATGTGTGGTACAGATCGAGGCACCTGAACTGAGAACATGTCTCTCCGGCGCTCTCAATGCCCACCTTTGCTGGGCACAGGGCAGTGTGGAGGAGGAAGCTGCTTGATTTGAATACAGAGGGGCAAGCGGGAGGGCAATGGATCTGCTGGGGTGGTGGCATAAACAGACTGAAGGCTGTCAAGAGGGAAGGAGGGAAACAGGCTGGGAGGAACAGAGAATGAGACTGGCTGAGCATGACTGAGAACAAGTGGGCTGAGGGAAGGAGGTGAGTGGAGAAGAGAGCATTAATGAGAAGATAAAGAGCAGAATTGAGAATGGTTGGTCAGACAGACTGGGAAAAGGACTGGGGTGTGGGGAAGGACATTGATTAGACAAGGACCTCAGGGAGGAAGATTAAGACCGGGAGCCAGTGAGGGAAGAGGCAACTGGAGGCTAGTGTGGGAGACAGATCGATCTGGTAAGGAGCCCAGAGTGAGGAACTGGGATTGGTTGGGCAAGGAAACTGGGATCAGGAGTGTGGAGGGGTGACATTGGAACTTGCTGGGGCATGAGAAGCCTGAGGGTTAGAGATTGGGAATGTCTAGGTTTAACAGGTTGGACTAACACCTGTCAAGAATGGTCTCGGTTTACTTGATCCTGCCTCAGTGCAACAGGCTGGACTTGATGACTTCTTTAGGTCCCTTCCAGCCCTTCATTTTTATGATTCCTGAGTCTCACCATTCCTCTGCTGTCAGCAGAAGTCTGTGAAACTCACTGGCAAAATGTCTCATCTCTATGCTGATCCTCAAAGAGGATGGCATCCTACTACTGTTGTCAGTATTCCATTAGTTCAAGTGGCAGAGGGTCTGTGTGTGATGGATCTAAATGTTCCAACCTGCTGAAGAACCATGATGGGTGGCAATAAGATGCAACACGATGGAAAAAGTACATTGCAACCTTACTAATGTTGTAAAGTCAAGCACTCGTAAGTTAGAAAATGCCAGAATTAAGATAGTCTGTGCAGCCTTAGCTCGGCTCCCTTTTGCATATGTATTACGATACAGTCGTTGATTACACGATCGCATATTATTTTCTACACAGAATCCTTGGCTTACTTGGTGCACAGGATGGGGATGAATCAGGGTTGGGTAGCGAAGGAGGTTGTAGTCTGTAGATTCCCTGCTTCATTTGTTTCAGAAGTTAGAAGGTCCTTAGTGAATGAAGCAGAGGGTTGCAGGAAGAGAAAGGAGGGTCTTATGGTTACAGCAGTTGAAAGCTGTCCTAAGGAATTGGATTCTATCCCTGTTTCTGCCACAGAGTTCCTATGTGATCACTTCAACCCAACTTTTTACATATTTTGTCACTAGTTGCATGTTCTTCATTTTCTGAGTGCCTGACTTGAGATCCTGGGGTCTAAGTTGCAAAAGTTCTGAGTGCTCACAACTGGAACTGAAGTCAATGAGTGCTGTGCTTTGAACATATGAAGTGCTATATAATGCTAAGTACACTAAAAAAATTAGGTCTTGGATAACTCTGAGCACCCAAAATTAACTGATACTTTTACTTTAATCTCTCTGTGCCTCAGTTCACCATCTGTAAAATGATGGTAATAATACCCCCTCATTTCATAGGAGTTGTGAAAATAAGTTAGTTAATGTTTGTGAAGCACTCAGATACTGTAGTGATTAACTTCACAGAAAAGTCCATAAAGGAAATGAATAATTCTGTCTTCAGAGCAGGTTTTGGATGGTGTGCAGTAAATAAGGCCTGGGGCCAAACAGTGAACAATGAAGAGAAACAAAATACTGAATAGTTGCCCATTAAGTGAGCTCCCTCTATTCTGTGGACTGACTGAGGCGGGGTCCTGTAGAAAAAATAAATAATGTACAATTAAAGACTATCATAATTCATATGGGGTTTGAATTAAGATTGTACAGGCAATCTTGATCCTGACATTTACTAACTTTTGACTGCGTCACTTTGCAACCTTAATATTTTTCTTTTAATGTAGTTTTTGTGGGGGTAATTGTATTATTTTAAAGGCACTAACATGCTGTACACATAGTGAAAAAAAAACCTCACAGGCTTGTACCATGTAATCTCCTGCCCATTCCCACTTCTTTGTTTGCTACCATCTCTCCCTGTTCCATGCTTGTCATAAACAGATAGCTAAGGGTTAATGTCTCTTTCACCTGAAGCACCTGACCAGAGGACCAATCAGGAAACCGGATTTTTTCAACTCTGGGTGGAGGGAATTTAGTCTCTGAGTCTTTTGTCTGCCTGCCTGCTTTCTCTGAGCTTTGGAGAAGCAGTTTCTACTTTCTAGTCTTCTGTTTCTAAGTGTAAGGACAAAGAGATCAGATAGTAAGTTCTATGGTTTCTTTTCTTTGGTATTTGCATGAATATAAGTGCTGGAGTGCTTTGATTTGTATTCTTTTGAATAAGGCTGTTTATTCAATATTCTTTTAAGCAATTGACCCTGTATTGTATCATCTTAATACAGAGAGATCATTTGTATGTATTTTTCTTTCTTTTGATATAAAGCTTTCTTTTAAGACCTGTTGGAGTTTTTCTTTACTTCAGGGAAATTGAGTCTGTACTCACCAGGGAATTGGTGGGAGGAAGAAATCAGGGGAGATCTGTGTGTTGAATTTGTTAGCCTGATTTTGCATTCCCTCTGGGGGAATAGGAAAGTTCTTTTTGTTCCAGGATTGGGAACGGAGAGGGGGAGTCACTCTGTGTAGTTTCACAGAGCTTGTGTCTGTGTATCTCTCCAGGAGCACCTGGAGGGGGGAAGGGAAAAAGGATTATTTCCCTTTGTTGTGAGACTCAAGGGATTTGGGTCTTGGGGTCCCCAGGGAAGGTTTTTCAGAGGGACCAGAGTGCCCCAAAACACTCTAATTTTTTGGGTGGTGGCAGCAAGTACCAGGTCCAAGCTGGTAACTAAGCTTGGAGGTTTTCATGCTAACCCCCATATTTTGGACACTAAGGTCCAAATCTGGGACTAAGGTTATGATAATGCTATATTTTATCTATCCTAGAATCTAAGCTCCTCTAGTCAGCTCTGTGTCATATGTTTTTCTGTAAAACACAGGATGTATCTATTGGGCTGTAAATAATACCACAATCACTAATACTAATTATACAGTTAAGAGAGAGTCAATCAAATTTGCGTCAGAGTACAAGATGGGAGGCAGGAAGTGACCCCTCTTTTCATTGCAGTTATCTCTGTGCAATATGTGTTTTCTTGTGAAGCATCTGGTACTGGCCATGTGACTTTGTAGACCATGGATCTGGATCCAGTATGATTGTACTCAATTTATGACAGATTCCCAGCTTCCCAAATTGGATTATGTAGAAAAATGTCAGTAGTCAAGTACTAGATCCTGTGTGTAGAATAGAGGACCATGGGAGAGGGCCCCAATTTCCTCAGGAATGGCCTGTGACTGACCTTGTCTAGCTCCTTCTTGATCATCCAACACTTGGCCACTCCCAGCAGTACCTGGATCTGTCCCAGGCGGTTTCCAATCTCTGTCATGATGCTCATGGAGGAATCATAGCGAGGAAAGGCTGTCTGCAGCATGAGATAGACAGTGAGACATTTACTTGTGCCCAGCCCTGGTGCTCCTTTTCCATATCTCCTTTCCATCCCCGACTCCTCCCTTCTATCTCCTCTTGCTCCCACCTGTATGTCTGCTCGGCTGCGGTGGATATCAGCAAAGCAGAGTAGGCACAGTGCCTGCAGTGGCCGGTCCCCATGCTGCAGAGCAATCTTCATTGACTCCTGAAAGAAAACACCTCCAGTCAGTACAAGAACCTTCCCTAAACCCAGCAGGAATTGAAGCCCTCACAATACCCCAGAGCCTGCCTCAATGGCCAGCTTCAGAGAAATGACACACCTTGGGGAAGAAAGCCTCGACAACAGTTGTGCAATGCATGTCCGAGCAGAGGGCATCCCCGAACTCAGTCCCTGAGAACAGCTTTGGCTAATGAAACCACAGATGTGCTGTCTCTAGGGGTGGGAGGCAGAAGCGGTATCTGGGGTATAAGGTGAATGTTGCTGTATCTCTGTACCCCCTAATCCTGACCTGCAGACACCTCTCCCCTACTCCAGCATCTCTCTGCCACGTTTGGCCCAGTATCTCTACCTCCACCTTGTACCTCACAGCATTCCATAGCATCTGCCAGGTGCCCCAGCTTCCGATAGGCCACTGCCATGTGGTACTGGCTCATTGCTCGGTACTTCAAACTCCAGCCCTTTCCATAATCATTCACCAATTCAGCTGCTTTACATGGGAAGAACAGGGCTTTCTCATAGTCCTGGAAGGCAAAGAGACCCACAGAAGGAAAGAAATAAGTTAGACTGCCCCTGCAGTAATAGGACCCTCCAACATTTCAAAATGAGAATGTGTATCCATCTAGGGAAGCTAGAATTGCCACACGGTAGACTCAATTTTCCCCAGCACATGTCCCTAGCAGGTCCAGAATTTAAAATTATATGCTGGGGTGATTACATGGTCAGCTCAGAGCGACATCCATAAGGAAAGGACTCTGCTTCTCATTATAGAGATGATTTACCCTCCTTACGGCCAAAGCCTGGTTCAGAGCCACTTGTACCCTTATCTGCTCCTCCATCATCTCAGCTTTCTACAATATTACAGAGCCTTTCAACTTCAAAATGTTTTCCACACAATTAACCCTCACATTCTACAGCAGGTGGGTCAGAATCTCCTTTGGGTCTGGTTGGTTGTTATGGCAGTAAATGGGGGGAGGGGGACTGGAGGAAATCAGGGCTTTGTCACAGTCATCACTTTGGTTTTTTAAAAAGGAAAGATCATGGCATCCAATATCTTAATAAATTTGTTTATCCTAGGAAATTATGAGAAGTCAAAGAAATCTCCTTTATTTAACAATAAAAAGAGTGTAAAATCATCATAATATTTATCTAACAATATAAAACCATTTAAAAGTGACCTACAAAAGATTTAAAAAAATAAATTAAAAAACCCTACCAGTGTGCCATTTTTTTTTCATTCTTTGTGATGTATAAAGGAAATCAAAGGGTTTTTTTATTTTTTTCCTGCTTGATTTTTATCTTAGAAATATCAAGGATAGTTTTAATTTCTCTGGTTTTGTTGGAGGACCAGTGGGAGATTAGGGTTTTTTTTAATCATGAGTTTATAAGACGAGGGTGGGCAAACTTTTGGGGCCGAGGGCCACATTTGGGTGGGGAAATTGTATGCAGGGCCGGGGCAGGGGGTTGGGGTGTGAAAGGGGGCGTGGTGTGCAGGAAGAGGCTCAGGGAAGGAATTGGGGCAAAGGAGGGGTGTATGAGGGAGCTCAGGGAAGGGGGTTGGGGTGCAGGAGAGGTGCGAGGTGCAGGCAGGGGGCTTAGGGCAGGGAGTTGGGGGGTGGGATGCAGGCGGGGTTTGGGCTCCAGCATGGTGCCACTTACCTAAAGTGGCTCTGGGGTGGCAGCGATGCACACCGGGGCCAGGGCAGGCTCCCTGCATGCCTGCCCTGGCCCCAGCCCCACGCCACTGCAGGAAGCACTGCGGCCAATGGGGGTGGGGCAGAGGGCTTCACATGCGTGGCTCTTGCCAAGCCTCCAGGTACCTCCCCCAAAGCTCCCATTGGCTGCGGTTCCCCCTTCCTGGCCAATACCAAAGAATGTGAATCACACCTTCTACCTTTGGGATGCTGTGTAAATGCCCTCTATTGATCTTCTTGACATAAGCCTCAAGCAAAATAGTCTTCCCCGTGCAAGCTCTGCGGGTTTGGGCTGAACATGGGAGCCAGGCAGTGCAGGCAAGCAGCAGCACATAGGAAGAGACACTGTGCTGCATCCTTCCCCAGGACCCAATGGGGATGTGTTTGCTGGCCTCTGAGCAGATGATCACACAAATGCCTGCTCCAGTTAGTCACCTTAGGTCCTTCCCCCGCCCAGAGTGCTAGGGAGGCCAGTCATCTCCTAAGGGAACCAATCTGCCAGGTTGCATGGTATGCTTGGGACACACAACGCAGAGGCCTCTAGATCCCTGCACAGCTGGAGACAGCCATAGGCTTCTGGGGCCACAGGTGCCGACTTTTCAAACTGCCAAGGGTGGGGCCTGGGGCAGAGCATCCCCTAACCCCGCTCCTCCCCAAGACCCCATCCTGCCTCTTCCCACCCAGCTCCACCCCCAAGCACGCCACATCTTCGCTCCTCCCCCCTCCCTCCCTACATGCCAGAAAACAGCTGATTGTAGGAGGCAGGGAGAGGGGAAGCACTAATCTGCCGGGCCCACAAGCAGGCGCTTGTGGTGGTGGAGGGCTTTGGAACATTGCACAACTTTAAACGAGCATGTTTTCTAGTAGAACAATGACTTAATAACTAAACTACTTTAACTGGGACGACTAAGTGAGGAGTTACTGTAATTCTTTTGTCATAGAATTCATAGCTACAACAAACGCTGGCTTTAGTCACTATAGTTATTTTATGGAAACTGAGGCACAGAAGGGGTAGGAGACTTGCCCAAAGTCACATGGTGAGTCAGTGGCAGAGGTAGGTATAGAACCCAGGCCCAGGAGTCGACTCCTGGTCCCAGGCCTAGACCACGTCTCTGTGACTGTCCAGGTTCTAGACAGCTGTATACCAAAGAAGAATCACACCTTCTACCTTTGGGATGCTGTGTAAATGTCCTCTATTGATCTTCTTGACTTAAGCCTTAAGCAGAATAGTCATTAGTGGCATTAGAAGCAGAGTGTTAAAACCTTCCCAGAACAACCCTCCCTCTCTCAAACTCTATGAACTACTTCCTGTATCCAAGATATAGGGTGAATCCCTGCCCACCCTGGTCCCTTCCTGTACCCAAGATAGGGGGAAATTTTCCCACTGTTACTTCCCATCCCCTAGGTCACCAGCTGAGCTGCGTTTCTGCACCTTGATTTGTGTGTAGAAACTCCCCAAGCTGCAGCAGACGCGACATTCCAGCATCTTATCGTCATTGTTGTGTGCATAGCGCAGGGCTTTCTCGAAACACTCCAGTGCCTTCTGAAAGATGCTGAGGCCCAGGAAGGCATTGCCCATACTGAGGCTCACCTGGCCATTCAGTTGCAGGCTCACAGTGGTGCCCTGCATGTTCAGGCATGTCTTACAGTAAGAGATGGTTTTCTGGAATTCACAGAGTTTCTCGTTGCTCCGAGCCAGGTTCAAGTAGCTCTCCATAAGGTAGTCAGGGTCCTCTAGCTCCCGAGCTGTGTCAATCTGCACAACTGCAAACTTTCAGCAGAGAAGAGAGTGTTTATAGAGGGTCTCTCTGTAGGAATAAAGCCTGTGCTTCCAAGGGAATTGTACCCTGCACAGAAGTTACATAGCCTGTGGTCAGGACAAAAGAATCCAACAAGACAGCATTGATTGATAAAATACCCAAGTGAGCAGGCCATGAGTGGGTTACACAGCATATAAGTAGACTGGAGAACCCTCTCTCTGTATTCTCTGCCTTTGGCAGAGGGAAGACATCTGGATTAGAAATTGATGGAAAGAGCTGCCAAATGGCCATGGAAAAAGGCATTTCTGCACTTTACAGCTCAGCTTTTTCTACACTATTACTTAATTCCTTATCCCCATGCACCTTAGCACCTCCCAGAACTAATTTTGAGGAGGATTTAAGATTGTATCAAATATTCTGCTAAACAATAGAAATTACTTCTATCAAGCTTCCTTCAACCATTCATTCTGTGCTTCTATTGAAAAGCAATTCGTCTGACAAGATTTGTGCTTTGTAAATGACTTGTTCATTGCATATGGTTCAGTTACCCTAATCTAAGTCTCTTTAAACTGTAAACTATTCAGGGCAGGGAATGTCTTCTGTGTCTTGTGATGAACAAAGCGCAATATATGGGCTAAATTAATAATTGCAATACTAGATGCTTAGCATCTTCTCTCTCTGTTTTTTTCATTATTTTATTAGGGATTAAAGGTAGATTTACTGGATGATAATTCTCAAGGGTCACTTTTCATTCCCTCTTTGAAGATTGGAACCACACTTTTTTTTCCTAGTCCTCTAGAACCTTCCCCGTTCTCTATCAAGTTTCAAAAATAATTGTCAGTGTTCTCATTGTCCACTAATTTCCTTACTCCCTTGGGAAGTGTGCGATGTGGACCCAGGGTCTTGTATAAATTCAAAGTGTCCAAGCCTCCTTTCTTTCATTTGCCCCTTAAATTTTTCCCCAAACGAAGTTAAGCATCACGACCCGTTTAAACTATCATTAATTTCATGCCTCTTCTCATTCATTCGTATACCTTCTTATTTGTTCCCCCATATATCTGTAAAAGTCCCCTTACTTCCTCTTTAATCCCTTGGATAGTATGAACTCTTCTGCTTTATTGAAGTCATGCTCTTTTCTCTGAGTTACAAGGATCTTGGAGAAATTTCACCTACAATGACCCTGTTTTCTATTTTCTTTCCAGGTTATCAGTGTGGTTTCTATCCAGCTTTCCTTCACCTATCTCATTTGTTCCCACACAACTCAAAACATTCTCTTTACACAACCATACCTTATCTCCTTTCCTCATTGCCCTTGTCTTTCTCCTCCCCGATCACCCTGCAACCAATCCCATCTCCTCTCAGAGCATCCCACTTGTCTTCACATGCATCCTAACTGCTTCTCACCCCCTTTTCTCCTTTCCCTCTAGTATTTGCTATGAGGATAGGACTCTGGACACACCCAATACTTTACTAACTGGAAGTGGCACTCAAGTTGCTTTAAATGGTGCTATTTAAACACTTGAATTGGAAGAGTTTATAAACCATCATCAGCATGGAGAAAAATATCCTCTGATCCCAGATACAAACTCAGGGTCTGTCACCCAAGAAATACCAGGGATTAGCACAGCAAGACCCCTTTTCAGGCCTGGATTGTTTCTTATCTTGGAGTACCAGAAATTCCTCCTGTGTTGTCTCCCAGATCCTTGACTCATCCTTCCAAACACACACTGCTGTTCCAAATGCACCCAGCTCCTCTTCAGAGCACTGCACTGGCTTCTCTACACTCACCACATCAAATTCAAGCTCGTCTTCACCTTTAAGACTCTGCACAGTTTAGCTTCAAGCCTCTCTCTGCTCTTCTATTTTCCTCAAGCCACACAGATGGCTTTTTGGGTCCTTCTCACCCTCTTTGCTGCCCCCAACACTGGGAACCCCCTCCCCGATCTTATATCCCAGGCTCCCATCTGCTCCTCATCCAAAACCCTCCTGAAACACACCTCTTCCAAAAAGCCTATTTATTTTTCCTCTCTCTTAGCCTGACTTCCCATCTTCCCCAACTAGATACGTGTGAACAAGTATTTGTTAGACTAAGCTCATCACATCAGCGACTGTGTTTGAACAGCAGCGTTTCCTGGATGTTTGAATGGTGCTGAAAACATTGTGGGAATTGCTGCAATACATATAATTATAATAAAGTCCAGTAATAGAAAATCTATTTAAGATATCAAAAATTGTGGAAGTAGCCAGATACTAACCCCACTGGAACACATCACTGCTTGTCCTACATCACCCCCTTTGAGTTTTTTGTACTCATTATGGGCAATTTTGGGAAGGACTTTACCTTCAAAATAGCATGTAAAGTGCCCAGCACACCATTTGTGAAAAATAACTAAGAATCTCCAAAGTTAAATGCTTTGGGCTAGTACTCCAAAATTTCTTAAGGACCAGCACTACAGGCCAGCAACCTGAGAAAACCTGCATCCTGGGTCCTTAAGAATCTTTGGGGCCCAGAACTAGGGAGCAGGAATGCAGACTGACACTGTAAGGACCCCAGCTGGTGAAGGCAGCACATTGTATTCATCAAATGTCTGATGCACCTTGCTCCAAGCAAGATATAAACCATGCTTTTACAGTATAATCCCCAGCTGTTCCCTATTGTGGGTGTGATACACAGTGACAGGCATTCAACCTGGGATCACCTTACCTTTAGCATATCCTTGTACCTGCCCATCTCCGAGTGAGCGGTGATGAGGCAGCCCAAAACCCGAAACCTGCCAGCAGGATCCGTGGTCTTTTCCAATACCCTCATCCAGACTTGCAGGGCCTTTTCTGTCTGGTTAGACTGGTAGAGCTGGAGTCCTTTCTCTATCTGCTGCTTCGTCTGGTCCTGACCCATCTCCTTTGCACCAAAAAGCCTCATATACTAACCTTTTGCGACAGCAGCAAGAAGGAGCCTGAGAGAGAACGCAGAGAATGTCCTAAAGGAGGAAGGTGGATTTCATGTTGTAGAGGGCTGGGGCCATAAGACCCTCAGACGCTTCAGGATGCAGGAATGTCAGCAGGAGAGGGTGAGTAGAGGGCTGAAAAGCCTTTAAGGCAGCATCCCAAATCCACTAGGCAAACATCTCATGTACTGATGCCCCATCAGAACATTCTGCAGCCCAACCCCACAAACAAAGAGGAAGGAAAGAAGAAAAGTGCAACAGGGAGAGAGAAAAAAAAATCCCAAGTGGCTGGAGTGAAATTCAATCGGAATGGCCACTCCTGGGCTCCCCCTCCCTATTGGCTACAGCTGTGCCTGCCAGTCCTGGTCACGTGGCTTCACAGGAATGTCACTCAGTCTTAGTAATGCCAAGATCACAGTGAGCCAACTGCTCCCACGTCCTGTCCCCCCCAGCACGCAACATATATAAATACCCCAGAGAAAGACAATCAGCGGCAGTGACAGGGATGTCTCAGTAATCTTTCTCCCCTCTCCCATCACTGGGCACTTTGAAGTCTCTTTGGAGATTTAATATTCCTGCTTTTCTTATTGATACCCATCATTTTGGAGTGTGAGACTCTCAGTATCATAAGGCACAGATGCAGACACCTCCCTGGATGCTTTTGGTGACCGGGATCTCAAAGTGACAGCCGCTATCTTTTCCCTTCCAGTCCTGTGACAAGGTCCTGAGAAAACCAGGCTGTCAGAAGCTTTAACTTGTGAAACTCTTGGTGACCTGGATCTATAGGTAGCTGGGGTATCAGGAATCTTACCCCTTGAAGTTCTGCGAGACCATGATCCGAAGGTAGATGGGGCAGTATGTACATTGGAGTTTTCAGAGCCCTGGTCTGAAGCTGGTTTTAAGGCTTGCTCCATCATGAGAGCCTGAACTTTATCTCCTTGTTCTTACAAGATTTGCTTTTAAATGAAGTACAGGCTGTACGCTTTGAGGGAATATGGGTATCCTCCAGACACTCAGATTAACTGGGATAGATTCCTGGCAGGAAAGACATTTAAAGCCTGGAGATCACAGAGTATCCCAGAAATTAAGTCTAAAGTGACCTGCAAACAAGGAAAAAAACAGAAGTAAAAAGGAACTATTTACAAACTATAAACTAGCTATTTAAACAATACTAAAGCACTCAGTAGAAGTCAGTTGACAAAGAACTGAGGGCAATTCACCCATGCAGCCCTATAGATCCTTGGTACAGGGCATGAGGATGTGTAGAGTGCATGTGTGCACTGAACAGGCATGCCTACCAAAAATCTCCGATCAAAGGTGCAGAAGCACATACACACCTGAAGTAGAGCACCCATGGGGACACTACTAAAAGAACTTCACATACCAAGTAAGAGAACCTGCATCCTGTATCCTTGACTTGCTATCAATTGTGATGGATCATCTTGCACTCCAAAATGTAGGATTCCTTCACCTTCTTAGGAATCAGAATTTTACTGGGCTAGTGAGAAGGCAGCTTTGAAATCCTTTCCTACATATCTCCTAAAAGAGACAGGAAAATTAGATCAGTTCTTTTAAGAATCCGGGTTTCTAGATACAAGGGACATATCTCCTCTGATCTGCTGCACCTTAGTGCCTTGATCTAGGATGTCCCTGAATAGTCTGTTCCCTTTCACTAGAAGAGAGGGATCCTAAATTTGGTGGGCCAACAGTTGCTAGGTCATGGGCTCTTCTCTCAACCAGATGACCTGTCATAGATGGGGTTGCTAATCTGACGGAGCCTTCCTTGTGCAGCATCATGTCAGAAAGTGGATATTAGCATTCACTCATACACCAGACTGCAGAATACAGATCAGGACATAGGAGCCATGTCCTGCAGAGAGGGAATGCATTGAGGCATTGTGTTGTTAATTAGACATTTTCCGAAGAGTCCCACCCTCCTTTTTATCAAGGGCATTCTTAGAGGAGATAAAGACTTCAAATGGAGGAAGACTGGCTGGGGCCCCTTTCGGGGTGAACTCCAGGGTGACTCCCATTTAGGAAGTTTATGTAACCCATCTGTGATGTTCAAATCATGGTATTTGCCATCTTGGTTCTCCCAGGTGGAATGCACTGGAGGCCTTTCCAGGGGTAGTCAGTTATTTTTTGTCCAAGTCCAAATTTCTTGGTCAAAGGTATTGTCAAGGTCAGCCTCCAGAGAAAATAATAAGAAAAACCCCCCAACAATGATAAGTAAATGAAAAGATTTCAGGGTCCATTCAAAAGCATCTGCCAGTCTGGATTTGGCCCATGGTCTGCCTGCTGACAACCATAGCTCCATCCTATGTGGCTTTTGTGTGCTTAGAGACTACTATAGAAAAAGCTAAGGTAGACAGAACTGTTCTTCCTCAAGCACAGATGGCTAGGAACAGATTAAATAAAAGGGCTTTGACAGCCTGAAGCTCTTACATTTCCCCCTTAGTATTTTGTATAGCTGCCTTAGATTCTGGGGTGGGAGAATGGCCCTTCCTCATAGTGCTTCTGTATATGATCCTCTTGGAAAAAAATATGCCTCAGGTTGAACTCTCCTTTGAAGGAAAAAAAATCTCTTCAGATTCCTGGATCTGAAGATGCAGCTAGTTCTGTGGTGAAGCAAGTCTGCAGGCTTCACCCACTGGGTAGGGGCATCAGGGTAACAGCCACCCAAGAGAAAGCAAGATCAAGTTATTTTCTCTGCTGGAGCAGATGCCCTGTAAAATTTCACTCCACAGACTGTCTAAGAGTCACTGATTCAGCAGAACTGCTCCTTGCTGATTTTGGACCACCTTACTCAGGCACTTCTCCCCACTAGTAACCATTGCTTTGATGCTCCTGTGAGGAAGAGGGGGAGGCTGTGGAATACTTTGCCCCCTCTAACAAAGATACGTCTCTGGCTGCAGTGGGGACAGAGCTGTCCTATATTTGTGGTCACAAACCTGGTACCTTTTTACCTTTGGGGTGGACTCTGTTCTGCTGAAAGTCACAGCCTCACAGACCCAGCTGCTGCAACTGTCTTCTTGCTGAGATGAAGAGAGACCAGTAAGAGCATGTCACAGCAGCTAAGAAGTTGGGAGGGGAGAGGGAGGGAGAGACAGAGAGAGGAGTACCAGGAGATGTGCTGAGCTGATTGCCTGGTCAAACTGGGAAGAGCCAGCATAAAGCTCAACCTGGTGAGCTGAGGAAGACAGATACAGATACACACACTCACAAGCAACTTACCAACTTGAAACCCATGTGTCATAGCCGAGGGCAGGCGGATAGGTGGAACCACCTTGCCACTTAGAGCCTTACCATCCAGGGTTCTCTGAGGAATTAAGACTTGTATTGTCATTAGCAGGGCACCTTGCTTCTTTCTTCCACCCCCCAAAAAATCCATACATGCCTGCCTTACCACACCCTCACTGTCCACCTGCTTAGCTGCCCACTGCTCCCTGGGCACCAGTTCATCCTCCCTCATTGCACATACCCACTTTTATGCCAGTTGCCTTCGCAGCCTGCAATCCGCCAATTGTATACAGTGCAACTGAATATGAGATGTCTTAAATGTTTTTCGGTTACACTTGTGCATGAGGCTGCATGCTGTGACTCAGAGCAGAATTTGGGCCTTGGTGTGTAAATTGGTTGAGGGGTTTCTTAGAGCATGAGGGGATTAGCTTGATAACTTGTTTCCAGTCTGCTAGCATTCTGCCCTCTCTGCTGCTCCTGATACTGAGGTATAACTGTGGGTCAGAAGGGCAAAGAAAGGATCAGAGAACTTCAAATAAATGTGAAGTAGACTGAAGTACAGGTGACTCCTATAAAAGGAGCAGGAGAGAATTGCTCTCACTCTCTGGAGGTGGGAGAGGAAACAAGCAGTGCATGGGCAGGACAATGAAGAGAATGCAGGAACTGCCTCCCTAGGTCTGTAACATCTGGGTTGAATCAACATGCTCCAAGCTTCTTATGTAGATGTTAAAGTTTACAAGAGTCATGTGAAACAGCCAGATCATTAGAGACTGAAACACTGGTTGTTATCTATAGCTTAGAGGCTGCTGAAAGGTGGTGTTCTGTGTAAAGCAGACACAGCCCCTTCTACCCAGTGGAGTGGGCCAAGAGAGAGGAAGGACACATTGGAAATGGAGTGTGGCTGACCCAGGACTGTGACAGTCTGAGTAAGGGACTTACATACGAGTCAGCAGAAGGAGGGGAGGTGACATTATTTTTGAATTTTAAAAGCCCTTTAAAAAGACTGAAAATATGCTCACTTGCTGGGTTTAAACTTCCATGGTACTTACCCCTAGATTTAGGGATATTAATGTTAATATCTTGGCCAGATTCTAATTGAATCACATTCCATCTACCCAAACCCCTCAATCTTACACAACAGATTTCACTCCAAACCATTTCACAGTGCTTCACAAACAGGGATAACTTCACTCACCACTGAAACAGTGGAGAGTAACACTACCAAATAGGTTAGGACAGGAAGTGAAGAATACCCTATTCAGTTGAAGAGGCCAAAGAAATTTAGGGAAGAAGAATGTACTATAAATCTGTGGTTTTCCAACTGTGGGTCACGACCCAAAACTGGGTCACGGAATGGAAGGGACTGGGTTGTGGCGGCTCTGGTCAGCACCATCAACTGGGCCGTTAAAAGTTCTGTTGGCAGTGGTGTCCGGCTAAGGCAGGCTAGTCCTTACCTGTTCCAACATTGCGCTGTGCCCCAGAAGCAGCCAGCAGCAGGTCTGGCTCCTAGGCGGGGGGGGCGGGGAGGCCACGAGACATTGTGCGCTGCCCCCGCCCCGAGCACTGGTTCCACACTCCTATTGGCTGGTTCCCTGGCCCTGACCCCGTCCCACACCCCAACCCCAAGACCCTGCCCCAGCCCAGAGCCCCCTCCCACACCCTGAACCCTTCATTCCTGGCCCCACCCCGGAGCCCTCACCCCAACCCTCTGCCCCAGCCCTGAGACCCTCCTAAACCCCTAACCCCCAGCTCTGTTTGGTCACGGACATCAACAATTTTCTTCAACTGGGTTGCCAGAAAAAAAGTTTGAAAACCACTGCTATAAATAACCTCAATCTGCTAAATATTTTTTGGGTAAACACCCCTCCTCTACAGAAAATGCCTCCTGTGTGTATGCAGGAAATACTGTGCACCATCCCACCTCTGTGGGCAGGCAGCTGTTCACCTTTTCGTGTGTGTTAGGGGCCCCAGGACCCTGTATCCCAGTTTAGAGAGAGAGTTGTATGTATGACGAATCCTGGAACACTGCACCATGGGTCAGGGACAATCCTGCTCCTACTGAGTTAACAGTTTTGCCAGCATGGGAGAGAAAGGGTAAAATTCAAGGGAAGATAGGAGATCTCCCAGAAGAAGAGAGAGAATGAGAAGGACGAAGAGAAAGAAAAGCATCAATTTACGTTAGTGAACAGAGAAATATTCAGAAAAAAATAATATAGGAGAGAAACTGGAGGGCAAGATAAAAGGATAATAAATTCTTGCCCACGTCTATTCACAGTAATAGGTTAGCACAGTGGTGAAACCAACGGTTATTTTATGTACTCAGAGAGAGTGGCATATCATGAACATTTTGTCATACATTGCCTGGTTAAGAAACTGGAAGGTATTCCTCCATGCCCCTTTTAATCCCAGTTGGCAGAGTCCCCTCTCCTCACCTGCACCCATTTGTAGAGTGAGAGATTGAGATTCAGCACAGAAATGACACAAACAGACTCTTCTCAAACAGTTTAATAGCAAATAAACAAAGGAAGATACCACACTTGGCATATACAAAATGACTTGGTGGTGTGTCTGTGCAATTAAAACAGCTTTAAGTTCCCCATCGGGACAAAAGAAAAAAAAAAACACACACGAAGGAAGAAAATTCCTTTAACACATACTCGCTCGTTCCAAACTTGTAACAAATCTTTTCATTTTTAAATCCACTACACAAACTCCGCGATCAGATTAGAAAAGCAACATGTGCTCCTCTGCTTTTAAACCATTAAAGTAAAATCCATAATTTTCTACAGAGTACAACACAATTTCACACAAGAAGACATTTTGTTTTGCAAATCAAAACAAGAAAAGGAACAGCTCAAACAAAGTAAAGAAAAGCATTTCTACAACTGAATCACGACTTCGAGTTGATTAAATCCTGTTACTGCAGAACAGACTCTACATTTGGTCATAGTGGCAAATTGTTTTCTTGTCACATTGTGAATCACTTTACATTGTTTTCTAGTAGAAAAGGCAAAAAACTGTACAAAACCCCTAGTGTTAAATACGTTTGTACCAATAAAAAAGCCCACAGGTTTGTCTCCAAAATGTAAATTTTCTTTTTTAAATTATTCACAAAAAGCAGCCAAAAATAAAAAAGGCAGCTGCTGCTCCACTGTCTCAAATCCATTAAAACCACCACAGAACAATTAAAACAACCAAAAGGAGAAAAGGAAGGAAAGGAAAGGAAAGGAACATCCAACGTTTGGCATTTTGATTTTCTCCAGAGATTTTTCCACAGGTTTCCCCAGAGTTCCTCATGGAACTGAATGCACATTGTATAGAAATGTATTGGCAAAATTACTCAATACACTGCGGGGCCTGAGCGCCCCAACTGACAGACGGCCTGATGCATTCAGACTGTGGGGCTAACAGCAGCCATCTCACAATCCTATCTCAAAATGAGTCCCCACCTTCTTCTCATACAGCCTCATCCCCCAAGTCCCAGATCTATAAATCACAGCCAAAAATAACATGTATTGAGAAGTAGTGAAATCCCAAGCCAACTCTGGAAGGGGAAAGAATAAATCGTCTCGTTCCCTTTTCACCACCCCAAGCCAGGAAATCAGACTCAGATCTTTCACTCTTTCCAACCTCTCTCCCCCTAGGATTTTACCTCATATGCTTTTCCCACACTGGGGTCCTTCACCAGCTCACCTCCCTTAGTGACTAGGGTCTCCCCGTAGCCACAGTCTTGCAGGTGCTTCCAAGTGCCAGTTTCTAGCCATGTAGTCTCACAGCAGATGGTTTGTAGGGTCAGGGGAAGCCAGATGCCCTTAGACTAGTAGCCTGTACTGCAGGGCAGGAACAGAAACTGCTTGACTCTTTACCCAATTAAAGACTAAACAAAAACTAAAAAAAAAGATCTTTATAGAGATTCCCCAGCTAAGGCCCCTGAGAAGAGGAGCTGGGGTTGGTACCCTGTTCAGGTAACAGCGTAAGAAGCTGTTTTATTGTGCTTGTCATTTGGAGTAAGAGCCAGCAGTTGCATGACCAGGCTTACAAAGGCCTTCTCTGGGATATTCTGAACACTCTACTGCCAGTGCTAACCTAGAGCCACTAAGCCTCCCTCCACCACTTCATTGACAGTGTTAAACTGGGGCTGAACCTCACAAAAATTATGCCCCAAATTATATAAAATAAAATTTAAGAATGTATGAAGGGAGCCCCAGTTCTCCGGGATTTTAGAAGCAGAATTACTGCAACGATCCCTCACTTACCTGCTTCCAATCTATCCTGGTCTACCAAAACTCCTACTAGAACAATGCAACCAACCCTCCTCCTGGGAGCCTCTGACAGCTGTGGAGATGTAACAAGGCCCAGATGCTGTGTCAGGCAGACAGTCCAAGTGCACAGGTAGATGCTTCGGGTGGCATCTGATCAGAAATTTGTCACACCAAAAAACAATTTAAAAGTATACCTTTGAAACCCAGTAAATTGCTCAGTTTTTGCACAAACTATAGAAAACAGAGAGGTGAAGGTGATATATTTGAGGGTGTGAAGAAAACAGCAGGAAACATGCACTATCTGAATTTGGAAGAATAAAACTAAAACAATCACATTTTGCTGAAGAGATTGTAGTTACAAAAACAAAACAAAAACAAAACAAGCATGCTCGGGTTTAACAAAATACAACATCAACTTTGATCAAATTTTCACTGCAGACAAAGGCTGATAACTACACAGGAAAGGAAAAAACAGTAAGTGCCAGGGCAAAAATGCCGCTACAATCAGGAGAATATAGTTCAAGTGTTTTGTGCTGATGCCACTCAAGTCAGAGTTTGAACTCATAAAAATACAAGCTATTTCCTCAAGCACAGAAACCATTTCAGCAAAATGTGACCAGAAGCCTCCTGAAAGGCTAAGTCGCATTATTCAATTGACTTTTTCTTCAGATTTTTGTTTTTAAAACTAAGCACACAGAAAAAACTAAGCCGAGAAAGTGACTGGCTGTATGTTCACAGAAATACAAATACTCCACGCGGTATGCTAGCAAGGCTGCTCGGAAGATAATTACAAAGAGTCAGAATCACAAAATCAAGTGGTTATCTTACGAAGTTCTAGAAAAATAGAATTTTTTTTTTATATTCAAATGCAAGTTTAAATATTCTCCTTCAGCAGTCTTTCTAGCAAAACCAAATTTGGCAGCACACAAAAAAAACAAACCAAAACAAAAAACCAAAAACAAACCAAAAACAAAGAAAGAAACAAACGTAATAAAAATACACATCAGCGTCAAAGATCAACACAAGGTCAAAGGTGAGAGTTCAAGCATCAGAGAAGCTGAAGAGACAAGGATTTGGACGATGTACTTGAACGCCACATCGACATGCTTTAGGCACAACGATGAACAAACGGCAGGAATCTAGAAAAAAACAAACCAGAAAGAGGGAGACCCACTGAGTTACACAGAGCAGTACATCCAAACAAGGAGAGAGAGAACAGGAATGGGCACTGTACAATGAGACCTCTTGGGGAGGGGAGTTGACAGGGAGGGCAGCACATGCTAACGATGGACAAGTAAAAGTCAAAGTACATGGAGGACACCAAGTAAACATCAAAATGCCAGAAATAAAATGGAAGCAGAGGCCTGGATTTCCCTTTGGACACTGGTTTTGTGGGACAGCTGTGCATTCACCTTTGCCCCATGCCCAGTGTCCCTGCTAGCTCTGCTTGCGAGAAAGACAACAGAGCAAGCCCCACCCCAGGAGCCCACCTCCAAAGATACAGCTCCAGGATTAACACCCAACTCACAGAAATTCAGACAGCAAGAGACAGGACGGAGGACACAGGGGTGATTCACAGGTGATTTGACAGTTGAGACCTTTTTATGTCTAATCAAGGGAAATGTTTAGGTAGTGGTAGCTCAGGAAATCCGTGCTCTTTGCTTCAGCTCCAGTCCCTTCCCATCCCTTAGGAACCCACAAAAGGGAGGGTTGGTTGATTTTAGAACCAAATGAAAAGATTGTACAAGACACATAAGCGGAACCAAAAACCCCACACAATAGAGAAGAATTCCTTAAGACTTGTCCTAGCTGAGCCCTTTTCACACTATTATACCTGGGCAGAAATTTTCCTTTCCCAACTCTTTCAACAGAAAGCCCTCTGCACTCTGATTTGTGAGAAGGGGATTCTGGGCACTGAGAAACTCTACAGTCACTGTTGCCAGTTTGGAAAACTGGGAAGTATTTTGCCTGAACCTTTCTTGAGCAGAGTTTTCAGATCTGATGGGATCCCTACCAAGGGATGCTAACAGCTTTGCTGTCTTCTTGCGGCCACCAAACTGCAAAAGAGAGGGAGCCTTTTAGAGTGAACGTGGAATGTAGAGGAGAAAGGGAGGTATCTTTTAGGATTCCACTTTACACCCAGTTGTGGTGCCATGTTCTTCAGAGTCTCTCAAAACTGCTTAAGGGTTGCTAGTGAGTGATGTGAAGCTTTCAGTATCCCTATGAGTGAACTTGATGATTCCCCAGAACATGCAGCTAGCTCGAGGAGTTCAAGGACCCTTCTCTGAATAATGGGGCAACAAAAACATGTTGCCACAGGCTGGCTAGCATTGGTGGTTTGGGTTTTCTCCCCATGCTTACCCTTCCAAAGACAACTGAGCAAGGAGACTGAGTGAAACCTCAACTAGCAAGAGACACTGCAACATTAAACATGATTTCTATAGTTCTAGCAGGTTTTTAGGTGCTTGGCAAACAGCTACAAGAACCAGGTCTCTGCCCCAAAGAGCTTACAATCCAGAAAGGCAAAGTATCAGTGGAGAAATGGAGCATGGGAAAGAACAAAAGCTAAGGGTTCAAATGACATTTAGCAGACATCGTGGGAATTCCTTGTGTGGTTTTGTCTTTTTTTTTTTGGTAGATATTTTCAAATGTCTTCTCTGTCAACAACTTTGAGGGAAAGACTAGGATTCATTAGAGGCCTTTTGGAAAAAGTGTCTAAAGGAGAGACTTGGATGAAAGACTGGAGGGGTGGCAGGTTGAGGCACATAATGACATAAGGAAAGGGAGACAGTTATTTCTGTGTCCTTGTTTCTCTCTCACGGTGGTGGTCGATAACATTATACTGAAATTTTTCTGCATTCTATATTTTATACTTTGTAACATTTCTGCTTAGTGATCCACAACATCCTTATATTTGTCTGTTTGCATCAGAAAAATCCAAATGTACACTGTGGGCATCTGCACTCTTGATTTGTAATTTTTTAGCTATGACATTGCTCAGGTGAAATAGTCATGTAAAACAGTGTTTCACTGAGCTGTTTTTAGATTGCTGCTGATTATCTGTTTTATTTCAGGAGGAAGTCAGTGGGTTCACAAGTATGCAGAATTCTCTCTCCCCTTCTATAGAGATATCAACAAATGGAATTGCCTGAGTTAATTCTGCCATGCAGGCAGGCAAGTTTCTAATATATATTTTACTGTCCAGGTTAAGGGCTTTTTATTTAAGGATTTAATTGTCTGGGTGGAATTTCCCATGGTGATAATTGTATTTTCCAGATAGATTTTACTTGTTTGATCTATTATCTCATCATTAAAACATAAAATATTTCCAAAAATTGTTTCAGACTCTTTTGGAAAGTTCTAAGCCTAAGCAAAATGAGGGTTGATTTTAATGAATATGTATCAAAAGCATTTTCTAATAAATGCAGGCTCTGCATATTGGTAAGATAACTAAGCTGTAAGGAGACATCTAATTTTAGACTCTGTTATTTAGGTGCTGAAGAATCTAATCAGAATAGGTTTGCTACAGCTGTAGATATTAAACAGTATCAGCCTAAGCCCAATCTCAGTCTTACCTAATTCTTTCCTCTTAATATGGGATGCCAAGTAGAATCAAATGTCTTCTGAAAGTCGCAAAGCAGGCAAATACTTCCCCCTTGTTTCTATGAAGCAGATTGCTATTTACAAGAATCTGCAGAGTATATACATGCAGTCTGGAGTTCTGTGGTTCAACAGAAATCATACTGGATTCTGTTGTAGAATCTCTTTGGAAAAATCCAGATTCTTTAGATTATGAGCATACAAAATACTTTGCCCATTTGGCTACTTAAGCAAATCCTTCTGTAGTTATTTGAACTGAGTCAACTCTTATGCTAATATCAATGTAACATTAAGACGTTTCAGAGAAGTGCATAGATTATAATCAACCTAAATATTTTGCAATAGCTTCCAATATTTAAATATTTCAGAATGGGTCAAGTCTGTCCCAAATAATTATGCCAGTTTCATTTACGTAAATTCTTTTCTTCTCCCTTCCAGTCTCATCTTTAATAGTCTTTGGTAGCATACAAAGTTTTTGTTCTGGAGACAGTTTCTCATTTGGATTATTTCTAAAGAGTAGTTCGAAGTGATTTTACCTGACTTTTGTCACAAGAGGCTGCTAATTCAGAGTCTGCTTTTATGTTTAGTCAATTTATTCCAATGGTCCTCAAAACAGCTGACTGATTTGATTTGCAATAGAATGAGAGCGATTAAAAAAATACAGGATTTCCTGCCAAAAAGTGAGGAAGAAAACTCTGTTCAAATCTGGAAGGAATGAAGGAAGAGAGAGAAATCCCTAGTCTGTAGCAGCTGCCACCAAGCAGAAATTAATACACTTATTTTTATACAAGCAGTTGCACTGCGCAGTAAAAAACCTCCACCAGTCAAAGACTTGATGCATTTATTAACTTTGGCACCACATGCCTGGACACACAAATAGACTGAATGAAGCTGAAGCAGACAAACATTTAGGGTCCAATCTTTAGCTGGTATAAATTAGTGTAGCTCAATTAAATTAAATGGAATTGCATCAATTCAGAGATATTGGGCATCAGGCCCTTAGAATTTAACCTGCATAGATCTGCATTGGCAATACTTGCATTATAGTCATGCCAGTAAGGCACAAGAGCTAGCCCAGGTTAGGCTTCTAGTAAAGATAATCACATTATCTGGGAAGAGTCATAGGGCTAAATTCATCCCTGACATAAGTGGGTGAATCTTCCACTTAAATCAATGGAAGTTACACCTGTCTACAACAAGGCTGAGTTTGGTCAGTACAGGATGCAAAGGCTAAAGATACTAAATACAGGACAACTGTAATGACTTCTTAAAGGAACAGGCCCATGTCTGGGGTCAATGGAGCAAGGGTCTCAGCAGCATGTAGCGTACTATAAAAGAGTGACTGTAGAGACCACAGAGTACAGCTATCCCCTCCACTGATTCACAGCATTAATCCTTCCTCATTTAGCAGTTAGTCAGCCTGAAAACAGGCCACTGAAAATCAGTAGTTTCAATCATGCACATAATTGTATGTGTAAAACAATCACTTCAGGATTCTACAAAACCCTGGCCTTTTTTTCCCCAGTGAAATAATTTAAGTAATAAATATTCTCCACCCTGGAGTGGTATAAAACTTCTATAAAAATAGAAACAACATTCTTGGTTACAGCAGATCATGCTTGGAGCGGTTGCTCTCAATCATGATCTCTCTTCTTTTTGTCATTTTTTTTTTTTTTGCAAAGTATATTTATAAAATAATCCCATTATGACCTTAGAGGCCTTAACACTCCAACACGTTCTTCTCAGAAAACCAGGACACATCTCTCCCAGTGCACAGAATTCAAGTGTACATGGTTCACCTAAATGTATGTATGTATGTATGTTTATAGACAGAACCAAATAGTCAACATGAAAGGGTACCATATGCCAGCATAAATGGGAAATTTGGCAGTCTGTGCTTTTTGTCACCACAATATTCTCTGTATAATACTGACAATTTCTCCTACCCATCTGCCAGCACTACAGACAGGTTGGCACCAAAACACTATTTGAGTTTCAAACTCATCAACAGAAAGGGCATTTTACACTGGTGCTCTAATGCTATGGGTCAGGCCTTGTATTTGTGAGGTTTAAGAGTCCAGGGGACCCAGTCCCTGGATATGCCTGACTTTCCCCATGGACCGTAACAGAGTATCTGTAAACACAGGCAGATTCTAAACAACATTTCAGGGGCTTATGGCTCCTCTTGCTAGAGTAGAGAAGGAAGTAAACACCCTGTGTCTGACCCCACCTGCTTCCTACTTAGGAGCCAGCTCCCAAACACAGGATTGCAATGTTACTTGGTGGGCTGAGGAAAAGCATCAACCCAAACTGGGAACATAAAGGCGAAGAGGAAATGGAGAAAATATGAGGTAAATGGAATCTCTATTAAAGATATACAGAAACTGTAAACTTCCCATGTGACAGAGGTGGATTTTGGTGGTTAGAGCAATAGCCTCTACTGTGACTCCTTGATGTGCTTCAGGCCAGAGTCTCAAAGGAGCTTTGAGCCTTCTAAAATCAGTGTATACTAAGGCCCCTGTAATACATTCTTTGCACATTTGTGAATTTGCCAATATGTGTGTTCAAGAGGGGAGTGTCTGCTCTTCCTTCAACATACTGGGTGATAGCCACTGCCAAAGGCAGAATAAGACTGGGTGGTTCAAGGGTCTGCTCTAGTACACTCAACACTTTAAAGGAAAACTGCAGTGTAAAAAGTAAATCTAATTTCTATACCAAATCACATCACAGAATTACTAATGAACAGGAAATTGCCTTTGGAAAAGAGTATGACTGTGGAAACAGTTCCCACTTGGATATGCAAGGCAGCAGAAACCTCAGAACATGTCAAGTATGATGTATTATTTGTTGTCAATTTAATGGTTTAACAATACATAATTAGCACTTAGACTGTGCTTAGTGAGTATTAATTCAAAGACCTGTGAGATGGGCATTATTGTCATTATACAAATGGAAAACTAAAGTGCAGGGATGGGAAGAGATTTGACCAAGGTGACACAGAAAGTCTGTGGCAGACTTGGGATAAGAACTCAGGAGTTCCTGGCTTCCAGCCCCAAATTTATTCCTCCAGACTACAGTGCCTCTCTAAACCCTAGCACAATTCCCAGCGGATCAGTCAAGAATAAGATTTCCTAAACACTGGGAAATTCAATTAATATGTAACTCTAGATGGACTATGAGGTTTTCTGGGCAGGGAGAGTGTCTAAATTTTTTTTTAAAAAGTGCTGTGTATATTCACAGTGCAACAATAAATACCACTTTATATAGCAAAATAATGACTGCAGTTTTCCTTTAACTCATTAACCTCTTTGCTCTTCTAGATTTTTCACCTGCTCTAGAGACAGATTCAGCTAGGAAATTCCCACAGAAGACATTTAACTAAGGAAATATGAGCGCATGGGGCATGGCAAAGGCTACATGAGGTCTGCTCCATACCCATCTCAAGGTGGTTCTCCCTTCCCTCCTTTCTTTTCCTCAATGCTGTCTGATGTCAGTCCTGCTCCTCCTCCTTCCCTCTTGTGTCGTGTCAGTTCTGCTGCTCTTTCTATACTTCCCCATTCCCCGCCCCCCACAAGGTAGCTGGCATTGGTCCTTCTCAACGCACACTGGATACAAACACAGCAAACTTCAAATAAGGAAAAACAACAACAACAAAAAAACACCTCAGTGATATGGCACCTAAAATCCAAAGTAAAATACTGGAAACAAAATCACAAACTTGTCCTCCATCCGAAGCAGAAATCCCAGCGGATGCTGCAGCTGAGTCTTCAGGGGGAAGATGTGCCAGCTAGAATGGCATGGATCAGCATCCAGGACTGTAAAAACACAGCCTTAGGACTTCGAATCACTAAGTGCGTTCCTCCCCAACTTACCAGAAGATCCTTCTCCCTCCAGTCCCAGAGGGGAGGGGCGCTCAGTATGGCTTGCTGTCATTCTTAGAGCGCTTGAGCTGTACTTTCAGACGCTTCATGCCGATTTGAAAGCCGTTCATTGACTGGATGGCAGCCTGCGCAGAGACAGGATTGTCATAACTTACAAAACCTGGGAAAAGGAAAAATACATAATTATAGCATGCTCAGATCCCAAACAGACAAGTGGATAAGACCCTCTGCTCCAAGAGCTGCATGCACCCAGGTTATCTCAAGGTAAACAAGTTTGCATGAAGTGCCATTTTCAAAAGCTCATAACTTCACTAGATCACTCAGGCCCTTCTCAAAGGCTCCTGGCCAAACTGCAGCTTTCTACCACAAGCCACTTTGGCACAAGAGCTGTTGTTTAAAAAAATAAAAAGTAGCACTACAATTAAAAAAAAAAAAAAAAACCAGACAGGGAAAGGTTTTTCCACCAGTCTCCTCAGATTCAAACATAGCTTACTCAAACTTCACAAAAAATCACCCCAGGGGAGAGACCAGACTTGGAAATTTTCAGTCCAAAAGATGAAAACTTTGGAAAGTTATAAATAATTACAAACAGGAGCTCAGCATGGAAATTCTTATGTAACTTTAACTATAGCTATTGACCATGTTCCAGTTATGAGAACAAAAACTGATCTATTGGGCATAACTGAAACCTAGCTGATAACTCTTGTAACAGGAATGTCAGTATAGGCAAGGTAAAAGGGGAAGAAAAATGGCGTTGTATGTTAGAAATATTTACATGCTGAGACACTATGATTAGACAAACAGTAAGTATGTTGGTAAAATTCTTTGAATAGGGCCACAATGAGAAACAGTGGGCATTTGTTAGAGACCCCTAAGAGTAGAGACTAGGAAGGTGAAATGAGACAGCTTTCAGGGTACCTGGGACCACAGGATACTGTACTCAGAAAGGCTTAACTACAGAGATCTCCACTGGGTAACAAATACACCTAGCATGTTTCAAAGAGGTTCATTAGTTATTCAGAGAAAAACTTCACGATCATAAAAGTACAGATTCCAACCAGTGGGGAAGATGCCTTGGAGGACCACAGTATAGAGCAGGGGTAGGCAACCTATGGCATGCCTGCCAAAGGCAGCACGCGAGCTGATTTTCAGTGGCACTCACGCTGCCGGGGTCCTGGCCACCAGTCTGGGGGGCTCTGCATTTTAATTCAATTTTAAATGAAGCTTCTTTAACATTTTAAAAACCTTATTTACTTTATATACAACAATAGTTTAGTTATATATTATAGACTTATAGAAAGAGACCTTCTAAAAACATTAAAATGTATTACTGACACGCGAAACCTTAAATTAGAGTGAATAAATGAAGACTCGGCACACTGCTTCTGAAAGGTTGCCGAGCCCTGGTATAGAGGAACTGACAGGGAATGCCAGAATCCAGCAGTATAAAGGGACTAGATCTCAGAAAGAAGTCTAGTAAGCTGTAAATGAGAGGAAGCGTTAAAATCCACCAACATGGAACATGGCTGGGTAATTGAAAAACATGATACTTAAGGCAAAAGAGACTATAACTTTGTTTAAAAAATAATATAAAGTAAAAGCAGCAGCCAGGGTGGTTTCTTGAGCAATTATGTGCAATCTGAATTCAAAATAAACAAAGTACTTGGAAAAGGAAAAAAGAGGGAGGCAAAGAAAGAAGTTTACAAAAGTTAATTAAAGCTGTAAATGGACAGGGAGAAGTAAGGGGAGCCAAAACATAGAATGAAATATACTAACCAGGGGGACTAAGGAGAATAAAAATTTTCTTACAGATATATAATCAGAGTAAGTAGTCCTTGGGAGAAACTAAGTGTATTAAGAAGTGAGAAAGGAGATGAAAATTACCCTAAAATAGCCAAGATAATTCACTCCTTTTTAAAAAGTTTGCCTTAGAAAAACATTAACAAGTAAGAAAAATTGGGAAGTAAGAAAGATATATAGCAACAGATACTGACTAAAAAAATAAGGGAATACTAAGAAAATGTGAAATACTTGTTAGCGGGGTCAGATTAAGTGCATCCAAGGATTTAGCGGAACTAACAAAAAATTATCAAACCACTCACTTAGTTTAAAGTATTACAGGTAACTGGGGAGAGATGAGAGAAAATAAACATAGTTCCAATCTTCAAAAAAATTAAATAAGAGGCATCCTACTAATTAGCTTCCTGTCAAGTCTAAAATTCTATCCCTACTAAAATAATAGAATATTAAAAGAAAAAACATCGCTAAACATTTAGAGGATAATGGTGCCATAAACAACAAAAACAGAACAGTAGATTTTCAAAACACAAATCTTGCCAGACAAACTTGTTTGGCTCTTTTAATAGGATTACAAAATTAGTTGACGGAAGTGCAGTTTTAGATATCTATTTTTATCAAGCAGACATTTTAATCAAAATGAATTAAAATAACTTGAATATGAACAACAACATGCACAGAACACTAGCTGGCTGAAAATATTAAAGTACTGAGTTGGGGAAATATATCATGGAGTACCACAAGGAATCTGCTAGTTCTGGACTTGCTAAACATCTTTGCTCATGATGTAGAACAGAGAGCAACTAGGACATTATTGATCTGGAAGGAGATAGAAATACTAGTGAAGACAAAGGAAAATACAAAAGGGATATAGAGAGGATAAATATGTGGGCAGAAAACAACAAAATGTGATAGCTTGGGATAATGCAGATAAACATATCCTTGGAAAAATAACCAAAATCACAGTAATTGAAAAGAGAGGGAAAAACCAGGGAAGCAGTACTATTATGAGAGACTCAACAGCACTGGGGGACATGAAATTAGACACAAGTTTCCAAAGCAAAAATGACCAGTGCAAATTTTGGGTTGCATACTACAGTCATCAAAGTGCAGGGAAAGAGTACTACCATTCCCTAAGGTTCTGGTATGACCATGCACCTCATTTTACCAGAAAAAATATTGACAAATTATCAGGAGTTCAGAAACAAGAAAAATGATTAGAGAACTTCTAAGGAAAAAGTCAACAGAACTATACACAAAAAGCACCATGTTAAGATTGCAGAGTTAAAATGACCATGAATTAGGATACAGAACAATTAAGGTTCCAACAACGATTTATTTGACCATACTGTACATCCTGCATGTTTTATGGAATATGTTTAAAGATACAGTTTATATTAATCTCTATACATTTAACTACGAAAAGAAGAATGGAAAACAGTATGTGTGTTCAGTTTAGTTGAGTTATCGTTGCTGGTGGAATCTTAACCTTAGTATTTCCTGGCTTTGTTATTTTAACACTGCAAGCTCAAATTTGCGTAATTGTAGGGTTGTTTTTTAAGAAAAATGGCAAATACTAAACAGCTTTGCTTAATAGTGTTAGACTTCATACAATCCAAATTAGGCTTTGAAATTTAATCCAGGTAATACCCAGATATCAGAGTGATTGGCATGGTATAAAAAAGCCACAAAAGAAATTGCCTCCTTAGCTGCTGCTATTTATTTGATTGGAGGAAATATTTTGCAAGTTGAGTTAACAGGAGAGCATTACACTTGTTTACACTGGAGAGCTGGATGAAAAAGCAGTGTATGTAGATTGTTGTAGAAATACCTTGAGACTGCAACATCCATTAAGCTTTTTTCACACCCACACTGCTCTAGTCTCTATTATTAAGGCAGGATCTGAAAAAAATTTGCTGTGCATATTTCAGTGAGATGTTCACAATCTCTCTCTGCAGATTTTCCCAGGGCCCTGCTCAGGACAAGCACACAGAACATGCAGCGATGCCACAAAATGAGCAAGGCTCTATTATGTTCTATGTAGACTTAAGCATGCTTAGTATCATCTGCTAAGAAGCAATAATATTTTCTTCCAAATCTAAGCTGCAGCAACTTCTGAGGGAAGGCTTTCCCCCACACTTGGAACTTCAACCACTTGTCCTGCAGTTCTGTTCAAAATCAGGATTTTCCAAAGAACCACATTCTCTGCCCCGTTCTACATAGGAAAAGTGGTTCCATCTCAATTAAAGCTTTAAGGAGTTTGGCTGAACTTTAAAAATATCCCCTTCAGATAGAGACCAAGTATTGGTAATTTCAGTATGAGATGAATGTTTCACAAAGATATGTTTGATAAGACAAGAAATTATAATGGAAGCTATATTGCAACCTTAATAATGTATGTAGGTAGAATCCACTATTGCTTGGCTAACCAATAATGGTCAGGATGGTACCATAACAACAGTCTGCAGATTTTTCAAGTTGTAAACACTAATGATGATGAATAATTTAGGGCAGTACATTGTGGCATAACTAGGAGTAATGGGATGAAAATTTTTAAAACGGAAAATTCAAGGTGAATATCAGGAAAACCTTCCAGATAGTGAACTGTATTAGGCTGTGAAATAATCTCTTAATGGAAATGAAGTAACACACATCACTTGCTTAAAACGAGACTGGACAAAGCACCAGAGAAGAGACTGTGAGGAACAATCTGTCATTTGCACCAGCAGGATCAGCTACAGTTATCCCAATATGCAAAGGAGGCCCAGTGGATAACAGGATTGAGGATTCTACTATAAGTAGGGCCCTACCAAATTCACAGTCCATTTTGATCAATTTCACTGCCGGAGGGTTTTTAAACTGGTCAATTTCACATTTCAGGTGTTTACATCTGAAATTTCACAGTATTGTAGCAATGGGGGTCCCAACTGTAAAGGTACCCAGAAGTGGGTTTGATTCCCCCCCCACAACCTCTCTCAGAGCTGCCATGCAAGGGAAGGACAAGTCCTGTATCTCTTCAGTCCAGGAGGGACTTACAGCTGGGAACTCCCTGGTTGGGGATGCTTCCAGGAGTAGGGGGAGGCACTCGGAGGTGGGTCTGATCTCACCCCTGCCCCCAGTTGCCATGCAAGGGAAAGAGAAGTCCTATTGCTTCTCAACCCAGCAGGGAGGTGCAGCTAGGAGCCCCCCTAGCTGGGGTGCTCCCAGGAGCAAGGTGATATTGGACCCACCCCACAAGTCTCCGCCAGCTGAAGGAACCTCTGGGGCTAGAGCTTCCTGCACCAGGGGGAGGCACTCTGAGGTGGGTCTGATCTTCCTCTGAGAGCAAGAGTGGCCATGGAGGGGAAGGACAAGTCCTCTCCATCCCCCCAGCCAGGACTTGCAGCTGGGAACCCCTTAAAAGGGGCACTCCCAGCTGCAAGGGGGAGATTAGATTTCTTGGGGAAGGACTTATTTCACATTCCATGACATGTTTTTTCACAGCTGTGAAATTGGTAGGGTCCTAACTATAAGAGTTGTCCACACCCACATTATTCCAGCATCACCTCAGGCTACTGGGGTCTGAAGGTCAGGGCTTTCCTAGACAGACTGACTACTGAGGTCAAAGAATAAAGAAAAATACCTCTGCCTATCTGACCACTGTATGCAACTGTCTGCCATCCCTTCATGAAAACTTCCACCCAACTTATTTTCTCCCAGAGAATGGCAGTGATCTATCTTATCATTCTTCACCCCCTGCTACTGACAGTGACTGGAACCAACATACCAAAACACTTGCTTAGATTGGTCTGCTTGTCAATGAAAACCTTGGCGGAGACGACATTCCCAAATGGCATGAACATCTGCAGCAGGTCCTGGTCCCCAAACTCCTGGGGGAGGTGGTAGATGAACAGATTGGCTCCCTCTGGACCTTCAAAACATCCATCGATTAGAAACACAAATTCAGCAAAAGCATGGGAGGTCGAGCCTTAATCTCAAAGCAGAGACCCAAGAGCTGTTCAATATAATTAACTCTGCCCTCTTCTCCCTGAGAAAGCAATAAACCGGACCATCTTGATTTCAAAATAAGGCAACATGGTCTGTTGCCAGCATCAAATATTAATGTGATTTTAGCTCCTTCCCCACTGTCTCTTCTCTGATTACTATACTTCCGGCCATCACACTGAAGTCAACATTGGCTCAGCACCACAGATCACCTTGTTTGCTGCTGCATGGGAGACCTATGGGTATGAATCAGCCCAGGGTGCTGACTAAAACAAAACAGGTACTTATGCCAAGTCTGCAGCATGAGGAAACCAGTCATATTGAATATAAAGACTAAAATGCTCCTGATATCCTGTATATTGGCAATGCCCTAAAACTCTCAGGTCTTGTTCCTTGCCTCTAAGTCAATCTTCCTCCTCATTGCACCTGCTGCCCACATCACAGTCCCATAGTCCACAGTCTTTCATTCTACATGCTAAATTAATTCAGAATCTGAAGTGTCAAAATACCAGCAACAGGGACTGTTCAGGGTAGTAACAAAAGGAAGAAATACATGCAATAAACTTAAATTAAGAAAAGAAATATCCCTGATAGTGACACGTATCAGGCTGTGGCAACACCTCCCCGCAAAGGAATGTTTAAAACTGAACAAAGCACCAGAGAAATCATCTATATGGCACAATTCTGCAGTGGTCCCCCTGAATAGAGGAACTATAAGAGAATTTTCACTCCAGCTTCTGTGATTCTAGGAAGGCAAATGCTGTGCATGTGGTATGTGCATAAGCTCAGGGCTTACTCTTCCTCAAACCCCACTCAAGTCCTCAGCATAACTTCCCACCTACCTTCTTTTTGACTTCCTGCTGCACCAATACTCTGTTGTGTTAACAGACTCTGGCTGTAGAGAGTGGGCAATGCGGCAGCAGCATATTGCTGAATCCCAGAGTACGCCTGAGTGAGGGCCTCCATTGTGCTACCCGTGCCATTTGAGAGGCCACCGCTGCCAAGTCCACCATTTAAGGCTGCCATCCCTATGCAAGAAAAGTGAAATGAAGATTTAATAATTGAGCGGTGTGTCTGAGCCAATGGTAGTCAACTTTCAATACACTTCACTGCTGTCAGAAACAAGCAACAGAGAACAGGCAGGG
This sequence comes from Gopherus flavomarginatus, assembly GCF_025201925.1. NCBI lineage: Eukaryota > Metazoa > Chordata > Testudines > Testudinidae > Gopherus > Gopherus flavomarginatus. The sequence goes on from NC_066621.1 coordinate 87,841,896, forward strand.
ATAAACAGAATAGCTTATCCAGGAAGCACTGGCACAACTACAGGAATTATAATCAGTCATTTTTCCCTCCCCTCACTAAATAGAGCTTACCTGCTAAAGAGCTGACATTGAGGCCTGCTGTAGCACCTGCTAACGTCTGCAGCGCTCCAAGGGAGGCCATTGGGTTAACAGAGGAGCTGCTACTCGAGCTAGGTGAGGAACCTGCTATTAAAATGAGAGAATTAAACACCAGACAATAACTTCTGCCCTTTATCATTCAAATCCCTCATTAACCCATTTTTACTACAATGCTAGTAACTAGTAACAAGTGACTAGTCAACCAATAATGACTAGAGCAGGGCAGTTGAGGATAGTTTACATTAAAAAACGAACTAACAAGCTATGGTCAATCAACCCACTGATTGATGTGCATGTATGAGGAATCCCTTTCCTGCACCTTTAACTGTTCTTGTCTTTTCATAGCAAGAGCTCTTTGGGGACAGGGACTATCTTTGTGTTTGTGTACAGTACCCAGCACATTTTGGATGCTACTTAATATAAAATAAGAACAACATAGTTAATAATACATTTGCTGCAGAGTATCTAAGCCAGGCCTGGATGCAACCAAAGCATGATAACCAGCTGGGGTCTCCACCCGAATAATATAAAAATCAGTAGTGCTGCAATGTGGAATAAAATAAGTATCCGAGACTGTATTACTATCAATCACATGCAAGAGGGGAGAGAGAGAGAGAGATCCTGAAGAGATTAAAGAAGGCTCCAGTCAGACTGAACACAAGGTTTTCCCTTACAGATAGAACATGAAGAACAGATGCCTAGAATCTATTCTGGCAACTGAAATCATTTTCCACTATGGAATTCCTGCTGCAGCAGCTGGGGCTGAGGTCAGGGCCAGGAACAAGTCAGAGAACAAATATCTCCAACACAAAAGTTATCCTTCTCCATCACAAGAGTGTGATTGCTAATTGTCCTTTTAAGCAAAGAATCAAACAGATTATTTATTAACCAGGCGTGGTATCTAACACACTCACAGTCAACACTGAACCCAATTCAACAACAGATAGAGTTAGTCACAACAAACTGGATAAGACAGCTGATAGGAAGCACCCTGTCTCTTTCAGGTCAGTAGTTTCTGAAAAGAGAGAGATTTGCAGGGGAATAGAGGTTCAAACCATAGGTCATCTGTATATGTCTCAGCACTGGTGAGAAAGAAGAATCATTCCCTGTTATTATAGAGGCGTCTCAGAGCCACCTTTTTGGATATGACAGATCACAAGCGTACACAGGCTGACAAGCATCAGTGAGCGATAAGTGCTGTGACATTTTAGCATTCTCTACTCAGTTAATCTCTTATGTTTCTATTGCACCTCAGCCAAAATGTTCTCAATGTGGTTTACATACTATTAAAGCTAGTTGAAGTTTTTCAAATTTTTGAAAAAATATTTCGTAATTGTCATTTTTCATCCAAATCTGTTCTACACAATTTATACATTAATAATTTCACCTGTCATCTGACACTCAGCCACTTCTGGGGTGGTATATTAGCTATTTAAGAGGGTACAGGAAAGCTACAAAACGTTTTAGGGCAGAAATAAGGAATCCTGTAGCCAATAAAAACTGTAGGGGAACAAAGGAGATCAGAATTTTAAAATCTGGATTTCATTTTGGCCATGATACCTGGTCAACAAGACTACTCGTTATAAAAGTTCCAGAGAACCTTTGGAGTCTAGTTAGAACCTCAGTTTTACATCTCAACTAAAAGAATCCAACAACAGTATCCCTTCCATAATGCTAAGCTGAGTTACTATTTCCATACTGACTCGGAGGGAAGAGGGCCACCTAACAGATCATTATTATTTGAGCAAAGCTAGTATGGTTAGCGCTATACAATGCAGAGAGAACGTTATGATCTGTTCCATAAGTTGATAGACTAAACAGACGACATACCAGTTGGCGAGCCGAAGATCCAAGTTGAGAAATGGTGCTAATTGTTGTGTCGTGTCTAAAGTGAGATTTACTTCTACAATGGTTAACTACTTAAAAGCTTTGTAGAAGAATGTGCCACAAGGCAGGATCTGAACAGTCATTTGGAGCACAAGAAAGATTATTTCAAGAACAAGGAGTAGCACAAAAAAAGGAATGAAGCCAAGAGTGGAGAAGGATACAGAGGGAACAGACATGAGAGAAGGGAATGGATGCCTTGTGTATATAAAAAAACAGCACTAGTTTAATTTAAGGTGTAATTTTAAACCAATTTGAGTGCAAAAGATTGTGTGGACATTTATTTCAGTTTAGCTTAGTCAATTAGGATCTGTTTAAACTAAATCAAAATAACCCCTCAAACTGAGATAAGTGAGCCCACAAGGGGGTTTGCACTGGTTCAACTAAACTGATAGTAAAAACAAATTTAAATTAAATCAGTGTACATTTCCCACATAAACAAGGCCAGGGTGAAGGCAGGGAGCAGTGGAATAGAATTAGGGAGAAATGTGGGCAGAGATGTAGAGAGGAGTGGTGTTGTGCACAGCTTCAAAGTGAGAACCATGAGCTTGAATTTAACATGGAAAAAGGGGAGCCAGGAAAGGGCTCTAAATAAGAGACTAGCGTGGCCTGAGAGGTGTGAAAATCACTAACACTATTTAGCTTTTACTATTACACTTACTATTTGTATTGCAGCAGTGCCTAGAGGACCCAGTTCCATTGTGCTATGCACTGTGTAAACATATAACAGACAGTCCCTGCCCCAAAGGGCTTACAGTCTAACAAGTACCACTAACTAGGCCTCATTCCATTTAGCGTGTAGGATCTGAAGAGATAACAGCCTGTAGTGGCAAGGTTGTAGGTAATCCTCCCACTGAACTCACCACAGGTGATCTTCTCAAAGACCCTTCCAGTGACAAATGCAAGTAAAAAAAAAAAAGCAGGAGAATACTGGAGATCAACTGATATGCCAGTGGTGTCAAGACTCAAAGTTCTGTGATTAATTGTGAGGAGACATACCATGACATCGAATGTTGTTTATAAAGCTTTACTTCTGCTTTTTTCAAAAGAATGACAGTAAATGGCATATAAGCACAGTACAGCACAGGATTAAAACTGAGCCAGATTTTGCCAGGTCAACAACCCCAGCAATCTTCTTGGTGCTGCTATCTTGTTCTCCAGAATCACAACTGTAATTTAAGTCTTCAGCCTTTGCAGTTATGTAGAAATCCCTGAAAATATGAAGTGTAATTGATGCAGTAATGTCTGCCTGAGTCTGCAGAGAGCCTGAAACAATAGCTTTAAGAGATGTGAATTGCCCCATACATCTCTTTGGGATGGCCACTCAGATGTCCAACAATGATCGTTTAAATATCAACATTTAACTATATTACAGTAGAACCTCAGGAGTTATGAACACCTTGGGAATGGAGGTTGTTTGTAACTGAAATGTTCGTAACTCTGAATAAAACATTATTTCAGAAGTTTACAACTGAACATTGACTTTATACAGCTTTGAAACTTTACTGTGTAGAAGGAAAATGCTGCCTTCCCTTTTTTCTTTTAGCAGTTTACGTTTAACACAGTACTCTATTCTATTTGCCCTCTTTTTTTCCATCTCTGCTGCTGCCTGATTGTGTACTTCCGGTTCCAAATGAGGTGTGTGTTTGACTGGCCAGTTCGTAACTCTGAGGTTATACTTAGGGTGACCAGATGTCCCGATTTTATAGGGACAGTCCCGATTTTTGGTTCTTTTTTTTGTATATTACCCTCCACCCCTGTCCCGATTTTTCACATTTGCTGCCTGGTCACCCTAGTTATACTGTATGCTATTAAAGCACAGAAGAAAGGATAAGGAGAATCAGAGATCTGCACAATCTCCTCTGAGTGGCATCATCTCATTTTGGCACCAGGAGTGGATGGCACTTGAGAGAAAACGACTATTTTTTCCTTCCAATATGACCCATGGAAAAGGCCAAAGGACAGGAGCAGAGCCCTGGGATGCATCTGAGCCTCATCAAGTGGATGGTATTCCTGCAGAACATTTAAGGTCCACTGAGGGAAAGCCAATTCTAGAGAGCCCTGTGTGGCACTGAAACCCTACAGCCTAGTCCCATTAAGCAGCAAAGACCAGATTCTATTCTGGTGGCTGATATGGAGCCAAGGATGGCTACTGCTCTGCTCAGCTGAATGGAGGCTCTCTGCAGAGACACACAAAAACCACTGTACCAGTTACACTAGGGTCACATTTAAGTTTTTTCTTCCTCTACAGGTGAAGATTGGAAACATGTTTTTAATGAAAGCTTAAATTCTGACATTTTCACAACTCTGGGAGTGAGGGCTTAGCTGTGTGTGTATATACACACACCTTACTTTAAATCTTATCGAGTAAGAACCAAACCTGACTAGCCCAACAGAGCCTGTGTGATCATATTTTGAACATCTGCACAATCTGTTGTGTGTGTAATCTCATTTTGGTATCTCAAATGGGCTGATCTTGAGAGAGTACAACTATACCCCTTCAGTGCAAGGAAATATCTATGTTCTTAGACTATGCTCACATACATGTTTTTATTTAGGGAGGGACTGAAGCAAAGGGCCTTGGGAATTCTCTCTCTCTCTTCTCTTCTCTAATAGCCTGAACTCTTTGATATGGATTTTATGGTAAACATTTTTACTATAGGGTAATCTGACAGGCAGTCAAAGTAACTAAAAGAGTAACTGTCAACTTTGGTGAACCACACCTCTCAGTAAAAAAAAAAATTATGAGGGACAACTTCTCTGACAACAGGTGTTCTCTTGAAGGCCCTCTGAGCTTGAATCTTCCTTAGGGACTTCCATAGATAGGGGAAGCCTTCTGATTTAAATCAAAACCAAAGGTCCACAATTTAACTTCTGACCCTGCAACATGAGGTTTCCCAACCAAAGTTCCCATAAGTCTCTTTCACCAACACTAGCCATCTGGGCCTGGTGAGCAGTATGTATATGAATCAGTACAACAGTAGACTGATCTGGCAGACAGGGGTAAGGTTATCATCTCTACAGACTGTATATTAGAGCTGGATGAGCAATTAGGCCTTTCCATGAAAAGAAAAACCCTCTGCTAGAGACCAGTAAAGTACAGTCCTCTCCTTAACCCTACGAATATTAATGATGGTCTACGGTGGCTGAAATCATGACAATCCAAAGCAAGAAATGGGCTCTATAAATAAAGGGACCTCTTTCTTTTCCTGTGTCAGTGGTTTAGAGTAGGCAGAAGCAGCTGGCCCAGACAAAATTTTGGCTTACACTGGTACTAAAATAGAGCTTGGCTCATATAATCTAGTTTGGGTGTACGTTTTTGCTTTGCCATTTGTTATCTTTGTTAATTTGGATGTCTAGATAATCACACTTAACAAAAAGTCAGCAAGACAGTGCTTAAGGAGATCTTAGATGTTCTAATCTCCCTGGTATAACACCCAAAATAAAGATATCGGAAAGAATAAAAAAAAGGGTAAGGAGAACAAAACTTTGTCTGTATTTGCATCCCTGCACGAGCAGCTGTATGAGATAATGTCTTCTCTCCCTAGCCACTCAACAAAACATACTGGAAATTAGAGCTATGTTTGTTTTAGAGGAAACTGTGATTGCTCCTCAGGGTTTAATGAAGATAAAGCTGTGTGTGGATTTTCTTGCATACATGTGCACTACTCCATGTTCAAGGGCATGTCTATTGCAAGAAAACTTGGGAGAGGCCAAAAACTCTACAGCATCTGCCTAAAATGCTGCTTGAGTAGTGACGGACTATGTGATCTGCATGTACTAGCAATGACTAGAGAGATGCTGACTTCCTGTTTTATGGCAATCCCAACACTTCCTTTTACTCAAGATTAAAGTAAGCCCCTGGAGAAAATAAACTCTTTACACAAAGGCATTTGCTGGCAAAAGTATACCTAGCTTAACAAATACTACAGAACCTCATTGGACAGGTGAGCAAAAAGACCATTTCTACTGGTTATAACTGCCTTAATAAGAATACACAGAGCATTAACTATGGACTGAGAGAGAGAGGGTGGCATAAAGGACTCCCGAGCTGATCTAAGCCATGCAATAATTCACTATGCAACAAATGGCCTTCTTACCTGAACTGGTGAGCACACTTAGGGGACTGCTGGAAGAAGTGAGTGCAGCGGTGCCACTTGGTGTGTTCTGAGCTGCACTGGCTGCAGCTGCTAATGCAGCCAGGTTCTGTAACTGCATCGCATTCAACCCTGCAACACATTAAAGAATGCACAGGATTTCTGCTCTGATATCATTGTCCATTCAAACAAATTGGACCAGCAGCCTCCCCTACTCTGCATGGGGAACAATGGCAGCTGGGAGGAGCTATGCCATCTTGTTACAACAGATAAAAAGTTCCCATCTAGCCATAAAGGAAACAGATCATGATACCTCTGGACCTGTTCATGAATCCCAGTGGGTCCCAACTCCATGGTTCACAATTCACTATAGAAATTCCCAGACAATCAGGGCTCTTTCCCCAGAAAAGCCAGCGCATCAGCTACAGCCAAGCGTGCAACAGGTAAGTTAGGGCCTTCTGGTCCATCTGTACCTAACCCCCAGGCCCAAAGGAACTTGCCTGGGACCAGTGACCTCCCTACACACACTCCACATAGTAACAGCAGCAGCCAGGAGAGTCTGCTGAGTCTCCATAAATCATTCACGCAACACTGGCATAACTGCTGTATTGTTGCTGCTTGTCAGTCTCCTTTCATCCCACCCCTTTTCTACTTCACTAATCCTTCAGGTGCCCAATCCAACTTTCCCTATATATTGTGCATCTCACCCACATTTCTTCTGCCCATCTTTTATCTACTCATCCAATCCCTTCCTCTCCCCTCGTGTCAGCCCCAAGTAACTCATTCCCAAAACCCACATGAATATAAAACTAAGTTATGTTCTTGTTTGTCTTACACTTGCACTCAGATGCCCGAGTCAGGTTTGGTGCCTCATTGTGCTGGGTGCTGTGCAAGTACATGGTAACACATACTCCTTGCCCCAAAGAACTCAGTTCAAGTTGTTTTTTTAAATACAAATATAGAAACATCTTTTAAAAAGTGCACATAGAACAAACGTGACATATACATCAATTATCCTCCTGAGCACTTGTATTTCTTGGGGACAGGTGCTAAGCAGTTTGTCCCATTTACATTGTAATTACCAGATGGCATTCACCCAAGAGTTCTGAAAGAACTCAAATGTGAAATTGTGGAACTATTAACTATGGTTTGTAACCTGTCCTTTAAATCGGCTTCCGCACCCAATGACTGGAAGATAGCTAATGTAATGCCAATATTCAAAAAGGTTAGAGGTGATCCCGGCAATTACAGACTGGTAAGTCTAATGTCAGTACCAGGCAAATTAGCTGAAACAATAGTAAAGAATAAAATTGTCAGACACATAGAAGAACGTAAATTGCTGAGCAAAAGTAAACACGGTTTCTCTAAAGAGAAATCATGTCTTACTAATCTATTAGAGTTCTCTGAAGTGGTCAACAAACATGTGGACAAGGGGGATCCAGTGGATACAGTGTACTTAGATTTCCAGAAAGCCTTTGACAAGGTCCCTCACCAAAGGCTCTTATGTAAATTAAGTTGTCATGGGATTAGAGGGAACATCCTTTCATGGATTGAGAACTGGTTAAAGGACAGGAAACAAAGGGTAGGAATAAATAGTAAATTTTCAGAATGGAGAGGGGTAGCTAGTGGTGTTCCCCAAGGGTCAGTCCTAGGACCAAACCTATTCAACTTATTCATAAATGATCTGGAGAAAGGGGTAAACAGTGAGGTGGCAAAGTTTGCAGATGATACTAAACTGCTCTAGATAGTTAAGACCAAAGCAGACTGTGAAGAACTTCAAAAAGATCTCACAAAACTAAGTGATTGGGCAACAAAATGGCAAATGAAATTTAATGTGGATAAATGTAAAGTAATGCACATTGGAAAAAATAACCCCAACTATACATACAATATGATGGGGGCTAATTTAGCTACAACGAATCAGGAAAAAGATCTTGCAGTCATCGTGGATAGTTCTCTGAAGATGTCTACACAGTGTGCAGAGGTGGTCAAAAAAGCAAACAGAATGTTAGGAATCATTAAAAAAGGGACAGAGAATAAGACTGAGAATATCTTATTGCCCTTATATAAATCCATGGTATGCCCACATCTCGAATACTGTGTACAGATGTGGTCTCCTCACCTCAAAAAAGATATACTGGCATAAGAAAAGGTTCAGAAAAGGGCAACTAAAATGATTAGGGGTTTGGAGAGGGTCCCATATGAGGAAAGATTAAAGAGGCTAGGACTTTTCGTCTTGGAAAAGAGGAGACTAAGGGGGGATATGATAGAGGTATATAAAATCATGAGTGGTGTGGAGAAAATGAATAAGGAAAAGTTATGTACTTGTTCCCATAATATAAGAATTAGGAGCCACCAAAGGAAATTAATGGGCAGCAGGTTTAAAACAAATAAAAGGAAGTTCTTCTTCACACAGCGCACAACCTGTGGAACTCCTTTGCCTGAGGAGGTTGTGAATGCTAGGACTATAACAGGGTTTAAAAGAGAACTAGATAAATTCATGGAGGATAAGTCCATTAATAGCTGTTATCCAGGATGGGTAAGGAATGGTGTCCTTGGCCTCTGTCTGTCAGAAGGTGGAGATAGACGGCAGGAGAGAGATCACTTAATCGTTACGTGTTAGGTTCACTCCCTCTGGGGCACCTGGCATTGGACACTGTCGGCAGACAGGATACTAGGCTGGATGGACTTTTGGTCTGACCCAGTATGGCCATTCTTATGTTCTCATGTAATGGATTAAAAACTACATATATGCTACAGTTAGTGCAGAATGCAACAGCTTGCAGCATTATCTCCTGAAAATGTAAACAAACTTGTTTGTCTGAGTGATTGGCTGAACAAGTAGTAGAACTGAGTGGACTTGCAGGCTCTAAAATTTTACATTGCTTTATTTTTGGATTCAAGTTTTTTTGTACTTAATTCTACATTTGTAAGTTCAACTTTCATGATAAAGAAATTGCATTACAGTATTTGTATTAGGTGAACTGAAAAATACTATTTCTTTTATTTTTTCACAGTGAAAAACACGTAATAAAAATAAATATAAATATAAAGTGAGCACTTTATACTTTGTATTCTGTGTTGTAATTTAAATCAATATATTTGAAAATGTAGAAAACATCCAAAAATATTTAAATAAGTGGCATTCAATTATTGTTTAACAGCACAATTAATCGCGATTAATTTTTTTGGTTGCGCAATTAATCAAGATACATTTTTTTAAATTGCTTGACAGCCCTAGTAATTTTTTGCTTCCACAAGATGGTGCTGATTGGTACCTGACAGGTTCATGTCTTTAACTAAGAGCTGTGAAAAAACCTAGAATGGATAGACTTGACTTTATGTACCTTAGGCCATGGCTACACTTACAGTTTTGCAGCGCTGGTAGTTACAGCTGTGTTCGTACAGCTGTGTAGGGCCAGCGCTGCAGTGTGGCCACACTGACAGCTACCAGCGCTGCAGTGTGGCCACATTTGCAGCACTTGCAGCGCTGTTGGGAGTGGTGCATTGTGGGCAGCTATCCCAGCATTCAAGTGGCTGCAACGTGCTTTTCAAAAGGGGGGGGTGGAATGTGACAGGGAGCGTGGAGGAGACAGACAGAATGGATTTTTGGAGTTGACACTGTTCTCAGCTCCCTGCCTTGCAAGTTCTAAGGACTGTGCCTACCTTCAATCATTTTAAAAGTTCTAACTCCCTTCCCCCACTCCTCTCTCATTCACTAAATGCAAATTATGTACTGCTAAATACCCGTCAGACCAGATCAGCAACTGCTCAACACGGACTCCCCCCCTCCCCCCGCCGTGTGAGTGTGCTGTTTCTCTCTTCAAGCAAACAGCTGTGAACATTCCAAAGTAATTCCCCTGCCTGCCTCCGCTCGCTCAGCAAACAGGAGCTGTGTTTGTTTTTTAAATAAGCAGTTTGGCTGAACTCCGAGCTCTCCCTTTCTTCCGGTTTGTTGTGGACAGGAATTCTGGGATACCTCCTTATACCCCGGAGGTCAATAAAAGCGCTGGTGGGCGTCCACACTTGCTGACCAGCGCTGGATCACCAGCGCTGGAATCCCTACACCCGAGGCTCGACCGGGTGTACAGCCAGCGCTGCAACCAAGGAGTTGCAGCGCTGGCCGTGTTTTGCAAGTGTGGCCACATCCTAAGTTGCAGCGCTGTAACCCCCTCACCAGCGCTGCAACTCTCTAGTGTAGCCATGGCCTTAGAGTCAGAGCCTAGGGTGAGAAATGACATACTGGCTTTAAGTCCAACTTTCTACAAGATGCAGAAGGGGCTATAATATACTATTTTCCATAAGCTCCTTCTCATTAATGTATTACAGCTAAGTGATGCACACACATAAATCAGGACATTCAAAATTAATTCACATTGTTAACTTGGCCTCTATTCACATAATGCAAATAGTGTTTTGCATGACTGTACAGTATATGGAGATAATTTTAATGGCTTAATATGTCTATGCAATGCTGGGACCATAACTTTCGCTTTCCTAACTGTTGAATTTAATGATAGATCTATTAACAGCTTTCAACATGGTTTATTATGATATGTAGCCTCCAGACTGCAGGATCTGGCAGGGTGATTGATGGTACTAAGATAGTTTTCATTATTTTTCTTTTTCCATGAAGGCACTGGCTGCCAAACCACTTTCAGTCACAATTCAAGATCCTTTTCAATATCTACAAATCCCTAAATGGCCTTTGATTCAGCTCCCCACAGAACAATTCTTTATGACTCTGCTGAAGTAGCTGCAATTGGTGTGAATCCTGGCTTACAGCCCCCGGTGAGGAATTTGGCTCATTTTATTAAAATACAAAAGACATTTCCCTCCTCTGTACCTGTATTAGCTCTACAGAGAGATATCAGACAGGTGACTCAAATGCATGAGCAGCAGATATCCTGAATGAAAGGCCACTTTTACAAGTCACCTTTCTTACAATAGCATTTTCTACATTTTATCCATTTAAATTCTTTCTTACAAGAAAAGAATTTAAATTAAAAGCCTCAGAGAATGTCCTATCAATTAAATATATGCAGTAGTGTTTATTTCAACATGTGATGCTTCAGACACATCCCTACTTTCAAGAAAATCTAGAGTTCCAAGCCTCTCTGCTCATGAAAGACGACAAACATTTACTCAAAAACATGCCCACCAGAGGTAGGGTGGATCCTGAGAGCATACGGCAACTTCCAGGGAACCACTGCTAACTAAACTCAAAGGAGAACATCCTCGCATGCAGATTTGTAACTGCAGGGCTGGGTACCTCATAATCCCTCTCTCTCCTGTACAGTGGTGAGTAACTCAGGACTACTCTTCATAAAGGAGGCAGATATATCAGCAGCCCTCTGGTTTCCTTCACTACTAGATCACCACTGCCTCGCCTCTGTTTTTGGCATGGAACCTGTCTTCAGGTGAAACACTCACCTCCCATTGGATGGAGACTGCTCAATGTGTTCAGGTTCCCAGATGAGGCAGCTGCTGTCTGCTGAAGGAGCTGCAAATAAAGCTAGACATTACACCAAAAAACAAAATAAGAGTGAGAGTGAGGGCTGGCTCTGCTTCTGGGAGAAACTGCACCACACCACAGCCAGAGTGCCGCCATAAGGAGAATTCTCATTGCCCATGCATCATGCTACAGCCAAAGCACCAGCATAAGAAGAATTCCTCACATACACTACAGTGAGAGCACCGTCATAATGGGAATCCCCAATGCTCACGCACCACGCCATAGCCAAAGATCATCATAAAGAAAGCTTTCTCCATATACTATGGGCAAAAGGAATCCACATCATCCATGCACCCAGTCCAAAAGACTGGTGTGTGTGTGTGTGTGTGTGTGTGTGTGTGTGTGTGTGTGTGTGTGTGTGTGTGTGTGTGTGTGTGTGTGTGTGTGTGTGTGTGTGTGTGTGTGTGTGTGTGTGTGTGTGTGTGTGTGTGTGTGTGTGTGTGTGTGTGTGTGTGTGTGTGTGTGTGTGTGTGTAAGGAGAATCCTCTTTAAGCACCACAACCAGAGTGCCACCGCTAAGGGAATCCCCCTTCATACCCCACACTACAACTAGATTGCTAGCGCAATGTGATTGCCAACCACACAAAGACATAACACTGAAGCCAGACTGCCAGGGTTTGGGGAATGCCCTTCAAATTCTTCAGCTACAACAAAAGCACCATCATGAGGGGAATGCCCATCATGTACTGACTGAGCCACAGCCAGAATGCCATTTAGGGGGAATTCCTGTCCTTTTCTTCATAGCTAGAGTGCTGTCACAAAGAAATCCCACTTCAACAAATCCAAAGCAATAGCATAAAGGGAAATTTCCCCCACCTCCTGCATTACATCACAGCCAGAACGAGGTGAAAATTTCACCCTTCTCTACCCCCTACACTGTAACAGCATGAGGAGAATCCCTCACCCCTTGAAGTCCCACACAAGAGCCAGAGCAGTGACGTGAGAGACATTTCTCCCCTTTGAACCCAGCAAAGCCAAACAACTGAGAAAATTGGTGACAATAAGCTTGAAGAATAATTTAGTTTGTCATTTTTTGTTATAAAATGCTATATATGCTGTACCACTATTCACTATATCTAGTCTCTGCCTGCCAGTTTGTTGGGGCTTTAAATTGTGAGCTCCTTGGGGTAGGGGTCAGATATTCTTTTCTGTTTGTACAGCACCTAAGACATTGGTGAGTGTCACTGGAAATAAAAAGAGTAATGTAATAAATGCTGGAGAAAAAAGAATGGGAGACGAATACAACAACTTTGATGACAGACAGAACTGAAAAGGGGCTTGAAATTACATATATGTAAAGTACTCAAGAGAAGCTAACCTAAGGAGAAAATCTTCCCAGCAGGTGACTTTGGGTAAGTTACAGTATCTCTATGCCTCAGCTCCCCATCTGTAAAATGGGGAATAACATTACTTCCCTCACAGGAATGTAGTGAATATAAATACATTGAAGATTGTTACATGCTCAAATAGTACAGTGAGGAGGCCTATATAAGCATCTTAGATAGGCAGATTGGTAGAACCCACACAGGAAACTCACTGCTAAGTATTGGGGTCCAAGTGTGTTCAGACCAGCCAGGTTTCCCCATACAGAGGCAGCGCTTATCTGTTGCATCTGCTGCTGGAGTTGCTGAGCAATACGTTTCTGCTCTTTGTCCTTCTGCGTATCTGCAAATTTCACCACGATGGGTGAAGAGCAACCCTGCAAATAGCAGTTCACATGGTTACAACCTCCCAAGCAACTGCATAAATATGACAAAAAACTATGTGAATGGCATGCTCTCCCCCCCGCACATATAAAGGTGCCCTTCCTACCTCAAATGTTCAAAATCTCAGCTGCTTTTCACTCTAGTTTGTATTGACTTTTGCTATTTGCTAAAATATTTAATAAATCTTTCAGTCCAAGACCCACTGTCAGGAAAACTAACTCCAAAGCTCCCCTCTCCCCCCACCCATCAAGCTTTATGATCTCTGTGTCGTGCAGCCTATCCCCACATCCCCAAAAAAGTTTATCTTACCTCCATGGTCTGTGCTTGGTGCATTGCTTTGATTGCTGTTTGTGCCATGGCTCTTGTTGTAAAAGTCACAAATGCACAACCTGGGGAGAGGGCAGAAAGAATCGAACTCACCCCCAGATTCATCTCAACAACTGAAGGCAAAGGAAAATGCCCCTGGGGCTTAAGCACCCTACCAATCACAAATATAGCTGAAATCTGATCTTGAGGTGCAGGGGGAAGAGTCCAGAGGAAAATCTTGAACTGTCAGGGAAGCTTTGTGCTTACCTCGGCTCAGGCCATCTGGGCCCCGTAATATCCTGCATTCCTCAATCTGCCCGAAGGAGGAGAACATCACCCGGATGTCATTTTCATTGCACTTCTTGGAGATCATCCCAATAAACAGCTTTCTATCTTCCACTGCTGAGGAATCAAAGGAAAGAAGCTTTGACATTACAGTAATGTAGCACTCACATCAAGCAGGGAACTCCAGAGCTCTCATTGTTTCAGTAGGCCTTCTTCATATTACCCAGCTACTCTAGTGGTTGAAATCAGAAGCTGAAGGAGCAGTGTTCCTGCAATAAGAGATACTCAGGGTGACAAAGCACTGAGTATCAACTCAGAAAAGAGAGAGGTTAAAGGGATCAGCAATTAGATTGAGGAAGACTAGTTCTTCTCATTCAGTCAAACCCCTCTCCTCCTCACCTGACAGTGCGCGATTGTTCCCTACAGTAGAAATCTCTAGGGATTTGTCCAAACTCCCACCTATTCCAAGTAATAAGATTTTACTCATTTAAGAGAATGCACATAGAACATTTATAGCAAAGCTGAAAGGAGTCTACAAGTGTTTTTATGTTTTAATTACATTAATAAATAATAATGTGCTGAATGTTTGCTCCTCCCTTCCAAGCCTTTTGAATGTGGGGGATTGAACTGAACTCTTCCCACAGAGAGAGCTTTGTTGAAGGAGATATAGATGTATTCGCTCATTCTGCCATGCCCGCTACTGGTCTTGGGTGGTTCTGCAGTGCCTGTCCTCAGTTTCCTTTCTCCATGGAACTCCTCAATACAAGTCACATATTAGCACTCCTTCTTAGGCACTAGTTTGTTAAAACGAGAACTTAAAAACACTCTTTCTTCCCAGACTCTTGCTGGTGTCACAGTTCTACCTCTCTGAGGTCTGGCTATTTCAGTTTCTACTCCAGGGAAATCTGCGTCACTGTGCTTGCGCAGAATTCATGGCCCTCACAGATTTCTTTGTTTCCCTGCAAGAGCGGTTATGCACTCCCTTCCTGGCAGTGCAGGCAGGTTGGTTTGGGCACCCAGAGCAGACGGTAGTGTCGTAAATTACCATGGGGGTGGGGGTGTTGGGCAGTCGTGTGTGTGAGAGAGACAGACAGACATTCTGTCCCTCTCACTTGCTATTGTGGCATGCTCGGTGTGAAGGGGCAGGGCTTTGGAGTTTTTCTGAAGAGGTAAGCATGGGGCAGGCTCTGTTCCCTCAGGCAGAGCAGAATGCAGCAGCCTGCCTGCTTAGTGAATTGTTCCATTGTTCTTAGTGAATTCCCCCAGGTGCATAAAACAGGTGTAAAAATTTTAAGGCTTCTTTACATTGCCAGAGTGGTGCAAAGGAGCTTTACTGTAAACAGTATGGCCCTATAAATGCTTATGGTGCTTTAGTGATTAAAACTGGTCTAAATTTTGGACTGAAAAAAAATCTTATCAAAATGTGCTTCATTAACTGTTTGCTACTGACCTTTTTGGAGATGGTCAGTAGCCAGTATAAACTGTGAATCTAAATCCCCAGCCCTCACTTGCTCTTCAGTTGCCTATGATGCAACACTGAGCATATGGCTGCATTTTTTGTTGTCTAATAACCAGAAGTAAAGGGTCAATACTAGCTACATTACTATTAGACAACACGGGTTTGGTGATTTCCTCCAAGGCTCCCCACTCCCATTCTCTGTCCATTGTATTGTAGTTCAAATAAATTACCAAAATAATTGAAACCAGCTTGATCATATTGTGTTATTTTGACAAAAAAAATGCAGAATTTTAAAATATTGTGCACAGAATTTTTATTTTTTGGCACTGAATTCCTCCAGGAACAAGTTTCAAACAGTTTCTCTCTTCCCAGTCTCTCTCTGGGCACAGCTCCTCTCTTCTGAGGTCTGTCTTCAATTGTCTCCAGATAGTCTCTCTAGCTGTTCCCCCTACTCTCTCCTCTTTAGAGTCTTGGTGTTACTCAGGTGCTCTATCCTGGGTCTGTAGTCTCTAAACTTTCAGGCTGCTCCTGGAGGCTTACCAGACTGCTTCTCTCAGAAACTCAGCCCCAGCTCTCCAGCTGGGGTCCTGGCTGTCTCCAGCAGCACTCTGTCATTTCTCCTGACTCTTCTGAATTCTTCTCAACCCTGTATCTATAGAACTTCCTAATTCCCTCCCCGCAACTGGGATCAATTTTAAGTCAGTCCTCTTACAGAGGACAGTTAATTTGCCCAGGGGAAGACACTTCCCCATACTTGTCAGTTAGTGGATGGTTTATGATCTAAGCCATTGGTTTTCAAGTTTTTTTCACTTGTGGACCCCTACAAAATTTTAAATGGAGGTGCAGACCCCTTTGGAAATCTCAGACAAAGCCTGAAGACGCCCTGGGGTCTGTGGACCACAGACTAAAAACCACTGCTCTAAGTCAACAGGGTATGATATTCCTTATGTTTTGTTTTATCTTATCTAATGTAACTGTAGATGCGTTCATTATCTATGTAACTGTCTACTCCTTTTTTGACTCTTACTAAGCTCTTGGACTCAGTAATAAATAACCTATGGAGCTCCTGTAATCAGTTATGTATTATGTGAATGCCCCACAAAAAAACCCAAGACCAAAATTATAGACGTCCCTATTTGTTTTATCAGTTATAAATTTGTTAGTTTACAGTTTTATCAAATGTCTCCTTGTTCTTGCATTATAAGAGAGGGTAAATACAATTTACTTTCTTGTTACTATTTGTATTTTATGCACCTCTATCATGTTTCCGCTCATTTACCTCCTCTCCTAACAGTCAATCTTCTTTTCAATCTCTTTCTTAATACAGTAGTCTTTCCATACCTCTACTCAATCTCGTGGTTCATCCCTAAATCTCCTCTGTTTCTGCCAATGTCCCTTCAAAGACAGGTGACAAGAATCCAACATAGTATCCCAGATGAGCACATATAATGAATTTAGATAGTCATACTGTAATCCAAGCTAATCAAAAGAGTTCACTTTTTTTTTGCAAATTTTTTATTAAAATTCAAAACAATTTTCATTCCAATTTTTGAAAAAGAACAATTTTAATGTATTCAAATTTTTTCACGAACATTTTTTATTCAAAAATTCTTTTTTGTTTTCCTGAAAAAGAACCAAACCTGTTTTTAGTTTGGAAATTTTCATTTAAAGACAGAAAATTTTGAAAAACACCAAATTTCCTTTAAAAATTTTCATTTCCAATAAAAGACCATTTTTGATGAAAAAATTTTCATTAGAAAAATTCTGAACAGCATTAATTATATTTTAGTATAATTTTCTGTCCCACTCTTTTTGCATCCTAACATTCTGTTCGCTTTCTTCACTGTCACTGTGTACTGAGTAACTGTTGAGTTATCTGCCATCACACTGCCCATATTTTTATGTCATGTACAAATTTTGCTAGCTCATTGCTGACCCGCTTTCCAGACCATAAATATATTAAACAATACCAAACCTAGTATGGAACCTCAAGGTATCCCACTGTTAGCCTTTTGCCACTTCGAAAATTGACCATTCATCCTGAACTCGATTGTCTTTTTGACAGTTTCTAACCCATGGCAGAACTTTCTCTCTCACCTCACGACTAGACACCGATAACTTTCTGAAACATTTACCTTTGGGCCTGAAACTATTTTCTGACAGGACTCTAACCTGATGGTGACTTTGCATATCAGAGAGAGAGTTTGAGCACACAAAGTTCAGCTGATTTTGTAAATGAGAGAACAATTCATTTCTCATAAATAAATTATAGCTCCCTTTTTCTGAATTTCTCTAGTGCTGAAACAATGAGGCATTTAAATGTGGCCTATAACTAGCCACCAGAGCATCCTGGTGAAATTTGGTCTTGATTTGATTGAATTAAACAAAGCCCCCATGTAATCTACTGTGATCTGAACCTAAATTTTGCAGAAAGGTTCTGCTGCACTCTGAAGGAAATTCTCAAAATTCTGCACAAGCTTCAGAGAATTTTTAAAACAGATGATGTTATTGAGCTAAATATGAAAATGGATAACAACAGAGTAGCCCCATGTTATTTACTATGGTACAGTCACACTATATTTTGTACTGCCCTTACATACTCAGTTTATTATATACCACAGATTGTCATCTTTAGGTTAACAACCCATTTAACTGAATAGAGCAGTTCATGTTTTTCAGGGCTATTGTTATAGGCCAGTGGTCCCCAACCTTTTCGTCTGCGGCCACCAGACGAAGGACCGTGGCGGCGGTCAAGCATCCACCAAAATGCCACAGAAATTCGGCAACATTTCGGCGGCGACACCTCTGGATGATGTTGCTTGTCGGCGGCGAATTCGGCGGCATTTCGGCGGATGCTCGACCGCCAGCCAGGACTCGGGCGCATTCAGATGCCCCCGTGGGCACCATGGCACCCGCGGGCACCGCGTTGGGGACCCTTGTTATAGGCTGTCTGCAAAGAAGCAGAAATCATTCCAGTACATTATATTTTCAAGGCTTTCTTCACAACCACAAAGGCCAGAAGCATAACATTTACTAAAAAATAAAAGCCAAAAGCTCAGATTCTGGAGCACAATTCTGTGACAAGCTTTGCTGCTATGAAAAATCAGAATAGATCCCCAGTTACAACCTTTAAAAATGGATGTTATGCACAGTACTTTCTGCACAGGGTTTGTCACAGAGCTCAGCAAAGGAAGGCAGCACTCTGGCTAATGTAGCTGGCCAGTGAAAGTGTAAGGAAGGCTAAGCATACCTGGAAAGGTTCAAGGGTGGGAGCTCTGCTTTATTCACTTGAGTCATTCCTAAGACATATAGGAATGAAGCTCCCTCCTGTGGGCTTTCTATGGTGCTCTAGAAGGACTTTCCAAGCAGCGTCCAACCAAATTGTTTCAGATTACAAGATTTTCTCATGCTCTTGTCAATCAGTTGCAGCCAGCACAGCTTCAAAATCTGAAATTATTCTTTATGGTTTTTCTAGTCTCTTTGTTACATGGATCTCAATTGTTACTTGTAACAATGTGGGTTAATTTTCATACAGACGTATGATTTTTAATTGGTTTCCCCACAAACTCTTTGTCCCTGCCTTCAAGACCCAGCACAACTCCAACACTGCTTATATCTCATATCCCGAGTCATGCAAAACCTTCCATAACTCCTACCCTGCAATACTGCCAAGATCTGAAATTCCGTTGGTTTTTTATTCTCTCTCTCCAATTCCCATGCCTTTTCCAGGTTGCTCCATATTTATGTAATGACCTGCCAAACTCAACTGAGTCAGTCACCAATCCTTCCTCATTCAAACTGTCTCCAGATTCACTCCTTCCATGTTGTCTAGAAGTAGTGAGTTAAATGTGTTTATATATAAAGATGACCCCAACTCCAAGTTACTCCCTTCTCCAGGGTGTCCAATGCATCCTGTCTTCTTTATGTCTATCTTTTAAATTGTAGGCTCTTTGGGGCAAGGATTGTCTTTCCAAGTCTGATACAGCACTGAGCACACAGCTGCTGTGACAATCAAACAATAAATATACTGGTCCAAGAAGACAATAAAATTAGAGTAAGCATAAAAGAATGAAAAAATACTACAAGATATTATGCTACACACTGTTAACCAAGGCTGCTGAATTATTGTATGTTGTTTTATTGTATTATTTGAGAAAAGTCTACGATTATGTAATTAGATTATTGAAATGTACTTGTAAAAGGGAGAAAAGACAAAAGTAGGGGGTTACATGCAACCTTAACTCTGGCATTTTCTGCATGTACTGATATTGCTGATGGAGTATCTGTGTATAAATAAACAAATTTCCACTATGAAGAATTTATTATTTATACTGTGGTAACAGTTAGGGTCCTCAACCAGTCTGGGGGATCATGCTGGGCTAGCCACTGTACAAATATACAGCAAGTGATAACCTCTGCCTTAAAAAGCTATTTAGACCCCCGTTTCATCTTTCCTGTAAAGCACACACACCTTATTAGAGAAGACTGTGACTCCAACACTAGATATGGTGGACTTTGTCTCAAACCAATCGACCAGCCAAGTACATGGATAATGGTATCTGGGGTTAAATACCAGGCAAGTACAGAAAATAACTCACTGAATGCCTTCTCAATTAGCAGAACTGTTGTGTGACCAGCAGCAGCAGGAGAGAGAGTGTGATTCCAGGAAGTTTAGAAACCTCACCTGTATTTATTTATCCCTTTGTGGGCATAAATTCCTCCCAGCTCTCGAATTCACAAACTTCACTACACACACAGATGCTCTGCTGCCCAGAGACCATTACAACAGGGATGGGACCTCTTGGAATTTCCCTATCAACATTAATGAGACCCTAAAAACCAGACTTTAGTACAACTTACCATTATTTTTTTCACTGTCAGCTGGTTTCATCTGGATGGGATGGTGCATCTGAAACCCAAAGAAGAGCACCTCAAACTTGATGCATTCACTCTGTAACTAGCTGAGTCACATTACTCCACAGGAACCACTAAGGACATGGAGGGGAGCCAACACAGCTATTAGAGAAGGGTGAGACATAACCCCACAGAAATTTCTAGGAAAGGACCCCAGGGAGTGTTCCCTATATCTTTCATACTGATATGCCCCCATTCCCCCTTGGTACCTCAGGGTGTTCCCCAGATGCAGCGCACACAATTCCCTGCCATCCCTTTCCCTTCAAAACCTCTTGAAAATTCCTCAGAGATCTGCTGCCATGACTTGTAGTTCAAGGTCCCTCCCTCCGAAGTCATGTTCTAAAATAATCACGCAGAAGACCATGGCAATGTTTGTGCATCAGTGAAGCCAAAGAGCTCAGAACATGAGTAACTGAAGGACAGAAAGACAAGCAAAAGAGATGCTTGAAGAAGCATGCTGCCTCTTACCCCTGGGAGGATCTTCATGTTGTGGAGAGCATTCTGTGCTTCTAGTGCAGCTTTACGGGTATAAAATGTAACAAAACAGCACCCTGCAATGCAAACCCAAAACAAGCAAATCAAGGATATTCAATTCCTGTGTGACATACTGGGATACACAGTGCACCACTTCTACCCCTCAAACACAAACTCTTTGATAGACACGAGGATCATGGATGGAAACAGATGGCAATAGCTTAATATTGAATCTATTTAGAATAGGACTTCTGTCAAAATAAGTACAATATAACATGTGATGTCTTCAATGACTAGGCCCAACAGCCCCTGTATCACACTCAAAAGGTTCGTAAGAGCTCTCCTCTCATCCGAACTGGGCTTGCCCAACAATACTTTTCTAGAGACATTCTCATTTTTCCAGTAAGCACAGTGTTTTTCTGCCAGTGCAAGTAATTGTTCAATACTGTCAGCACCACTCTCAAAGATACCTAGCCCAATGAGGACTAACTCTTGGCATCACCAGGGCTAAGCCTTCTCTAGACAGACTTTTAAATGCTCCACTTAGCACTCAGGACAAATAATGAACATTCTCTTTGCCCACTTAATCAGACTCTAGCCTTGGGCATAAACTCTTGAGATGGAATTTGTCTCCACTAGATAGGCATAGTGTGCAAAGCAATTACACTCAACAGTTCTCAAATGACTGTAGTTATTTATACAGAAAGTTACAACTCCAAAACATAACCAATAACGCATGATGCCCCACAGGCTTTTTGTCTATAAAAGTGGATATAGTTACAAATAGGATAGTTATTAAGCACAGACAATACAGTTCAGCTTTATGAGCAGTCCTTAGCCTCTACTATTTCTGTCTCCCCTAATGCACACTACAGAATCATAGAAATTAGAGAGAGAAAAAAACTGTTAAGTTTTTCTAGTCTGTTCATTCCTCTTCCTTCAAGCCCCTGGGACAGTGCAGACTTGCAGGTCTGTGTGAAGTGTATTCTCCCTCACCCCAATTCCTTTCTCCCTCTTCCCTTGTCTTCCCATCAGCACAGGCTCCGGGTGGCATTCGTGATTTAGGACCTGACCACCTCTGTTTCCAGATCGACAACTCTATCCCCTTTCTATGCAGACTAGAAAGACATTGCCTGTACTCCCGTGAGAGCATGTCATTCAGAGAAGTGTTAAAGAATAGGTTACTATCTTCTGTTTTGCTAGTCTCCAACAAGTAGCTACTCTAGAGGATGGATATAAGAACCAGAAGTTAAAGATGAAGAAGCACTACTATAAGTTTCTTCTCCATTCCCCTGGAGCCAAGATAGGATTGTTCCCTACTTGTTCAGTTTAATTTTAAACATCAACAGCAATTAGGCTCTCACCACTTCCCATAGGTGACATTTCTGCAACCTAATAGATCTCTACAAGGAAGTTTTTACTGATACTCGGCAAAATTTACCCTTTCAAAAAATTTACCAGAAATATTAAATAAAATGCATATAATAGTCACATGTAAACATCTCATAGCAAATCCCCTCTCTCACAAGCCAAGTGACAAATGCTTATAATAGACTACTTAGTTGGCATATACAAAGCAGATCTGTGAGCTGCATCTGAACTTTCCTTCTCAAAGTGCTTTACAAACTGTCATTACAGGCATGACTCATCACCTCTGAAATGGAGCTACCCCCGAGTTGAAACACAGCAGTTGTTTGACAGTGCACAGAAAATCTATGAAACAGTTAAGATAGGAAGGGAAACATATTGTAGCCAACTGAACTGCAGGAGAATGTAATTACTTGATATGAAATTTAGCAAGGACACTGGGGTTAGCAACCTCTTAAAAGAGTTCCACCGACCTTCAGTTGGTTCAGATGGCCAAGACCTGTTTTGAATTTCATCCAAAATATTACACCTCCAATATTACAGTCCTTCAGGAGAGAAATCTAAACCTAACAAATAGGCTACATACCTTGGACACTCATTTCCCTTGATGGTCTCCCATTTCTCTGATCACTCTAGCCCAATTTTCACAATGAGATCACAGTACAGCTACATATGAATGCAGATGCACTTATAGAGCACAAAAGTCAGGTGTGTATATATTTGTATATCTATAGCTAACTCCTTGGCATGTGAATAAGCAGAGAGATGAAGCATGACAGAGTGCAAGTGACTAAAGCTGGGAACCCAAGTATCAGCTAAAAAGGATAGAAGTGCTCACCTTTGCTCTGAGGAGGGTTTTGGCTCCTGTCCCTCAGGACGTTAATTTCGTAGACAGCACCATACTGTTCGAAGAGTTCTCTCAGATCCTTCTCACACCAGCTCCGTGGAACCTGCCCCACAAACATCTTGATGGCATCTAGGTCAGGTTGATCTGGGTGATCCAGTGTGCCATTCATTTTCTTTGAGCTGCACAGGACAGGGAGGAACTTCTGTTACATCATCATCATCACCTCCTGTCTAGATTAATCCTCCCTAGGTACCAACTAATGTTGCAGCTCCAAACAGTCTGCTTATGATGCTGTGGAAAAAGATCTCTCAACAGCAGTATTTTAAAAGGACTCCTGCACACTCCAAGCAAACTAAGAGAACATTTAGATTTAGCCATCACTCTCACTATAGAGCTCTGTGCTTGGAGACTGTCTTTCCCCTCCTAGCTCCTACAGCAGGGATTGGCAACCTTTAGCACCCTTGGTGGACTGGGCTTGTTTGTTTACCTGCCGCATCCACAGGTTCGGCTGATCATGACTCCCATTGGCCACAGTTCGCCGCTCCAGGCCAATGGGGGCTGCAGGAAGCGGCGCGGGCTGAGGGATGTGCTGGCCGCCGTGTGCCAAAGGTTGCCGATCCCTGCCCTACAGTATAATCAGCCACCTAGATTTGGGACACCAAAGTCTTTTGTGTAAAAGACTGAAATGTCATTGCTCATCACCGTAGAACTGGACACAAGAAAAAACTGGAGTGAGAAGGAGCCAAAAACCTGGTATTTGCAGCAAACCTACTAACAAACCATAAAAATGATTGGGGAGCAAAAGAATTTTTATTTAAATCTGACAATCCACAGGTCCCTCTTAAGCTAAGGAAAAGTGACTAGAATGAAGACACTAGAAGTTCCATAAGAGGTTCACATTACAGTAAGATTCTCATGGGTCCAGAGAACTCTGAACAAAATTCTGGGGAAAAAACAAGGTCAGGATTGTGGCTGAAAATGAACACATTGGTCTTGTACACTATTTGGTCCCACAAGATGATCAGGATTGATTTATCATTGATCTTGAAGTACCATCATTTTGAGAAAACTAATGGAATATAGTACAGGGGGCCCAATTAGGGAGGAGGAATCATTTATCAGAATACAGTAAACAAGATTTTGTCTTCAACAGGCTTCCAGGTCATCTCTCAAACAGCACCCAGCAACTGATGATCCTACACAACAATCTGCATTGGCTCATGGTTTAGCTAGTGCAAGATGAGTCTTACTATTAGTATCAAAGACCTTAAATAATACAGGGTGAGTTGCTCCGGGAGACTGCCTGAAATGCTATCCTGCTACAGCAGCGGATATTAGCAGGGTGAAACTGCTAACAATCCCTATGTATAATCTAGAAGAGTGAGGGGAGAGGGGGCCAGTGACTATGAAATGATTCCCTCCTCCCTCCCACACACGGTTGAAGGCCGTGAGTGGCCTTCTGGGCCAGTCTTCTTATTTTAGTTTTTTTGTTGTCCTCTTTATTTACTGTACATTAAGGAAGATAGCTGTTTTATCATCTTGGACTTATCTGTGGTCATGTTCTTCCACAGTGTTTATTAAGAAGTCTTAAATCATGGAATTTTTAAAAACAAAATTACCAGTCAAGTTCCATTAAATGTGGACTGGATATTTATTGTGTGTACTCTGGCATCTCTTTCAACTTGCTATGTGCTGGTTCAGACACATAGGAAGACAACTGTTGCCATAAAGTGCTCCCACATTCTAAGAAGGGGTTGACAAGGATGGGAAGCATAAGGCTCTCTACTGGGAAAAGGAAAGGGTGTGACATAATGCCTTTCACTCCACCAGAACTCTCACTGCAAGGGATTAATGCCTTTCAAAGAAAACCCAACTCCTTTTATTAAGGGGTGAACTACATAATGCTTGAATTCTGAGGGAGAGCAACTGATAGGTATACATTATCCTGTGGCAGTTGGTCCCAGCTCTGGTGTCACTCCCATGAGAAGCTCCAAGAGGAGAAAAACAACGAGGAGTATTTGTGGCACTATAGAGATTAACAGCATGTCTCCTGGTGGCTAAATCCACATGGTCACCATATGACCTTAGAAACAGTTCAAAGATCATTCAATTCCTGTCTAAAAGAGAGCAGTCCAAAGCCATTCAGAAGGAAGGAATCTCCTAACACTGCACTTCAGCCACTGGTTTCAGAGCATCAGTATAGTGACTTCTACTGGATTCTGTAAGGACTGCCACCAAGTAGTTCTACCCCAAAGGGGTTAACTGTTTTCAGAGGGAATGAAGATGTGTTCTGAGCAGGAGAAAAATCAACTGTAAACAACTTCCAGGATTTCTTTTAGAATGCAGCTCCAAGACTCTCCTGCCCTTTCGCCTTTTCCTCCAAGAGGAATACATTAGGTAGGAAAGAAACTTCCAAAGAGGCAATTCCAAGCTAAGAACATAAGCAAAAAAGCAGATATGAAGATATAAAATACTTACACAGGACTGGCATTCAAGGAACAATGGTCCACCATCATCTCTGGGAGGAAATCCAACTTAAACGCAGCCATCACTTCTGTCTGTCACAAACCACTAACACTAAGTCAACGTACTGTCTAATCCACAAACAAAAACGCCACTTCCTAAAGTCCTGCAAGTCTTAACACACCAAGCCACACAAAAAACACTCAAATCACAGAAACAGGAGCTCAGGGAGACCAGCAATAGATATCAGAGAAATAGGCTGGACTGGAAAAGGGACATGGAGTCATGGATTAAAAGGGGGATGTGACCATGTGAAGGGAGGCTCAGCTCACTACACAATGAAAGTGCTGATGCATTGGGCTTGTTTTGTGCAATTTTCCCTGGCGAAGCAGGACTGAGTGCTCTGTCAGATAAACAGTGTCAGATCAATGAAGATAGCAGTGGTTGACAGAGCAGAAGGAACACAAACTCTAACCTCACAGACCCCAACAAACTCTTCACCCCTAAAAATGCCAGCCTTGGGGTCCACTAATAGATAGGTGCTGGAACTTGGATCAGGACCTGAGTGTTGACACCTTACAG
Source organism: Gopherus flavomarginatus (assembly GCF_025201925.1). Lineage (NCBI taxonomy): Eukaryota > Metazoa > Chordata > Testudines > Testudinidae > Gopherus > Gopherus flavomarginatus. The sequence continues at coordinate 87,867,913 of NC_066621.1, forward strand.
GGCCAACATAGATCAAGGTATGGCTGATATCTTTTGCCATAATGAGTTCTAGTAGTTTGCTGCTACAAGGAGGCTTGACCACTCAAAACCTCCTTCTTATCTGTGAAGGAGTGCCTGCTCTGACTACTCTCCCTCTGCTACGTGCCAAAACACATGAAGTCTCACACAATAAGAATAATACTTTGCACATACATACAGAGTACATGAAATGTGAGGGCAAGAACAGGAGAAAGTGTCTAGTGGTCATTGTAGGGAACAAAGTCAACACTCTTGGATTCTGTACTGACCAATGCTATGGATTAATTGAGTCATCTTGGTAAAGTCAGTTGATCATGGTGCACCAGTTTCCTTATAATTAAAACAAGGACAATACATGCTGACCTACCGAGGTTAAGAGGTTTATATGTTTGTAATGCGCTTTGAGATCCTGGAGAGAAAGATGTTACAGATATGCACAGAACTACTACAAATGGGAAGACAAAGGAGCCCAGTGTTGAATATGCTGGGAAAACCGACCAGTACTAACCTGAATGGAAACAACATTTAAAACCATGTGTTCACCAATATTACACAAGAAACAGTTGCACTCCATTACTGTTTTAACAGCCGTCCTCCACCACCTGGCAAGGATCACATCCCACGCGCTACCTCTGTGAAATGATGAAAAAATAACTGGTCTCAGATACATCAGTTTCCCAGTTTGGGAACTGCAGACTTCACATTACCTTACACTCAAACATCACTCCAGCTTAGAGTCCTGCCAAAACTGCTCTCTAAAGTTTGCCACAATTTGGGGCCAGGAAGCTCTGCAGAAAATAATGTGGTTACACAAGGGGACGATGTAGTGGTGATTCTTTCCAAGGTTTATGTAGTTCTGTAGCTTGGCGCTACAGACTCCAAGTCTTACCAGTCAAAGGATAGCAGAACACCAAACAAAATACTTCCATCCAGCCTTCCCAAGCAGTTCTGCCTGGCCTTACAGTTGAGTGCAGAATGGAGGGAAGCTGTTCTGGCAACAGATTCTCCTGGAAGATGGATTTTACAAGGGGTACTGAGATTACTTATAACATTTCACAGGAGGAGTTTGATAATCATTAAGGGTGACTCCTGCCATGTCTTCCTACTCTTCTTTTCCTAAAGAAAAGCTGGCTTCATTCTACTGAACATAAAACATAACAGTTTAAAGGCAAACTAGTTTGAAATCCCTTCATTGGCTCCCTAAAGATTTCCATATCAAGTTTAGATTTTTTTGGTCTTACCTTCCAAGCTTTATACAATTCTGCTTCTCCCTATGTGCCAGTTCTAACTCTCTTTACTCCCACTCACACCTTTCAATCCACTCAAATCTCCCTCCTACTATTCTTCTTCCACTCTCAAACCTGGTCTACACTATGAATTAGGTCAACCTAAGTTGACCTGCATCAACCTAGTTGTGCATGTATATGCAGTACACCAAAATTTGTCTCTTGCTGATGTAAGCACCCGGTTACAGCAAAATGGTAACAACTCCTCCCTGAGCAACACAGAACCATGGTCAACCTACTCGCAGGACAAGTGTACACACTACATTACTTGTGTCAACCCTAACAGTCCAGCAACAACTATCTCACAATGTCCCTGTGACAGTGACCACTCAGGTCACAATTTTGATCTCCACTGCCCAGTGGTCACAGAGACCAGAAGATTGCCCCACCACCAACCTTTAAAACTCGTATGTTTTTGAAATGCCTTTTCCTGATTGCTCACCTTCGTGAGCACACCTACCAGCTCACTTTTGCTGTGTGTATCTGACCATGTCAGCTCCATGCACACACAGAGCTAATACATATGCTCCTGCCTGGAGCAGGCAAAAAGTCATGGATATCCTCATTCTGTGGGGGACAAAGCTGTGCAAGTACGCTATGGAACAGTCATAGAAATATCAACATCTACCTGCATATTGCACATGGGATGCTGAAACTTGAGCATCAGAGGGATGAGCAACAGTGCTGCATGAAAGCAGAGGAACTTCACTGGCATGCCAGAATGTAAGGGAGGTCAACAAGAAATCTGCTGCTGCTCCATAGATCTGTCACTTCTACAACAAACAGCATGTCATACTTGGAAGTGATCCCACCAGCATCCCACTCTCCACTTTGGACACTTCTCAGGAACCCAAAGCAGAGACCCCCAGACAGCAAGATGGGCGACGGGGTGCCGTGCGGGACTCAAACCATGCCACAAGCTGTCTGAAACTCTGCCAGAGACAAGCCAGTTCTGTCAGATGAACATAGATGAGCCTGCTGATGAAGGGGAAAAGAGCTCGGGTAAGAGTGTACATGCATTATTGCTGATAATCGTTTTTTCCCTTTTCGGTGCCTGAAACCTCACCTCTTCTGCCCTTCTTCCTCATTTAAAAATTGCACCCATCCCATATCCACGATTAGAGAACAAAGGCATTGATTTCTGATTCCTTACTTTTATGTTATAATATTAGAAAATAAAATATTAAGAGAATAAATTCAAAAAAGCAGTATGACAGTCCAATTATACCATCCATATCAGATCAGTGTCTGGTGATCGGGTAGAGGTAGAACAGACAGAAATAGAGTTGCATCCGCTTTTAAATCCTTTGGTTTCTTGGGCTAGGCAGAGGGAGCCATGCGAAGCACTTTGTTTATCTGAATAGGGATGTTCCTTTTATCCTCTTGAGCGATCTCAATGGAAATTTCATGGAGATATTCTGCAATCCTCTCCTGAATTTCTAGGTATGGCAGCCATGTTTTTCCCCTCATGATATGAAACGTTCCCTTGTCACTCTGCAATGAGTTTGGCTGGCACCACTGCAGGCTAGTAGGATTAGGGCCCAGGTGGCTTCAGGATGTCAGTAGAAGATGGGTTCTCTGTGCCTTTGTCACTCTCAGGAATTAGATATCAACCAAAATCACCACTGCCTGTGAAAATATCGCTTATATATGGAGATATACCTATCTCATAGAACTGGAAGGGACCCTGAAAGGTCATCGAGTCCAGCCCCCTGCCTTCACTAGCAGGACCAAATACAGATTTTTTTGCTCCAGATCCCTCCCCCCCGAGCCAATATTGCCAATATTCACTGCACTTTTCCTATACCTATACCCAGGGATCCCCAGGGTTTAAAGCTTCCATGGAGCAGAATTCATTCCCACTCCACACTAGGGTAGGCCATATTCACCATGGTTTGAATTGCAGAGCAGTGCTGTTATGAGGCACTCCAAAGCTAATGTGACAATTAGCGTTTCTTATTAAAGGTATTTATGGTAATAATGTAATGGAGTTTTGAATCTTTCCCTTTCTATTATGACTGTGAATCATATGGTATGTCTGTCTCCTTTAATCACCCCTCCAGGCCTGCTGAATGTCTGACAGAGATCAGGAAGAAAAAGAAGAGGTGTAGGGAGGATTTGTTCTGCAAGATCCTCCAACCCTCTATGGCCTTGGACCATAAACACAGGCCATGGAGGGGCCATAGGACCATGCCTATAGGGAAGGGCCAAGAATAGAGAGAGCAGTTGCTGCAGCAGAGGGCAAGCATGAGCATCAAAAAAATGCACCAGGACATCATGGGTTTGCTCAGGCAACAAACTCAGATGCTGTAGAGCAGTATTGACACAGACACTCCAGACTCAGCAGCTTTTCTAAACCTTGGAAAACTCCATGGTCAGTGCACTCTACACTCCCCAACACAACAAGTGGCAGCATCATATACATCCTTACCTCTACCAAGCCACATCAGGAGAAAACAAGAACCAGAGCAACGCATATACTGACATGCAAAAACCACAGGATCAGCCACAACTTACTACACCAGGGTCAGGCAACCTGCGGCACGCAAGCTGAATTTCAGCGGCACTCACACTGCCCGGGTCTTGGGGGGCTCTGCATTTTAATTTAATTTTAAAAGAAGCTTCTTAAGCATTTTAAAATACTTATTTACTTTACATACAATAATAGTTTAGTTATATATTATAGACTTAGAAAAAGAGGCCTTCTAAAAACGTTAAAATGTATTACTGGCACGCAAAACCTTAAATTATAGTGAACAAATGAAGACTCGGCACACCACTTCTGAAAGGTTACCGACCCCTGTACTACACTGTAGGAAGTTTACATGAATGTTCACGGTTTACTTCCATTTATACTTGAGGTTTTAAAGTATGGTTAAGTCCCTTCATTTTCAGTTTAAACAGATTTTTACCGAAAAGTTCCCAGGTTTTATAAAAAGTATCATTTTTTTTCTGACTTTCATCCTACTTTTGTAGGATTCAAATATATATAAAAATAACTTGTTTTATTAGGAAAATACAATACATTGCATGAGATATATGTATTACAAGAATACATTAGTCTCTGTGTATATTCAAAGCTGCCTGTTGAAGTAAGGCTATTATTAGTCTAGAAGATACACACAAACGAACAGGCGTGTACGCAAGCTCTACAGTGCGTATACATCTGAACGTACTGACGAATTTCACGCCTACCATATACATATTTCAAGCTGCTGGCAGATAACGGTTTGAAGATTTGACACACTAAAATGGGAAGAAAATGAAAATCTGTATCAGAATACAAGTATTCAAAAGTTTTAAAAAACAAAAGCAGGAGAAAAGGATGAAGTTGAGTGTTTGCGCTGCAAATGGCGTGGCTGAATTATTAAATGTAAATATCTATAGGCTAATAGTTCTAAATCTACAATGAGGGCTTTGGAGTTGTGCTCCAGCTCCAGAAAAAAACCTGCAGCTCAAGTGCTCCGGAGCTGCTCCGTGCTCCAGCTCCGTGCTCTGTTCCAAAGCCCCGTCAACAGTAAACTGTTTATTGAAACGAAAAGTTTTATTTGGGAATTAAAAGAGATATTTTCTTAAACTCAAGGTGTTTTAGTTTTGCAGCAAACCTCACTGATGAATGGAATTCTAAGCATTAATCTACTGAATACTTTTTCCTCCTGGGTCTTTCCGTCCACCAAAATAAATCCCGATATTTACCCAGAAAAATTATTAAGAGCTTTTTGTATTGATTTTCACTTGTTTTTGTTGTTGTGATAATACACACTGAAAGTCTCAGGAAAAATAAAATAAAAACTGAAAATGAAGGGCCCTAAGTATGGTTTACCCTGTTACAGTGTTGCTAAATGGTTTTTACCTTGTATGTTTGTTTGCACTTTAATTTGTTGCCTGTTTCTTTGAACAAAATAAAATTGTATTTTTGGAAACACAAACTATCTTTGTTAGTTTACACCACACATTGCAAAATTCACAGCAGAAGGCAATAACCCACCTATACTCTATACACGAGACACACTATTTCATAGAAGCAACAGACAACATTACTGTGGATGACTGTTAAAATGGGCTTTTCAGGCCTCCCTCAACCATATGGCTCCACAGTTGGCTCTTCTAATAGACCTAATAGTCCAGCTGTTCAAATTCAGAAGACAGTCCACTTTGCTGCTCTACCCTGGCGGTAGCTTTTCCCCCTTCACGTCACAGATATTATGCAGTACATAACATGCAGCTATAATGATGGGTATGTAAAAGCAGCAAAGAGTCCTGTGGCACCTTATAGACTAACAGATGCATTGGAGCATGAACTTTCGTGGGTGAATACCCACTTCGTCAGATGCATGTAGTGGAAATTTCCAAGGTATATACATGCAAGCAAGAAGCAGGCTAGAGATAATGAGGTTAGTTCAATCAGGGAGGATGAGGTCCTGTTCTAGCAGCTGAGGTGTGAAAACCAAGGGAGGAGAAACTGCTTTTGTAGTTGGCAAGCCATTCACAGTCTTTGTTTAATCCTGAGCTGATGCTGTCAAATTTGCAGATGAACTGAAGCTCAGCAGTTTCTCTTTGAAGTCTGGTCCTGAAGTTTTTTCTGCTACAGGATGGCTACCTTTAGATCTGCTATTGTGTGTCCAGGGAGATTGAAGTGTTCTCCTAAGGTTTTTGTACACTGTCATTCCTAATATCTGATTTGTGTCCATTTATCCTTTTCCATAGAGACTGTCCAGTTTGGCTGATGTACATAGCAGAGGGGCATTGCTGGCATATGATGGTGTATATTACATTGGTGGACGTGCAGGTGAATGAACCGACGATGGTGAGGCTGATCTGGTTAGATCCTGTGATGGTGTCGCTAGCGTAGATATATGGGCAGAGCTGGCATCGAGGTTTGTTGCATGGATTGGTTAGAGTTACTATGGTGCGGTGTGCAGTTACTGGTGAGAATATGCTTCAGGTTGGCAGGTTGTCTGTGGGCAAGGACTGGCCTGCCACCCAAGGCCTGTGAAAGTGTGGGATCATTGTCCAGGATGGGTTGTAGATCCCTGATGATGCGTTGGAGGGGTTTTAGCTGGGGACTGTATGTGATAGCCAGTGGAGTCCTGTTGGTTTCTTTCTTGGGTTTGTCTTGCAGTAGGAGGCTTCTGGGTACACGTCTGGCTCTGTTGATCTGTTTCCTTATTTCCTCGTGCAGGTATTGTAGTTTTGAGAATGCTTGGTGGAGATTTTGTAGGTGTTGGTCTCTGTCTGAGGGGTTGGAGCAGAGGCAGTTGTACCTCAGTGCTTGGCTGTAGACAATGGATCGTGTGGTGTGTCTGGGATGGAAGCTGGAGGCATGAAGGTAGGCATAGCGCTCAGTAGGTTTTTGGTATAGGGTGGTGTTAATGTGACCATTGCTTATTTGCACTGCGATGTCTAGGAAGTGGACCTCCCATGTAGATTGGTCCAGACTGAGGTTGATGGTGGGGTGGAAGCTGTTGAAATCGTGGTGGAATTTTTCCAGTGTCTCCTTCCCATGGGTGCAGATGATGAAGATGTCATCAATGTAGCATAGGTAGAGAAGGGGCGTGAGCGGACGAGAGCTGAGGAAGTGTTGTTCCAGGTCGGCCATAAAAATATTGGCATATTATAGGGCCATGCGGGTGCCCATAGTGGCGCCACTGATCTGGAGGTATATATTGTCATCAAATTTGAAATAGTTGTGTGAGAGGATAAAGGCACAGAGCTCAGCAACCAGTTGTGCTGTGGCATCATCAGGGATACTGTTCCTGACAGCTTGTATTCCATCTGTGTGGGGGATGTTTATGTAGAGAACCTCTACATCCATGTCAAGTATCAGAGGGGTAGCCATGTTAGTCTGGATCTGTAAAAGCAGCAAAGAATCCTGTGGCACCTTATAGAATAACAGACGTTTTGGAGCATGAGCTTTCGTGGGTGAATACCCACTTCGTCAGATGCATGTGACGAAGTGGGTATACACCCACGAAAGCTCATGCTCCAAAATGTCTGTTAGTCTATAAGGTGCCACAGGATTCTTTGCTGCTTCTACATCCACGGTGGCTAGGATGGTGTTTTCTAGAAGGTCACTAGTGCATTGTAGTTTTCTCAGGAAATCAGTGGTGTCACAGAGATAGCTGGGAGTGCTGGTGGCATAGGGTCTGAGTAGAGAGCCCACATATCTAGACGGTCCTTCAGTGAGAGTGCCAATGCCCGAGATGATGGCGCGTCCAGGATTTCTGGGTTTGTGGATCTTGGGCAGTAGATAGAATAACCCTGGCCGGGGCTCTAAGGATATGTTGATTTGTTCCGGTATTAGTGTAGGGAGTGTCCTGAGTAGATGGTGCAGTTTCTTAGTGAATTCCTCAGTGGGATCTGAGGGAAGTGGCCTGTAGAATTTGGTATTGGAGAGTTGTCTGGTGGCCTCCTTTTGGTAGTCAGACCTGTTTATGATGACAACAGCACCTCCTTTATCAGCCTCTTTGATGATAATGTCAGGGTGGTTTCTGAGACTGTGGATGGCATTGCGTTCTGCGTGACTTAGGTTATGAGGCAAGCGATGTTGTTTTTCCACAATTTCTGCCTGTGCACGTCGGCAGAAACATTCTATGTATAGGTCCAGACTGTCATACCCTAGATCCCTAAATGATGGGCATGTTTGCCTCACTGAGATCCAATCTAGTGAGTAAACAGTGCCAGCAACACCTCAATCCTCCAAAAGCATTTACTTGTGAAGGCATTCTGTGCCCCAAAAAATTAAAATTCTGCAAACAATATTTTAAAATTCTGCAAATTTGTCAAATAAATGTGAAGACTCCAGTATGGCACCCAACTCTGACACAGCGCAAGGACCCAGTCTGCCCCAGAAACACCCCTGGGCCCTGCCCCTCGGTGTGGGCCGGCAGGCTCAGCAAGGCAGGATCCAAGTGTAGAGGGGCTTAATGTGGGGGATCCAGGCGTGGGTTGAGAGGGTTCTGTGTGGGAGCAATTTGGGTGCAGGCGGCTCAGTGGGGGATCTGGTGCACAGGAGCCTGTTGGGGAGGTCTAGGTGAAGGTGGTTGGGGCACAGTGGCAGGGAGTGGGCTAATGGGGGTGAGGCTGAGCTCAGCAGAAGCGTGTGGGGGCCTCAGTATGGGGTCCAGCTGCTGAGGGAGTAGAGCTCAGTGAGGTGAGAATCTGGCTGTGGGGGGCTCGCTGGTGTGGTCCAGATGTAGAGGATGTGGGAGTCATGGGGAGAGGGGTTCTGAGTGCGTGTCTGAGGCTCGGCGGGAGGGTCTGGGTATGATGGGGTCTAGCATATAGAGGAGCAGCTCCCTGTACAGGGATCCCTCCCCCTGCAGCTGAGGAGCAATGGGTGCAGGAGAGCTTGCAGAGTTTACTGCAGCCGGGGGAGAAATCTGGAGGTGGGTCTGACCCAGCCCTGGATGCCACATAGGGGAAGAGAAAGTCCCATCCTCCCCAGCCCAGCCGGGACTAGCAGCTGAGCCCAGTGCAGGGCAGGAGCCACCAGCCGGGTCTTCCCCAGTCCCGCCTCCTGCCCACAGTGATTTACCTCTCTGCCGGCTGCCCTGGGCACCCAAAATATACTGCTGGGGAGGGAAGCATGACCGCTCTTGTGGTTTCCCTTTGCTTCCCAGTCAAAAAAATCAGTTTTTCGTGGGGAAGAAATCTGCAGGTGACAAATTCTGCACTTGTGCAGTAGCGCAGAACTCCCCCAGGAGTATGAATTGTTACTGCACAGATTAGGGTGACCTTATTTCCCAAAGGAAAAATGGGACACCACAGCTAGCCTGACACTCCCCCCCCCCACTTCCTCTCCTCATGCAGGGGTGGTCCAAGCTGCTTGCCCAAGGCTCCCCCACCTTTGCCGGGCTGGCGTTGCTGCTGGTCCAAGTCCGTCCTCCCCACCCTGTGAGGCTGGGCTGGCGTTGCCACTCACCTCGCCCCCTACATTCCTCCACATCCCACTTTTTGACGAAAGTGGGCATTTGTCCAGTTTGCTCTTGCCAACTGATCAAGTCAGCAAGACCAAATGGGGTAAATGCACACTTTTGCCAAAAAAGTCAGGACAGCTGGGACAGGGCTTAAAAAAGGGACTGTCCTGGCCAAAACGGGACATATAGTCACCCTAGCACAGATAGTACCAATACACATTTTCTCCTCCTCTAGCATGCCTCACATCTGCTCTAGTAGTGCCACCACTATTGTCAAGAGGTAAATTCAATTTGTGGCACACTGAATCATTGGCTCCCTGCTGAGATTGCGACAAGTGGGACAACTAGTGTCAAATGGGATAGTGCTTTTAGGTCAAAGCTTATCTGCTAGGAAATGGATTAAATCACCAATTCACTGCACACAAGTCAAACAGCAATCAAGACCCAATTTGCCAGTGACCTAAATGTCATTCCTAATAACATGAGCCATTCAGTCTCACCCCCTCCACACTAGAAAGATAGGGTTCATACATTTCAGAGAATGATCTCAAAACAAACTGTTTGCATCCCCTCTTCAGGCACACACACTCCCCTTCTCCCCCCCTTCAGAAAAGCAGCCAAAGGGAGCATGCAGGAGGTGCACTCAATCACCACCAGCTGAGGTTGCAGGTGCTAGAAAATTCTACAACTCAATGGACCCCAGGCTCTAGACACAATGAACTGTTTCTCTAGTAAAAAACAGCTGCAAGACTTTACCCGAATGTTTGCTTTCATGGTGCACAGATTGCAGTTATTAAAGCAGCCTTAGGCTGCCAGCCCAGCACCTGACCAGCTACAGCTATGTTTTCTATTTAAGTGACTGAAATGACAAAGGTTTACATTGATACCAAAAAAAAAAAAAAATCACATGAATGGGAGTGAGAAAGTCTCCCTGGCAGGTCTGAAGTAACTGCCCGTCTATCGTCACACTATTTTCTTACTGCACAACTACTAAAAAAGTAAACTCAGGACACGTCCACACTACAGAGTAAAATCGAAATAAAATCGATTTTATAAAACAGATTTTATAAAATCGATTTTACGCATCCACACTAGGGCACATTACTTCGGTGGTGTGCGTCCATGGTCCCAGGCTACCATCGATTTCCGGAGCGGTGCACTCTGGGTAGCTCAGTAAAAGAATGGGACCAATAACTTCGATTTCTGTCCACACTAACCCTAAATCGATTTAGTAATATCGATTTTAAGGTTACTCCTTTCGTTTAGCTGGAGTACAGAAATCGATTTTAAGACCCCTTAAAATCGATTTTAAGTGCCTTGTAGTGTGGACGGGTACAGCGTTAAATCGATTTAACGCTGTTTAAATCGATTTAACACTGTAGTGTGGACCTGGCCTCAGAAACTGTTACTCTGAGAATTCCTTCAGCTTCTCTCAAAGCTCAAATTTGGGAGAATTCAAATCTCCTTCCACTGCTCTTTGGCTATATCACCATCATCATTTCCAGCACTCCTAGCTCCTCGGTCTTTTTCTAGATGAGGGCAGAAGCTACAAAAATGTTCTCTTAGCACTGCACTCACCAACAGTATCACTTAGGCCTGGTCTACACTACGCGTTTAAACCGAATTTAGCGGTGTTAAACCGATTTAACCCTGCACCCGTCCACATAACGAGGCCCTTTATATCGATATAAAGGGCTCTTTAAACCAATTTCTGTACTCCTCCCCAATGAGAGAAGTAGCGCTGAAATCGGTATTGCCATGTCGGATTAGGGTTAGTGTGGCTGCAAATCGATGGTATTGGCCTCCGGGCGGTATCCCACAGTGCACCATTGTGACCGCTCTGGAAAGCAAAGCAATCTGAACTCGGATGCACTGGCCAGGTAGACAGGAAAAGCCCTGCGAACTTTTGAATTTCATTTCCTGTTTGCCCAGCGTGGAGCTCTGATCAGCATGGGTGGCGATGCAGTCCCAAATCCAAAAAGAGCTCCAGCATGGACCATACAGGAGATACTGGATCTGATCGCTGTATGGGGAGACAAATGTGTTCTATCAGAGCTCCGTTACAGAAGATGAAATGCTAAAACATTTGAAAAAATCTCCAGGCTATGATACAGAGTCCATAGCACAGTGCTGTGCGACAAGTGTAACGGAAAGCCAAAGAATTAAATGGACTCTAATGGAGGGAGGGAGCGGGTACTGAGGACTCCAGCTATCCCACAGTCCCCGCAGTCTCCAAAAAGCATTTGCATTCTTGGCTGAGCTCCCAGTGCCTGAAGGGTCAAAAACAATTTTCCCAGGTGTTTCAGGGTATATGTCGTCAATTCACACCCTTCCCCCCTGAAAGAAAAGGGAAAAAAAAAGTTTCTTGCCTTTTTTCAATGTCACCCTATGTCTACTGCATGCTGCTGGTAGACGGGGTGCTGCAGCACTGAACACCAGCATCCCCTTCCTGGTGGCAGATGGTACAATATGACTACTGTCCAATGTCATCATCAGCCCGTGAGTGCTCCTGGCTGGTCTCAGTGAGGTAGGTCGGGGGCGCCTGGGTAAAAATGGGAATGACTCCCGGTCATTCCTGGCAGATGGTACAGAACAGCTGGTAACCGTTCTCATCATAGCAACTGCACGCTGAGCTCTATCAGCCCCCCCTTTCATGTCTAAAGAAAAGATTCTGTACTGCCTGGACTGTCATAGCAGCGCGAGGCTTGGCTCCTCTCCCCCGCTACCCTTTAATGTCCTGCCTGGACTATCACAAACTCCATCAGAGAGGTCCTTTAGGGCTATCTGCCTGTCCCAAGTCAGGATAAAGGAGGAGAGTTGGGCGTGGGGCTAGCAATTCCACCTCGTAAAAAATCAACCTGCTACAGAAACGCCAACAATAGAGACAACAGAGACTGGAGCTTCCAGAGGGTGGAAAAAGAACTGTCTTCAACTCGAAGATGCATGACGCTGGGTGGTAAAAGTCGTGAGGAAGCCACTAAGCCGATTACCCTTCTTGCAACCAAGAGGATTACCATAGGCACATGGAATATGAGGACCATGTACGAGTCAGGAAAGACGGCGCAGGTTGCAGCAGAGATGAGGAGCAACAACCTGACCCTATTAGGCATTAGCGAGACAAGATGGACGCAAGCGGGACAGAGATGACTGTTGACAGGAGAGCTATTGCTGTATTCAGGACATGAAGAGAGCAGCGCACCCCACACACAGGGAGTAGGCTTCATGTTGTCCAAGCAGGCACAGAGAGCACTGATTGGTTGGGAGGCACATGGTCCCAGGATCATCACGGCATCCTTCAGAACTAAAATGAAGAGGATTAAGATGAATGTTGTTCAGTGCTACGCTTCAACTAATGACAGCGAAGAGGAGGACAAAGATTATTTTTACAACAGACTCCAGAAAATATTAGAGATTCTCCCAGACAAAGACATCATCATCCTTATGGGAGACTTTAATGCCAAAATTGGACCTGACAACACAGGACACGAACAAGTCATGGGGACCCACGCTCTGGGAGAGATGAGTGAGAATGGAGAGAGATTTGTGGATCTGTGTGCACTTAACAACTTGGTCATAGGAGGTAGCATCTTTCCTCACAAGTGGATCCACAAGAGTACCTTGGTATCACCAGCAGGCATGACAGAAAATCAGATCTGAACTTCTTGCTAATGCAGACATGATCGAAGATCCTTGCAGGACGTTAGAGTTAGAAGAGGAGCAGACGCGGCGTCCGACCATCACTTAGTGCTGGCCAGATTGAAGCTGAAGCTGAAAAAGAACTGGATAGACGCGTCAGACGGAAGAGTGAAGTACAACGTCAGCCTTCTGAAGGACCATAAGACCAAGGAAGATTTTGGACGGACGCTGAAGAATAAGTTTTCAGTATTACAGGATCGGTCTGAGGAAGAGGAAGACAGTGTACTAAACAGAAGGCAGAAAGTGAGAGAGACACTTAGGTCAGTATGCCAGGAAGTGCTTGGAATTAAGAAACACCAGCAGAAAGAGTGGATCACAGCAGAGACCTTGATCAAGATAGAAGACAGAAAGAAGAAGAAGGCAGCAGTCAATAACAGCAGGACTAGAGCAGCAAAGGCCAAAGCTCAAAAAGAGTATGCTGAAGCCCATAGAGCAGTGAAGAGGAATATCAGGAAGGACAAGAGAGAGTATGTGGATGAACTGGCAGCAGAAGCGGAGCAGGCAGCGTACAGCGGTAATATGAAACAGCTGTATGATACTACCAAGCGACTGTCTGGAAAGTTCAGCAAGCCTGAACGTCCCGTTAAAGACAAGCAGGGAAAGTCTATAACAGGAATAGAACAACAGATGAACAGATGGGCGGAGCACTCTGAGGAACTCCTGAACAGACCAGCACCACCAAATCCACCAGATATCAACCCAGCCAACAAGGACCTCCCAATTAATTGCAATAAACCAACCAGAGATGAGATCAGAAAAGCCATCACCATGATGAAGTATAGGAAGGCGGCTGGACCTGATGACATCCCAGCAGAGGCCCTGAAAGCAGACCTGGATGCTTCAGTGGAAATGCTGTACCCCCTCTTTGAGAAGATATGGGAAAAAGAAGTGATTCCGGTAGACTGGAAAGAGGGATATCTCATCAAAATCCCCAAGAAAGGAGATCTTAGCAACTGTGCCAATTATAGAGGAATCACACTCCTGTCGGTGCCAGGGAAGGTCTTCAACCGAGTCCTCTTAGAGAGAATGAAGGATGCCGTCGATCCACAGCTACGAAATGAACAGGCAGGTTTCCGGCAGAATAGATCATGCACGGACCAGAGAGCAACGCTTCGCATCATAGTCGAGCAGTCTATGGAATGGAACTCCTCGTTGTACATCAACTTTGTTGATTATGAGAAAGTGTTCGATAGCGTGGATCGAGAGACCCTCTGGAAGCTCCTTCGGCACTACGGCATCCCAGTAAAGGTGGTCAACCTGATCAAGAACTCATATGACGGTATACACTGTAGAGTGATCCATGGAGGGCAGCTTACTAACAGCTTCCAGGTGCAAACTGGAGTCAGGCAGGATGCTTGTTGTCACCACTTCTCTTTCTCCTCGTTATCGATTGGATTATGAAGACACCCACTTACGAGCGTAGGAACGGAATCCAGTGGACGTTGTGGACCCAGCTTGATGACCTGGACTTTGCTGACGACCTTGCGCTCCTTTCGCACAGTAAACAGCAGATGCAAGAGAAGACCAACGTAGTGGCAGCCACATCATCACAGGTTGGCCTCAACAATCACATGGACAAGACCAAGATCCTTAGGATTAACTCCATCAGCAATGACCCAGTCACACTGAATGGAAGCCCCCTGGAAGAAGTGCAGTCCTTCACCTACCTAGGTAGCACCATCGACCAGCAGGGCGGCACAGACGCAGACATCAAAGTAAGGATTGGTAAGGCAAGAGCAGCCTTCTTACAGCTCAAGAACATCTGGAGCTCCAGAGAGCTGTCTTTGGCAATAAAAATTCGACTGTTCAACTCCAATGTGAAATCAGTCCTACTGTATGGAGCTTAAACCTGGAGGACAACCAAAACAACCATCAGGAAGATCCAGACCTTCATTAATAGCTGCCTCAGAAGGATTCTCCAGATCCGCTGGCCAGACACCATCAGTAACATCCACCTCTTGGAGAGGACCTGTCAACTCCCAGCAAAGGAAGAAATCAGAAGGAGAAGGTGGGGTTGGATAGGACATACACTACGTAAGCAGCCAACTAACATCACCAGACAGGCACTGCGGTGGAACCCCCAAGGCAAGCGGAAAAGAGGCCGTCCAAGAAACACCTGGCGACGCGACCTTCAGGCTGATAGCAAAAAAATGGGCTATACCTGGAACCAGCTAGAGCGAATGGCCCAGGATAGAGGACTCTGGAGATCTGTGGTTGGCGGCCCATACCCCGATTGGGGTGATGGGCATGAGTGAGTGAGTGAGTGGACTATCACAGCAGCTGGAGGCTTCCTTCCCCACATTTTATCTCGCTAAAAAGTCAGTGTTTCTTATTCCTGCATTCTTTATTACTTCATCACACAAACGGGGGGACACTGCCACAGTAGCCCAGGAGGGTTGGGGGAAGAAAGAAGCAACGGGTGGGGTTGTTGCAGGGGCACCCCCTAGAATGGTATGCAGCTCATCATTTCTGCAGGATCTCTGGGGCTCTGATACAGAGCGGCTGTGCTCTCTGGTTCTCCAGTATACTTGCCCCATATTCTAGGCAGAACTGACTCTATTTTTAGACAAAACAAAGAAGAGAATGACCCGGGGAGTCATTCCCCTTTCTGTCCATGCGCCCCAGGCCGACCTCAGCGAGGCCAACCAGGAGCACCCATGACAGCAGCAGACGGTACAGAATGACAGATAACCGTCATCTCATTGTCAATTTACAATGGCATGGCAGATGGTGCAATAGGGATGGTAACCGTCTCTGCTACCTTGCAAAGGCAAATGAATGCTGCTGTGTAGCGCTGCAGTACCGCATCTGTCAGCAGCATCCAGTACACATAAGGTGATAGTGACAAAAGGCAAAACAGGCTCCATGGTTGCCATGCTATGGCACCTGCCAGGGCAATCCAGGGAAAAAGAGTGGGAAATGATTGTCTGCCGTTGTTTTCAAGGAGGAAGGATTGAGTGACATTTACCCAGAATCACCCGTGACATTGTTTTTGCATTGGGATCTCAACCCAGAATTCCAATGGGTGGGGTACACTGCAGGAACTATGGGATAGCTATCCACAGTGCAACGCTCCAGAAATCCACGCTAGCCTCGGTACATGGACGCACACGGCCGAATTAACGTGCTTAGTGTGGCCACATGCACTCAACTTTATACAATCTGTTTTACAAAACCGGTTTATGTAAAATCGGAATAATCCCGTAGTGTAGACATACCCTTACAGAGTGAAAGTCAGTAAGAGCAACCGAGGAAGAAACCAGAGAAAATTCCCAAGAGCAGCTAGCTCCTCACCATCTTGCGGACTCTGTTTTCAGAAGGGCATTTGGACAGAAATCAAAGTGGTAAATATTCAATGTACCAGGTCTGTGCACAGCATAAGACACAACTTAAAACTTTTATGAGATAGAGGGTACTAACAAGAGATAACAACCATCCTGGTCAGCAACAATCTCCACGTTTTAATTTAAATCTTCAAACCCAATTAAGAAAATCAGAAGAATAAAAACAGAGATGCTACAAAACACTGCAGAGGCTCAACTGAAAAATTTTAAATGCAAAGGTGAAATCTTTGTTAAAACTTCTGTACATATCCCATTACTAGAATGCATGGGAACTACCCAACTTCTCTTGTGTCTAATTGTTTTCCATCAGTACCTGTTCTCCTAGCGATAAGTTAAACACTTAACATATTTCAGTGAACCTTCCTGATGGCGCTAATATGAGAGGTACCTGGAACATTTTGATCTTTTCCCAGTAAAGGTCTCTTCCTTTTGATAGCTTTACAGGTTTTATTTTGGTTACTTAAGATTAAAGATATATTGAAAGTATTACCAAAAAGTCAAATGTCAAAGTTACTGGCCCTGAAAACAGCCACCTAAATTTGCCATAAATGTCCCAGTCTGTTCCAGATTGATAAATTTAATTTCTCCATTTTATCTGGCACATCTGTTTACACCTCACTGATCTAAACAGGGGTGGGGAAAGCCTGTGCTGTCAGCCAATTCCTTTTGTTACCTCTTTGTCAGATAGTTAAGGAGGGCATTTAGCACAGAGGAATACAGAAACAGCTTTATTATATCCAGCATAGATGAGCCTTGTATAATGGGATAGCATACATATTTGATACACAAAATACAGCATAAACTTTGCTGAGAATGACTAAGACGACAACAACAACATAAAAATGGGAGTTAATGGGGATGACTAAACACCACACAGGTTTGCTAGGGTAATTCATTGTGTCCAATCTTACAGGAGTAATAATCACACGTTTATTCTTTTCAAGGAGACACTGAAATGACGAAGAAACTTTGCTATATGAAACTAAGGACAGTTGCATTTAGAGCGGAGACTTATTTATCTGTAGCTTTCACATTTCTCCCTGCCTTTGATTCACACCTACAGACAAACAAATTAAGGTTAGTATGCCAAAAATAAACTGGGTTTGTGTCCTTTTTTGCTTCTTAATGATGGAGAAAGACAACATGAAAGAAGATAAAAAAGCAAAGAAACCCCCCCCAACAATTATATACATATTACAATTTCAGGTCCTGCCTAAGCTGAAAGACTATTTGCTAAGTATACAACCAGGAATTCCAGCACGAAATTCCCATTGGTGTTACCAACAGTCAGAATCCCAGTGTAGACAAGACTCTGACGACTTTCAGTATTTTTACCACTGTATTAGTTAAACCTACTGAAAAGTAAAACAGAAGTTATGCTACCCAAAGAGAGAAAATAATACAAATTATGCAATTTTGCAATAGAGTCTGAAACTAGGGCAAGAAATGGGCTTTAGAAGGGATTTGAAAATGAGGACGACACCTGGCACACACAAAAGGTGAAGGAAGCAGTCAAAAAGTGGTATGGTGGCAACAAAGGCAGCAAACATGACAGAGAGCAGGGGACAAGGTAGGAAGTGATGGTAGAGGAGACAGAAGCATGGATAGAGCCTTAAAAGTGAGAACAGAGTCTAAACTTTCTGTGGAAAGAGATGGAGCTAGTGAAAGTGTTTGTAGTTTAAGCACAGGAGGAGACAAAGATTATTATTTTAGCTACCGAATGTTGGATAGTGATATAGCTAGAGGGGATCTGTGGTAACTTTGAAGCTTGCAGACTCACCCCGAATGCTTCAAGAGAAGAGAATCATAGAGACACAATGTTTGGCAAGCTACCTCACACTTATGGGTGAGTTTTACTCCACATAATGTACCCCTGGATCCTGCCTGAGTCCAGAAAATTGATGCTTATTGGAGTCCAATGAAGGCACTGCTAATTCTCAGGGTTCACTACTCCCTAGTATTTCATCTGAATGAAGCTCTATGTTGATAGGAAACAAACAGGAAAGGACTCCTGAATTCCTTAGGTAACTCTGTGCAATAATGCAGGCCCCTCCACAGCCATTCTTTTCCAGGCACAGAACACAAGCCACAGGCCCAGAAACCTAGCATCAGAATAGGTCTGCCGTGTACTGCCTTTTAACCCTGTTAAAGGAACCTGCAGTTTTAATTCAACTACAAAGGTAGGACGAAAGCAAACATTCAATATTCTTGATAATTTCTGGATAAACAATTTCAGGACCAGAACCTATACCACATTTTATAATTTTTGTCTCCTGTTAAAACACAGCTAAGAAACTAATCTCTAGCCTAGGACCAAGAAACCTATAGTTCAAGCCAAAAATCCAGCAGAGTACTACCCTGTATAAAGTAATTATATTTACATATAAAGCGGTCTCCATTCTAGCTTACTTGACTGAAGGAAGCCTAGATCAGTGGTTCTCAACCAGGGGTCTGGAGCCTCCTGGGGGGCCCCCGAGCAGGTTTTAAGGGGTCTGCCAAAATAAACCAGTGAGGGGCCCGTGTGAGATTCACTGGGGCCAAGGGCAAAAAGGGAACGCACAAGCCCCATCACTTGGGGCTGAAGTTGAAGCCTCAGCAACTTAGCTTCACGCGGCCTCCTTTGGCATAGGACCCTGGACAATTGTCCTACTTGCTACCCCCTAATGCTGGCCCTGGCTTTTAATCTACTGGATATGCAGAAAAACAGTTATGGCACAAGTGGGCTGTGAAACTTTTATAACATATTGGAGGGCTGGAGGGGGGGCAGAAAGAAAAAGGTTCAGAATCCCTTGCTAGAGAACCAGGTGTCCGCTTCAGTTAACCCCTAAACATTGACAAAGCACACAGCATCCCACTATGTGAGACCTACATTGTGAACCAAAACTCTATTCAAAAGAAATACACTTTAAACCCAGATCTAAACTTTAAAATGAGACCATGGTCTAAATGTTCACTTTTTGACTTGTGTTTTTTAGGTAGGTTTACCTTTAATTTTTTTTAATTATTATTATTAATTAAGGGATACCATATTTTTAAATTGGATAATTACAAACGTCTATTTTCTGATAATCATCCTTTAAAAAGCACAATCTAAGTTATGTTTTTATAGGAATTTAAAAACGTTAAAAAGGTTTTTCTTTCTTCCCTGATAATGTTTAGAAGATCTTATGGGCAGGATTGAGAGCAACAAGTCTCAAGTTTCCTCCTTCCTTGCAGGCATCAAAACCATACAAGCTGTTTTAAAAAGGAGTTACTCATTAAACTGTTTCTCCAAATTGTCCCAAATGTAACACAGAACCAGTTAATTTTATGGTAACTTACAAAATCACCCATTATTCCAGTCAATTTTTACAATTTGTTTGCTCTTATCCTACTTTGAAATCCTTGCTTTGTATCTCTCTCTACAACAGTATTCATTTGCCAGCCTCACAGAACCCCAGGCACACAAAGCCTCTTCCTAATAGAGTAATGCTAACCATGCAGTTACAACACTTTAGTTTAGACAGACCTGTGATAACACTCTTAACGCTTCAACTTATACCATTAAACAGCACAATTTCCCATGACACTTCACCAGAAGTCACTAATGCAGCAGGAACATCTCCAACAGTGTTCACTGAGGGCTTGTCTACACTTGAAACACTACTGCAGCTGCACTGCTATAGCGCTTCAGTGTAAACACTGCCTACACCAACAGGAGGGATTCTTCCATCATCATAGGTAATCCACCTCCCCAAGAGGTGGTGTTGTCTACACCGAGGGTTAGGACAGCTTACCTACATCACTCGGGGATGCTGATTTTTCACATGCCTGGGTCATTTTTATACTTCACTAATTTTTTAGTGTAGACTAGGCCTGAGACAGAGTAAGAGAGAGTAAGATGAGGGCTGAAGTTTTGATGCAGTAAGAGCAACTCAAGCTCCCAGATACATGCAGCTAACATGAATACAGATAAGTATACTGCCTGGTCCAAATGAAACAGAGACAACTTAAAACAAAAATTCTGGGTTTGGTCGTAGAAGTCATCTTGTCTTTGGAGAACTGCGTAGGAGGTGGCCAAGTGGAGAAAGATGGACCCCCGCTATCCAAGTGAATAGTCAGATGGTAAACTGTCCTAAACTACATTTTAAGGGAGCAAACCTTGCAAACTGGATCACCTGCATGCAAGTCGCCATTTGCCCCAAGAGCCTCAAGCACGTTGGATCTGATGGAAGGCTGAGACTGCATATTATGAAGCAGCAACATTTTCCTTCTTACCAGTTATTTCTCTAAGGTCATTAAACCCCAAGCTGCGCAGAAGGTTGCTGCTCACTTGGTACTCATAGTCCTAATAAGTTGGTTCTGCCCACCCCCACCACAGTACGCACACAGCAAATTGCCCAAAGCCTAAGGGTTCAGGGGGCACTGCTCTTTGTAAGGGAAAATGAACACTCACTTTATTGAAGCCAATAGAAATCTTGCTCTAAAAAGGTATCTAAGAGAAAGGTCCAATAAGCAACTGAGAGGGAACCTGTATTTGGTTCATACCTGTAGCTATGCTCCTCCCTCTAGAAGGCGCAGTCTTCACTCTAAAAGACAAGAATGAAAATAGACACTCTGTGCTCTGGAGCTACAAGCAAAGATACCATGAATCATCAAGTAAGCTCCAGTAACCCTACACAGGCCTAGGACTGGGGATAGTAAAGTGAATTTCTAATAATAGAAATCAGCATGAGATACTCACCATCACTTTTTAGACATCTTTCACAGAAAATGTTTGCACCTTTTCAGAACTGCGGAGAACAAATGGAAGGATGTATAAAAGAAAACTAAAAACACAGGCCTGTGGAATAGGAATTGCCTCACTGTCATGGCAGCTTCTTAGTGATATTGAAGTGGTTTGTCTTCTGGGTTCCCAAAACAGAATGAGCAGAGCTGCTGTCAGCACTACAGACAATCCTGTAGTCCCTTATTATATTGTGTTGGCAGTGGGGGCAGTATAGTATGCCCATGAACCTGCAGATGGGAGCGCTAATACCAAGTAGTGCAGATGGAAAAACTCTGGATTGGAATACACAGAATCAACAGCATAGCAAGGAAAACAATTCTTTCACACTTTCAGTAAATAAGCAGACAGAGAACACAGAGAGATCTCAGCAATAGCCACATTTACTTGTGTTTAATGAGACGAGATCATGATTCTCTTCTTAAGGGCACAGGATTTCTCTTGTTGCAGTGTCTGCCCCTCTAGCTATCAGGGAGCTGTAAGGACAACTGCCTCGTTATAACAGGATTTAGAAATATTTGTGATAGGTCTTCCTTGTGTTTTAATGGAAGAACACCACAAGGATCTTTTGTTCAGGTTTAAATTTATTGGGGAGGGAGAGAAGTACTGCGAATGTAGGGTATTTATCTCTTGAGAGGCTAAAGGACTGACCCATACCACCAGCTAAAATTAATTAAAATGCCAATTGTCCTGTCTACAACTAGGTGTTAGTTAACACATTTTAAAAACACACCCCTTTTCCCAGTTTAGACATATAAGAACAGTTTAGTAAGGCTAACTGCCTAGTAAAACTGTCCAGAAAGTTTACCTACCCAGGTATCCTTTACCATTATAACAGTGAAACGTATAGTATTTGACTCACCTGAACAAAAAATATCAGAACCCTTCCCATCTGGGAGTAAGCAGAATTTTGAAAGGCTGTCTTAAGAGCCGTTATATTCTCCCCACTACAGGTCAAGCCTGACAACCTCTTGTTCTTTTCCCATTAATTAGCAAGGATAATTGATCCTGATCCTCCTTCTAACATACTTTTTCATATTCAGAGATATTTATCACATCTACAGTCATTCTCTTCTCCAGAATGTCAAGTATCAGAGGGGTAGCCGTGTTAGTCTGGATCTGTAAAAAGCAACAAAGAGTTCTGTGGCACCTATAGACTGACGTATTGGAGCATAAGCTTTCGTGGGTGAATACCCACTTCATCAGATGCGTCTGATGAAGTGGGTATTCATCCCTGAAAGCTTATGCTCCAATATGTCAGTTAATCTATAAGGTGCCACAGGACTCTTTGCTGCTTCTCCAGAATGAACATTCCTAGTTCTTGTAACCTTTCCTTATAGGTTTTTTCTTTAAGAATGTGTTGCTCTTCTAAATTCTTCACAATTTGTTCAAATCTTTTTATAAAATATTGTGCTTCAACCTGAATACAGCCCCCGAAGCAAGGTCTAATGATATAAATCAATATAACAAACAAGAATAATTTCACTGGAACTCGTGAGTTTGAAAAAACAAAAAATCTGAAGATCAGGAAAATCTGAAGGGTTCCACAATAACTTCAACTCCTCTTCAGCAAATAACTCCAAAATTGTGCATCAAATTTTTATCTTTTTGAGAACATTACAGTTAGCTCACTATTGGGCTTAGAACAGAAGCACTACATATAACATTTTTATATATTCTAAATATTAATTAAAAACTACAAATTACATCCTTGACTATGGAGTTTCTACTTGTGGTTCAGACAAAATATCTGTCTGAGCCTGATCCCTCTTTTCTTTTATTGAAGTAAACTTAAAAAGTATATATATTTTATTCCCCAAAAGTCTCAGCTCCCTACCGCCAGCCTTTTTTGTTTTGCCTTTTAACCCAGAGCTGACAGACATTTATAAGCCCCACAGAAGTGTAATGAGCCCAAAGGTATACGTTTGTGCTACTCAGTTTTAGTAAGGCCTGAAATAAGCAACTCGTGCTTACAAATGTTGCAGGACATGATGATAGAACTTCTCAGAATTTTCAGATATGTCTCTTCTCATGCCGGATACAAGCATGTGACCCCTTCAGTATCAGTCTTAACATTTTGTGTAAGTTACAAACACTGTACTAGCCACGGGAATCCATGACGCATGTAGGTAGCACTGATGAAAACTCTCTCTTTGTACTATTCAGGTATGTAGAACAGTGAAGGCTCCAAAAGTAAGTAACAAATCTGATATAACCACCTCTGAGAGGCCTGGGAAATATTCATCTGGGAAGCATCTGTCATTTGATAAAAAATTTCACACTATGGCTTGTTTTAACCACATTTAGAACCTAACTATACCGTTTATTTTATGTAAGTTTATGCATCAGATGTAAGGCCTTACAACTCTCTCCCTTCTCAAAGAAAACTAGAACTCAGTTTCCTGTATTCTCGTAATGCATTGCTCCTGGCAGGTGCCACTCCTCTATTCAAGTGTGCATGGTGTACTATATTCTGTACAACTGCAGAGAAAGGTTTTGTGTGTTCACTGAGGATTTACCCCATTATTAGTCTTGGGTGGCCAACCGCTGTTTGGATGTATGGGTAAACACACCTACTAGAGGCAGGAAAACATAAGCTGCAACTTGCATCCGTGCAGTTTACTATGGTTTCAAGCAGTGGTGAACTACACAGGTACAAATCGTGGCTGAGGACTTGTCCACACCTGGAAATTATTCCAGAATAAGGCAGAGTGTGAATTTAAGGCAGAATAGCTATTCTGGAATAACTTCCATGTGTGGATGTTTTCATTCCAAAATTCCAAAGTGGATTAGGCTAATTCAGAAAAAGGTACTCTTATTCCAAATATTTTTCTGGAATAGCTATCCTTGATTAACTCTATGTGTAGACAAGACCCTTACAATGGTTTACTGTATCTATACAAGGGGTGCGGACTAGTGCAGTTGAACGGGTGGCTGGCCACCAGTGTCTGAAATTCCCAGTTTAAAGTCTACGTTTGTGTCAGTGCTCAGATTCCATAATTCTTTATGTTATTTAGATCCCTGTGACTCATTTTTTTTTCTTAAGCTTCACTGTCAAATAAATAGCATCACCACAGGGATATATTTCACATTTCTTTTTGCAAAGAGAAAAATTCTGCTGCTGCCTTCCCCCTGCAAGGGTGTGCATTTGGGTGTAGATTCTGTTTCCAGCCTCTCCTACTGAGTATGTGGGGGAATTCTATTACTGTCCACCTTTCCCATGAAGAGGAATGAAGACTATACCACTGCATATTTCATGCAAGGATGCAGGAGTGAGAAAAGATATGACTGCTAATGAACCAACTGTTGCCTCTAATAGGACATCAGGTAGATAGGATTGCTGCTGCTACTGAAAGGAATGGCTCAGGGCCTTGGCCCCCAGAACATGGATTTAAGAACAGTTGCTTTATCAATACCTCCAAGTGGCACACTAGTCACATTTTCCAAATTCTCAGGCCTAGTCTACAGTTAAAATTTAGTTTGATGTAGTTACCTTACTCAAAGGCCATACCCTGGGCGACATAGCTATGCTGATCTAGCCCCAGGTGTAGAGGCAAATATGTGGACAGAAGAAGGTTCCATCAACAGAGCTGTTGTCGCTTAGGGAGGTAGTGTTCCTACACCAATGGAAAAACTCCTTGCCTTCGTGTAGGTTGTCTACACTACAGAGTAAAGCTGCCATAGCTACTGCATCACAGCTACACTGCTATAGTCCCCAGAGAGTAGACATGGCTTGAGTCTTGTTAACACACTGGTGTGCCTACAGAATACATTCCCTGCCCAGTGAGTGTACCCATGCTCATTTACTGCATCTACCCTTCCCCACTAGGGCTTTATATTTAGACATAACTTAATTGATTTCTGTTTGCTCCAGTAACAAATTTTTATTAACAGTCTAGATTAGCATTTATAATCATATTCGCTAACTAACTAATGGGCAATCAATTAAGTTGAGTTAAAACAGGACCACAAACTCTAATTTAGATAGATATACGTTAGGGGCCCAAATATTCTTAGTTAAATTAGGGCTGTCGATTAATTACAATTAACTCAAAAAATTCATTGCGGTTAATCACACTTTTAAACCTCACTGTTATACAACAGAATACCAATTGAAATTTATTAAATATGTTTGATGTTTTCTACATTTTCAAATATATTGATTTTAATTACAACAGAGAACACAAAGTGTACAATGCTCACTTTATATTATTTTTATGACAAATATTTGCACTGTAAAAATGATAAAAGAAATTGTATTTTTCAATTCACTTCATACAAGTACCATAGTGCAAGCTTGTTATCATGAAAGTGCAACTTACAAAAGGTAGAATTTTTTTTTACATAACTGCACTCAAAAACAAAACAATGTAAAACTTTAGAGCCTACAGGAACACTCAGTCCTACTTCTTGTTCAGCCAAGCACTCAGATAAACAAGTTTGTTTACATTTACAGGAGAAACTGCTGCTGGCTTCTTATTTACAATGTCACCTGAAAGAGATAACTAGTGTTCACATGGCACTTTTGTAGTCGGTGTTGCAAGATATTTACATGCCAGATATGCTAAACATTCATATGCTCCTTCATGCTTCAGCCACCATTCCAGATGACGTGCTTCCATGCTGATGATGCTCTTCAAAAATATTAGTTAATTAAATTTGTGACTGAACTCCTTAGGGGAGAATTGTATGTCTGCTCTCGCATTCTGCCATACATTTCGTGTTATAGCAGGCTCAGATGATGACCCAGCACATGTTGTTCATTTTAAGAAAATTTCACTGCACATTTCACAAAATGCAAAGAAGATACCAATGTGAGATTTCTAAAGATA
Organism: Gopherus flavomarginatus; assembly: GCF_025201925.1. Taxonomy (NCBI): domain Eukaryota; kingdom Metazoa; phylum Chordata; order Testudines; family Testudinidae; genus Gopherus; species Gopherus flavomarginatus. The sequence goes on from NC_066621.1 coordinate 87,893,773, forward strand.
GCTACAGCACTTAACCCAAGGTTTAAGAATCTGAAGGGTCTTCCAAAATATGAGAGGGAGGAGGTGTGCAACATGCTTTCAGAAGAGTTAAAGGAGCAACACTCCGATGCAGAAACTACAGAACTCAAACCACCAAAAGAGAAAATCAACCTTCTGCTGGTGGCATCTGACTCAGATAATGAAAATGAATGGCATCGGTCTGCACCGCTCTGGATCGTTATCGAGCAGAACCCATCATCAGCATGGACACGTCCTCTGGAATGGTGGTTGAAGCCTGAAGGGACATATGAATCTTTAGTGCCTCTGGCACGTAAATATCTTGTGATGTGGGCTACAACAATGCTATGAGAATGCCTGTTCTTACTTTCAGGTGACATTGTAAATTAAAACTAAAATCTCATCAGAGGAGGATTTTTTCATGTGCTTAAACTGTAATTTCTCCCTGTGGGCTTCTGAGCACTCCTGTTTTTCTATATTTTTCCCTCTTACTCAAAAATTTATTTATAGACTGTCCAACGTGTGCTAAGCACTGTACAAAACATAGAAGACCTATGGCCCAAGAATTTACAATCTAAATAGGGAAAAAAAAGATTAAGCGTGTGGGAGGGTACATAAGACATACAAATGCTAAATGCTACATTTCTCCCAGAACCACCTTGGCTTTAGCGTCACCCCCAACATAGACTTTGTCTTGTTTGAAGAAATGTGATCTGGCAAGAAAGTCACTTAAAAGTCATCTACTCAGTATGGAGGAAAAAAATCTTTCGGTCTTTGTTGATTTAAGCTGCCTTTCATCCACAAACACCCATGGCCCGCCCCGGACCTGGCAAACATCCCTTCTAGGCAAGTTTTCTTGCGGTGATTAATGTTCACTGACAGCTGTGACAGGACACTTTTACATTCTCTTCAGGATTCTCTAAGGCCCTGACAGATCTCTGTTGTGCTGGGTCTGAGTCCGTCACCTGATTCAAGACATTCATGGAGGGGGATGATTGTTTACTGTAGTGACCCAGTGTCTTTGCATTCAATTGCTGTCATGGTTCAGAGACTGCCCATGCACTTTGCCAAGCATTAGAGATATTCAGCACTCATTTGCAGTTTCATGCACAAGTTTTCAGTTACTCACTTATTTTCTCCTTCTATTCTTTCCATTCACTCTTCCTGCAGGGAATAGTGTGACATTACCTGTATTCCACCGTTATAAGAGATGGAGACTGGACAAACTTCATGTCAAAACAGGTGCTATAAATATAACTATTGGCTGAACATCTTAATGAGGAACCAAAAAAACAAAAAAAAACCCACCACAGCTACAAAATCCTCTTACACCTCTTATAGGATTCTAGGAGACCCCATATATCCTGTCTTCTTAATAGAAAAGGGGTCAAGAATCCAGGTATGGCGATTCACATGCTGTAACACTCTTTCTCTACTCCCATGTCAGCAGCATAGCTCATCTTCTTTCCCAAGAACTGTCAGCATACTCACATCACACATCAGGTCAATATGAATTTATTATACATTTTGAAAAGACAGTTTGTCATTGCATATTTCCCTGCATGGAGATTAAATTCAAAGAAAGACTGCAAGTATCACACATTAATCTGCAATGCCTCTCATTCAACTTTGGGGGGCTTTACCCCAGAGAATGAGGGAGGTCAGTGCTCAATAAAAGATGAGATTGAAGAGGGTGGGGAAGTAGACAGAAATAAGTTAAGAATATCAGTGTTCATAGCTATATTATCTACAGTCCAGTCTCCCTGGATTTACCCTGTTTAGTTTTAAACCATCCCAAGTGGTGAGGCTTCCACTACTTCCCTAGAGAGAATATTCCACACTATAATAAACCTTACTATCAGAGTACTGTCCCTGATGTTCATTTTTTTGTTATCCTTTGCTCAATTTCATTCCACTATTCCTAGTTATACCTTTTGGATAATTCCTCATTGTCCCTGGGCTCTCTTTTTAAAATTTGCAAGCAATCAGAACCCCACCTTCGGCCAACCTGTACCTATTTAGTTCATTTAATATATTTTCTCATCTGAATCCTTGCAGCCTTCATCTCTGTGTGTGATTAATCTTGCATCCTCCATCTTGAATCTAATTATTTTCCTGCTCATATTTAACCTACTTTTGTCTTTCTGGTATGTGTCATCTGTAACTGTAGTTCAGCAACAATTGTGAATTATATTAACATGTTGTCTTCCTCCCCTTCTAAATCATTAATGAAACTATTTAATAAAACTGGACCTAACTCCCATCTCTGCAATACCCCAATACACTTCCTATCAATCTGATACACTGTTGTTTACTATTACCCTTTTTATCAGTATGCAGGGAACAATAGGAGTTCCTTAATTTTAGGAGGATTACAGTAGCTAGAATAAAATCAGAAATAAGCTGCCTCCTAGAACTTTTAAAAGAATGCTAGAGTAGGTTAGATTCCCCCTGACTTCCAATCCTGCTTTGGTGTGCAAGTCGCTATAAAAAGGACACGAAACAACCTTTTTTGTGGGTATAACATGGATCTGTGGGCCTTCTCCCTTAGGACTACTCAAGCTTACAGTATATTTTCAAGTAAGATTTTCTGACTACCAATTCCTAAACCATTATGTTATGTAGCATGGCTCCCATGAGCCAACAGGAATAGGCATAGCCAGAAGTGGCTCCCTTTCAGCCACTAGGATATAGAAGCAAGGCAGATTTTACTGCACTGAAAAATACATCAGCTTTCCAAGAAATGGAAGTTGGAGTGTAGCTCTGCAAACCACCATCCTCTGATGTTCTGTCATTATGTGCCTATTCCTACTCTCTCAATAGGGGTACTGGCAAAGGCAGGGAGAGTATCAGGAAGCATTCCAAAGGCCAGGGAGGAGTGGGGTAACCATGAAGTACCTGGGACAAGCAAGCTGCATTGAGTAAAATCCCAATTTTACTTTTAAATTAGCTTTTTAAAGTAAGATTTGTTCCAATTTAATCTCTGCTCCTCTGCTCTTGCTGGTGCTCATAGAGGAGGATATGCCTATAGGGGGATACAGAATGGACAGGCAGGAATGAGGAGAGGCAGAGAGCACTGAGAGGATGTGGCAGTATCTTTGGTATTCTGCATGAGCTTGCAAGAAGGGTTTGAAACTCCAGAAGCCACGCCATATGCAGTGAACATCACAGGGCTACCAGATGAAGGAGGAACAACTGTCAGCATGTGTCTACATTACACAAACAACAACTATCAGAAATCAGCCACACAACAAACAGCCACTTGTTAAGTAGACAGTCCAAGAGTGTCACACAGATCTATCAACTTTTTCTCTTCTGATCCCAAATATGTCTACAGACACACCTGTGGAGTCTTGAGACCCCCATTCAGCCCCATAACCTGTTTGTTTCCTCTGGGAGGTGACGGGTCCAACCCTAATAGTTACAAACATTTCAAACATTTGAAACATATTGGGGATACTGTAGGAAAGAAGTCAACTCAGACCAGTTCCCTAGAGCACTCAAGGAAGATTGGAGCAAACATCTCTCCTTTTACTTTCCACACATGAATCAGCAGAAAGCTTTAGTAACCAAAATCCCAGAGACTTAGGGCGTGGTTTCCAGAGGTGCAGAACATCCACAGCTCCAGCTGAAGTGAGCAGGAGCTATAAGTGGTCAGCATCAAGATCTTGTCTATCCTGAGGAAAATTTTTCAAAAGATCACACCAGTGCTAATGGTTGGTGCAGTTGCCACCACTGTTTTCAGCACCATTTCATTAACCCTGCTCAGAGTAGGTCCTGTCAACGCTGTTTACAACAGCGTCCGCAGCTGGCAGTCTGTTTACATGAGGCTAAACATCTGTAACCCCAGTTCAGCTGAACTTGTATTAAAGGGAAGACAATTTTTAAAAATGTCCTTGGTGTAAATAGGGTCTTAGTGTGAGGTTCACACAAATGCGCAGTCAGAGAGAACAGTTAAGTTTCTAGCTCTTCCTTATAAGGTATTCCATGAAGGCCCAACGTCCAACATCACCTTCAACCTGCACTCACTGCCTCAAACCAAAAAAGGAGGGGAAGGGTCTATCCCCTTATTAATCCTGGTTAACCACAAGTGGCAAAGAAATCATGTAGCTTGTCAGGTAGAGTATCTACCTTTCACTAATCCTCAGGGAAGTCAGAGTGAGAGCAGCTCTTTCGTGGCAGAGTATAATACCAGTTCCCAAGGCAGGCAGGGCCATCAAAGCCCCTCAGAGAGGAGGAGCCCTCTTTTTGGAGCTTGCAGCATTGCTGTTCTAGTGTGATTACCCGCTCACTGCACTTTTCCTAGCAAAGCAACTGTATACTCATCTCCACTCCCAGTCCTAGTTTCACAACTTTCATGGATTGTAACTTACAAGAAAAGCCTCACAAATAGATCACCTTTCATGTGGAAATCAGTCCTCCCCAGAAACACAGACAGATGGACGGACGCAAGGACAGAGACTGCAAGCTCTGGCTCACAATTCTGACCAGCAAATGCCGTGCCTGCACAAGACCAGCCACACCACCTAGCTAATGTGTTGTTGCTGTACAAATATAGAAAGCAGAAAGTGGAATGAGAGTTTCAGCAGAACACATTCTGCTCAGCTTTCTCAGAGGGAGGAGCAGAGAGTTGAACAGCTTTATCCATACATGGTCGATGAACGGAGTCACTGCTGAGACAAGTTTCTTCTCACACATTCATTCACCGTCAGACCGTGCTGGAGAAGAAAGAGAATTAAGCTCTAAAGCGGGAGTGGCGGGGTGGCACACTATGAACTTTGCTTCAAGAAAGGTTTGATGGAGTCCATTTCAATTAAACAAATTTCCAGTACCCATATCCAACAAACAGCACCAAGTCTGACATAAGGGGAAACGTTAATGTCCAGAAAATCCTAAATCTATCCACATTCCTGAGCTGCTATCTGATCTGCACAGGCCATGCCTTCATAGCCACTTCCAGAAACACCTGCCCAATTACCTACTCAGATTCTTCAAACTGATTTACAGCAATAATTTTCATTTGGCTTTTTCTGATACTTTCCTAAACTGGCTAATACAAACTTGTTGGTATAAAGAAAAACATGTTAGAAGTCTTGATCTCCCTACTAGGTTACTACAGCTTAAATCTTTAACAGTTAACATTCTCAGACAATGTAATTTTTCATATTATTTTTACAAAAGGAAAAAAATACCTGACCCAGATTAACATGCAAGCCCTTGTTTTAGGATAACAAGAATTCTGGCATGGAAAGAAAGCAGCAATCTAATTCTATACCCAAGGCCCCATTTGCTAATCAGAAAGCATGATATAAGCTCTGGGGCCTGATCCCTGGATTCTGGTGTGGCAGACTGCAAATTCAGTGGCAACTTCATTTATATTTTAAAGTGTATGTTTTTATTAAATATGAAAATAGTATAATCAATACAGCAGCCTCAGCTATTTGTATATTAAATTCAATTTATTTTATGCTGACTCATATTTTCCTATATCAGTATGTTGCAGAGTTTTGTATTCGTACTGTAGAAGTTATTAAGGACAAAACTTGACATTTGGGCAGATAAGTAGGGACCAGCTGAAATTTTAGCATCAAAAGGAGGCATGGGAGCGAGTCTGGAACTGAGATAAGCACATCAGCTGGATATTTCTGCTAAACAATCAGTAATAAAATAAGAAACAAGGCTGACGTTTAAACTCCTCTTTCGGTTTCAGAGGTAACACTCCATTAAAGTGAATGGGGTACTTCACATCTCTTATACAGTTATTGCTTCAGACCGTCTGCAAACTTCAGAGGGTAACTGCATCAATTACACACTGGTCACATTTTCAAGGTTTTTTTCACAACAAGGGCTACCATATAGACTCTGCTCCTGCTCCTAATTAAATCAATAGTAAAATTCGCATTAACGTAAGTGGTGCAGGACCAGGCCAACGTTTTAAAAACATGAATTCTGATGCACAATTCTGCACCAGAGGATGAATTTTGTGGCAAACAAATGTGGAAGAGATAGAACCCTGTCTAGATCCTGCCTCTGATGATCAAATGTCAGGTGATTCAAAGGAAGGCACTTATGACATCTAATGCAAAAGGAAATTCCCACTACAAAGTAATATATGAGAATCCAGCCCATGAGAATCAGGAAATTCTCATTTAAGGTTCCCCAATTCATTTTAATTATCTTCTCTTTGTTCATGTATCACTACAGTTAACTATTATTGAGCAGTCAAAACTGCATTTTGTGCTTCAGAGAAAGAAGAAAGAGAAATAAACAAGACCTTTCTCTGAAGAGCTTTTTTATTATTAATCATGTTTATTATAGTAGAACTTAAGGACCAACCAAGAATGAGGCCCCGTTGTGCTAGGCATTGTACAAACACAGAGAAGCAGATAGTCCTTACTACTCTGTGTTTGTTCAGTACCCAACAATTTACAACCTAAACACATGAAACAGGTAATGAGATTTATAGGGGAAAGGAAGAAGGGTAATATTACAAGATAACATGGTTCCTCATTAAGACAAATGCATGCCTTGATGATTTAAATTAGCTTTTATTTAAAAAAAATATCAGTTCTCATTAGTAACAACCGAAATGAGTTTTTGGGTGGACTATAATAAGGAACATAAGAACAGCCATACTGGTAAGACCAAAAGGTCCATCTAGCGCAGTATCCTGTCTTTTGACAGTGGCCAATGCCAGGTGCCCCAGAGGGAATAAGCAGAACAGGTAATCATTAAGTGATTCATCCCCTGTAGCCCAGTGTTTCCCAAACTTGGGACATCACTTGTATAGGGAAAGCCCCTGGCGGGCCAGACCGGTTTGTTTACCTGCCACATCCGCAGGTCCGTCCGATCACGGCTCCCACTGGCCGCGGTTTGCTGCTTCAGGCCAATGGGAGCTGCTGGAAGCGGCAGCCAGTATGTCCCTCGGCCCACGCTGCTTCCAGCAGCTCCCATTGGCCTGGAGTGGCAAACCACAGCCAGTAGGAGCTGTGATCGGCCAGACCTGTGGACGGGGCAGGTAAACAAACCGATGTCCCAAGTTTGGGAAACACTGCTTTAGCCCATTCCCAGCTTCTGGCAAACAGAGGCTAGGGACACCATCCCTGCCCATCCTGGCTAACAGCCACTGATGTACCTATCCTCCATGAATTTAGCTAGCTCTTTTTTTCAACCCTGTTATGTCTTGGCCTCCATAACATCCTCTGGCAAGGAGTTCCATAGATTGACTGTGTGTTGTGTGAAAAAATACTTCCTTTTGTTGTTTTAAACCTGTTGCCTATTACTTTTACATGGTGACCCCTAGTTCTTGTGTTATGAGGAGTAAATAACACTTCCTTAATTACTTTCTCCACACCAGTCATGATTTTATAGACCTCAATCAGATCCCACCCCCCCAGTCATCTCTTTTCCAAGCTGAAAAGTCCTAGTCTTATTAATCTTTCCTCACATGGCAGCCATTCCATACTCCTAATAATTTTTGTTGCCCTTTACTGAATCTTCTCCAATGCATCTTTTTGAGAAGGGGTGACCAAGTCTGCACGTAGTAGTCAAGATGTGGGTGTACCATGGATTTATATGGACGCAATATATTTTCTGTCTTATCTATCCCTTTCTTAATGATTCCCAACATTCTGTTCGCTTTTTTGACTGCCGCTGCACATTGAGTGGATGTTTTCAGAGAACTATCCACAATGACATTTTACACGTATAGTTGGGTTTATGTTTTGCCAGTGTGCATTACTTTGCATTTAGGAGAAAAAGGTTTAAGGAAGGTGTCCTATACACAAGCTAGAGATGTTTAAATTATGGGGAAGCACGATTTCTATAGCAATTTGCCTTCAAAGAGCATTCAAACAGAACCCGTACGCAGCTTTCTAAATTTCTTCTCTACTACTAGAAGTCTACAGAACAGAGCATCCTCCTATCAAAAGGAGCATCCATTGATACCTGAACGTCTAGCCTGTAAAATTTTGCAAATGTATGAAAGCTGACCAGGTCGCCATCTTGCAAAACTACTAACTGTAGTACATAACCTATAACACTGCTCTACAGCCAAAATGCTTCTGAAATAAATGTAGTCCAACTTTACTAATTCTGGGTCACTGAGAATGAAAATGATGCTTAAAATTGTTGATTGGCTCTAGTTTTCAAGATATGCTATTGGGTCAGTATATGCAACCCTTGACTTGCAAATGGTGGTGGATAAGTGAGTTATAAAGGGAAGGGATCTCAATTTAAACCAGAAATGACTAAAATACATCTTTGACTGGATCTATGAATAAATCTATGACTGGGTTTGGACAGTACTTGCTTTTTATGCAAAACAATGAATGATGCAATCTGAAGCTGGTATTGCATCATACATGATATGAATTGCATCATGTTATTCCTAGAATTCATGGATGATGCAATCATAACGAAGCTTCCATCACTCTGCTGAACAAATTGCCCTATATCAGCTCTAGAAATCATACAGTGTCCTGCTCCTTTATTTGTCAGTGTTTGATTTTGCAAAGGGACACATTTCTGTTTAGCCAAAGTGAGCAGAGATGCCTCCTACTTGTGTGAACAGTGCAGATAACTTCTGCTATGTTTGTGGTAAAGTGACTTTTGCATCACAAAAGCGCAGTATAGCCACTATGGTTAAGAAAGCCTATCACCTTTCTTTTGGCTGCAAAATTGGAGATCAGGACAAGAGGTGGGCCCCACACATATGCTGCAACACTTGTGCAACAAATCTTCGCCAGTGGTTGAACAGGAAAAGGAAATCTATGCCTTTTGCAGTGCCAATGATTTGGAGAGAGCCAACAGATCGTACCAGCAATTGTTACTTCTGCATGGTGCCTCCAGTTGGGAAAGGTGTGTCAAAGAAGAAAAGGTGGACGGTGCATTATCCAAACATTGCATCAGCTATACGCCCAGTACCCCACGGAGAAGGACTGCCGGTTCCTGATGCACCAGAATCATTCTCACTTGAGTCAGACGAGGAAGAGGAAGAGGATGAAACTTCTGGTCCTGAACCATCAATGTCACAGGACCCACATTTTCTTCCATCCTCCTCCTCTGAACCACCCCTCTTAACACAAGGTGAACTGAATGACCTTGTCAGGGATTTGGAACCACCCAAGAGTAAGGCAGAGCTGTTGGGCTCCAGACTACGGCAGTGGAATCTCCTGGCAGGCTATCAGGGCAAATGGAGCCCATCAATGCTTGCAGACTATTGCTGGACAGTGACAAGAGATGCTCTATTTAATGAATACAAGAGACAAGCCAAGAAGCGCCGAGTAGACACTGAATAGGACTAAACTATGTACATAATAGTTTTTTTGCCTTTTGTTTCATAATACATTTTATTTATATAACCCTTTTGCTGATTTTTAAAGTGTTACATAAACAGGAAAGGTGAAATATTATCATGTAAAGAAACCATAAACACATGAAAAGACCTAGGTTTACAATTTATGATTAAAACTCTATTATCTACACAATATACATAGACATAAAATGTAAAAAACTTAAATATCTTAGAAACAGTAGCCAATCAGTTGTTTTAATTGTCATATTTGAATTCAGCACATCAAAATACATAATAAATATCACATTTTATCTCTGAAGCAGATGACGTCTCAAAAATTGTAGACCAGTGTAATTTAAATCAGCTTCTATACCAGATGATTGGAGGACAGCTAATGTGACACCATTTTAAAAAAAAAAAGGCTCCAGAGGTGATCCTGTCAATTACAGACCAGTAACCCTAACTTCAATACCAGGCAAATTGGTGGCAACTACCATAAAGAACAGAATTATCAGACACATAGATGAATACGATTTGTTGGGAAAGAGTCAACATGGCTTTGGGGTGAGGTATGATTTCCCTTTACAAATCTATTAAAATTCTTTGAGGGGGTCAACAAACAAGTGGAGAAGGGTGATCCAGAGGATACAGTGTACTTGAACTTTCTGAAAGCCTTTGACAAGATGCCTCACCAAAGGCTCTCAAGCAAAGTAACTAATCCTGGGATAAGAGGCAAGGTCCTTTCATGGATTAGTAACTGGTTAAAAACCAGAAAACAAAGGGCAGGAATAAATGGTCAGTTTTCAGAATGGAGAAAGGTAAATAGTGGTGTCCCCTAGAAATCGGTACTGGGACCAATACTGTACAACATATTCATAAATGATCTGGAAAAAGGGGTAAATAGGGAGGTGGCAAAGTTTGCAGATAATACAAAATTACTCAAGATAACTAAGTTAAGTCCAAAGTAGACTGCAAAGAGTTACAATGGGATCTCACAAAATTGCGTGCATGGGGAACAAAATGGCAGATGAAATTTACTGTTGATAAATGCAAAGTAATGCACATTAGAAAACATAATCCCAATTATACACACAAAATGATGAGATCTAACTTAGCTGTTACCACTCAAGAAAGAGATCTTGGCATCACTGTGGACAGTTCTCGGAAAACATCCACTCAGCGTGCGGCGGCAGTCAAAAAAAGATAATGTTAGGAACCATGACAAAAGGGATAGATAATAAGACAGAAAAGATCATAATGCTGCTATATAAATCCTTGGTACACCCACACCTTGAATACTGTGTGCAGTTCTGCTCAGTCCATCTCAAAAAAGGCATGAGAATTGGAAAGGGTACTGACAAAGGCAGTAAAAATGATTAAGTGTATGGAACAGCTTCCATATGAGAAGAGATTAAAAAGACTGGGACTATTTATCTTGGAAAAGACATAACCAAGAAGGGATATGATAGAGGTCTACAAAATCATGAATGTTGTGGAGAAAGTGAATAAGGAAGTGTTATTTACTCCTTGACATATGGGCCCTACCAAATTCATAGACAAAATCGGATCTCCCCCATGAAATCTAGCTATTCTAGGGGAGGGGGAGGGCTGGGGGATGCCATAGTCAGGGGCTCCTACTATGCATTTGACTCCAGCTGCTAGTCCCAGCAGGGCTAGGACTTCATCTTCCCCTGAATGGCTGCTCTCAGGGGGAGATCAGACCCACCTTCAGAAACTTCCCCCAGCTGCAGGAGGCTCTGAAGGCAACACAGAAGTGAGGGTGGCAATCCCACAATAGCCTTACAACAGCTTTACTCCCCCTCGCCCCAGTCCTTTTGGGTCAGGATCCCCAGGGTTATAATACCATCAAATTTCAGATACAAACATCTGAAATCGTGGAACTGGCTATTTTAAAAATCCTACAACTGTGAAATTGACCAAAGTGAACCATGAATTAGGTATGGCCCTATTCATGTAACACAAGAACCTGGGGACACCCAACGAAATTAATAGGCAATAGGTTTAAAACAAACAAAAGGAAGTATTTCTTCACACAATGCACAGTCAACCTGTGGAACTCATTGCCAGGGGATGTTGTGAAGGCCAAAACTATAACAGGGTTAAAAAAAAGAATTAGATAAGTTCATGGAGTATAGGTTCACCACTGGCTATTAGTTAAGATGGTCAGGGATGAAACCTCATGCTCTGGGTATCCCTAGCCTGTGACTGCTGGGAGTGGACAATAGGGGATGGTTTTCTCAATGATTGCCTTTTCTGTTCATTCCCTCTGAAGCACTTGGCATTGGACACTCCCAGAAGAGAGGATACTGGGCTAGATGGACCATTGGTCTGACCCAGTATGGTCATTCTTATATGATGCACAAGATCCTGCAGCCCTGAAAAGCACCTGTCTCAGCAAATATGTGTCAATACTGGTTTCTGAGAGAGACATTTTTAAATTACAGTCATTTCATCCACTTTGTAACAGTGGATTAAAATGCTTTCTTTTTTTTAAGATGGCTCTTAAGGGCTCTATGGACGTTCAATTTATGCCACAAATTCTCTTCTGAATGACAGTTTTGAGCAAAAGGAAGGGAGCATGATCTCTCGGACTCTGTGAAACACTGTGTTAATTTTGGAGATAAAGGTCAGGTCTGTTTGAAGAAGTACCTTATTTTGGAATGTGCAGTACTATTCTTTGAAAGGTAAGGCCCCCAAGCACCACCATCCTCTGGGTAGAGGTGAAGACTACCAAGAAGGCCATCCTTGATGGGGATGAAATACACGGATACTTTCTGAAGGTAGTGAATACTCTAATGAATGCTGAATCAGGCTGTTGCGCTCCATCACGGAACCTCGATATGGTTCTTAATGAATCCTCAGACAACAAATAAGGATGCAGCTCTAAACAAGTGCAAAATAGCTAAGCATGAAGAAATCCTTTGCCAGTGAAGCAAGCATACTAGATAGCACAGCAACTTTTTTTTTAGTAGTTTACATTTAATAGTACTGTACTGCATTTGTCTTTTGTTGGTTTTTTTTTTGTGTCTCTCTCTCTCTGCTGCTGCCTGATTCCATAATTCTGGTTTCAAATGAGGTGTGTGGTTGACTGGTTCAGTTCTTAACTCTGGTGTTCATAACTCTGAGGTTCTGCTGTATTAGGTCTAGTCTACATACAAAGTTGCACTAGTTTAACTGAAGGTATGAATTTAAACTGGTTTAGTTAAACCATTGCAAAATACGGGATAGTCATGTTGGTTTAAACTTGGCTTATACTGGTTGAGCTTGTTTTGATAAATTAACTGGCACAAGCTAAACCAATATTTCCTGTTTTAACCTGATGTGTTTGTTCACAAAGAGTTTTCACTGGGTTAAAATGTTTTAAAAATCAATTTAGTTAAGTTAAACTCAGGCCTCTTGTGTGTGCAGCCTGAAATGTAATTTTCTTAGATGCTTGCAGAGTGGAGATGATGCCTTCCAAGTAACCTCTCTCTTTCAATTGAGAGCTCAAAACCAGGCAGTTAGTCAAAGGTTCTGTGGGTGACAAATCCTGAGCCAAGAGCAGACCATGTCATAAAGAAAGGAAAAGAGGTTGGTCTGAGTCACGTTAAGAGGACTGGAGAACCATAGCCTTCTTGGCCAATACAAAGCTACTAATACTACTAGCGCTTTCTCTCTCCTGATCTTCTGGATAGACCTGAATACCAAGGGGAAAATGCATATAGGAAGCCCACTGGCCACTTATGGGAGACAGCATCCATGCCTACTGCCCTTGGATCCCTCTTTTGGGTGGAAAAGAAGGCAGGGAATAATGCAGTCTGTATGTGATGCAATTAGGTCTACCTGTGAGACCCTGAATTTCCTCAATAGGAGTTGAAACACTTCTGGTTGAAGACTCCACTGCACTTGATCTAATTGTTCCCTGCTTAGCCAGTTCATCCCAATGGTTTTCTTTCCCTGAATATGCAGAGGTCAGATGCACTAGAAATTTCACACTGCTGAGGGGATCAAAAGGTGCACTCCCTTTTGCACGGATGACAACTTTGCCCCAACCTGCTGACATAGGCCATTGCATTGGTGTTGTCTGTCACAATTAAGACATGGGAGCTATTCACCCATGGGAGGAGGGCTCTGAGTCCTTAACAAATTGCCCTGAGTTTTAACCAATTTATTTTTTAACCTCTCTGCAGTCCAAGTTCCCTGTACTGACCTCATCTCTGTGTCAGCTCCCCAACCTTTGAAGCTGGCATTAGTGTAAGCACCATCCTGTCCAGCGCAGCTATAGGTAATATCTTCAAAAGGTTTTAGACAGTTTATTATGCTCTAAATGAAGAAGCTGAACTTGCCTGGCAGAAAGGGATAGGCTGTGCAGAGCAGGACAGCAGAAGATTGGTGAACTCTCATGTACACTAGGGCTTACCTTAATGTGTCCACACACAACACAAAAATTCCCAAAACAACAGGAAGTGAACTGCAACATCCTCAAGGATTCTGACCACCTTTACCAATAAAATTAGTCTGTCCTGTCTCTCCTGACAAACAATGAACATGGGAGATGTGTTGATTTTCATTAACATGTGAGCTAACCATTGTGGAGGTGAAAGCGTCTGAGCCCTAGTCCACACTATGAGTTTAGGTCGAATTTAGCAGTGTTAGATCGATTTAACCCTGCACCCATACACATGACAAAACTATTTTTGTCGACTTAAAGGGCTCTTAAAATCGATTTCTGTACTCCTCTCCAACAAGGGGATTAGTGCTGAAATCAATCCTGTTGGGTCAAATTTGGGGTCGTGTGGACACAATTTGATGGTATTGGCCTCCAGGAGCTATCCCGGAGTGCTCCATTGTGACCGCTCTGGACAGCACTCTCAACTCAGATGCACTGGCCAGGTAGATGGGAAAAGCCCTGCGAACTTTTGAATTTCATTTCCTGTTTGGCCAGCGTAACGAGCTGATCAGCACAGGTGACCATGGAGTCCCAGAATTGCAAAAGAGCTCCAGCATGGACCAAATGGGAAGTACTGCATCTGATCACTGTATGGGGAGATGAATCCATGCTATCTAAACTCCGTTCCAAAAGACGAAATGCCAGAATATTTGAAAAACTCTCCAAGGCATGAAGGATAGAGTTATAACAGTGACTCACAGCAGTGCCGCATGAAGCCTAACAAAGAACCAGAGAGGCAAACTGCCACTCTGGGTCAGAATCCCAGACATGCTGCTTCTATGATGAGCTGCATGCCATTCAAGGGGGTGCCCCTACAACTACCCCAACCCTGTGCTCCCTCCTCCTCCACCCCTCCCAGGCCACCTTGGCAGTTATCCCCCCATTTGTGTGATAAATTAATAAAGAATGCATGAATTTGAAACAACGACTTTACTGCCTCTGCAAGTGGAGATCAAAGGAAGGAGGGGAGGGCGGTTGGCTTACAGGGAAGCAGAGTGAACCAAGGGGGCAGGTTTTCATCAAGGAGAAACAAACAGAACTTTCACACTGTAGTCTGGCCAGTCCTGAAACTGGTTTTCAAAGCTTCTCTGATGCACAGCACGCCCTGCTGTGCTCTTCTAACCACCCTGGTGTCTGGCTGCACGTAATCAGCGGCCAAGCGATTTGCCTCAACCTCCCACTCCACCATAAATGTTTCCCCCTTACTCTCACAGATATTTGGGAGCACACAGAAAGCAGTAATAATGATGGGAATACTGGTTTCACTGAGGTCTAACCGAGTCAGTAAACTGTACCAGCGCGCTTTTAAACATCCAAAGGCATATTCTACCACCATTATGCACTTGCTCAGCCTAAAGTTGAACTGCTCCTTACTACTGTCCAGGCTTCATGAGCCATTGGAGCAAGAGGTAGGCTCAGGTAGGTGCAACCACGCGGTGCTGCCGACTGAGAGAGCAGCCTGAGGCAGAAGCCTGCAGCTGGCATGATATTCCAGGCAGGACTGAATCTCCATTAGACAAAACTTGAAGTAGAGAATGACCTGGAGTCATTCCCTTTTTTGTCCAGGCGCCCCCGACCGACTTCACAAAAGCCGGCCAGGAGCACTCATGTCTGCCCAGGTGCCCCTGACCAACCTGAGGTCGGCCAGGAGCACCCATGGGACAACCATGATGGCTAGCAGTCATATTGTACCGTCTGCCGTCCGCAAGGCAAGGCAAGGCAAGGGGATGCTGCTGTATAGCACTGCAGTACCACGTCTGCCAGCAGCACCCAGGAGACATAGGGTGACAGTGAGCTGAGAGGGCTCCATGCTTGCTGTGGTATGTTGGCTGCACGAGTAACCCAGGAAAAAAGGCAAGAAACGATTTTTTGCTGTTGTTTTGACGGAATGAGGGAGGCCTGACAACATGTACCCAGAACCACCTGCAACAATGTTTCTGCCCCATCAGGCACTGGGAGCTCAACCTAAAATTCCAATAGGTGGCAGAGACTGCGGGAACTGTGGGATAGCTACCACAGTGCAACTCTCTGGAAGTCGACGCTAGCCTCGATACTGTGGACGCATAGCGCTGACTTACCGTGCTTAGTGGGGACACACACAATTGACTGCATCAAATCAATTTCTAAATAATCAACTTCTATTAAATCGACCTAATTTCGTAGTGTAGACATACCCTAAGTGGTTTCCTTCCCAATTCACAGCTCCCACTCCCCTCCATGATCGGGACTGTCCTCAGAATGTCTTGTTTAGCTTTGTTTCTGGGTAAATCCCTTACCAACAGGTCAATGGCCAGTGGACAGAGATGAACCCCTTTTCTGCCTGAGGGCAACTGCAAAGATGATAAACATCTTTGTAAATAGCCAGGGGTAGCGATGAGCCAAAGGGCAACAATCTGTATTGGAAATGACAAGGTCGAAAGGCAAAGTGAAGAAATCTGCTATGAGACTGATGAATGGGGACGTGTAGGGCTGCACCTTATAAGTCAACTGAGGACAGAAAATCTTCTCTGTAGTCAGGGTGACATCGACATTTCCATTTTGAATCTGGACTTCCTCAGGAACTTTTTGAGATTCTTCAGGTTTATTGCCCTGTTGCTGCTTCATTTCTTCTTGACCAAGAATAAATCCAAATACAAACCATGCTCCCTTTTTGGGGCTGGCTCTATTACCCCAAAGTGCAGGAGATGAAGAACAGCTGATTACTTCTGCTCACGTTCTTGCGGGTTCTTGAAGGAAGGAAAATGGATAAATCTGGAAGCAACGGAACTAAGCAGGTCCAGTACATACCCTCTTTCTGAGACCTCTAGAAACCACTGAAGTGTTTGAAGGCCAACAATCTGCAACTGGTAGAGATAATCACCTACACACTAGTCCATCCCAGCTTGTTACAGCCACAGTCATATATTATAAACTGGAGAACCAGATGGTCTTGTGGAAATCACCTACGAATGACTGTCTTTGGTTCTAGGCCACTCTCTTCTAGAGTGGCTGGGACTGCCTTGTCTCCTAAGCTTGATGTTCTGGAAAAAGTGTTTGTGTCTGGAATAGACTCCTGTGAAGAGTGGCAAGGAGCCTCAGAAACTAAGGAAAAAATGGGTTGGGACACGAGTCTGAAAGAGGGAGAGGAATGAGACTAGAAAGAAACAAAGAAATTGCCACTAGATTGGTGGTCAATGCCACTTGCTTCAGAGGAAGATGCAAGAAACCCTGTAGTATATACTTATGGAAGAGTCTGCCTACAGAGAAGTTTCTTACTAACCATTGTCAGAGACTGGCTTATGCCCTGAAGCCTGAAGGTTTACATCCCTTCTGTTATTTTATTTCCTACTGAATGCAACTGTGGATGTTCTCGTTATCCATATAAACATCTAATTCTTTTTGGAATCCTGCTAAACTCTTGACCTCTATAGTATCTTGTTGCAGTGACTTCCACAACTAAATTAGTGTAAAAAAATATTTCCTTGAGACGCATTAATCTTCCACCATGGTGAAAACTGAGTGAGTCATTCCTACTTTTTAGTTCCACAGCCAGCTTCTAATCCATTATTGTACTTTGTCTCTCACCTCATGACTATTTAGCTTTTTTAACAGCCTTTTCCGAGGGACTTTGTCAAAGGCATTTTGAAAATCCAAACTATTCTCCTTTATTCACAGTATCAACATGTCTAAAAATTCTAACAGACTAGAGCAGGGGTAGGCAACCTATGGCATGTGCGCCAAAAGTGGCACACGAGCTGATTTTCAGTGGCACTCACACTGCCTGGGTCCTGGTCACCGGTCCGGGGGGGGCGGGGAGGGGGCTCTGCATTTTAATTTAATTTTAAATGAAGTTTCTAAACATTTTAAAAACCTTATTTACTTTACGTACAATAATAGTTTAGTTATAGATTACAGACTTACAGAAAGAGACCTTCTAAAAACGTTAAAATGTATTACTGGCACATGAAACCTTAAATTAGAGTTAATAAATGAAGACTCGGCGAATCACTTCTGAAAGACTGCAGACCCCCTGCATTAGAGTATGACTTTCCTTTGCAGAAGTTGTGCTAGTTAGTCCACATAAACTTATCTATATGTTTTAATTGTATTTTTAAATAGAATTCCTATCAATTTAGCTAGTATCAAAATAAGATTTATTATTTTGTAATTCTTTGGATCACCCCTAGCAACTTTTCCAAAGGTTATGCCTTCTAGCTCTCTGCTATAATAGCTAATTTTAATGAGAAATGGCAGATTTTTCTTGGCAGTTCATTAAGTTTTTTCAGAACTCTTGAATGTATATCCTCTAATACTAGTGACTTGCTGCTATTCATCAATTTGTCCCAGCACTTTTTCTTCTGATATCTCAATCACTGTCACTATCTCATTTTTATAATCTGAAAAGTGCAGATCCAGGGTAACCATTTAGCTAGTCTTCCTCTCCATACATTAGCACAACCAGAGTGCACTGCGCCATGTACTGCTGCTCTTGGCATTCTGTGTCTATGTCCTCCAGCTATGAGGTATCTGCCCAGGTTTTCCCAGAATACACGGAAAACCACAGTAAGGCCAGGTGGAAGATATGGATGCCCAAATAACTATGATGGCAGAAAAGCTGCTGTATGAACACAAACTTAATGGTGTTACTTGTAACTAGCTAAGGCTACCATACCTCTCACTGGTTAAATCATAGTTAAAAAACTTTAGGGTATGCACAACTTTGCAAGGCTTGTAACTGTTAGGTGTGGACTGTGAAAAAGGCTTTTTTTTTTTTTTTTTTTTAGTGTTAACTGGGTGCTGAAGTTCACATCTTAATGAAGCAACAGAATAGGAAGGAGCAAGTCCCCCTACCTTACTGCTACTGGTACTGGCTGGAAAAACTTTTCTGTAAAGCTGATTTAACAGAATAGGCATTGTTAAAAGATAAAAACATTGTTAAAGACAAGTTCAGGCTCTGTAGAAAAGTGTGTGTGTGTGTGGGGGAGAGCAATAATTATGGATTCACTCTAAAAATGCAAGAATCCATGATTATTTCATGCCTAAGAGATTGCCCCTTCCCCTTACATCCAATCTGGTACCGGCTGTTTCAAAATGGCCACAATTAGCAGCATCTATGGCAAAAGACAGAGAGGTAAAGGAAAACTCCATCACAATATAAGAGATATTCCAAACATTACATCTATTAGAAAGAAGAAAGTTGCTAAACAAGAGCGTCTTAAAGGTAATAAAAAAATTAATAATTAACTAAGAAGCTACCATAGTGACAATCTATAGCTTACAATGAATATGTGGGAAAGAAATGGCCTGTAGGTTACTGAAAGGCAAGTTCTACACTTTTACATCACTGCACACAAAGCACTTTAAAAGTAACCAATTTTAAAATGTATATCTGAGCTTTCAACAGCTTTTAATATTTTAAATTGGATAATTTGAAAGTGATTTACTAGTATTAAATTTAACAAAAATATTCAGATGTTTCTTCCAACAATAGTTACAGATCCTGCTTTCTCAGGAATTAAAATACAAATAAGGCCCTGATCCTCCAGACACTTATGCATGTAAATAATTCCAGCTGGTTTAACGGGATTACTCAGCTGTATAAATTTAAGTATACAATTAAGGCTTGGTCTACATGTAAAAGTGATATCAACATAGTTATGTCAGTCAGGGTGTGAAAGAAACCTCCACATCCCTGACCATCATGGACATCCTGACAAACTCACTCCCACTCATCCCCTCTCCCCCTCCCACAGACATACACACACTGTAAAAGAGGACTTCTGTCACGGTAGCTAATGTTGTCCAGGAAGGTAGTACTCTTACACTGAAAGAAAAACTTCTATTGATGAAAGCCACATCTACTTGAGGGGACTAGGCCGGGATAAGCTCTGTAATGTAGATATAACCTACGTGTTTGCAGGATCAGGGCCTCAGTCTTACTCTCCAATACAATATTAGAATTTTGGTGCCAGGAAATAAAATGATATCTATAACAGAGATCATTTTTTGCACTATGTATTGAAGCCCCTTATCTAGTAAATAGTTAGCTAACTAGATTCTAGTGGCTAGATCCTGCAACTGGATCCATCTAGGTACAACCCATGCGCCTGAGTAACTTCAATGGGATTCTGTGCTGGCAGACCTGCACCTGGGCAGATTCAGATGTGGGGATATAATCCTAAACCCCACACAACTGGAGCTTGCCCACCATAGGCAGCCAGCTGAGTAGCAGCTTTAAATATCTGATACACTGAGGTACAGTGCTCTCATAACACCCAACACAGTCAGTGTTGAAATAGCACCACTATTGGCTGCTCAAGATTTGGGTCTTGACACAGCTCTGGAAAGGACAACAGAAAGGTCTTAACAGATTCCTAAAGCATTAGAAATAGTTAGGAAAGGGATAGATAAGACAACAGAATATATCATTATGCCACTATATAAATCGATGGTATCCCCCACATCTTGAATACTGTGTGCTATTCTGGTCACCCATCTCAAAAAAGATGTATTGGACCTGGAAACTGCAGACAAGGGCAACAAAAACGATTAATAAGACAGAACAGTTTCCATATGAGGAGAGATTGAAAAGACTGGGACTGTTCAGCTTAGAAAACAGACAGATGAGGGGGGATATGGTAGGGATTTGTAAAATCATGGATGCTATGGAGAAAATGAATAGGGAACTGTTATTTAACTCTTCACATAACACAAAAAGGTGGGATCACCTGACAAAAATTAATAGATAGCAAGTTTAAAACTAACCTAAGGAAGTACTTCACACAACGCACAGTCAACCTGCTGAATCCATTGTCAGGAGATGTTGTGAAAAACAAAAATATAATTGGTTTGGGAAAGAATTACATAAATTCATGGAGGATAGGTCCATCAATGGCTATTAGCCAAGACTGTTCAGGGACAAAACTTTGTGCCCTGGGTGTCCCTAACGTCTGACTGTCAGAAGCTAGGACTAGACATCAGGGGATGGATCTCTTGATAACTGCTCTGTTTTGTTCATTCCCCTGAGTCATCTGGCACTGGCCACTGCCAGAAGACAAGATACTGGGCTAGCACTGAGACCACTTGTCTGACCCAGTGTGGCCCCCCCTTACATTCTCATGTAAATATTTGACATTCTTGCACTAAAAAAAAAAAAATCTACACAGCTGCCTACAGCATCAATGATAGCAAGCATACATGAGGATTTAGGATGTTCACACAGTGTAATAAACTCCATTTGTTAAACTAAGCTATAAAAAAGTGTTACTTAAAGGCACCTGTAATAAGTCTGGCAATTACCGTAGTCACGGGTTCTAAACTCGTAAAACTCTCAAGCCCAAGAAAAAAAGATCTACAACTCAGTCAGGTTATCAAGTACAAGTCCAGCAGATCAAAGTAGAAACACATTAGAGTCAGAGGACCCTCATACATAACTTTCTGCTTTCTCTCTTCTGTATCAAGGAAGTTTCACCTCAAACATATCTTGATCGCAGTGGGACAGTACAGCACAAGAGAGCATTTGAAAAGTTTCCCTTACACTTATCAGCATGAGGACCGAGCCTACAATTTTACATGTGAAAAACACCAGCACTACCATTCCCTGAAATTAGAGAAACGAAAGTTCTTTAACATATTTTATTGTAGCATTGTCTTTCAACTTCCAATTCAATAAACTTTTTTTCCCCTAAATAGCTTACTTTTTCACCAAGGCTTTTGTTAAACCTTGTTTTCTCTTCTCATCGTCATTCTATATTTTCTTTCCTATTATCTATTATTTCCTCTTCCATCAAGTCTTTATATCTTTCTTTCCCTGCACTGTTCTCTACCATTTCCCTTGTATTGCCTCTCTCTCTCACATATTTACCCCAAAGAGGTCTCCGATATGTACTTTACTTCCCCTTTCTCATTCTCTTACTCCCTTCCCATTTACCCATCCTAAATGAAAGCCTATCATCTGAACATGACATCTCATCCAGCTTCCCACCACTATAACACTTCACCAGCCCAAGAAACTAACAGAACTGAGTGAGCCAGCAGAGAGAGATGAAAAATGGATTGGAACCGAGTATCTGTTGGACACCAGCTGGAGACCAAAAAGAAGTTAAAGGGCATGAGCCCCAAAACCATATCAGGACGGCGATTCTGTTTCCTTTCAGTATTTTCAAGGGAATGTTTTCATGAGATGTAGCCAGAGCACGAATCCCACAGAGAATTGGCTCGCCTCGAAGCCAGAAACATCGCAATCCACGCAAAGTGCTCCCTTCCCCATGACGGCGCCATTAAGCGGTTCTGGAGCGGCTACGGCCCCAGCCCTTATCAGCGCAGTTAGCCCCAGGCAGGGCACACGGCGCTGCACAGCAAGCTCGCACACCCCATTGGCGCTTCTAGGAGCGGGGCCCTAGCCCGCTCCACAAATGCGGGTTATCGGGGGACCTGGGAGCCTGCGAGACATTGACAGCCGCTCACCAGCTCCAGCGACTCCTGGGTCACCACAGGACATGTCTTGGGCACCGAGACTCCGGGACAGCAGGCAAGCAGGGAGCTGCTCCGAACTCCCCGGGGACCAGCTCTGGCCAAGAGCCCTTTCAGCGGAGCCAGCGAGTCCCCACCCGCCCGACGGGCAGAGACAGAGCGAGGGAAGCACCAGGCCGGGGGCCAGCCGCACAGGTGGCTCCCTATGGGGAAGGGATCAGAGAGGCCCGGGCCCGTGATGGCCCCTAGCCAGGGACTCAAGGAAAAGGGAGGCCGGTCCCGTTAACCGAGATGGGCGGGTCTCACTTACCGTTGGCTCCACGCCGTCCCTGCCCGGGCCAGGCACCTCCTGGCGGCCGCCGCCCTCACCTGCCCCGGGGATCCGCCCGCGCCCCTCTCCGCTCCCTCCGCCTCAGGCCGGCTTCGCAAGATGGCGGCGCTTCCGGGAGAGACCATGGCGGGCCCGGGGGCAGCGAGACAGGAGAAGGCACAAGCTCCAAGACCCCTCCCGCCTAGTGAGTCCGTCCGGCTCCCACC
This sequence comes from Gopherus flavomarginatus, assembly GCF_025201925.1. Taxonomy (NCBI): domain Eukaryota; kingdom Metazoa; phylum Chordata; order Testudines; family Testudinidae; genus Gopherus; species Gopherus flavomarginatus. Next base: position 87,916,503 of record NC_066621.1, read on the forward strand.
GACTCCCCTGCGCCCGCGCGGTGAGCCCGTCCGCCCCCCAGCTCGCACTCCCAGTGAGTCCGTCCGCGCGCCCTAGCCCCCCCGCCCCAGTCTAGTGAACTCGCCCGCCCTCCTCTCACCCCTCGCCGCCGAGCAAACCAGCCGGCCCCCTGCGGTCGCGAGGATGGGGGTGGCGGTCGCGCTGGGCTTCGGGGCCGCCCGGCTCTTCTTCTACCCGTCGCTGCTCTACACCCTGGTGCGGGAGCGGCTGCCCGGCTCCCAGCGGCCCTGGTTCCACCGCATCGACCGGGCCGTGCTGCTGGGGGCGCTGCCGCTGCGGGCACGGAGCCGCAGGGTAACGGAGCACAGGGCGGGCGGTCCGGGCGGGGGGCGGCGCGGGCTCTGCCGGCTCTGACTCTGTCTTCCCCCGCAGCTGGTGGAGGAGGAGAACGTGCGCGGGGTGCTCACCCTGAACGAGGAGTACGAGACCCGCTTCCTCTGCTGCTCTGCCCAGGTGAGCCGGGGACTGGGCCTGCCCCGCACCTGCTGGGCCCTCTGCTCTCTGGGTCTGTGTGAGCGGTTGGGTGGGGAGCGTCCCGGCCCCCGGGAGGGCTGCGCTGCGCTGCGGCTGTCACGAGCCCCTGCACTTCTCCGCCCTGCCAGCAGGGTGGGTAACTTCTCTCTCCGCTGGCAGAGCGGCCTGGACTGTTGAAAGGCTGCTGCCTTTCAGCCCAGGAAGAGCCGTTACTCCCCTGAAGGGAGAAGCTCCCTGTTCTGATCCCCTAATGCTTTCCAGACCTGTACTCGGCGTGCAAAGTTTGAGCGCCTTAACGCGATTTCTAGTTGAACAGAGCTAAGTGCTGTATATTAAAATGTTTGCTGGGGTGAGTTTAGTTTGTGGAAAGGGAGTATTCAGCCGAGCCCTTTATTTAACACAGGAGTAATACATTAATTCAGTGCTGGAAAAAGACACGTCTAGTATAAATCCACTGAGGCTGCGAAGCATGTGCATCGTCAGCCTAAGTTTCCATAGGTTGCCCTGAAGAAATTCCCCATAGAGGTTAGAGAGGTGTTTGGTCTCATGGCCTGTTTGCTTTCAAGTGCCTCTTGTGAGAATGCATAGAAGCAGGCCAGTTAGCATCTACTGTAGCTGTGACATCTGTCCAATAGAAACTGTACTCATCTGGCCATCATTTATTATGGATGTGTAGTCAGTGTGCCTGGAGCTGTACAACACACAGTCCCTGCAGCCTGTTAGACAAGACAGTTCAATCTTTCATACTACCTGGTGAGGTGAAGATCAAATTTCAAACCATTATGGACAGTTCTAACTATTGAGTTTTGTACTTCTCTGGTGGGTGGACTTTGATGGACTTTGTTCTCTAGTGACCTGGGCTGGATTTGAAACTATGTATGAAAGACTGTTTATGCCCTTGCCAATCCCTAGAGGTATCCAAACCTGCCACATTACTGAAGCTCCAGAGAACTGCTGAAGAACAGTTACAACCAAGTATTTCTGACAATAGCAAGCAACATCAGTTTCATAACATCGGATGCTGAAAGCGACTAACAGTTGAAGTTAGAAGCTCTGGAGTAACATAATGCATGATTGGCGAATATGGAATAAGCAGAGTAGTTCGTGCTGTAGAAATGGAAATGTATGAGTTAAGGGCTGTCTGATCTGCTTTCTTGTCAGACAGCAGCCAGTGTCAGATGCCTCTGAGGAAGGAATAACACTACCCCTCAGCATGTATTTTTGCCATACTGTACCACAAGGGAAATCTTTTTCTGCCCTGTCCGGTTGGGACTAGTTCCCATCCTAAAGAATGAGGGAGTTGAAAGCCCTGTAACATCCTTTGTAGTGTCTCTGGAGATAATATATTTAATACTTTAGTGGAATGTACAAAGCTGTTTCCTACAGTGATATCTTCCTGCAATAAATTCCAGAATACATAGCACCACAGCTCTATTCTTTTAGATTGAATTAAGACTTGATTTCTTCACCCAGAAGCTGACAGTCGACATTCAGTTTAATACAATAATTTTAAAAAAATGGTGGTGAGGAGGAAGAGAGCAGCAACATTGGAGGAGACAGAAGTTGAGGAGTATTCTACATTTCATTAAAATTTCTTCATTGTTGCCCTAACTTCAGAGGGCACCTCTTGTTCCCAGATGGAGAGTCCAATTGGCTTTCTCTGTACCACTTAATGTATTAACCTTTCCTGTTACCCGGTACGTCCATTCTTATGTTCTAGATAAGACCAATGGTCCATCTAGCCTAGTATCCTGTGTCTGACTTTGGCTGTGTAATATGCTTCAGAGGGAATGAACAGAACAGGGCAATTTAGAGTGATCCTCTCATCCAGTCCCATCTTCTGGCAGTTGGAGGCTGAGGGACTCCTGGAGCCTGGGGTTGCATCCCTGACCACCTTGGATACTAGCCACTAATGGACCTATCCTTTATGAACTTATTTCATTCTTGTTTGCACCCAGTTATACTCTTGGCCTTCATAATATCCCATGGCAATGAGTTTCACAGGCTGACTGTATTTTGCGAAGTACTTCCTTATGTTTGTTGTAAACCTGCTGCCTATTCATTTCATCTGGTGACCACTAGTTCTTGTGTTATGTGAAGTGCTAAATAACACTTTCCTATTCACTTTCTTCATAGTGTTCAGGATTTTATAGACCTCTATCATATCCTCCCTCTGTTATCTCTTTTCTAAACTGAACACTTCTAGTCTGTTTAATCTCTCCTCATGAGGAAGCTGTTCTATACCCCAAATCATTTATGTTGCCATTCTCTGCACCATTTCCAATTCTAATTATCTTTTTTGAGATGAAGTGACCAGAACTGACTGAAGTACTCAAGATGTGGGTGTGCAATGCATTTATAGAGGGGCATTGTGATATTTTCAATCTTATTTTCTATCCTTTTCCTAATGTATCTTAACATTCTGTTGGCTTTTTTTAACTGATGCTGAACATTGAGCAGATGTTTTCAGAGAACTATTCACAGTGACTCCAAGATCTCTTTCTTGAGTGGTAACAGCTAATTTAGACCCCATCATTTTGTGTGTATAGTTGGGATTATTTTTTCCAATGTGCATTGTTTGGCATTTATCACTGAATTTCATCTGCCATTTTATCATCCAGTCACTCAGTTTAATTAAACCCTTTTGTAGCTCTTCACAGTCATCTTTGGACTTAACTAGCTTGAGTAATTTTGCAGTCTTCAGATTTTGCCACCTCACTGTTCACCCACTCTTCCAGCTCATTTCTGCATATCTTGAACAGCACTAGTCCTGGTACAGATTCTTAAGGGAACCTGCTACTTACCTCTGTCCACTGTGAAAACTCATCATTTGTTCCTATCTTTTTATTCCTAACTTTAAGCAATTACTGATCCATGAAAGGACCTTCCATCTTATCCCATGATTGCTTACTTTGCTCAAGAGCCTTTGGTGAGGGATCTTGTCAAAGGCTTTCTGAAAGTCTAAAGCACACACTATTAACTGGATGATCTTTGTCCACGTGCTTCAGGACTCCCTCAAGAATTCTAATACATTGGTGAGGCATGATTTCTCTTTGCAACATGTTGACTCTTCCCAGCGTACCAGGTGTCTCATAATTTTGTTCTTGATTATAGTTTCAACCAATTTGTAAGAATACTGAAGTTATGCTTATTGGTCTGTAATTGCCAGGATTGCCTTTAGAACCTTTTTAAAAAATAGGCATTATATTAACTACCCTCCAGTCATCTGGAACAGAGGATGATTTAAGCAATAGGTTATATACTATAGTTAGTAATTCTGCAATTTCATATTTGAAATTCCTTCAGAACTCCTGGGTGAATACTGTCTGGTCCCAGTGACTCATTACTATTTAATTTATCAGTTTCTTCCAAATTGTCTATTGACTCCTCAATCTGGGACATTTCCTCAGATTTGTCACCTAAAAAGAATGGCTCAGGTGTGGGGATCTCCCCATGTCCTCTGCAATGAAGACTGATGCAAAGAATTCATGTATCTTCTCTGCAACAACCTTGTTTTCACTTAGTGCTCCTTCAACATCTCAATTTTCCAGAGGCTCCACTGACTGGCAGGCTTCCTGTTTCTGATAGACTTAAAAAAAATGCTTTTAGTTTTTGTGTCCTTAGCTAGTTGCTTTTTTAATTCTTGCTTGGCCTGCCTTATTACGTTTTTAAACCTGACGTGGCAGAGTTTATGCTCCTTTCTATTTTCCCCTCTAGGATTTGATTCTCAATTTTTAAAGGATGCCTTTTTGCCTCTAACTGTGTATTTTACTATGCTGTTTAGCAATCGTGGCCCTTCCCCTTCCCCCTCCCCCTTACCTGCTTGTTTTGGGTTGGTTTTTTTTGTTGTTGTTGGGGGAGGGGGATATGCATTTAGTCTGAGCCTCTATTATGGTATTTTTAAAACGTCCCCATGCAGTCTGCAGGCATTTCACTCTTGTGACTGTTCTTTTTAATTTCCATTGAACTAGCTTCCTCATTTTTGTGTAGTTTCCTTTTTTGAAGTTAAATACTGCTGTGGTGGGTTTCTTTGACATTTTTTCTCTTACAAGGATGTTAAACTTAATTATATTCTGGTCACTATTACTGAGCTGTTCAGCTGTATTCACCTGTTGGACCAGATCCTGTGCTTTGCTTAGGACTAAATCCAAGATGTAGTCATTTAGTGTGTCTAGATATTTTATCTCTGCAACTCTTCCTGAGGTGACATATACCCAGTCAATATGAGGATAGTTGAAATCCCCATTATTGCATTTTCTGTCTGAGCATTTCACAATCACCATCACCATCCTCATCCTGATTAGGTGGTCAATTGTATATTCCTGCTGCTACACTTATTATTCAAGCATGACATTTCTATCCGTACAGATTCTGTGGTACAGTTTAATTCATTTAAGATTATTTTGACTAGTTCACATATTAGTCCCACTCTCCCACCATCATGACCTTCTCTGTGATTCCTGTATATTTTGTACCCTGATATTACCACATCCCATTGATTAGAATCATAGGACTGGAAGGTGTCATAAACAGATAGCTAAGGGTTAATGTCTCTTTCACCTGTAAAAGGGTTAACAAACAGTGACCTGATACACCTGACCAGAGGACCAATCAGGAGACAAAATACTTTCAAAACTGGGTGGAGGGAAGTTTAGGTGTGAGTTCTTTGTTCTTTGTCTCGGTTCGGGTGACTCTCTCAGCTCTGAGAGTGATCTCTTTATCTCCAAGCTTTCTAATCTTCTGTTTCCAAGTTGTAAGTACAAGGATAGTAAGACAATAGGTTTATATTGTGTTTTTTTTTATTTACATGTGTGTAGTTGCTGGAATGTGTTAAATTGTATTCTTTTTGGACAAGGCTGTTTATTCATTTTTTCTTTTAAGCAATTAACCCTGTATATTGTCACCTTGATACAGAGACCAATTTTATGTCTTTTTCTTTCTTTTTATATAAAGCTTTATTTTTAAGACCTGTTGGATTTTTTTTTTTAGTGGGGGCTCAAGGGGATTGAGTCTGCAGCTCACCAGGGAATTGGTGGGAGGAAGAAGACAGGGGGGAAGAGAGAATCTCTTTGTGTTAGATTTTCTAAGCCTGAATTTGCATACCCTCTGGGTGAGGGGAGAGAGATATTTGATCTCTCAGTACTTGTGTTTCAAGGACTTGAAGCATGGAATATCCTATAGTACCCAGGGCGGGGAAATCTGGCAGGAGGTAAAGAGGGGGAAGAGAAATGGTTTATTCCCCTTTGTTGTGAGACTCAAGGAATCTGAGTCTTGGGGTCGCCCAGGGAAGGTTTTGGGGAGACCACAGTGAGCCAGACACTGGAATTTTCTGGCTGGTGGCAGCGATATCAGATCCAAGCTGGTAATTAAGTTTGGAGGTTTCATGCTAGCTTCTCATGTTCTGAACTCTAAGGTTCAGATCTGAGTAGGAAAGTTATGACAGAAGGAATCTTGAGAGGTCATCTGGTCCAGTCCCCTGCCCTCAAGGCAGGATTAAGTATTATCTAGACCATCCCTGACAGGTGTGTCACCAAGTTTCCATAATGCTTATTATATCAATATTCTCATTCAATACTAGGCACACTAATTCACCTAGTTTAGTATTTAGACTTCTAGCATCTGTATGTAAGCACTTGTACATTTTGTCAATATTCAGTTGCTTGCCTTCATGTGTTACATTTAAATTGGCCTCTTTTACATCTGGCTGTTCCTCACTAGCTCCTACCTGTACTGTACCAACTTCTTTCCTGTCCTCCTTGTTAGGATATAGTTACCCTCTTTAATAATTTCATCCCTAAGGGACGGTTCTGCTTGAACCATGTGCTCCTTTGCATCTGTTGGCTTTCCCCCAGCCCTTAGTTTAAAAAACTCTCTACAACCTTTTTTAATTGTATGTGCCAGCAGTCTGGCTCAATTTTGGCTTAGGTGGAGCCCATCCTTCCTGTGTAGGCTCCTCCTTTCCCAATAGGTACCCCAGTTCCTAATAAACTTAAAATCCTCCTCCCTGTACCATCATCTTATCCATGCATTGACACCTCACAGTTCTTCCTGGTCCTGCACATGGAACTGGAAGCTTTTTAGATAATGCTATCATGGAGGTCCTGGACTTCAATCTCTTACCTAGCAGCTTAAATTTGGCCTCCAGGACCTCTTTTCCTTGTCATTGATACCTACATCAGCCACTGGCTCCTCAGCAGCCTTCACACCCAGCAGGCAATTTACCAAGCAATTTTCCTGATCATCAGAAACCCAATTATCTGTGTTTATAATAATCAAATCCTCTATTACTGTTATCTGGCTCTTCCTAGTAATTGGCAGCAAAGAGTCCTGTGGCACCTTATAGACTAACAGATGTATTGGAGCATAAGCTTTCATGGGTGAATATCCATTTCGTCAGACGCATGTAATGGAAATTTCCAGAGGCAGATATAAATATGCAGGCAAGAATCAGTCTAGAGATAACGAGGTTAGTTCAGTCAGGGAGGATGGGGTTCCTATCTCAGGAGGGTTATCCTCCGTGTGCAAAGATACCATGATACCATCTGGAAAGAGGGTCCTAACTATGGGATTGTTTCCCTGTGCTCCAAGTCCTTCCAAGACTTTCATCCTCCTTAATAACATAGAAGTTGTCAGAGTGGGGATGGGACCATTCTGTTGTATGGTGGAAAGTCTCATCTATGTACCTGTCTTCCATATCTCCTATAGTTAAGCCACTCTGGCCTTAAGAGCATGTGCTGTGTCTCTGACGACTATGAGGTGTTTGCACTGCCTGCACACTCATTGCACCTCCCCACAAGGCAGGTAACTGTACATGTAGCACTCAATGCAATAAACTGGATAGCCCCACTCTGCTGATGGACTTCTGCCTTCGTTATTTTTACTCTTGCAGACTTTTTGGGGGGGATTGAGGGATGGACAAAGAGGAGAGTAATTGGCTTAAGTTTAAAATATGTTTGTTAGGTAAATCTGCCCACTTCCTCGCTAAACTTCCCTGTTCGCCGCTCCTCTGGTTGCTTAGGAGCTGGCTTTTTAAACCCCTGATCTCCCTGAGTTAGCCCACCCCCTTGTTAAGGGATCTTAAAGGGGTTAGGGATCAAGGGATAGCAGGCTAGAGCCTCCTGAGTAAGCTCTCAGCCTAGCAGGCTGCTTGGCTCAGCACACAGCCCCCACAACACACACATTCACTCACATATCGTAAGGGTCACTTAGTGTTTTCTCTTTCACCTGGAAAACTCCCTCACAAAAGTTGTTCTTAGCATCTAGTTTACACTCCCTTCTTTATCCTCTGATAACCATGACAAAGATTTTTTTTCTCCCTTCCGTTATGTCCAATTTGTTCCTGTCTTGATTTCCCCCCACTAACCTTTACTCCCTTGCACGGCTGCTATACCTCTCTGCTGTCTTGATGGGGCCTACTCACTCTTCCACCCCAAGCTTGGTGACTGATTCAGTCCTTCTGTGTTTATTACAGGAGTGGGAGGCAATGGGAGTAGAGCAGCTGCGTCTCAGCACAGTGGACCTGACTGGAGTTCCCACATTGGAAAACCTGCAGAGAGGTGTTGCATTTGTACTGAAGCATCGGGAGTATGGGAACAGTGTCTATGTGCACTGCAAGGCAGGACGCTCCCGCAGCGCCACCATGGTGGCAGCATACTTAATTCAGGTTAGAAGGCTTCTGTACTTAAAGGGGGCACATTTATACCCCAGGCTCCCTGGATAGGCAAATTATTGCTGAGATAAGGGGCCATCTCCTCAACAAGTTGCTTCCATTCAGTAAATTCAGTTGAGTGGATGACAGCAGAAGCTGCTGCTGCATGGGCAACAGGGTACTCCTGGTGGAATTATGCACCAAAAAATTAAAAATTATTTAACAAAAAATTAAAATTTCTGCACACTATTTTAAAATTCTTCTAAATTCTGCATATTTTATTTGTCAAAATAACACAATATAATCACACCAGTTTCAATTATTTTGGGTCATTTATTTCAAAATACCTGTCAGCAAGTATGTCTGTAGCAATACAGACAACAACAAAGATTCAGGAAATGTTTTTTGACAAATAGATTCCTTATTAGGCATATTAATACAGAACTCTGAGTAATAACTCATTTAACTACAATACAGAACCATATTTCCCACACTCCTCAGAAGCAGAGCAAAGGCTTGGGGGAGTCAGGGGTAACAGAGGAGCTGAGGGAGAGGGAAGTAAAGTGCTGGGAAGGAGCCTGGGTGTGAACTTGGAGGGCTGTTGGTTTTGGGTGGGGAAAAGTATGGAACAGGTTTTAGGGTGAGGGCAGGGAGGGATTGTTAGGGAGCTTCCCCTCTGCAGACCCTGACTGGCCTCTAGCCTCTCCCAGTCAGGCACATCTGCCCTGTCAACAATGTGTCTCTGTACCCTAACCCAGTCACTCCTATGAGCTCTGTACCCCTCCTCTGTCCCTGTATGTCTCTGCACCTACCTCTTCCTCTTCGCCCCCTCCCCCCATGGCCCTGTGCTTCCATTCCCATTCAGCCCCTGAACTTGTCTGTCCTCCCCAATTAGCCCTTATGAGCCCCTCTCTGACCCACAGGCCCTCTCTCCTAACTTGTCTTGACAAGTGCTGTGAAGGCAGCCCTCTCCTTGGCTGCAGGGAGCTGCAACTTTGTTCTATTGCAGGGGTGGGCAACCTATGGTGCGGGTTCCGAAGGCGACCCGCGAGCTGATTTTCAGTGGCACTCACGCTGCCGGGTCCTGGCCACCAGTCCAGGGGGCTCTGCATTTTAATTTAATTTTAAATAAAGCTTCTTAAACAGTCTGAAACCTTATTTACTTTACATACAATAATAGTTTAGTTATATATTATAGACTTATAGAAAGAGACCTTCTAAAAATGTATTAGTGGCACATGAAACCTTAAATTAGAGTGAATAAATGAAGACTCGGCACACCACTTCTGAAAGGTTACCGACCCCTGTTCTATTGATACAGCATCCTCTGGTAGTCAAAAGGTGGAACTGCAGACATTAGTCTCTGGTTGGTGCTGCTGCTGTTCTTACACCACAGCGCCCTGTGGTGGGGAAAAAGGTGGAACTGCAGCAACATTTTGGCAGCTTTCTTCTGCGTCAAAAATTAAAAATCTGCAGAGGCTCATTAAATATGTGTGCACACAGTAGCACAGAATTCCCCCTGCGAGTTACAAAGGGTCTGCTCAGTGTCAGGCATGCCAAGAACTACACTTCTACCCTGATATAACACAAATTCGGATATAACACGGTAAAGCAGCACTCTGAGGGGGCAGGGCTGTGCACTCCGGCAGATCAAAGCAAGTTCGATATAATGCGGTTTCACCTATAATGTGGTAAGATTTTTTTGCTCCGGAGGACAGCGTTCTATCAGGGTAGAGGTATAATTTCCAATATTATGGTTGTACTGAGTCTAGGCTGCATAGCCACTTGAAGGAGAGGCAGTGTTAGAGGGTGGCTAAATTCCAGGCTCATTGTGGATGAACTGTTTGCCAGACACTCCCTCTGCTCGTGTTGAAGGGGTAGGTAAGGCTGATCATGTAAAACTGCTAGATGAACTGGAACACAGGCTTCCTTTGATATTCCACTTCTTATCTCTGTGCACATTGACACTAGTATGGGAATGAGTTTCCTAGGGTTCTGAATTTCACCTACCCTGACAAATCACTACTTGCTGGAAGCAAAGTACTAGTGCATGTTACAACATGGTTTCCATTTTAAGTAGTCTAGCTTGCTCAGCACTCTACAGGAGAGTTATGCCTCTGCCTGCTCAGCTGTCTGCACAGAAATGGGCAATGGAAGCTGAATGGGTGACATGTTTCTTGACTTCATGTGCAAGTGGACTGCAATTAAATGTGTGAGGCAGCTATCACATTTAATTTCCTAGATGATTCTGGCAGATTCTGTGGCTACTCTGCAGAGGGCCTAGTCCTGGGGTGGGCAAACGTTTTGGCCAGAGGGCCGGATTGGGCTTCTGAAATTATATGGTGGGCCGCTTACGGGAGGCTGTGCCTCCCCAAACAGCCAGGCATGGCCCATCTGACCCCACCTTGCTTCTTACCTCCTGATAGCCCTGTCAGGACCCCTGCCCTATTCAACCCTGCCTGTCCCCTGATGGCCCCGCCAGAACCCCTGCCCCATCCACCCCTAACCAACTCCCCCTTCCTTTCTGACTGCCCCCCAGGGACCACTGCCCCCATTGGCTGCCCTCTGACCAACCCACCTCCTGATCACCACCCTGAACTCCCTTGCCCCCTTACCACAGTGCCTGGAGCACTGGTGGCTGGCAGCCTGGCTGGAGCCAGCCATGCCCCTGTGCAGTTGAGTCAGGCCACAGCTCTGCAGTTGCCCTGCTTCCCAGAGTATTGCACCAGCAGTGCAGTGAGCTGAGGCTGTGGGGGATGGGCGCCAAGGGCTAGCCTCCCAGGCCAGGAGCATCCCATAGGCTAGCCTCCTGGGCCAGTAACTCGGGCTGGGCAGGAGCATCCTGCAGGCCACAGTTTGCCTACCTCTGGCCTAGTCAGTACTGCTTGCTGTAATAAATCCTGATTGCTCATGGGAAGGGCTAAGGGAAGCAGAGCTAATGAAGAGTGACTAGTGAGTGAGCAGCTAGCCAAGAATGGGACCTTGCAGGGCTCAGGCTGATGGGAAGCTTGGTCTAACTAGTAACTGCACAGTTTAACTGTTTCTTTAAATGCAAAATAAAATGCAGCACCAAGGGTAAGAAACTCAAGATAGAATAAAGCTGAAGTTCCCACACACTGAGGCAGATTCATAACAGCATAAACTGATATTGAAAATGGGCGCAACTGTAGAACGCTTTGGCATTTCTACATTTGTGCAGGAATCCCTTAGTACTGCATTCATTAGTGTTTGCTTGAGCAGCAGCAAGAAGCAAGAGCAGAGTCAGTCTTTCACCTGTATTAGGAAAGCATATCAGGTAAAGTAAAGCTGCTGGGTCTGGCCAGGGGCTCTTATGATCAGGGCAGGAGATGTTGTCCACAAAAGCATGTGAATTTGGTGAGAAATGGTTAGGCCCTACCCAATTCACCGCCATGAAAAGCATATCATGGACTGTAAAATCTGGTCTTGTGTGCTTTTACCACACTATACAGATTTCATAGGGGAGACAGTGTTTCTCCATTTGGGGGTCCTGACCTAAAAGGCAGTTGTGTGTTTACAGTATTGCCACCCTTCTGTGCTCCCAGCAGCAGTGCAACACCCCTGCCCAGCTCCTTTTTGGGTCAGGACCCCTATAATTACAACACTGAAATTTCAGATTTAAATAGCTGAAATCATGAAATGTACAATTTTTAAAATTCTATGACACTGAAATAGACCAAAATGAACGTTTGGTAGGGCTCTAGACGTGGAACCTTAGGTAATCATTTGCACCCCTCTATTTGAGGGAGTGTCCTCTCAGGAGCTCCTGTTGAGAGCTGGATGTTTCACTGAGGGGTAGGCAGGAGAGGATATTCAGTACAAGAAGGGGTAAAGTGAGCCACTTTCCTTGACCACCTAAACTAGCCTCTGGAAAAAGCTAGCCCCTCCAGAAGCCTGTGTTGACCCATCTTTAGACAGAATGGATTTTCATTCAGAATTTCTGCCTTTCCAGCTGTACCAGTGGAGCCCTCAGGAAGCAATAGAAGCCATTGCCAGGGTCCGTCCTCACATCCTTGTTCGCCCCAGGCAGGTCCAGGTCCTGGAAAGATTTCACAGGAATGTGATTGCTGAGGCAGCTGCAGAGAGTCAACAAGAGCTACCAGAAACCATTCATCAGCTCCCCACAACAAGCACAAGTTCTTAGTGAACTAATAAGGAATGGACTGCTGCACAACCAATAAAGAACTTTTCAGGCGCACAACAGCAATGGGAAGCTTGTTTTTTTTCTTAACAGCTTCTGGCATCATGTCCTTACACATACAATACCTGACTCTAGGATTGCCAACTTTCTAACCAAACAAAACCGAATACCCTTGCCCTACCCCTTTGCCGAGGCCCTGCCCTGTTCACTCCATCCCACCCGGCCCACACTGCTCACTGTCCCCCACCCTCGCTCATTCGTTTTCAGCAGGCTGGGGAGGGCCCCTTTTCGACTAGGTGTTCCAGTTGAAAACTGGACACTTGTTTCTGCACCCCCCCCCCCCACACACACACACATTAGAGCACCTGTAAGGGTTTGATCTACCCCTCCCACATCAGTGCCATTATTGCAGGGGATAGAAGGGTGTCAAACTCTTCTCGCATTAATACAACCAGCAAAAAAGAAACCATATCTTTGTCCCACCAGACACTTTTATTCAGGTTCTCATCTAAAGGGCTACAGTGTCAGCAGGGAAGGCTGTGAGAAAATGAACTTTAGTTTTATCTTTAACCATCGTACAGCTCTGTCGTATAACGTCAGAAGGATGGGAGCCCCACTAGTAGGGCTAGAAACCAGCATTGGCACAGTAGTATTGTAAAGAGAGTTTTCCTCTTTCTGCTAGGTGGCAAAGTAGCAGCAAGTCCATCTCCCCTACATTAGGGCAAAGCACAACCAAGTCAGGGCCTTGGACCCACCTCTGAAATCAGTCTACAGTACAGTCCACTTTAGTCAGTGCCTCTGGCCTGAAGCCAGTCCTGTAGCCTTAGCAAGAAACATTCATATTGGAGCCCCATTTCAAACTGCATAGAGCTTTTTTAGGGAGTGTACAGGGTGGCCATTCCCTGTGACTAGTGATGGCAGCAGCACATGCAGCCTCCTGAGCTATTACATTAAAAGGCTATGACAAAAAGGGGTTGCTGCTCATGCTAGGGCTTGCTGGTGGTGGATAGTTCTAGGCCTAAGAAGCCTATCTGCTGCAGTCAGCTTGAAACACAGCTTCATATCAGAGGATCATAGTAACACTATTTAGTCCATCTGGGATTTAAGATGCTGTAAGTCAACTTAGAGAGAGTGTACTGAAAGGGAAAACAGCCTCACATCCAGGAGACTCATACTGCCTGCACGCAGGGCTAAAGAGGAGGGAGCACTCTGGTGCTGTGAGCTGGTCTTGTTGGGGCAAGTGCTAAGGAAACTGGGTGCCTCTAAGCTGCTCTACAGAATATTCATGTTGTCTTGTCCGTGGACTTGTCACCTCAAGCCAGCACAAACTGCAGATTAGTGAGCAGCACCTTGATGCCACTGGTGACAGTCACCACAGAGGTGGCTGGGTTGAGTTTGAAGGTGTTGGCATCTCCCTTTTTGTAACGATCCCGAAAGACATAGATGCTGCCGTTACAACTGGCAATTTTCCAGAGGGACGGTACTGAGCTCCAGGCATCTGGCAGGCAGAGTCGGGTGAAGCTATCCAGGAGGGGATTATAGCACAGCAGCGAGTCCCCCTCAGCCACAATGAACACTAGGTCTTTATGCACAGCAGCATGCATGTGCCCTGCAAAAGGCAATACATAAGGCTTCACGTGGCACTTCTCTGTATTGGTGTCATAGCACTGAATGAGCCGGGAGGGCTTAGTGAAGAAGTCCAGATCATTCTCCTCCCCACCCAGCAGGTAAATGATACCATTGAGGTTGGCACCTGCTGCCCCAGAGACAGCTACTTCCAGCTGGCTGGTCTCTGTCCACACATTGTCTCGCACCCTGTAGTATATGACAGCATTGGAGAGTGTGTCCTGCAACGTCTTGCCCCCCAGTGAGTATATAGCATCCTTGCTGGGCACAGAGACAAGGGTGTGTTGGAGTCGGTCACGGGGCAGAGGAGCACACCATTCCCAGTCTACAGTGGCATTGTTACATTTCCACATGCGCCGTGGAATGGAGCCCCCTACGACATACAGGTCACTGCCATGCTTGCAAGCTGCAGTGATCTGATGGCACAGGCTATTCTGGCCACTCACACTGATTGAGTCATCATCAGCACAATGCAGAGAGACAGCAAGTGAGTGCGTACGCGATGACTCCTTCCCGATCAGGTAGATGTGAACGTTCTCCCCAATCTCCTGAGAGAGAGAAGGGATTTTTGTCAGAATCCAGGTAGGAGTTGCATCACAGCACACATGCCAGCACCATCCAAAGCTCCATTCCCTTTAGGGAGTTTTGGGGCCCAGCAGCTCTGTGTTAAGTCATCTCAGCCTCACTTGACTATAAGGTCTCAGGCTCCTACATCCTCCACCCCCTGTGCTTCAAGCCTTGTCTAGGCACCTTTTATCCCTGACTTGGTAAAATGAGCAGTGCCCTGCACCTGAAACAGGCTTCAGTTCAGTTAACGGCTAGGAAATGCTCAGGGAGCAGAATTATAGTCATGGGAATGCCAAGCCCTAAGCTTTCTAAACTGGCTCCTTATCTGTATACTTGGGGAACGCCAGGCTAATACCACTGATTAGTTAACCCTATCGGCAAGAGCAGCCTCGAGGCTGAGGTCATTGACAGTACCTGGGGTTTTCTACCTATGTGCGCGCATTCCTGGTATTGAAGCCACAGCTTTTTCAAACACTACAAGGTCACAAATGAGGGTAGAAGCCCTTCTTCAGTGAGTAGGGAACCAGAGCAGTATGATAACTGCATTAACCACAGGGCACAGGGGCCATCCATACCTTTAGACTGGATCGCAGCACCTCCGAGAAGCCTGCCCTCTCCTCTTTGTTGAAGTTGATCCAGGTTTCTATGGCAACTGTTGGATTCTGTGAACATGGAACACCATCTGTAGTTTCAGAGACAAAAGAATTTACAATAAATTGACATTCTATTCTCAAGGGGTGAGCTGAACCACCACCCTCTTCCGCATAACCTCTTCCCACCGTGAGGACACAAACAAACCCTATCTTGAGCAAGAGTGAGGCTGAGGTTTATAAAACCTGGCTAGTACGGCCAGCAGGAGCAACTAGGCACCTGTATCAAGTCTATCTGGTTCAACATCAGGAGATATTGCTTCCTGGGTGACACAGCAAATGTTCTATTTAAGTCAAAGTCAGTGAGCTAATGTCACAGATCTTAGCAAACACCCTTCATGGGCACTCACTAGGACTTCCGAGAAATCTTATTCTACTTCTAGCAAAAAGACATTTTTCTTTTACCTTAATTACACTACCTTAGGGGCCCGCTATAACATATTAGCGAGGTTCAATACCGCTGTTTCGGCGGGGCGGCACTGAGGAAGGAAGGTTTGTTTCTGCGGGGCGGGTGGCACTGGGGGGAAGCTCAGAGAGGCTGGGCAGCACTGGAGAGGGTGTTTCGGGCGGGGGGTGTCAGTGGGTTTCAGCCCTCAGCTGTTTTCTTTAGAGTAATATGGCCCTCGCTGCTTTACAAGTTGTGCAGGCCTTCCATAAACCCTTGTATCTTTAGTAAATTGCCAACAGCATGCTAGGTGATTGTATATATGACTGCCTGAGAGATCGTCGCTCCCCCATGCAGAATCCTCTCTAGATTCAGCTTTGATTGTGTGAGGCATGACATTCCTTCTGAAGGTTCCTTGACTCTGAAATCTGCTTCCTCTGGGCCTGACAGAGCCCCAAGTTAGTTTGCCATTCAATGCATTAGACAAGATCCACCTGTTTGCTCATAATGAAGGAGTTTATTTTGTTTAGGGTTGATCCATTATTAGTGGGATTGTCTAAATCACTGGCTCTAGCAACCAATACACAAGTTAAATGTATGGTTTTATTCTGGAAACGTGTCCAATGGCCTAGCAATGGACAAGTTTTATAAATAAAAGATCATCTGCATTACATTTGTTTTAATGCTTATCACTAATGCTTGCTTATTTTCCTCGGGCTTCCACTAACTGGGTTGTAGTACAGGGAGCGCTTAAGCTAACATAGTGCTTCTGTCTAACCGCACTATGGGTGTATTTCCGTTTGAGGCCCATTTTAGAGGCCTACCTGGGTAATACAATTGTACAAGGGGAAAAATTCCACCACAGGAGCCTTTAACCAGAACAATCAAACCAACCTAATTTGGGACCAAACATTAAAATACCATAATCCTAATCCTACGGTTATTGCATGGTGTCACTAAAGGTCAGAGTTAAGGCTGTTTAAGTGCCTTAACTGTTTTTTCTTACCTTAACATGTTTGGATTTCTTTTAAGTGTAACCTTAACTCTGAATTTCCTGGGTTTATAATCATAGAATCATAGACTTTAAGGTCAGAAGGGACCATTATGATCACCTAGTCTGACCTCTTGCACAACACCGGTGCCAGAATCTCACCCACTCACTCCTGTATCAAACCCTAACCTATGTCTGAGCTATTAAAGTCCTCAAAATGCGGTTTAAAGACTTGAAGGTGCAGAGAATCCTCCATGAACTGACCTGTGACCCACGCTGCAGAGGAAGGCAAAAAACCCCAAGGGCCTCTGCCAATCTGCCCTGGAGGAAAATTCCTTCCCGACCCCAAACATGGCGATCAGCTAAACCCTGAGCATGTGGGCAAGACTCACCAGCCAGACATCCAGGAAAGAATTCTCTGTAGTAACTCAGATTCCACTCCATCTAACATCTCATCACAGGCCATTGGGCATATTTACCGCTAATAGTCAAAGATCAATTAATTGCCAAAATTAGGCTATCCCATCATACCATCCCCTCCACAAATTTATTAAGCTTAGTCTTGAAGCCAGATATGTCTTTTGCCCCCACGGCTCCCCTTGGAAGGCTGTTCCAGAACTTCGCTTCTCTGGTGGTTAAACCTTCATCTAATTTCAAGTCTAAACTTTCTGATGGCCAATTTATATCCATTTGTTCTTCTGTCTACATTAGTATTCAGCTTAAATAATTCCTCTCCCTCACTGGTATTTATCCCTCGGATACGTTTATAGAGAACAATCATCTCCCCTCCAGCCTTTTTTTGGTTAGGCTAAACAAGCCAAGCTCTTTGAGTCTCCTTGCATAAGACAGGTTTTCCATTCCTCAGATTATCCTAGTAGCCCTTCTCTGTACCTGTTCCAGTTCAAATTCATCCTTCTTAAACATGGGAAACCAGAACTGCACACAGTATTCCAGATGAGGTCTCACCAGTGCCTTGCAGAACAGTACTAACACCTCCTTAGCTCTATTGGAAATACCTCACCAGGCGCATCCCAAGACCACATTATCTTTTTTCACGGCCATATCGTATTGGCAGCTCATAGTCATCCTGTGATCAACCAATACTCCAAGGTTCTTCTCCTCCTCTGTTACTTCCAGCTGATGTGTCCCCAGTTTATAACACAATTCTTGTTACTAATCCCTAAATGCATGACCTTGCACTTTTCACTATTAAATTTCATCCTATTACTATTACTCTAGTTTACAAGGTCATCCAGATCTTCCTGTACGATATCCCGATCCTTCTCTGTACTGGCAATACCTCCCAGCTTTGTGTCATCTGCAAACTTTATTAGCACATTCCCACTTTTTGTGCCAAGGTCAGTAATAAAAGGATTAAATAAGATTAATCCCAAAACCGATCCAAGGAACTCCACTAGTAACCTCCCTCCAGCCTGACAGTTCACCTTTGTATGACCCGTTGTAGTCTCTCCTTTAACCAGTTCCTTATCCACCTTTCAATTTTCATACTGATCCCCATCTTTTCCAATTTAGCTAATAATTCTCCATGTGGAACCGTATCAAATGCCTTACTGAAATTGAGGTAAATTAGATCCACTGCATTTCCTTTGTCTAAAAGATGTGTTACCTTTTCAAAGAAGGAGATCAGGTTGGTTTGTCCCAATTACGACTGACCTCAATTTCTTTATCTACTTTCTCTTTCAAAAATTTTTCCAAGACTTTGCATAGTATAGATGTCAAACGAACAGGCCAGTAGTTACCCAGATCACTTTTTTCTCCCTTTCTTAAAAATAGGGACTATGTTAGCAATTCTCCAGTCATATGGTACAATCCCTGAGTTTACAGATTCATTAAAAATTCTTGCTAATGGGCTTGCAATTTCATGTGCCAGTTCCTTTAGTATTCTTGGATAAAGATTATCTGGGCCCTCCAATTTAGTCCCATTAAGCTGTTCGAGTTTGGCTTCTGCCTCGGATGTAGTAGTATCTACTTCCATGTCCTTATTCCCATTTGTCATCCTACCATTATCCCTAAGCTCCTCATTAAAGACGGTGGCAAAGTATTTGTTTAGATATTGGGCCATGCCTAGATTATCCTTAACTTCCCCCCTTTCCTCAGTGTTTAACGGTCCCACTTCTTCTTTCTTTGTTTTCTTCTTGTTTATATGGCTATAGAACCTTTTACTATTGGTTTTAATTCCCTTTGCAAAGTCCAACTCTACATGGCTTTTGGCCTGTCTCACTTTATCCCTACATGTTCTGACCTCAATAAGGTAACTTTCCTTGCTGGTCCCTCCTTTCTGCTTTTTCTTAATCACCTGTCTGAGATGCTTGCTCATCCAGCTTGATCTACAACTCCTGCTTATGAATTTTTTTCCCCTTTCTTGGGATGCAGGCTTCTGATAGTTTCTGCAACTTTGACTTGAAGTAATTTCAGGACTCCTCTGCCTTTAGATCCACAGGTTCTTCAGTCCAATCCACTTCCCTAACTAATTTCCTTAATTTTTTAAAGTTAGCCCTTTTGAAATAAAAAACCCTAGTCACAGATCTATTTTTGTGTATCCTTCCAGTTTAGTTTAAACTGAATTAGCTCATGATTGCTTGAACCAAGATTGTTCCCTACAACCATTTCTTCTATGAGGTTCTCACTACTCACCAAAACCAAATCTAAAATGGCATCCCCTCTTGTTGGTTCAGCAACTACATGGTGAAGGAATCCATCAGCTATCACATCCAGGAAAATCTAAGCCCTATTATTATTACTAGCACTTGTCCTCCAGGCTATATCTGGGAAGTTAAAGTCTCCCATGATCACACATTTCCCATTAGTATTTACTTCATTAAAAATGTTAAAGAGGTCTCTATCCATATTCAACTCAGATCCCAGTGGTCTCTAGCACACTCCAAGCACCATACCAGGGGAGGTTCTAGTAGCTTTCTTCCCCAATGTGATTTTTGCCCAGACACACACTGTCTTATCCATTCCATCCCTTCTTATTTCTTTATAGTCTACCTCATCATCGATATACAATGCTACTCCACCACCTTTGCCTTTATTTCGGTCTTTCCTAAACAGCACATACCCTTCAATACCTGTACTCCAGTCATGACTACTATTCTACCCGTTTCTGTTATCTCTATAATATCTGCTTTCACTTCCTGCACCAGTAACTCTAGTTCCTCCATTTTGTTACCTAGGCTCCTCGCATTGGTTTACAAACGTCTTAATTCTTGCTGTTTGGCTTCACTCACATTCTTTACCCGATTAGGCACAGACATGCTACTGCCAGTATCACCTATTAGACTGGTATCTACACTACCCTTCCTCCTTATGTCCATTCTCTTACCCATGGCTGTATCCTTTCTTACTTCATTTTCTTCCTTCTCGATGTTAAAATCCGGTGTGGAGATTACTTGGACATCTCCCAACCAAATGCATGTTTTCAGGGTAATTACAAACAAGCTGTAGGTTTTTGCACCCTTGAGTTACTGATATACACTTTCAACCCTAACTCCATCTGAACAGTTTGTCTGTGGATTTCGTAAGCTTTTTTAAATTAAAAAGTTTCATACACAGCCTAACCTAGAAAATGCTACCATATGATATTTCTAACGATTTGCAGATATTCAGTATTAATCTTATTTTTTTTTAATTTTAACTTTTATGGATAGATTCACCAGTACCTCCAAAGCAGTGCACAGCTGCCAGCGAGGGTGGGTTCACAGCTGCTTTGCCTCGCTGGAGCAGCACAAAGCACCCAAAGCATTCCGGTGAATCTGGCCCTTAATTTGCAGTTGACTTATTGGAGGGCTGTGTTAATTAAAATACTGCTAAGCAAAGAGCACCAGGGCCAGTACCACTGAATTTTAAGGACTTCCCCATAGTCCTGCCTGAATTACCCTGGCAGTGCTGTCAACACATTGTAGGGCCATCAAAGCTGTACCACGGGGAAGCCTTTCAAGCCCTGATGCCCAAGCCAGCATGAAACCATAGAATTTTTAAAGAGCAGTGGCAGATCAGTCAAGCAATCTACCAGTGAGAACTCTTGACATGAGTCCACTCTCCTTCATACCATTGACTCACTGCAACCAATAGGCTCCACTTGAGTTACCTGTCTAGTGTATACAAACCTAACAATTAGATACAATTGTTTATAACTACACTAAAGTTATACCCTACTTTCTTCAAATATGGCCTATGCATAAAATTTCAATTAATTTTAAGTATATGGAAAGTTTGAAGTGTCTGCATTATTATTCTAGTGTTAAGATCATTCAGGACAAAGAAAAGGCAGATTAAGAAATGTAACAAAGGACCACATATTTAATTAATTTTAACAAACAAATTAACAGATTTACTTGTAAATACTTTGAAAATTCATTCTGTAGTGGCAGAATGTGCAGTAAAGTTGGGGATGATGTACTGTATTTTTCATGCAAACAAGACATTGAAGCCCTGCTTTAAGTAAAAAATGATATCCAACCTTAATTATGGAGTTGCAACCAGCACCTCCATAATACCAGAAGGAAAAAGAGAGTAGGGAGAATGAAAGGGCTGGAATTAATCATGACTCAAATGGCTGAAATACTGGGCACCATCTTTAGATATGTTTTCCAAAAGAAGTAAAGTTCGGGTAACTAAGATAGGAGAAAGCCCCTGTAAAAATAGCTCTTGCTAAAAAGATAAGGGAATCCTTGGAAGATGAACATATACACAACAGTGGAACAACATGCATCCCAAGCTGTTAAGGGAGCTAGCAAACAGACTTAACGTACCATTGAGTTATTTCTGGAAAAATCCTGCAAACATTCCAAAAATCTGAAGGAAAGCACATACAATTATAGGCTCCCCTACACCAGCTATGTGGCTTCATTGCCTACTGAAAGCCCTACAATAAGTGTGGAGCAAAGAATCTTCTGTGGAAAACCAACTTAATATGACACAACACGTGTTTGGCGCTTTACAGACAAACAAATCCAGCTCTGAAATGCTTTCTACTGAAGTTGACAATTATTTGAGGAAACTCATAGTATTATTGAAAATACCACATAGGATAGAAGCTCAACAGTTCACTGAAGGTTAATAAACTAGATCCGAGATATCAGTGAGCAAGGACCCCAATAAGGTTTAATGCCAAGCATCCCCTGAAACCTATGAGGTTGGAGGTTGTTATCCTTTCTCCAGGAACTGCTGTGAGACAGACAATATGGCCATGTTACCAGCATCTTTTATGTTAATACAGCTATTGCTCAAAGGTTGGATGCTTCATTGCCAGCTGCAGTTACCAAGGCTTCTTTGAGTAAGTTATGCTGGATGGTTTGCTATAGGAAGACTTGATTTGATCAGTCTCTGAATTCCATCCTTCTGTCCTTCAAAGCCACCCTGCTGGTTGTTCAGATAATCCCCACAAACCTCTGAGATAGCCACCCCAATTCTCTCTCCACACCCACATCCTGGCTGGTCTCAAAAGCCCCCTGTGCCTACCTGTAAGGATGTCTGTCAGCAGGCGGAGAGGTAGGTGCAGGAACTCCTCTGTATCCTGAAGCTGTGACAAGTGTGACTTGGCACAGTGCTTTGCAGCGGTGTAGAGCTCCATGTCACTGTGTTGATCTGCCAGCCACATAACCTGAAGACAGTTCCTCACCTGCACCGTGCGGGCCAGGAAACGGGAGCACTCCTCAAAAAGGGCAGTCAGCTGGTACATATCTGCCACCTCATACGTTTCCTGCAACTCTTCTGCCCTCAGCTTTACAGTCCCATGGTAAATATAGTCCACCAGGAGTTGGAAAACACTCTCACTAACATCTTGCAGCTCAATCACCCTGTTGTGGGCCTCCTTCAGGTTGGAAGTGAACATGGAACGAAAGAAGCAGCTCTGAGCTGAGAGGACTAGCCGGTGCAGCTGGAATTCTTTGCCTTCCACTGAGATGGTAACGTCAGCAAAGAGCTCATCCTCCAGACAGAGCTTCATAATACCCTGAGCTACGCGGCCTGAGTGAGAACGGTCAGTGAAAGTGTAGTTCACAAAGTAGTTCTCTTCTGTGGAGGAGCCCCCAGTCTCCTCCGATGAGTCCATGTTGCTACACAGATCTGACCTCCAGCAATCTGTAAAACAATGGCAGTGAGATTCTCCCCCTCAACTAACAAGATCGTGCAGCTCAGGGAGCATGTAACTCCAAAAGTCAAGAGGAGTTGGTGGGTAGCCAAACAAACTGCAGCCTAAGTAACATAGCTACTAGAAACTTCCACCTGAACTGCAGTGCTTCCTTATAAGGGCAGCACATGAAGTGATGGGATTAAAACTGCCACAGCTCTCACTACAATGGTAGCCTCATGCAACAGTGGAATCCCAATATTCCAATCCCTGGAATTAGCAAACAATTACTCTTTCAACTCAATCTCAGCGTCCTAGCGAAATACAGCAAAAGAGATCTAAGATATGTAGGGGACATATCCAGCAACCCAAATCATGAATCTCTCATTTACAACAGAAGGGGCACATGAAAGAAATTTCAGAATTTATGACTCTAATAAAGTCAAATTCGTTCTTCTCACATTGCATACTCCCCATCTCTGGTTTCATAACAGGGATTTCTGAAACCAATAAAGCAAGAAAAGATAGTAATATTAGTGTGGGCAGGTCAGATGCAAACAAGGTTGAGGCAAGGTGTGTTGGTAAAGAGCAGAAGCAGCAGTTAATAGCATGACTAGGTGCTAATTACCATATGAAAATGAGGTGATGTATGTGTAGAGATAACATATATTGGGAGTTTATTTTTCTGAAAATAAAGTGGGAGAAGAGTCATGCCAGAACTGACCAGGAGCCCTCAAACTACCCAGATGAGAAATTTGCCAAGTGCCTGACAGTTGCATTAAATTTGTATGAAGTGCCCTGCACCTTCAATATGAGATACAACCTGCAGAGACGACTACTCCCAGGCAACTTGGATCAGATAATCAAGTACAATAGAAAGGCATCACATTTCAAGCCAGATGTTATTAGCCATACTCTCCATTAGCAGCAGGACAAGGTCAAAAGAAGCAATGGTGTCTCTTTGGCAGGCATCTCCTCAGGAGCAGGAGGAGAGATAGGTCTCTGTCACAAAGAAGAGCTGCTGGAGAGAGGGATGATAGCTACCTTTTTACTTCACTGGTGATGCTTCTGTGCAACTGGAGGGTTTTGGCATCAGCAGTAGATGCATCCCAGCAATAGCAGAACATAGACAAGCTTCTTACAATTGGAACTATGCTCACTCAAAACTCATTTTCACCCCTCAGCGAGAGACTAAATTTCTAGCCCCAATTCTAGTGGTCCATAATGTTAACATTCAATCTTAACCATAGCAGCTATCTCTGCATTATCATTTTTCAATTATTTCAATAAGATGATTTCATCCAAGAAGTTTGCAATTGCTGTAGTCCTTCGGTTGAAGATATAGGCCCACAATTGTTCAACTCAGTCTGTAATTTAGAAGCAATCCTGGGGGTTCTTTGCTGAAACTAACACACACACAGAGCAGTTTCCATGTGCAACACTTCCTATCATTTCTGGTTGTCAAGAAGATCCTCTATTCTGGAGAATGATAACCTTGCCTCAGCTATAAGCATCTTTGTTACTTCTCAGCTGGACTACAGCAGCATAACATATCTGGGCATGAAACCATCAAGCTTTTGGAATCTCTAACTAGTACAGAACTCAGTACTTCTCCTCGGCAAAACAGGCCAACACAGCTGCATCAAACCAGTCCCTGCTCTCTACAATGTCCTCCCATAGGCAATTTCAAGTCGAAGTAAAGGTTTTGTTCCTTATCTTCAAGGCACTCAACAACCTGAGCCCAGGATACCTAAAAGATCACCATTCTTATCCTGGCACTTCAGGTGATCGGCAACATCACTCTTCAGGCACCATAAACTTTTACTGAAAGGGTAATGCTCACTTGTGTGGAAACAGACCTTCTCAGACTGTGGAACAAACTCCCACAGGAACTAAGGACCATCACAAACTTCATCACCTACTTCAGGTGAAAAGTCCATTTTTTCAACTGTGCCTTCTCCAATATGAATACAAAGCAGCATGTTCTCATTAAAAAGCTGTACCAAAACAACACACTGCAATGCACACATAGCTTCCTTCTTGGGGAGAGGATGAGAAAAAGAATGAACTACATGTGACAGATGCTAATCATGTCATTTAATGAACTGTTGGAAGGTGTTCAAAAAGATGAAGGTGATTTACCTATATAGAAAATAAAATAGATACCAACAGTCATTTTCCTTTTCTCTTGTCTAAAATAAAGAATCCACCAGGGAAACGACATTTTAGTACTACTATTAAAAACTACACTGGAAGCAGACTAAAGGCTGCAAAAACAAGCGCACAAATTCTGATAATGCTAAAGGTGACTTTTTCCTCATAACATTAACTTGACCACATATCATGTGCAGGATTTTTCAGAGATTGAGGAGTCATATAATCTTGAGATAAAGACTGGTGGTAAAATACAGAATGGGAGGATCCACTTTCATGCTTTCTCCTACACCATGTGCTCATGAGCATTATTTCTTAGCATCACTCAGAGACCTTCAATAACAATTTCAATTCCTATCTCCATAGTGATGATACTCAGATGTACTTCTGTCTTTTCTGGTGAAGGGCAGTTTGGCTGGGCAGGTCTGGGATCAGCTGGAGAGTCTGTCTCTCCCACATTTCTTCATGGAGACCTCAACAATTTAAGCTCATCTTTCCTCCTATATCTTCCTCATGTCTCCCATTCTCTATCACAGTTGACAACACCATTGTTTATATTACTTACATGATCAGGGAGTCATCTTAGGCCTTTCCCTCTCCCACCACTTTTTTCTCTGTCCCAAGAGCTAACACACTTTTACAAGCCCTGATTATTTCCCAATTTGATTACTGTAACCTCCTCCTCTTTGGCCTCCCTACTATCCATATCATTGCTCCCTCCAGTATATCCAAGTTGTGGCTGAGAGATTAAAAAAAACTATTAATGATTTTATTGAATTTCATATAAGTATCTAATTATGCAATCAATCCAAGGAAGAGAAGGATGGAGCTACCCGCAAGAAGGAGGAAAGAACTGATGAAAAAAGAAACAAAGGAAAAAGTGATGAAAAAGTGGAGTGCTTCACAGATTGTTTGATGAATGAAGGGCATATGAATTCAAATGTGATAGAGCTTTACTTCTTGTGACAATGGATAATTGATCACATCATGGAATAAAGATTACATCTTTCAAATTGCATGAGTCTTTTGTATGCTGTACTTCCAAGCCCACCAAATCAATGCTGGTCCCATCCTGGGAGTGCAGAAGATGCCTGGAAAAGCGGTCCCCTCCCTGGATCTTTCCTGCCTCCTTTCATCCAGCCCTTCACCACTGAGGTTTACATTCCAGTAAGCTCTTGGACAACACTAGACTGGCCTGCATTTCGCTGCTGCCCTCCTGTCCACGCCTCCTACCCCGGGCTTCCCCTGCATGTACGGCACACTGCCCACAGGCCTGAAATACCAGTCCCAAACTGGCCTGTGGCCGCCTCTCCGCTCAGATCCCGCCCAGAAATCTGCTTCTTCCGAGACCCCCAAGTCACTTGAGTCCAGCCAAACCGGGGTGGCCCCCCTCGCACCTCCCGCCAGCCAAAGCCCCCTCCCCACCCGCTGGGCCAAACCATGGCCCCCACTTCCCCTTGCCCGCCACCCTCCTCCACCCCGCTCGCCCTTTGGGACAGGAAGGCACCTTCCCCTAGGCGCGGCCCATCCTGGATCCGGAGCCAGCGCCCGCCGCTCCCCACCGAGGGTGCCCAACAGCCTGGGCGAGGTTCGCGGCTCCGGCCCTTCCGCGCTGGGGAAGGGCGGTGACACTAAGGGAAAAACCCCGCGCGGACTCAGCCTGGGAAACGCGCCCGCTCCGCGAGGGCTCCCACCTGCGGCTCTTCCCTTCATGCCGCCGGCCCGACAGGAACCTCCCACCAGCCTGCCGGGGAACCTCACAACGGCTGCACCTTCCTCTTCCGCATAGCGACGCGTCCGGAACTTCCGGTCAATTTACCAGCAACTCGCGGAGAAACTGACGGCTGTGGCAAGTTCTACTTCCGGTTCATGGACTGGGGACTTCAGTGGTAGAGGCGCCTTCCGGTTCTGGTCTGTGTCCTTGTGTGTCTGTGTCCCCGGCTCGCTGCCCAGGGCAGGATGTTGGCAGCAGCGCTGGGGCTGGCCCGGGCTGGCCTTAGAGGTGAGGCAGTGGGGCAGGGCGGCTCGGCCTGGGCTGGCGGGGAGGGAGTCGGGTCCCCCGTGACCCTGGCCCCACGTGAGTCGGGTTGTCTGGGCGAGGAGCCCCTCGGTAGGTCTGGCCTGTGTGCAGCTCCCTCTGGCTGGGGCAGGGGTCACCGTGACCCCTTCCAGCCCTGCCTGGAGGGGTTCGCTGGCAAAGGCTGTCTTCCTGCCCTGTTCGCCTCTGCCTCGCTGGGTCGGCTAATGCCGCCCTTTGGGGAAAGATTTTATTTCGCTGAGTTCTGTGCAGCTAAATGGCAGTTGTCTTTTGTGTCTCACTGGCCACCTGCGTCTCCCTGGTGTCTCCGAGCCTCGCTTCTGTTGGTGACTCCAGGTTTAGTGAGAATCTGCCTGTAAGATATCTGCTGAGTTAGCGCTTCTGTGAGAAGGCTTGAATAACGTGGTGATGATCGTGATATAAACATCAAGACAGAAAGAAAAGATCTCCGAGTTGCGTGTTATATTTGATCTGTTCTTTCTGCTAAGCGGGGTGTCACCGTGTTAGTTTGCTCTAGTATATCGAGCACTGTTCATTTCCAAGTAAAATAGTTGGGCATATAGTTTAGATATTGCTGTAGGAAATTGAGCGATACATCCTCCACTCCTAAAGTGTGAATAATCAGATTTCTGGTTTAGGAGAAGAGGGTTTATTGCTTTTCATGGAAAAAGTATCACCGTAGCCTTTGTTTTTGCATTGTACTTAGTAGAGGGAGTAGGCCCCCGTGGTAGAATTTGTGTGTGTGTGTGAGTAGGACTTGTCTGCTGAACTGCACATTCATAATTTCTTTTGGGGTATTTTCACTACACTATATGATTATTATTTGGGGGGCAGGCAGGCAGAGGAAGGTCAGACTTAATTGCCATATGTAAAATGGAGCTCACCTCACCAGGATGGGGCAACATAAGGAAGCCTCCTGGTCTCTGGAAAGGAGGAAAGAAGGCATTCCTCCTTAAAGGAGAATGGAGTATGTGGTACAGACTGTTTCATCTATGCTCTTTCTCTTTGTAGCTGCTGCACGGCCTGCAGTACTGTTGCAAGCTCGTTTTGAGGGGAGCTCCACAACAGAGACCCGTCGTAAGTCTGAGTTTATTAGTATTTCACCAACTCCTGGAGTCTGTATAGTGGGTATTATTTAGAATAACTCAGTAAGGTGACCATATTTTCAAAATCAACCCAGAACATTTTTGCAGTGACATTTACATATATAAAAGAAAATGTATGTGCTTTATTTTTTCAAAGTGTGCTGGTGCTGCTACTGCCAGCTTCTGACTCCATAACCATTGCATATTTCTCAGAGGGGAAGAGGATTTTTAATTTTAGTAATACTCTTTCCATTAGACTGTTTTTGGTAATCATCCCAGATCTAATTCTGTGTTTCAATAAATCTTGAACAACAAAAAATAAACCATTTGGTTGACAAAATGAAAAAACAAGGACACTTCAGGTGTTGTGAAAGAAGTTGCTGAGATGCTAGAACATTATATGGAAAATGGGGATTGTCCTCTTAAAAATAAGACATTATGTGCTGGAGAAACTGCTTTCCTCTTATCAGGAATCAGTCTGTTATTTTCCTTAGGAAATGTTTGCTGATGTTCACTCTAAACTTCTCTCTCACTTTATTCCTTTTACTGAATTATAACATCCCCCTACCTTCTGATTCCACTCAGTGTGATGCAAGTAGTTTCATATTCATGGTGACAGGGTGTTCTGTTGTCTGACATCTGATGGGCAAGTCTACTCCAGTGCCCAGCCACTTACCAAAGTCTATTTCCTAAATGTGCTATGCATCGTGTACATTACCAGAGATTAGACACTATATATTCCTCCTGGTGTTGGTAGATAGCCATTTAGTTCACCATGTTGTGAGGTGCCTCCCTCTCATTGAGTTGATCTTTGCAATCATGGCTTGTCTCCCCCTGCCTAGCTGCTCCCTGCTGGGGGACAGACCTATGACCAAGCTGACTAGAGTCATGCTGAACTAGTGTGGGCTGGGAGTTACTGCTCCTCTTTCTGTGGTTTATGATGCAATAGCCACGAGAAGTCTGTTGTTCTTTCCAGCCACCGTTCGACCAAAGGATGAAGTGGCCCAGAACCAGCTATGTGCTTTTGGAGAGTATGTGGCTGAAATTCTGCCCAAGTATATCCAGCAAGTCCAGGTAGGTATTACCAATCAAATCATTCTAGCTTGGGGTATGTGTAGTGAGGAGCTGGCTAGTAGAGCCATGTGTGGATACAAAATTTGTATCTGCATCCAATCCATGATCCGCAAACATGGTCTGCGGATATCCGCAGATTTACAGGACTCTGGGTGGGAGAGAGTGATAGAGCTGGCTAAAAACCATTTCTGCTATTGAGTTTCTTGGTCTGATGTGATATACCTGATCATGTGACCTCAAACCCTCCTGATCTGAGTATCCTGCTTTATTCAATGCATTGCTCAATCCCTTCAGCGTCTATACTAATTCGCTTTCTGTTCTTTTCCACAGGTGACCTGTTTTAATGAATTGGAGATATTTATCCATCCTGATGGGATTGTTCCAATTCTGACTTTTCTTCGAGATCACACCAATGCCCAATTTAAATCCCTGGCTGATTTGACTGCTATTGATGTCCCAACTCGACAATACCGTTTTGAGGTAGGAACTATTCCTTGGAGGTACAGATCTGCAAAGAGTTATAGACCATGAGGGTGTTGAATACTAAGATAAGCAATTGTTTACAGCTCTGACCATGGCCTTTGCATTCTGCAATAGTTATGCTTATTTGCTCTGAGAGCTTTGGGTTTTGCTTAATCCACTGAGCATAGAATCAGTTGTATCACTGACATATTAATATACCCAATTAAATAGTGAGCCCGAGGCACTCTGAGGAGAGGTGTCTGCGTCTGGGTGTCATGAGACAAGTGCATACTACTACTCTTAGGGGAATTCTGTGCCACTGCCCAATGCAGGATTTCACTTTTCTCCATAGAATTAGTGATGCAGAGCTACTGGCCACCATTAGGGGCCACTAGACTCAGCAGACCCCCGCTCTCCGGCTCCCAAATACAGTTCCTTCTTGCTTAACGTAGTTAAGTTCCTGAAAAATGCGACTTTAAGCAAAACAATATTAAGCGAATCCAATCGCCGCATAAGAATTAATGTAAATGGTGGGGGGCGGGGTGTTAGGTTCCAGGAAAAAAAATTTTTCACAAGACAAATCACACACACACACACTGTAAGTTTTAAACAAACAATTCAATACTGTACACAGCAATGATGATTATGAAGCTTGGTTGAGGTGGTGAAGTCAGAGGGTGGAAGAGGGTGGGATATTTCCCAGGGAATGCCTTACTGCTAAATGATGAACTAGCCCTTGGCTGAGCCCTCAAGGGTTAACACGTTGTTAGAGCTTCACACTCTACAAGGCAGCATGACTGGAGGGAGGGGAGACAGCATAGCAGCTAGAGACAGAGAGACACACCCTGTGTGAGAGAGAGGCGCATTGCCCCTTTAAGTATGGTGACCCCACTCTAAGTGCATTGCCTTTTTAAGTAGATCAGCAGGTTGAGACAGCAGCTGCTGCCAGCAAGCTCCCTCTGTCCTGAGTCCTGTCGTGTGTCCCACCCCCTGCTTTATGGAGATGGGGTAAGCAGGGGGCAGATAGCCCCCCTCTTCTCTCCAAGGCAGAAGTTCTGGGCTGCTGCAGTTCCCAGCACGTCCTGAAGGAAGGAGGCGGCGTGCAGGAAACTCCATACAAGCATGGGACCCAGCAACAGGCTGTTTCTCTCTCTGGATTCCTGGGCTCTAGGGGTTAGGGGATGTGGATGTCTGGCCTGGTGTGTGCCCCGCAGCTAGGCTCTAGGGGGTGTGCGTGTCTGGGCTGGGGAGGGGAGTGCTCCACAGCTGGGCTCTGGAGGGGGTTGGGGATGTGGATGTCTGAGACTGAAGGGGCACAGTTTTCCCCCAAGATGTGCACAGCTGGTATGTGTGATATCTAGACTGAGGCACCTGACAAAAGCATTACAGAGAAACAGCAACTGGGTTCTTGCAGCAGTTTCTTTAACTCTCTACTCCTGGGGGAAACTTTTTTTGTCTGTATTGTTACAGACATACTCGCTGACAGGTATTCTGAAATAAATTATCAAAATAATTGAAACTGGTGTGATTATATTGTGTTATTTTGACAAAATATAAAGCACTTTTAATTTTTGGGCGCAGAATTTCCCCAGGAGTAACACTACTCTTTGGATCTGAAGCCATTGATTTACTTTGACTATGACACACAAACCTTTCTCCTCCATGTATTCACCAACCATCTTCTTTCTGATGATGTCAGCTCCTTCTGCTTCATCTTCCTTGCCCTCCTTGCAGCCTTCAACTCTGAACAGCTCCATTCTCCTGGGTGGCCTCTGTAGCTAGGCAGACTTCTCTAGTTAGTTAGCACTAGTTGTGAAGTAGCACCCAGAGGCCCCAAACAGGATTTGAGGCACCATTGTGCTAAGCAGCATACACACACATCAAAGAGACAGTCTCAACCCCAAAATATTTACAATTTCATGTCTTGGCTCTGCTCCTACCCAGCTGCATCTCCATCTATGGTGAAGGTGCCTTCTTTGTTTTAAAATCCTTCATGGCCTTGCTTCACCTAACTTCTTAGGCCTGATCTCTGTCTCTCTCACACACACTTTTCTAAAACTAGCCTCTGTCCCTCCATGGGATCTGGCAGTTTCTCTTTTGCAGTTCACATAGTCTGGTACAGCATCTTTCTCTTTTGCCTCATGGGGTTTCGACATCAGATGAAAGGTGGTGTATTCTAAAACAAAAAACTAAAAGAGTTGGGCTGAAACTGTTTTATTGGTATCAAACTCCTAAAAACAGTATTACCTTTTCTTTAAACTTGGTTTATGTTTAAAAAAAATTGCAACAGGGTAGCTAAATCTAGTTAAAGTTGATCTGATTACACCAATGAAAACCCTTTATATAGGAACACTAAACTCCTATTGCATATATACAACACAAAATATATTTTTAAATCTCTTCTTAACCACATAAAAAAGTTAAAGCATTTGAACCGTAATTTACCAAATTTCTTTTTAATGGTTTTTACTTGAAGCAACTTCCTTGTATTAATAGCTTTTTAAAAACTGCAGGAAATAATTAGTTATAAATGGTAGGTGGGATATTCAAAATCACCTAGTGGATTTAGGCATCTAACTCCCACTGACTTTCAATGAGAATTGGCACCTCACTCCCTTAGGTGCTCTTGAAAATCCTACACAGTAGCTCTTCAGTTGTTCCAAAACACAGATGCACACCCAGAGAGAAAAGATAAGAAGTCACAGCTTCTGTCTTTCACTTGTACCTCCTCTGAGACCTGAAAGATTTTTACCAGTGTTAATGCATTGTTTTGCCTTTTTGGCCACAAACTCACAGCAATAATGCAAGGATGGACATGTCTTGGTTAAACTGGTCTGTAAGGCAAAAAGAGAGAGGCAGGGGGAGTGGTAAAAGAACAGCTGGCTGAAGCTGAACCCAAGCAAGACAGAGGTGATGCTAGTGGGCAGAGAAAAGGATTTTGAAGAGTTTGCAGCCACAGTGCAGCCTCCTTTGGTTGAAGGCACACACCCACAATTGGTCAATTCAGTCCGTAGTCTAGAAGTAACCTTAGATTCATCACTGACTCTGAGGTCTCACATGGCACCACCTGCAAATATGGCTTTCTACCATCTTCAGTTGACCTGGAGACTCCATCCCATCCTGGTGGATGAAGACCTGGTCTTGGTTATTTGTATCTTTGGCACCTCTTGATTGGAGTACTGCAATACACCCAGGGACGAAACCTTCAGCCCTTAGGAAACTCCGGCTAGTACAGAACATTGCAGCACATCTCCTCAGCAACACAGCCTTCTCTGAACATATCAAACCAGTCTTCTGCCCTCTACACTGGCTTCCCTTAGAATTTTGAACCAGGTTCAATGTCTTAGTCCTTATCTTCAAAGTGTTCCATGGTCTGGGCACCGAAGAGCTAAAAGACCTCCTAAAACTCCAGGGTAAAAACTGTGGTTGACAACTATGCTCTTGTGGCACAGTGGAACTCTCAACAATCAGAGTAAGGCTCACCTGTGCAGGAGACACAACTTCCTCTGAGAGGCGGTCCAAGACTGGTATGAATTCCCCAGGAACTAATGACCCTCATAAACCTCATGACTTTCCACTCCAAATGCCAAGCGCATTTCTTTTACCGTACCTTCTGTAATGTAAATACATAGCAAAAGGTATATTCAAACAAGCAAAGCTACCAAAACAAGACATGCCACTGCACATACTTCTTGCTGTGGGAAGAAGATGAGAAAATAACCCACACATAACAGCTCTGTAGTTACATTGCTTAATGCACTACTGGAAAGCACTCAGCTACTGCAGATGAGTGTGGCATATGAACCTATATAGAAGAGAATTAGAGGGGGAGGGATGAACAGGGAAGGTAACTTACACACAAGGGAGGGAATAGCAGTACCTAAGTTTCACACTTCAGGTATCGTTCTGGGTTTAGCTAACCTTATGAACATGGAGATGTCACCTGGTTGCTTCTTGCCCATTCGGGTCAAGACATCTTTCAGGATGGTGGACAATGAAGGCTAATCAGTGTGATGATAGATTCCTGGTTCCTAGCACGTGACCATGCTGGCAAGACTGGTTGGCACACAGTAATACAGCTTCCTTCCTGTAAGGTTAAGCTAGTAGCCAAGTGACACTTAATAATGCAATATCCAGAAAGAGAGGACAGCCTCATCCCATCAGAACTAATCAAAACATATTTAGTGTTATATGTTGACACTTCCTGCCATTCTAGTAATATCCTTCTCCAGAGGTGGGTAAACTACAGACCGTGGGCCACATCTGGCCTTTGGGACCTGCTCGGCCTCTGAGCTCCTGGCCCAGGAGGCTAGCCTCCGGCCCCTCCCCCGCAGCCTCAGCTTACTGCTCTGCCAGTGCAATGCTTTCGTCAGCGGGACTGCGAGCTCTTGCCGGGCAGCATAGCAGGAGAGCCGCGGCTTGACCCAGTGTTCTGTGCTGCGCAGTGGCGTGGCTGGCTCCAGCTGGGCGGCAGGGCTGCCTTTTCTGGCGCTCTGGGCAGCGTGGCTGTAGTGCCGCCAGCCACCAGTGCTCCAGGCAGCGCAGTAAGGGAGCAGGGAGGGTTGGATAGAGGGCAGAGGAGTTCAGGGTGGTGATCGGGGGTGGGGGTATGGCTCGAGGGTGGGGTGGTCAGAGGGTAGCAAACAGTGGGGTTGAATGGGGGCCAGTCAGGAAGGAGGGGGGTGGATGGAGCAGTGAGGAGAAGTCAAGGAGAAGGGGTGGTTGGATGGGAGGGCAGGAGGTCTGAGTGGTCAGGGAACAGTGGGGGTTGGATGGGGCAGGAGTCCCAGGGGGGCCGTCAGGGGGTGAGAAGCAGGGGGGGCTGGATAGGGGGCAGGGGTCAGGCTATGCCTGGCTGTTTGGGGGGGCACAGCCTCCCCTAAACGGCCCTCCATACAATTTTGGAAATCCGATGTGACCCTCAGGCCAAAAAGTTTGCCAGCCTCCTTAATCTGTTACTAAAACAATTGGTGACCTAGCCAAAAGCTTTGCAACTCCCTGATCAGTTTTTAGTTTAAATGCATCCAAGTTGTAATAGTATTTTTGTCTCCAATTTCTGCTCTTTTTATAAACTGGTCAAGTTAAACTCTTATTACTTTTCACCCCCTTTGGACAATATGAGATATTAATCTATGGTATAGACCAGGGGTTGGCAACCTGCAGTACGCATGCCAAACATATGGCATGTGAGCCAATCTTGAGCGGCACGCAGATGCTTGCCGCAGTCCTGGCCCCCAGCCCCCTCGCCCACTGCTCTCCCCTGCGGGGGCAGGAGGCAGAAGCTTGGTTCTGCAGCAACCAAACTTCCTTCTCCCCTGCTTCTTCCCCCAGAGTGGTGCTTTCCTGCCCCGTCCCCTCTCCTTCCCTGCGCCAATCAGCTGATGGCTCTAGTGAGGGGAAGGGGGGGAGAGCAACAGCATACAGGCGATCCCCTAGAGGGGACAGAGAGAGGTAGGGACGGAGCCTTGGGGAAGGAGGTGGAACAGAAATATCTCTTCTGGCCCCCTGCCCTGAGCCGCTCAGGGCAGGGGGGGCTGGGAACACCCCTGCGGGCTGAGCACCCCAGCCCTCTGCCCTAATACCCCCCACACACCGTCTTCTGTCCTACGCCCCCCAGCCCTCTGCCCTGACCCCCCCCACACTCAGCATTCTGCCCTGCACCCTTCCACATCCCCCAGCCCTCTGCCCTGACCCTTGAACCCCCCCACAGCTTTCTGCCCTGACCCCCCCACATGCTCAGCTTTCTGCCCTGAAGCCCCCATACTCCCCAGCCCTCTGCCCTGACCCTTGAACCCCACACACCCCCAGCCCTCTGTCCTGACCCCCCACACTCAGCTTTCTGCCTTGCAGCCCCCATACTCCCCAGCCCTCTGCCCTGACCCTAGAACCCCCTCACACACACAGCCTTCTGTCCTGCGCCCCCTAGCCCTCTGCCCTGAATCCCGCCCACCCCAACGCACACCCAGCCTTCTGCTCTGCATCCCCACAGCCCCATCCCTCTGCCCTGAGCCCCCACACACTCAGCCTTCTGCCATGCACCCCCCACACACACCCAGCCCTCTGCCCTGATCCTTGACCCCCCACATACCCCAGCCCTCATCCCTGACCCCTGAAACCTCCCCACCCAGGTCTGGGGTCCCGGCCATAGACCCTGCTCAGCCCGCTGCTGGTTTAGGTGAACAGAACCCCAGCTGGCAGCGAGCTGTCATAATATAATTCCCAATTCTGAACCTTAGCGTCCAAAATATGGGTACTAGCATGAATTCCCCTAAGCTTAATTACCAGCTTAGATCCTGTAGTGCTGCCACCAATCAGGACTTAGAGTAGAGTGCCTGATAAACTTTGGTCTCCCCCAAAACCTTCCCTGGGGACCCCAAGACCCAAATTCCTCGAGTCTCACAACAAAGGGGAATTACCCATTTCCCTTCCCCCTCCTTTCTTCCTCCCAGCTCCTTTCCGCCCTGGGTACACTAGGAGATCACTGTGATTCAAACTCCTTGAATCACCACACAGGGAGGAATGATACCTTCCCCCCTCCTCTTTTCCCTTCACCCAGAGGCAATCCAGATTCAAACTCCATGAATCTAAAACAAAGAGGAAATTCACTTTTCCCTTCTCCCCCCTGCTCTCTTTCCCTTCTCCCTACCAATTCCCTGGTGTGTACAGACTCAGTTCCTTTGAGCCTTAACTAGGAGAAAAAAATCAGACAGGTCTTAAAGCAAAGCTTTTAATAAAAGAAAGAAAAAAGGTAAAAGTTTATCTCTGCAATTTAGATGGTAAAAAGTTACAGGGTCTGTCAGCTTATAGAAACTAGAAAGAAGCCTCCCCCCCCAGCAAAATACAATTTAAAATACTTCCAGCAAACTACACTTTTGCAAATAAAGGAAACCAAATAAAAAGACTATACTGCCTTTCTACCTTTGTACTCACAAAATTGGAATAGAAGATTAGAGAGCCTGTAGGTACGTGTGGTCACTCTCAGAGCCCAGAGAGAACAAAGCAAAACCCAAAAAAAACACAAACAAAGGCTTCCCTCCACCGAGATTTGAAAGTATCTTGTCTCCTGATTGGTCCCCTGGTCAGGTGTTTGGTTCCCTGTTTGTTAACCCTTTACAGGTAAAAGAGACATTAACCCTTAACTATCTGTTTATGACATGAGCTAAGCAGGCTGGCGGCGTAAGATCAGCATTTTAATTTAATTTTAAATGACGCTTCTTAAACATTTTGAAAATCTTGTTTACTTTACATACAATAGTTTAGTTATATAATATAGACTTATAGAAAGAGACCTTATAAAAACGTTAAAATGTATTACCGGCACGCAAAACCTTAAATTAGAGTGAATAAATGAAGACTCGGCACAGCACTTCTGAAAGGTTGCCGACCCCTGGTATAGACTGTAACACTACATGTGGCCAGCTAAGTTTCAGGAGAATTGGTTTGTTTCTGGGGCAATTAGAGGTGGTGGTTTTTGTTTTTTTCATAAATCAGGCTAATAGTAGAAAAATTAGCTTGAATTTTAACTATGGAGTGGCTACCCTTGCTCTATAGGTATGAAGTGCTATCATGGTCTCACTGGAAAACTCATCTGAAAACCTGTCATCTTCCTTGCCCTTGCCCCTTCAGCCGGGTATCTTACTATAAAAATCTCAGTTCATTCCAAGAGACAATTTGTACATGAGCTAGGACACAATAAATTGGTTGCTTTTTCTCAATTCCCTTTAGATTGTTTATAATCTCCTGTCTCTGCGCTTCAATTCTCGGATCCGTGTGAAGACGTACACAGATGAGCTGACACCTGTTGATTCAGCAGTGTCAGTGCACCAGGCAGCAAACTGGTATGAAAGAGAGGTGAGCTCCAGTGTGCTTTCCCAAGGGCTTTGTGCTTGGGAACAGGATCCATATGGGAGTTGGAGGAGGCAATATTTGAATGAAACCCTATTCCTCTGGGAACTGTGCAGTAGGGAATGGTGTTGCCCTTGGGAATGGGAGAAGAGGCACTTGACATTCTTCTGAGGGCTTTGAGCAAAAGGTATAACAAGATCCAATGGCTGGAAGTGGAAGTTTGACAAATTCAGACTGGAAACAAGATGTAGTTTTGGTTTTTTTAACAGTGAGGATCATTAACCATTGGAACAATTTAGAATCAGACACATAGGATTGGAAGGGATCTTGAGAGCTCATCACGTCCAGCCCCCTGTGCTGGGGCAGGATCAAGTAAACCTAGACCATGCCTGACAGGTGTTTGTCCAATGTGTTCTTAAATACCTCCATGGACCGAAATTCCACGACCTCCTTTGGTAACCTGTTCCAGTGCTTAACTTTCCTTATAGTTAGAAAGTTTTCCAAATATCTAACCTAAAATGTCCCTTGTTGCAGATTAAGCCAATTATTCCTTGTTCTCCCTTTAGTGGACG
Source organism: Gopherus flavomarginatus (assembly GCF_025201925.1). Lineage (NCBI taxonomy): Eukaryota > Metazoa > Chordata > Testudines > Testudinidae > Gopherus > Gopherus flavomarginatus. The sequence goes on from NC_066621.1 coordinate 87,954,367, forward strand.
TGGAGAACAATTGATCACCATCCTCTTCTTGCCCTTAGCATATTTGAAGATTATCAGGTTCCCCTCTGTCTCCTTTTCTGAAGACTAAACATGCCCAGTTTTTTTAACCTTTCCTGATAAGTCAGGTTTTCTAAACCTTTTATCATTTTTGTTGCACTCTTCTGGACTCTGTAATTTGTCCACATCTTTCCTAAAGTGTGAAGCCCAGAATTGGACACAGAACTTCAGCTGAGGCCTCAGCAGTGCAGAGTACAGCAGGACAATTACCTCCTATGTCTTATTCACGAGACACCTGTTAAAACACCCCTGAATGATTTTAGTCTTTTTTGCAACTGCATCACATTGTTGACTCATTCAATTTGTGATCTACTATAACCCAGATCCTTTTCCGCAGTACTACCATCTAGCCAGTTATTCCCCACTTTGTAGTTGTGCATTTTATTTTTTCCTTCCCAAGTGAAGTCCTGTGCATTTCTTTATTTAATCTCATCTTGTTGAATTCAGACCAATTCTTAATTTTGACAAGGTCATTTTGAATTCGAATCCTGTCCTCCAAAGTACTTGCAACCCCTCCTAGCTTGGTGTCATCTACAAATGTTACAAGCATACTTTCCACTCCATTATCAAGTCATTAATGAAAATATTGAATAGTATGGGACCTCATTAGCTGCATCCTCCCAGTTTGACAGCAAACCATTGATAACTATTCTTTGAGTACAGTCTTTCAGCCAGGTTGTGTACCCACCTCATAGTAAGTTCATCTAGGACATATTTCCCTAGTTTGCTTATGAGAATATCATGTGGGACTGTGTCATAACCTTCTTAAAATCAAGATACATCACATCTTCTACTTCCCACCTGCCAAAGAAGGAAATTAGGTTGGTTTGGCATGTTCTTGACAAATTCATGCTCGCTATTCCTTATAACAGTGGTCCCCAACCTTTTTGTGACCAGTAGCACATTCATGTTTTCAGAAGAGCGTGGCAGGCGCCAACAATTTTACAAGGCTTATTTTGTATTTGTACATTAAATAATACAAAAAAAACATATTTAATATTACATAATATATGAATCCAGAGAGAAGCCGGAGAAAAGCCATGAGGACAGAGAACACTGGTACCTGCAGCCCTGGAGTACTCTGTCCCCAGCAGGCGCGGGGCCCAGATTCTCTTCTCTGCTGGGCACTAGGTGGGCCCCGCACCTGCCGGGGACCAAGAACACCAGCTCCTGCAGCCCCAGAGTTCTCTGTCCCCGGCAGGCTTGGGGCCGCGGCTTCTCTCCGGCTTAAGCCGCAGCCCTGCTCCTGCCAGGGACCGAGAACACCGGTCCCTGCAGCCCCAGAGTTCTCTGTCCTTGGCAGGCGTGGGGCTGCAGCTTCTCTCCCCTGCTGGGAACTAGGCAGGCCCCGCACCTGCTGGGAACAGAGAACACCACGCCCGCAGCCTGAGTTCTCTGTCCCCGGCAGGTCCCCTGCTGGGCACTAGACGGGCACACATAAATGCCCCGGCGGGTGCCATGGCGCCCGAGGGCACCACGTTGGGGACCACTGCCTTATAATGTTGTTATCCTCTAGGACAGTAGTTCTCAGCCTATTTACCATTGTGGGTCACGTATGCAGCCCATAATATGTTATGTGAACCGCATTGAATACTACCTGTATGGCCCTGAGGATGTCACATGGGCCACAACTCTGTGCTGATTGGGCCACAGGTTGAGTAGTGAGGATGGTGGTTATTCCAATGGTTAATGACCTTTGGTGTTAAAAATTTGCATCTTATTTCCAGTCTGAATTTGTCTAACTGATAATTTTTAAATCAAGGTTGGATTTAGGTTTTTTTAAATATAAGCTCAAATTCAAATGGAATTCTGTTGGGAAAGTTCTAAGGCCTGTGTTATATAGACTTGGAAGGATTAGATTTTTATCAGGAAATGTTGATTTTTTTGCCATACACACACAAACTGGTGGAAAAAAATATTTCCGATGATGATAGAAGTTGACAGGCAAAGTAAGAAAAATACTGCTTGTAAGCTACAGGTTGATTTTAGGCTATTTACTTTGTTTTGACACGTGATGTTAACAGTTTGTGTTTTACCGGAGTTAAAGCTTTAACTTTTTGAATCTCAGTGTCTATTATCATTAAGTAATTGTCCCCCCTATAATTTCCCACAACTGTGAAAATTTAAATAGATTAAAAATTGGAAAAATGCTTCTTAAAGCCCATAATTTTGCACAACTGTGGAAATTTAAATGGGGGGGAGAATGTTTAAAATAAACATCTAAATTGCAAATAAATAATTGAATTCTGCCAAGCCTCCTTAAAACCCATAATTTTATACAGGAGGTCAGACTAGATGATCAGTGGTCCTTTCTGGCCTTTGAATCTATGAGCAGTGCCCCAGATCAACTGCCTAGCCACTACACTGTCCAGGCATCCAGCCTACACATTGTTGGTACAGTATATGCGAGGGGTGGCTTCCTTCTAGGATGAGAGAGAAAAAGGAGGCTGGGCAGGCCCCTTTGGAAAGAGGTTTTCTTAGTTGGGTTGGCCCCTCTTAAATGAGGTGTGGAAGTTTTAAGCTTCTGAGGTATGCTGACGGGCTTTTCTAGGATGGGGTGATGTGGCTTGTTTGGTTTCCTTTCTTTTAGGTTTGGGACATGTATGGAATCTTCTTTGCCAACCACCCTGACCTGAGGCGAATCCTAACAGACTATGGGTTTGAGGGCCACCCATTCCGGAAGGACTTTCCACTCTCTGGATATGTAGAGGTATGAAGAATTCTGGTTCACTCTGCATTCAGAAACCCATCTGTGCTTCAGAGCTGGGACATGGCTGTTATGGAACTGTAAAATGTTTGCTTAATAATCATTTACATTTTCTTAGTGCCTTTCAGGCACTGTACGCATTCCCCCTGGAGTTTAGCCAACACACAGCATCCTGCATAATAGAGAAGTTTGGGGCCAGAGACACAGGGCAAACCTTTCCTCTTACACAAGAGCAGCAAGAAGTTTTGCTTTCCAGACAAAGAAGACAGGACCATCTACTTTTTAATGTCCCATCCAGAAGATCGAACTCATTCCCACTGAATTGCTGGAGACTTGGTTTAACTCCCTCAGAAGGTTTAATGATTGAGTTGATCTTTCTGGAGGAGGTGTTTCAAATCTAATGGCAAGACTACAAAGCCATCACCTTTAGCTGCCTCAGCTTTCTTCACATATCCCATTCCTCTAACCTAGATTTTTATCTAGATTAAAACACAAATTAAATGAGTTTGTTTGGTCTCCACCTAGTTCTAAGTGACTGCATCACAAAGCTTAGTATTTTTGCACAATTGAATCTGGAGACTAGAAGAGAAGGGACAGGATTAGGTGCATTAACTTTATTTTGAGAGGTGGAACAGAACTGGAATAGCAGAGGCTGCTGTAGGAAAGGGCAAAATGACATCTGCAGAGCTGAGGTTCGGAAATTAGGACTGGAATCCCTAGCAAGGGATCAGGCTTGATGTGTGTGACAGAGCTGGATGGTACACGCCTGCACATTGCCGGATTCTCCTTATGCCATGTGTCCTGAGCTCTCATGAGTGTTGAACTAAAATATTGGAGTGAGCAGTCTGCAAGCCTGTCATTTTTTGTATTTGGCTAACAGAAGAAGCTGTTCAGTGACTGGGAACAAGCAATGGTGACCAGCTTGTTTTTGCCCTGTTGCAGGTGCGTTATGATGATGAGGTGAAACGGGTGGTGGCAGAGCCTGTGGAGCTGGCTCAGGAGTTCCGCAAATTTGATCTGAATAGTCCCTGGGAGACATTTCCTGCCTATCGCACAGCTCCAGAGACCCTGAAACTAGAAGCAGGAGAAAAGAAAGGAGATACAAAATAGCAGCAGGACAGAGAGGATGCTGGGAACTTCCTGTGTGGCACTGACCTTCCTATTCTACCTTAATATTTATATGAATAAAACCTGACATGAGACCCTTGTCTGTGAACTCATGAATGGAAAATGCAGTTTTCTAATTGGCTGAAAAGCACCTGGGGTTGTTTAAGCCTTTCATTAACTGTAAACTGTAAAATCATTAACAGGAAAAAAAAATCATAAACTGGGTGTGGGACTCCTATAAGGAAGAACTAGGGAGGAGACCAGAGCACAGAAAGGAAAAGGGGAGCAGATAATGCAGAACTCAAATGTCCGCTTTCTATTTAACTGGTGTGGCAAGAACTTAACCTGTTTACAGGGAAACATTTTAATTAAAAAACCAGAATGATACAAAATAAAGAAGGCATACATTAAATGGATTGAAAACTGGCTAATTGACAGGTCTCAACATGCAATTACAAATTATCGAGCGGGTAAGTTTCTAGTAGGGTCCCGCCGAGCTCAGTTCCCGGGCCTATGCTATTTAACATTTTTATCAATGACCTGGAAGAAAATATAAAATCATCACTGACAGAGTTTGCAGATGAGACAGAAGTGGTAAATAATGAAGAGAACAGGTCACTGATACAGAGTGATCTGGATCACTTGGTAAACGGCACAAGCAAACTATTGTGTTTTAAAACTCATAATATTAATTTGAAGTTATACACCTTGGCTTATGTTCTTTGTTCCTTTCTTACAGGTTGGGGGACTCTATCCTGGGAAGCAGTGACTGAAAAATAATTCAATTCTTGGATGTGTAAGGAGGGGAATATTGAATAGGAAGGCTTTATTAGATCATTATTTGGCACTGGGTGAACTGCTGCTGGAATACTCTGTCCAGTGTGACAATGATTAAAAGATTAGAAAACGTGCCTTATAATGACAGACTCAAGCTCAATCTGTTTAGCTTAAGGAAGAGAAGGTTAAAGGGTAACTTAATTACAGTCTATAGGTACCTATGTGAGGAACAAAATACAATAATGGGCTCTTCAATTTAACATTTGGAAGTTGAAACTAGACAAATTTAGACTGGAAACAAGGTGCAAATGTTTAACAGTGATGGTAATTATCCATTGGAACAATTTCCAAAGGTTGTGGTGGATTCCCACCACTGGCAATTTTTAAATCAAGATTGGATGTTTTTCTAAAAGATATGCTCTAGTGCAAACAGGAATTACTTCAGGGAAGTTCTATGGCCTGAGTCATTCAGGAGGTCTGACTAGATGATCACAAACGTGACTGTCCTTTCTGGCCTCAGAATCTATGAAATAAAAGCCTAGAGGTAAAATATGTAGAGGAGGGAGGATATGCTTTCTTCCCCACTCTGTGCTCGCGAGCATTGGTTTTGTTTTGGCTTTCTTTAGGCTGCTGCAAATCCTTGTGTTTGGGACTTGACTTAGAGCTGCCTTTTCTAGTGAAGGACAGTTGTCTTCAGCATAGTCATGAAAAGTTATGACTTCTCTTGTGAGAGGGAAGCAGTAGTCAGAGCAGTCAACAGGCTTTCTAGGTTTTATACAATTCCCAGCTTCGCTTTGAGCCTATGCATCCCACCAATTAGGTAGAAAATATTCTTGTGGCCACAGCTAGAAACATGACATATAAAACACGTCCAGTGCTGTTGTATGGTGGGAATATAGAAAGCTGTGGGACAGCATGTATTGTGCTGTAAGTAGTACTTTTCAGCAATTTATCCATTATTGCAGATAGCACTTCACAAAGCACGCTCCCTGCTGCAACCCCACAAAGTTGCTTGGGGCAAAGTACCATGAATAATAGTACATGTAACATTATCAAAAGACTACTGTGATAAGCCAGAAAAATAAGGTGTGGTCAGTGAAACAGAAGGAAAACTTTTGCATAAGTGGGAGTGGGGAGCTTGAGTGAAATGAATAAGAAGTGAAGGGCCCTGCCAAGCTAAGACATAATGCTAGAACTGCTAAAGGACGGTGGTAGAGTCCAAACAGCTATCCTAATGGAGTCAGAGCACAGCACTTGGCTTAAGGAAAAGCTCATGACTATCCAGAGTATTTACTGAGGAAACTAGTGTTATGACTGGGGCCAAATCCCTTCTGGTGAGAGAAAGCTGGGGGTTTATAACTGAAGTTATGCTTGTAGCTGCAGCCTACTCACTCATCCATACTATCCTTGCCTACAAGGCCTCACTTAGTGCTACTCAGACTAGAGGCTAAAGTGCTGGTGGAGCTGGAAGGGGAACTATGTAACAATAAGGGAGAAGAGTCCTGACCTAATGTTGGTTGGACCAGTGAGAGATGGATTTGCATTGCCTTGAAATATTTCAAGTTCTGTGGGAAATGTACATTTTTCCTCCACTGGTGAGCATGAACCCAAAGTTGTCCAGGGCTCAAGTGTCTTCAAAGCCCTAGTAGACACTGGTAGATCCCACTGGAGGAACAGACCAACTTTCTTCACAACAACTAACTTTGAAATGCTTTGGGATTGCTACTGACCCTGACATATTCTAGCATGAATTAGCAGAGCAAGTCCCAGTGCAGTGATCTGGTCAACTCTAATTTACAGATGTGCAGAAGAGGAGCAGCCAGAGAACGCTTTTAACTTTACCTGAGCGTCTGTCTTGAAATCAACAAAGAAAAAATAAAAACTATAACTGAATACCCTCCTGCGGCAGTGGTTTTCAAACCGATACGTGGAGAATTTGCTGGTGCTCCACAGGGAACTACCTGGTCACATACTGCCAACTTCCCCCCTAGTGCTAAATTGCATTAAAATCACCTAAATATTTTCCTAACATAATTTTGTATGCCAGCAACTGCTGTAGTTATTGCAAGCAGAAGATGTAATGGCGAGGGGGAGGTGTGCACAAGACCATCTCTACTACAATGTTCACTCTCCAAAAAAGGTTGAGAGATTCCATCATAGATTAAAGGGTTTAATGAGGAGTAACTGGAGCTGAAGGAAGTGAGGAAGAATAGCCTGACTTCAGAAATCCAAAACAGTTCCCTCAGGAGAGAGATTCTGAGCCTCCCACTTCCTAAGCCACTGGATTTTCTGTGGATCACAAATACCTTTTCCATAGAGTGGTATCTACATTTGTAACTAAATGCAACCACATTCATTGCCAGTGGCAGCCCTAGGGCCATGCAGCGCATAAGGCCCTGCGCTACATGCTCAGACCCAAACCATCAGCCAGAGCATTAGCTCTGAGCCTCATAACAATAGTTTAACTGATTCTGGTGGCAGCATCTACAGCAGAGTGGAATCCTCCATCTTGCTGCTAAGAAAGTTCTACTTCCTGTCTTCCTAATCTAGGGGAGAGAGGGTTTGTTTTTTTTCCAGAGGCCACAAAGCTTTAGCCTGAGTGGGACTGTAAATGAGGAAAGGGGCTGTCACGGGCGCACAGGGGTAGAGACCTGGTAATAGCTGGGGAGGGATCTAGGTGGGATTTTGTATAAATAACTACAAAACTGAAGGCTGGTTTTGTTTATTGTGATGCAGAAGTCAGTCACACAAGTGGGCAGTGAGTTAGCTGAAGGCTGATTGGTTTTTGTCTTTGTTGTCTGACAGATCATTGTACTAAACTTTCCCTCCAGGAGTGTTTCTACTGGAAAGAAAGAATGACCTTTCCTTTGTCAGGCTGTATATCTTGGATGCTGCTGTCCTGCTGTGGAGCCTATAAAGACTGCCAGCCCCGTTGTGCTGTGATATTTCAAGATTGTTTTGAAAATTCCAAACTCAGTAAATGGAAAATTTAAAAGAAAGCCAAGGAGCTTAGGAGAAGCATGGGAGGGGCAAGGGAGGGAGGAGAGGGTTGTATCCACACTCTACAGAGAAATTAGATTAAACTCCAGTTTGTCACATGTGTTTAAATGGAAAATCCCTTGGAATTAGAAACTTCCCATTAAAATACTTAGGTGGAAAAATCAGAATTTGGAAAAGAGGCTTTAAGAATTCTGCCAAAAACCAAACAACAAAGTCTTTAAGTTTCCAGATTGCAATGGAAAATACCCTTTGGGAACAAAGAATTCAACAACAGGCCCTTCCCAGGACTGGAGTCAGAGAGAGGGAGAAGGGAGGATCCATTCCAGTAGAGGCTGCTGTGATCAGAGAAAGGGAGGAGAGACGCCACAGTAAACAGTTCTCGCTTCACCCAAGACATTTATCTACAGAACTGGTGAGGACTCCTACCTGGCATGGCGCTCCTGCTCCAGCTGCAGCTCAGAGCCTGGCTGTGGACAGCACTGGTCCTCTATGTGTTTGCTGGATCCTGGAAGCAGACAGGTAGGAGGTGCACCTGCAAGGGAGGAGGCTGCTCTGCAAAACAAATGTGTTTGTGCAGTTCCACTCGTGCTGAGTTTTACCTAATTCCCCAAATAGGCCGGTGGGCTGGCTGTACTGACAAAACAACTTTCTGTGATAGAGAGCAAATGAATTGTGCTCTATGCTAGACTCTATTCTGACTGAGGGGAGAGGAATGGCAGAGTATGTTTCCAGAGAAGTTGAGTGCTCTACTCCTGACATATACTACTTATTTGTCCCCCCAAATGCCTTTTATGCCCTTACGGTTTTTGTTGACACTACATCCTTCAAAATCAGAGGATCACCTGCTGAATTATTTCCTATGAAATACCCAGATGTCCCCTGGGTGAGAAACCCACTGCCTGTTAGTGTGAGGCAGACCACTTGGAGGCAGGAGGAGAGACTCCTTTGGCCCCTGCTGAAGAAAACTTTTCCAGGTGCCTTTACAAGGCTCTTTATTAGGAAATACTGTGAGGGAAGCCTGTGAGAACAGCTTCTGTTGGGCCAATTATTTTCATACATTTCTTGTTATGTTTTGTTTTATGTATGTTTTACTCTACCTTCTACACTGACACTGGAATGTATTTTTTAAATATTAGTAAGAGTGGTTTGCGGGTTTTTCTGTTCATTCATTGAAACCCTGTTCGTTCATTGAAATCCCCACTGTAGAGATCTGTGCACTTAGCTGTGGTCAGAATAGGCAGAAGGTGAAATGGGAATCAGGTAACCACTAGGAGAAATCCAGAAAAGCGGCTCTCAGAGGATGCTGTATCTTTACCTGAGCCATAAGCCTTGCTGGAATGTGCATTGAGGAGATGGAAACAGCCTCTGTAATCCCAGCTAACATTCTGAAAGCACATCTGGCTTTGATCAGGGAGTCTGCAGCTGTGTAGAGAAATGAACCTTCCCTCAGGCAGAAGGGAAAGCAGTATCCATCTCTGAACAGCTCCTACCATCCCCAGAGGGAGCTTTCCTCCAGAATGGAAAGTTGGAAGCTGGTTTTGATAGCAACACCATACAACTAAAAGATTAAATCACATTTCTGTTTATGTGCACCTGCTAATTTTAACACTTGGGATCCCATAGAAAGATATGCTGAGTACTTATGGCTAGTTTACCCAACATCAGCTCTGTCTTCTCCCTCCTCACATGAGGACCAGAAGATTCCCTCACTCCAAAAAGGGAGCCAGCCTCCCATTCCCTCTCCCCCTGCTGCCAGCACCGCTTTTCTGCACAGAGAAATTCTGTGTTCCATGCTAGTTGTCTTCCAATTCTGGCCCACCCAACATGACCCTGCTTCCTCCTCCCTGGCCTGAAGGAGTCTGGAACTGATAGGAGGGGAGCTAGTATCCATTAGCACACAGGCCAAGAGAAGAGGGAGGGCTGTGCCTCAGAATCCTAGGTTAGTGCTACCTTTCAGTAGTCAGAAACTCTCCCTCCCTGATGCAGTGTTCATCTCCCTTAGCTTAAATCCCCTTGAAATGAGCCAAGGCCTCAGGTGACATCCACCCAGGAATTAGCTGGTGTCCTAATGGTTAATCATTTCCCTGCACAATATGAGTTCCTGGAAGCTGATGCTACAAAACAGTCACTGAAGGAGATCAGTTCAGAATCCTTCTCGGACCAAATGGGACAGATACAAATCCCAGCACGGAGGGTTTTCCCACAGGCTTACCAAAGCAGATATTTTTGCTCCCTAACATCCCAGCTCCAGAATGATACTGGCTGGGAGTAAGGGGTCAATGTCCTGAAATCCTCCCTTCACTTTCTTGAACTTGCTCTATCTCCCTGATAAAACCCCACTTCTGCTCCCCCAAATCCAATGGTTAGACTCTTTGGCACTTAAGGTACATCTACGAAGCAGCTGGGAGATGTAATTCCCAGGGTGATTAGACATACACATAAGCTTTGTTCAAGCTACTGTCTAAAACTAGCGGTGTGGCTCTGGCGGTATCAGGGATGGCTAGCCTGAGCTGCTGCAGCCATGCTGCTATTTTTAAGCACTAGCTCAGAGAACTATCAGCTGTATGTCTACACATGCTGAGAATTACACCTCTCAGCTGCTGTATATTTATACCCTTAGATACCAGAGGCATAGGCACCTCAGAAATATCAAAGATAGACAGACATGATTAGTGAGAGGCGATAGGGAAGATGTGCTAAGCTGTTGCTCTCTGAAGCTCTGTGGCTCTTTAATGTTTTCCAGATGGGCAACTTCACACGGAGGACCATGCTGATGTGAATGTGTTTCATAACAAGCTGGAGGATGCCAACGTCATGCTAGAGGTTATTTGGGTTATGTTGTGGGGCCCATGGGAAAGGATGAGAGTGTGAGAGCTCCTGTGAGGACTAGGAGTGGGGGATCCTGCCCAATCTACCTTTAAACACCCAAATGTTCCGCTAGTTCTCATTGTTTTTCTATTTCAGGAGACTCTAGAAGATGCCTTAGTATACATCTCGGCAAAGTCACTGCCATTGAATGAGACCAGTGAGTAGGGTGACCAGATGTCCTGTTTTTTTTGGTCTTTTTCTTATATAGGCTCCTATTAACCTCCCCCCCATCCCGATTTTTCACACTTGCTGTCTGGTCACCCCACAAGTGAGGTCTAACTAGTCCAGCATCCCGTCTCTGTTGGTAGCCAGCACCAAATGCTTCAGAGGAAACCCCACAATGGATAATTATGGAATAACTTTCCTTAACCCCTGTCAGTTGTTGGTTGGCTTATGCTCTGAGGAAGGTAGGTTTAATTATGGCACTTTTAGAGGGGTGAGTAGGGGAGTAATAAGTGAATGGGACAGGCCATACTGCAGTAGGAATGCTTTTTCAAATGAACTGAGAGAAAGCAAATAGAAAGGAGCCCACTGAGCAAAGACAGAAGGTAGCCAGTTTGGTGCCAGGGTTAAGGGGTAGACTTACCTGGCTTCCTGGTCAGCACAGTCCTTGAACTTCCTGATGGGACAATAGGGGATACCCCATGTTGCTGAAGCCAGTGTTGGTCCCAGGATATTAAAGAGATAATATCTTTTAATACACACACAGCTCTTCTTCAGGCCCCTCTCCCCAGCAGAAGTTGGCTCAATAAAAGATGTTACCTCACCCTCCTTCTCTCTCTAATAAGGTGTACACAAAAGCAAAGCCTCCAGTCATCACAACATGTCCCACAAGGTAGCACCTTTGGGCTGATGGTGGACAGATGGATAAAATCACTGTGCGCTTCAGACGGAGGCCGGGTGGAGTCTCTGCCGGGGCAGCATGCGGGGAGAGTAACGGCTCACAGAGCTGCCACGAGTGGAACCGTATTTCCAGTGATGATTGTCCCAAAGGGCGGTCACCAACCTCGAGGCTGGCCTGCTCTGGGCAGCACTGTAGCGAAGTGCAGACTTTCCACCAGGAGTCGGGGTACTGGGCAGTGAGGATCCCGCAGCGAGGACACAGCTTGGATCAGGGCTCTTCGCCCTGTGCTGCCTGTTCCAGAGAGGACAGGCTGAGTGTGTAAGGAGAGATCAAGGGGATGGGGCCATGCAGCTCCCGCCCCCAGTGTGCGGGGCCTGCAGCTCCCTCCCACACTGCCCTCCCCCGCGTGTAGGGCTGGGCTCCCTCCCACAGAGACAATACCTCCCCCACTAGAATTGTTCCGTCTCTGACTTTAGCATCCATTGCTCTCCCTCCCTCATGACAGGGTTGAGCCCCCCCTCGCCCCATCCCTCGGGGAAGTCGTCCAGAGCAGGGAGCCAGGGGGATGCACCAGAGGAAGGCATCCTGTTGTGGGCAGGGCAAGGGGGGCAGGAATTCTGGCCTTTCCTGGTGGGATAGCCTGTGGGTGGAGCTGCAAGATAGGCAGAGGCCCCAACTCTGTCCCCTGCCCAAAGCAGCATGTCCTGGTGTCACTTTTCCCCCAGCCACGGGACAGAGCCAGTCCCGCTCCCTCCCAGAGCAGGGAAGGGGCACAGACCAGCATGATGCACCCTGCCCTGCTGTTCTCCCTAGGACGAGGGAAAGGCAGGGAGATCTGAACTCCGCCTCTGCCCAGGGAGAGAAGACACAGCTACAATATAAAGAACATCCAGGAGCTAACAGCTGTGCCTGCTGTGCAGGACGCAGGAGAAAGCAGCAGATGCTGCCTGGCTTCCCCAAAGCTAAGGGGAAAGGCCAGATACAAAGTGGAGGAGATACAAGGTGGAGAGGAGGAGAATACATGGAACAGAGAAACTGGAAGCTTAAGGAGAGGCATTCATCTTCCACCCCCAAATGTAGGGATTGCATTGACAAATGAAACTCTGAGTTTGGAACAGAAGCTCATTAACAGTGGACAAATTTAGTCGCTACAAAACTCATTAAAGCATTATTCAACAGTTGCGGTTTTTTTTCCTCTTGCGCCCCCATATGAAAAAACCTGTCTGCGTCACTGACAAACACAGAGAAGTGCCATGCAAGAGACAGAAACAGGGAACGTCAGGGAGCAAGTTAGGGAAGGAAGGAGGGGAGCTGGCCCTCAGATGGAGGGAAGAGGAGGTGCTGCCCAGAGATGTCAGATAGGACTAAAGCATTGCCAGCCCTTGTGATACTACCCCAACTCAGGATTTTAGGGTCTGGTTTTAAGCTGCTTAGGCTCTTAGCAATAACTTCTCTGTGATTTCCCTTCTCCCCCCATAATAAAATTAGCCACCCTCTCTCCTTATTTTGGATGGTTTGGAAGTCAGGCTTCCATTGGCTAATATGATCAGGCAGGCTGCTACGAGGAGGAAATGAAGTGAGGGATGAGGAAGAGGGATAAAGAGGATAATGTAGAAGCCCAGAAGGGAGACCAAGAAGAAGTCAGACATATACAGGCTGGACAGAGATGTTGTTGGGTGCAGGGGAATGTGGGGAGGGGAGGCAAGAGAACAGCACTATAGGAGGCAAGGGAACTACGGGATTAGAAAGCAGGGCTGGCTCCCGCTTTTTTGCCGCCCCAAGCGGTGAAGGGAAAAAAAAAGATAAACCCGACTGAGCTGCTGCTGAAGTGCCACTGAAGAGGAAGAGAGAGAGTGAAGGACCTGCCACCGAAGACTCGGACGTGCCGCCCCATGAACAGGACTGCTGCCCCTTTCTATTGGCCGCCCCAAGCACCCGCTTCCTTCACTGATGCCTGGAGCCGGTCCTGTTAGAAAGGAAGAATAGGGCAGATGAGAGGAACTGGGTGGGGAAGTCAAGGATAGGGTGGGAGGCAGACACGCAGGAGCCTGAAAACAAAATCTCATTTGTTTGTTCAAATGTACATGGTTTTACCTTTAGCAATCTTGTTTGCATATTGTATTGCATACCCTACACATCCCCCTACCCTGACTTCATTTTTACAATCCTGGATTTGTTAGGGGTGGCAGATCTCTTCATAATCCCTGCAGGGGACCCACAGCTGCAGGACAGTGGTTGGCCCTAGACTTCCTGCTCTCATACTGCCCTTCTCTTTCAGTTGCTCTGGGAAGGACTGGAGATTGAGGCTAACGAGACAGTCAGGCTGCAGGATGAGGAATTGGCCTCTCTGCGCTCAGCAAAGCGATTTCTCCAGATCTTCCAGCACCAGGTTCCCAAGACATCAGAAGGAATCAAGGAGCAGCTGAAACATCTTTCACAGGCAGATGCCCCTCTGAGTCCAGTAGAGTTCGATCAGCTTCTCTTCACCAGCGTTTACTGCGCTTATCAGATTCGCTCCATTCAGGGCCTGGACAAAAATCTCTGGATCAGTTTCTTTTCTCAATTAGTTGATGAAATCCTCCATGATCTCTGCAAGGGATTCTGCCCTGCAAATTCCACTCTCCTGGCTTCCTGGCCCTGGAAGGAGAAGCCTTTTTATTTAACCTCACTGAAAAAGTCATATCATTCCAACCTGGCCATGATGAAGAGAGGCACTGAGTAAGGAGACTGACAAGATGAGATTCAATTGCATTCTTGTTATTCTGAATGCTGCCAGTCATCCCAGATTATGCTGGTTACTGTGCAAAAGTGCCACCATTCTTCCTCTTTTGCTTTCTGTATTATACTGGCAAAATTCCAGGCATTTATCCAACCAGCTATTGTCCCATCTTTAAATGTGAAACAAGGCCTGGGATGTCTCCCTAGGATCTCCGTAGAAAACACACTTCTGAGATGCACTTCTGCCTTGATCACCGATCGCCATTAGAGATGTCACAGCACTTTTTCCAGAAGTCCAGGTATTAGCATGTAATGGCTGAATTCCATCTCAGGTAATTCCATTTTGCCTCCCTAAATTCCCAGTTGGATACAGTATTTTTCCCTTACTACAGTAACTCACTGTACAGCATAGCTGTGCTGTTCATACAATTGCTGTGGTCCACTTTATAGGTGGCTACACTCTGTGGTGATTCATATTAAGTTCTGACTCATTTTATCTGTCATCCCATACCAGGTGCCTGGAACAGTTTCCCAAGTAATATGCACCCATTTCCTTCGAAAAACTCCTGCAAATGTACTGATTCCATGAACCCTTCTGGTATAGATATCATTACCCACTTTGTATTAGTACAGAATGGGTATTTGCTTGTTTCTCATCTACTAAACTTTTGAGGGCAGGGATCCAGTTATTTGTACAGAAGATTTTACCTCTTGTAGAGAGTTTTCTTCTACATCTGTGGTACTTTACAAATAAAGTAATTGGAACAGTACTGTATATGTGCAATCATGATTTTTATAATCAGGAATTTAATCAATGTAGAACTCAATGATGCTTCTTTGTAATACTCCCTCCGCAATGGTATTAGTGACATACATTCAGCTAGTCCAGGTGAGTTTTATTTGGTATTGATTTCTTGGTTTGTGCTGGCCCTCCCATTTACACTGTAGATGCACTAATCCTGAGCCTCTACAGCCTGCGCTTTGATGGTTAGGGTCATACTTCCCACACAGTTTTACTAGACTCGCAACTTCCACAGAGGAGCCACTTTCAGAAATGCATGCAGAAAATGATATTCCCAACAGCAACAATTAACTTTGAACCTAGTTTATATTTTTCTCATTATCTGACAGATGGAGATGAGAAGCAGTAACCCAATAATGCCAGGCCCAGAAGCAAGGTTTTGGGGCACGGAGAATGATTTTAAAGGTCAGAGTTACAATTTTACAGGAGAACAGGGAGTTTGCAAGTCATAGATCTTGCAAAGAGTGTAGAAATTGGGACCAGGGTCTTATTTGCATTCCAACTCCTGGAAACTGGAAATAAAATGTAAATACTTCCTCACGCTATAATCTTACACTTTTTTGTACACCCCTAATCCCAAACCTTCACCCATTTATGCAAGTCACTTAGTCTTTTAGGGGTAAGATTTCCATGGGGGTCTTGCAAATGAATATAGATTGAGGTAGAGAAATTGAAATGAATATAAGGCTGGGTTTGGGTTTCACAAGAGGGTGAAAGATTTGAGACTACAATATTGCTAAGGTTTAAGTAAGGACCCTAGGTGAGGTGCATCTTTCTTGGTTGAGACTATGGCATTTGATATGAGGACCTCAGATAAGGAGGTACTGTCTGGGATTAGAATTTTCATGGGTGGTTAGGTTAGAGGCTTTGTCTTCTTTTGAACAAAGACTGTGAATGAAGCCAAGTTGATGGCAAGTTTCAGCCAAAGTTTAGGCTGAGACCTATAAAACCTTATTGAATTTGGGATCCAAGCCAACATTTGAACACAGATCTCACACAAAACATTAATCCCATAGCTCTGAGGAGCCCCCTAATATCCATTGCTCCACTGAACTCTTGGGTTCCCACAACCTCTCATACTACTGTGCTGCCACTGCCCCCAATCCTCTGCAATCTTAGTGCCATCCACACTGGTCCCTCTATAACAGGAGTGGGGCTCACTGGGACACAGTGTGGAGCAAAGGCAAGGACTATGACTGCATGGACATTGAAATCACCTCCTATACTTTAGAAGTATGGTGGTGGCTTCCCCCTAAGGCAGGGTTAGGTAGAGCAACAAGGAAACAAAATGTTGTGTTATGAAGTCTAGTCACACTATAACGTTAACAGTGCCCATTTCTTGGCAATGGTAGAGTTCAATACAGGCAGTATTGCCATACACATTCAGACCACTGCCATCCCCAAATGTTCAAAAATCATGAGCCAGGCACCGACAAAATCAGGAGATTTAAAAAAATAATACACATTTTGGGTTATTTTTATTTGCCTTCTTGTTTAGGAGCCTTTAGGGTATGCTTGATTCATGTTTTCAAACTTGTCTCCATAACCACAAGAGCTAGAAACTTAGTGGGGAGTTTTGTTATGAAAGCTGGGAATCACAGACAGACAGACAGACACAATCTGTGGATTTCAGCCGCTGAGACTTTAAGCAAAACATCAGACACTGTATCATGGGATTTGCAATAAAATCATAAGAGTTGGCAACACTGGATACCTCCTCCTGTTATTCCCTGACCTCCCACAAAATACATACACTCTGGCACAGTGACATACAATCTAACTCTGCTTAACAGTCTTCACAGCACAAACACATGCAATAGTTCACACAATATCAGAGCCTCTCTCCTGCCCAGAATCAGTGTCGCAGGCAGTTCTATACACACAAGTCCAGCATCTAAACAAAAAATGGATGTTTCCGCAAACCCTGCACATTTTATTTTTTTACTTTTATTAAATTCATTTCAATTACATTTTCTCTCTCCCAGGCCTCCCTTGGATGTGCAAGGAATGTCATCAGATGCTGTGCCTTCTGGTGGCATTGTCTTCAGTAGGTCTCCCAGCATTTCTGCAGTGGCTCCCTGAATCACAACAGCTCATTAACTGCCCCTGCCACCAAACTACCTCATGCTTTATGCTTAAATTGAACGGCAACACTGGACACACACTACCCCCTGCAAAGATCATTCTACAGATAAAAGACAGAAACAGCAATGGCCCTGCAGCCAGGACATGAGCGTGCAGCATAAGGAAAGCACTGGAAACACATTAGCATGCTCTTTAACATTGTCACATAGAGGGTGACATCCAACCAGGACCTGCACCCAAGTCCACTGTATCTTGGCTTCTCTTACATTCCTTTCACACCTGCATTTAGATTTTTGACCTCGTGGGGGAACTGGGACTTGGGGGTGGCTTTGGCTGAGCCTCTGGATAGATGAGGAACCCTGTGAAGGTGATGTACTTGCCATGGTTGCTGTAGGCACCATAGCCATCATGCTGGTGGCTGTAGAGCCAGACAGTGTCTCCGTAGTGCAGAGGTAACATAATGCTCTGGCTCTGCATCTCCCGCCTCTTGGAATGGTTGTCATCATAGATCATGGCCTGAACCTCGTTGTGGTTTTTCATAAGTTTCACTGACATGGTCTTAAAAGGCATTTTGCCAATGGTGAAGGAGAAGTAATATGCGCCTGGCACACGGCACAAGAAGATGCCACTTGAGGAATTGAAATCCCTTCCAATGTTCACAAACTCTATGTCAAATGTGATTGGCTCATGCTGGGTTTGCATCTCATCTATTCCCAGGAGGCTTTGTGAGCGAGCAACAGAAAATGCAGAGCGAGGATCTCGTTCTCTAGCAGGCTGATCAGACAACATGTGTCCCTCTGAGGCTTCATTCTGCTCTCCTGAAAGCTGATGTATAGCTGGATGGGGCAGCCCTGCAGCTCCCCCCAGCTCCTGAGAGACTACACCATTTTGGAAGTAGGCAGAAGTATCTGGATAGATAAGATACCCATTGAAAGTTGTGTATGGGCCAGCATTGCTGTAGAGGGCATACTTAGGGTCCCCATGTAAACGCAGCCAGACTGTATCTCCATAGTCCAGCTGCAGCATGGCACTCTGGCTAGCCACCTTCCGCTCCTTACGGTGATGCTCATCATACACAATCACTTGCACCTCATTCTTGTTTCTCATCAGCATGACAGACAAGTTTTTCTTGGGGTATTTCCCAACTGTGAAGGAGAAGTAATAGGCCCCAGGGATCCGACACCTAAACAACCCAGCCTTGGGATCAAAGTCACTGCCTATGTTCACATAGACCTTGTCAAAGGTGATGACCATCTCAACGCTCCCTTCCATGCTGCTGGTTCTAGCCACAGAGAAAGCAGAGCGGAACTCAGTCCCAGGATCAGTGGGGTAGCCATACACACGGGTACAGGCCACGTGGCAGAGGAAGCTAAACAGGAGCTTAGCTTTCAGGGCCATCATCATATCTGAAAAGAAAAAGGGAACACATTTTAGCGTAAGTATTTTCAACTTATACACCAAGTGAAACCCAGAACTGTACCTTGTTACATAGACTCCAGTGCCTGTGTCAGGCTTTGACGAGTCCTGAGTCCCATCTCTGATCAGTGTGACTGAAGACAGATTCTCTAACTAAGACCTGGGACCATGACTCAATTCAGATCCCAGGGCTGTCTGCAGCCAGAGGTGGAGCTTCTAGTCCTGTGCTCAGAGGCCTAAAAATCCCTTTGCTTTGAGAGCTTGGCAGCCTTCAGGGGTAACTACATGGAGCCCTGCAGCTCACGGTGCACAGAAATCTCAACCCTCATCAGGATTCTGGGAGGTCTCCTTCTGGAAACACTTTTATTTACAGGATTGAAATTCTATGACTAGGAAGCAACATTATCTAATATAAGCCTTGTACTATGCTAAAAATGCAAGTGAGGAACATATGGTCTAGAGATTACCATGCAGATGTCACTGTGAAAGATTAGCCTAAGGGCCTGATACAGCACTAGTTGCTTTAAAGGGTGTGGGCAGGGCCGTCCTTAGGCATAGGCAACATAGGCAGCTGCGTAGGGCACTTGAAAATTTGGGGCACCACTGGGTCTTAGAGTCCACCCTCTTGTTTTCCTATCCCTGTTCTGACCCTTCCTGCAGGCTCCCACAGATGGCTGCTCTAGCCTGGTGAGTCTTCCTTGCGAGGGAATCTAGTAGTTAAAAGTGAAAAAACCTCCAGCCTGCCAGACCTATTAGCACAACATTGAAACTGTTAAAGAGACATTCAAGGGGTAATAAAGCCTTTTAACAGGCATTTGCCAACCCCAAGGTATATACTGACAGGTTTCAGAGTGGTAGTCTGTATCAGCAAAAACAAGGACGAGTCCTTGTGTCACCTCAAAGACTAACAAATTATTTGGGCATAAGCTTTTGTGAACTAGAACCCATTTTATCAGATGTCCATGAAAGCTTATGCCCAAATAAATTTTTATACTGTCAGTTTCTGACATTACTGACAAAAACAGTTGTGCATTAATGTAATATTTACACAGAACATGTCAGTCTACAGGACCTTTGTTTAAAATTTGCTTTAAAAATATTTCATTAGTGAGCTGGTGAAGATTATAAAATCACATTTCTAAAAAATGCTTGCATAGAGTTTTAGATGCACAATCATCTTTAGCCTTAAATGCGTGGATCTTCAGACATACAGTTTTTTAAATAAATCCTTCAAAAGACCTCCCTTATCTAAAATACACATTTTAATTACTATAGTTAAAAAAAAAGTGCTTCCAAGTCTTCCTGTGTCCTTTCTGTCCATCCCTTCACCACCTCTCCCCCCACTCCCCACTGAAGAGAGTCCTTAAAGGGACAACAGTCCTTCCCTTCCAGATAGCTGGACAAAGAGTTTCCCTTTCTTTACTTCTGACTATCCGACGAACTAGTTTTAAAAGAATCCTCCAGCAAAATCAGTACCTTAGTAAGACAAAATCCTTGTTATACCTAAAATCTTTGGAAACATATTTTTTTAAAGTTGTTGAAATTTCATAACCATGTCTCTTGTTATGATCACACAAAGTAAATTACTGTTCCCTTTTTCTAAAAGCAGTGAACATTGTTATGAACACACTAAACCTCTCTGATTAATTTAAAAGAATGTTTTTGTTTCAGTGAGTTAAATATGTAGTAATCTGGAATGCTGGCTTAAGATTTGAGTACATTTAAAATATAAATTCAGCTTAGAAATACTGATTAAGAAAATGTAAAACAGAGAAGAGCTGCATCATGTATTCCATTATATGTAATGTTATATTCAGCAGGACAGCTGACTCACCCTTACTATGAAGTTTTTGCAAATAAATCTCTGACAAACTTCAGGGCATATCAAAAAACCTGTGACTGACATTTTTATTCCCAAATTTTAGTGCTTTTAATTAGGTACTTTCTTCATGTCCATTCTGCATGAGGGAGAGGGCATGGAAGTCTCTGCGGGGAACTGTGACTCTCTGCCACCATGCCTCTCTCAGGCCAGGCATCTCATTATCGTTTGCTGTCAAGTCCCTCCTCCCCCTCCCCCACCAGGCTGTGAGCTTGGGCTGCCATCCGGCATAGGGGCACCAGTTTAATAATACTGCGTAGGGCCCCATAAATCCTAAGGACGGCCCTGGGTGTGGGAACTGTAAGCCAGGGAAGTTGGTGGACGCTGTTAATTAGACATCCTACTTATATCTACACTGCAATGTAAGCACAGGGTTCAAACTCAGGCCCTAACTCCCATTCTCTACACACAAATTGCACTAACCCATGGCTTAGACCTAAAGTCCTAGGACCCCATGGGGTGGAGGGTCTGAGCCTGATTCATGCCAGAACCCAGGGTTCAAACCCTATTGCTTTGCAGTGTAGACACAGCCACCAGGGGCGGCTCCAGGACCCAGCACGCCAAGCCTAGAGCCGCCCCTGACAGCCACACTGGATTCATGCTCTAGGAGTCCACCAAAAGTATCTTACAATCTCACAGGCCAATTTTCTTTGTCCTCTAGACCAGTGGCCTTCAAACATTTTTTATCGTGGTAAAAAACCACAAAAAAAATGCTCCTTCTGCCGTGCACTCACAAGGATCCTCTTGCGCACCCCACTTTGGAGACCACTGCTCTAGACAGTCAAGCTTAGCAGACAGTCAAGTTTTCCCACACTGCATCAAAACATAGGGTTATAGCAGCCACACTTTGGAGGGCACTAGAAAGTCTGGGATATGGGTGATTGGACTCAGGCCCATATAATGCAATGTAGACACTGGAGCCCTAAGCTGGGACCCAGGGTTTAACAATTCCTAACCTAGGGTTACAAATAAGTATAGATGCTCAAATCCTATGGTAACAAACCCAGGGTCTGCTAACTTGAGTTCTACTAACCCTGGGCTTACATTGCAGTCTACATATACCCTTAATTTTGTTTACACTGCAGTACCACCTGAGTGCTCTACAGACATAGAAGAAAAGACACTCCCTTCCCTGAAGAACTCACAAATTAACAGACAAAGGAAGGTGAAAGAAAGACCGTGTACTGCAGAATGCTTAAACTGATGATAGGCCAGGGTTAAATGGTTTTATTAAAATAGATATATTCATTTATCTTGTATCAATTTGTTATATATAAAAATTATCCCGAGCAGCCCCCCAGACTTGCCATTGGTTGATTATTCCTTGTAAGCATCATGGTAGAAGTTAGTTTCAAGTGAGAGATTTGAATGTAGTAGCTGTGGGAACCAGTTCAGGAGAGGCAGAGTCCAGAGCTCCTACCCCAGCCTGAGACCAAATGTTTACATTGCAAATTTATAGCTCCCTAGCCTGAGCCTTGTGAGCCTGAGTCAGCTGACACAGGCCAGTTGGGGGTGTGTTATTGCAGTGTAGACATACACAACCTGTGTATAAGGGTGACTGCACTGAGTACCATGACGACTGTGGCATCCGTACTTGTATTTGGAATGGGAATGAAAGAAACGCTGAATCCTTTTCTGTCATCGGCTACATTAACCAGCATGGTTCTAACGTGCTGTCTGTACTCCACGGCTGACTCAGTTCATTTGGGAGTCAGAGGATCGGCCAGTGACAGCCCCTCTGGCAAAAGACACACAAAGGGACTTTATCAGTTTATTAAACTCTTCAGTGAATTCTGACCTTATGTTGCCTCAAAAAACTGCCCAATTTCAATTCCAAAGCAGATTTCTCTGTAAAAAGGTAACTTTGGACACGAGGGGAAAGAGTTTCAGAGCCCAGGCTCCAGCCCAAGCCCAAAATGTCTCCACTGCAATTTTATAGCCCCTCAAACCAAGTCCCAAGAGCCCAAGTCAGCTGACCCAGGCCAGTGACAGGTATTTTATCACAGTGCGGACATAACCAGCTGCAGCAGAGTTTCTGATTTCACTTTATCAGCTCTTCCCAATAACTCACTAGTAAATTATTTAAATAAAGTAGTTAATTATGCTGTGTTTCCAACAGCATGTGTTATTTCTGTGACAACTCCCACTCACCAGTCTCAGGATTATTTAGGTTATTTTTCTATTTAAAATCATTTAGAAAGTGTCTGGGGGGCACTGATACCAAAATACTAATGGTCAATTCAGCTAGAACACACCTCACCATATCACCATGACACAATCAGAAAGTTCTCAGCCAGCCACAATGCCACACTAAACAGAAGCACACTGCATCCTTTCTTGAACTTGGATGCTGTCGTTGCAAGATTCTCAGCTAGGAACAACTAGAATGCCCACCCACTATTCCAACAGGTCTTCTGGTGTTTGTTAAATTTAAACCCACATTGGTATCTCTTTCAGTATAACTGAACTTTTCCAGCAAATTGCCAGGGCAGCAATAGTTTCAGCGTGTGAAGCTAGTGATAGGCACTGCAGTCACTTCATCATATAAGCTCTGAAACTAAGGAGTGAAGTGAGAGATCCAGAATAGGACTAGAACCCAGGTCTCCAGAATAGACCACACAAGCTCTAGCTCCAGGGCCACATAGCCTATCTGCTGCAGTACTCTCACTGCATTTGGGCACCAGTCAGGATTCTGGCAAACCCACTCTACCCTCCCTTACCACCTATAGCATTGGCATATGTGGTTACATTATAGAAGCGCACTATGAAAACCAATCAAATACAAGGAGACAACGATACAATGTTGCCTTGAAGCAGTCTATCCCACTAAGGAACAGTGGCCGATGGGGAAGAATGGGAGAAGAGATTTGAGACACCATAGTGCAGCAACAGGAATGAAGAAGATGGAGACAAACTAAACTGCACAAAACATGCTCTAATTTCCAATTTCTAATTTTAAAAACATCATAGTAGAGGCTTAATGTATAAAGTAAAAAAACAGTAAGAGGATCAAAAATGCCACCTTGGCTAAACAACAGAGTAAAAGAGGTGATTAGAAACAAAAAGACATCTTTTAAAAATTGGAGGTCAAATCTTAGTGAGGAGAATAGAAAGAAACAAACTCTAGCAACTCAAGTGTAAAAGTATAATTATGCAGGTACAAAAAGAATATAAAGAGCACCTAGCAAAAGACGCAAAAGCTTAAAGAGCAAAAAAAATGTAAGTACATAGCAGAAGCAGGAAGCTTGCTAAAAATCAGAGGGGCCACTGGACAATTTAGGTGCTAAAGGAGCACACAAAGAAGACAAACCTATTGCAGAGAAGCTAAATTAATTCTTTGCATCAATCTTCTCTGCAGAGGATCTGAGGGAGATTCCCACACCTGAGCCATTCTTTTTAAGTGACAAATCTGAGTAATTGTCCCAGATTGAGGTGTCAACAGAGGATGTTTTGGAACAAATTGATAAATTAAACAGTAATACGTCACCAGGGACAGATGGTATTCACCCAAGAGTTCTGAAGCAACTCAAATATGAAATTGCAGAACTACTATCTGTGGTACATAACCTATTACTTAAATCAACTTCTGTACTAGATGGCTGGTGGATAGTTAATGCTGATTTTTAAGAAAGGCTCCAAAGGCAATCCTGGCAATTACAGGCTGGTAAGCCTAACTTCAGTATCAGGCAAACTGGGTGAAACTACAGTAAAGAACAGAATTATCAGACACATAGATGAACACATTGCTGGGTAAGAGTCAACATAGCTTTTGTAAAGGGAAAACTTGCCTCACCAATGTATTAGAATTCTTTGAGGGTGTTGTCAAACATGTGACCAAGGGTGATGAAGTGGATATAGTGTACTTGAACTTTCAGAAAGTCCTTGACAAGGTCTCTCACCAAAGGTTCTTAAGCAAAGTAAGCAGTCATGGGATAAAAGAGAAGGTCCTTTCATGGACCAGTAACTGGTTAAAAGACAGCAAACAAAGGGTAGGAACAAATGGTGAGTTTTCACAGTGGAGAGATGTAAATAGTGAAGTCCCCCAAGGATCTGTACTGGGACCAGTGCTGTTCATCACATTTATAAATGAGCTGGAAAAGGGGGTAAACAGTGAGGTGGTAAAGTTTTCAGACCATACAAAATTACTTAAGATAGTTAAGTCCAAAAGCTGACTGCAAAGAGACCTCACCACGATTTCAACAGCTTCCACCCCACCATCAACCTCAGCCTGGACCAATCTACACGGGAGGTCCACTTCCTAGACACCACGGTGCAAATAAGTGATGGTCATATTAACAGCACCTATACCGAAAACCTATGGACCGCTATGCCTACCTTCATGCCTCCAGCTTCCATCCCGGGCACACCACACGATCCATTGTCCACAGCCAAGCACTGACGTACAACCGCATCTGCTCTAACCCCTCAGACAGAGACCAACACCTACAAAATCTCCACCAAGCATTCTCAAAACTACAATACCCACACGAGGAAATAAGGAAACAGATCAACAGAGCCAGACGTGTACCCAGAAGCCTCCTACTGCAAGACAAACCCAAGAAAGAAACCAACAGGACTCCACTGGCCATCACATACAGTCCCCAGCTAAAACTCCTCCAACGCATCACTGGGGATCTACAACCCATCCTGGACAATGATCCCACACTTTCACAGGCCTTGGGTGGCAGGCCAGTCCTCGCCCACAGACAACCTGCCAACCTAAAGTATATTCTCACCAGTAACTGCACACTGCACCATAGTAACTCTAGCTCAGGAAACAATCCATGCAACAAACCTCGGTGCCAACTCTGCCCACATATCTACACCAGCGACACCATCACAGGACCTAAGCAGATCAGCCATGCCATCACCCGGCTCATTCACCTGCACGTCGACCAATGTAATATATGCCATCATATGCCAGCAATGTCCCTCTGCTATGTACATTGGCCAAACTGGACAGTCTCTATGGAAAAGGATAAATGGACACAAATCAGATATTAGGAATGGCAATATACAAAAACCTGTAGGAGAACACTTCAATCTCCCTGGCCACACTATAGCAGATCTTAAGGTGGCCATCCTGCAGCAAAAAAACTTCAGGACCAGACTTCAAAGAGAAACTGCTGAGCTTCAGTTCATCTGCAAATTTGACAGCATCAGCTCAGGATTAAACAAAGACTGTGAATGGCTTGCCAACTACAAAAGCAGTTTCTCCTCCCTTGGTTTTCATACCTCAACTGCTAGAACAGGGCCTCATCCTCCCTGATTGAACTAACCTCGTTATCTCTAGCTTGCTTGCATATATATACCTGCCCCTGGAAATTTCCACTACATGCATCTGACGAAGTGGGTATTCACCCATGAAAGCTCATGCTCCAAAACGTCTGTTAGTCTATAATGTGCCACAGGATTCTTTGCTGCTCTCACAAAACTGGATGACTGGGCAACAGTTATGGCAGACGAAATTCAATTTTGATAAATGCAAAGTAATGTACAGTGGAAAACATAATCCCAACTATACATACAGAATGATGGGGTCTAAATTAGCTGTTACAACTCAAGAAAGATCTTGGAATCATTGTGGATAGTTCTCTTAAAACATTCGCTCAATGTGCAGCAGCAGTCAAAAAAGCATTAAGAAAGGGGCATAGATAATAAGACAGAAAATATCATATTGCCTCTCTATAAATCCATGGTACACCCAGATCTTGAATACTGCATGAAGTCCTGGTCACCCCATCTCAAAAAAAGACATATTAGAACTGGAAACAGTACAGAGAAAGGCAAAAACATGATTCAGGGTATGGAACAGCTTTCATATGAGGAGAGTTAAAAAGACTGGGACTGTTCAGCTTGGAAAAGAGACGAGTAAGTGGAGATAGGATAGAGGCCTATAAAATAATGAATGGTGCAGAGAAAGTGAATAAGAAAGTGTTATTTGCCCCTTAACATAACACTAGGACTAGGGGTCATCCAATAAAATTAATAGGCAGCAAGTTTAAAACAAACATAAGGCAGTACTTATTCACACAACAGACAGTCAATCTGTGGAACTCATTGCCAGGGGATGCTGTGAAGAACAAAACTATAACAGTGTTCAAAAAATAATTAGATAAGTTCATGGAGGATAAGTACTTCAGTGGCTATTAACCAAGATGGTCAGGGACACAGCCCCATGCTCTGGATGTCCCTAACCTCTGACTTCCAGAAGTTGGGACTGGAATCTGCCCTGTTCTATTCACCAGCCACTGTCAGAAGACAGAATATGGGGTTAGATGAACCACTGGTCTGACCCAGTATGGCCATTCTTCTCTTTTACATTCTATGCTACCCTGGTCTCATATTTTAGATGCCAAGAGCAGCAGGAAGGGGGAGATGGGCATTGCTGTGGGACCATCTGTGACTGGTATATATGAATGGGAGTTTTCAGAGGTTGTTGACTGAGGTTAAGCAGTCAGAAGGATATATCAGGAGGCTATTTCTATGTGGCTGGAGCAGCCAGATGATTCCGAAATGCAACTGAATTATTGACATTAAATTAATAATCTGAAAGAAAGGCACCAAAGTGGTAGTGACTCACACAGCAAGATAGGCATTTCAAACCATTTTTTAAAAGAATGAGACACATTTCACCCTTTGCCTGACCTGGGAATGTCATCAATAGCCTAGTACTGGCTGGAGGTGACTTTTCTGACCTGGGAACAGCATCAACCTATAAATGGAAGAAAAGTTAGCTTTATCCTTGCACTGATATTCATAACATTAAAATGTCTTCTGTAGAGATAGAAAGATGACCCCATTTTTTGATTGTTAGGCAGATATGGATTTTTCTCAAAATATTAGTAAGATTTGGATTCTGCAGCCCTTACTCAAGAAAAATCCCCTTTGACTTCAATGGGAATTTCACTCAAGTGAGAGATGAAGAATCAGACAGAGTTCGAATGACACACTGCTGCTGGATTAAATATAATAAAAGCTTTACAGAATCATGCAAGCTGCAAGAAAGATGACTAGCACTTTCTAGTTGACTACCCTGGAACACATTGCTTTCACCCTAATATTAAAAGACAGCTGCAAGTGTCTCAATTATCTAAATCATCAGAAGCCTGTGTAATGAGCAGCCTGCCTGCCCTGTGGTTAGCAGGGATATGATGAAGCTGTTTCTTTTGATTTGCCCAGATATACTTTCTGTTCCATTCATTGGCCAGAAAAATGAGAATCAGATAATGATGCAAACTCATCATTTCTTACAACACCAAGGAAAAGACTAATTGTATCACTTGCTTAAAAGCAGAAACTGTGCAAAGGGTCCCATGTGGAAGTGCCTAGGGACCCACTCCTGACTTCAGATTTTTTCTGCTTATGATGGTTGAGGTTTTACTGAACTCTGGGCAGGGCAGCTGAGAGCAGGTTCAGACCCCAGTGAAAAATCTTTTTCAGGCCCTCTAGCAAGGGCGGACTGGCTAAACAGGGCCGACGAAGCCAGGCCCCAGGCCCCCTTCCGAACCGCCGGGCCCCTGTACTTTGTACCAGCTTCCCCCTCCTCTTGTTGGCCCTGCTCTGGGACAATACTCACTGGAGAGACATTACCAAGCCTTTCTCTGTGAACTACCTAGGATGCTTTTGGGGAAGTATAACATTTTGAAATGCAGAAACTACAGTGAGCTAAGATAGGGAATCATTCACCTCAAATCTTTACTTTAGTCCAGGGAGTCCGTTAGTGTGATATATTGGCTTCCATATGCTAAAATATCCCTGGAGGGACAACAAACCCTTTGAAGTTCCCCAACTGCAGCCCCAGTTAGGAAAAGGAAGTGGAGAGATTGTGTTTTGATAGAAATGTCATTACACCTCTAGTGTGACGTTGCATTTCAGAATATTAATGAAATCTCTGACACCTCAGTTCAGAGTCCCAAAGGGGTGCCTAGACTATGATGATGATTTTTGTTTGTTTTTTAAAAACACAAACATGTTAGTGTAGACAGGGCAAGTTACATTTTAAACACACTGACAGAGGTAAACCTTAAGTGGGAGCCATGGGTTCACCTCAACCAGCTAACATGAGTTCAACTACAGCTTGCCCTGTCTATATTGGTTTCAAAATGTTAGCCTACAAAACAAACAAGACATTACCTTCAATCTTTTAATCTTAGTCTACACATAACCAGAGACTCTGAACTCAGGCACATGAGAACAAGAATTTTCTCATACCCATCAGTCTTGAAGACTAGAATGAAAAGGCTATCAAAGCAGAGATGTTTTAACCATTGTTTCTGAAATGATGCTGAATTATTGTTGCATTGTCTGCACTTGCAATTAAACCACACACAGCTGATCAGGTGCTGAACGCACTGTCAGTAATAGGTAGCAAAAAAAAAAAAAAGTTACTCACTGCTGACAATGGGTTTAACCCCTATTCAGGGGTGCATGATTTAGATACAGGTGTAGACTGCCCCAAACAGGTTATGAGCCATAACCTGAAAAAGTCAGATGCATCTGTTACCATGTGAAGTTTAGTTAATGCTATCACACTTCCCATTTGTATACATGAGAGACTGAGGTGGTGTCTAGATTGGGGTTTTTTGGACTGATGTAGCTACATTGGTGCAAAAACAAAAGCATCCTCTCCACTCACAAGGTTAGAAAAGCCTCACTTCTATTCTGATCCATGTGTGTGAGCATGTGCGCATGCACTTCTCTTCCCTAGACTCCCTCTCTCCCCCAGCCAGTGTGGGGGCTGCTATGGCAATATGATCAAGCCTTGCCAAAGTAGCCATCACTAAACAAGGAACTGAGTGACAGGCCACAGGGAAGGTCACTCTGGGGAGTAGAATCAGATGGGAGAGGCTTGTCTAGAACATGACCTTCTGATAAATAAATTAGGGAAATACAACCTAGAAGGAGCTACTATAAGGAGGATGCATAACTGGCTGAGAGTAGTTCCCAGGGGTTCACAATTCCCAGAGAGTAATTATCAGTGGCTCCCAATCAAGCTGGAAGGCTATATTGAGTGGGGTCCAGCAAAGATCAGTTCTGTGTTCATAGATTCACAGGTTCTAGGACTGAAAGGGACCTCGCGAGGTCATCGAGTCCAGTCCCCTGCCCTCATGGCAGGACCAAATACTATCTAGACCATCCCTGATAGATATTTATCTAATCTACTCTTAAATATTTCCAGAGATGAAGATCCCATAACCTCCTTAGGCAGTTTCTTCCAGAGTTTAACCACCCTGACAGTTAGGAACTTTTTCCTAATGTCCAACCTAAACCTCCCTTGCTGCAGTTTAAGCCCATTGCTTCTTGTTCTATCCTTAGAGGCTAAGGTGAACAAGTTTTCTCCCTCCTCCTTATGACACCCTTTTAGATACCTGAAAACTGCTATCATGTCCCCTCTCAGTCTTCTCTTTTCCACACTAAACAAACCCAATTCTTTCAGCCTTCCTTCATAAGTCCAGTTCCTTCATAGGTCCAGTTCTGTTCAATATCTTCATCAATGATTTAGATAATGGCATAGAGAGTACACTTATAAAGATTGCAGACGATACCAAGCTGGGAGGGATTGCAGGTGTTTTTGAGGATAGAATTAAAATTTAAAAGGATCTGGACAAGCTGGAGAAATGGTCTGAAGTAAACAGGATGAAATTCAGTAAGGGCAAATGCAAAGTACTCCACTTAGGAAGGAACAATCAGTTGCACATCTACAAAATGGGAAAGGACTGTACAGAAAGGAGTACTGCAGAAGGGGATCTGAGGGGCATAGTGCATCAAGCTAAATATAAGTCAACAGCGTAACATTGTTGCCAAAAAAGCAAACATCATTTTGGTATGTTTTAGCAGAAGTTTTGTAAGCAAGACATTGAGGTAATTCTTCCGCTCTACTCCACGCTGATTAGGCTTCAACTGGAGTATTGTGTCCAGTTCTGGGTGCCACATTTCAGGAAAGGTGTGGACAAACTGGAGAAATTCCAGAGACAAGCAACAAAAAATATTAAAGGTCTAGAAAACATGACCTGTGAGGGAAGATTGAAAAAAATGGGCTTGTTTAGTCTGGAGAAGAGAAGACTGATTGGGGACATGATAACAGTTTTCAAGTACATAAAAGGTTGTTACAAGGAGGAAAGAGAAAAATTGTTCTCTCTAACCTCTGAGGGTAGGACAAGAAGCAATGAGCTTAAATTGCAGCTAGGTTGGACATTAGGAAAAACTTCCTAACTGTCAGGGTGGTTAAGCAGTGGAATAAATTACCTAGGGAGATTGTGGAATCTCCATCATTGGAGCTTTTTAAGAGCAGGTTAGACAAACACCTGTCAGGGATGGTCTAGATAATACTTAGTTCTGCCATAAGTGCAGGGGACTGGACTAGATGACCTCTTGAGGTCACTTTTAGCCCTATGATTCTATGGAGGGAGCATTTTGAAGGTGTTGGGAATATGTAGGAAGTGCAGAAAGATGAAAGGAATTAACTGGGATGGCTGCCAGTGACTGAGACCCAGGCAAGATGAACAGTAGGGCTCCCAGATGAAAGGAAGCCAGGGAGAAGGCCAAGAGGCAGGCAAGCCTAGAGGGCAGTTACAAGAGAAAGAGTGAAGCAGAAATGTTAGAGGCTTGAAGCAGCTGGCCACTCCATTGTTTAGGGCTCAGGACTGGAGCTCTTGGTAGAGAGAAGACTCCTTCCTAGTACTTTTGTTCATCTGAGGAGGGCTTTTTGGTTTGGCCAGAGGGTTAAACCAGCCAGCGAGAGGTAAGTGAAGTAGTGGCTACAACTGAAACCAGAGAGGTAAATTACAAGGAATTTCCTATTTTCCTGTAATTAACATCAGCCTTGTGGGCAGAAGTAAAACACACAATAAAGCAGGGGTTGGCAACCGTTCAGAAGCGGTGTGCCGAGTCTTCATTTATTCACTCTATTTTAAGGTTTCGCGTGCCAGTCATACATTTTAACATTTTTAGAAGGTCTCTTTCTATAAGTCTATAATATATAACTAAACTATTGTTGTATGTAAAGTAAATAAGGTTTTAAAAATGTTTAAGAAGCTTCATTTAAAATTAAATTAAAATGCAGACCCCCCCGGACTGGTGGCCAGAACCTGGGCAGTGTGAGTGCCACTGAAAATCAGCTCACGTGCCGCCTTTGGCATGCGTGCCATTGGTTGACTACCCCTGCAATAAAGGTTATATTGGAAATTGTTCCTATGATACCATTGGTAACCTTCGAACTACTGACATCCTAGAACTTCATGAAATTGTTATAAAACACTGTTAAACACTAGCTTAAAAATATAACCCATGCCATTATGATTGATCTGGTGGAATGACAGAGAGATGGCACTGCTGAACTTGATCTGGATAAACCTCATAATGGATCAACTCACACTATTTAAAGAGAAAATGGGAAGTATAAATTATTTCAAAATAACCAAGGTTTAGCCCTCATATATGCCTTTGTATCTATTTTATATTATAAAGGAATACTACCAAGCTTGTTTAGATTTGATATGAAAAAGGAAAATGTATATCAGTAAACAAATTGTATATTTATATAATGGGAGCACCCAAAAAAACCAGTCAGGACTGGAACTCCATTGTGCTGTACAAATACACACAGATAAGGGTCATCTCTGTGCTGCAAGACTTATAACCTAAAAGTCAAAAAGGTTGACGACAGGGATAGAATGTACAAATCAAACGAATATAGCAAAGAACTGGCACAGCTTTGTTATTGTAATTATACTACTATAAATAGGACAAGGAATCACTGGTTTCTTACTGTCATGGTTGGATGAGATTTTAGGTCTGTGGAAGTGGTTAACATTATCTGGAATTTGGATTGAGGGGGAAAGCTCTGGCTACTGTAGAATCCAAAACCTCCGCTATAAATTCTATCAGTCTCATCTCCCTAACCCTTTTCATCTGGGGCTTAAAGTCTCTGCAGATCTGACAACGATCATGGAGGTGACCCTGGCACTTTAGGCACCTGGAATGAGGGTCATTTACTAGCATAGTCTTCTTAAGGCTTAAAGCCTGGAGACTGAAGCACACCCCAGTACCAGGCATCAGTACCCAAGACAAGTGGGAAGCGACCCTAAGAAAAGCAACAAATGAAACCTACACTAAAGTTGCTAACAACCATGAAAAACAAACACCACTAACTACATACAAGAGATAAACAAAGTCTCTGGAAAGGAAGAACATTATCAGCAAGAAGCTAATGTGCTCAGACTACCGATTAGAGGTGGTAAGAAGGAACTGAGGGGAATCCTTACACCATTGTGTAGCAGCATGAGGAAGAAGAGAGCACATGTGCCACTGCAATGGGTACTGCTAAGGGAAAAAATCTCCAGCTCTGGTGCACTGGATGCACATACACCTGAAGTGGAATAGACATGTGCAATCATGTGAAGAACAAGTTAGTAAGACTAAATGAGTGTGGGGGGGGAAGGGTCATTCTTCATCACCTGCCTAGTTATGATCATCAGGCAAGGTTTTGTTGGCATCAAAGCAGAGGCAAGTTTTAAAGGAGGAATATGAAGGAGGATAAGATAGTGGCTGTACAGATTATATGAGAGATATTTCCCCTGTTCCCCATGCATAAGAGGGTAGCACGGGAGAAAGCCTGAAAGTGTCTGTGAGAGAAATTGACTGGTGGGTGGAAAGGCTGGGAACACAGACAGAGTGGAGATAGTTGTCAGCACCACAGCCTTTTCTGGTAAAGTTTTCAATAAAAGTTTGGGAGGGAAAAAGAGAAACTTTCTTCACAAGAACTAAGATGGCCTGCCTGCCTGGAGACAGCTAGCTGCCCTGGATCCTAGAGAGCTAAGTGTGTAGTTGAATCTAGGCCTCCAAAATCCAGATCATAGAACTAGAAGGGACCTTAGGAGGTCATCTAGTCCAACCCCCTGCTCAAAGAAGGACCAATCCCCAAACAGATTTTTATGTCAGTTCCCTAAATGGCCTCCTCAAGGATTGAACTTACAGTCCTGGGTTCAGGAAGCCAATGCTCAAACCACTGAACTGTCCCTCCCCCCATGATAACAAATCACACTACACCAGGATTCAGAGCTCCCTGGGTTGTATGGCAGTGGGACCTGCTCTGCACAAATGCAGCTGTGACTTGAGTTGCAGTGGGACAGAAGGCACTACAGGCATGGAAGACAACTGAGGGTATATCTGTACTGGAGAGGAAAGGTGTAATTTCCAGCTCAAGCAGACATACCCATGCTAGCTCTGATCAAGCTAGTGTGCTAAAAATAGAAATGTAGCCACGGCAGCAGACACAAAGAGTGGGGTGGCTAGCTGTGGTAGTGCAAGTGGCAGGGAGGCTGCCCCCAGAGGTATAAGCCCATCTGAGACCATAGGTATGTACTTGGGCAATTAGCTTATGCCACCACTTGCATCACTGCAGCTATACTTCTATTATTAGCACGATAGATCCATCAGAGCTAGTGAGAGTATATCTACTTGAGGTGGAAAGTATACCTTCCACCTCCAGTGTAGACACACACGAAGAGGCCAGTCAAATAACCACATTAAAACTAGGCCAAATTTCAGGCTTCCTTTGGGGAGAGGGCAGAGGCAGAAGTGGTACAGAAAGAGTTCTGCACTAACGACCAATAAGGAAAATCTGCTTGGTATGAGCCCCAGTGAAGAGGCCAGAGATGCAAATGGACTCAATTCCTTATTCTTCTGTCCATCTGCCTCATATGTTTCATCTCAGGCCATTTTAACAGGAAGCAGCACTGCAGATCCTGCCACTTCCCTGGTGCCTCTCTCGTACTGGGAGAAAAGGGAGCTCTTTTA
Source organism: Gopherus flavomarginatus (assembly GCF_025201925.1). NCBI lineage: Eukaryota > Metazoa > Chordata > Testudines > Testudinidae > Gopherus > Gopherus flavomarginatus. Next base: position 87,988,427 of record NC_066621.1, read on the forward strand.
TATCCTTTTCCAAAATGCCTGGCTGCTTTGCGTATGCCTTCCAGAATTCTTTGTTCTGGAGCCAGAACTGAAAGCACGCTGCTGTTGACCTACAGTCTCTTTAAAGGGCCAGCACCCCATCTTAAAATACTGTGTTGGGAAACATCAGTACTAAACATACATGGTGGGTAGGGAGAGGAGACAAAAAACATCACACACACACACACACATACACACACAGAGCAATGAATTAGCATTGATTATTGAAACGGTCAGTCCTCAAAGGACAGGGGTAGGAGATGACGGAGTGAATAATTTCTGCAGCACATAGGGCGCCAAATGATCAGTTTTCTAAATATATTCTTATTTTTCACAAAGTACTCCACTGAAAGGAGACGGGGGGGAAGAGCAGTCAGAGCTTATACAGAATTTATTGCTCATTGTCATACTTTGTGCTCACAAGTCCCAGAGAATATCAAAGTACAAAGATTTTAAACACTTTGTGGATAATTCCACTGTAAGAATATTTCAACCACACTGGATTTCAATGCTAATATGCCACAGTTCATTGAGCGAAGCCTCAGTGAAAGCAGCCTTTTAAATATCAGAGTCTAATTCTTCCATTTTCTCCTTGTCCTGTGCATTCAAAACAGATTATTTCCAGCAGTCACTTTGCAGCATTGTGGTCCCAGAGAGCATCCTGTTTTCATTTTAAAGATTCCCCAGTGCTTGGCTCGTGTAAAAATTGTTTCAACTCCTTTTGCTATGTGATGATCTTTACCTTCTCTTAGAGCTTTTCTTTTGTCTAAGTGGAAACATAAAAAGCCTGGGGACAGAAGAATCTTTCTCCCTTCAGAGGATTTAAAATTCTTTTTGGCTGAGCTCGGAGCATGCTCCATCTATTCTAGTCAGGATCTTCTATTGAGCTCATCACCATGGTATCTGAAAGAAAGGATCATGATTCCTCTTATTTTTTCTACCTGTCTCCTCACTGGGATCCAATAGCTTTTCATCATACACAGAAGAATGTTCCATACTATTTATGTTACACATTTGAGCACTGTTGTTTCCATAACAGCTACATAATCCGGGTTTTTTCTCCTTGCTGGAATGCCTAAAAATGTCTATTGTGGGACTGGACTTCATTTTATAGTAGTTTCTTTTGTCTCTCTCGCATGGCATTGTTTTTAGCGAGGGCTTTACTCTGAGCTGTGATAGACATTAGTATAGGGTAGAGGCTGTGTCGTCAGTTCAGACTGATTTTCTGGTTGTTCTCTCTCATGTATTATTTTCTCCCATTTCATGCTTTTTAGCATTCACAGACTTAAACATCTGCTCTAGGGACATCAGAGAAGCTTCTTGTTTATGCCTTGTCCAGAAAGGAGTTCTTTCAATATTCTTCTTCTAAGTGGCTCCCTTTCTTTTAGCTCCTCTTCCACAAGTGCTGCACTGTGTCTGCACTACGTATGAGGTATTAGGCCAAGATTTTAATAAGTCCACCAGGTAGATTTTGTTTAGTCTTGCTCCCACTAAGGACTATCACCCTTGTCTGGGGTAGTGGCTCAGAATAAAAATATCAAAGAGTTATGAGGTTTGCATTTCTATTTGTTTAAAGGAGTTTCAGTTGTTCAGAAAACGAAGTTTACCCAGTCTGTCGCTTCTGGCTCCTGCTTTGCACGCCCACCTCTGCAAATTTTTAAATTGCTCCACAACTGTCCAGAATCTCAGATTTCATTTAAAAGAAATTAAGTCTGCAGCCCTTATGTTGCAAAGAAAATCTTAAAACATAAAGTGAATGTAATCCAATGATTTCTGCAAGAGTCTACAGGCAACATGAAACAACTGCTCAGAGAATTGCCAACATCCCCATTCATCTCTATAGCATGTAAACACTGTTCTCCTTGATGTCAGTTTAAAATGTTGACAATTATTTCACTGATGATTATTCTAGCAGAAGCATCCAGGTAACATGCTTTTTTGTCAATACTGGATGTAGTAATGGGAAGTATAGAGCAAGGTAGCTAGTTGCTTTCAGATTTCTGGGGTGTGGATTGAGAACTTTAAACCTCCACTCCCCACAGACTTAGTCTCTTCTGGGAAAAGAAGTGGGAGAAAGTTGGTCCAAGCCTTCCCTAGTAATAAACTCTTCAGCTGCTTCCTTGATACCAAAAGCTAAAACCAACTCCTATGCATTCCTGGATGCTAGAAGCTCCATCTGTCCCCCTCTTAGCAGTTAGAACCTTCAGCTTTGCTCCAACAACGTCTATGATGTAGTTCCTCCTCAATAAAAAGATCTGCCACATAGTGAAAATGTGAGTCAGCATAAAATAAAAGTATTTTAATATCAAATTACATCAGTAATACAAGGGGTACTGTACTGGCTAGCCCGGTGGGCAATGAGGAAGACAGAGCCTGCTGAAGGGACTGGGCAGTGCTGCAAAATAGTAGTCTTTGCTGTACAGTTTAGTTCTGGAGAATCCCATGATTCTTATAGCCCTGGAAAGCAGACTGCAGGGAACATGGCTCCTTTGGATTCAAAGAAGGGAGGACTAGATAGAACCTAGTAGGGCTTAGAGCTGGTTTAGAAAATCTGCCTGTCACAGGGTGACACTCGCCCTATACGAGTGAAGAGGCCAGTGCCCCTGAGACTGGTCAGCTGACCCCAACTGGTCTAAAAAGAAGGCATTTGGACTCTACAGATGTCAGACTAGCAAGTGAGAGCTGCCAGAGACTAGGAGATTGTAGGAGATTCCTGAGGGAAGGCTGAAGGCAGCAGAGAGGTTTGCCAGCTGATCTCCCCAAGCCAGAGAGTGAGGACTGGAGAGCACTGAAGATAGGGAAGCAGTGGAGAGACCTTCCTGCTAAGGCCTTCATGCTGGAGAGCTGTAACTAGGGGGGACAGTGGAAGTTCCCACCTGAGACAAAAGGGTTAAATGTACAGGGGGAGTGACTGATGTTTCCATTGTGAGAAACAGCTCCCAGCAGAGACACTGGAGGAAGGGGGGTTTCCTGATGGAAAGAATAGGGTTGCACTCCAGCTGGAAGGGTCGGGATGACTGTCCTGGCAGAAGGACAGGAGAGGACTGACAAAAAGCCAGGTGTGGTTAAAAACACTGCAGTGTGGTATGTGGGGTGCTGAGGTACTAGATTTTGAGGACTACGTACATTGCATGTGGACTATGTTTTGGGACTTTTATTATAGACTATCATTTCTGTAATAAACTGGCCCAAAGAAGGCGTATTATTGAGGCAAGAAAGGTTGGATGGAGTTACTGGGAACTCTGAAGGAGTAAAACTGAGGCAGGCACCACCTGCCTGTTCTGCTGCAGGAGAGCACTCCAGGTAGGTTGCCCTATGACATTGCCAAACCTGCAACCTTGGGAAATTGGTGGGCAAGAAGGGAGAAAGGCCTCTGTTTGGGGTGGGAGCCCATCCCCATCCTGTCAAGAATAGGTGATATTTTCTATGAAAACTCCAGTGCTGCATGCTGTGGAAGCAATCTGCTATGTGCTGAGAGCTCTGAGCACATCTCTTCTATTTTTGCCCTGGCCAGAGCACATCACAGATTTCTCCTCTTCAAGAAGTCTCCATCCACTATTCTCCAAACACACAGCAGTTATTGATACATACCTCGTTATCCTTTTCCCCCAGGGAGAGGGAATTTTCCTTCCCCTCCCATATTGCAAGGTGGTGGAAGTCATGTGGGAAGGAGTAACACACTGAACCTTGGGCATTGCAGGTGCAGCAATAAAAAGGTTTTGCAGGGGAGCCTAGGCTGGCTGTAATGGGCCCTGCTTTTCCATCTCCAGCATCTATGAGAGTCTGTTCATTCCTATCTATCACCACCATTCCAGCCACCCTCCACATACCTCAAGCCTTAGTAGCTCAGGCAAGCACTCTAGCCAAAGGGGAATCCATCTGCCTTCCTTTTACCCACTTTTTTCAAAGGTGCCATCCCACTAGGTGACTGAAGCTATATGGTTAAGTTCTTGCTCCTGCTGCCCACAGTCTCTACATTCCCTTTCACTTAACTAGCAAAGGGTTTTCTGGCAGGTGCATGTGCAGCCTGAGCCACTTCCACAGTAACAGCTATGTATGGGATGGATGAACAAAGTGCTGGGGGACAGAGTGAGGTCTAGCCTGTACAACTTCCCCCATGGAGCCTTTGTAATCAATTACCAGCCTCTGGATGGATTTCTCTGCTGCTCAGTTCTGTGATCAATTCCTGCTCCTGGTTGGGTTCTCTCTGCTGGAAGCCTCAGCTCTTTGATTAGATGCAGCAGGAATTCCTCTTTTGTTCTCTAACCTGACTGGAAGAAATGAGCAATCTTCAGTGGGTGGATGAGGGCAACAGAGCACTCTGGGGGACAGATTACAAGAGCGTGCGGAGCCGGGATGCTGTATGTCATTAAGTCAATTGGGAATTGGACAGTCACAAGGGATGAATCAAAAACCAAGGGATTAATGAGATCTATACTAAACTCCTGGATGACAATCAGGAGGGAAGAACTGAGGCATCTCCTGTCTGAGCTGGAGAAAACATGGGAGCTCAGTTGGGTAGGCTCTGTTTGAACAATGAATAATGGAATGTTAGTTTGTCAGGCCATAACCCTGATCCTTAAAACACCACTTAGAAACCTGCCCTTTTATTTCCAGTGCAATGGAGATTTGATCCTGTAAGGGAGGACTTTGCACCAGGGGGACAATGTGCAACTCACATTAGAAAACAGACTCTGAGAAATTAAAAATTTTTGTGGTTTTCAGGAATAAATTATAAAGTAACTCTGAATATTAGACCTCAGCATCTGGCATCCAGACCCTGTCCAAGAGGAGACGGAGCAGGCTCCAGGGCCGTTTTGTGGACAACATTGCTCTCATCTTGTAACAAAGGCAGTGTAGTAGAGGAAAGAACACAGAAGAGAGCAGAAGGAAGAACTTTTGAATTCTAATTTCTCAGATGCTCACTTCATCTTGGTTATCCATGATTTTGTCACCTTGAGGCTGGTTCACTGCAATGTGCTGTACCTGTGTCTAACTGCTCACACTTTTTGGCTAGAGCACCACCAACAGTTCAGGGGGCTACCTAAGAGCTCATTACACTTCTGCTCTGCACTGGCTGCCAGTTCATTTCCAGGTGAAACTAAAGATACTGGTTACTATCTACAAGAGACCTAAATGGTCTAGGTCTTTTTTACCTTAGAAATAGCTTTTCCCTATTTGTGCACTTGTCTTATACAAACTGGAAATCAATACATGGCTCTTGTTGCTGGAGTTTGCTCCTTTCTGGATTATGTTTAACTGCAAACCTGACTGAATTTAGAAACAATTGCAATACAACTTTTCCAGACTTTCCTAGGATAACTGAACTATGGATATTTGAGCATCTGCCTGATTAGAGCATCCCTCAAGCAACACTTGAGCCATCTGGCTGCAGTGGGTTTATCTGGCTTATTGAGTCCAGATATTTAGAAGTGTGAATAGTTCCCAGTTTAGTAAAATGTCCAGCTCCCACAGTAGTGAGAGTGGTCCAGATGTTAGCTGATCAAACTAAAATACACATAATATCTAATAAGGTTCTCCATTTCACCACTGACTCACTCACTTCCCACTTCTATGCCCATCTCCTCCTCCTCTGTTAAATACAGATAATATCCATGATGTGTTATCAGGATTAAGTCAATCCCCAACTTCTCCTCCATTGAGACCAACTGTACCTGGGAAAGACCAACTTTTCTAGAAGATGAGTGGTCATCAAACTAAGTTCCAGAAATATGATTTCATATTTAAGACCCCAACCCCATCTGTAGCAGAGTGGATCTCTGCTCCTGCCCTGAAGGGGTTAAAAGCAGCCCTGGATAAGGGCTGGGGCTGGAGAAAGCAGCCTTTTAGGCTAGGCTGATTGGGGAAGTGGCTGCAGCTGGGGGCCACGCCCCAAACTGAGCGACAGGGCCTAATAAGAAGGCCAGGGAAACCAAGGGCAGATAGTCTTCCTCTGCCTGTAGAGGGAGAAGGGCCTGGTTGCTGAGAACTAGAGCAGGTACCTGGGGTAAAGCAGGGCTGGGGAAAGGCAGTGGAGCTGGGGAGCTCCTGCCTGGAAAGCCCCAGGCTGTGGCTTAGAATTGGGCCAGGAGGTACTGGGGTTGTAGGGTGCAACCCAGGGGTAGGCCAAGGCAGCAGGTCCAAACCCCTTTGCTGATGATGAGTGGCTGATACTGCAGTCTGCCCCAGGGTGTGGGGCTAGACAATGACTGGCAGTAGCCTACACTGAAGCAAAGTGGGGATAGAGGGTGGGGGGTTCCCAGGGAAGGGAAACCCCTAAGGAAAAGAGGTTGCTGCCAGGGGGCAGGACCCCACATAAAAGGGGCACTGGGGTCCAGGGAGGGACACAGGGCCTATAGCAGGAAACAGGCCGATCACTGGCCTGCAGAGGGTGCTCCACTGGAACCTGAGCTAATTCCTAAAGTGACCAGCAGGAGGCACTGTGGGGGTGATTCTGCCCATTTACCCCATCATAATCCATCATGTTTCTTTGGGATGGACTATGGGGAATGGGACGGACACCCCTGATGTACTCAGACACCCGCCTCCACACAGACACAGTAATTTCTCAGGTATCAGTTAGCCATTAGCTCCTTGACTATGGGTGTGCAAGAAGACAGCTGCCATGTAGCTGGATGGAATCATAGTTTCAAAGACAAAGTATTTTAAAACCTTGTTACACATTCAGCTCCTGAGGAAACAAGCTGCAGGAAGTTGCAATGGCACCAGGATGAATAACTGAAGCAAGGCATATTCAGTATGTGCATAAACAGAAGGACCAGAATGCTGCCTCCTAACCGGCTGGCAGTGCAGAAACTCACAAATTGTCTTATGGGATATGTTAGCTGGAGAGGCTGACCCATTTTCCTAGGAGCTGGGGGTGGAGGGGAGAGGAAGTGACAATAGGATTGTCAAACACACAAGGGAGATTTGATCACAATACCAGGCACAAAACTACACTTTTCAGAAGTCAATGGAGTCACAGACTAATCCCAGGAGGAGCCATGGGGTTCAAATCCTTCAGGAAACCAACTAGAGAGAGACCATACAGGCTTAACTCTCCCTCCCTCTCTCCAAGAAACTGGCTTCAGGGAAGTACTTTGAGGTGTAACCCCAAGGAGAGCAGGGCCAGGACCCATAGATCCTTGCATCTTCCACATAAACCTTAACCATTTTCTACTGAAAATCTGGGATTTGTCAGGTATGTCATTTTAATCTATCTGCAAGTCTAACCTCTTACTCAGGATAAGGAGTGATCCAGCCCCACAAAGAGAGGAGGCAGAGAGCCCCAAGGCACTGAGCATTATGGCAAGTCACATCCTACAGACAGGGCCGGCTCCAGCTTTTTTGCCACTCCAAGAGGCACAAAAAAATAAAATAAAATAAAATAAAGCCACAATCGGCTGCAGCTCTGTTGCGCCACTTCATTCTTCGGCGGCAATTTGGCAGCCAGTCCTTCCCTCCGAGAGGGACCGAGGGACTCACCGTCGAATTGCTGCTGAAGATCCAGATGTGCCACCCCTTTCCATTGGCCGCCCCAAGCACCTGCTTCCTGCGCTGGTGGCTGGAGCCAGCCCTGCCCACAGGGCTGGCTTTAGGCCTATTCCACCAATTCCCCTGAATCGGGCCCCATGCCTAAGAGGGCCCCATGCCCATTGAGAATCCCTTCCCTGGCTAGAGGCATCTTTTTATTTTTTACTCACCTAGCGGCACTTTGGGTCTTCAGAGGCACTTCAGTGGCAGATCCTTCACTCTCTCCAGGTATTCAACGGCACTTCAGCGGCGGGTCCTTCGCTTACTCTGGGTCTTCGGCGACACTTGGGCAGCGAGTTCTTCAGCACCACTGAAGACCTGGAGCGAGTGACGGACCCACCGCCGAAGTGCCGCCAAAGACTCAGAGCACCGCCCAGGGAATAGAAGCCCCACATGTTTTTTTACATGTGTGGTTTTTTTTAAGTCATCCCTGCCAGGGCCCCATCGAAACTGTTTGAATTGGGCCCCACACTTCCTAACGCCGGCCCTGCCTGCCCACAGGAGTATTACAGTATTACCTGGGAAAAGAGCAGGGAAGCATTGCACCTGAGGAGGGGGTTGCCTGGAGTGGCTCTTTCTCGGAGTGTTTGTGGAGCCTGCTCCTCCTGAAGGAGCAGGGCTGGGGGCAGACCATGACCACGATGACAGTTTGGAGATCTAGGTAATAATAATCACAGTTTGTTCCCCTTCTCCCAGGTTTATGCAGGGATTAACCCTCCCAGGGTCTCCCCCTCCCCCCATAATACTCCATGTTGCTCTCCCCACAGACACTCTCCACTCCTGCAGTGTAATTACAGCCCCACCGTAAGATAATGCCAGATAACCCTACAGCCCCCTCCCCCAGGGCTAAACCCTCCATTGAGACGCCAACCCCCTGTGAGCCGCTGTCCTCCCGAAGGCAGCTCCTCAGGGCTTACCCCAGCCGACCCCCGCTCCCGGCCTGCAGGGGGCAGCTACGCAGGGTGAGCTAGATGGCGGGACTGTACCTGCTGCTGCTGCTGCTGGGCACTGACTCCGCTGGAGCCGCGGGCTGGACCTGGCCGTGTAAGTGTCCGTGCCCGGAGCCCCGGTTGATGTTTGCGCACTGACAGCTCCGGAGCCGCCGCCGCTGCTGGAGGGGGACTGGGCAAGGGGAGCTCAGACACTCCGGGCTCCAGCACCGAATCAGTGACAGGAGGAGGGGCCGGAAGGGGGGCGGGGGGGCCTGGCTCAGCACCGCTCATGGCAGGGCACCAGCTTTACAGCCACAGGGTTCCGAAGGCCTCGGGGGTGGGGGCATCGGCATGTGAACAGGGGAGCGAGCGGGCTAGGCCAATGCAGCCAATCTCAGGAAGCCCCGCTGGGCTTCCAGTCACCTTCCTCGGGAGGAACCGGGCTGACACTGCACCACCACTCAGAGCCTTATGACAACAGCATCTGCAGCCATCCCCATCAAGATCAATGGATACCAGAGAATCAAATCCCAAAATGTGCTGCACAGCCCTGGCCTGAGTAGGTGTTGAGTGTACCTTACCTACCAGATACCCAGTCTTTCCTGGTTTTATGTTGGCTGCCCATGGGGCGCTTGGTGTGTCAAAAATTTTTGACAGCAGTTAGGAAAAAAACTACAGGGGACTCCAGATTTTAATTTGGCGTGCACCAACTGGCCAGGAAAGAATTCCTGTCTCTAGTATTAAGTGGCACACAGGTTCCAAATGGCACATTTCAGATTTTAGTGTGTGTGTGGGGGGGGGGGGGGAATCATTAACTGACTCCAGGGGCTACTTAGGTACCTGAAAACTCTTATTTTTTTCTCTCCAGATCATTTAGAAATTAGCCAATAGGAGAACTGTATCTAATTCCTATATAAAAAAGAGAATTAAATAAATATTAGTCCCACTCAGCTCTAATACAAACATGTTCTCACATCTTGTGTCAAGTCACTTAAGGGACACTGGTTAGGTTTAAAATTTTAATGTATATTCTTACTTTGTTACTAACTGTTGAATATAACAATTGAAACAGTTGTAGAAAAATCTAGATTGCTTTCTATGCAGTTCACCAAGCTTGGAATAGATCATTTAACTTTGGAAACATCCTACTAGGGCAAGACCCCCTGAGTTTATACTGCACCTGCATGGGGCTCTAGAGGTTTTACCTCACTACAAATAATAACTAGAAACTGACTTAAAACAGGCATGAAACTAACACTTGCAAGTTTCAGAGTGGTAGCCCTGCTAGTCTGTATCAGTAAAAACAAGGAGGAGTCCCTGTGGCACCTCAGAGACTAACACATTTATTTGGGCCTAAGCTTTCATGGGCTAAAACCCACTTCATCAGCTGCATGGAGTGAAAAATATAGTAAGCTGTATAAATATTACAGCACATGTAAAGATGAGAGTTGCCTTACCAAGTGAGGGGTCAGTGCTAACAAGGCCAGTTCAGTTAAGATGGAAGTGACCTATTCGCAACAGCTGACAAGAAGCGAAGCACTACAAAAATAATTTTCCCTCTCTTGATATTCACCCATTCTTGAAAGAAAGATCACCTGAAAACAACATCCCACCAAATACCATCATGGGCTTTACAGTTTTCAAAACCTCCTGCAAATGTAACTGAATGAAAAGGAGCATAAGAGGAGAGGCCATCTTCACTTCATCCACCATCAATATCATCATACAAACAGACCAGTAAATGGGTGGGCTCTGCTATGCACATCCTTGTGGTCAGGTATGGCACTGCAGGTAGGGCCCACCTTACTTTTCCCCAATTGGGCTTCAAAACTTCTGCTTGCAAAGATGAGGGGATGAGAAGTCAAAACAGACAATCAAAAGAAGTACATCACCTTTAATGAAGCCCCATGGAAGGAGAACTTAGAATACCTGTTCAAAGATCCTTACTCAAAACCCTGGTTTAGAGTACCCAAACTTAGCATCCTAAAACAAAGTCTCTGTGCCTGGTCAGGCTAGCCTTCCAGAGCTGGAGAGATAGCTCAACACCCTTGCAAGCTAGGCAGCTTCTAACCTCCTCTCTCCCGCTCATCTCTCTGTTCAAATATGTCAGTTCTAGGGTGGAACAGGGTGTCTCCTCAATTATACACAGGCTGTTCTGATTGTGAGCTCCTGACTGACCCTTAAAAGGGTAATACACTCCTTCACAATACCTAACTTCAAAAGCCGCTTCTGCTGACAGCCTTCTGTATTGTAAATTCTTCCCATGTTTCACTGGCAACCATAACAAGTGACAGGCTAACCTCACCCTCACTATAAACTGCTAAGCCTGTTGGAGCCACAATTATATAAGAGAGTGAATCATTTATTATGCAAACTCAGAAATCATCTGAATTAAAAAAAAATTCCCAATCCCAGCCTCATTACTAACATATGTCAGTAATAGCCTCTAATCACTAAGGCAACATGTACCACTTATATGATCTTAACCATACTCAGCTACCTCAGCCTCAGTAATAGCGAAAGGCTTACCTAATGAATCTACAACATCTCTGAATTTTGATTGTCTGGTAAACTATACCAGCTCTCAAACTTATTGTAATTCTTCTAAATTACTTTTTCAACGTGTTTCACCCTCTTTACAAGCCAACTGACCGATTAATTGTGACTCCTCATGTGTGTTGTAATCACCTACCAATTCATCCTACTCTCACCTAGCTTAAAAAGCAATACAAATGCATCTTTTCTGATGCATGTTCTTGCAATTTTCCATGATTAATACACCATGATTCAATCTGCTTCAGAGAATTTCCATCAAAGTTCCATCAACTTAGACCAAATCTTCCTTTTCACAATCTTCAGAAATGTCAAACTTGCTGTCATTCAACTCTGCTACCTCTGACAAAAAAACCATCCTCCTGCTAACATCAATTAGGTCTGGTCTGTTCACAAGACAACAGTGCTCTCTGGATCTGCTGCTGTAATTCTTTCAGCATCTTTATGAGGTTGCATATTTCCCTGTCTCTGTCTCAAAATTTACTAACGAATCTCAAGAAACTTCCCATACAAATCTGCCTCAGGCAACTGATCAGCAGACTCATGAAGCAGTATACCAAGCTGATACAACAGAATTGTCAGCAATAAACTTCATATCCACAGCAGCTTTTTAATTATTAGTAAGATGTTCTGATTTGTGTGGCATCGATCTTGATTTCAAATGGTGCTATACAACTAAAGACTCATCATTTATTTCTCCAGTGGAGCTATCTTCCATGGAAACTGAAACCGACAACATGCATAATACTTATCCTGGCTTTCCACGCAACCAGCCAATGATTGAAGACTAGTATTCTCTACAACTAGTTATAAAACTAAGCTCAGTTGATTCATTGCTATCTGTTATGAAGCACGTTTTATCCAAAGAAGCATATGAATATATGATACATCACAATTCTAATATTCTACTCTCCAAAAGTACTTTTCTACTTCTCCCAGAGGAGGACTCTTTAAATAGATAAACTGCAACATAACCTGAAGTCTGTGGTGGAAATTCCAAGAGATTAATAGAAGAGAAAGCTCTCCCCCCACACTCTACTTCAGTACCTTCTTAATTGCTATTTATCCACCTCAACACATCAGCATTCCTTCCCATCTGTACTCTGCACACCCCAGTAAGAAGTCAAATGGGAGTCCCGAAATACCTTAGCATACAAGACAATTCACGACTTTGTCTATACCAGTATTTCTTGATACCATGCATATTACTTCAGATTAGAGCTGGTCAGAAAATGTTCTGTATTCCCCACGGACAATTTTGACTTTTTGGTGAAAAAACTGTACACCCAAATTTTTGATTTGAAAGTACTATAGCAGTGCCTCATTGCAATTGTAGTTCAAGTGCCTTATGCCCTATTCTCCTCTACAGTCCTAGCTCCCTAGATGGACTACATCATTCATGATGCACCATGAACGCCATGTTTGCTGATCATGGGAGATGTAGTCCAACAAGGGAGCCCAGACCATAGAAGAGAATGGGGGAATGAGACACCTGAACTACAACTCCCATGAGATACAGTGCTGGCATTTCTGAATCAAAATATTAGGCTGAAAATTTCAGTTTTTGGGTGTTCAGTTTTTCAACAAAATCAAAAATTTCTACAGAAAGGAGCCATCCTGCAAAAAGTCTTATTTAAACAAAAACTTATTTTTTCAATCAATACACAGTTTCAACCAAAAGTTTTTGACCAGATCTACTTAAGATATTTTGAAGATTAACTTCCATTGCCTTATCTTTTTCAAAAATCTTCTCCATCATTTGCTGCAGTGTCATGATCTCTTAATTCCTATACCCTGGACCTATTAAAGAATATGGCAAATACCACCTAAAGAACTAAGTTCTCTTGTCCACTGTAATTTAAACAGATGCTGAACTGTCCTATTACATTTATCATCATGAAATTTAGTTGGTGAATTTCTGTACTCAGTCTTTGAAATTTCATATTTACAACTGTCCTCCACATTCAAAAGAGAAAAGATCAAGGGAGCTTCATGCTTCAAAAGATTTTTATTACAGAAACTGGGGAATCCATCACTTGATGCATTTGATATAACTCAGTATTTTCCCCAACTACATCATTGCTATAAAAAAAATGATTAGCATATTGATCAGATATATTTCCCACTTTTGAAGGAAGTATAAGGTCCAATCTGCATTTTCTCTACTAGGGCATCTACATCCATATCCATCTCAGCATACAAAGAATTATTTCCCTTCACAAACATACTGCCCAACTCCTGCCAAATGTTCTTTTGTTGTTGTTGTTGTTGGTATTCCATTAGCCAAAATTACCAATTTTCCCTCCATCACTCTTATCAAATGGTAAGTTATAAGTATATTCCTGAAGTGCAAAACAGACACATCGCTTTGCTGTTTATACCATCTACCTGCTCCTTTGAAACTTACTAACCTCTTTCAGTCTGCAAACAAATAACTTTCTGAAATAGTTTCACAAATTGAATCAAAAACTTTTAATATATGTTCAGATCTCTAATTACAATTACAAGGACTTTATCCCCTAACATTCCATTCATTACACTTTTATGAGGAGTCCTGTTTGCTTGTTACTCATTAAATCAAAACTAGCACAGTGCACATCTTTAATCCATTCACTCTCCAAATGTGCAATATAATAAGACAGACATTGACATCATGCCATACTTCTGTTCCTGCCATAATTTTTCACTTGCTCCACATAAAAGTTTCTCATAGCAACCAGAGATCTGATCTAATTTCTCAAATTTGGCAGCCTCAAATACAGACAACTCTTTACCAAGTTTCTCCCTCACATTTAACTCATTACCACCACTATGGTCAAACTTCAGAAGTCTCCCCATCCAAATCTTTCCTTCCCTGAAAGTATCTATTTAAAAATCACCCAAAAAGCTGAAATCTCAATTTTATTTCTATATACCAAATATGAATTTAACAGCCCCAAATCCGTAGCTGGAGCTTGAGCCATAAAATTTTCCAACCAACCTACACATACAGGGATAGTGTAGGACCATGAGACATAAGTAACAAAGTATGTTCTTATTCTGTCCATCTCTTAAACGTGCCACAGCATGACCATTTAACACTTTACATACTCCTTCATATCATACATGTGCTTTGCTCTAAGCCTTTTTTATACAGTAAAACGTCAAATTATTTTATAGCAAATTCCGTTAATGAAATTTTCCTCCTTTTACAGAGCTCATGGCATGCCCCTCTGAAGTCTCTTGGAGATCTTCACTCATTCTTTCCCTCTGTTACCCTCTACATTTCAATTGCCCATCATCTATTCTACTAAACACAACAAGAAATCCATCCAAATATATACTATGATAGTGAACCACATAACCAAAATTACACTGTACAAATGATGCACTAACCAAACAAAGGTTTATACAAACATGTTGCAAAATCTCTTCCTAGTCATCAACATATGCTAAATGTAATCTATCCTGGTGAATACACAACGCAAAATTACACAATGTTTTACTAAACAAATTTCAGCCCTGCCTGCAGGGTAAGGGAATAGGGTGGGAGACTCCTTCTGGCTGCCTTTCCTACTTGCCTGCCTCTTGGGAAAGAGCTGGCAGCCAGTGAAACCCAAACACTTCAGACTGCAGCACCCAGTAGAAAACACTTCCTGTTGGGATTTTTTAAGTCACTGATATCTACCACAAATAAAAACCCTCAGATGTATCTAATTAATCCTGTTTCGAGCACTGCCAAAATTATTGCACTTCCCCCTCCCCCTAAATTGATGCCCAGAGCTTTAAAGTCATTAAAAAAAATCACCTTCTAAAAAAAAATCATTAATCCTTTCCTCCCCAAACACTTCCTCAGAACTGCATGGGAAGACCAAATCTTTTATCAATGTCTAATTACTTCAGTTGTATACTTCCAGGTTAATCTTAACTGCCCTAAAATTAAATCCTCAGTAGCAGTTACAAGGAAAAAACTACTTTGATCTCACAATAGCAAGCTAGACACACAACTCTCAATAAACAGCATTCTCTAAATAATTTCTTTAGCTACTTCCTGAAAAGTAAAGCAGCACCTAAAAAAAAATCAAAAAAGCAATTTTAATATCACTCCATGAGTATTGCATTCAAACTCTATCTCACAAAACACTGCAACCCAAAACATTCACAAGCCAGTCTCTTGGAGTGTCTGGAACCCACTCAAACTCTGCAGATTATAGTAGTCAATCCATTAATTGTTCATTTAACTAAAAAAAATGGTTACCTTCTCTTCGAGGTGTGTTCACCTGTTCCAAGCAGGTGTGTGTGTGCTCATGTGCATGGCAGCCGGAAAACAGCAGCATCCGTAGGGTCGACCTGAGCACCCCCAGGAGTCGCACCTTCATGACACTCAATACAGACCCCTGCCGCCCCCCCCCCAGTTCCTTCTTACCAGCAGCTCTGACAGAGGGGTCGGAGGGGGGGTATTGGAATGGACATGAACAACACATCTCAACGAACAACAGTTACGAGAAGGTGAATAACTGTTTTTTCTTCTTCGAGTGCTTGTTCATGTCTATTCCAATCAGACGACTCCCAAGCCTAAATTCTGGAGGTGGAGTCAGAGTTATCCACTGATTGGAGCACTGCTCTACCGAAGGCCACATCATCTCTGGCCTGCTGGGTAATCACATAATGTGCAGTGATAGTATATATGGAGGACTACCTCGATGCTTTGCATATTTCATGGGTGGGAACTTGCGCCAGGAATGCTGCTGAAGAAACCTGCTCCCTGGTCAAGTGCGCCATAACTGGAGGGGCAAGGTGTAGCACTCCCGGATGCAGGACGTGATCCACGATGAAATTAGTTGAGGAGACTGGAAGATCCTTCATTGTGTCTGCCACGACCACAAGCAGTTGAATGGACTTTCTGAACGGTTTAGTTCTCTCACTGTAGAAGGCTAGCGCTCTGCAGACATCCAATGAGTGAAGTCTCTGCTCCCTACCACTTGAGTGCTGCTTAGAATAGAAAATTGGGAGCAAGATGTCTTGGCTGATGTGAAACTGGGAGACAACCTTCAGGAGGAAAGCTGGGTGTGGCCCAAGCTGAACCTTGTCCTTACAGAACATGGTGTAAGGAGGCTCTGATGTTAAGGCCTTGAGCTCAGAATCCCTCCTGACTGAGGTTATTGCTACCAGAAATGCCACCTTGTACGAGAGATAAGAGTAGGGAGCACATTGCCAGTGGTTCAAAGGGCGGCCCCATCAGTCTGGAAAGGACAAGTTTGAGGTCCCAGGCTGGCATCAGCTGTCATATGTGTGGATATAGCCTGTCGAGACCTTTCTGGAAATGGCTGACCATAAGGTTGGCAAGGACCACCTGCCCGTCTGTGCCTGGATGGAAGGCAAAGATGGTGGCCAGGTGAACCCTTATTGATGACATGGATAGTCCCTGCTGCTTGAAGTTGAGAAGGTCATCCAGTATAAGTGGTATAAATGCAAGCATTGGGGATGAATGATGCTGCGCCGACCAGATTAGAATCTTTTCCACTAGGCAAGGTAGGTAGCCTGGGTGGAGCGTTTCCTAGTGCCAAGGAGAACTTGTCTAGGTCCGAGCAGGAGAGCTCCACAGGTTTCAGTCACGGAGCTTCCACGCCATGAGGTGCAATGACTTGGGGTTCAGGTACTGGAGATAGCTGTGATCCTGAGTTATTAAATTCAGGAGTGGCACGGTGACTGGGGCTTCCATGGACATTTCCAGGAAAGATGTGTACCAGTGTTGGCGGGCCAGGCTGGAGCTATCAATATCACTGAAGTCTCTTCCCTCCGTAACTTGAGGAGCACCTTGTGAAGGAGAGGAAAGAGTGGGAACCCATAGTGGAGACGGCCTCTTCAGGGGAGGAGAAATGTCTGCGATGGAGCCCGGGCTGTGATTCAGGAAGGAGCAAAACTGCTGTTATTTCCTATTGTGTCACATGGTGAACAGGTCTGTCTGGGGAAAGCCCCTCACCATTGGAAGATTGAGTTTGCGACGTCCGGGCATAAGGAGCACTCGTGGCAGTGGAACAACCTGCTGAGATAATCTGCCAACTCATTCAGTACCTCAGGAAGGTACGATGTTTGCAGGTGTATTGAATGCTCTACGCAGAAGTCTCACAACATGAGGGCTTCCTGACACGGGAGAGGAGTGTGCATCCCCCAT
Organism: Gopherus flavomarginatus; assembly: GCF_025201925.1. Classification (NCBI taxonomy): domain Eukaryota; kingdom Metazoa; phylum Chordata; order Testudines; family Testudinidae; genus Gopherus; species Gopherus flavomarginatus. The sequence continues at coordinate 88,005,617 of NC_066621.1, forward strand.
CTATTTGTTGATATAGAACATCGCCATGGTGTTGTCTGTCATGACTGATACATATCTCCCTGTCAAGTGGGCTTGGAAAGTCTGGCATGCCAGGGGCACCGCTCTCAGCTCTCTGACATTGATGTGTAGAGTGAGTTCTGCCTGAAACCAGAGGTCTTGTGTCCTGAGGTCTCCCAGATGTGCTACCCAGCCCAAGGCTGATGTATCTGTCACTAGCAAGAGGGGTAGTTGAAGACCAGTGAAGGGGACACCTGCTCACACCACCACTGGAGGGAGTCGAGGACCTGGTGAGGTAGTGTCACAACCTTGTCCAAATTGTACTGAGCCGGCCGATACACCACGACTAGCCACAACTGGAGTGGCCAGAGTCTGAGCCTGGCATGTTGCACCAGTTAGGTACAAGAGGCCATGTGTCCTAGAAGTTTCAGACAATTCCTTGCTGTGGTGGTGGGAAACTGCCTGAGACTTCAAATGATGTCGGCAAGGGCCAGAAACATCATTTCCAGGAGGTATGTCCTGGCCTGTGACGAGTCAAGTACTGCCCCTATGAATTCAATCTGCTGAACCGGGGACAGAGTCGATTTCCGCATGTTGAGGAGAAGGCCCACTTCATCGAACATCATTATTATGAAGTCGACTTGTGCCTCCACTTGGGCCCTGAAGCGGCCCTTGATGAGGCAGTTGTTGAGGTATGGGAACACCTGTACCTGCCACTTGTGCGGGAATGCGGCCACAACTGCCATACACTTGGTGAACACTTGAAGTGCCGCTGACAGGCCAAACGGGAGGGCCGTGAACTTGATAGTGGCTGTTGTTCACCACAAACTTGAGATAACTTCTGTGGAATGGAATGATTGCAATATGAAAATATGCATCCTTCAAATTGAGGGCGGCATATCATTTCCCTGGATCCAAGGAAGGGATGATGGAGGCCAAGGAGACCATGCAGAACTTGAGTTTCTTTATAAACTTATTGAGCTCCCGCAGGTCTAGGATGGGCCCGAGCCTACCTTTGGCTTTCAGAATTAGGAAATACTGGGAATAGAAGCCTTTAACCTTCTGCTCCTGAGGAACCTCTTCCACTGCCCCTAGTGATAGGAGTGAGTGCACCTCTTGTACAAGGGATCCCTGAAGAGGGATGGGAAAGAGGGATGGAAGGGCAGGATGGCACAGAATTGGATGGAGTATCCCCTCTCTACCGTGTGGAGCACCCAATGGTCCGATGTGATGCAGGACCGTGCAGTGCAGAAAGGCGATAGTCAGGACAAAAGGGTAACATGGAGTGGATCCAGTCTTTGTGCTGGTACACTGTCCTCAATCACTCCTTCAGAAGGCCTGTTTTGGGCCCGAAGGTGGCTTGAATTGGCTAGAGCCCTGGCCTGAGGATGGGCACAGCCTCTTCCTGCTGCTCCTATTCCTCCTCTTTGAATCATCCTGTCGGTTCTGTTGTTGAAAGAACCATGGCGGAGGTTGCAGCCTGAAGTGTTCCATTGTGTGGTGGGGGTGTGAAGGCCCAAGGATTTGAGGGTGGCTCTGGAGTCCTTCAAGCTGTAAAGCCTTTTATCCGTCTTTTCGGAAAACAGAGTCACACCATCAAAGGGAAGATCCTGTATCTGTATTGCCTGTTGGACCTCGTAAGGGAGACCAGAGACCTGTAGCCAGGCACCTCTTCTCATGGCCACCCCTGTAGCCATCACCCTCATGCTGCATCAGCTCTGTCCAGCACCGCCTGCAGAGAAGCCTGGGAAATGAACTTGCCCTCGTTGAGAGAGGCCAAAAATTCGGCATGGGAGTCTTGTGGCAGCAGCTTTGCAAATTTTGCCATTGCCTCACATGTATTATAGCACTACCTGCTGACAATGGCCTGATGACCCACCTGTAGAATAGACTTTCCTCCCCAAAAGGTCAAGTCTTTTCACCTCCCTGTTCTTAGGGGAGGGTCCCTGGTAACCTTGCAGCTTGTGCTGATTGGCAGTGTCCAGGACAAGGGGATCAGGCAGTGGGTGTGAGTATAGATGCTCGTAGCCCCTAGATGGCACAAAATAGCACCTATTGTTGTGCTTAGCTGTGGGGGGCAACAAGAATGGTGTCTGCCATAAAGTTTTGGTCATGTCCAATATGGTCTTGATAAGAGGCAGGGCAATGCATGCAGGTCTGGAGGGCATGAGGACATCCACCATGGGATCCGTGTCCTCCACTACCTCTGCCTGAATACCCAGGCCCTGTGCAACTCAGTGCAGCAACTACTGCAACGCCCTGTTGTCCTCCAGGGCTGCAGTTATAGCGGTGCCTCTCAGCACCTCATCTGGCGAAGAAGAGGAAGAAACCCCTATAAAAGTTGGCTGTTCACTTCCATCAGTGCCCAAGGGTCACGTGAATCCTGGGGATCCCAAGCTGTTGCCTACCTGGATGGTGCCGTGCCTCTCTGTGCCGAGACAGAAGACACCCATGCTGGGGTTGTAGACATCACTGTAGGTGCTGCAGGAGCAGGGCCGGCTCCAGCGTTTTTGCTGGCGGGGGGTGGGTGGGGGAAAGCCATGATCGGCAGCACTTCAGCGACAGCTCTACCGCCGCCGCTTCATTCTTTGGCGGCAATATGGCAGCAGGTCATTCCCTCTTTGGTGGCCGAATGGCCAGACATGCCTCCCCTTTCCATTGGCGGCCCCAAGCACCTGCTTGCTGCGCTAGTGCCTGGAGCCGGCCCTGCGCAGGAGGTATCAGTGCCGATATAGGTGCTGCTGATGGCGTCAGTGCGATGTTGATGCCGATGGTGCTGGCAACAGGGCCGCAGCCAGCGTTATTGAAGTAAGTGGTGGCAGTGCCTCAGTAGCTTGACACAGTGCCTCAGGGAGCACCGGAGCTGTGGGTCCATGAGGGGCAGAAGGTGGCACGAAGGTAGCCAAAGCTACAGATGTTGCTGCCGAGTTCGACCCCTGGCTCCGACCCTGGCTTTGATGGAAGGCCCAGGACATCCAGAAGGGCCATTGCATCGGGTTCTGCCACTGCGGAGGCCACCGGTGCTGGGTAGGCTCATGTCTCCTGCCGTGACCTGGATCTCCTGCTCCTACTTCTGCTGAAGCAATAGGAGTTGGACTCCAACTCCAAGGTCTCAGAAAAAGAAGACCACGGAGGAGCTGTGCTGCAGGGCACTGAGCGTCAGGAGCTAGGGGTCTATCTGTGCTCTCGTTTCGAGGATACTGGCGGCAGGGGTCACTGTGGAGAAGGTGAGCACCTGGACAGCATGGCCGGCTTCCCTCTTGATTATGCTGTGGGGCAGGCTGGTGCTGTCGGTGCCAGTAGTTCATCTCTCCTTGGAGGTAAGAACGGCGCCCTGGGGCATAATAAGTCCTGAGCTGCCTCAAATGCTTCCAGGGTCGATGGAAGCTGCAGCTGCTGACTCCTCGATTCTGGCAAGTGGGATGGGCCCGGACTCAACTGCCCCACTGAGGCAGGAGTTGACACGACCCTTATGGGTGACAAGGTGCTGTGGCTCAACTGGGGTCTCATGATCATCGGCTCTTTAGACTTGGCTGGGGAGAAATATCCCCCTCCGGCTTCTCTTTCTTCTGAGGCACCGGCGATTGAGACCAGTGCCTACCTGCTGAGTGGACTCAGGAGGAGCCATAATGGTGCTGAGAGTCTTGCAAAGAGTCCTTTCTCAGCATTGGGTCCTGGGATGACAGCGCCAGGGTGCTCTGCACTGAGTAGGAGTTGCTGGGCGCGGGATCCTCTGATCCCAGGTCTGAGTGGGGGCACAGAGCTGCCTCCATGAGCACAACTTTGAGCCGCTGCTTCCTGTCTTTCAAAGTTCTGGGGCGAAACTTGTGGCAGATTCTGCAATGGTCCTTTTGGTGACCTTAACCTAGGCAGCTTAAATATGTGGTGTGTGAGTCACTTTCTGGCATGCACTTAGCACAGAACTCACACTTTTTGAACCTCTGGGACTGCAGCATGCCATGGCTCTGGGCCGTCCAAACACAGGCTAAAGTAACTATAAAACTACTACTACTAATTACAGAACAACTATAAACAAACAAAATGGACAGAGGCGCTTCTTAAAGTGAGAGCTATGGGACATTCCAGCTAACCATCACTGGTGGTAAGAAGGAACTGATGGGGTGGCAGGTCGGCAGGGCTCTATATTGAGTGCCATGAAGGCATGACTCCAGGGGGCACCCAGGCCAACCCGACAGAGGCTGCTATGGGAAAAATCTTCCAGCTGCCATGCATGTGCGCGTGCACACACCTGATTTGAATGGACGTGAACAAGCACTCAAAGAATAATTACTTTCTGAATGTTTTTAACTCCCATCAAAAACACTTCCTCAGAACACTGCATAGAAAAACAGAACCTTCTATCATGACCTGTTCACTATTGGCAATATTTCTATCAAACTTGCAGATCTTAACCTCATCCAAAAATCCCCTAGTCCATATAAGAAACTACACAACACTATTCCATTCTCTGTGTCACCAGTTTTCCAGTGAAGTAATTTTCAACTCACTCTTGTCACTCCACATCCAATCTTACATATACACACACAATAATCTCCATCCCACAACAACCTCACTGTAACCTTCTTCTGTATTCAGACAGAAATGGTAATTCAAGCACTCGCTTGAAACCATCCATGCACTCAACTCTCTCATACTTCTTTCCAAAAACTAATGTACTCACTCTCTTCCCAGGCACATGCCACCACAGAAAACGATACCTCTCTCTCCCCAGCATGAGGAATCCCTAAGAAAAGGCCACTGAGACACACACCCCCTCTCTCTGAAAAGGGCTAGATTCTGATACTTATGTTGGGTAGCACTTTACTCCATGAGTAGTTACACTGTCTTTAAAGGAAGCTACTTGTGGAGTAAACTGCTACTCTGAGCAAGTGAGTATATCAGAATCTGTCCCAAAGTAAGAATTATTTTAAAACTCATCCCCAATATTTTATAATTTAGGCATGCTAACCATGGAGATGGTTTTAGAAAGACCGAGAAAAGGAACACAGGCCATTCTTTACCTTGTAAGATTCACAGGGCTCACTCTTCCCTCTCTCCTTTTATGTATGTGCGGAATCTTTTATTTCCTCTTAATTCTGGATATTTTAAATTCTAGTGTAAGTATCAAGCCCAGAATTATTGCAGTGTGAACAAAGGTACACAAATTTTACATAGCACGAAACCAACTCATAGACTCTAAGGTCAGACGGGACCATCATGATCATCTAGTCTGACCTCCTGCACATTGCAGGCCACAGAACCTTGCCCACCCACTCCTGTAGTACACCCATAATCTCTGGATGAGTTACTGAAGTCCTCAAATCATGATTTAAAGATTTAAAGTTACAGAGAATCCACCATTTACACTAGTTTAAACATGCAAGTGAGCCATGCCCCATGCTGGAGAGGAAGGTGAAAAACTATTGCACATCATAGAATCTAAATGAATAAATTGTAACTTCAGTTAAGGAACTTCCGAAACTTAGTTTCAAAGTTAAAGAGGGGATTGTGAAAGGCTTTTAAATGAAACAAGAATTTAGGTAATCTATGTTTTTTGAATCAGACATCTTTCTTCTGACTAACATTGAATTGAGTAGTATTTGTAACATACCAGCATCATCTACTGGACACTGCAGGGAATGCAGTTTGGAAATTTGAGTACTAAAATATTAACATGAAATACCAGTCTACACTGGTAATACACTCAGAATAGGAGTAGCACCACACACTTCTTTTTCCTAGCATACCTCCAAAGCCCGAAGCAACTCCTGTAAAAGATGCTCCCCATCTGAATAGGATCAGAGAACTGTTATGCAGTCTTTACTCCAACCTCTGAGTTAGAGGTGCATTCCAGAACCAAGATCACAACACACAAAACGGATCAGTGAATCCATTTAAAGGCTGAGCAAAGCTAAGAAGCTATGTTTAGCCCTTGATCTGAGTCCTGTTAAATATGCAGTAACACCTCACTAACAGCTATGCAAGCTGCCTAGAAGTGATTTACACCCCTTCCTCTTCTGACAGTAGTATATTTCATTTCAAAAGGACTATTCATAGAATCAGAGGGCTGGAATGGACCTTGAGAGGTCATCTAGTCCAGTTCCCTGCACTTATGGCAGGACTAAGTATTACCTAGTTTGTCTAACCTGCTCTTAAAAATCTCCAATGATGGAGATTCCACAACCTCCCTAGTCAATTTACTCCAGTGCTTAACCACCTTGACAGTTAGGAAGTTTTTCCTAATGTCCAGTCTAAACTGCTTGTGCTGCAATTTAAGCTCATTGCTTCTTGTCCTACCCTCAGAGGTTAAAGAGAACAATTTTTCTCTTTCCTCCTTGTAACAACCTTTTATGTACTTGAAAACTGCATCATGTCCCCTCTCAGTCTTCTCTTCTACAGACTAAACAAACCCAAACTTTTCAATCTTCCCTCATACGTCATGTTTTCTAGACCTTTAATATTTTTGTTGCTCTTCTTCTTTCAATCTTTCTTGAAATGTAGCGCCCAGAACTGGACACAATACTCCAGTTGAGGCCTATTCAGCACAGGGTTGATCAGAATTACTTCTCGTGTGGTGCTTATAACACTCCTGCTGATACATCCCAGAATGATGTTTACTTTTTTTTGCAACAGTGTTACTCTGTGGACTCATATTTTGCTTGTGATCCACAGTGACCCTCAGATCCCTTTCTGCAGTACTCCTTCCTAGTCAGTCATTTTCCATTTTGTGCCTGCAACTGATTGTTCCTTCCTAAGTGAAGTACTTTGCATTTGTCCCTATTGAATTTGATCTTACTAACTTCAGATCATATCTCCAAAATATGTTCTTAAAGTCTATGTATAGGTAGCAGTCACCAACAAAAGTGACAAACAGGCTTTCTTTCAGACAAGAAATTTTATCCATCTATCTGTTTATATGTAAATCAAGTATTGTCTCATTCACAACTATTTTCCTAGCACCAGACTGAACTGAATGTTTGGGAAGCAAAGAAGATACCCTGACATCCTTCTCCTAAGAAGTAAATGGAAAGAGAATTTCCTTCATGAAAGTGGGATTTCAACCAGGCGTGACTGAAAATGCTGCAGAGAATTTTGAATGAGATAAACTTATTTAGACAAAAGAGTAACTTGTTAGTTAAGTTTAGTCTCTAGAAAGCATGTTATGATTTTGTTGTATATGTAATCATGTGTTTCCAATATTCTTACTCACTATCACATGAATTTCTATTCTTTGAAATTCAAAACTTTCTTGTTTTCACCATACATATATCTAAGTGCAGTTGTATTAAGCAATTGATCTCCTGAGTTGAAACTTACAAACTAGTGTATACTGTTCCTTTGGGAATAAGAGTTCTGGTATGTCTGTCAATGTCCACTGGATAAGAAGCTGGACAGTGCAGGGAATGCTCCAAGAATCTGGGGATTGGTGTGTGCCTATCATTACCTGTACAAAGAGAGAGGAGAGCCTGCGGAGGCCTGGAAGGTAGTGCTTGTGCTGTCAGAGGCTCTTGCTTTCAGGAAGCTTATCCACAGCAGGCAAAGGCAAGACTGCTTCATGCTCTGCACAGATAGTGAGGTGCCTCAGAACCCTGGGTACCCCTGGAGAGCATCACAGATGGGAGAGATGGTTACTACAGAAGAATGTCGCATAATATACCCAATTATATAACACTGTCCCACTGGTGAGATTTTTTTTCCTGACATCAACTGGCAATTAAGCTTACAGGATTGAGTGCCCTTGCATTTTACCTGCAGATGCAAATGTATGTCATACTTCAACGTCTAATCCTTTCTTGAATCTTGCCTGAAACAGGAAACCTCACAGGTTAATTTTTCTGGGCGTTAAGAAAATATTTTGATTTTAAGGTTTAAGTTTGCTTCCTTTTTATTTCACCAAATATTTCCTTGTTCTTGTACATCATTATAGGTAAGGACAAAACCTTCCCTATAACATTCATTTTGCAGTTACTTGTCTTACCTTTTCTCACTCTTATCTCTCCTAGCTATGTAGTCCTAGGCGAACAAAAAGGAACATCTAAAGTTAGGTTCCTAAATCTATATTTAGACACTTACGGGTTTCAGAGTAGCAGCTGTGTTAGTCTGTATCCACAAAAACAACAGGAGTACTTGCGGCACCTTAGAGACTAACAAATTTATTTCAGCATGAGCTTTTATGAGCTACAACTCACTTCTTTGGATGTGAGCTGTAACTCACGAAAGCTCATGCTGAAATAAATTTGTTAGTCTCTAAGATGCCACAAGTACTCCTGTTCTTTTTGTAGACACTTACAGTTGGCCTGGTTTATGGGATATGCTATAGAGGGAGAAAAGGAGGCAACGAAGGAAAGAACCCTGTGGGATGCCCTTTTAAAGGGGAAGAGGAGTGGAAGATCCACCAAATGACATATGAAGATTGAGAGATAAGAGAACCATTAGAGGGTGCAGTCATGAAGGCCAGAGAATTCTAGGATTTCAAGAAGTAGGGAGTGCTTAATGGTGTCAAAGGCTCAGAGGTCAAGAAGGATGAGGATGGTGTAGAAGTCATGAGATTTGGCCAGGAAGTTGTCATCTAAGGCTTTAGTGAGAGGATATTTAATGAATGCCACTAAGCTTAATATGTATTACGTGGACAACTCACCATTAACCTTTTCCCATGCTGAGGCCTGGCCATTTAGTCCTATCTTAGCCTCATAAAAGGCATTATAGACAGTTGTCAGGTGAGAACAAGAGGAAAAATGGCTAAAAATATACAGTGAATCATAGAAAATTCCAACTCTTAAAACTCACAATGTATTTCTATTGTCATAGCAACCACATTTGATAAAGACAGAGAGATTAGTGCAGCCTGTTTCTTTGCTGTGTTATTCTGGAAGCACTGCTAGCTTCCAGTGTGGTTTCAACATGAAGACTGATGAAGAATGACTCTGAAAACTCGCATTGCCTCTTCCTCCTACTTCCTGACCACTTTCTTGAAGTGAAGACCATTAGAGTCAGATTTTCAAAGTTATTTCAGTGCCTACAGCTAAAGATGTGTATTATTGGGGTTTTCAAAAGCACCCATCTGCATCTTTAGGCATTGAAATAGGTTTGAAAATCTCCCTTCAGTCTTCATTTTCTGATAAATAAAATATAATTCCATCCAGTGTGAGAGAGAATATTACTCACAGTAAGTTCATAGGCCTCCTTCTCCCATCCCATGGAAAATTCCAGACAACCAGTGTTATAGCATCAGAGGGGTAGCTGTGTTAGTCTGGATCTGTAAAAGCAGCAAAGAGTCCTGTGGCACCTTATAGACTAACAGACGTTTTGGAGCATGAGCTTTTGTGGGTGAATACTCAGTTCGTCAGATGTCATGTCATGAATCCAATGAAGTGGGTAGTCAGCCATGAAAGCTCATGCTCCAAGATGTCTGTTAGTCTATAAGATGCCACAGGACTCTTTGCTGCTTTTACAGTGTTATAGCATCATCTACTAAGGAGGCAAAAATAACCCAACAGTATAATGGAGAGGACAGCAGAGCAGAATCCACCCTCTTACCTTTCAGTAAATTTTAAAGCCAATAGCTTCCAACCCCGATAAAGATGTCCATAACATGAGATCAAGTATCAGAGGGGTAGCCGTGTTAGTCTGGATCTGTAAAAGCAGCAAAGAGTCCTGTGGCACCTTATAGACTAACAGACTTATTGGAGCATGAGCTATCGTGGGTGATATCCGCCGAAGTGGATATCACCTTTGCTGCCATAACATGAGAGGGGAGGAAGTGGAAAGGAAGAATTCCAGTGAGTAACAGTCCCTTTCTCAGACTGAATGGGATTGGATTTCACTTATCTGGAGAGAGGGCTTAGATTCTTGTATTCAGGTATGTGTAATTTGTTCCTCCTTTTCTCCCAACCACAAGAAACATTTTGAGGAAAATATCAGAAAGCCAGTGTATATAGAAAGCAGTCCCATAAGAGATGAAAAACATAACTAAGAGGCAGTTTGCAAAATATCACTGCTTTACAGCCAAAATGCTTCTGAAATAAATGTAGTCCAACTTTACTAATTCTGGGTCACTGAGAACGAAAATGATGCTTAAAATTGTTGATTGGCTCTAGTTTTCAAGATATGCTATTGGGTCAGTATATACGACCCTTGACTTGGGAATGGCGGAGGATAAGTGAGTTATAAAGGGAAGGGATCTCAGTTTAAACCAGAAATGACTAAAATACATCTTTGACTAGATCTATGAATAAATCTATGACTGGGTTTGGACAGTACTTGCATTTTAGGCAAAACAATGAATGATGCAATCTGAAGCTGGTATTGCGTCATACATGGTATGAATTGCATCATGTTATTCCTAGAAGTCATGGATGATGCAATCATAACGAAGCTTCCATCACTCTGCTGAACAAATTGCCCTATATCAGCTCTAGAAATCATACAGTGTCGTGCTCTCTTATTTGTCAGTGTTTGATTTTGCAAAGGGACACATTTCTGTTTAGCCAAAGTGAGCAGAAATGCCTCCTACTTGTGTGAACAGTGCAGATAACTTCTGCTATGTTTGTGGTGAAGTGACTTTTGCATCACAAAAGCGCAGTATAACCACTATGGTTAAGAAAGCCTATCACCTTTCTTTTGGCTGCAAAATTGGAGATCAGGACAAGAGGTGGGCCCCACACATATGCTGCAACACTTGTGCAACAAATCTTCACCAGTGGTTGAACAGGAAAAGGAAATCTATGCCTTTTGCAGTGCCAATGATTTGGAGAGAGCCAACAGATCATACCAGCAATTGTTACTTCTGCATGGTGCCTCCAGTTGGGAAAGGTGTATCAAAGAAGAAAAAGTGGACTGTGCATTATCCAAACATTCCATCAGCTATACGCCCAGTACCCCACGGAGAAGGACTGCCGGTTCCTGATGCACCAGAATCATTCTCACTTGAGTCAGACGAGGAAGAGGAAGAGGATGAAACTTCTGGTCCTGAACCATCAATGTCACAGGACCCACATTTTCTCCCCTCCTCCTCCTCTGAACCACACCTCATAACACAAGGTGAACTGAATGACCTTGTCAGGGATTTGGAACTACCCAAGAGTAAAGCAGAGCTGTTGGGCTCCAGACTATGGCAGTGGAATCTCCTGGCAGGCTATCAGGGCAAATGGAGCCCATCAATGCTTGCAGACTATTGCTGGACAGTGACAAGAGATGCTCTATTTAATGAATACAAGAGACAAGCCAAGAAGCGCTGAGTAGACACTGAATAGGACTAAACTATGTACATAATAGTGTTTTGCCTTTTGTTTCATAATAAATTTTATTTATATAACCCTTTTGCTGATTTTTAAAGTGTTCCATAAACAGGACAGGTGAAATATTATCATGTAAAGCAACCATAAACACATGAAAAGACCTAGGTTTACAATTTATGATTAAAACTCTACTATCTACATAATATACATAGACATAAAATGTAAAAACTTAAATATCTTAGAAACAGTAGCCAATCAGTTGTTTTAATTGTCATATTTGAATTCAGCACATCAAAATATATAATAAATTTCACATTTTATCTCTGAAGCAGATGACTTCTCAAAAATTGTAGACCAGTGTATTAGGTACTAAGTTTGCCTTTGCATTTATGTCCACTTGGTAAAGTGTAATGAAAGTGCAAGACACGTGATGTAGTGGTATTTCAATTTTCCAGTGCCATTCCCTTGGACTTCTCAGTCCAGGAGGTGGAAATACCTCACTAGAGTGCCTTTAGCCAATGACTGATAGGGTGGCAAGGGCTATACCTTACTTCAGTCTTGGAAACAGACAAACAGGCACTTCGTTCTTCTAAAGGGCTACATACGATGGAAGTAAAACTTAATGTCTTTCTTTACATCTCATCTTAAAAAGAGAGAGGATTAGGTTAGAGGATCAGGAGACCACTGGTTCACTCATGTGGAAGTCCAAAACCACTTAAGGAGGAGCTCCTAATGCCAGAGTTAAATTGTATAACCAGGGAGTTAAACTACTGAGCTTACTTCTTCAACGGGCTGAGCCTGGTGTTTAGAAATTACTTTCATAGTCAACAGATGAAGAGAAAAAGCTTTCATGCTTGTTTCCACACACACTGGAACACAGAGGGCAGATATCACTGAGAGATAATGGCTCTTGTGCTGAGGTAAAAAAATGGTACCACAAAAGTAGAGCTGCAGACTGGTGCAGGGCTAGACCTAGACTTAGCTCTTCTGAGACACAGGGCATTTGGGCTTGGAGCCCTTAAAGCATAGTGAGGCCACCATCCAATTCTCCACACAAACTTGTCTTGGGAGATACAGGCTTGTATTCCTGATTCTACATCATATCTTCTTTCCAAGAGGCATCCTAAACTTCTCAGTGCCTTGACTTCCCATCTACAAAATGGGGTAATCATACTACCTTACCTCACAGTGGTTTTGAAGCCTAACTCATTAATGTCTGAGAGAACTAAAAATTGAATTTGTATTTAATAAAATACAAAAACTGCACCAGAAATAAATCTAACATGATAGAATAACAGAATGGAAACAAATCTATTGCAGTAAGACAGAGAGCCAGAGTCATAACTCTGGTGAGCACAACCCTCAAACATAACTGTAGGATTCTTCCTGCCAGTGGGAGTATGCACATCTGGATCTAGAGGCTGCTCTCATACATTCCTTTGGCAGCAGGAATCTGGATCGTCTGTGTGGTGTTACCACACAGGTGCATAACCTTATCTTTATATTACTACACAGGCAGAGAGAAGCTGTAGGGATGAGGAGTCCGATTTTCGGAGGTGTTCACATCTCTCACTGATTTCAGATTCCAGGAATTTTGGGTGTTCATAACTTTTGAAAATCAGGCCCAAGACGTCTGACAAGTGGACCCCATTAATAAGACAGAAAATCTTGGAGAATGAAGGTGATATTGCAGAGTTTAAGTGATCTCCCCGTGCTATTTTATTAGATTGCCACCGTGGAAACTCCCTCAGAAATGGAGACAGCAACCTAGAGATTAAAGATTCCAGCAGTTCTCAATGGGAAGTGGATTCAAATACACACACTCTCAAAGGAAAATTATTTCCATCTCTTCTATCTGGTAGTCACCCAGTAATTTTGCAGGATGCAGATCTGTCAGACAAAATTCACAATCCAGCAATCCCTTCTAACCCTACAGTAAGCAACACAGGGGCAGTCTATGTGTACAGCAGTCTGAAGTGAAATGCAGCAGGAAAGTGGAAAAACAGGTATAGCAGATGTTGGTTTTTCACTAAACTAAACTTAGCCCTTCACTTGAAAGGCATTTGTGGCTTTCCGATGAACCTCAAGCAAGGGGCAGTACTCTTGCACTAGTACTCTTGCTCTATCCCAAGAGTAGACTCGGAGGCTGATTGTGATTCAGGGTCACAGTCTGCCTCTTGGTTTCCCTTTGCTTTGGGAAGAAAGTAGCCTGTCCAGGTCTCTACCTGGCACAAGGTACTTCTTCTGGTGCACTATGGGAGAATAGCCAAGATTCCACTTTTTCCACACCCATTGCTCTGGGGTGGATGGAAAGATCTACGTCTGCAGAGGCTATGCATCCCTCAGTATTGCTACACCTAGTATGGGTAGCTTATGCAGGGGACTAAAGGGATACCCTTTTACTGCACTGCATGACTGCACAAACTGGGGCTACAACCTGGCTCTAAATTAAATATGAATTCCTCAACTACAAGTAAAGCCCCTTAAAGACCCTCATCACTACTCCTACAAGGCATTTAGTTCTGTATGGACTGTACAGGCACGCTAATGAGTTGTAAAACAAAAGAAAGTTTTTTCCAAAGAGTGACTGAGTAGTTAGAATTGGCCTCTGTCCTAGATTTCCTGGGGTTGTTCTAATTTTGATGGGGAGATCACAAGAAAAGTAATTTCTTGAAACTACTACTGTATTTTGAGTTTATTAACATCCTCAAAATTATGTTTCATGAACATGGTGAAGTATAGACACAAAGCTTTGTCTAGCTGGAAAAATTAAAAATGCTGTGACACTTCTACCTGAAAGTTGCTTGAAATGGGAGAACTGGAGACCTGAGAGTAGGTCAATCACTTCAAAATTTGCATTTGAGTCAGATTTCAATATGGCATAATTTAGGAGCCACTAAAATAAACCCTAAGTATTAGTGACTATTCTTGATTTTTTTCTAAATAGTGATAATCCAAGAGCTGGTTCAGAGATCTCTTACCTGGAGGGCCCGTTTTTGCAAAAGAGAGAATGAAAACATCAAGCATGTTATATCCTCTGGTGATTTACCACTGTTGTGGCTTGAAAACAGTCAAGGTGTGTCTACACTGCAATTAGACACCTGTGGCTGGACCATGCCCACTGATTTGGGATCACAGGGCTTGGGCTAAAGGGCTGTTTAACTGTGGTGTAGACATTAGGGCTAGGGCTGCAGCCTGAGCTCTGAGACATTCCCACCTTTCACTAAAAAAGACAGTTTCAGACTATTATAAATTAATGGACTTTCTTTCTTTACAATGGTGCTGGGTTTTCAGTGGGTCTTCACAGGACTAGTGGTATATTCCTTCTACTGACCATTACATAAAGTGCAATCATTACATCTTGAATCATTAATAATGTTGGGCCAATGTGACTTATAATGTGATTAATTGCTTGAAGTGCTGACATTTCATGGACAGAACCCAAGGGAGAGTTTTTCATCACAATAATTACATCTGGTAAATTGGAACTTGCGGAGGACCTTGAAAGTTTGGATGCTAGAAATAATTCACTTGGCCTTATTGCATTAGACTCATTTGGGAGGTCATTTAACGGGCCAAAAAATTAGCATAAAAATCTATCTGAACTTAGAGGTAAGGAAAGGGAATTACAAATGAAGTGGTATAGCAAGGCGGAGTGGCCTTCCTCTGACAGGAGACACTATCCCTGCTGCCTGGTGGGCATGGCCAGGCCTGGCACACCTTGTCCACTGGAAGCAGAGGGGTGGAACAGGAAGTATAAGAGAGGGGGCCTCCAGCTTAGTTGAAAGGAGGGAAAGCTGGGGAAGGAGTCAGATGCCTCTGCCTTGCTGCTGGCCCCTGAACCAGGGACTGAGCTGTACCAACCCCTCACTCTGGAGGAATATGCTGATGAGCTGCTGAAATTGCTGGTGGCAGAGTACTCCAAAGGCCTGCGAGCGATGAAGCCCTACAGACAGGTAGGGGGAGGAAGTAGACCAGGGAAACCAGACATTAGTCCGATTGTGTTGCTGAAACCACGGTCAGCATGTTTTGGCAGGATCCCTACTGACCCAGTGATGGGATTCCTTGCCACTGTTAAGGCCCGGGGCTGGGACCCAGTGGAGTAGGGTGTGCCTGGGTTCCCCTTCCACTTGCTGCCAACCCCACCTCTGGGGTGACAGCCAATTCACCTTAGAGAGAATGACTTGTGTTTAAATGCTGTCTGTCCCAGCTAGAGGGCTGGCTACAGATTGCTCTGCCCTGCCCCAAGGACTGAGCCTGGCAGTGCTTGCTGTCTGCCCCAGCCAGAGACTGCCAATTGCCCTGTCCTGAGGGGCCAGGGTCCTAGACTCTACTGACTTACTGTGTTAATCAACTGTTGATCAGCTCTCTGCCATTAGGTGATGTAGCAAGGTAGAGTGGCCTCCCTGTGATGCTGACAGGGAGGATCCACTCAAAACCATTACACTGGGAAAATAGGTGTCAATTTCTTTGTCCTTATCTGTCCCTAAGAGCTGAGAGAACTGTGTGCCATGGCTAGGATTCTAATTTTGCTAAGAGAATGCACCTGACTCACAGATTGGAGGAGAGACTGCAAAACAATTCTCTGATTCTGCTCCGATGTTATAGGAGTTGCTTAAGGTTTTGGAGGCATTAGGAAAAGCGAGGTACCCCGGCTCCGTCTGAAATGCCAGCTAACATCTGTATTTCAGATTATCAGTTTAGTACTCAAATTTCTGAACTGCATTTTCTATGATATCAAATAGATGGCATTGGTATATTACAAATCATTCTAATTTCAATGTTACTTGAAAGACAAATGACTGATTAAAAATATCTTTTGTTAAATTCCCCATGTTTAATTTAAAACAATTTCTCAACAATGTTTTAAGTCTTTGGACATAAGTATACATTTTTCATTTTGCAGCGTTTGTCTTGTTTTTAATACAGTTCATGTTACTAAAAGACTGGTACAATTTTGAAAGACTAATCTGTCAGAATCATTATTCTTTGGAGTTCTGAAGTCTCGTGGACAAGCTTAATTTAAATTACATTTTACATATACAAAGTCTGTGACATGTGAAATGTTTTAATTCTGTGCTGTTTAAGATTTATTTTCCATTGTTCATACTGCAACAAACACCAGAAGAGAAACATGTTTGGGGAAAGAAAAGGTGAAATAAATTAAACTTATTACAAGCATTAGTAATATCAGGCATAGTTCTAAGTGTTCATAAAAGATAGAAAATGTTTAGATTAGATAAAGTCATGCTTTATTAACAACAAAGGATTGTATTTTTGACAATATTTCCACACTCCAAGGAATATTGTTTTGCAAAGTTTAGTTATGTTCCTTTCATGTCCATACTGATCATCAAATGCACTGTAACTAAAATTAAAATTCTTACAGCATATCTTCTTTCCTCTTCAGATAGCACTTGGAGGGTGTCATTGATTTTATGGATGACTTAATAAAGCCTAAAGACCTCTGGGGAGTGAACCAGTGTATGCTGGTTTTAAAAGCCCAGAGAATAGGCCCAAAAATTTAAGACCTACAATAGTCTTTCCTCAGACTTGGTTGTTGAGGCCACAGTGCTATCCTCTGGGGAAGAGAAACAAACATACAAAATGAGCAAGAGAGGATTTCTTGCTTCTTTAAACCAGAGGTATTTTACTACGGGTAAACATGAATTTTAAACTGATTTTAAAATTGGGTTTGATTTATCTGAATCTCAGTGTCCTATGATGCTCTTGTTTTTCACTGTAACTGGCTAGGTGGATACAGAATTATTAATGCCCTATGATGCAACAGGTCTCAACCAAACGACAAGGAGGAACAACCTCCACTGTCCCTGTTTAGTTTGGGAAAAATGTAACTTCCCATACCTCGAGATGGACTGCTATTGTAAATTTATCAGTGCAAGCTAAGATGATAAATCAGGTTTTCATTGCGTTAAAGAGTGCACAACCAGGGTTTTGCACCTTTAAATACATTGGCTTAAAAACATACCCTTAGTTAAACCAGACCTATGTTATAATACCTCACAGGCCTCATCTGGGCACTGAGCAGCTTCCCTCAATAATTTTCCTGAGTGGCGTGCTCTGGGGTGATACTGAGATACAATTTTTCTTGTTAATTACCAAAAGCAGCAATTGCTAATAACTTAAGCTATATTTAGCACAAGTTATTCTCATATTGAACTTCAAACCATTGTAGAAATCGCTTCTCCTAACATAGATCTAGCTCCACTATTGATGGAGCCTCTGTTAATGAAAAACAGAGGATGCTGCTAGGAAAGCTAGTCTTTAGGATTGAAATCAATGAAACCTACAAGACTAACTGAAATCCTGGACCACATGATATTATGGCCAGAATTCCAATACAGTTTTGGACTGAGATGATATTTTGTTGTTCAGGAGCAAAGCAGTAACAGATTTCATCACTTGTTCTGGCCAAAAGGAAGCAAAAGATCAGTGACTGGAATAATGTTTACTTTTTTTCTATCTTCTTGTTTGAGGAATTGAAGGGTTTTGCCTCCTATTATATGCCTCATGTTATGAGCTTACTAAAGCTCCAGTGTTTTATTAAAATTATCTAGGGAGTGTTTGATTTCTTGGAGAGAAGTGATCCTTGGAGAGTGTCAACAATAGCAGCATAATGCCAAGGGAATATAGTTGCAGATAAGCCTCAGGAAATGCTCAAACACACTCAACAGGTTTCTCTTGAGATATACAGCCAGTGACAGTCATGCTAGCATTTTTCTTGGTCCATTTAATTTGCTAATTTCTTTTCTTTTTTAAATTTTTGAATGACTATTGAAACTGAAGAATTGAATGACCGCAGCAAGGTACTGTGTAGTGCAGGCAGGCAGCATGCAAACATCTCCCACCCAACTTTGCAAATGTCTCAGTCCTGACCTGCAGCCGCTCGACTATTCGAGCCTGGACCTCCACACAGCTCTGATAATACACTTGAATCCTAAAATGATCATATTTTGAAAATAAAAATCCATGTCCTGCCAGAACTTCAGCATAAAATGGCAAGAGGACCTTAACAAAAGATTAGTCTACACTGGGGAAAAAAACAAAAATGGCAGCAAGTCTGAGAGCCTGGGTCAACAGACTCAGGCTTGTGCTATGAGGCTACAAATAACAGTTTAGACCTTCCTGCCGGGGCAGGGGCCCAGGCTCTGAAACCCAGTGAAAGAGGTGGGTGTCAGAGCTTGGCCTCCAGTCCAAGTGGGAACATCTACACTGCTATTTTTAGCCCATAGGAGGTGCCTGAGTCAATTGACCCAGGCACTCAGACTTGCTGCTGCAGGGTTTATTTATTTATTTATTTTGTAGTGTAGACATACCATAAAACACTGCCAGGAGATTAGATTTAAAAGTCTTGTAATGATTTTATTGGGGTATGGAAATGATATTGTAACTAACTATCTCTTCTGTTAATCACCAAATGGTTAGGCCTTGTATTTCTGGAGAGGAGACATGAGCTAAACAAAGAAATTGGATGAAAGATTCTTAATATTTATAATTGGCCTGACTGAAAACTGGACTCAGATTAAAGAATTTTGGGGCCCTGGGCACTATGGAAATTTCCCCCTTTCCTTAAAGCGTCCCTGCCTTAAACATACGCCACCACACACAGACCCCAGAATGCCCCCCTTACCGCACATATACCCCAATAACCCTCCATCAGCTCCACTTATCCTGGCTTCCACAGCACACCTCTCAACAGCTGCGACATACATCCTGTTCACTGCAGCTCCCAGCATCTCAGTCCCATTTGATATAGCTTACATGTTGGCCCCCAACATCTCCCAGTTACCCAATAGCCCAACAACTTGCCCCCAGCCTCTCACTCACTGCTCCCAGGACCTTCCTGGCTACTCACCAGCACTCATCCAGCTCAGTGGTCTGTTCCTGCCCCAGGCAAGAGCAGCTCCTTTGAATCCTAGCTGCCCAGCTCCACTCACTCCGGTCATTCACTCTTTTCTCACACCGCCCTGCACCACTCTGTTTTGGGCTGGCCATCTCTCCACCATGACAGAGGGGCGGCCAGGCCAAATTTGAGAGAGGTGTTGTGACTTAGTGCATGGGGTTGCAGTGCTGCTCAGTTTTTTGTTTGTTTGTTTTTTGTTTCCCTCCAGTGGTCAGAAGCTCCCTGAAATGGGGTGCCCTGTGCAAGTGCGCCAAGTGCACACTGGTCAATCCAGGACTGCTCAAGACAGGTCCTTAAAAGGCTTCTTCTGAATAACTGATATAAATATTTTCTTTGATTGCTTAGCTCAATTATAAAGTGTTAAATTATGAATAATGTATCAGACTGGAACCCAACTTCCTTTAAACAAATTCTATTGCCCAATAATAAACAGTTTAAAGTATTTGAGATTTATTGTAAGCCCATTTAAAATGGGCTTACAATAAATTTGGGAAACCATATACTTTGTCTGAATTTACCAAATGAAGAATGCCTCTGGAGGTGACCCACTCTGAAAGGTGTAATCTCTGCTAAAAGCTCTCCTCGGAGAAGCATACAACAGAGATTGTTACTGAAGTAGATGGTGTTTTATTTGTGTTCTGTCATTTGTGATTTTATTTTGCTCAATGTTTCTTTTCCTTTAATAACAAAATAACCATGGTTAATAATTGTGATTATTTTGTTTAGTTTTCTGAAGGTGTCCCCTAAGGTGCATAAAAGAACCACTGTGATTAAAACAGGGGGAGTTAGACCCTTGAGCTGGGAGTAAGAGAAACAATTAGTAAGAGCTGGCCTAGCATTTCTTGTTTCTTTGAACTAAATATTTTTAAAAGAAAATTACTTGGCATCCAACAATTTAAAAAGACCTTTTTCTATGTTATACATCATACCTGTAGTTAAATTCAGTCCAGCCTGTGTTGTGTAGACAAGTCCACCCTCTTTCCTGGCTCTCTCCTTCTCCTGACACATTACCAGATTCTTCCCCTCCCTCCAACCCCTTGTCACACACACTTCCCCAGGTAGTATCCCTTTTTTCCTGTTTCTCTTTACTCCATGGTTAGGGCCCTACCAAATTCACAGTCTATTTTGGTCAATATCACAGTCATAGGATTTTAAAAAATCATAAATTTTATGATTTCAGCTATTTAAATCTGAAATTTCATGGTGGTGTAATTGTAGGGGTCCTGACCCAAAAAGGATTTGTGTGTGTGTGGGGAGGGTGTTGCAAAGTTATTATAGGAGGGACTGCAGTACTGCTGCCTTTACTTCTGCATTGCTACTGGCAGTGGCGGTGGCTCTTCCTTCAGAGTTGGGCAGCTGGAGAGCAGTGGCTGCTGGCCAGGAGCCTAGCTCTGAAGGCAGAGCCATCGCCAGCAGCAGTAGTAAAGGGTGACATGGTATGGTATGGTATTGCCACCCTTACTTCTGCGCTGCTGCTGGTGGGGCGCTGCCTTCAAAGCTGGGCACCCAGCCAACAGCTGCTGCTCCCCAGACAATTCTGAAGCCAGCGCAGAAGTAAGGGTGGTAATACCACAACCCCTCTACATAAGAACGGCCGTACGGGTCAGACCAATGGTCCATCTAGCCCAGTATCCTGCCTACCGACAGTGGCCAATGCCAGGTGCCCCAGCGGGAGAGAACCTAACAGGTAATGATCAAGTGATCTCTCTCCTGCCATCCATCTCCACCCTCTGACAAACAGAGGCTAGGGACACCATTCCTTACCCATCCTGGCTAATAGCTATTAATGGACTTAACCTCCATGAATTTATCCAGTTCTCTTATAAACCCTGTTATAGTCCTAGCCTTCACAACCTCCTCAGGCAAGGAGTTCCACAGGTTGACTGTGCGCTGTGTGAAGAACTTCCTTCTATTTGTTTTAAACCTGCTGCCCATTAATTTCATTTGGTGGTCCCTTGTTCTTGTATTATGAGAATAAGTAAATAAGGAAAAGTTATCTACTTTCTCCACATCACTCATGATTTCATACACCTCTATCATATCCTCCCTTAGTCTCCTCTTTTCCAAGCTGAAAAGTCCTAGTCTCTTTAATCTCTCCTCATATGGAACCCATTCCAAACCCCTAATCATTTTAGTTGCCCTTCTCTGAACCTTTTCTAGTGCCAGTATATCTTTTCTGAGATGAGAAGACCACATCTATACGTAGTATTCAAGATGTGGGCATACCATCAATTTATATAAGCGCAATAATATATTCTCCATCTTATTCTCTATCCCCTTTTTAATGATTCCTAACATCCTGTTTGCTTTTTTGACCACCTCTGCACACTGTGTGGAAGTTTTCAGAGAACTATCCATGATGACTCCTAGATCTTTTTCCTGATTCGTTGTAGCTAAATTAGCCCCCATCATATTGTACGTATAGTTGGGGTTATTTTTTCCAATGTGCATTACTTTACATTTATCCACATTAAATTTCATTTGCCATTTTGTTGCCCAATCACTTAGTTTTGTGAGTTTTTTTTAAGTTCTTCACAGTCTGCTTTGGTCCTAACTATCCTGAGCAGTTTAGTATCATCTGCTAACTTTGCCACCTCACTGTTTACTCCTTTCTCCAGATCATTTATGAATAAGTTGAATAGGATTGGTCCTAGGACAGACCCTTGGGGAACACCTCTTCATTCTGAGAATTTACCGTTTATTCCTACCCTTTGTTCCCTGTCTTTTAACCAGTTCTCAGTCCATGAAAGGACCTTCCCTTTTATGACATGACAACTTAATTTACATAAGAGCCTTTGGTGAGGGACCTTGTCAAAGGCTTTCTGGAAATCTAAGTACACTGTGTCCACTGGATCCCCCTTGTCCACCTGTTTGTTGACCCCTTCAAAGAACTCTAACCCCTCTGCTATGTACGTTGGCCAAACTGGACAGTCCTTACATAAAAGGATAAATGGACGCAAATCAGATATTAGGAACGGCAAGATACAAAAACCTGTAGGAGAACACTTCTGCACACACAATAGCAGATTTAAAGGTAGCCATCCTGTAGCAAAAAAACTTCAGGACCAGACTTCAAAGAGAAACTGTTGAGCTTCAGTTCATCTGCAAATTTGACACCATCAGCTCAGGATTAAACAAAGACTGTGAATGGCTGGCCAACTACAAAAGCAGTTTCTCCTTCCTTGGTGTTCACACCGCAACTGCTAGAAGAGGGCCTCATCCTCCCTGATTGAACTAACCTCGTTATCTCTAGCCTGATTCTTGCTTGCATATTTATACCTGCCTCTGGAAATTTCCACTACATACATCTGACGAAGTGGGTATTCACTCATGAAAGCTCATGCTCCAAAACATTTGTTAGTCTATAAGGTCCCACAGAACTCTTTGCCGCTTTTACAGATCCAGACTAACATGGCTGCCCCTCTGATATCTAATAGATTAGTAAGACATGATTTCCCTTTACAGAAACCATGTTGACAGAAACCATGCCCAACAATTTATGTTCTTCTAGGTTTCTGACAATTTTATTATTTACTATTGTTTCAGCTAATTTGCCCGGTACCGACGTTAGACTTACCAGTCTGTAATTGCCGGGATCTCCTCTAGAGCCCTTTTTAAATATTGGTGTTACATTAGCTATATTCCAGTCATTGGATACAGAAGCCGATTTAAAGGACAGGTTACAAACCCTAGTTAATAGTTCCGCAACTTCACAGTGGAGTTCTTTTAGAACTCTTGGGTGAATGCCATCTGATCCCAGTGATCTGTTAACGTTAAGTTTATCAATTAATTCCAAAACCTCCTCTAGTGACACTTCAATCTGTGACAGTTCCTCAGATTTGTCACCTACAAAAGCCGGCTCAGGTTTGGGACTCTCCCTAACTTCCTCAGCTGTGAAGACTGAAACAAAGAAATGGTTTAGTTTCTCCGCAATGACTTTATTGTCTTTAAGCGCTCTTTTTGTATCTCGATCATCCAGTGTCCCCACTGGTTGTTTAGAAGGCTTCCTGTTTCTGCTGTACTTAAAAAACATTTTGTTATTACCTTTTTGAGTTTTTGGCTAGCCGTTCTTCAAATAAAATAACTTTGTGACCCCCTGCAACTCCCTTTTGAGTCAGGACCCCCAATTTGAGAAAGGCCAGTCTTCCCTGTGAAATCTGTATAGTATAGGGAGAAAAAGCACACAAGACCAGATTTCACGGTACATGACACATTTTTCATGGTTGTGAATTTGGTAGGGCCCTACCCATGGTACTTCCCAGACCATTACATTAGGAGAGGGAAAGGGACTCATGTTGGAATGTAGGAGGGGAAAATACTGCAGCACCAAACAGGAGCTAGACTGGGGGTGGAGGAAAAGGAAGAAAATGGTGTGGCCCAGGAAGCATTAGGTGAGGAGGAGCAACAGCATGGTGGCACATTTTAGGCAAAGGTGGAGACACCTTTTCATGTTTATCTCCCGCCCGTGTACAGCAGGCAAAGTTGGGAAGTATGCTGTCAGAGAGGAAGAAAGTTGCAAAAAATAAGAGAAAAGGCTACCAACTGTGCCAGGTTCTATAGGGTGTGTCTGAGGTGACCATTCACATATTCCCCAGAATACAGGACATCTGGTACTTGTGGGAATAGTGTGACACCTCGCCGCCCTGGTGTGCAAGGTCATGCCATACGATGGATGCTATTTTGAACAGCATGCTGCTGATCCCTGCCAGTGTGACTTCATGTACACTGTGCCATTGGGGATAGAGCAGCATGCCCTTCAAAATGGCATCCCTCATCCATGATACCGGGCAAAATCATCTCTGGCTTAAAATTGGCTGAATGGCCTCTCTAAGTCTGTCTGGAACATTGAATGTGGATACCTGTTCCACGGAGACAAAGCTAAGAGGCCACCAAACTTTTTTCAGATAATGATTTATGACCTAACAGTTTTTAACACCAAGACTCCCGAAGTGAAAGGCTAGGAGACAAATGTCACCAGATGCTTCTGTCCCCTACAGAACAGCTGTTCACATAGAAAGATAATGAATGGAAGACTGACTACAATTCAGACATTGTTACTTCTGAAGCAGCATTTAAATGTCACAATTTCATTGTTCTCCTATTCACCTCAGAGTTCTCTCTCTCATCCCAGCAGTTGGTAGGTTTAGGATCTTTGTTTTTTTTTCACTTCAGCACTAAATTTAACACCACCCTTACCGGAGGATAATGCTTTGTGCATTTCATGAAGCTTTTGTATTTTTAGCTTCATATGCCAAGAGCACAAATGCACATGTTGTGCTTTAATTTATTCTCTTAATTGTCCGAGGCTTCAAAAAATCTGTCTGGTCATGCTTCAGCAGTAATAACAGTCTGTGCAAGTTTGAACACTTCCTTTGAGAAAGCTGGAAAGGCCAAGCTAATATTAGATAAGTACAGAAGACCAAGGACTTGGTGAGAAATTTTCATGAAATCTCCATACTCTTGTGTTCTGACAGGTGACCTACCAGTTCCTAGTGATATCCAACATCACAGCTGGTACTAATTAGCTCTGTTGCTGACAACCCCTACAGAGTCCAGGGACTTAATGGACCCCAGAGACCAAACTCTTATCTTGCTCCACTAGGTGGTCTCTGTAGACTCCTGGAAAGGTACATTGGCAAGGATTAGAGTAGGGGAAGCTTTCCCTGGCACCTATTGTGCTGTACATAAAGAACTATAGTCACCTGGGCTGTGAAGCTGTACTCTTTGTTCAACACTAATTTCACTTTAAATGGAACAGTCCCCAAAATATTTTGAATTTGTAACTAAAGAGTTAATACCAATGAGACAACATTATCTGTTGGTCTGAACTTGAGACTCAAGATTCTAGTTTTGGGCCAATTATGCTGGGATCTTAATCATTTAATATTTCTGAACCTCTATTCTCCTATCAGTAGGTGAGTAGGAAAGAGTAATTAGCTAATACTTGAAAGCCCTGGGGTCCTATCTGTCAATCTGCCCTTCACCAGCCAAACAGCCTTGTCATGTTTCACCTTCTTATTCAAGCTTTTGTCTGGCTTCTTTCCAGTTATATTACACTCCTCCTCCCACAGCATCTTTCTTGTAGACCAGCCTAGGGGTCCTCAGAAGACCCTTTCCCAGCTGGTCTTTTAACTCCCTAGGGGTTTGTCTACACAGTAAAAGCTGTGCAGAAGCTAGCCATCTGGAGCTAGTATTACTTCAGCTAGCTCAGGTAACAACAGCAGTGAAGATAGTGCAGCAAAGGCTTAAGAATCTGCTAGCAAGCCAAGTACATACCAATGGGCCATGCCAGGCTTGTACTACCTGTGCTGAAGACCATGCTGTTCTGTCTTCATTGCTATTGCTACTTGCGCTAGACATCTTATCCTGTTCCCTTGAGTCTACCTCTCCATATGGAGCCATAGACTTTTTAGATGTTGTGACTGGTCAGATGACAGTCATCTATCTTCCCCTTTGACAATATGCTAACTTCAGTTTGGCCATATGATCCTTTTTGAGACTTACAAGTCCCAGAATGCCTTTTCTTAGAAGGACTGAGCCTTGGAAGAAGACTGGCTGATGCCTATCCACACCTACCTGTAAAAGGGACAGACAAACTGCCCTCTTACACTTGCAAATATCCTTAATCCGAAAAGTGAAACACTCAGCATAACCGTAACGAAGACAGACACTGACTCAGCTTCTGCCCTAATACCTGATGGAAAGTGTGTGCGAAGGAGAGCTTAAGGTTCCATGAAAGTGGCATCTGCGGCTATTGTGCACCTGCTCCATACCAGAAATTGTGGACAAGTGGAAATTATCTGCCAGCTGAAGGCTGTATAAGATGAGAACCAAAATTCGTGTAGGGCAAAGCAGTGAGTTTCCACAATGTGACAAAGGAACCCCTTGATCAGGCAAAGGCTAAGAAAGGATAGTGCTTAAGTTCACCCTCCAGAATGGTATTCATCACCCATGTGAAGGATTGTACACCCCAAGTTTGTTGCTAGAATTCAGCAGGAGGGATTCAGTTCTCCTAGTTACTGCAAGAGTAACAGCAGCACAGGACATGTGGAGGAAGGGTTGGGTTTCTTCACCTGTCAATCTCTGAAACCTGGACTTGGCTCCAGAAGCTCATACATTCCACTCCATGGGCAGCTACATGAGATCCTTCCTTAGCCATGGCCTGATCAAAAGGTTACTTTGTCACTTTATGGAAACACACTATTTTGACCTACAAGATTTTGGTTTCCACCTCCTGGTCATGGGGCCTGCATGCTTGGGAGGAAGTGATTCTTGTTTGTAAAATTAATTTAGATTCAGTCTTATGTACATGTAAGATATTAAATCCAAAACAAAAACTAAATTAATATTGAGTTAAGGTTGAGAGTACATGTCAATTGCTTAAAGGTAACAACCATTACAGGGATATTGCAATTATCCCAAAATCAGGAATCACAAACCCAAGAAATTCGGAGTTAAGTTTACACTTAAATCCAGACACGTTAAAGTAAGTAAATCCACATATAAGGAACCTAAAAAAACTTAATGTTGCCCTGCAGTGATACCATGGAATAACTGTACAGTTATGATTAATAATTTTAGTGTTTGTAGTCCCAGATTAAATTAAACTGCTCTTTAAAAACACGTTAGATATTTCCCCTCCTGGTGTCACTACAGGGCAGAGTTAAGGTTGTTTGTATGCAAATACATTCTGGGAATAACTCAACTGAATTTGAGGCATGTGCGTGTAGTATTTCTGTTGGGAATGGATAGGAGGATGATACATTGTTGCAACAAATGTTCTCTCCAGCTCACCTGTTTAATTACTTAATCTAGAGACCCAAGCCAGGGATGGTAAAAGGTGTTTTATCACTTGTTTTAACCCCTATCTTATGCCACTGAAGCTGTTGTAAGAGGGCCATAAAGGTAATGAATTTGCCTACAGGGCATCATACCCCAATCACAGGCTTTTCTCCAGTGGGGACAGAGCCAACTATATTGTATCCATCCTGGAGCCTCCCTTCCTGGTGTGCCCAGTTATTCTCAGCTGCTACAAATCCTCTAGAGCAGAGGTTCTCAAACTGTGGTCCACAGACCACCAGTGGTCAGCGAGCTCCATTCAGGTGATCCGTGGATAGCTCCCTCTAAGGTGCATGCCTGGGCGGCTGCACGTGAGAAAATGAAGGGCCACCCACCTAATTAGTGGAGCTGTGCAGGCATGGCTCCACTAAATAGATGCCTGGATCCCGGAGAAGACGTACATGTGAGGTAGCGGCCTTGGAGGAAATAGAGGGTAGGTGGGAGGGGGCAGTGGGGTGAGAAGAGGGGATGGGGAGAATTTAGGAAGGCAAAAAACCTCCAGGGCCTCTGCCAATCTTCCCTGGAGGAAAATCCCTTCCTGACCCCAAATATGGCGATGAGTTAAACCCTGAGCATGTGGGCAAGACTCACTAGCCAGCACCCAGGGAAGAATTCTCTGTAGTAACTCAGATCCCATCCCATCTAACATCACAGATGATTGGGCATATTTACCTGCTAATAATCAAAGATCAATTAATTGCCAAAATTAGGCACTCCCATCACACCATCCCCTCCATAAACTTATCAAACTTAGTCTTGAAGCCAAATATGTCTTTTGCCCCCACTAATCCCCTTGGAAGGCTGTTCCAGAACTTCACTCCTCTAATGGTTAGAAATCTTCATCTAATTTCAAGTCTAACTTTCCTAGTGTCCAGTTTATATCCTTTTCCTATATAGCGCTTTTATCCAAAGCGCTTTACAATAGTTAGCTAACGGTACAAACAAAATTTGGAAAGATCATTAAGTGGTCTGCCGAGACCTGCAGTGGTCTGCAAAAAAACAAAAAAAGTTTGAGAACCACTGCTCTGGAGGCTATGGGCAACCAAGAATAAGTTAGAGCAGCTCCAAGGCTACTCTAATTTATGACAGGAGCTGGTCAGTATCCCAGACATTGCCAGGATATGGGAAGGCATAAAGGCAGCATGAAGCCATATTTTCCTGCCCTCTCTGTTATAGTGCCAAGCATAGCTTGGCTGGAACCAGAACTGGGCCCCTAGTCTCTTATGTTGGCAGTTAGTTCTGAAGATATAAATCCACTTGATTTCTGAAACCAGCACAAAGAAATAGCACCATATCTCTTTCATGATTCTATCATCCAGGGCAATTTCCTGCAGCTGTCTCCCGGTTCTATTTCACTGACAAAATAATTCTCTTTAAGAAAATAAAAATGGCCATACTGGGTCAGACCAATGGTCCATCTAGCCCAGTGTCTTGTCTTCTGACAGTGGCAAATGCCAGGTGCTTCAGAGGGAATGAACAGAACAGGTAATCATCAAATGATCCATCCTGTCATTCACTCCCAGCTTCTGTCAATCAGAGGCTACTGAGACCCAGAGCATGTTGTTGCGTCGCTGACCACCTTGGCTAACAGCCATTGATGGATCTGTTCTCCATTAATGTATCTAATTCTTTTTTGAACCACATTATAGTTTTGGCCTCCTGGCAATAAGTTCTATAGGTTGACTTGTGGAAGAAGACTTCCTTTTGTTTAGTTTAAACATGCTGCCTATTAATTTCATTGGGTAGCCCTGTAGTTTTTGTTATGTGAAGGGTAAACAGCACTTCTTTACTCACTTTCTCCACATAATTCATGATTTTACTGACCTCTATCATATCCCCCCTCAACTGTCTCTTTTCCAAGCTGAACAGTCCCACTCTTTTTAATCTCTCCCCATATGGAAGCTGTTCCGTACCCTTAATCATTTTTGTTGCCCTTCTCTGTACCTTTTCCAATTCCAATATACCTTTTTTGAGATGGGGCAAACAGAACTGCACGCAGTATTCAAGGTGTGGGCATACTATGGATTATATAGTGGCATTATGATAGTTATTTTCTATGCCTTTCCTAACGATTCCTGAGACTCTGTTAGAAGAGCGGTAACTAGGCATTTTAGCGCCCTGGACAAGCAAGCATATTTGCACCCCCTACCAGGTTTTTTAGATGATATGAGTTAGGATATTATAGAATAATGATAATGCATTTATTTTTGTGTATTGGTACAGTCCATAGACAATAAAAGCTATTGTATGCTTCCTTTAGGTGTCACATTAATTTTCACACAGTCCTTTAACATTCGCATAGTATCCTCCTTTATAAACTTTGAGTAAACTCATTGGTAAGCACTGAAAAAAAAAATGATCTGAAAATAATCGTAACATAAATATGGATACTGCCATGACTTTATAGTATGAAACATTCAGAAAGACATAGAATTGCATTTTTGTTTATTAAAGTGATACTGGTGGTTTTCCATCACCCCACAGTGAGACTGTGGCTAGAATAAACAGCCATCTCTCTCAGTGACACATGGGAGAATAAAAGGGACAAGAGTACACAAAGAATGAATTTAACACGGAAGTGGATTCCCTAGCAATTGAATTACAGCCATACCATCTGTCTCTGTATAAGCAGAAGCCACCCTTTCTCTGGCCTTTATTGGAGGGAGACGGCCATTTTGGATTGTGGGGGCTGGGGGGAGTTGTAAGATTTCTGTTTTTTATCTTTTGCATTGTGATTTTATTTTTCTAAGAAGAGTATTGATTATTGTTTACTTCCTGGCACAATATTATGGTTGGCTTATACCTGATCATTTCTCCCGCTGAATCCTGCCAAGCAAATTGGGATTAAGGATTATAGCCAGTTGCAGATTAGCCCAGGGGCCCTGGCCAGTTGGGGCGCCCCATGCCCCAACCTGCTCTATCTGCCTGATGCTCCTGCTGGGGGGCAGGGTTGAGGCACAGGAGCTTGCCCTGCTCTCCTCACCTGCCCAACGCTCGTGTCAGGGACCAGGGGAAGCACCTGCTCCCCGGCAGGCATGCTGGGAGGGAAACTGCTGCTGGAAGGGGTGGGGAGGGGCTCCCACTTGCACAGACCCAGGCCCCCCAAAACCCATAATCTGCCTCTGATTATAACAGCATGGCTTGTTTGTATAAGGCCAGTCTGGGAAGTATCATTCAGCTGGGGAAGCTATGTTGAAACAGCTGATAGGAGGCATGACATATCCTGCATCTTTGCAAGGGGTTAGACTAGATGACCCTTGCAGTCCCTTCTAACGCTGTGGTTCTATGACTTTTGACTTCTGGCCAGGCAAGGCCCCACACACCTAAGTATGTAGATAGAAGAAAGTATATGGCTGTGGTGATTGTGAAATCAGACTGTGTATGCTTCAGTGTGAGACAGTGCCTTTGGTTTAGTGGCTAGATGTGCATATCACTGAGTTGATGACCCTGGTCTCGTAGAGAAGGGTGTCAGGAACAGACTAGTTGGGTCACAGCCCAGAATGCTACAAGCACAGGTCACAGCAGACATGCTTCTTCACTGGTTCGTATCTCACCAGCAGCCCCAATCCAGATCTGAATGCAGTGCAGATTTCCCTATTGGTCTCTTCACCTGTACAGTAAATGGTCTGTATTCTTATCTGTCTGGGCACAACTGAAAATTGGCCCTAGCCCAAGATTAGAAGCCTTTAAAAAAAAAAAAAGCCAAAGTGTGTTCAGCATCCTGGGCCAGTCTGCTCTGACGGTGTCAATTCCCTGATGTGTGAGTGCACCTTGCTGGCAAGTTAATGGAGCATTATAACAATGGCTCAGAAGGAGGCTCCTTATTCTGTTCTTTTAATAACGATTGAATCAGGCTGGGGCAGCAACAAGTAAGGGTAGGTTACAATAACAGGACAACACAGCTAAAGGAGGGAGCAGGGCATGTTTTACCCTTACTGAGTGTTGACTAAAAAGGTCTGTTTTACTTGTGCTGTGTTTACTTTCTTTAGCTATGTCTACACTGCACTTTTGATGGTCAGAGGTGTGGGGAAAAAAACACATCCCTGATTGACAAAAGTTTTACCAACAAAAAGTGCAATATGGACAGTGCTTTCTCCCGCTGACAAAGCTATTGCTGTTCCTTGGGGGTGGTTTTTATTTTGCCAGCAGGAGAGCTGTCTCCTGCTGGCAAAGAGCAGCTACATGGGAGACCCTACAGTGGCACAGCTGTAGCAGCACAGCTGGGTCTCTGTAAGACACACAGTACTTAGTTTCTACTGTTGCTTCCCCAACTGTAAGTCATAAGCAGCCCAGGATGTCTTCATTTTTTCTTGTCTGAACACTTCCTCATAAGCATGGAACACCCCCCCCCCTTATTTTTGCGACTAGGTTGAGCCACCTGCCCTATCGGGGTATCTGTTACCCCCTTTGCCCTGCCCCGTGGCAGGGCTTTGCCCTCTGCCAACATCTGGCAGCATTTCACCCCAGAGCTGAACTCCAGCTCCTACCCCCTGCCTCCAATTTTGCTCCTCAGTCCCTCCCCTGCCCCTGCCTCCAGCTGTTTGACCCCTCCCCATGCAGTCAGTTTCCACCTCCCTGCTCAGACACTGCCCCACCCCTGATTTGGCCTCTTTGTCCCCATTTAACCTTTTCAATCCCCAGCGAGGACAGCAGCTTCAGCAGATGTGAACAATGAGCATGCTCAGTAGGAGTTAAGCAGCACTCAGCACTTTGCCCATCTACTGCCCTGCCAGGGTCCTAATGCTGGGAGTCTGCTTTGGCCAGGATCACTGGGCCAGCGATCCTGCGTGGGGGGGCCTAGCACCCTGGGCTCTAGCTGGATGCTGCTGGGCCCGATCCTGCGGGGGTGGGGAGGAGGAGGAAGGGGCTCATGCCAGCCCATTTTTGCACCTCTAGTGTCTCTGCACCTTGGGCAACTGCTCTGCTTGCCCTGCCCTA
The DNA here is from genome assembly GCF_025201925.1 of Gopherus flavomarginatus. Classification (NCBI taxonomy): domain Eukaryota; kingdom Metazoa; phylum Chordata; order Testudines; family Testudinidae; genus Gopherus; species Gopherus flavomarginatus. Next base: position 88,037,552 of record NC_066621.1, read on the forward strand.
GTTATGGCCCTGGCTGTTAGTTTTTTGCCTTTGTTTTTTTTGACTCCCACTGCACAGAGTGGATGTTTTCAGAGAACTATCCATTATTTACTCCAAGATTTTTCTTGAGTGATAACAGCTAATTTAGATTCTATCATTTTGTATGTATAGCTGGGATTATGGTTTTCCAATGTGCATTGCTTTGCATTTATCATCACTGAATTTCATCTGCAGTGTTGTTCAGTTTAGTGAGATCCCTTTGTAACTCTTCACAGTCTGCTTTGGACTTAACTATATTGAGTTATTTTGTATTATCTGCATATTTTGCCAACTCACTGTTCAACCCTTTTTCCAGATCATTATGATATCATTATATCAGGAAAAAGTTTTATTAAATGGGAAAAGGTGGATTTTTTCCTTCCCCAGTCTGAACAGATGAGCCAGAATGAATGAGCAGCTTCTATAAAACTGAAAGTCATAATAAAGGAAATAACACTAATTGTTCTTAAGGGTTCCTGGGGAGCAAGTGCAGTGCTTTTTCATAGGGAGAGGAAACAAGATCCAGTGTAATGAGATAGAACAAGATAGCAATGAGGGCAACTTCAATGAAATTGACACAGAAAAGGGGGACACATGGGGCTCCCATCTAGGAGAGAGACCAAGAATAACCTCAGTCCTAAAAGATGTAGAGGATCTGATGTGCATCTTGCGTGCGTTAACCCTAGCAATATGAGGATCTGGTTCAAGTGAATGTGTTGCTATGAATTACTGTCCACCCGAAGTCTCCTGGGGGCTGGTATAAAAGCACACGATACACTGAGCGAGTGTGCGCCACATTCCCATGTGGCATACTGGTATAACCAAACATCTTGCTTTCTATATTATTTTTCTTCCTCTCTTACCTTCACAGAGAGAGAGGGGATCTGGTAGTTTAAAAAAAAATTAAATATATATTTATAGACAATTGTTTCCTTTAAAAATTAAACAATCATTTTATTTTAAAGAGACTCCATTGTAAAAATAATTAAAATTATTAATACCTTAGATAACCCTGTAAATGAAAATAATCTAATTTAATTTTCACTATTGATGTACAGTTTTAGCATTTCACTCATTTTGGAGCATAGTACACTGAAAATAGACTGGAAGTACAGTCAGTTTCACTTTCCTGTTCTTATACACTAGCACAAACCTGCAAACACAGGGTATTACAAGGGTTGTAAACACAGCAGAAAGTGTTTATACATATATAAAAATTTTATTTATATTCATATTCTCAGTGGAATTAAAAAAAATTCCCAATGCCACTTCCTATTGGACCTGGTTTTACAAAATTTGAAATTTACCTCTCTCTCCCCCCACCTCCAAACATGTCCTTTTAAAGTATTAATTAGCTCAAAGCCAATGTCTACTGCTTGTGGCTGGATAGTTCCCATTTCAGATGGGTCAAAATAAAGGCAAGTTTCTAAGATAGATTTGTCATGCTCTCTGGAGTTGCTCAGGACTGTGAGTGCCTACCTCAGGGTAAGACTGTCAAAAACAGGGCAGACACTCCAGACTGGTGGTATGTTCTATAACTAAATTTCACCAATCCAGTAACTAATATGAACTCCTGGATCAGTCCAGTCTTACCATGGAGTCACAGACAGTCCCCTTAGGCTCTTCCATCTTGCCACTCAAGCAAGCTGGTCTTGGTGACAAATGTTCACTTACACAAACACTCACAAAATGTTCAGGTTGCTTCCATTCCCGAGAGACCAGTCACTTCCCTTAGATCAGTTTGTATATTAGATCTCACCAGAGACAACATCTGTAGCCAGTTCTGTAATAAACTATCTAAAGGTTTATTAACTAGGAAAATAAAAGTTATTTACAGTGCTTAATTTGAAATAGGTGCTGTGGTTCAAGCAATTAGGTGCTGAGGCTCAAACATTTTTTCACTTTCATAACTGACATGGCAAGCCCAGAAGCGCAGGGGCTGAGCTCTGGCAAGCCCTGGCATAAATTAAGCACTGGTTATTTACAGGCTAACACAAGCAAGCATATCATGCAAATAAGTTGCAACAGACTTGTGGTGATCTGTCAATTCAACATGTCTTTCAGGGCAAACCCAGGGATAACTCTGAGGGATCTATTGCTTCAGTTTAGAGCCTCTGACTGAGTGAGAATGCAAACAGCAAAGAGAAGATCGTTTTTCCTTGTGAGGCATTTTTATATCCTCTTCCCTCAAAAATTTAGCTGATAGGAACTGTTCCCAGGGAGGTCCCTTCATCATGGAGGGTGGGGAGGAGGAATGTAATGAAAAATCTTTGATCCTTGATCTCGCAGAATGGTTCATTTGTAAGTGTTTTTTAAAACTCCCTCTGACCTCATGTACACACCTTGGTTGCTTTTCAAAGAGTATCTGTGTAAGAAGCCTTCACTCACTTTGCCTGCTGTTAATCCAAGTTTATATATCCGTTCAGAGTTCTGTGCCTCAATACAGCTTCCCATTATCTACAACTTCAGTCTGGCTTGCAAAAAACTGAGCCGGGAGACCTGCTTTGTAAATCAACATTGTTGTTTAGCAGGGGGCCCAGACAGCCTTGCAGACCCAGTGACTGCAACATGTGAGAGTTTCAGGCTGTTATAAAATTGCATCTCAAATATCTGTGCATGCAAATGCTGCCTTGCTGTTATGGAAACAGAAAGGTCCCTGAAGCAGAGCAAGGTCTGGTCTAAAATTTAATTATGTCAGGTGCTGTCTAGAACTGTATCTCAGGGCTACTGGTGGCTCTCTGCATGTTGCTAAGGAAAAGGAATGGAGAGAGCTGTGGGTAAAAGGAGAAGGTAACACCAGAAATGTTTTTTTTTTCCTGCTTCATTAGTTCTGTGCAGTATCTCCACTCCTTCCCATCTTGCCTTCCAGCTGACCTTGACCTTTCTGCAACTCAGACCAATGCATTGGTCCCTACAATCTGGATAGCAGATCTCTAAACATGCTGAATCATCTCGATTATATTACAACAATGCTATTTGCCTAGGGATCCAGAAAGCAAAGCTGAGTTTCACAAGAAGAGTGGAAGTGGCTGCTGGGATGAGTGGCAACTGAAAAATAATGTTAATGAATTTTGTTTTTATATGGAAATAGAACTGTCTTAGCAGGGACAGACGTAGTCTACTGCCAATGTCACGAACACAGGCAATGATGGGTGCTTCAAAGCTCTCTCAATTTTTTTAATACAACTTGCTCTTCTGTACATCGGGGGTGTATTCTCACTTTCTGGGGCCAGGGGTACTGTAAATTTTTACTCCTGGGGGAATTCTGCACCAAAAAATTAAATTCTGTGCACAGTATTTTAAAATTCTGCAAAATCCTGCATATTTTATTTGTGAAAATAACACAATATAATCAGGTTAGTTTTAATTATTCTGGTAATTTATTTCAAAATACCTGTCAGCAAGTATGTCTGTAACAATACAGGTACAAAAAAGATTTCCCCAGGAGTAGAGAGTTAAAGAAACCTCTATGACAACCCAGTTCCTGTTTCTCTGTAATGTTTTTTGTTGGGCACCTCAGTCTGATCATACATGCCAGCTGGGCATATCTTTGGGGGAAACTCTGCCCCTCAGGTCTTTTAGTTGACTCTTGTTTTTTCACCCTGACTCTGTAGGGTTACTATATAGAGGATCCCAAATAGAGGACACTGCTGGGTAGAAGGGAAGTTGTAGGGGGTACAGTTGGGAGATGTTGGTGGAGTGTGTGTACTGGGGTATTTGGGGGTGCTTGAAGGGGCTGTATAGGGTCCCTCCGGCCCAGACACTTGCTACCCCTCCCCTGCAGAGCCCAGCCACAGGGTGCCCTCGGCCCAGACACCCGCACCACCTCCCTCCCCAAGCCCAGTTGCAGGGCCAGACACCCGCACCCTCTCACTCTCCGAGCCCAGGGAACCAAAGGGAGAGAGAGCCTAATGCAGGTCAGAATGGGCTTGTATGGAGTTTCCTGTGGTGATTTCAGTGTTGGATCTTCAGGGATGACACTGTGCAGGGCCTCCATCCCTGATAGGCTGGGCTGAACCTTCCGTTCACTACAGGGGCACGGCCCACACTCTGCCTCCTTCTTTCAAGGTATGCTGGTAACTCACACCCTCTCTGCAGCAGTGTCCTCTATTTTCAGTCTAGGAGCTGGGCTCTGCCAGGTCCAGTGGCCCTTAGTGGGGGCCAGCAGCTCTGCAACATCCAATTCTGCAGGAAAAAAAATAAATTCTGTGCAGACCATTAATTCTGCACAAGTTCTGCATAGCGCAGTGGTGCAGAATTCCCCCAGGGGTATGTAAATGTAAATCTGTGCTTACCTGATATATCTTATGGGATGAGATATACGTACTGTAAGTGCACTTGAGAGCTGGGTGGTTTGTATAGAACTGGGATCCATTTAGTTATAATTCTTCACATTCTATCATGAAATGGAGATATTGTGGGAATGCTATGAGGGCCTCAAATTTCCCCTTAAGGAAATTGTTGGAAAATAACATTGTCTGGCATTGGGAAAACAGACATAAAGAGCAGTGTAAAACATTGTTCATTAATCTATCCATTTTAAAATACTGTGAGTTACCTGAGTCAGGTGCACTGTCAATAGGTGCATCTTCCAGAGAACGAGGTCAAATCTTATGCAAGAAGGGAAAGCGATTGCATAGAAGGCAGAAAGAAACTATGGCAAGCTTAAAGAGGAGATATTACCAACTGTGTTTTAGTTTTGTTCATCTTCGGTTCAACAACCCTATACACCATTTATACAGGACAGAAAGTTCTATATGTAGAAATTAGTATTAGTTTGTTTTTAAAAACCTTGGTCTTCAGCACCAAATTACAATCTAATGCAGGGGTTGGCAACCTTTCAGAAGTGGTGTGCCGAGTCTTCATTTATTCACTCTAATTTAAGGTTTTGCGTGCCAGTCATACATTTTAACGCTTTTTAGAAGGTCTCTTTCTATAAGTCTATAATATATCACTAAACTATTGTTGTATGTAAAGTAAATAAGATTTTTAAAATGTTTAAGAAACGTCATTTAAAATTAAAATGTAGAGCCCTCCGGACCGCTGGCTAGGACCCAGGCAGTGTGAGTGCCACTGAAAATCAGCTCGCTTGCCATAGGTTGCCTACCCCTGATCTAATGTATGATGTTGAGAGTGCAGAGATATTATTTCTGTGTAGAATATAAAAGGAGTAAAGAATATAGATGTCTTGAACAGGGTGATAAACAGATCAATACCACATGAAAGTATTATTGATGAGTATGGAATTCATGTGGTGAGGCATATTCCTATTAATTCATAATTAGGAGAATTTTAAACTGAAAAACAGAACTTTTAGCATACACTGAGAGTAACTGTTTTAAAAGGATGGCCCAAAGAAAGCACAGATTTAGACCCCAAACTGAGACCAGATCAGTTATTTAAGGAAGAAGTTAGTGAGGAGGACATTTTGCTAAGAGAAACAAGACTTACTGTTCCCGCAGCCCTGAGAAAATAAATGATCATTAACATATAGATCAGTCATCTAGGAATTGAAAATGTTAGCAAATGAGAAGAGGTATCTTATTCCATTTGGGAGGATATTCAGAAAAGACATAGGACAATTTAGTGTTCTCTGTTTACATGACGTAAACATGGGCCATAAAGGTAGTAAAATGACAGCTCCCTGGTGAGGTATATTTGGCTTGAAGCAGGGATTTTGAGAAGAGAAGTTTACCGTCAGGATAGCACAGCTGTACAGCTCTTAATGGCTTTTTCACAAGCTTACATAGAAAAACCTGGGAGATTTCAAACAATCAATACAGACCCCAATCTTTTTTTTAATGCACTTTCAGCATGTCTTCAGGGGAGATACAATAGAATCTAAGACTGAGAACTTGCTTGATTGCAGTGTGGACATTGTGCAGGATAGCTGCAGAGTCACTGCCCGCAGCAAAACTCACAAGTCCCTTCCACTTCTAAAGCATCTTGTTGGGGGACGGGGTGTTATTCAACATCTTGGTGAATAACTTCACAACATATGTCACTGGTCTGCCCTTATGGTTCTCTGGCCCCTAGTTACCCAGCTCAGTGTAATGTTGCATGGAGAATCAGGCCAACCTAAGGGGAATGAAGAGGCCATTATTATCCAGCTTGCCACCAGATGCTGCCCCATAACCTCTGACACCATGTAAGTACTGCCAAGGCACAGCCTGAACTGTGAACCCAAACTAGGAACATAATTCCCAGCCCTCGCCCAAAAGCCCCAAAGACAACTGCAAACATGAACAGCAAATACTGCCCACCCAAAATTCCCCATCTAGGCCCCAGAACACACCACTTTCCATCTCTGAGGTCTCCCCAAGACTGGGAGGAAGCTCAGGGAGGGGAAGTCAAATACATATTTTTTAAAAAGGTATAATTGCCTCTCTGGAACATGAATGTAACCCTTCTGCCAGGCCAAATTGATAGCAGCAAGGGCCAGGTTCAATACATAGGGGTCCCTTCCCTACAACGTAGTGCAAAACCAGCTCAAGCCCCCACCCAGTGACCTGGGAAAATCCTACACACACCCCTGGGCACCTCGAAGAGGCAATACTTACCCTCTCGCAAGCACAGAGTCTCGGTGTAGCAGAAAATGTTTAACAACATGAGATAAACAACAAGCATTAAATTGGGAAAACACCTCAACTAGAGTTCATAGACCAAACCATGAACAAAGACCCACTCCAGGAAATTGGGCCGTGTCCTTTTCCCTGGGCTCTTGAGTCCAGCAACCCCAAAATCACCCCAACACTCCAAAGTCCAATACTCCAAATGTCCCTAGAGTCCAGCAACCCAAAGATCACCCACAGTCCCAAAAGTCCCACAACCCAAAAGTCTCTGTCCCGGGTCAGTGCAGTTCAAGAGTCCTCCCCCTCCCAGCCTGGGTAGAAAGGGGCACCTTACGTGGTCCAGGGCCAACTGCCACAAACTGCTCCACTCCACTCTGCAAACTGCTCTGCTCCGCAGTATAGCTTCAGGCTACCCCACTAGTTAGCACAGTACTCAGTGCTCTCAGCTCAGTAATTTTAGCTCTTTATTGATTTCAGCTTTTAGTAGGGGAGCCCCAATGCTGGTGCACCATTAGCCCAAAGTGAGTTCAGCTCAGTAACCTGTATCTAGATTCTTAAGGGAATCAAAAATCAGCTCTGATATTCAACAGTGGAGAGAGGAGGGGGTACAATTGGTGCATCTGGCTCGCACAAAGGACCAACACCAGAGGTACAGATAACTGTCCTCAACCTCTCTTAATTCACTGGGTTTTGGAACCCATATCCCTTGTCTAGCAAGTGCTATTTAGTTGATGATGAAACCCTTTATCATAAAACAGTTTCATAGTTCCTCATTTACTTAATCCGGGTGACAACACTTTATTCCTCCTGCCCCAATAACAAAGAAATTGGGGATTCCACAGCTGTGAAAGTAACCATTTTAGGCTGCTGTGGGCTATGCTAGGCGTGGTGGGTGTGCCTATGCAAACACGATCAGCCTCTGAAATTCTTTTCCACACTTGCCATAACTCACCACCAGATGTCAGGGTAGAGCTCATCCACTTGTTTTTTTCATGCTCCCCCAGCCATGGCATCTGCAGGGCCAGAACTTCAAGGACAGGGCCTTTATCAACAGCTAAGTGGCTGGCTAACCTGAGGGAGAAGAAACTGAAAACTCAGGATGAGATTTCAGAGACCTCATTGCAGGGTCCCACAGAAAAATAAAACTGAGAGCTGGAAGTTGTTTGCAATCTGAGAGGGAAAAAGACAGGCAGCTATCCAGAGTGTCAAAGTGGGCAGAAACAGCACTGCAGAGAAAGACAGGGACATGCAGAGGCAACTCCTGGAGAAAATACAGAAGCAGAATGCTCTGCTGGAGTGTATGCTGCTAGCAGGCCTACAGCCAAACCAGTGCCCTCAACCAGGACCCCTCCATGTTCTGCAGCCCCTGAAATGATACAGGGTATTGCAAACACCAGCATATATTCCCTGCTATACCCCCACAGTCATGTTCTCAGATGCCATTTCCCACCTCAGCTCATCCAGGATCCCAGCTTTTTCCACCCATCAAATGCCTCTGACAACATTCAGGTCCAGAAGGCAAAAGAACAAGAGCAAGGTGTATACTCTCCAGTGAACTGGAGCCCCCTCCTCGAAATCATTATATATTGCTCTCCACTTGCGCTCTTTCATTTTAAAGCTGTTTCACTTGTTTTATTATAAATTAGAAATATTGCACATTCATAAAGAATCTGCAATGCATGATACATAAAAAAACTAATTTTTACATAAGTCATGGGTTTTCAAAAGAGTAGAAAAAAGAGACACAAAATGAGTGCTGTGCCATGCCATGTCTAGTGCCCATAATTGAAACTGCAATGCTCACAATCCATAAGCAGTTGGGGTCTGTTCCTTGCAATTCTTCACTGATTCTCTGAGCTACTTCTGGCCTTTGCCTACTTGCAGGCATCTATTGTGGAGCTGTGCTCTTCAGTCCTCACCTTCCCTGGAATTTTGTCTTCCCAAGAAGCTTTTCCCAGATGCCTGGCAGCTCCCTGAAACCCCTTCATCTTTGCTATCCTCTACCTTTGGTGCCAATCCTAGGGTCTGAACTCCTAGCTACAGCTCAGTTCTTCCTAGTGGCCCTAGAGTCTGGTTCTCCATCAATCCTTAATTAGCTGTCTCTCCTCTAGGTACCATAGACTCACTGTTAACCCTTTATTTTCCAGTGCAAGGCATAAACCTTCATAAACAGCCCCTTATATAGTAGTAAATACTAAATGTCTTTACCTCAGCACTTTCTCAAATTTACTGCAAATATACTGTAGTTATTACAGGTTTTAATTTTAACTTTTAAATGGCTACTGACAAAATGGGTTTACTTCTTATTTAGAGGGAAGGATAAATTTCCACCTTCAAACAGAGAAAATCTTTTGTTGCTAGTTTGTAGATCTCCTACTTGAAGATGAATTTGTCTCTATTTACTGCCTGGTGTAAAATACAGTTTTGCAGACGTAAACAGATGTGGATGGAATTAATTTTCCTATGGCCTGTTGGGACAATTGAGGATATTAATGCAGAAACTCATTAAGAGGAGTTCAGCTGAATTTTGAGCTAAGTCTTGTTGCTTCTGAATTCTGAAAGAGGTTTTTGAGCTGTGAATGGAAAATGAGTAAAGCTAATTGAGTTTCTGACTGGGTTTAAAGTCCAATAATATTCTGAAAAGTCTGCATCTGTGTAACACGCTTGCTGAAACCACTGTTACCTCTCTGCCTCAGCTACAGTGAGCTTTGCTGGAGATGGGACTACATGTCAGCTCCCTGCCATGCCTGTCTGCCTTCTTCACCGGCAAACTCCTTGAGAGTCTACCAGTCTTAACCTTGCCTAGCAGGCATCAGTCAGTGAACTCCAGCCCCTGAGATCCTCGGAGATGTCTCTCTGCAATGCATAGCCCTACCATTGTACATTCACAGAAGATATTGAGTTGATACACTGCAGCTCATTAATTTAACTGGTGTTTGACAAACATTCTTATCTCAATCACAGCACTGAAGTGATTTCTAGTAAAGTAACGCAAGTTTATTACACACAAAGTCATAGGTTTTAGTGATACCAGGTACAAAGGGTAAGGATAGAAATGGTGACAAACGAAAGTAAAATGATGCTTCTAAGACTTAAACTTAACTTCAGCAAATTACAGTCTTTGCCTTTGCAGGTTTCTCACCTATATCCCAGAGACTTCAACCCTCTGGGTTGAAGGAGCCACTTTCCTTAGATCTACAAGAGCCCTGGCCTCTTGTATCTGCCTATTAGTGGATAACTATGAGGTTATCTCCCCTTCCTTTTATTGTCCAGAAAACCTTTGAAATATATTCTTTGAAAAAGTAAGCCTAGACAAAGTTTTTGTTATAGACACCATGCTGTCTTCTCCGTCACTTGATAACCTTGTTAACCTTATAAGTAAATTTACCTTCATTGTCTCTGCCTGATGACCAAGGTGGTTGAACAAGCAAATACACATTCCTTTGTCTAGGCAGTTTGGGATTAAGCATTGCTCGCCAAACACAAAAACAACTTTAGTGCATATTTTTATCTCATTGCATACACTCCATTCACACACCACACAATGGTTTTTCAGGACCAGCCAGTTACCAGATTATATAGGATACTTTACATGACACCTTTTAGATGCAGATTATGACAACAGTGTGTGTAGTCAGTATGTCAGGCCTGACAAGAGTTACTGACACAGAGTAGCGAACCACCCATGGTCTGTGTAACAATTTGAAAACACACGTTTGAAAATGAGCTTCAAGATTGTTGAGATGAGTCAAGACCAACAATTTTACATCTTCATATTCAAATTAATTTTCTCTAGGAATCCATTCATGCTAAAATACTTCTGCACTAACAGTTTCACACAAGTTTTTTCAAAGGATAATATTTTTTTCTTCTTGAATGCAGTATATTTTTTCTGAAATCACAGTATGTTTATTCTAGACCTTGAAGAAAGATTTTCAAATTATTCAGTTCAATCAAATATGTCTGCCAAGTGCCAAAATAGTCAACCATCATGTACTTTAAAAAGTGTTTGAGTTAATTGATTATCACCATTTATACTTCAGCTAAATGAAGGAATACCTAACCCTGTGACAACCCACTGCTGTTTTGTATGAAATAGAACAGAATCATGGTTCAATGAGATTTCCTGCACTGAATAAATGAGAAATTCCTGATATAGCAGGAGCATATTATATCATCCTTTGTATGATTCCTGAATTAGGTACGTTGGCTATATCTCCTCTCTGTAGAATTAAAAAAAATTGAAATATTAGGATCATCACCTATATGAATGGGTGCCTAATTCCCAAGATTCCTAAATGTAAGAGCAGAAACTGTAGCCTGCACTGCAGAATTCCTGAAATAATCTGTAGAAGCAACTGCTAAAGTGCCATAACTACATGAAATGCCATATTAAGCAACAATGGCATGTTTGTCTTGCCAAAAGATAATTTTTCACTCCGACATCATTGAAAAAAAGCTGACTATAAATGTTAGTTAAGCTTCTATAGCCCCTTTTTGAAGGCATGAGTAGAGGAGCAAATGTAGGATGTTAAATAACATTCATAGTCAGTGGGTATCCTTCAGCTGCTTCTCCTACAATATATGTCAAGAATCTAAGGAATTCTCTAGTGGGAGCTACATACCATGTAGTCAGCCTTTTCATGACATTGAAAAAGGCAATGCCAATGCTGCTATGAACTTTACTGATTTTCATTACGGCTGTTCCTCTCTGAAATGGGCCATTTCCCCTTTACTAAGCTACTGGGATGATGATTTAAACAGTTTGAGAGTCACTTATCATTACTTATAAACTGCTTTACAAACGATTAATTCTTTAAGTCTAATTGCACAATGCAAACTGGGAAACTGAGGCAAAGGACACTGCTCCAAATACTTATTGTTTACATACTTTTAAGTCACTGTTGCATGTTTCCCTCTACTGCTCCCCACTCACAGTTGGTTGTCCAAGGTCAGCAATGTCTTAGAAACCAGAGGTGCATTTAGGTGGGTTCACCACCTGCCCCTGAAGTAGAGGGGTGGTGGTTGAGTGATGTCTTCACTTCTGCTTGTCACTATCTGTGATAGCATTCAACAGCAGTTAGCATTCAAACCCTGGGTACACAGGCTATCTTCCTGATGCCTTCTCCAAACTCCTCCTTCCTGCAGCCTGTTCTCGTTTCCTCAAGTTCCATGCAGATTTCTACAACAACATTTTGTAGTGTAGATGAGGTTTAGGGGAGAGCTCTGTTGCTATGGTCCCTGCTCCTGCTCTTGTGCTGTGGGCAGAACACAGGGGCCTGACCAGCCACCTCTAGGTCCATAAGCTTGCCACCCAGCTGCTTCAGCCTCCAGCTGCTGCTAACTGGGACACCACTGCCACCCACACCTCCCGCCATGGCCTCCTCTGTTCCTCTGTGCTGCAGGAGGTGAGTCATCTCTGGTCGAAGTTAGTCACCCAGTGAATGGCGCCTGCTGCCACCTCCCACTTCCCAGCTTTGCTCCCTCCTTTGGCTGTCCTAGTGCCGTCCCCTGCCCCTCACTCACTGCCTGGCGCTCCGCCACGTGCTAGCAAAGCTTAGTGCTTGCCCCACTTGTCCTCAGCCAGGATTTGCAGTCTGAAGGGGAAAGTCGACCTTGCCTAGTCAGTGTTGGCTGTTGATTTTGGAAAAACAGAGATGTGTGTCATTATTCTCCTCCCTCTCTGCCCACTGCCCTGGTTAAACCCTGTTGCAAACATCTGAGGCCATGGCTACACTTACAGTTCTGCAGCGCTGGTAGTTACAGCTGTGTTCGTACAGCTGTGTAGGGCCAGCACTGCAGTGTGGCCACACTGACAGCTACCAGCGCTGCAGTGTGGCCACATTTGCAGCACTTGCAGCGCTGTTGGGAGTGGTGCATTGTGGGCAGCTATCCCACAGAGCACCTCGTCCCATTTTGGCGCTGTGGCTTGTGGGAAGGGGAAGGAAGTGTGCGGGTCTTTCCGCTTCCTGTTCCAACACCCTGTGGTGCTTTGCTACACATTCCGAGCAGATTGGCGGCATTGTGAGTCTGCAGCGTGATTTCTGAGATTTCTGTTACAAATGGAGCCTGAGCTGCTGAGGACCTTGCTGATGAATGTTGCCAGCACATCACGCATGGCAGTGGAGCTATTCCTTCAGCTGCAAAGTGACAGTGAGGAGTCAGACGATGATATTGAAACGCCTGACGCTCAAGACACTCAATTGCTTGTGGCAGTAACAGACGTGCTCAGCACTGTGGAACGGCGCCTTTGGGCTCGGGAAACCAGCACTGAGTGGTGGGATCACATCGTCCTGCAAGTCTGGGATGACGAGCAGTGGCTGCAGAACTTTCGGATGAGAAAAGCCACTTTCATGGGACTGTGTGCTGAGCTCGCCCCTACCCTGCGGCGCAGGGACACGAGATTGAGAGCTGCCCTGCCAGTGGAGAAGCGGGTGGCTACTGCAATCTGGAAGCTGGCAACTCCAGACAGCTACCGATCGGTGGCGAACCAGTTTGGAGGGGGAAAGTCCACCGTTGGAATGGTGCTGATGCAAGTTTGCACCGCCATTAATCGCACCCTGCTAAGAAGAACTGTGACTCTGGGGAACGTGCAGGACATTGTGGATGGCTTTGCACAAATGGGTTTCCCTAACTGTGGAGGGGCAATAGATGGGATGCATATTCCTATTCTGTCACCACCCCAACTGGCATCGGAGTACGTTAATCGCAAGGAGTATTTCTCCATGGTTCTGCAAGCGCTTGTGGATCACCGTGGGCGTTTCACTGACATTTACTCAGGATGGCCTGGAAAGGTGCATGATGCACGCATCTTTCGGAACAGTGCCCTGTTCAGGAAGCTGAGGGCCGGGACTTTTTTCCCAGACCACAAGATCACAGTAGGGGATGTCGAAATGCCCACTGTGATCCTTGGAGACCTCGCTTACCCCTTAATGCCTTGGCTCATGAAACCGTATACAGGGAAGCTTGACAGGAGCAAGGACCGGTTCAACTACAGGCTGAGCCGGTGCTGAATGACCGTGGAGTGTGCTTTTGGCCGTTTGAAAGCCCTCTGGCATTGTCTTTATGGGAAGCTAGATTTGGGGGAAAGCAGCATCTCCGCTGTTATATCTGCGTGCTGTACCCTTCATAATATTTGTGAAGGGAAGGGTGAAAGATTCAGTGAGGAATGGACCTCCGAGGTTCGACGCCTAGAGGATGAATTTGCACAGCCAGAGAGCAGGGCTACTAGAGAGGCCCAGGAAAGGGCTTCAAGGATTAGGGATGCCTTAAGGGAGCAATTTGATGCTGAGAGCCAACAGTAATGTTTGGTGCCTTTGCTGTGCTCCTTTCTACCTTGGGGTACAGTATTTACCACTTTCTGCAATAATAAAAAGTATTGTAAAAGCCATAAAATCCTTTATTCAAAGTACAGAACATAAAAGGCCAGGGGGGTTAGGGTGGTGGACTGTACATTCACAGGTTTGAATATGTCCTGTTTGGATTACTGTTCAATGTCTGCTGCACTTCAGGATTACTATGCTGCAGAGGAATGGGGGTGGAGTGCACAGGGTAAGAATTGTAGTTATCAGGGCTGGTAGGTGATCGTACAGGTGTTGGGGGCAGCTGGGGGTAATAAGAAACTGGCTGCTGGAGAAAGGTGTTTTGTGCAAATACTGGGGAACAAGAAAGAGAGCTTTGGGAGGGTTGTGGGTTACCACGGTACAGATCTCCCTGCATGGCTACGAGAGACTCGAAAGAGTCAGTTTGGCGAGCCAGGAGGCTTATCATGTGCTTTGAGGTTTTTTTGGTAGCCAATTCCTTTCTCCTGCTTTCTGTTTGCCTCCACTCATACATTTTCTCTCTCCATTCCTGCGTCTTCCTACTTTCTCTGTTGTAGTGATTCATAACTGCTTTGATCAATTCCTCTTTTGATTTTCGTGGATTTTTTCTCAAGTTCTGCAAGTGACGTGAGGCCGGTGATCCGGCTGCATTAGTCAAGGTCACTAAAAAAAAACATAGATAGAAACATGTAATACACAGAGGCTACATTGTTTATTATCACACAGTGAAGGAGTTTGTAGACTTTTAGTAGCATCATTCCCACATACCTAACATAACACAGAGAGGCCAGGGAAGCGAAGGCATGGCGAGCAATGGGGTGAGTGTTTCTGCCCCGACTTCACCTGGGAGGGGGAACTGACTGATGGCTCACTGGGGTTTATCTGCACTGGGTAGAGGAGGTAGCTGGTGGCCTGCACAGGGGACAGTAGGGAACACGAAGCTGGCGAGCTGCTGGCGGGGGGGGGGGCGGTCCGCGGAACTGCCGGCCTGCTGGGGGTGGGGTGGGGAGACCAGAACACACCGCGGGGCTGGCTACCTGCTGGAAGGGGGGTGGGAGACCGGAACGCACCGCGGGGCTGGCTACGTGCTGGAAGGGGGTGGGAGACCGGAACGCACCGCGGGGCTGGCTACCTGCTGGAAGGGGGGTGGGAGACCGCGAACCTGCCGCCCTGCACTGAAGTATCCCTAAATTCTCAACAGGGTTTCCTACTGCCAGATATATCACTGCTGCGTGTTACCTGGGAAGAGAGGGAGGATCTTCTACAGCAATGTGGATTCCGCCCTGGCCCCTATGCAGCTTGCCTGTGTGCAGCCATGGTACCCCCACCCCTCGCTGCACAGTGGATCGGACGAGTTAGCCTGACCGGGACAAGGACCACGGTGGATCTCCCTATAAACTTGCGAAAGCACATTGCCCACGCTCTGGCTGCAACTTTTCAAGAGATTACCGAGGCAGATTACAGAGACGTGATAGAGCAAATCAATGGGCTATTCCACGTTTAGGCATGCATGCAGGCAGCCATAACCCAAACCGTCCTCTCCCAAAATATAAAAATCTGATTACCCCGAGCATGCTCCTCAGCTTCTTCCTCACCAGCAACTTCCAGCTGCTGCAACTGGCTAGCCTCCTCCTGGCTTGAGAAGAGCTCCTGGCTGCATGCCTCCTGGGACTCCGGGGTGTCTCCCTCCACCCCAGTAGCCTCACTCTTGGCTTCCTCTGCACTCCCCCCCACTTCTCCCTGCTCTGAACTCTCCATCGTGGTCCTCGGATTGGCAGTGGGGTCACACCCAAGTATGGCATCCAGCTCCTTGTAAAAACGGCAAGTTGTGGGGGCAGCTCCTGAGCGGCGATTTCCCTCACGGGCTTTGCAGTAAGCACTGCGCAGCTCCTTAATTTTTACCCTACACTGCAACGCGTTCCGTTCATGGCCCCTTATCAGCAAGGACTGTGATATCTGCCCATAGGTATCATAATTTCTCCGGCTGGAGCGCAGCTGTGCTTGCACAGCTTCCTCACCCCAAACACTGATGAGGTCCTGCAGCTCGGAACTGTTCCATGCTGGGGCTTGTCTGGGGCGTGGAGGCATGGTCGCTGATTGATTGATTGCACTCCACACCTGGCTGAGCAAACAGGAAGGGGATTTTTAAAATTCCCAGGGCATTTAAAGGTGGGGTCAGCTGAGCCCAGGGCAGTGGAGTGTGCAGGATTACCAGAGAGGCTTAAAAGGTATGCTGGGATACCTCCTTATACCCCGGAGGTCAATAAAAGCGCTGGTGCGGGTCCACACTTGCTGACCAGCGCTGGATGACCAGCGCTGGAATCGCTACACCTGAGGCTCGACCAGGTGTACAGCCAGCGCTGCAACCAGGGAGTTGCAGCGCTGGCCATGCTTTGCAAGTGTGGCCATATCCTAAGTTGCAGCGCTGTAACCCCCTCACCAGCGCTGCAACTCTCTAGTGTAGCCATGGCCTGAGTATTTTCCTTTCCAGGCCTCAGGAGGAAAATCTCCCACTGTTCCTGTCCCTTTTGGTGTGTGTAGTGTTTAATTTGTGCCAGGGCATCTCTTTCATTACAAATGAAGCAATGCCCCTTCTTCCCTCCCTCTGAAATGAGTTGGGCTTGTTTTGGGCTTATTTTGAAAGGGAAAGCTGCTTTTTTTTTTTTTAAATGTGCGACTTGGCAACAAATAGACGGGAACCAATAGCAGTGGTGGATGAAGAGAGTTCAGCCAGGCTACATTACAGGAGCATCAGTACTATATTTATTTTAAGTATTTTCTTGTTTAAATATTTTTTTGTTGTTTAAAACTTGCTCTGGTTATCTCTAAAATACAAGAGAGCAGAGTGGAGTTGGAGAAGCTTGTGCTATAGAATGGCTTCTGAACACTTACAGTTTTGCAGCGCTGGTAGTTACAGCTGTGTTCGTACAGCTGTGTAGGGCCAGCGCTGCAGTGTGGCCACACTGACAGCTACCAGCGCTGCAGTGTGGCCACATTTGCAGCACTTGCAGCGCTGTTGGGAGTGGTGCATTGTGGGCAGCTATCCCAGCATTCAAGTGGCTGCAACGTGCTTTTCAAAAGAGGGGGGTGGGGTGGAATGTGATAGGCAGCGTGGAGGAGACAGACAGAATGGATTTTTGGAGTTGACACTGTTCTCAGCTCCCTGCCTTGCAAGTTCTAAGGACTGTGCCTACCTTCAATCATTTTAAAAGTTCTAACTCCCTTCCCCCGCTCCTCCCTCATTCACTAAATGCAAATTATGTACTGCTAAATACCCGTCAGACCAGATCAGCAACTGCTCAACATGGACTTCCCCCTCCCCCCCTGCCGTGTGAGCGTGCTGTTTCTCTCTTCAAGCAAACAGCTGTGAACATTCCAAAGTAATTCCCCTGCCTGCCTCCGCTCGCTCAGCAAACAGGAGCTGTGTTTGTTTTTTAAATAAGCAGTTTGGCTGAACTCCGAGCTCTCCCTTTCTTCCGGTTTGTTGTGGACAGGAATTCTGGGATACCTCCTTATTCCCCGGAGGTCAATAAAAGCGCTGATGGGCGTCCACACTTGCTGACCAGCGCTGGATCACCAGCGCTGGAATCCCTACACCCGAGGCTCGACCGGGTGTACAGCCAGCGCTGCAACCAGGGAGTTGCAGCGCTGGCCGTGCTTTGCAAGTGTGGCCACATCCTAAGTTGCAGCGCTGTAACCCCCTCACCAGCGCTGCAACTCTCTAGTGTAGCCATGGCCGAAGAGAGAAGACTTGTGAAATGTTCTAATACATAAATTCAGGCATTTTCTCAGTGTACTGAATTTCAGCAGCCTCACCCTTGCAGCCTGGTCCTGCAGACTGTGAGAGGGGCTTCAGCTTTCCATTCTTTACTCAAACTTTCATAAGAAAGAGACAGACACCATTTAAAGTTAACGATCTGATCTGCCTCTCAGTTTAGGTGATGATGCCAGAATAATGGCCTCATTACTACATCATTTACTTCATTACTGTAACAATGCAGAGCCAAAAAAGACAGGGCTTTATGTTAGGTTTACATGGTTTGAACTTTATGTATCTTTTCTATTGCATGGTAGAATTTCAATTTGCAAAAATGTTGTGGTTTTCCATTATGTAATAAAATCAGATTTTATTAGTAATTCTGCCAATTGCCAAACCAAACTACAAGCAAGATGATACAAATATGGCAAAGATTTCTTATTTTTAGTAGTGGAAAGGAAGAGCGGATGTAGTACATATGGATGTTTGCCTGCTGTAACAGTTGGAAACTAGTCTGGCTCACCTATGTTAGTACTGTACTGTTAAAATAGATTTCTAGAGATGTGTTCAGGTTTTGGATTTTATGAAATGCTTGTGAGTTGCTGCATGCATTGATCTCACTTATAATATCTGTATCCCATATTATAACATAAAATTTAAGTGTTTACTTTGTAACTATAAAAGTGTTTGCTATGACACTAGAAACCACCATAGACAGGAGAGGAGCATTACCAACTGTGAGGTACTAATTAAAAAATATTAAAGCTAATGTTAAAAAATTATATAATAAACAGGTTAAGGAAAGAGTGTCTGTACATTTGGGCATAGTGCTTAGATTATCCACAAAGTTTGTTTTAAAAGTCATAAGATGCATATAGTGCATAATCAGCAATAACCCAAATTAAGGTGAATAAATTTAAAAATATCATTTAGATATTAGTATCTGAATACTCAGGTACATCACTCATGAAAAGTTATACAGAGAGTTGGTTGTGGAAAGCAAATATAGGACTGAGCATAGATTATCCCTCAGTAATTGAGCATTTAGGGTAGGTTGTCCATTTAGAAAATACAATCCACCAGGGAAGTATTTCAGTTACTTTCCTGACTGCTTTTCTCCTCGGCACTGCAGCTCATCCCTCTTGTTATTGCCAGTGTCCAGTGATGTGTTCTATGTAGATGTCCCTTGACATCTGATGGCATCCAACACCATGAGTTGCTGCATCAACTACTACAAGAGGTGTCATTTTCTGCCCAGCAAAAGAAGTCCTATAGATACCAGATTGCACATTGTGGAACATCAGTGGACAAAAGACTGTGTTGATTGCTCTCTCCACATCCATGAAGAGGGGACATGCACAAAGACTCATCTCATCACAGTTTGAACTCTGGGGGAAGGCAATAAAAATCCTTAACCAGAAAGGTTTGTATCTCTGTGCTGCTTGGATTTTGGTGAGGGCAATATTTCCAAGAATAGGCAAGGATAACACATACTGCTTAGCTTGTGTTAGCCCTAAAAGACATATAGAGCTTGCACATTATAGCAGCTTCTATTTCTTTTTGGAACCTAACACTGTAACTCATTGGTGTGTGTATGTTTACCTATTTTAATCTTTAAGAACCTCTGATTTCTTTTTCCTAGTTAGTTTAGTTACTTTAGTTAGTTTAATATAAGACTGGTTACAAGCATTGTCTTTGAGACAATGGTCTAAAATACAACTGGCCTGGGGTAAGAGACTGGTCCTGTGGGATGGGAGTAACCTAAATATTGTGATTTTTGGGATAAAGTACCGCCTAGGTGGCAAGATAGTTGAGACCAAGGGGACTGTCTGTGACTACATGTTAAGGCTGTTATAGTACTCGAAGAGTTCACTCTTGATACTTGATTGGTGAAATCTAATTATAGAAGACATAATCAGTTTAGGATTTGTGTCCTGGTTTGTAACAGTCTGCCCTGAAGTTGGCACTCATGTTCATGAGCCACTCCAAACAGCTTGACAGAATTAATATGTTTTGGAGCAGAAAATACCTTTATGATGAGGTGGACCAGGCCTTTTGACACCCCCTACCTCACCCCGCCCCAGAAAAGGAACAGTGAAAGTGAGTCCTCCAGGCCTGCCTAGAAAGGCTGCAGGGAAGCAGCCTATCAAAGTCTAGCAGGTTCAGTTAGGCAAAGCTGCAGAGCCAGAACAGACCAATTGCTGGCAGGAACTAGAGGAGCAAGGCAGGTGTTCCTTGCTGGAGTTCCAGGGAGAACCAGAAGATGAGTTCTGATGACACTGGCATTCCATGAGGAAGAACTTCAGCCCCGAGGTAAGGGTGAAGAGAAAGGGGCTATGGGGAAAATGGCCCAGGGAATAGCAGTAGCAATTATTAAAGGAGCATCATGTGGTTGTTATTTGTAGGGTCCAGGAGGGTTGGGACCTGGAGTAGTGGATGGGCCTGGGTCCCCCCACTGGAAGAGTGGCCAAAGCCACAAGCAGGGGATAGGTTTCATTTAGAAGCCTAAGCACAAGGCTAGAATTTCAAGGCAAAGAGCCCCCAGAGAGAAAGCCCTGGGAGCACTGCTCTGTAACAGGGCAGAAACACTGACTTAAAGCTAGCTCAGAAGGGGCTGAGGACAGAGCACAGCGACAGGGCTAAAGACACTACCAACGGGCACTGTGATAGGCCCTGTTGGACCTTTGATAACTGAGCCCAGAGACAGGGCTGCAGACATTACTAAAGGGCACAGGGACAGGCCCAGTTGAACCTATTTCCCAGGAAGGGGTTTTTGTGCTTTCATGCATATCTATTGTGTGTCATTTGGTCGGAGGGCTGAGCCACTGAAGACCCACCTGATGAGGGTAACTAAAGACAGGGCACTTTGAGCAGAGAAAGAGAGAGTGCAGGTTCACACCCACCTGATGGGAGGTACTCGTGAGAGGTGAGTGTCCCTCTTCACAACTTTATAGCTCTACAGCTGGTTGTGCCAGGTGAGGAGGGGTAAGGCACTTCTGTATGGGTATGTCTACACTACGGGATTATTCCGATTTTACATAAACCGGTTTTGTAAAACAGATTGTATAAAGTCGAGTGCACGCGGCCACACTAAGCACATTAATTCGGCGGTGTGCGTCCACGGTCCGAGGCTAGTGTCAATTTCTGGAACGTTGCACTGTGGGTAGCTATTCCGTAACTATCCCATAGTTCCCGCAGTCTCCGCCGCCCCTTGGAATTCTGGGTTGAGATCCCAATGCCTGATGGGGCAAAAATCATTGTCGCGGGTGGTTCTGGGTAAATGTCGTCAGTCATTCCTTCCTCCATGAAAGCAACAGCAGACAATCATTTCGCGCCCTTTTTCCCTGGATTGCCCTGGCAGACGCCATAGCATGGCAACCATGGAGCCCGTTCAGCTTTTTTTTACTGTCACCGTATGTGTACTGGATGCCGCTGACAGAGGCAGTACTGCAATGCTACACAGCAGCATTCATTTGCCTTTTCATGACAGCAGAGATGGTTATCAGTCGTTCTGTACTGTCTGCTGCACCATTGTAAATTGGTGATGAGATGATGGTTATCTGTCGTTCTGTACTGTCTGCTGCTGTCATGGGTGCCCCTGGCTGAGATCGGCTGGGGGCGCAAAGACAAAAATGGGAATGACTTCCCGAGTCAATCCCTCCTTTATAGTATCTAAAAATAGAGTCAGTCCTGCCTAGAATATGGGGCAAGTGTACTAGAGAACCAGTGTATAAGAGAACCAGAGAGCACAGCCGCTCCCTGTCAGATCCCGCAGAAATGATGAGCTGCATGCCATTCTAGGGGGTGTCCCTGCAACAACCCCACCCGTTGCTTCCCTCCTATCCAAACCTTCCTGGGCTACCGTGGCAGTGTCCCCCCCATTTGTGTGATGAAGTAATAAAGAATGCAGGAATAAGAAACACTGACTTGTTACTGAGATAAAATGAGGAGGAGGCAGCCTCCAGCTGCTATGATAGTCTGGGCAGGACATTAAGCAGTGTGGGGGAGAGGAGCCCAGCATCCTGCTGCTATGATAGTCCAGGCAGTACAGAATCTTTTCTTTACACATGAAAGGGAGGGGGTTGATGGAGCTCAGCCCCCAGTTCCTATGATGAGGACGGTTACCAGCCGTTCTGTACCATCTACTGGGAATGACCGGGAATCATTCCTATTTTAACCCAGGCACCCCCGGCCAGCCTCACCTGAGGCCAGCCAGGAGCACTCACGGGCTGATGATGACGACGGATAGCAGTCATATTGTACTGTCTGCCACCGGGGAGGGGAGGGGAGAAGATACTGCTCTTCACTGCCGCAGCATCGCGTCTACCAGCAGCATTCAGTAGACATAGCGTGACTGAAAAAAGTCAAGAAACGATTTTTTTCCCCTTTTCTTCCACGGGCGGGGGGGAGTACACTGACAAACTATACCCTGAACCACCCCGGACAATGTGTTTGGCCCTACAGGCATTGGAAGCTCAGCCAAGAATGCAAATGCTTTTCGGAGACTGCTGGGGACTGTGGGATAGCTGGAGTCCTCAGTCCCCCCTCCCTCCCTCCATAAGAGTCCATTTGATTCTTTGGCTTTCCGTTACGCTTGTCACGCAGCACTGTGCTGTGGACTCTGTATCATAGCCTGGAGAGCTTTTTCAAATGCTTTGGCATTTCGTCTTCTGTAACGGAGCTCTGATAGAACAGATTTGTCTCCCCATACAGCGATCAGATCCAGTATCTCCTGTACGGTCCATGCTGGAGCTCTTTTTGGATTTGGGACTGCATGGCCACCCGTGCTGATCAGAGCTCCACGCTGGACAAACAGGAAATGAAAATCAAAAGTTTCCGGGGCTTTTCCTGTCTACCTGGCCACTGCATCCGAGTTTGGATTGCTGTCCAGAGCGGTCACAATGGTGCACTGTGGGATACCGCCCGGAGGCCAATACCGTTGATTTGCGGCCACATTAACCCTAATCCAATATGGTAATACCGATTTTAGCGCTACTCCTCTCGTTGGGAGGAGTACAGAAACCAATTTAAAGAGTCCTTTATATCGATATAAAGGGCCTCATTGTGTGGATGGGTACAGCGTTAAATCGGTTTAATGCTGCTAAAATCGGTTTAAACGCGTAGTGTAGACCAGGCTTGGGAGAGTGAAGCTTACATTTCCATTGCCCCTGCTGTACCTTCACTAGGGTATAAATAGAGGGCCTGATTGTCAGTTATTTTATTCCTGTACTTATGGCAGATGTTGAGGGGGAAGAGATGAGAAGTGTGGGCAAAGATGGATTTGAGTTGCATTTGTGCCTTCCTGTTCTGAGGTCATGCAGGAGGCTTCCTGGCCCTGGCTGGCATTTAGGCTATTCTAACTTAGTGTGCTTTCTATGGTACCCCTGAAGTAGAGAATAGCCATAGTGCTGTGCATGCTGGCCATATCCCTGATCTAGCCCTAGTGCTGGGAGCAGGGCTGGTGAAGAATTCATATGCTGGGTCTGCACTGGAAATGGTGGCCCTCTACCGAGGAAGCATTCTTGCTGTCCACTTCTGCTTCTTTATGCTGCCAAAGTGGTCCCAGTGTAAATGAGAATTGTTCCCAGCAAGTACAGGTCTCCAGGCAGCCAGTCCACATCTTTCACTAGCCCTACATTCATTTTAAGAAATCTTTAAAATAAAGATGTGAAATGTTTAGAGAGGCAGTGTAGTCTAATGGATTAAGCACATTTGGGAGCCAGGGACTTGTAATCCATTTGACTAGCTTTCTGACTCTATTTCCAATTAAATGAGAAGTCTTTTTTGCAGTATTTTGGTACTACATTATTAGTCAATGATATGTTATAGTTTCTAACAGAGTTAATATAAATGACCTGAAATTATAATAAAATGTCCAACAATTAAATGTCTGATTTTTCAAATTTTAGACATACACAATTGCTTGCCTAATTTACATGCACAGTTACTATCAGTATTACTCATTAAGTAATTACATGTGCACATTAACCTGGTCATTTGGATTTTATATTACCTAGCTTTGTGTACAGTCTCAGTCATTGTAAGAACAACTTGTGTACATACTGTAGAGTCACTTCAAGAGAGCATCAGTACATCACCCCCGTGCTCTAAGCTGAAACTTTTATAACTGATAACCTCAATGCCACCCACTATGCATGGAATTCTCTCCCAACCCCAGTTCAGCAAATTACCTTATCTCAATTCAGTTTCCTCCTGAAGACTCAACTTCATGACCCCCAAAGCATAAAAATAATGTTGCTCATTTTTGACCCGAGCAGTATTGTATTAATTTAGATGGAATGAATACATATATTACACACACACGCGAACAGCAGAGACAGAAAATGCAGCTTCTGTTTCTGGTATTGATTCTCACTTGTAACTTGACTACTCAAAAACAGAGGCCCAGCATCCAATCTTATCAGCCACTATGAGACCCGGTCAACTTGTGCCAGCATTGGGCCATTTAAGGCATTGCTTTTAAATACCTCTTTTTGGTCACAGGCTTACAGCAGTGTTGCAAAAATATGCAGTCTTGGCTTGCTAAGCCAGATCTCACTAGAGAGAAGGAAAAATGAGAGGATAGGAAAGAGAAGGAATAAGATATGGAAGGAAAAGGACACATGGGAATAGGAGAGAGAGATGAAGTCTCACATCCCAGATAGCATTCAGGATTCAGACTGAGCTGGAGAGGTATTATCTGTTTCCTTTTCTCTGGCCTGGTCTAGTCAGAATCTCTCTTGGGATCAGGATGAAGAGGGCTGAAGTTCTTAGGAGATGGTT
Organism: Gopherus flavomarginatus; assembly: GCF_025201925.1. Taxonomy (NCBI): domain Eukaryota; kingdom Metazoa; phylum Chordata; order Testudines; family Testudinidae; genus Gopherus; species Gopherus flavomarginatus. Next base: position 88,062,004 of record NC_066621.1, read on the forward strand.
GGGGTGGTATCCATGATGGTGAAGCTTGCTCCAGTAGCCAGGCTTTCTTGAAGGACCCACAAAGGGAGTGATAGGTGGAATAGCCCATCTGCTCATTATTTGGTCAGTCAATTAGGCCTAATATCCAACAAACCAATTTTGGTTCATTAATTTCTCGTCCCACATTTTCTTGTTTACAACCATGATCTTAGCACAGTCCTTGAGTTATATCAGTAATCCTTTTAGTTTGAACTAACTCAGTCTTTCTGCCTCTTTCGGACCTCTTTCCATCACCATTTTTATTATAGGTTATTGTGTTATCTTATGACCTTTCAAGTACTTTTTACAGTTGAGCTCACAATTAGGCACAAATGTGTATGACTATGATGGGGTGTCCATCCCATACAAGGCTGAAGGGGATCAGGGGGCAATTAACAGCGTAGGCTCCACCTGGAAGAGGAGCCAGGCCTAATTAGACACAAGGCTCAGCTGGACAGGAACAGGTGGATCCTGTATAAAGACCAGGAGCTGAGACTAGGAGTGTGTGGCAAAGAGAAATTGCAGTGGTTCTAAGGGGGAAAAAGAAGGTAAGGTTAAGTAGTCCATGGATACAGCAGTAATGTTCAGGACTGTGTGGATCTTGACTGCTTGTTGTAGGTCCCTGAGCTGGAAGCCAGCATTTAGGGTGGCCTTGGGTTCCCCTACCAGCCATTAGGGAAGTGGCATTGTTAAGGGGTTGTGAAAGAGGAAGAACTGCCTGGGCCAGTGGGTCTGGAGATTACCCTGGAAAGGGAAGACTACACTGACCTGGCTGGGAGCAGTGGAGCCCCAAGAGAGTGAGATACAGAGAGAGCGATTAGAGTGAAACTATAGAAAGGGATGTTGGCCTGGCAGAATTAATCCCCACAGATCACCAAAAGGAGGCACTCCAGTGGTGAGTAGGATACTGTGTGACAAGGCCCAATAATTACAACAGTGGTTAGGAAAAAATTGGGTCTCTGTTCCTTTCTTTCTCTGTCTCATGAGAATAAACCCTCAGAGGTCAGCAAAGAAAGGGAAAATGTGTCTTCCACCGACACCCATACACATACTGTAGAGAGAAGATGGGTGAGGTAATATTGTTTGTTGGACTACTTCTGTTGATGAAAGCTTGTTTCTTTCTAATATCCTGAAACCAACACGTCTACAAAGCTGCAAACTCACACACATACTAGAACAAATCTGATTTTGTTCCATCAGAGGGCAGTGGTGTACTGTACACAACATACATCCTTCACATGCATTAGTCACCCATGCACCTTTTCTAGCTTCTTGCTTTCACATACAGCTTGTAAATGAGGTGACTTCTGTAGTGAATATTTCTCTCATCACCCTTGTGCTCTCCTTTTTATGGCTAATTTAAAATTAGGGGCTCATTAAGATTGAACCAGGTTCCTCTAGAAATATGGATGACTGACTTAAGGTCACAAAATCTCTTGCTTAAGTCTTAATTTTTTAAAATGCTTACTTTCACATAAGCAGAGCAGAACAGCAGCAATAAGAGTGCAAGCTGCACTGTGTGGTACTTGGCTAATTCTCATCTTCCTGGTATCAGGTGTTAATTCTTCACCGTTCTACACAAAATTATGGCAGCACTTCTAGGAATATTATCAAAGATCTTCTTCACTGGCAAATGATTTACTGCCACCTGTCATATCTACATGTCATATGACTACTGGCCACTGAAAATGGCCACCCATGTACATGTGAAATAGTAAGAAAAGCAAATCTTCGATCACTTGATATTAAAAAAAAAATGGAGTCAATGTGCATGCTGTGTGGTCTCACCCTGAGAAGGTTTTCTGCATAGCAGACAAGGTGGCTTTGTGTTCTGATCATGTCTCCTCTTGCTCTCACTCATTTTCTCAATATTAAAGAATCAGAAGATCCTAAAGTTATACAGCCTAGCAAAGGCTACAGAGCTAGAGGGAATAGTCCAAAAGTATGTGCAAAGTAAGCATAAAATTCCTTCATATACTTCCTCTCCAATTCCACAGATTCATACTCTTTGCCTTCAAGGCTCTAAACACTGCTGCCCACATATTTCTTTGCATGCTCTTTTTCTCCCAATCCTCTCTAACTGCTCCCTTTCTGTTTCTCCCACATTGAATTTTATGCCACGTTTCACATTGCCCCCATGCTTAAAATAGTTTTCTACTTTGTATGTATCAAGTGCCACCCCTATCGTCCTTAAAACCCATAACTTTCATTAAGGCTTCCAGTGTTGATACCCTCTCCCCCAACCGTATCTCCATTTATTCCTGAGCTGAAACTGTTTTCCAGTGCATCATATCTGAACTACACTAAGAAGAAGGGATAATGTCTTATTTGTTTGTAAAACATCATGTTCACTTACATGCTTGAGTGTTAAGGAATAATAAGTGAAAGTGAGTTATTTAGCATAACTAAATTTGAAAGGACAACAAGCAGTAGCCTGAAGCTAAAGAAGGAAAAACACTTAAGATACCTGTTAGAGAAAATTCCTAACAGATGCATAGAAGCTATAGCTAACATTTTGGTCTTATGAAGAACATAGTACCAAGTTTCAGAGGGGTAGCCATGTTAGTCTGTTTCAGCAAAAACAGCGAGGAGTCTTGTGACACCTTAAAGACCAACAAATGTATTAGAGCATAAGCTTTTGTGGGCTATGACCCATTTATTCAGATGTATGGAGTGAAAATTACAGTAGGCAGGCATAAATATACAGCACAAGAAAAGAGGGGAATTGTCTTACCAAGTGTGGGGGAGGGGGCAATGATTCAATCAGGGTGGATGTGTCCCATTCCAACAGTTGACAAGAAGGTGTGAATGTCAGAGTAAAAATTACTTTTTGTAGTGCTAAGGATGCCAATTCCTCAGGGTGGATGGCCGATACTCAACAGTCAATGGGAGATTACTTCTTGTAGTGACCCAGCCATTCCCAGTGTTTGTTCAGGCCTAATTTGATGGTGTCAAATTTGCAAATAAATTCCAGTTCCGCAGTTTCTCATTGAAGTCTGTTTTTGAAGTATTTTTGTTGAAGAATGGCCACTTTGAAGTCTGAAATTGAGTGTCCAGGGAGGTTCAAATGCTCTCTCACTGGTTTTTGAATGTTATAATTCTTGACGTCTGCTTTGTGTCCATTTATTTTTTTGCATAGAGACTGCCGGTTTCTGTACCAAGTGTTCTGTGGGGATTTGATATAATGAGAAACTGAGTGCTATTGTTCTTGGATCAGTTTGCCAGTGACGCATACTGATGATGACCATCCTGCTGAGGTGTGTTGGCAAATTTAGTGCCAGAATTCCTCCAAATTATGGAAACGTTTTACCACATAATTGTTTGGTCTAGAGCCAGAAGAACAGCTAAATGTCTATTGCCATTTTCTGTGTTACAGACACTCAACTTGTCATGATTTGTGCATTTCTGTTTAAAGGAACAACAGATTAAAAGTTCTATTTCGTTCTGAAGGCTTTTACCTATTGTTACAAGTAACTCCTAAGATCACTATGAAGGAGATATCTAAACCAAATATAGATTCTTTTTTCAGTTAGTTTCCTCTTGGTTTTGACTGCACTTTGTGTATAATCTTTATAGTTTGCCCCGTATGCTCCATTCCCCCTTTGCTTGTGTAGGCCTATCACAGGATAGAGAAACATGATTCCTTTCTTTTACAAAACAAAACAAACAAATAAACAAAAAAACCCAAAGTGGTAAAACCACACGTCTGACAAAGAGATTGAGGAGTGTCTGAAATTACATTAAACTTGCAACATGAAGCTGATTAGGTGTCAGTGTCCCTTTAAGGGCATTCAGAACTGGCAGGGAGAGGAGACTGTGGTTTTGGCTTTTGCAAAATCTTGGTCAGTTTTTGATCTTGAAAAATGAAAAGCATGCAATAGTTTGGAGCTAGGTCCTTTTATAGCAGACCCCTCAAAGTTTGGTAGGTTATTTTAAACAAACGGTTTGGTTTTGGCCTCTCTTCACTTATGTTTTCCATAATACTGTACTGCAGTTTCACTGGGAGAAAGAGAGGGGTGTGTGTGTGTGAGAGTATATATATATAAGAACAGAATTTATTTAAGATGGGAAAACTGACATTAAAACAATGTTAAAGTTGCAAAGTCAAGAACTCAAAAGATAGAAAATGCCAGAATTAAGGGTGAAAAAACCCTCTTCCAGACTGTCCCTCCAGGCATGATCCACAGTCCTGGTCCTGCTCCAATAGACTGATTCCCCAGTGGTAACCGCAGTACCGCCTCCTGTCCCTAATTCCTACTAAGCCCTTCTGATTTTAAGCTGCGTGTGGAAGAGGCTCCTGCCTCCCCAACACTTGGTTCTTCTGTGTGTGTGGCAACCCTGCAGAGGAAAATAAGTCAATATCAAGAAGCGTCGTGGAGTTGTACAAAATTTGACACTTATGCGCATGTAGGACAAAACAACAAACAAACTGCAGATGTGAACAGGCATCAACAGACACTTATGCTGTAGATATCATGGTCTTCTTTCTGGGAAGGTCCAGGTAATTGGGCCGAGAATTATAGGATAGATACAAAAATCCAGACTCTTCAATGCTTGTAGAGAATGCTGTGTGTAGGTAGACACAGTACACTCAAACTCATGGAGCAGGATGGTTGCTGTGGATGTACTACACATTGTAGGCAAAGCATTTTGCACATCTTTTTTTTTTTTTTTTTCTTGCATTCAGATTGAATGTTCCATGCTTGGTTATAGGTTAAGAACTGTTTTCATTTAAGGGAGATGTCACATGGCTCTGTGGTTGAGCGGCTGCCCCACACAGGCAGAAGAAGGGTCAAAGCAGCCTTGGGAAGACTGTGCAGAACCCAGCCAAGAGGGCTTACTGAGCCAGCCAATAGGGAGAAGGTTTAGTGGAGCAGCTAATCAGGGCCAGGCTGGCCCATATAAGAAGGGCTGCTGAGCAGAACAGAGGCAGTGTCTCCCTGGAGGCCAAGGGAGGAGGACTGTCTGCCCTGTAGAAGGGTTGAGAGAGACAGCACGATGGACAGAGCAGTGTTGGGCAGGATCAGGGAAGCAAGAGAGAACTCCGACTGAGGCCCTGATATAAGAGCGGAGATGGTGCTAAGGCTGCAGGGGAACAGACAGGAGTTGGAGGAGGGGCAGTACATGACTGCTGGCTATAGGGTCCCTGGGCTGGGACCCCGAGTAGCGGGACAGCTGGCCCAGGTCCCCTGCTTTGCACCCCCGCCCCGACTTGCCACCGAGGGGAGTGGCCAGTGCATGAACTGCAGTTTGCCACTGAGGTGAGTGGCTAGACCAGATATTGCAGTTTGCCATGGAGGTAAGTGGCTGCACTGAGGACTGTTGGGTCCCTTGGAAGCAGGGAGAGAACAGTGTGGGGCACAGTCAGAGGGCTGTGTCTAGAAGAGGACGCTGCGGTCTGGGAAGTAACGTGGGTCCTAGAGGTGGAGATGAGAATGACAATGGGCAAAACACCACTAGATGGGGGCGCTCTTGTGAAATGAGAGCTAATTCCCAGAATGGCCAGCAGGAGGCACTGTGGTGGTGAGTCCTGCTACATTACAATCCCACAAAGCAACAAAGAGGGTGATATAAAGAATGGTTTATCTGGTAGTCAGCCAAGCTACTGAATCAGCATATTGGGAAGTGTGCTATATTGCACATGCCAGAAAGGAAAATGGATAATGCTTTAAAGCACTAAACTACATACACCCTGATGAATCATTTAATGGTATTTTTCTGCAGGCACAGCAGTGCAGGAAATCAGACCATATTTGCAGGATCAGAGCTGTCAGACCTATGAATTTCTGCACAGTCACAACAGGAGAGGATGGAGTTTAGAGGGAACAGTGTCTTACTTGAAGAGAGCTTTACATTTCACCTCCAGTCAGCAGGTGGAGGCAGAGTATTTCCACAAAGTTGAGCTTTGAAGTTTGTACCTTTTTGGGGTTCTCATATTTTGAAAAACCTTCTTTGTAGTAAAAATTAACATAAACATTTCGCAGCAGTGCAAAACAGAAAGCACTCTGCCAGGGAACTTGTGGAGTGCCAGGGCTTTCTGAGAAATTTATCGGGTCTGTTAAATACACATGTTTTCTGCTTTGCTCCCAACAAGTAATCAACAGTTGCCTGCAGGGCTCTATATTTCCATGATGTGGCTGTGGATGACTAAATGTATAAAATACTTGGTTAGTCATTGGGCTAGAGAGAGAGTGAGTGAAAATGATTCTATAGCCTGGTGATCAGTGCTCTCACCTGGGAAGGCGGCCACTTGGGTTCTATTCTCTGTTTCAATGACTATTTAATGTATATAAAGTAAAAGCTTCAATAGGAGAGTGTGAGAGGCACTCATCCCAGAATACCCTGCTAGGTAGGGCATTCACTTGGGTGTGGGAAGACCTACATACAAATTCCTGCTCTAGAACTGGGATTTGAACCAATCGCCCATCCCCTAAGTAAGTACCCTAACTGTTAGGCTACAATGGGAGCACCACTTCCTGCACTGTTTGTGAATCTAGCCCTTCATTTCCTTTGCTTTTATTTTAAAAGATTCACAGTACCCCAAACAAAATATTTAGTTTGAATCAAGCTGAACTTTCTTTTTTTCCCCTTCTTCAGTACTGCTGGAGAGCCAAAACAGTGTTATTCACACAGCCCTATTAATAACTTATCTCTGTCTCAGTTTTACCATCTGTGTTATGGGGATAATGATACCTTATTAGGTTATTGTAATTATTTTTTTCTTAAAGGATTCTGAGAACCTCAAGAAAGTTACTAAAGAATGCAAAGTACTAACATTTATTACATGAGTTAGTGTAGCAGGTCAATAGTCTGATCATCAGGCCACCAGCTATAGCCCATGCTTCAGAAGAAGATGAACTCTAAAGTGTTATAAATGGAGGTGGAGAGGAGTAAGAAATCTCTTTGCTTCTCTTAACCAAGATGTAGCCATCTCTTGAGCTGAGAGCCTTATAGCTGATGGATGATCTTATTGGCTTGCCTTTATGTTGACACCCACTGAGGAGCCTTCATTTTGGGTACGCCTTACATCTTATCTGTTTCACATAGAATAAATAATATCTTGCATTTAGTTTCAGCTTTGGTTTGAAACACAATGGTCCCTTCTGGCCTTGGAATCTATGAATCTGAGCCATTTCCTTTCCCTGATTTTCCCCCCCCCCCCTTGCCCTGAGGAGGAAGTGGCACCTGGCCTTCTTAACTAAAATACTGATGTGGAGGAAAGCTTCCTTAATGGAAAAGACAGTTTTCTTGTAACACTGAAAGAAGGAATGTTTGAAGAGATAGCACTTGTGCCTCTTTGCTCCTTGCAGAAGGAGCATATGGCTGTAAGGAATGCTGTCACTGCATTTAAGGATTGGGAGGGTCATGCGTATTCAGGCACGTGCAACTGGACTGAACAAATACAGAGCTCAAATGAGCTCTGATTTGTGCTGGCTTCTGGTGCAGTAAGCTGTAGGCCACCCAGAGGGAGTGTGCAGTTGTGCCAGGCTGGGCAGCCAGCTGGGAGATGTGGTGATTCAGTGCACCCTTTCGGCTGGGCTTCTTTGGAGTTCCCCATGGGGAGGTGGGCAATGGCACAAACACAACCAGTGAAAGGGAATAGTACCTGCTGTGGTATGGTGATAATTATCCTCCCGAGCAAGGGACTTGATAATCTCTCAGCTCTGTTACTTAATACTAGATTTGACTCTGACAATGGTACTGGGGATTTAACCTTCCCCATTCCTGCTGATGTCCCCAGTGCTGCTGTTTGGCCCTTCTACAAAGCATGGATATAGGTCCTAGCAAAAGAATAATCTGGGACTTGGAAGGATGAGGAGAAGGCCACAGTTATAGTCATTAAGGAAAATGACGCATACTTACATACCCTTTTGCTACTGAAAACTGGAGGCGTTTCAGATCATTAACACAAGTGCTCAAAGGGATGGAGAGACTAAGAGGTAAATATGTCTAGGGTGTCTATAAAATAACCAAGAGGGAGTATGATAATAATCTATAGATACTTCAAGGATGTAAATACCAAATATGGAGTAGAGCTATATCTAGGATGGTATCGGGGGCATAAGAGAAACTGGATGAAGCTCAGGATACTTTTCCTGATCAATAAGATCTATCGTGTTGTAGGCTAGACTCCCAAAAGAAGTGGTAGCCCCTATATGTGGGACTTCTAAAGCTATACTAGACTGGACAAATTACTAGAAAATGCACGATGGAACAATCCAGCATTGTCAGGAAGATGGACTGCATCTCTTACTTGCTCTTTTATCATTTCCAAAAATTGCAGACTGCTAATCTGGAGGCAGACTATTAAACAAGCCACAATTAATTACATGTTTATATAGTTATTCAGTTTGCCTATATAATCATGGTAAGTGTGTACACAAATTAGGTCCTCAATTGTGTGTCTAGCTTACCTCCAAAAATATAGTCTCTTCTTGCACATGGTAAGCTCTATCATTGCTATGGAAACTAATTTAATGCTGGAAAGAAGACTGATCTGCTAGGGTACCAATCCTAAAATGTTTGACTTGCCTTAGATAACTTGCCTTTTGACTTGCCTTATAAAGAGGATCATTTATCTGCAATGTACCCCACTTCCAAACTCTGCTATTCTGTGCAGCCTTTACCTTCACTATACTTCTGGTCCTGTGACTTATCATCATTCCATGTACTGATATTTGAAACAAGTGTGTGAAAACCAACCTAGTACAAAAACAACCAATTGACCTGACACTCTGGGCTTCCTGTGTGTTTTAGTCAGTTATGCTTTTGAATAATTAACCAAGAGAAAGATAGTATAAATGTAAAATATTAATCATCCTTTCCTGCAGAGGTAAGTTGGAAGGTTTTGTGGAAGTTGCAGATCTGTTTCATTCATTTCTCAGAGATAATGAGGTAGACTTTTTGATCATATTATGTGGCATACATATAACAATCTCTATGTAACTACACACAGTTCACAACATTCCATCTTGCATTATGCCAACATGTCTTGCTCCCTGTAGTGTATTATAGCATTCTATTTGTAATGATGCCTTTTGAACTAGGTCATCTGCAGGGACTGAACCTGAAACATACAAATCTAAAAACATAAGCATCTTTCACTTAAACTAAAAGGTAATTCCATTATCTTGGAGGCAGTAACAAACTCGTAAACATCTGAATATGATCCAGCCCCAACCGCTCATAGCGATAAACTTCAGCAAACATTTCCCCACTTTCCAGTGTTAATCTCTGGCTTCCAGAGGCTGCATTTACTAGGGGAGGGAGTGGGGAATCTCTTAATTTATTTTCCCATTTTAAAAAAGCTGTATCCAAGGAAGACAGCCTTGGCACCTGTCAAACAAATATACATTAAAGGGCACTTTGCTGGAATGTTTGTAGTTTGTGCCTGAGAAATATGGAATCTGCCATTTTATAGTATAGCCAAGTGTTCAACTTCAGTGACTTGAAACAGAAGATGGAGATTTAAGACCATTTTTAGGGAAACATTTATATGTTCCTTCTGGGAAACTCTTGGAAAATACCTGCTGTCAGTGCAGTCTAGCCCAAAGTAGCTAAAATGGTCCTCTTTAGAAGTGTTTTTGTGAACCCCAGGAATAAGTTCTCTGGCAAGAATGATAAGAAGTATCTAGTGAGAAGAACGCTGTCACTAGAAAGTAGATTACCTAACCCTCGCAGCCATTTGGCTGTAGAATTCCAGGGCCCCCAGAGGGGCAATTGGCCCTGGCCCTGCGAGCCCTGGCCTGGCAGCAGTCCAGGTCTTCAGCAGCATTTCGGTGGTGGGGGGCCCTTCAGTGCTGCCAAAGACGTGGAGCGACTGAAGGGCCCTCTTCTGCCGAAATGCCTCCAAAGACCCGGACTGCTGCTGGGTGAGTACAAGCACTGGAGCTCCTCCGCTTTGCCCCAGGCCCCCTGAATCCTCTGGTAAGGGCATCTTGAATGCTCTTGCTCTACCACATCGCTTATAATGAAACCTATAGTTAGAAGGTCGTCATCAACTTAAAAATCACAGTTGTGACTGGGAAAACTTTACTTACATTGTTACAGCTAACCCCAAAGTTTCTTAGAATTGAAAAAAAGCTAGAGAATTTTAAAAACTTTTCTCCATTTATTCAGTTAGTATACTCAGCGAAACCGACTATACATAAAATGCAGTAAACACAAATTATGTATTTCCTGTCTCATGCACCTGCTATCTCTTCTTCAAGACCTGAAAGAGTGTGGATACAGCAGCAGTGCTGTTGCTGATTCTGAATTTGGGGCCAGAAAGGTGTCTAACTTTCTCCTGTATGCCCCCCATGCCTTTTCTCATGCAAGATCTCTCAAAGCTCAGTTCTCTCCATTTTTCAGCATCTATATGAAGTTGTTGGAGAGCTAATGAGACAGTATGGGCTGAAATATTTGCATTGTACAGATGACACCCAGTTCTAGATTGCCTTTATATCAACTGAATACTATCAACAAGCTTTCTGACTGCTTTTCTGAGATCAGCACCCAGAAAAAGAGCAATAAGCTGTATTCAATAAGACTGAACTGAAGCTAGTGGAAAGAAGCACCTTGCTGGAACTTTCCTCCTTCATAATGATCAGTTCCCTTGAACACATATTGGCCCATAGCTATGGGTTCCTCTTGTTTTGCACTGTTCATCCAAGTAGCTACAGCAATGAAAAATGCTAACCACTATCCGAGGGTGGCCAGGAGATTGCACCTGAGCCTATCTAATGCAGGGCTGGCCACAGTGATTCATGCATTTGTAAGATCTAGTCTGGACTACTGCAACTCTTCATGTACAAGAATGAATCTCCAAGTCCTGAAAAATCTCCAGCAAGCTCAGAATGCAACAGCCCTACTCAGCAACGCTATTTACTTAGAGCACATCACTCTGCATTGTCTCCCCCAAAGAAAAGAGAGTCCAGTTGAAGACCTTTGTCATAATTTTCAAAGCATTATGTGGGACTAGCCCTGGCCATCTGAGAGATTGGCTGTCTTTTTATGTGACCACAACCTCCTATTCCAGCTGCATTTCACTGGAATGCTGCTGCTGTCCACCAGTGTGGGAAGCTTGTGACTGTGGAAGACGGCTCCTTCACAGGAGCATCACCAAGACCATGGAAATTGTTGCTAGAAGAAATAATGGCCATTAACCTCATACATTAGGCTCTTAATGTAAAACCCACCTCTTCACCCAGGCTTTCCCACAAGAATATCCTCATTATTGCTGCTTAATTTATTTAAATAAACTAAATCCTCACAAGCCTGTTCCTTGGTAGCAGGGAAGGAAGAGAGAACCTTCTATTTCTTAAAACATGGGAGGTGCTCATACTACAGTGAGGGCCGTACAAATAACTGGATGGATAATATAGCCAGCTCTCCCAAGGGAACACAATAGCCTGGTGCACATAACAATCCACATCCTCTGCTATCTCTGACTCAGATCTCCCAGCTGACTTCTCTCACTTGACATTGGAACAGCAGGGCAACATCAAAAAAGGTTATAAGGAGAAAGTGCATCCTTTTGCAAGGGATGAGTTGAACATAGCCTGGATTGTTACCTGATTTATTTGACCTTAGCTGCGATGGGAGAAATGTCTCCCTGCTCAGATAGACTCTGATCATGGGAAAGTGAGTAGGGGTATTCACCTGTTACCCCCACTGCAAACAAATAGCAGAGAGGAGTCCTGGCTCTGTTACCCATACTCAGTGGCCAGGTGCTCAGGAAAGAGTAAGCTGCTCCGTGAAAAAGGCGGAACAACTTTCTCTCTCTGTGATCGAGCATACCAGGCCTTTGTGGCAACCCACCACACTTATCAGAACTGGGGTGCAAGACCCCCTAGTGTCAAGGAGGGATGATGACTTAGAGCAATGTGTATGCCCTGCTTGAGCATGAGATGTCAGATGGAGCAGAAGTGATGACTCCAGGAGCACCTTGGCAGGGAACCAAGTGTGACTGAATGCATTCTGTTCATACCCTACACACTGCTGCATACTTTGTACAAAGATTACTGCCTTGTGAGGTATCATTTGAAAACTAATAACTTGCTGGTCAATAATATCATGCTGAAAGGTATGTAAAGTTAGGAATTCCCCTTCTATGGTGTTAGTAGCACACATTCAAACCCATGTAGCCCTGATTAGACAGGAGTGGCTAAGCAGGTCTACCTTAAACAAAGGAATGTATGTTTACCTCCATTTACATACAAGTAATAAATAAGGTCCTTGAGACAGCAAGAAAGAAAGCAAACTTGCATTTCAGAATACACAAGGGAGAGGAGAGAGCATGGGGGCACCTTCCCCTATACCCTCAGACTCCATGTTGCCACTGAAATGGAAATCTTGGTGACACCTGATCAGGAAGCTTTCATCCTCAAAAGAAAGTGGAGTGAGGATTTGAGCACTCCAGAAGATGTTGCAATGGCCTGGATTCACCACTCTGTGAAGGACTTAGTATCAACAGCCACAAATATGCAAGGCTGTGTCAACTGTAGTGGCTGCAGTGATGGCAGCAGACAACTACCCAACAAACCCAAGCACTAATAGACTGGAGAAAATTAGAAGACAAGGTAGCTGCAGCTGATGAGGTCCAGGAGGAAGTCATGGCACAACTCAGTGTTCTAGTGGGCCAAAAGGCATTAGCCTTACAGGAGCTAGGGGAAATGTGCTTTCCAAGGGACTGGACCATGGCTCAAGCCATAAAGTGAGAGCAAGAATTTGCCTTCCATCTTTATCCTCAAGCAGGTTATGAACAACAGTTCTACTTGTTACAGATGGAGCTTAGAGCTTTGTGAAAGTCCTTCAACAGTCCCAGGTTATCAAGAACCAAAATAAGAATTGAATTACTAGAAAGTGAGAAGTATCCCTCAAGGGAATTGAGGTCCAGGGAATGTCAGGTATAACACAAACAGACTGAGGCAGTACCTCAAAACCTTGGAAAGGGAAACCACCAGGCCAGCAGATGCGGGGAGGTATGCCCAAGAAGAGCTGGAGTGTAAGAGGAAGAGCTGCTCGTCTCAGAGACCAAAGATTTGGAAATAGCAATGCAAAGCCTTAATCAAAGTTACGCTGAAAGGAAGACTAGCCTACAAGCAAAGGAGAAAAACAAAAATGATTCTCCAACAGGTAACATGACACATGTGATGTGGGTCGAAGAGGCTCAAAATGGGTCTTCATAAACGTTCTTCTGAAGGCCATCATGGAAAATAGATGTGATAGGATTACACAAAAAAGGGAGTTGGATTGGATGAAAAATGACCTTGTGTCTGAAGGTTGTGCATGCAATGTATCATGGACGGCTATTCCCAAAGAGACAGAGAAGCAGTCTTGCATAGATTTACCAGTGGCAAGTGCACAGTGCTGGAGGCTCCACTACTCTGATGCACCCTGACCCAGGAAATAATTCTCTGAGGGGAAAAGAGGAGCCAATATTTGACCTCCAGGCTTGCCTCGAGGCATCCCAGGAGCAGCCATTTTGGGAACCCTTGAGATCTGGCCCTCCAGCAGCTAAAAGAGCTGAGGACCAGCAACATCCAGTTACAACTCAGCAGGCCAAAATAAAAGGAGCTGCCTGCTGCTAGCAAGACAGTTCCTGGCTCGAACCATTGGAGTGAGGAAGGATACTCCCTAGACCATAACTAAAGCAACAAGAAGCTATTTTATTTATAACTGGCCCTGAAGCTCCACGAACTTGTGTTTTGACTTTGTTCATCAAAAGGGGATTGAACTGTGTGACCTGGCCCAGAGGGCTGAGCCACAGAAAGACCCCAGAGGCTGACTGATAGCCTGCAGGGAGTACAGGGTGCAGAAGAAAATGGCAGCCCTGTGCCTGTACACTGGGGATCCTCAAAGAAGTGAGTGCAACCTACCAAACCCTCCCAGCTCAGGAAAGGCATCATGACTGAATCAGCATTGGTTCTCATGTCTATTCCTGGGGTGGCGCAGCTAGGCGATGCCCCTTACTCAGGGTAGACTGATACTCCCTTTTTGACTAGATCATAACACTATCCCAAATTTAAAGATTACCTAAAACTAGCAGAGGTCATCCCTGTTAATTGGCTTTGTAACTGGGCCTAAATGTCAGAAATACACTAGATGTGTTTTAATGAAGTTGACTCTTGGCATAAATCAAGCTATTATGACAAGGGAAGTAAATGAAGAATGGCTTACAGTTGCAGTGAAGGGTTGAAGCCTGAGCGTTTGCTTGAATGTGCCAGCCCCTCAGTCTGCTGCCCAGCCTGCCTTTCTACCTGTCCACCCCTATTCCAATAGTCCTCATACATAAAAATGTAAATGCCCAAAAGTAGAATCGGGAGCAGGGCATGTGGGGCGGCCTTAAAATTGCCCTATTTGATAATATAATAGTTTGGATTGTGGGTGAATGCAGATTGTATATGTGATGGTGACATGTGGGTGGACTATAGGTAGATTTTTGCTAGGTGTGGGTGTGATTATAGGTACTTATTGTATGTATTTGAGTGCAGGTGCAACTTTTTCTGCACTTTAGCCCTACTCTTGCTCCCACTGAAGTCAGTGGTAAAACTCTCACTGACTTAATACTGCAGGATCAAAGCAATAGTGGCCCCTTCCTGCACATCCTGAGTGTCATCGGTGTATTTGCACACTTGTTAGACGAGTAGATATATCATTCTTCTCTAATTTTTTTACACCATAGACCTTGTGAGTTTGAGACGTTAAGCAGCCCCAGTTATCTTCCTCAGTGTAATATTACTACATTTCACATGGGGTCCAGGAGGGAGCATAAGGGAAGTATAAGGAAACACTAATAAATATTACTAGCATAATGTGGTACAGGCTCCAGCTAGTGTTATAAACTAGTCTGGAACAGGGCTGATGTCTGAATCCCCCTTGTCTGCTGAGACTCCTTTATTCTAGTACCTTTTAATAACTGCTCCTGCATCAGCATTATATATACATTTGGTCCTTGGATTTCAACTCCCACAGAAATTTTTCAATTAGAGCCTATTTTCATCAAAATAACTTGGTCATTTTTCTTTCAAAGATAATTGGCTGCATGTAGGCTGCAAAATGTCACATTACCATACAAAGCCCCTTTAATAAGGAGCCATTGAGTCTTCTTGGAAACACATTCAGTTTAGAAACAATTCTTGTATTTCAGTTGTCTGTCGTCTGTATTTAATAACATTTTAAACTTATTTTGGAGGGTGTGAAAGTGCTTTGCCAGCATTCAGGTATTTAGCCTCGCAACAGCCCTGGCACATAATTTTATTATCTCCACTTTGCAGTTAGGGAAACTTGAGGTACAGATAACTTGACTTCTCTGAAGTCATACAGCCAATCTGCGGCGGAGCTGGGAAAACAACCTGCCTCTAAAGTCTGTGATTAATTCAAAAGACTATCTTCCCCCCCACCCCAATTTCTCATCCTTTTTCTTTATAGGAGGAACATGGAAATAGAGTATCTCTTCCTTTCAAGTTCACTTGTTTCTGCCCGTTAGGCATTACTTGATGCCAGAATCTTCTTTTTGTCACATCATAACGATCACCACAACTGACACTGGTGACATCATAGATGATTATGCAGCAGGAAGCAGATGAACTGCTGAATAAGAGATACTATTTTAATGAAAACTGGAACAGTGATAAAGAAGAAGGGAGCAAATAATATGAGGGAATATTTGAGACAGAGAGGCAGAATTGCTTCTGAGTCTGAAAACCTTTCAGAGTTTTCTGAGAGGCATTAGCAGTCCTGTAGAGGCAGATTGAAATTAACCCTTCTTAGCTATACACACGTTATTTAGGGCTCTTATTATAAAAATGTGACACTGTCATCCACTTAAGACTAGAAAAGCCAAAACCCCAGAAACTGTAATGAAGACAATAATCCTCCCTTGGCCAAGAGACAGTCTGGATGTGAGTACTCATGTAACTATTATGATTTTTTTGAAAAGGTCCTTCAGATCTCTGCTGTGCCAACCAGTAAAATGCAGACAAATTTCCTGTAGTCCTGCTGCATAGGAAAATCTTAAAGAATGTCTATGATGGACATACTGTGGCCAGGGGAAAGTGTCTATGCATGGAACCTTCATCTGATGGATGCAAGCGCAGTTCCCCTAAATTAATAATTTGGAGCTGAACTGGAGATTAAAGCCAGAATTTTCCAACTTGGATGCCTGATGTTGGTCTCTGAAATTAATATTGAGACTTCTTTGGCATCACTGAAAATCAGGCTGTTTTTTGTTTAGGAACCCTAATATAGATTAAAGACTAACACAAGGCACCTAGGTTTGGAAATGTTGGCCTAAAATATATTTTTTGCTTTTATGTTTTCTCATTTGTGTTAGTGGAGCAGTTCCTCACAGGTAGAACTGCCATTAGAGACAGGTCTGGTAAACTGAGCCCTGGTGTAGAAGCAACCAATGAGCTTGGCCCAAATAACTGAAGGGAATATATAACCTTTCACGCTACCCCTCACACCTGACTGCTTCTTTGGGGAATGTATGAGAACTATGGGATGTTGAGACCGTGCCTGCTGCATGAAGTGCACTCAGAGTGAGCCTGTAAACCCTCTGCAGAGAAATCTATCATGGTTAAGTTAGCATCCATTTAGCTGGGTATCCTTTGTCCCTGCAAGGCCCTCTGAAGATGTATTAAAATAATTGAGATTCCAGGTATATGTGTGACATACCACAGTAATATGTCATAAAGTGAGTGATCTGTAGTAATCCAAGGGGGCAGCCTTCTCAAGATGTATTTGTGTAAGAACAGAAGACATCTTTTTCCTTGTGTCTAAACCCAGCAGTCTGAATGTTCATTGAGGCCAGAAGTTTTTCCTATGATCAGTATCACTCACCTTATTGCAATCCCTCCATAAGAACCACTTCTGCCATAAGAAGGGCATCAGGTAAGATCCTCTTTTTAGAAGATAATTTGTTGAGCCATATTGTGTACATATGCCTCTGCTTGGCAACTTCAGTGTTACTATTGTCACTGCTTTCTTTCCTACACCATTCCACCCCACTGTCTTCTTGATCCTTTGTTATTTCATGTGTAAAATTGGCTTATACGCTCTCTGGTGCAAGTTATCTATACTGTGAGATGTCCAGCCCATTTGGGGGCACTATAGAATAATGTCAGCTCTGCTCAGAAGCCTGAAAAAGTTCATTGGGGAAATAAGCCCTTCTCAGGATCCTTGTTTGTCTAGGCCCAGCACCCTGAGGTTGATTTGGGTAAGAAAGCCTTCCAATGAGGAATCAAATATGAAATACTTCAAAACAACGAGCCAGATTTTTAGCCCCTGCTAGGTCCTTAGTACTGTCATAGGGGCGTAAAGGGACCAACACCCCTAATTTGATAGCTGAGGATTCATCTGACATGGGGGTACGGCACTGCAAAGTAGGCTTTACACCACCTGTTCCCATCTCTGACATAGGCACATGTTGAAAGTGAGAGTGGATGGAGTTGGAGCACAATGCACTCAGCCAATCCTGGATTGGCAGAATAGTCCTTATGGCACCACACAGAGATGCCCCGAGGTTAGTTTAACTTGTGCAGATGGTTGGTTTGATTCTCAGCCAGTCCCAGGATTAAAAAAACGGAGAAAGAGGTTTATTTGCCTTTGTTTCCTATGCCCAGCTGCCCCAAGTAGGAGATCTGCACAGCTGAGGATTCAGGCAGTCTTTTTAATTATAAGAATTATACACTTATTCTGCAGGGACAAAAACTGATAAAATTGCCAAGACTCTGATTCCTCATACTTGAATGTAAATGGATCCTCAGCTGGGGTCAGGAGGAAATCATGCCACCGTGGTACATTATGGGACCTTTTATATGTCTCTTTGATGTGAGAACTTCTACCAGGGCAGAAGACAAAAATTTCAAAAGTGCCTTTTGATACTGGCTACTTCAATTCTGAGATGTTTTAAAGGCTGATAAAATAAATATACATCAGCATCACAGCTGCTACCAGAGGGACAGAGACCTCTGCTTTCCATTTTTTTCTCTCAAAATATAGCCAAGGTACTTTCTATAGCATTTCTGCAGTGATCTGATCTCCTGAATTCCTCTCTCTAGATCTGGGTTAAAAGCTGTGAGAAAGGGGTTGAATTGTACCATATTATACTAAAGGAAAGAGGAAAAATCCCCAGAAGATGACGGTGAGGGTGGATGAGACAGAATAAATGTTTGGTAGGAAATGGAGGAGATGTCAGTGCAAGAGACTAATGTTTCGCATATCAAGACTCATTAACAAATTGTAATTACATAGGGAAAAGGAGAATATGTTCTCTAGAACTTAATGTGCATTGAATTGTTATCTAGAGGCTCCAACAGAATTTGGGTCCTCATTACGCTAGGTGATAAAGGACAGTTTCTGTCTGGAAGAACTTAGGATATACAAAGAGGGTGGGAGAAGGGAAGTTTTTACCTCATTTTTTACACAGATGGGGATCAACTTAAACTAATGTTAAGATGGATGCGTAAATAACAACTCTCTCCATGACTAGCCCACCATCTATCTAAAGATTACGAAGTGATCTACAAACACTAATTAATCTTTACAATGCAATTGGGAAAGAAGGAAAGAAGTACGGTAACTACTCACCTAAAGTCTTCCCGGTTAACGTTGCCTTGTTGTTATGTTGCTGACCAGTTAGAGAATATGCTCATTTAAAGTTGCGCAATGCTTCCTTATAACGTTGTTTAGCAGCTGCCTGCTTTGTCCACTGCTTGTAGAAAGAGCAGCCCATTGGAACTAGCTGGTGGGGGCTTGGAACCAGGGTGGATCAGCAACCCCCCTATCAGCTCCCCTAAGTTCTTTGTGCAGCAGCCGCTCAGCAGGCTATCAATTGCTGGCAGTTCAGCTGTCACTTCCCCCCACTGCCATGTGCTGCTCCTGTCCTCTGTCTTGGAGCTCCTCCCAGGAACCTCCTGCTTGCTGTGCAGGGGAGGGTGGGGGGCTAATGTCAGGATGCTCCCCTCCCACTTGCTCCTGCCCCCTGCTTACCTCATCTCCATAGAGCAGGGGCGGGGGAGGAGATATAACAGGGCTCAGGACAGAGGGAGCTTGCGGGCAGCAGTTGCTGTCTCAACTTGGTGACCTACTTAAAAAGGCAATGTACTTAGAGTGGGGTCAGTATACTTAAAAGGGGCAATGCACATCTCTCTCTCTGTCTGTCATGCTGTCTCCCCTCCCTCCATTTGTGCTGCCTTGTAGAGTGTGAGGCTACATTAACAATGTGTTAACCCTTGAGGGCTCAGCCAAGTAATAATTCATCATTTAGCATTAAGGCATTCCCTGGGAAATATCCTGCCCTCTGACTTCATCACCTCAACCAAGATTCACAATCATCATTGATGTGTACACAGGGCCGGCGCTACCATTTAGGCAACCTAGGCAATGGCCCAGGGTGCCAGAATTTTGGGGGGGCGCTATTTTGCCAGGGGGGGTGGCACGCGGGTCCGGTGGACCTACCATAGTGATGCCAGCGGACGGTCCACTGCTGGAAAGGCTCCGGTGGAGCTGCCACAGTCATTTCGGTGGACGGTGGGCTGGTCTAAAGGCTCCGACGGACCTACCGCAGTCATGCCTGCAGCAGGTCCACCGGAGCCTCTAGACCAGCGAACTGCCCGCCGGCATCACTGCGGCAGCTCCACCGGAGCCTTTCCAGCAGCGGACTGTCCGCCGGCATGACTGCGGTAGGTCCACCAGACCCACAGGGGGCGGCAAAATGGCCAACTGCCTAGGGTGTCAGAAACCCTGGCGCTGCTCCTGTGTGTACAGTATTAAATTGTTTGTTTAAAACTTATACTCTGTGTGTGTGTGTATTGTGGCAAACCCAGGACAAATGGCTACGAAGGGAGGGGTAGTAATTAGTCCCAGAGGGTTAAAAGGCCTCTCCCTATCCACTGAGGAGAGAGAGCCATGGGGAAATAACGTTCAGCTGGAAAAGGAGTTACCACAGAACTAATTAGGTTCAGCTGGCCCCAACTGCTGGAGACCTTTTTAAACCCTCCCTGGTGTGGAAGCAGGGGGGAGAGTGAGAGAATCTGCCAGCAAGTTAGGTGCAGCAAGGCTCTGAACCCTTCCAGCAAGGAAGGCTGCATCCTGTCCCCAGAAGGGGAGAAAACCAGCACAAGGGACTGACTAAGGGAAGGATCAGCCAGACCCTGTGATTCGCTTAACATCATTTTGCTTAAAGTTGCATTTTTCAGGAACATAACTACAACGTTAGGAGTTACTGTAGTCTATCCCTATTTCATAGATGGGTAAACTGAGCTACAGAGATGGTATGGGACTTGTCTAAGGTCAGATTAATGGCAGAGGTGGGAATGGAATCCAGGAAACATAGCCTCCAGTCACCTCCTGTAATCAGTAGGCAACAGTATTGGTGCTAACAACTTTGACAGCTCCCACTCCTGTAGTCTTCAGGACTTTCCCTCATTGTAGGTGAACCTCCATGTCCTTGTTCTTCCACCTTTTAATCTTTCCTCATTTATAGTCCAGTCTACTCATCAGATTTCATTGCTTTAAATATGCCCCCAACCTTGCCCAGTCAACAGCTACATTGGCGACATCCAGGGTCCCAAGGGCTGCATCCAGTGTGAATTTAAATATAGCAGATTATCACCCTGCCTTTTTTATATCTGAATTAATTCAATGGCTTGTTGGAATTCATGAAGTGAATTGGACATTTCAATCCATATATAGCATACTAGCCCTTTCATTGAATGGTTTGGCCACGCCACGGGCTCTTCTACAGACACACAAGATCAGTGTTCAGGCTACTGCAATTGAGAACCAGGCACTGATGATGTTAAGAAAGAAGTTCTAGCTGTTATGTCTCATGACAGTTCTTGCTGCTGATACAGCATTTCCCACTCTTGGAAAAGCTGGTCAATCCTTCATCTTTTGGTTGGCCTGGCTTTTGAGCTGGTGGCTATGTATGTTTCCCTGCATTCACTTGAAAGGACATAAACTCATAGAAGTCTGTCTAACAGCTTGTCTAGGATTCTTCAGCCTCCTCTCCCCTCACATCAGTTCATTATTCTTGGCCACGGATTTAGGATCAAAGGGATTTCTTTTAGGCCATGCCTTGCCAATTTGCGCATTTCTGTGTGTTCCCATTGAATTGTTTATAAGATGTCTGTGTGAAAGCTTTCCTCTTTTCGCCATTTCACAGATTGGCAGGCAGTTTGTGTACTGACAAGTCTCTTTTATAAAATTGAAGGTTGTGTGGTTTTTTTGTGTGTTTTTTTTAAATAAAGCAGATGGCAGTATTCTTTGTCTCAAATAAAGAGCTGCAGCTTGCGGAGACTATAGTTCCCAGTGTGCAATGAATGCTTCATCTTCGTCCAAGAGATGGCTCCTTAGATCACAATGGAGCATCTCTAATCTCCATCCTCTGTTCCTCTGTATTAAACATGAGGTGGCTGCACACTACACTGGGCCTGTTGGCTGCCTATGGGCATGATTGCATTAGAAGAAATGAAAGCACTACTTAATATTTAATGATCTCCTAAGTGCACATTGCACACATTGGCAACAACCTTCATCATCCCTTATCTGTCATTAGTTCCTGTGGTAACCACTTATGGTACTTTGGCAAGTCTTTTTGGCTGAGCTCAAAGATTTGCACTTATAAAACCTATTCTGCCCATTATTTTAACAAGCTGTCTTTTTTTATAAATACAGAGATTCATATAGAAACAAAGACAATATAACCAAAACCCAGAAATGACGTGCGTGTGTGTGTGAGAGATAGGTGGGGTCACGTTCCTCCCCCTATTTCTGCCAGGGTTTATATGCCCTGCTCTGAACCACGCTGCATACCGCCAGAATCTTTAAGTTGTGCCCCCTGTTATCAAAAGTTACGCATCATCTTTGCCAAAATGCATGCAGCAAGTCTTGTGCCAATCACTGTGGCCCAGATTTAAAAAAAAAACATATTTAAGCACCTAATTTGTTTGTGACAATGTGTGGAAGATGCACTTGACACATCTCACTTATCAATGTGTATTTCTTGGTTTGTTCACTTTGAGCTTCACCAAACAAGTTTCAAATAAAGTTTCTATCAATCTTGTTGTGTGTATGTGTATTTTTTGTATAAAGAGTGATTTCACTGACATGGACGGACAAATCACACATGTTAGTCTAAGTGTCTTAATCATTCAATAGCTGTGAAAGTCCATAAGGGAACCAGGGAATCCTTGCCAAAAGGTGCAGCCTGGATGTATGTGCTCTACACCTTTCAACTGGCTGCAGCGGCAATGCAGGAAGTCACAAAAGTTAATAGCCACAATCTGATCACTCCACATCTGAAGCTTTACCTAAAGGTGTCATGGAAAGTCAAAACCAGAGGGCTGAACTGCTGGATGTGTTATGAGCTAAATTTGAGCTTGTTCTTTCCACATACTATACCACCTGGAAGTGATATCAAGGTTCCTTAGGGGAACTGTCCATTTGAGATGCCTTGAGCAGAGAAGTGGCTTGGTGGATTAAACACATCTTTAAACAGGGATCGATGTGGCATGTCTTGCACCTTAAGGATCAGATTCTGCAAGGTGCCTTGATTCAGGAGGGGTGATGCTGGACAGGACCAGCAGGTGGGCCAGGTTGGTCACTCTCCTGGCACCTATTATTATATACCTGAATACCTGCTAGTCTGTGCATTGGCTCCCCAGATAGAACAAGCTAGTTTGCTGATCAGGCTGTTTCCTGTCTTTTATTTTCAGTGATGTCTTAGTAAGGGATTTCTTGAAAATCAAGATAAGGTCTAGTGTAACACCTACAAACACAGGTTTTGGGTCGTGGTCCAGCCTGTACTAATTCAGGAAGAAGTCGAGCTGTTTAGTATAGATAGAAGCGGTATAGATAGAAGCAGATGGAAACTGTCTTTTTTTGTACTAGGTTTAAGTCTCCATTATTTACAATAGTGGGCCATCACTTTCATGTCAGCATTCAGGATTTCTTCTGTGACTGAAATCCTGGTCCCATACTGCCAGACAGATGTAATCTTCATAAACAAAATGCCTGGCAGTGATGTTGGGAAGGTCATTTGTGAAGAGGTTGAAAAGTGTCAGTGCTAGAACTGAACCCTGAGGTGGACAGTTGTTTCAGTATCTCCAGGACTGGCAGCCTCTCAGCAACAGATCCAGTCTTGACAACCCACTCGGGTAGGACTAATGACAATTTATACAGCAGGCCTGTATGCCAGATGGTATCATATTCAGCAGTGAGATCTAGGAATACTGCGCCTGTCTTCTGCCTGGCTTCAAAGCCATTCTTGAGGTAGATGGTCAACGCCAGCACTTGGTCCTGGTTATGAGATTTGGTTGGAAACCTACTTGATCAACACTCTGGATATTATCAATGGTGGGAGCAATTCTTTGAAGGCTGAGCCTTTCAGATAACTTGTTGCAAGTCAGTAGCCTTTCCAGATTTTGGCATGGCTACTACTTTTTGCTCTGCACCTGATCCTAGGTATTTATTCTCCTGGATGACACTAGATAGAAAATCTTGCTGTAAGAATCACTGACATGGCCAGTTACTAGTCAGAGCCACAGTGACCTTAGCATAACATTCCAATGCGCAGGCGTGGAGCCTGCAATTCAGCACTGGCCTGCAGGTACTGTAGACACATGCCTTATTAATATGATACAAGATCAACCCCCAGAGACCTGTGTCATAGAGGGAGGGGGGTCAATGATGGCTCTTCATCACTACAACAGTCCTTCCAGTGGGCACCCAGACAACTGCAAAATCTGAATCTCACCTGTGTCAGTAGCTTGACACATTTAAGAATATGAAACAGCTAAGAAGCATGCTATCCTATTCTCCATAGGTCTGGCATTTTATCAGATAAGAAAATATTATTTAGAGATGGTGAAGACCTTATGTCTAGAGGGATGCTAGGGACACCATTCCTGCCCATCCTGGCTAATAGCCATTGATGGACCTATCCTCCACTAATTTATCTAGTTCCTTTTGAATCCTGTTATAGTCTTGGCCTTGACAACATCCTCTGGCAAAGAGTTCCACAGACTGACTGTGTTGTGTGAAGAAATACTTCCCTTTGTTTGTTTCAAACCTGCTGCCTATTAATTTCATTTGGTGACCCCTAGTTCTTGTGTTAGGAAAAGGAGTAAATAACACTTCCTTATTTACTTTCTCCACACCAGTCATGATTTTAAAAAAAGATGTGGACAAATTGGAGAAAGTCCAGAAAAGTCATGAGTTTATAGACCTCTATCATATCCCCCCTTAGTCATCTCATTTCCAAAGCTGAAAAGTACCAGTCTTATTAATCTATCCTCATACGGAAGCTGTTCTATACCTCTAATCATTTTTGTTGCCCTTTTCTGAACCTTTTCCAATTCCAATACATTTTTTTTGAGATGGGATGACCACATCTGCACGCAGTATTCAAGATCTGGGTGTACCATGGATTTATAGAGAGACAATATGATATTTTCTGTCTTATTATCTATCCCCCTTTCTTAATGATTTCCAATATTGTGTTTGTTGCTTTTTTGACTGCTGCTGCACATCGAGTGGATGTTTTAAGAGAACTATTGACAATGACTCCAAGATCTCATTCTAGAGTGGTAACAGCTAATTTAGACCCCATCATTTTATATGTACAGTTGGGATTATGATTATGGCCGTTTTGTTGCCCAGTCACTCACTTTTGAGAGATCCTTTTGTAGCTCCTCGCAGTCTGCCTGTTACTGTGGGCTCTCCTACCCGCGCCTAGCTCACCTCCATTCCACCTCCTCGCCTGAGCAGGCTTTTAGGCACCCCCCCAACCACTAGGTGCCCTAGGCGGCCGCCTAGTTTGCCTAAATGGTTGCACCGGCCCTGTCCTGGTGACCTATTACTGTTTAGTTTATCAATTTGTTCCAAAACTCCTCTGACACCTCAATCTGGGACGGTTCCTCAGATTTGTCACTTAAAAAGAATGGCTCAGGTTGGGAATCTCCCTCACATCCTCAGCTATGAAGTCTGATGCAAAGAATTCATTTAGTTTCTCCGCAATGGCTTTATTGTCCTTGAGTTCTCCTTTAGTATCTTTATTGTCCAGTGACCCCAGTGGTTGTTTAGCAGGCTTCCTGCTTCTGATGTACTTAAAAATTTTTTTTGCTATTACTTTTTGAGTCTTTGGCTAACTGTTCTTCAAATTCTTTTTTGGCCTTCCTAATTATATTTTTACACTTCATGTGCTAGAGTTTATGCTCTTTTCTATTTTCCTTACTAGGATTTAAATTCCGCTTTTTAAAGGACGGCTTTTTGCCTCACACTGGTTCTTTTACTATGTTGTTTAGCCGTGGTGGCACTTCTTTGGTTCTCTTACTATGTTTTTTAATTTGGGGTATAAATTTAAGTTGAGCCTCTATTATGGTGTCTTAAAAAAGTTTCCATGCAGCTTGCAGAGATTTCACTTTTTGCGCTGTATCTTTTAATTTCTGATTAACTGATTTCCTCATTTCTGTATGGACCCCCTTTCTGAAATTTAAATGCTACAGTGTTGGGCTACTGTGGAGTTTTCCCCGTCACAGGGATGTTAAATTTAATTATAGTATGGTCACTATTACCAAGCTATATTCTATTATTCTATATTCTATTACCAAGCTTACCAGCTATATTCACCTCTTGGACCAGATCCTGTACTCCACTTAGGACTAAACGAAGAATTGCTTCTTTCTCCAGAAGCCTCCTACTGCAAGACAAACCCAAGAAAGAAACCAACAGGACTCCACTGGCCATCACATACAGTCCCCAGCTAAAACCCCTCCAACGCATCATCAGGGATCTACAACCCATCCTGGACAATGATCCCTCACTTTCACAGGCTTTGGGTAGCAGGCCAGTCCTCGCCCACAGACAACCTGCCAACCTGAAGCATATTCTCACCAGTAACTGTACACCGCACCATAGTAACTCTAACTCAGGAACCAATCCATGCAACAAACCTCGTTGCCAACTCTGCCCACCTATCTACACCAGCGACACCATCACAGGACCTAACCAGATCAGCCATACCATCACCAGTTCATTCACCTGCACATCCACCAATGTAATATACACCATCATATGCCAGCAATGCCCTTCTGCTATGTACATCGGCCAAACTGGGCAGTCCCTACGGAAAAGGATAAATGGACACAAATCAGATATTAGCAGATCTAAAGGTAGCCATCCTGCAGCAAAAAAACTTCAGGACCAGACTTCAAAGAGAAACTGCTGAGCTTCAGTTCATCTACAAATTTGACACCATCAGCTCAGGATTAAACAAAGACTGTGAATGGCTTGCCAACTACCAGGGCCTCATCCTCCCTGATTGAACTAACCTCGTTATCTCTAGCCTACTTCTTGCTTGCATATATATACCTGCCCCTGGAAATTTCCACTACATGCATCCGACGAAGTGGGTATTCACCCACGAAAGCTCATGCTCCAATACATCTGTTAGTCTATAAGGTGCCACAGGACTCTTTGCTGCTTCTCTTCTTGTGTGTTCCAGGATTAGCTGCTCCAAGAAGCAGTCATTTAAGGTATCAAGAAACTTTATCTCTGCATCGCATCCTGAGGCGACATGTACCCAGTCAATATGGGGATAGCTGAAATCCTCTATTATTGAGTTTTTTATTTTAATAGCCCCTGCAATCTCCCTGAGCATTTCACAGTCACTATCACCATCCTGGTCAGGTGGTCAGTAACATCTCTACTGCTATATTCTTCTTATTAGAGCATGGAATTACTATCTACAGAGATTCCATGGTACAGTTTGGGACTGGGTCGTGAAAATCTTAAATGAACCAATCAGCTTCTATACAGCCAATGTCATTATCCCACGCTCAAGTCACTGACAAACTCACAATTTCCTATTAGTGTCCATTCTGTAGCTCTTCTCTAGTACTAAAATCTCTGCTCTGTCCCATCAAAGGAAAAAATAACCTTAATATGTATTTATACAAGCTGTCTGAGCCCTAAGATGTTTTTTTACAAATGAATGAAATTCCATCATCACGCAGTGGCAAACCTCTTACTTGTTCAAGTCTGTTAAGTTCTGGCAAGAGAGGCACCAACACCCATTTTTGCACTGAGTGCTAATATGCCTAGGTCCAGTCTAGATTTATTATAGAAGAGATCGGACATAGGTCCAGTTCTGTTCAATATCTTCATAAATGATTTAGATAATGGCATAGAGAGTACACTTGTAAAGTTTGCAGACGATACCAAGCTGAGAGGGGTTGCAAGTGCTCTGGAGGATAGGATTAAAACGCAAAATGATCTGGACAAACTGGAAAAATGGTCTGAAATAAACAGTATGAAATTCAATAAGAACAAATTCAAAGTACTCCACTTAGTCAATTGTACACATGCAAAACAGGAAATAATTCCCTAGGAAGGACTACTGCGGAAATGGATCTTGCAGTCATAGAGGATCACAAGCTAAATATAAATCAACAGTGTAATACTGTTGCAAGAAAAAGCAAACATCATTCTGGGATGCATTAGCAGGAATGTTGTAAGCAAGACAGAAGAAGTAATTCTTCCACTCTACTCTGCTCTTATAAGGCCTCAGCTGGAGTATTGTGTCCCGTTCTGGGCACCACAGTACATTTCAGAAAAGATTTGGACAAATTGGAGAAAGTCCAGAGAAGAGCTACAAAAATGATTAAAGGCCTAGAAAATATGACCTCTGAGGAAATGAGCTTAAATTGCAGCAAGGAATGTTCAGGTTGGACATTAGGAAAAACTTCCTAACTGTCAGGATGGTTAAGCACTGGAATAAATTGCCTAGGGAGGTTGTGAAATCTCCATCATTAGAATTTTTTTAAGAACAGGTTAGACAAACACCTGTCAGGAATAGTCAAGTTATTATGTAGTCCTACCTTGAGTGCAGGGGACTGGACTAGATGACCTTTTGAGATCCCTTCCAGTCCTACACTTCTATGGTTCTAAGGGTATGTCTACACTACAGGATTATTCTGATTTTACATAAACCGGTTTTGTAAAACAGATTGTATAAAGTCGAATGCACGCGGCCACACAAAGCACATTATTTCGGTGGTGTGTGTCCATGTACCGAGGTTAGCGTCGATTTCTGGAGCGTTGCACTGTGGATAGCTATCCCGTAGCTATCCCAGAGTTTCCACAGTCGCCCCCGCCCATTGGAATTCTGGGTTGAGATCCCAATGCATGATGGTGCAAAAACAGTGTCGCGGGAGATTCTGGGTAAATGTCATGACTCATTCCTTCCTCCGTGAAAGCAACAGCAGACAATCATTTCGCGCCCTTTTTCCCTGGATTGCCCTGGCAGACGCCATAGCATGGCAGCCATGCAGCCCGTTTTGTCTTTTGTCACTGTCACCGTATGTGTACTGGATGCTGCTGACAGAGGCGGTACTGCAGTGCTACACAGCAGCATTCATTTGCCTTTGCAAGGTAGCAGAGACGGTTTCCAGTCGTTCTGTACTGTCTGCTGTGCCATTGTAAATTGGCGATGAGATAACAGTTATCAGTTGTTCTGTACCGTCTGCTGCTGTCATGGGTGATCCTGGCTGTCCTTCGCTGAGGTCGGCCGGGGGCACAAAGACAAAAATGGGAATGACCCCCAGGGTCATTTCCTCCTTTATGTTGTATCTAAAAATAGAGTCAGTCCTGCCTAGAATATGGGGCAAGTGTACTAGAGAACCAGTGTATTAGAGAACCAGAGAGCATAGCCGCTCCATGTCAGATCCTGCAGAAATGATGAGCTGCATGCCATTCTAGCGGGTGCCCCTGCAACAACTTCACCCGTTGCTTCCCTCCTTCCCCAACCCTTCTGGGCTACCATTGCAGGGTCCCCCCATTTGTGTGATGAAGTAATAAAGAATGCAGGAATAAACAGCACTGACTTTTTAGTGAGATAAAATGAGGGGGAGGCAGCCTCCAGCTGCTATGATAGTCCAGGCAGGACATTAAACGGTGGAGGAGAGAGGAGCCCAGCATCCCGCTACTATGATAGTCCAGGCACTACAGAATCTTTTCTTTAGACATGAAAGTCGGGAGGGGGGGTGATGGAGTTCAGCCCCCAGTTGCTATGATGAGGATGGTTGCCAGCCGTTCTGTACCATCTGCCGGGAATAACCGGGAGTCATTCCTATTTTAACCCAGGCGCCCCCGGCCGACCTCACCTGAGGCCAGCCAGGAGCACTCACGGGCTGATGATGAGGATGGTTACCAGTCCTACTGCACTGTACCGTCTGCCATCGGGGAAGGGTGGGGAGAGGATGCTGCTGTTCATTGCCCCAGCACTGTGTCTACCAGCAGCATGCAGTAGACATACGGGATATTGAAAAAAGTCAACAAACGATTTTTTCCCCTTTTCTTTCATGGGGCGGGGGAGGGAGTAAATTGACGAGAGATACCCCGGACAATGTGTTTGACCCTTCAGGCCTTGGGAGCTCAGCCAAGAATGCAAATGCTTTTCGGAGACTGCGGAGACTGTGGGATAGCTAGAGTCCTCAGTCCCCCCTCCCTTCCTCCATGAGTGTCCATTTGATTCTTTGGCTTTCCGTTACGCTTGTCACACAGCACTGTGCTGTGGACTCTGCATCATAGCCTGGAGATTTTTTTCAAATGCTTTGGCATTTCATCTTCTGTAACAGAGCTCTGATAGAACAGATTTGTCTCCCCATACAGCGATCAGATCCAGTATCTCCCATACGGTCCAAGCTGGAGCTCTTTTTGGATTTGTGACTACATGGCCACCTGTGCTGATCAGAGCTCCACGCTAGGCAAACAGGAAATGAAAATCAAAAGTTTGCGGGGCTTTTCCTGTCTACCTGGCCACTGCATCCGAGTTCTGATTGCTTTCCAGAGTGGTCACAGTGGTGCACTGTGCGATACTGCCCGGAGGCCAATACCCTTGATTTGCGGCCCCACTAACTCTAATCCGAAATGGTAATACCGATTTCAACGCTACTCCTCTCGTCGGGGAGGAGTACAGAAACTGGTTTAAAGAGCCCTTTATATCGATATAAAGGGCCTCGTTGTGTGGATGGGTGCAGCGTTAAATCGGTTTAACGTTGCTAAATTCGGTATAAACACGTAGTGTAGACCTGGCCTAAGATATGGAATACCCTGTCAGCTTCCTGTGCGAAGTTGGTGCTGCTTTGTATTCTCAGCATATTATTTCCTCTGGACAGGCACTCCCTGCTGCCTTAAAGAAACATACTGCAGAACTAGTGGACTTTGAAAAATTCCTGCAGTGAAAGTTGTTCTGCTCATAAGGACTAATCACTTGTTGTAAGGGTAAATATGAGGGAGACAGAGTGTGTGTTTAATGTTGCACTGAGCCAAAACAAACTATTTTGCATCCATTGCATATCTGTGAGAGCCACTGTCTCAACTGTTATTGATCTCTGTCGGAAGGATGCCATGGGACCCCTGCTCCTTTTTCTTACCACTGCTGGGTCCTCTGTCCTTTCTCTGGTTGTAATTCACTTTCCACTGAGAGCAATATTTTCTTAAATGCCCTACTTCTCTACACATACAACATCTATCTCCTGTCCATACTTGGGCAATGAGCATCTATTATGGGTTCTCCAGTGGTCTGCCTCCATCCTCCTCAAAACAAACCTTTATAGCATAGTTCATGTGGAGTAAGCCCTTTTTACTTCCCCAGCTTGCCCATAGGCAGGGCCGGCTACAGGCCCCAGCACGCCAAGCGTGTGCTTGGGGCGGCATGTCGCGGGGGGCTCTCTGCCGCTTGCCAGGAGGTTGGCAGGCGGCTCCGGTGGACCTCCTGCAGGCGTGCGGGAGGTCCACCGGAGCCGCAGGACCAGCGGACCCTCCGCAGCCACGTCTGCGGGAGACCCACTGGAGCCGTGGGACCGGCGAGCGGCAAAGCGCCCCCCATGGCGTGCCGCCATGCTTGGGGCGGCGAAATGGCTAGAGCTGGCCCTGCCCATAGGCAGAGTATATTCTGGGTTGGGCCTTAGAGCTCTAGGCCTCTGAATAACCTTTTTTTACCCAATGCCTGTGTCCACTGAATGATTTTCTCAAACTCTCCAACAGACTCTACTGTCTTCTACTGTCCCTCCATTATGAATCTGCTTCTGCAGCTCCAGCTGCACTCCCACACTTTTCATTGCTGTTCCAGGAGCAGGAGTAGGTGGAAAGCCCAGATCTGCTTTGCCTGCCCGGCTGCTTCTTGCAACTGGAACAGAACCCCTGATGTCTGTGGCTGTTCCTCCATATACCAACTTGGGAGAGTAAACATCACTATGCCAAAAAAGCTTTCTGAATATTTTGGCACCATCTTTTCCTTTATACCTCCTTTCGTGAAGGGGAGATCAATAGATCCTAAACAAGCTCCCATGTCTGCTCTCTGCCTCATGATCCCTAATTTAGATGTGTTCTTCTTTTTAAGTCCCTCTGACTGAGAACCTCTCTCCTGCTCCAGGTTTCTCAGTTTGTCTGACTTGGGCCTTCAGTAGCCCATTAACCCATTCCTGCCTTGGATGGAGGTTTGTGTGCCCCATTAAACACTTTAAATTCAAGTTGGCTAAGAAACTGTCCCATCTTGATGATGACTTGGCCTCAGTTATTCACACCTTTTGTTCTCTCTCAGCTGG
Source organism: Gopherus flavomarginatus (assembly GCF_025201925.1). Taxonomy (NCBI): domain Eukaryota; kingdom Metazoa; phylum Chordata; order Testudines; family Testudinidae; genus Gopherus; species Gopherus flavomarginatus. The sequence continues at coordinate 88,093,620 of NC_066621.1, forward strand.
ACTATGGCAATGCGGTATATCTGAGAGTGAAGCGCCTAGGAAGCTAACTAGTACAGATGCTGCAGCGACATGTGCTACATGTTCTCTGCTCTCTACGCTGGCTCCCCATAGAATACTAAATCAAGTTCAGAGTCTTGGTCCTTATCTTCAATATGCACAAAAGCCTGGGCCCAGGATAGCTACAAGACCATGTAAAGTTCTGGGATGAAGACCACGGTGGACAGTTTTGCTCCTCTTGCAAATATGACTCTCAATTAAACTTTCTGTAATGAGGTAAAGCTCATCTGTGCAGGAGACAGATTTCTTGGAGTCCAGCCTGAGGCTGTGGAATGAACTCCACTGGGAACTGAGAGAGAACAAGCAACACATGACAGATGTGCAATCATATTGCTTAATGTACTACTGGAAGGTACAGACATACTACAGTAATGAACATGGTATAAAAACCTACAAAACAGAAAACCTGCAAAGGGCTATGTACTTTTCATCAAAAAACACTGATGGGGATGGGCCGCAAAGTCTAAAACTGTGAGTATGGCCATACTCAGAAGCAGTGATGCCTCGAGTTTTCTTAACGTTATGGCATTAAAATATTAGAATTAGAGATAGGAAAGCTATTGTCACATCTAGTCTCCAGGCACTCAGAGAAGGAGTATTTTTCACAGTATCACAGATTTTTATGCTATATAATATGAGATATAAAGCTGAGATACAGGTCTGCACTTAGATTCAATTTTCCCTGTCCCTATCACCTGCTCAAACCCATCATCAAAGGGAGAGATGTGACTTCTGTGCAGGCATCCCACTGCCTGCAGCAAGATCAGTTGTGTGCTTTAGCTGGGGAATACATTGCACTCTCATGATCTTTCTGATTCCATCTATTTTACTTTTGATTGGTTATACTTTTGACTGGTAACTTAGTCTGCACAGGGATAAATCCCTCAGCATGTAAGAAAACTACTGAGATGAAGCCCTCACAAGACTTGTTTCAGATAAGACTCGAAGAGTTTGGAAGCTTTTTTAAAATCTCCTTCAGCTATCAAGCTTGTGAGAACAGCTTTTTTTTTTTTTTAAACTGAGTTTTCTGGTATCTTCTAATTCTAGCTAGGATGGAGATACTACAAGAATAGCCTTTCTCCTGGTATATTAGCAGTTCTGATTCTGGTAGAAAGCAAAACTACATAGGTAGAACAAAAATTCACAGAAGCCCATGAGCTGTCCCTGACTTTTACTAAAAATACCAATGGGGGGTTGGGGGGAGTACTCACAGTCAGGGGCACAGGAGGCTGCTCCAGCCCTGCTGCTGCCACAGCCGCTGCTCCAGCCCCCAGCTGCTGCTCCAACCCCAGGCCACCCATTTTCTCGTTTTCAAAGAGTTTGAGGAGAACTTGTCTCTTGTTATTTCAGTGAGCTAATGGTGGGAGGGACCCAGGGCACATGTGAAAACACTGCCTTTCACTATGTTTGTATTATCAGTAAGGCAGATGGGCCTCTCACTCACCCCTCCAACACTACTGACTCCTTACCTATGTTGGTGGGGGAGAGGCCCTCATTCTGCTCTCATCTTCTCTGATACTGCTTGCCCCCGCCTTATTCTCACCTGCCTTCTGCTCTTCTGGGTTCCCCCAGATTGTAAGCTAGAGTATGGGGTCTAGTTAGAGTCTTTGATGCCAATGTTGCTGGTAATTAAGAAAGAGGAAAGTGGGAGCTCACTGAATCTGTTTTCCTTACTCCACCATGACAGTCATGTGACCCCACATAGAAGGAGAATTGGTAAGGCTGGGTACAGGAAGTCGATTCCAGAGAGCAAGAGCTTCAGAGGAGAAGGAACTCATGAAAACAACAGCAAGATCATTTGAAGGGAGAAAGATAGTGGGAGGCCCCAGACAAGATAAAACACCAAAACATATTTTAGGTTGAAATTAAACATGCCCTATAATGTTACCTTATCCTTATCGGTTAATGAAATGCACTGAAATCGGGATGGTTATATTTTTGTAAATTGTTATGTATAATATAATGGTGAAGCTTTATTTAACTGAGAGCCTTTGTGAATACTGACTGGGGAAACAGTTCTTGAAATATAAGTGGATATGGAAGAAGCAGCACTCAGTTCTAATGGTGATAATTATTATGGAATCAATTTCTTGTTAACCACATTTGGCAAAGACTACTGAAGGGTGTCCAGGAGGCTAGAATGAAAAGGCTTAGCACTAATCAGCAATCACCGCAGTGAGGGTTAAACATTATTTTGCCCTCAAGTTACAGTTGTATGGGTCTGTAGCAAAATCTGCTATCTAGGAAGATGTTTGCTAATCACACCCTCACGAAAATGAAGACACAGCCCTACAATGCATATAGTTCCTTTATAAACTTATCTGTGCCCAGTCAGAGCAGCTGATGGTAAGAACTTGCTTTACTCAAAGTGTCAGTTTTACATTAGAGTTGCAAGTGGTTCGGTTATGTGGGCCCAGTATGCCTGGGAAGCTCAAACATAAAGCACATATTAAGCATGCAGTAAAGACCAAACTCCTAATCCTCATCTGATATAAGGCAATGTATCTCGATTGACATAAATGGAGCTACTGATTTACGCCACCTGAGAATCAGGCCTAGCAGGCCAGATCCTAAGCCCTTCCCCTAGTGTAACCATTTATACCAGTTCAAACTGGATGTATAATGCTATCAAATCAGAGTAATAGTTGTGACACAGAGGCTCATAGATGCTGGAACCAAGGGTGTAGGGAGGTGGGATGGGCTGCCACACGCCCTGGCATGACATGGTTTCCATTATATACAGGGTTTATAGTTTGGTTCAGTGGCTCACAGCATCCCCACTATAAAAACTGTTCCAGCACCCCTGCAGAGGTTCCTTGGCAAAGGGCCCCCTGTTCTTAAACCTAACAAACTCAGTGCACCCTACACGTCTTGCAGGGTATTTATCCGTAAAGTTAGCATGTAAGGTATCTACAGAAAGCTCATAACTTGTCAAGATTTGTAATCATTGCAAGATAGTGTATTGGTAATATTTAAGGAATAATGTATTCATAGTGAAAGTATGCTTTAAGGGCTTGGAGTAAAAGTTAGTGACCAGGGGAATATGGGTCTATCTAAACTTCAATTACAAAATCTGCAACATGAGAGGGTGATCCCAAATGTCTACACCACAATTAAACAGCCCCTTAGCCCAAGCCCAGTGAGCCTGAGTCAGCTGGCATAGGCCAGCCACAGGTGTCTGTCTAATTGCAGTGTAGACACACCCAGTATGTTTCAGTGATGGCCTATTCAAACATGAGGAAGTTATCACCCCACCCTGCTTAGCAAGTAATGTAATGCAAAGCACAGTTGTCTAGCCTAGTTCCATTCCAAGACTATCAATGGAAAACCATCAAAGACAACTGCAAACAACTGAAACCACTTGGATGTAAAAGAGGAATATTACAACAAACAGGAGTTCTCCCTTTCTATGAAGAAAGAAAAAAGACTGATTCAGTATAAGGGGGAAAGGGTGACGACCCTCTGCATCCTTTCACAGAGGAAACATCTTGGAGAGCAGGGATCTTCTCATGAAAAATTGGATTATGGTTTTTGTGAAGCTAGCCAGCTCTACTACAGACTGAACTTTTGGGGGAAGACCCTACTTTATTAGATAATAAAGGTAACTATTAAATTTAGACCCAGATTCATTTTTTATGATTTTGTTTTGTATTGCAACCATTTGTTTCCACCACTCTCACGTGTCTATTTAACTCTCAATTCTTTCTTAAATAAACCTATTTTGTTTTATTATAAGTGCTCACAAGTGCAGTGTGATTTTACAGGTGCAAGATTTAAGGTAAACTGGGGTACCCTGCTCCTTTGGAAGCAGAGGATCTGAGATTTCTGTGAGTAGCCACTGTCGGGCTGGATGTCACAGGGGAACAATTCAAAGGGACTCAGGGACTGATGTGAACCTGCTGTTAACCTGCAAGGCAAAGACTATGCTAGCATAGTCCAGACAAAAGTGCGTGGGTGGCTGAACGGCAGGCAGTGTTATCGAGTTAATACCCAATTACCACAAACACCACTCTCTCACACTAGTGGCAGGGTGTAACAAGGTGAATCACAGTTCTAAGTGCCCCAACAACTGTCACAGTAGTGTTTTACACCCACTGTGTAGATGACTGCACAAGGTGCAAGGCTGGTGAGAATTAGCCCCAGCCCTCAACAAGATTCTCAGAGTGGTGAACACTTTTTAAGAGCTCAACATTTAAAAAGAAAGCCATTCACTTTTCATTTATTTTTCATCAATTTCCCTGTCACATCTGCTAGTTATATAGAAGATGGACTGGATTCAGTCCTTGTTTGCACCAGCTTCTGCCAGCTAAACTCTGGAAGTATAGCTTAGGCAGCAAAGTCCCACATCAGAAGCAGAAGCAGCAGAGGTGTAAAGTGCATGGAACTTCCCTGGTCAGGGGGCTGTAGTAAGAAGTTGCAAAGCAAGAAGTGCACAGTAGTCACTGAGAATGGGTAGTGGCCAGGCCAACCAAAAGCTGCACTGATTCAATACAGCTCCTCAGTAGCTGCTACTGGCTGGGTTCATAAAATCAGTTGGAATTAAAGCCACCATCTCCCATTGAAAACTCCATTGGAACTCAAGATACAATGCAACCATTTGCCTTCCTTTGGGGAGAATCCTCACTAGGTTACAAGGGGCTTTGTTGACACAAGGAATTCTTTCTTGAACATGGGTGACAAGAATCATACACAGTATTCCAAATGAGGCCTTACCAGTGCCATGCACCAAGGCACTAATACATCTCTATCTCTACTGGAAATGCCTCGCCTAACACATTGTAGGATTACATCTGTTGTTTTCACTACTGCATCACCTTGGTGGCTCATAGTCAATAAGATTGGTGCCAAGACAGATTCTTGAACTCCCCTAGTAAACTCCTTTCAGTCAGATAAACCACCATTCAGCACAACCCATTTCCTTTAGCCAATTCCTTGTCAAGCTTATAATGTTTGTACTGATCCCCATGTTCCCTAATTTAACTAATAATTGTTAAAACAGCTGGACAAATTTGAGTGCAAGTGTATGACGTTGTTGCTTGTGATGGTAGGGGGTAGGGCTCAACAGCCCCATGGCTCACTGTTTGTTTATGTCTTCTATTTCTAAAGCTTATGCTTCAGGGTTTCAGCCAGCCACCAGCAGGGATCAGGAAGAGATCTCCCTTCATAATACAAATATATAATACAAAGCTGATACAAACATATAAACAAGATTATCATACTTGGCAAATTGTAACATTTTCACAGATAACTCACACGGCATATCTGATCAGATTCCTTGCAATTTTATAATATTGGTGTCAACAATATCAGAAAATGTCCTACATATTCCAAACAATGTCACAACACCCTTCTTGCCTATTCTGTAAGTATACAATTACTCTGTCTGTATCAAAGTGTCTCGATTATTTCAGTATTTCTAGTGTATTGTTTTCCCGTGGAAGGTATACTGTTACTGTATGCTTTTTTGTGAATTTATCTGGCACTGTTCTCACAAAATTTGTTAAGTCATGAATTAGCTCCTTGATCTCTTGAGACAGTTTACAATACTACTGCTTTAGATTTAGTGAAGGTGTGATTCTTGGGATAAGACTTCATTATTCCACTAAAGCTCATTATACTGTCATGATATATTACAATATTTTAAAATTACATTTATATTATTATGATACCTTTACAATTGTGTCTAGCTTCCATAAACCCCACAATGTGTGTTTTCCCTACTTTCACTTCGTTTGGCAGCACCAAGAGGTTCTATCTGTGATCGATAAGAAGCTCTTCCAGGGCTGCCACAGAATGGAAAAACAAAGAGGAGCCTGCCTTTGATTGTACTATTTGAGCTGATGTTTATGCCTGCTATCACTAAGGGGAAGAGGTCAAGAGATGGCTGAGCATGCATGAAAGGATAAAGGGAGTGAGAACAGAGCAAACGTCTTGATTGACTCAGTTTCTGGTAAGAGGAAAAAGCTGTTGTCGCTGCTTTGCTGGAGACAGCACTCATCCATGCAGCCGCAGATAGGTGAAAGGCAGTCCCAGATTTTCTGTTAGGATTCTGGGAAAGAGCAATGTTTCCCCTGAGACTCACAGAGACTCACTGCATCTAGTAGAGGAAACTATGCTAAGAGGGGTAGGGGCCAATGATCTTGCTGGGAGCAGGATGTGAGGCCAAATGGACCAGAGAAAACAAAGAACGAGTAAAAGGAGTTTCAGGAGCTGTTACAAAAAAGCTGTGATAGGGAGCAGGCAAGACCTGCCTCTTTCTCAGTGACTTTTTGCTGATTGCAAGGAGAAGTCTCATGGACCTGCTGGTAACATGTCTCTCAGAGTCCTACTCACCTGTTCCACTTCACTCCACCTGATGAATGGAGCTGATGATGTTTATTGGTCTATATGTCTTTATGTGAAATTAGTTGGTGTCAATTCATTTCTAATGGACTAGTATCAAGATCTCAGCTGCTAATAAAAGGTTCAGGAACGAGTGGATCAGAGAGACTGAACTCTTCTTCCTTCTGCAGAAGTGGTCCATGCAGATCAAGGCTGAAGAACAATAAGAAGACATTATGGAAGGAAGACTTTCACGTTGGTACCCACCTGGGTACATGTTTTCTTGATAAACAGCATACTTCAGTCTCCAAAGCTGTCAAGCTATTTACTTTCACCACCACTGTCTCCACGTATATAAAATATATCATGTCTTTTGTTCAGTCTTGTGTAATCAAGACAGTGTCTGCAGAACAATGTGTACTGCTTACAGAAAAACTGCCCTCTGAAACAGAGATAATGTGAAAGCACAATGGGGGAGTGATCCTTTAAGCTTGCATACCTGAAAGACAACACCCAAGTGCCAAGGTCAGTTTCTTTTTCTCTCTGTTATGTCTTCATACCAAAGAGTCTTTATACTATTGCATCTATTTATTGATTAAATAATTTAAATCTGGAAAACAGGGAGAAGAGCAGCAAAGACCCTAGCAGGTGAAAGACACTTCTGATTTAAATTTATAAACCAATTGCCTGTCAAACATCCTTTAGTATAATTAAACTAATCTAGTCACACAAAATAACTTTTTTATTTTTCTACCAGTCGTTGGTCTCTTCTGACTCCTTGACCTTATTTTTCAGGCTCTGCAAGGTTCTGCTGGTCAAAATGTCAGATTTGCTGAAGTTCTGGTTGTAATTATATTTCCTGCTGGCTTATGTCTCTGTACTGTTCCACATCTGGCAGAGAATGGAGGTGGAACATCTTGATCATTAGTCCATATGTGCCCATTGCATCTCTCTTTCTAATTGCTGTATACGTGTATCACAGACACTCTATTAGAAGTGCCCTTTAAAAAAATATTCTTGAGGTAAGTGAGCTCTTTTAACTTATATAGGATGAACTTTCACATGGGAACAAACTTGAAGAGACCATTTATAGAAGAAGCAGTTTAGTGTGCTCTTGCTGCTGTTACAGAATATATTTCTACTTTCCACTGTAGTAGATGGGTGGAATGTAATTACCCATACTAAGATTTGGCCAGGGCACTGGGCCTGACACTCCTATTTTTACAAAGAGTGAAGCTATATTTCTAATAAGGAAATGTATTCAGGACCCCAGTTTTGGGTTTCAGTTGAGAGATAGCACCCCTTTGCAGGAAGCATCCCGCTATCACTGTGCTTGAGCATTAAATAAGATGGAAGAGTGCAACCTACTAAATTTTCAGTACAGTTTCCTTGGAGGATTACTCAATCCAATGCTACTTATTTTAGGAGGACTGACATGATCACTGCTAAAGTTAGGTGTTTCTTCTAGCAGTCTATTCTCTGGAAAACAGGAGAGACTATATTTTGTGCTATTTCTCCTAAATAAATAAGCAGGCCTCTCTCTTAAAATAGAGTTCTTTGTTTCTTAAGCACAATCTGTGGCTTGTGAGAAGGATTTTGGATCTGCCACAGAAATGGTGAAAAAAAATCACGGTTCAGACAACAGCAAGGAAATACTGTGTTAAAACTGCCACAATTTCCCTTAGAAGGGACATGAAATCTAACTTCTCCCAGCCTACCAGAACAAGAAACTGATTCTGTAATTTTAAACCATATTCAGCTTCTACATTTTACGGGTGTCTTATGAAGAAACGGATTTGATTCTTTCTCTATCAGGTAGGCTCCTATAGCTTCACTGTGGGTAACTTCTGAAGAGGTCATAAGAACAGAATGTTCCAATAACCTTAGAGCAGGGGTATTTTTCATTGTGGCCAGTGTAACAACTGGATAAAATACTGTGAGAGTTAGGGATGTCTTGGCTGAAGCAGTCTTTTAGAAGGGGGAAAAGGGAAGCAGTCCCTTCTTTCTGTGTTGCTTTTTGAATCTTCAGAAAGTTTGTGGATGGAGTTGTCTAGTTGGGGAAGAACACTTTTTCTCTCTGCCATACATGTTTTTTCCAAGGAAAGGCCCATTTGTCGTAGGCAGCAAGTAACTTGTCAGCTGAGGGACTCCAGGTACATTATAAAGTAATCTTAACACCTCTCTAAGGTAGGTGATTTTATTCACCTTTTACAGATGAGGAAATGAAGGGATAGAAAGCTTTAGGACAAACATTTTCAGAAGTTGTCCCTACTCAATACAACTAGAGCCTGATCATCAGGGTGATGAGCACTTCCCGCTTATTGACTTCATTTGGAGTTATGGCTGCTCAGCACCATTTAGAACTGAAGTTAGATACCCACAATTAATGGATACCTGAAAATGTTGGCCAGGTCGCTTAGGTTTAAACAATACAGCTAGTCAATGCTAGAACCCAGGAGTCCTAGCTTCCATTCTGAGCGTTAGCCACTAAACCTCACTGGAAACAGATGTAGAGTTCTTCCTTTGTACAATGCTTTCATGTCAGAGAGCTTCATGTGTAACAGAAGTGTACATATCCATGATCAAACCTCAGGTGTTATTATCAGGGTGATATATGACTGTTGAAAATATTACATGCCAAAAGTAAGTTACAAATCAACATGGCTGAAGAAAAAGTGATAATATGGGTGGGACAATATTTACATTGGTCTGTTCTGGGAGTATCGAAGACTCTGATTCCCACTTAACTAGGCTCTCTTGCGGTCTAGTTCTTGGGCTTAAAACACCACTTATAAACAGGGCATTTATCTGAGTTCTACTCTGCCTATTCCCAGGGGCTGCTCCAGGAACACAGAAGATCCTACTACTCCCCACCAGTCTCCCTCACTCCCCACTGCCTGGCTCCTGCTCACAGAGGCAGCCCAGAAATTACTTATATGCCGATTTAATTTAATTTAATTTCATTTCACTTTCTCCTGCTATTTTAATTGTTCTGTTATACAAGCTGTCTGCTATATTTATTATTGCTGCCACATTATCTGTCATATATAATGACTCCAAACTGTTGTTTAGTCTGCCTCTGTGCTTCTTTCATTACTGATGTTTTCTACTAATTTATTTCTCACCATGTGTCCTGTACTTTCAGGACTCTATCCTATATCCTCTTCCTTACTTGAGTCTCTCTATATTCCATCCCTCTACCAACTTCTCCTTCCTCTAACTCCACTTTTTCTTACCCCCACATGAGCCCTACTGCCTTCTTTTCTCATTGTTATGGCACCAGTCTTTCTCCCACCATTGCTTATTCTCAGTGTTGTTCTTACTTCTCCATTTGCTCTGTTTCAGTCTTACTTTAGTGACCTCTCTCCCATCCTGGAGCTCTTTCAGACTTTCCTTTCTCTGTTGCCTGTCTACAGGCAGCCATGATTCATTCTCATTTTTCCCATTTCATGCTCCTTCTACAATTTGTGCTCCTTCTTTAAAACTCTACAAGCCATGATCTCTTTATCTTCTGTTAGCTCCTTATTCTCACAGAAATCCACGCCCCCCAACTCAGCTTCTGTTAATGCTATCTCAATTATCTTCTTTCTTTCTTTCTCTCCGCTTGACCTAAAGCTATAGCAGAATCAAGTTCCCTTTCTCCCTCTTCTTCTCATTCACCTCCCCTCTGCTCAGCTGCCACACACCTTCCTTCTCTGAAGTTGCTCCCATCCAATTTTTCTGCTCCCTTTTCCTTTGTGCGGCCATCATCTATTACCGACCTGGCTCCTCATTGTCGTATTTAACTTTGACATCTGTCTTCTTTTCATCTCAGCTTCCACTTTATCCAGGGTGACTTCAACTTGCACAACAGCCCACCTGAATTCTCAGCCCCTCAACTTCCTCATTTAACAGTCATCTTTTTTATCTACTCCCTCTGTCTCTTGACCTGGTCTTAACCAAGAATTGCTCTTCCAATCTCCATGTGCACTTTATTTTATTATGTCACCCTCCCTTAACATTGCTTACTCCCCTCTCTCATCCATCTGATCACCTACTCCTTTAATGACCTTCAGTTTTTTAACTTATGATTCTCTGTAGCTCTTAGGCTTTGCTGCCCCTTCTGAATGCTCCCTTTTCTCTCTGATCTTCATCTTTAATGCCAGCCTCTCCTCCACTGTTGAATCCATTGCTTTCTGAATGAGTGAAAGCTAAAACCAAGGAAATAAGAGCAGGAAATGACTTAAGGCCATCATAAATCTTATACTAACCATGAACCAAATATGGACATTTTACTTAACAAGCATGAAGAACTGCAAATATTGCCACAACACAGCAACTTAACTCTGACCAATGAAATGCTTATTTAAAACAAAAAAATCTCGCTTTTTAGTCTCAAGGCCATGTCTGCGCTAGAAAAAAACATGTCTAACATGTTAACTTACCCCTGTTTGAAATCTGAGGGTGGACAAGGCAAATTCTAATTTTAATGTTAGCTCATCCTGTAATCCCAAATCACTTCTTGTGCCTTCTCAGGTGCCAAAAGCCCCAGTTGCCTCCTGCTTAGTGACCAAAATCTTCCTCACTGCTTATTTTGGTTTGTCATCAAACCAGTTTATTGTCTATTCCAATTTGCTAACAATTCTTTTTAATTATGTAGGATTTTTCAATAAATGATCAGAAGGAAATCAACCGAAAATCAGATCTGTATGGTGAAATTTCCCCCCCCCACACACTTCTCCAGTCCTAGAAAATAAAAATAGTGTAGCACTCTGCCATTTTCTCATTTAAAATTTGTTTCTGCTTACAGTTTATGGCTGTACTAAATTACCACTAGAGCAACAGACCATTATGTAAATTAATTTCAGGCTTTTCCAATAGAACTAGTTGTATTTTAGTGGTCCCTGATTGCCTGTTTACACAAAATTACAACAACCCCCCAAACAGTAAATTACAACGGAACACAACTTTTATATATTGGGTCTTACAGTAGTTGGAAAGCTTAAGGTTCCGTAGCATTCAATTACCGTTTTATAAAAGGGCATATTTCAGATTTAAAATTTATGAATAATCTTGCAATGGCAAGATGTGATTAACTGAAAACATTTGTGCCACATACTATAATTACTATTAAGTGCAGTTGGAAGTAAGAAATTGTTTAATAACAAATTAATATTAAACAAACAATTTTGCACAGAGTAAACACAAGAAGGGTTGGGAGACTGAATTTTTTTTCCGGTGAGTGGGACTTCAAGAAGTCATACTGACTGTTTGCATGATTTTTAATCATTCTTTGCTATCGTTCTCCTTCTTGATTCCCTGTCTCTTTACACAATCAGCTGCCTGTGTTTGCATCTCATCCATGCTTTCTCTGACCCAGCAGTATTGGCAGGGTCACTGATTTAATTTTGCTTTGTACATCTTTTCTGGCAATGAGTACTTCTCCGTTTCTTCTTTCTGCCTTACCACACATGCACACTGACACTTTCTGACAGTGAACCATCTGGTACCCACTGGAAACCAAAATCCCTGTCTAATTACCATGGCTACATCTATGGTCCAGACAGAGCTGCTGAGATGCTGTCCCATGTGATGTGAATAGTGACACCTAACACGCAGCCCTTAATATTTTGTGCAACTCTGTTTGCATGCTACTTGCCTCTTTAATAGCAAATGTTTCTCAGAGTCACGCTCATACTAAGAGTTCTAATAAGATGATATTTCCTGCCAGTGGTATATGACTAGATCTTGGAAAGCTTTCTGGAGTAGGTGCCATATACCTCAATCCTAGTCCCATGGGGTTGCCAAGCAAGAGCCTTACCTTCGGTGCCACCACACTCGAAAGGCAAATGAGGGAACTGCAGCGAGTACCCCACCTCCCTCATGACAGAGGCTACATCCACTGGCTCAGCTGGGTCAGATGACAAGCAGCAGGCACTGATTGGACACAACTAGGCATAAAGCTTCCTGTTCCTAGCTCACCCTTTATCCAAGTAATTTGTTGCTAGCCTGATGATGATGACCAGATCCCCTGAGACCAAGTTCCTGCCTTCTTACCTGGTTTCTGCTCTTTGTTCCTGGTTCCTTGACCTAATTCTGGTGACTGACTCCAGCTTGACCCTTGGTGTGACTTCCAACTCTGATTCTGGCTTACTCCTTGGTGTGGCTACCAGCTCCGACCCTGGTACTGACCTAGTTGTGGGACCTGACTCTCGATTGACCCTCGGTGGAGCTTTGGATTTTAAATCTGGCTTTGACCTTTGGCATGACTTCCAGTTGCTCAGAGCATCATGTTATGGGCCCTGAGAGTCTGTGAAATATAGCAGTGGAACACTGTGCTAAAAAGGAATCTAAAAGATCAGTTTTTTAAAATTACATCATAACTGTGTCAATTTTGTCAGACTGTCTAGGCTTTCCAAGTGATGGCTATCCAAGCCTCTTTTAATTGCCTGAATCTTAGGGCTGGGTCTGCACACAAGCTTGCACTAATTTAATGAAATTTGTTTCCTAAAACTGTTATTTCAGTGAAAGTCTCTCTCTGGATGCCCTTATTTCAGTATATGGTGAGGTGTGCTACCACTTATGAGACAGCCTGGTGCTCAGGGCCCAGAAAGCATGGAAGTAATCAAGGAGTAACCTGTCTCATGCTGAGGCTATGTATAAACAGGAAAATGAAGATGACTAAGAGAGAGAAGGGGTCAGAAGTTATGCTGCCTGCTGTGGGGTTGCAGGGCCCTCACGCTCCAGGACTCTAGCCTGACCTGTGGGAGTTGTCCTACCAACTCTAAGAGGCTAAGCCTCTTGGTAGGACAACTCCTACCTTTTCTCATGTTCTCTGTATGTGTATATATATCTCCTCACTATATGTTCCATTCTATGCATCTGATGAAGTGGGCTGTAGCCCACGAGAGCTTATGCACAAATAAATTTGTTTAGGCTCTAAGGTGCCACAAATACTCCTGTTCTTTTTGTGGATACAGACTAATACGGCTGCTACTCTGATACTTAACTACAGTTAAGAAAAAAATCAGAACCCGGACCCTTTATTCTAGTCTAGACATGCCTTGACTGTTAGGATTTCTCTCTCTTTATTTGTTACTTATAAGTCAGTTACCTTAGCCCTATAATCATTTAAATGATCTAATTAGTTGTTGGAACAATTGACCCCATCATCCTCAGCCCTTCAATAAATCTAATTTCTACACATCCCTACATAGCTGAGGATTTGGCCCTACAGCTGGTATAAATAAGCAAAGGTCCTTTGAAGGCAATGTAGTGACACCAGTTTGCACCAGCTCAGGCTCTGGCGCATAATTTCTTATCGTTACTGATTAAAGTTAGTAATTAGTTTAACATTTTTACAAAGCTTTTCACTTTTCCTTTAATGTGTTTTAAAATGCTGAGAAATATTATCTCCACACAACTAAATTGTGAAAGTAAGTTTTTTGTTATAGAATCCTAACTGTAATAATTATTTTGGTTATGTGATTTTTTTTAAAACTAAAATGATTATACTCTGATATAAACCCTACTGTGGATGCAGCTGTACCAGTATAAAGGTGCCTTATACTGCTATAGCTTATTCCCCTTCCTGTACAGGAATAAGCTAAACTGCTAGGAATTTTTTATATCAGTACAATTGCATCCACATCAGGGGGCTGTACAACTTTATCAGTTTGAATGGTACAACTTTTCTGTGTGAACAAATGCTTAATTGTGGGATTATAGGAGAGACATGAAAATGTGAACTTTCATGAACTTAAAAAACAAATAATGAGCTCCACTTTGCTAAGATTACAACTTCTCTAAATACCACTCACAAGGACTCTTTGAAGGAAATAGAATAAGGAGTGGGAGTGGCTTGTCTTCTGAAATACCATTTAAAAAAATGAACATACAATTACTCTGTTTAAAGCACAAGGAAGGTAGAACCTAAACCAAGCCAAATAATTCATATCCGTGTAGCACTCCCTCTTACAATTATTACATCATGCTTTCCTACTGTGAGCAAGAGCTTGAAGTAATAGTGACAATGCAGTCAGTGTTGCAACAATCCAGGCACCAGTAAATGAGTCTTAAAATGGAATGTTAGGCTTTGGTTATTTGACTTTGCCTGATCTGCATCACACCCTTACTGATTGGAAATGTCAGTCCTAGATCAGCGTATAAATATTAACTCGCCTACGTAGGCTAACTTCTTAGATAAGTTTGATGAATCATCCAGGGCCAGGGCCGGCTCCAGGCACCAGCTAAAGAAGCAGGTGCTTGGGGGGGCCAATACCAAGGGTGGCCCTCTGGCTGCTATTGGGGTGGCATATCCAGGTCTTTGGCAGCAATTTGGCAGCAGGTCCCTCAGTCCCTCTCAGAGCGAAGGACCTGCTGCCAAATTGCTGCCGAAGAATGGAGTGGCGCAATCGCGCTGTGTGGCTTTTTTTTTTTTCCTCTTAGGGCAGCAGAAAACCTGGAGCTGGCCCTGCCCAGGGCAATAATACATACAGACTTTGGTCACAAACAGCAAACCAAAAGCACGTTTAATAGAGAGGGAGTGCCACATCTCAGGTTTACATCCAGACTTGCCAAATATCAATTATTTTGTGTGACACATGTATAATGTAGCCCTTTCACACCTACCTGCTTCTCAGATAAAATGTCATGCATTTCTGAGAGTATGTGCTTCTGTCAAGGTCTTTTCCCCACTTTGAACTTTAGCATCCAAAAAGTGGGGACCTGCATGATCACTTTTAAGCTTAATTACTAGCTTAAATTTAGTACGCTGCCACCAGCCAAAATATAGTGTTTGGCACACTTCCTGTTCCCCCAAAACCTTCCCTGGGGAACCCAAGACCCAAACCCCTTGGGTCTTAAAACAAGGAGAAATAAACCATTCCCCCTGCTTCCCCCCCCCCAGACTTTCCCCACCCAGGGTTGCCTTGGGAATCTATACAGATCCAAACTCCTTGAATCTTAAAACAAAGAGGAATTAACCATTCCCTTCCTTTCCCCACCCCCCCCCAATCCCTGGTGAGTTTAGACTCAATCCATTGGATTCCAAAACAAGGAAAAATCAATCAGGTTCTTAAAAAGAAAGCTTTTAATTAAAGAAAAAGTAAAAATTATCTCTGTAAAATCAGGATGGAAAATGCTTACAGGGTATTCAGAGTCATATAGACTAGAGGGACTTCCCCCTGCCTAGCCTGAGATTCAAAGTTACAGCAAACAGAGGTAAAAATCTTTCCAGCAAAATACACATTTACAAGTTGAGAAAACAAACATAAGACTAATCTGCCTTTCCTGGCTAGTACTTACTATTTTGAAACATGAGAGACTGATTCAGAAAGATTGGAGGAAACCTGGGTGTACATCTGGTCCCTCTTAGCCCCAAGAGCGAATAACGAACAAAACAAACAGCACAAACAAAGACTTCCCTCCACCAAGATTTGAAAGTATCTTGTCCCCCCATTGGTCCTCTGATCAGGTGTCAGCCAGGTTCACTGAGCTTCTTAACCCTTTACAGGTAAAAGAGACATTAACCCTTAACCATCTATTTATGACAGCTTCCCTACACCTTTGGGCAGAAGATAGGACTTTGAAGAATTTGCTGCTACAGTTCAGTTTCCCTTGGTTGAAGGAAGCTCAGATTCAGCTTCAACCACCTGTTCTTCATCCATGAGCTGATCTTGTCCAAGCACCTAAAATAAATAAAAAGGGTTTGGGTGGGATCTCTAGCTATCAGGAATTAAGAGGAAACTTTCTCTGGGGGCAGGCTATCCCATAAATGGCTCTTGCATCTGGCAGGCAATTCCCATGTTTCCTGGAAAAAATATGTCTATGTTGCAGGAGGGAGAGCTAATCCCTTAGAGACCCAGCTCACAACTCCTGTTCCAAATCCCCTCCTTCCCACAGAGGGAATGCATAATGCTGTATACCAAGCCACCAGAATATACTTCTTCTCTTGCCCTGGCAAGCGTGCCCTTTTGATGAGGACATGCTTGGTGAAAATGTGAGTTCAGGTATATGCCTGTGCAGAGTTTCAGATGTAAATAGGACAGGGAAGTTAAGTATGCTAATAAAAGTTCCCCATTCATGCTCATTATCATAAGCCTGGAAAAGGTATATTCCTAAATTAGGAAAAGGAGCAATTAGGCCAATGCTTCATCTCATCTCCTGTGTATCGTATTTGTGGAAGGTACCCTGCACCAGCAGGGAGAGGGGAGTCTCCTTGCACAGTTGTTGAAGTATAAGCCTTCAACTGTCATGTGGGATTAACTTTTCTGAGAGTAGACCCTGAACCATACCCAAGTATACCCATGACTGTTGAAAAGTCACTGGCTCTCTGAGTGTCACACTCCAACTTTCCTACCTGGTATTCAGCCTTTATGATGAATTGTGGAAGCGGGTTCCCAGATTTTTCTGTGTTGACACCCATACTAGTTTTACTGAGGATAAGGAACAGAGGCTAAACAGCAAACTCTGCACTGGCAGACTGTATACTGGTGCCCACACCCTGTGTAGCATTACCTAGCTCCAATGTAGAGACCAATGCCTCAACTTCAACGGATGGTTAAAGGGGAGGCAATAAGAGACTCTGGAATGAGGTTCAAAATCACAATTTCAGAGATGTCACTGAAAACCCCAGGTAATGTAGACAGGAAGATTGGACCCAGGTAAGAGATCTAAGGGGTTGCGGTGATTATATGGGTCCAGAGATGCAAGAAGTTGGAAGGTCTTACAGAGGAGATGAGGGGAAAGGAAGATGGGTTTCAGTCTACTGGCTTCCCTGTAAATCCACCAGCAACATCAATTTCAGTGGTAGTATTTGATGATGGAGATTGGTGGACTGCTGGTGGTGCTGAAGGTGTGATGGGTTGGATCTCAGAAACCCCCTGGGAGCTGCCACCTGATGTGCCCAGACTACTTCTTCCCCTGCCAGCTTAGGACTTCAGCACCCAATCTTGCTGAGCCAAATGCTCCTGTCTGCTCCAACAAACACCCAGGGTCTGAATTACTTGCCCCAAAGCTGCAGGTTACCTGAAAGCAGCTAACAGAAGCGTTCCTGTCTTTAACACTAAGATGCCCAGCTCCCAATGGGGTCTAAACCCAAATAAATCCATTTTACTCTGTATAAAGCTTATGCGGGGTAAACTCATAAATTGTTTGTCCTTGGTAACACAGATAGAGAGAGATGCACAGTTGTTTGCTCCCCTGGGTATTAATACATACTCTGAGTTAATTAATAAGTAAAATGTAATTTTATTAAATACAGATGGTAGGATTTAAGTGGTTCCAGGTAGTAACAGACAGAACAAAGTAAGTCACCAAACAAAATAAAATAAAATGCGCAAATCTATGTCTAATCAAACTGAACACAGATAATCTCACCCTCAGAGATGCTTCAGTAAGTTTTTTCCTCAGACTGGACACCTTCCAGGCCTGGGCACAATTCTTTCCCTGGTACAGCTCTTGTTCCAGCTCAGGTAGTAGCTAGGGGATTCTTCATGATGGCTCCTCCCCCTTTGTTCTCTTTCACTCCTTTATATATCTTTTGCATGAGGTGGGAACCCTTTGTCCCTCTCTGGGTTCCCACCCCTTTCTTCTCAATGGAAAGACACCAGGTTAAAGATGGATTCTAGTTTGGGTGACGTGATCACATGTCACTGCAAGACTTCATTGCCCACTTGCCAGCACACAGGTATACAGGAAGACTTACAGGTAAACAGAGCCATGTGCAGTCAATTGTCCTGGTTAATGGGAGTCATCAAGATTCCAAACCACCATTAATGGCCCACACTTTACGTAATTACAATGGGCCCTTGGAGTTATATTTCATATTTCCAGTTTCAGATACAAGAGTGGTACATTTATACATATAGGATGATCGCACTCAATGGATTATAAGCTTTGTAATGATACCTTACAAGAGACCTTTTGCATGAAGCATATTCCTGTTACATTATATTCACTCATTAACATATTTTATAAAACCATATAGACTGCAACGTCACAGAGAGCTATTGTCCCCTGGGTTCCTCCTCACTGTTCTGGTGCTGAGTAGTGTCTGTGGATTCCTCAGGATCTGTGAAAAAAGACATAATTAGTCGATTGTGAATGTTGACTACATGTGTCTGATGAGCCTTTTTTGATGTGGTAGTTAACATTTTTGTAACATTTTCTGGAGGCCAGAGTGACAGATACACCACATCTTATGTGCATGTGTTCTTGATTCCTGATGTTCTCCTTGTTTGCCTTTGTACAGTGTGAGCTAGATGATATGAGAAGGCTGTATATCATGTGGTGACAGATGTAAAGACAGCAATGGCTCTCTGGATGCATTTGTGAGTACTTGGTGATATAATACTGCTTAAGCACTGCCAGATCCATGCACCATGTCACACTTCCATAGTGGCACTCCTTTTTGTTTGTCATTCAAACATATGAGATGCAATAGTTTATTTTTAAAGTATTCTCTGGTTTCCATTCCACAGGGGACTGAAGTGCCTACTTGGGTTTAGGCATTTTGAGCAAATGCAGAAAACGTTAACAGAGTGATGCAGGCCACAGTGCGTGTAGTGCTATGGATCTTAGTAGACATACACACTGTGGATAGTTGCAGTACTTCTATACTATTTGACAGTGGACAACTTTGGTGATACTTGGACTCAGCTGTTCCCACAGATGGGGAAGACTATCCATTCTCATATCCCACCATTTTTCCCCTCAGTTCTGCCACTGAGCATGGGACATTTAACTTTTTGTTAAGTATTTCCAGCTGCACCCTAAATCTGGTCCTGGACTCTGGAGGACATCTCCCTCCTGGTACCAGAGAACTGGAGCAAGTCCTTGGTCAGGACGAGTAATGCAAGATGTTCCACATTAGCTGGAGCAAAGTTGGGGAGCCTCTTGTAACTGGCTGTTGGGGTACTTAGTCTCCCCAGTTGTGAGCTCATTTTTCAAATTGCACCTGGCATGCCAGTTGCAATCAGTTGTACAGAGATCGGTGCAATTCTCATTTTTGTCCATATGATGTGATTGTACCTGCATTTTTCTGTGCTCATATTTTGTCATTTTTATTTTTTTACCCTGCATTTTTCCTTCTGAGAACTGATGATCAGATGCTGCACCAGTCCTTTCTCCCCACTGCATCTGCAATGGCAGCTACAGTGGAAAATTTAGCTCTGAATTCTTTTGTAGCCTCTAAATTGACACACAGGGGAGTACTATGCACTATTTGTACATAATAGTTTATATTTCTAACACCTTTCATCCCAAAGGATCCCAAAACATTGCTGAAACAATATACAAGTATTCAAAAAATAGCCATCTGTGGGGTGAAATGTAGGAGCAGTGTAACCTCACCCAACACTACACAGCTGTTCAGGATGGGAAGTGAAGAAGAATACTCTATTCATTTGAAACTGCAGAAATAAATTAAGTTGCCAGAATGAAATTTGACCAGAAAACTTTAGTTTAACATCTGTATTTCTAGTAAAGAAAGTCTAATTGGGTGTTAATAAGGCTAGTCAGACCTCAGTTCTGTGTGCCATTTGAAAGACGGCACCTTGTAGTGTCATTCAGCCCTGTGCTTGGGCTTTCATAGAATCATAGAAGATTAGGGTTGGAAGAGACCTTAGGAGGTCATCTAGTCCAACCCCCTGCTCAAAGTAGGACCAACACCAACTAAATCATCCCAAAAAGAATGAGGAGTACTTGTGGCAGTGAATGCTTTGTAAAGCCGGGCCTTAAAAACCTCTAAGGAAGGAGATTCAACCACCTCCCTAGGTAATGCATTCCAGTGCTTCACCATCTTCCTAGTGAAATAGTTTTTCCTAATATCCAACCTAGACCTCCACAGCCTAGACCATTGCTCTTTGTTCTGTCATCTGCCACCACTGAGAACAGCTGAGCTCCATCCTCTTTGGAACCCCCCTTCAGGTAGTTGAAGGCTGCTATCAAATCCCGCCTCACTCTTCTCTTCTGCAGACTAAACAAGCCCAGTTCCCTCAGCCTCTCCTCGTAAGTCATGTGCCCCAGTCATCTGATAATTTCCATTGCCCTCTGCTGGACTCTCTCCAATTTGTCCACATCCTTTCTGTTGTGGGGGGCCCAAACTGGATGCAATACTCCAGATGTGACCTCACCAGTGCCAAATAGAGGGAAATAATCACTTCCCTCGATCTGCTGACCATGCTTCTACTAATGCAGTCCAATATGCTGTTAGCCTTCTTGGCAACAAGGGCACAGTGCTGACTCATGTCCAGCTTCTCATCCACTGTAATCCTCAGGTCCTTTTCTGCAGAACTGCTGCTTAGCCAGTCGGTCCCCAGCCTGTAGCGACGCATGGGATTTTCCGTCGTATGTGCAGGACTCTGCACTTGTCCTTGTTGAACCTCATCAGATTTCTTTTGGCCCAATCCTCCAATTTGTCTAGGTCATTCTGGACCCTATCCCTACCCTGCAGTGTATCTACCTCTCCCCACAGCTTGGTGTCATCCGCAAACTTGCTGAGGGTTGAATCTATCCCATCGTGCAGGTCATTAATAAAGATGCACTCCGCTTGATACCGGCTACTAACTAGACATCGATCACTACCTGTTGAGCCTGACAATGTAGCCAGCTTTCTATCCACCTTATAGCCCATTCATCCAGCCCATACTTCTTTAACTTGCCAGCAAGAATACTGTGGGAGACCGTATCAAAAGCTTTGCTAAAGTCAAAGAACAACACATCCACTGCTTTCCCCTCATGCATAGAGCCAGTTATCTCCTCATAGAAGGCAATTAGGTTAGTCAGGCATGACTTGCCCTTGATGAATCCATGTTGACTGTTCCTGATCACCTTCCTCTCCTCCAAGTGCTTCAAAATGGTTTCATTGAGGACCTGCTCCATGATTTTTCCAGGGACAGAGGTGAGGCTGTCTGGTCTGTAGTTCCCCAGATTCTCCTTCTTCCCCTTTTTAAAGATGGGCACTACATTAGCCTTTTTCCAATTGTCTGGGACCTCGCCCAATCGCCACGAATTTTCAAAGATAATGGCCAATGGCTCTGCAATCACATCAGCCAGTTCCCTCAGCACCCTTGGATGCATTAGATCTGGACCCATGGACTTGTGCATGTCCAGCTTTTCTAAATAGTCCTTAACCTGTTCTTACACCACTGAGGGCTGCTCAACTTCTCCCCATACTGTGTTGCCCAGTCCAGCAGTCTGGGAGCTGACCTCGTCTGTGAAGACCAAGGCAAAAAAAGCTTTGAGTACTTCAGCTTTTTCCACATATGTCACTAGATTGCCTCCCCATTCATCAAGGGTCCCGCACTTTCTCTGACCTTTTTCTTGTTGCTAACATACCTGTAGAAACCCTTCTTGTTACCCTCCACATCCCTTGCTAGGTTCAACTCCAGTTGTGTTTTGGCCTTCCTGATTACACCCCTGCATGCTCAAGCAATATTTTTATACTCCCTAGTCATCTGACCAAGTTTCCACTCCTTGTAAGCTTCCTTTTTGTGTTTAAGCTCACTGAAGATTGCACTGTTAAGCCAAGCTGGTCGCCTGCCATATTTGCTGTTCTTTCTGCTCATTGTTCCTGTGCCTGCAAAAAGGCTTCTTTAAAATACAGCCAGCTTGGGACTCCTTTCCCCCTCATATTAGCTTCCCAGGGGATCCTGCTCATCAGTTCCCTAAGGGAGTCAGTCTGCTTTTCTGAAG
Source organism: Gopherus flavomarginatus (assembly GCF_025201925.1). Lineage (NCBI taxonomy): Eukaryota > Metazoa > Chordata > Testudines > Testudinidae > Gopherus > Gopherus flavomarginatus. Next base: position 88,115,673 of record NC_066621.1, read on the forward strand.
ACCAGGGTCTGTTTTTTGCTACTCTTTTCTTCCTTGTGAGGATCCTGAACTCAACCATCTCATGGTCACTGCTGCCCAGGTTGCTACCCACTTCTACTTCCCCGGTCAATTCTTCCCTGTTTGTAAGCAGCAGGTCAAGAGGAGAATGGCCCCTGTCTGGTTGCTCCAGTAGTTGCACCAGGAAGTTGTCCCCAACACTCTCCAAAAACTTCCTGGATTGTCTGTGCACTGCTATATTGCTCTCCCAGTAGATGTCAGGATGATTGAAGTCCCCAATTAGAACTAGGGCCTGTGATCTGGAAATTTCAGTTAATTGTCCGAAGAAAGCCTCATCTACCTCATCCTCCTGGTCCAGTGGTCTATAGTACATGCACACCACAACATCACCCTTGTTGCTCTCGCTTCTAAACTTAACCCAAAGACTCTCAACAGGCTTTTCTCCAGTTTCACACTGGAGCTCTGAGCAATCATACTGCTCTCTTACATGAGGTGCAACTCCTCCACCTTTCCTCCCCTGCCTGTCCTTCCTGAACAGTTTATACCCATCCATGACAGTGCTCCAGTCATGTGAGCTACCCCACCAAGTCTGTTATTCCAATCATTGGTTCCGTACTGACTCATAGGGAAACCACACCCTATTGAGTGGGCAGCATTCTCTGGGACATGCTTGGTTATCCATGAAGATGTCCTATCAAAATACTGGCACCTGCTAGCTTGTGAGATCTGATAGAATCACAGCAGAAGGCAATATGGCTGCAGGCTATAGATAACAAGAAAATGCTAATTGGATGAAATAACAAATTACTGGAAGTATTTGTTTGATTAAATTATACCAGTTTGGTTAAAGAAATGTATGGTAGCTTTGCAACTGAACACATGTTGCCTATGTCCAATGAAACCGGAAGCTGCTGCCGCTCTACTATGGGTCTGAAGAAAAGGCTGAATGAGAATTGGCATGACTACTGCAAAAGCTACAGATACAGTATAAGACAGAGCAAATGGAACTGTTAACAGTGAGAAAGAATCCCCAGGAACCCAGTGTGTGAGAGAGGTCAGTGAACTTTACAAAAAGGATGTAGCTCATCTCAGCTCTAAAAAGGGAAGGTTGAAAAAAAACTCAGGACATCAGGAAAAAGGCTTCAGTACATATAATCCAAGAAACCAGCACACTAACAGAGCCATAAAACTCATCTGCTCTAGCAATTGGATCACTCTCCCATGTGATTTTTTTCTTATACTTCGTTTCTCTTCTATTTTATGTATTATTCTACAAAGTGTGGCTATTAAAAGGTGTCTAATTGGCCAGTGGGGGATCCCCATTGTGCAGGTAATTAGTATAAATGTTGGAGTGAGTCTTATTAACCAAGTCACATTACTTAAATGTTTTATAATAGCAGTAAGACATATGAAAAAGTGAGGCATAGGAATATGGTAGTTGCACTTTTAGAGGTCATTAAAGCCCTTCAACTTTAGTTTTGTGCCTTGGAATATACCCCAAAATACGTGGATATCTTAATAACTACACACCAGGTTTTTGTGCTATTTCTTTCCCTGAGGTGTATGATTGTCCAGTATAGCTATATATTCACTCATGTACTATTTCTGTCAAATCAACTTGTGCTAGATATAAAACTTGGCAGCTGTGGGAATGAAGTTGAAGTCCACAGAGTTTTTAAAACAATCTAAAAGTGATTTTGAAAATAGATATGGGTCCAAATTGAGAAACAATGGATTAGAATATAGGGTTGGGATTCAGAACTTCTAGATCAATCTTATGATTGAGATTCTCAGCGTGCAGTCACCTACTTGGACGGAGCACATAGCTATACCTAAGGACAGAATTTACACCCCTCCAAAACCAGCATTAGCCACTTTCTCATTTCCTTGTCTTTTCTGTGGGTATGAGACTGGAGAGACTTTACAAAACAAAGTCGAATTAAAGTTTCTTATCATTTGATCACTAAATAACTACAAATAATTTCTAGTAATAGTACCTGCCCAGTCATATCAATAGAGATTTCGAAATTTTTTTTACATATTTTTAAATGTGATTTGAAATGTCTGTCCTTGTAGAACTTAAATATTCTGATGAAGAATGTTTAATGAGGTAGGAAAACTTTCAGTGATTTTTGTACTTTCAACATGGCAGCCCTACCATTTCAGGAACAGAGGTTTCAAAAGGCATTCCTCTCTGTATTGAAGTTCAGCTGGATGCAGAGAGCAGGGCGGGGGGCAGAGAAAAGTACTGGCAAGTAAAGAAATGACCAATGTCTTCTCTTTGGATGGAACTTAGTTTGGTACAATGTTCCTAGGTCTACAACGTGTTCTGCAAGTTTAATGAGAGCAAAACTCATTTCTTCCAGGAAATGCTGCTGGGCAATTTACTAGCTACTTCTAGTAAACCACCCTTTTCTCCCTTTCCTGTGCTTCTTAAATTCTTTTTCTTTCTTCTCTTCTGTGTTACACAACGTATTATGTAACCCTGTAACTATACTACTACCTATTATTTAATTCTGTAATTGTATCATTATGAAAGACACTGTATAAAATTAATATTATTATGTCAGAGTTGGAGTAATCCTGGTTGGGGCCAGAGTGGATTATGACGATATGCACTTAGGCAGTGTCTTTAGGGGAGCATTTGTCTGTTCAAAACCTGCTGCCTAATTTTTCCTCCTCTCAACCCTAAAGGCTGCCATTTTGCCAGTAAAATACCTTGGGAGGATATGGCCTTGATTCAATGGAGGCATGGGTTACGTGTCAGTAAATTGGCGTAAACTGGCATAGTTTAGACTCTGAAAAGGCAAAAAAGGAAGTTTGAAGCAGAAACCAAACCAAACCATCAGAAGAAGACTGTAGAGAGGTATAGAATAAAGCTATAACCCCACTCCTTGATCTCTCACCATGTCTGCAGTAATATACACCATCTTACTGTCATGGAACTTACATTACCATATCATCTCTGAATTTGGCTGATAGGACATACCATCTAAACTGCAGTGTATTAGCTCTGCTATGGATACCATGACCAGGTAAATTAATTTAAGCACAGTTAGTGGTAATTCAAGTACTATTTTTTGTTTGCGTTATGTAACATGGGTTCAGATAGATTGCTCCTGTTGATGCAGAGCAACTCCATTCCACCTCCAGTGCAGGGATATGACTAAAAGCCACAAAAGAGCCCATAAGATCTAGGGCTGTTACGCATGCAGATATTTCATTAATGTTAATGGGAGTTCTGTTAAAGGATTGGGTGCAGGATCAGGCTTTCTCATTTTGAGATCCCTTGAGATAGGAATCCTCATTTTTGTCCATTTGAGCAGGCTCTCAGCATGCTGCTAGCACTCCATAAATAAAAATAAATTAACAAAGCTTTATATATTTTTCCTGGAGAGAGTGCTGGCTCCATGAGGACTCTGGATATCAGGACAGAAACCATGAAACAACCCTTGTATTCAATGGGGAGCCAGTGCACAGAGTGGAGAACCAGAATGAAGAGTCTACAACAACCTGTGTTGCTAAGCAGACAGTCTGATGTGTTTTGAACCAATTGGAGCTTTTTCTCTGCCCTACTGAAAAGAGCAGAACAAAATTCTAGGAAGCTACTAATGAAAGAAGGTGATTTACTTTAATAATTATCTAGGCAGCTACCAGCAGTGCGGGCTCCCACTCTGCCTCTTCCTAGGGACAGGGATAGGGACAGAGTATGGTGCTACTGCCTGAATCAGGGATCCAGAATGTAGAAAGCTCAGCTGTTGAACTGATTCCTGGCTGCTGGGTAGGGACCAGCTCTGTTTTCTGATGTTAAAAGTGAGGTCAGTGTTCCTTTTCTGCGAGGTGCCTGATTTTTAGAGGGAGGTTGACTTTAAGATGTGTAGCAGTTGTGATGCTACTACCTTGATGGTCACATCCTTTCCTTTGTGCTCTTGCTGCTAGAAGGAAGGAGGAACTAATTGCCTGGATGGAACTTTGAAAGCTTTCTTTCTGGATACAGAAGCTAGTTTTTCTTGTTTCTTAGTGGGAGGCTGATCTTTTTCCTTGTGCAGCTGTTAATGAAAAGAAGAACAGGTCATTCAAGTTTAACTTAGGACAGTCTTCTAATGAAACATGTGATTGTGGGATGGACTGAGAAGAAAATTAATTCCTGATCACTTTGAGCCTCTCCACGTGGTCTAATCAGACTCCATCAAGCATCCAATTTTGTACTAGTCAATTTTTGACTTTCCTTGTTTTGTTGGTTTTTGTGCTTATATTGTACCAAATATTGATAAATACAATAACAGCAACTAATAGCTTGAAAGAGATTTTTAGAGCAGTTCTGGCTGGTTTTGGAGCAATAGTAATTAGTTGTACAGAGACAAGTTACAAAATAACTGAGTTTAATAAAAAATTAACGAAATTGCATGTGCTGGATTTAGGTTTGTTTCTAAAAAACTTTATACTCAAAACTCTACAGCAGGATATCATGTGAAAACATCTTCATCTAGTGAAACAGAAAACAACAATACAAACTGTCATTAGCTAATCATCTTTGAAAGGTATGATCATGTATGACCTGGGAAGGCAATCTAAGGGAAGAGGGCACTCAGGGGCTATTATATGTATACCTGAGAATAGGTTATTATATTGTCCACCCAAGCTATGGATAAAGTGGTCTTTCCCATAGTATTGTTTTATGTTGTAAAATAGATAATTTTGTTCTCACTTGTAAATTTGTTTTCTCAATAGGAAAGCCATTGGTCAGGAAAGGACTTTCCTGCCACACTTATGCGCACACATGGAGGCAGCTCACTGGTGAGAGCTGTCCTGGACACAGCCTCTTTTTTGAACCTCCTTTCTCTGTCTGGGCGGATTTTTCAAATAACAGGAAATGTCTGAGGTTTTTGCAGAGCAGAGAAGCTGCAGCTCAGAAAGAGCCCCAACTGGTCTGTCTCCTGACTGGTCCCTCCCCTGCATCTACAGTTGATTAGTCCACTCTCCTGCAAGCCACAGCTGCCAAATCCCACCCACTCAGGCCCTGGCTCCTAGCCCTGGGATGGGGAGGTACTGCAGGGAGGCGATGATTGACAGCTATTGCTACATCCTGGGCTTGCGTCAGCTGTCCTTGCACTGTGACAGGGAGTGGCACTGCCCTTCACATCCAGGGAGTACCCTGGCTGTATGTACCCCTCCATCACCCCAACTATATCTCCCCAGCTCTGCCCCCCTTCGTGTCCTCTTTTTGGGAACCTGAAATATGGTAACTCTAGGTGAGGGATTTTGGTGCCCAACTGCTATATAAACCTAAGAACTGCCTTGTAAGTAGATAAAATCAAACACTTAAAGTCCTCAAACAAAAATCCAGTATGGATTTCCTGTTATGAGAAGACAAATATACAGGTAAGAACAATATTGTCTATTTTTACACACAATTCTTTAAGCCTGGAATGGACTTTTGGGAATTAACAAGCAGTCCAAACCTAGAGGAGAAAACACAAGAAGCCAAGTTTTTACAAATAGAATCTAAATAAGTGAGATGATTTTCAGAAGTACTGAACTTCCAACAGCTCTCATGGTGTGTGCGTGTATATAGAAACACAAATAATGTTAAAAGAATGTTATTAAAGCGGAAAGGTCAAGCACTCAGAAGTTAGGACATGGCAACTTTAAGGTTGCCACCTTAATTCAGCCTTCTTATGAGTATGCATTGTGAGATACTTTAATTACATGATGACACACTATTTCTCCTTATCCAGCTAATCTCCCCCTAGATCCTAGTCTCAGTCTGCCCCCACCTCAACTCCCAGTTTCAGTTTCCTTCCCCCTCCAGTCCCAGTCTCTCTCTCCGCGTCCTCAAATCCTTGTCCCAATCTACTCCCTCTGACCCGAGAGCTGCCTCTTTGCATTCAAATCAGGCAGTTTCCACCTCCTTGCTGCCTCACTTGAGCCCTCAGCAGCCCAGAGCTGTAATTATAGGGAAAGTCCTGCTCATCCTTGGGCTGGAGCATACCCAGTATGGATGGAACCACTGGGAATTTAACTGTGAGGGTATGTCTACACTATGAGATTATCCGATTTTACAGAATTTGATTTTTGGCAACAGATTGCATAAAGTCGAGTGCATGTGGCCACACTAAGCACATTAATTCGGCAGTGTGCATCCATAGTACCGAGGCTAGCGTTGACTTCTGGAGTGTTGCACTGTGGGTAGCTATCCTATAGTTCCTGCAGTCTCTCCTGCCCATTGGAATTCTGGGTTGAGATCCCAATGCCTGATGGGGCAAAAAACATTGTCGCGTGTGGTTCTGGGTACATGTCGTCAGGCCACTGAAAACCAGACAGCTAAACCAGACAGCTACTGGTCAGTCGGGAATCAATTTGGAGTAGGCAAATCTACTGTGGGGGCTGCTGTGATGCAAGTAGCCAAAGCAATCACTGAGCTGCTGCTACCAAAGGTAGTGACTCTGAGAAATGTGCAGGTCACAGTAAATGGCTTTGCTGCAATGGGATTCCCTAACTGTGGTGGGGCAATAGATGGAACCCATATTCCTATCTTGGCACCGGACCACAAGGGCAGCCAGTACATAAACCGCAAGGGGTACTTTTCAATGGTGCTTCAAGCACTGGTGGATCACAAGGGATGTTTCAACAACATCAACATGGGAGGGCCAGGAAGGGTTCATGATGTTCGCGTCTTCAGGAATACTAGCCTGTTTAAACAGCTGCAGCAAGTAATTTAGTTCCCAGACCAGAAAATAACTTTTGGGGATGTTGACATGCCTATAGTTATCCTTGGGGACCCAGCCTACCCCTTAATGCCATGGCTCATGAAGCCATACACAGGCAGCCTGGACAGTAGTCAGGAGCTGTTCAACTATAGGCTGAGCAAGTGCAGAATGGTGGTAGAATGTGCATTTGGAAGTTTAAAGGGTTGCTAGTGCACTTTACAGAGTCGCTCAGACCTCAGCCAAACCAATATTCGCATTGTTATTGCTGCTTGCTGTGTGCTCCACAATCTCTGTGAGAGTGAGGGGGAGATGTTTATGGCGGGGTGGGAGGTTGAGGCAAATCGCCTGGCTGCTGATTATGCACAGCCAGACACCAGGGCGATTAGAAGAACACACCAGGAAGCGCTGTGCATCAGAGAAGCTTTAAAAAACAGTTTCATGACTGGCCAGGCTACGGTGTGACAGTTCTGTTTCTCCTTGATGAAAACCCACCCCCTTGATTGACTCATTCCCTGTAAGCCACCCACCCTCCCCACTTTGATTGCAGTTTGCTTGCAAAGGAAATAAAGTCACTATCGTTTAAAAACCATGTATTCTTTATTAATTGATTATAAAAATAGGGAGAGAACTGACAAGGTCGCCCGGGTAGGGTGTGGGAGTAGGGAAGGAAAAGACCACTTCAAAACTTGTTGAATGACAGCCTTCTGTTGCTTGGGCTGTCCACTGGGGTGGAGTGGCAGGGTGCATGGAGCGTCCCCCGCCTGCGTTCTTGGGTGTCTGGGTGAGGAGGCTATGGAACCTGGGGAGAGTGGTTAAACAGGGGCTGCAGTGGCACTCTATGATCCTGCTGCATTTCCTGAAGCTCCACCAGACGCTGGAGCATGTGCGTTGTATCCTGCCTCCTCTGATCCTCCTGCCGCCACCTCTCATCTCGAGCATCCCTCCTGTCCTCACGTTGGTTGGCCGCTTTCCTGTACTGTGATACTGTGTCCTTCCACTCATTCAAAGAGCTCTTTCATTGTGTGTTGACTGCATTATTTCAGTGAATATTTCATCTTGCATGTGTTTTTTTCACTGCCTCATCTGAGATAGCCTTCAGGACGGAGGAGGGAGGCTTGAAAAATTTGCAGCTGTGGGAGGGAAAAAAATGAGAGAAATATTAAAAAAGATACATTTTACAGAACAATGGGTATACTCTTTCACGGTGAACAACACTATTCACATTACATAGCACGTGTGATTTCAGTACAAGGTCGCATTTTGCATCTTAATATTGCGTGCCTGTGGCTTTGGTGTTAGAGATTACAGATGCAGGGCCGGGCAACAGAATTTGTCTTGCATACAGCCATGGTAAGCCATTGTCTTTCAGCTTCTGCAACCTTCATAAAAGCAGCGCCCTCCTTTCCCATAACAAGCAAAGCCCGTTGAGTGCTGCAGTTTTCATGCTAACGTGCAGCAGCAGAAACCAAGCTAACCCCCTTCCCCCATCCAATTCTCTGGGATGATTGCTTTACCCCTCACCCCACCGCGTGGCTGGTATCAGGGAAGATCCCTGCTAGCCGAACGCGAACATCTCAGCGCCAATGCCCCCCTACACACACACTTGGCTAACTGCGGGGAGGATTTCTTTTCAGCCACAGGCAAACAGCCCAGTAGGAACGGCCACCTCTGAATGTCCCCTTAATTAAATTCCCGCGTTTCAACCAGGCTACCATGAACAATATCACTCTCCTGAGGATAACAGTGAGATAAAGAACGGATGTTGCTTGAATGCCAGCAAACGCTGGGACCATACGCTACCAGGCTTTGTCATGCAATGATACCAGATTATTTGCTACTAGCATGGTGTGGTAAAGTGTCCTACCATGCAGGGCCGGCTCCAGGCGCCAGCATTCCAAGCTGGTGCTTGGGGTGGCATTCTGCAAGGGGCGGCAGTCCCTGTTGTTTTGCCCTTAAGCAGCGTGCTGAATTGCCACCACAGAGGATGGGGGTAGTCCATGTGTCCTTAGGCGGCAGGCACGTTTCCGCGGTGAAGGCAATTCGTCAGTAGCTTCTATGTTTAGCTGTCCGGGGTGGTTTCAGCTAAACATAGAAGCTGCCGCTGAATTGCCGCCGCAGCAGAAATGCGCCTGCCGCCCTAAGGGCACATGGACTGCCCCCGCCTCCCGAGGCAGCAATTCGGCGTGCTGCTTGGGGCGGTGAAAACTGTAGAGCCGACCCTGCTACCATGGAGGACGGAATAAGGCTGCACTGCCCAGAAACCTTCTGCAAAGGCTTTTGGACTACCTCCAGGAGAGCTTCATGGAGATGTCCCCGGAGGATTTCTGCTCCATCCCCAGACACGTTAACAGACTTTTCCAGTAGCTGTACTGGCTGCAAATGCATCCCAAGTCCTCAAGGCAAATTAATCATTAAAAAAATGGTTGCTTTTAAACCAAGTTTTATATTTACAAAGGTCCACTCACCAGAGGTCCCTTCTCCGGCTTCATGGTCCAGGATACCGCCTTGGGAGGGTTGGGAGGCTATTTCAGTCAAGCTGAGGAAAAGATCCTGACTGTTGGGGAGAATGGTGTGCTGTGTGCTCTCTGAAAACTCATTGTCCTCCTCCTCCTCATCTTCCCCGTCCACAAAATCCTCAGGCATGGCTGAGAATACCCCCTCCTCGGAATCCACAGTCAGGGGTGGGGTAGTGGTGGCGGCCCCCCCTAGAATTGCATGCAGCTCAGTGTAGAAGCGGCATGTCTGCGGCTCTGCCCTGGAGCGTCTGTTTGCTTCTTTGACTTTCTGGTACGCTTGTCTGAGCTCCTTAACTTTCACGTGGCACTGTAGTGAGTCCCTATTGTGGCCTCTCTCCATCATGCCCTTGGAGATTTTTTCAAATGTTTTGGCATTTAGTCTTTTGGAACTTAGTTCTGCTAGCATGGAATTGTCTCCCCATACAGCGATCAGATCCAGTACCTCCCATACGTCCATGCTGGAGCTCTTTTTCGATTCTTGGACTGCATGGTTACCTGTGCTGATGAGCTCTGCATGGTCACCTGTGCTGATCAGCTCTCCAGGCTGGGCAAACAGGAAATGAAATTCAAAAGTTTGTGGGGATTTTCCTGTCTACCTGGCCAGTGCATCCGAGCTCAGATTGCTGTCCAGAGTGGTCATAATGGTGTACGGTGGGATAGCTCCTGGAGGCCAATACCGTCAAATTGCATCCACACTAACCCTAATTCGAACCAGCAATGTTGATTTCAGTGCTACTCCCCTATTCAGGGAAGAGTACAGAAATCAATTTTAAGAGTTCTTTATGTCGAAGTAAATGGCTTCATTGTGTGGATGGATGCAGGGTTATGTTGATTTAATGCTGCTAAATTTGACTTAAACTCATAGTGTAGACCAGGCCTGAAGCGCCAATAAATCTCTACTGATCATGTGCAAATGGCTACTTTTCCCACCCAAAAGGCTATAACTTGGCCACATTTAAGCAGATTTTCACAGGAACAGCAAAAGACACATCTGACACACAAGCCAGCCCCTGCTAAATTTCCAGTCCCTGTTCCAAAACATGGTGGCATTAGAGCTTCTCAAAGAAAACATAATTTTTGAACATGGACAAAATATATTTTTCCCTATTCTTGCTCTCAGAAATAGTTGGACCATTGTGGCTGAAATTTGCTAGAATAATTCAGCCCAATGAAGACACCTAGGATGGTTAATTTCAGTCCAAATGGTTAAAGTTTGGCAGAGTTACAAACAACCAAAAATAGGATCTTATGTTGAGAAGGGTTCGCAGCTTTAATAATGGACAGTGCTGCTAGTCCCACCTATAATTTGTATTGATTAATTGACTACTTTTAATCTTACAGAACCATTACTGATTATAAAGGACGGTCTGTGTATTTTTATGATGTCTGTATGTATATTTTGTTAGAATTATTGTATTTATATGGCTATATTATATGTAGTTGGATTTTCTTAAAATTAAGTTTTAAAATTGTATATTGAAGCCCTGTACCTTTACATTTTAAAGTATATCAATTCAACCTTATGGAATAGACCATTTCTGTTTAGCTGGAGTTCACAAGAAAGCTGGTTTGGTCGTGGAGTTGTCTCTGCTTCATCCATTCAGAAAAGAGACCACTGAATAGCTGTATCTTGCATTTAAATACAGATAGCTCATATGTATGGAGTATCCATGAGATAATTTATTCCACAACCTGTCCACCTAATTTTAATAATAATTTTGTACCACCCTCCTTGACCCACAAATCTCTTCTTACTATAAAACCACTGCATAGTAAGGCACAAAGCTCAATGACACAACAAAAAGTGGTCAAAACTCAAATGAAAAACACTGCAAGAGTGGAAGTGCCAAGAGAGAACAGGTCTACACAGATTTATAAAGACACTTTACTAAAATGTTTTGGATACAGATAACATTTCTTGTGCAATATTTGTTTTTGTTTCTCCTGCTTTGAACTGGAAACTGCAAGTGCTTTGATAAATGGGACAGATAAGTTTGTTTAGTTTCACTGCAGCTCTTTTAAGTGCTTCTGTATCCTCTGCTGAAGTGCTATTTTATATCTTGTATGAGCAGTACTCCTCAGTCAATCACAACAGATTATCTATTTTTTCCCAGAGGTGGAAGCTCAAGCAATTTCTTTGCTTATACTGATGCAGATGTACCAAAAGGCATTTCTAAAGAGCAGTTTAAAAAAATGCACTGGGAAAACATAAAAATGCATATTTTGCTGATCCATTACAATCTTTGCTGTGCATACATGTGGATATTACTTTAAATTTTTAAAAACATTTTCTTTGATGTTACTAATTTATGTTTAAATTAATTTGGTTGATTGGGATTTATTGATTTCTAACAGGTTTGAAATCAGGTCTTAAATCAGTGGAAATTTTATTGCAAATTCTAATGTTTTTAAAAGAACATATAGAAATTATCTTTCAAAGGCTCTTTAGAGTTTCTAAAGCATTCTTTAGAATTTTAAAATCGTATTTTACAGATGCTGAATAATTGACATTTTAACAATCACTTAAAAACATGCAAAACAAAAAAGTTTTGTATAAAACTGAGGGTTTATTTTAGTTCCCCAATTATTGTGACATTGACAGTATTCCTATATGAAAGTTAAGTGGCTATGAATGAAAATGTTTTACATAACAGCCCCCCAAGAGATTACTATCTATCTTTAATATTTTTTTCTGCCTGGTAAGAGGTCTGGATTTCTTGGAATGGGAAGACAAATAAGTGAGGGCAGATCTTTTAATTTCTTTCCCAGTCTTTGTTTCCACAGTTGTACACAGTCTTTATTTAAAATAGATAAAGACATCAAAACCAGCATAAATTCTGCACTTTCAGAACTCTCGGACAGACACAACTTTTTTGCATGCTTCTTAAATCACACCAGATCCAGATCTGAGGTCGTTTTCACCCTGCCTTACTCCAGTCCTGTATGGGAGAATAGGACTCAATTTATGAAGAAAGGGGGTCAAATTCTGCATTCTTACTTTTCTGCAGCCAGCCTAGGAAAAGTCGTAGTTGCTCCCCCATAATTCTGGCCCTTTTCTCAGGGCTGCTTTAAATTATGCCAGTTTATAATGGTCCTCTAGGGGCTGGCTGCTACCCCAGTACAGAACAGGTAGAGTGCAATGAGGTCTGGCCCACCCCCAACATACTGCATATCACAGAAGCCAGGTGAGTACTGGGTTAGTGCTGTTATGACAGTAACCGAACTCCTCTATAACAGTGCTTTGCAACGAATATTTATAGTCTCGCCAACTTCAAATGTTGAAGAATCATTTGTCAGGCCCCTCAGAATCAGGAGATGTTAAAAAAGATCTCCAAATGTATTATTTTTATTTGCCTTCTGACCCGTGAACTGTGCAGGTTGGTGATTTTCAAGCTTATCTTCATAACCATGAGGGCTTGAATGAAAGCTGACATTCTGGTGTATTCACTTGACTCCAGGGGCTTGAGCTTTAAGAAAAACACCAAATATTGTGAACCTTGCAGTAAGTCTCAAGAATTGGCTATGCGGCATTTAAGACCTTTTGTGATTCTGTACTAGTACAAAGGGGCCACAAAGTAAACGAGAAGCAGAGCCAGCACTTTGGGGAGAAGAAAAAAACCTGTTTGCTGGCGTAAGTTTCAATGGGAAATACCTTTATTTTGTGAAGGGATGCGAGGCTTTCTGGGGTGATTTTTAACTTTGTCCCAAATCCTATCAATCACTAGCCTACCTTGTCTCTCTAATATCCTGGAACGGACACAGCTACAACAACACTGCTTACTGAGATTCTGCGCTGGGGTGATTGAGTTTCATGTGATGGAATTTCTGTTTATTCAGGGCACAGACAGTGAAAAAGGAAGAGTGTGTAGTAAATGAAGTTGTTACAGGACACCAACTCATTTGCTTCAAGAGTTGAAAAGTGTGTAGTTAATGAAAGAGAAGGCTGTGGAAAGAGAGAGACTGGTTTTGTAGTTAAGGTACTGAAATGAATTCTAGTCCTGGCTTCACTACACACTTCCTATGTGACATGGAGCAAGTCATTTAAAACAGAATTTTCAGAGGTGTCCACTAATTGTGTGCTCTGCCTCCTCATTTTCAGGAGACCCAGCTTCAGAAACCTAGGGTCTATTTTTGCCAGAAGTGCTGAGCACCTGTAGTTTCAAGTGACTTCCAAGGGAGGACGATTGTGCTGAATGCATGACCATGATAGTGGGATGTATCCACATGGAACTCAATCATTTGAGCTTGCACCAACTGAAGCGTATCTTTATAAGTTCCTGGGGTGACACCTACTGATTATTTTCCAGTGGAGGAGTTCTTGGGGTGATAAGGGCAGGGCTGCCATGGGGGGGGGCAAGTGGGGCAATTTGCCCTAGGCCCTGCAGGGGCCCCACAAACCCTGGCCAAGAATCCCTTCCCTGGCTAGAGTCGCCTTTTTACTCCCCCGGCAGTGGTCCGGGTCTTTGGCGACACTTTGGCGGCGGGTCCTTCAGTGCTGCCAAAGACACAGAGCGAGTGAAGGACCCACCACTGCCGAAGACACAGAGTGCCACCCAGTGAGCACAAGCACCGCAGCAGATGGCACCTTTTTTTATGTCTGCTCCCCTGCTTTGCCCCAGGCCCCCTGAATCCTCTGGGCGGCCCTGGATAAGGGAGCCTCTACACTTAGTAATTGCTTTTCATAGTAGAAGGTACTTATTTGTGGTCCTTTTATGCTGGTTTGGGAAACTTGCCTCTGGATTCACACAGCTGCTATAGTTACACAAGGGTGAATGTGTGGATTCCCCATTTTCTCTCTCTCTCCTCCATCACTGTCCTGGTTTTCACCCTCACTGGTACTAAACCCACCAGGTCAGAACAGAAACCACTAGCACAGCTTGCCAAGCAGCTGGCAGAGCTATTTCACATGGCCAGTCCTGAAGTGCAGGTAAAAAAATACCAAAGGCACAAATGGACCACAACATAAAAACAGGAGTATTGAATTGTAAAGCACAAACTGTGGCACTTTGGCCAAAGTATTTACATAGTATTTTATCTGCCATCCCATGTCCAGCAACATCTGCAATGCATGCAAAGTCAGGTCCAGTGCTGTATGGTTTTCTTTAAGGCAGTATGTTTGAAGGCATGAAAACTAGCAGTAGTATCATTATGGCATTAAGCAAATATTTACAGTTCATTTAATTTCACACAGTAGTATGTACAATTGTATGGCCCACAGGCATCCTAATACAATATTCTGTTTATTTCAGCCCTGACCTTTCTTCAGTCTGCCACCACTTTGTTTGAGAAACAGTCACACTAAAGACATTTGAATGCTTTGACATGTACCTTGGTGGCTGGATAGATGTATCTATTTTTATAATAGATAACAATGATTCACCGCTGCCTTAGGTCAGCCAAAAGGACCATATGGGCAAATAACGTTGCAGTTTCTCTCCTCAACTTTCAGATAACTCTCTGGAACAATTTTCATCTTTCCCTTTTGGGAATCTTACTCAAGGTGAGATCATCCGAGGCTAGAGCTGCCTGAAGCTAAGGGCTATTATTACATTTGTCCTTTGAAATGTTTGGAACCCAAAATTCCCTTGATCACCTGAACGTTACCTTGCATTCCCTTATCCATTTGCTTGTATCCACTTTTTTACTTTCCTCATCATTTTGATTATACGTTCTTTTGTGGCAGGGATTGTTTTGTTATGTATGTATATGGTGTCTAGAACTATGGGGGCCTCAATCCTTGACTAGGGTTTGCAGGTTTTACTGCAATACAAATCTTTAATAACCATAATGGTAAGGGAGTAGCAGCAGCAGCCCAATACTGGAGAGCCACTGGCGATCTGTTTATCATATCAGTGTCTGAGCCAGTCTGTAATAACACCAGTTTGGAATGCAAAACTAGGGAAAAATAGATACTTTATCATTCCTAGGCCCCAGTAGAAGGTTGCTATAGATACTGATTTTATCTTTTTTTCTCCTTTTGACATTTCTCCTTGGCTCAGCAGCTGTGCCGAAAAGGCCACTGGTCTTTGCCCGCAGTAGCAAACAATTGCCTCAACATATCAAGTCAGAAGTGAAAGACCAAGGAGGACATTTTGCAAGACTGATGGGTGCATCAGAGAGCATTCGCTAATACAAGGAGAAAAGGCTATGGCTGACGTTGGAGATGCATGGCATATGAACATAATAGCTGCCTTACTGAGTCAGACCATGGTCCATCTTACCCACTATCATGTCTCTGACAGTGGCACATACCAGAGCTTGAGGGGGAATATAAAAGCAGGGAAATTATGGAATTATCCACCCCAGTCTTCCACTCCCGGCTTCTGGTAGCTAGTGGTTTACGGTTGCCCCCAGCATGGAGTTGCATCCCTGGCAATCTTGGCTAATAGCAACTGATGGACCTGTCTACCAGGATCTTATCCAATTCTTTTCTGAACCCAGTTATACTTTTGGCGATCACAACATCCCATGGCAATGAGTTCCACATGTTAACTGTGCATTGTGTGAAAAAGTAGCTCCTCTTGTTTGTATTCAACCTGTTGCCTATTCATTTCATTGGGTCACCTGTTGTTTATATTGTGTGAAAGCATAAATAACACTTTTCCTGTACCATTCATGATTTTATAGACTTTTATCATATCCCCCCTTATTTATTTTTTTAATCTGAACAACCCTAATCTTTTTAGTCTCTCCTCCTATGGAAGTCATTCCATAACCTTGATCACCTTTTTTGCCCTTCTCTGAACCTTTTCCAGTTCTGCTATATCATTTTTGAGATGGGTGACCAGAACTGGACATAGTATTCAAGGTAATGGGCGCATCATGGTTTTATATAGTGGCATTATGATACTTTCTATCCTTTTCCTAATAGTTTCTACCATACTGTTAGACTTTTTGACCGGTGCTGTGCATTGACCAGAAGTTTTCAGAGTACTACCCATGATGACTGCACAATCTCTTTCTTGAGTGATAACCGCAAATTTAGATCTCGTCATTATATACGTACAATTGGGATTATTTTTCGAATGTGCATTACTTTGCATTTATCAATGCTGAATTTCATCTGCCATTTTGTTTCCCAGTCATCCAGTTTTGTGAGATCCCTCTGTAACTCACCACAGTCTGTTTTGGACTTAACTATTTTGAGTAATTTTGTATTGTCTGCAAACTTTCACTTCACTGTTTACTGTCTTTTCCAAATCATTAATGAATATGTTGAGCAGTACGTGTTCCAGTACAGATTCTTGGGGAACCTCTTTGTTCACCTCTCTCCATTGTGAAAACTGAACAGTTATTCCTACCCTTTGTTTCCTATCTTTCAACCAGTTACTGATCCATGAGAGGACCTTCCCTCTTACCCCATAGCTACTTCGTTTCCTTAGAAGCCTTTGGTGCAGGACCTTGTCAAATCTTTCTGAAACTTCAAGTAGAATGTATCCACTGGATCACTCTTATTCCCAGACTTGATGACTCCTTCAAATAATTCTAATAGATTGGTGAGGCATGATTTCCCTTTACAAAAGCTGTGTTGACTCTTACCCAACAATTGTGTTTTATCTACACGTCTGATACTTCTGTTCTCTACTATAGTTTTTACCAATTTACCCAGTACAGTCTCAAGGGCCTGTGATTGCCAGGATCTCCTCTGGAGCTCTTTTGAAATTTTGGCATTACATTATTTACCTTCCAGTTGCCTGGTGGAGTGGCTGATTTCCATGATAAATTACATACTAAGTTAGTTAGGGCAAAGCATCTATGGAGAGATACATAAAACAGGAGATTGACCTGCCCTAGGTGCTTAGAGTCTTACTGTTCTGGGACTACATGGAGCTAAACAATAGGCTTACAGAGTATATATCCCTTGCTAGTCCCTGCTCTTGCCCAGTATCCTGCATTACAAAATATAGAAACTGACTCAGACTGGAATTCTCTCTTCATGTACACATCCTCGTTTCTGCCATTTAATCTCTCACCAGGAAAAAGTGACTATATGTGTTATATATTGCAGAATATTTTGAAAAAGTAATGTGTATATCTTTCAGTAAGTTTTTTGATGTGGGAATATTTATCATTTTTTGGATTTATTAAAGTGCATTCTACTGCCATGCTACATTTGCTCAGAGTGTAACTGAATGTTCATCTACCTCTATCTGCATTTCCAGGATATGGTTTTGTGGCCAGGGAAGCAGAAGGTCCACCAGACTAGCAGCTTGAATGAGCATTTCACTGATGTCTGTGCACCACTTCTAATGCTTTCCAGCACTTATAATGAAGGCCCAGAAAATCATTTACCACCACTTGACAGCTGTCTTGCATTTTTTAAAACTCCATTATGGACATCTCTTAACAGGCAACTTCTTTTACCAGGATATGAATGTTCCAACTGGTCTTGGTGTTGTAAAAATGGCAGCACCCACTGACCCATGAGGACATCCATTGGAGAACTATGTAAGTTTACCAGCATATAGTGGGAGTGTGACCCTTCTTCCCACACTGCCTATTGTTGGGGCTATGGGTTTTTGTGGTGATGGAAAAGTTACGGATACCATGATTTCTCTGTCTGTGACTTTTCTCTGTCCATGATTTTAATAAAGCACTTAGGTGAAGGGCAAAGCCTGGGAGGGGTGCTGAAGACCAAGCCCACCCCACAACAGAAGCTTCAGTCCTGTGGGGCTGGGCCTGGCTCCTTGCTCCCGGAGTTGTGACTTAGTGCATAGGGTCATGGAACCTCTCAGGTTTGGCCTGGTTGTCCCTTCTCCAGGACAGGGTGGCGGTCAGGCCAAATCTGAATGAGTGGTGTTGCGATATGGCAAGGAGCTGCTGCTGCCCAATGTGAATGCAAGACACGTTTGCTGTCAACCTCTGAGCCCAGCCTTGTGGGACATAGAAGCTACTGCTTCCCAGGGTGAGCACAGGGTGTTCTTGCTCTCAGCCTCTGGGCTCAGCTCTAGGGAAGTTAGGAGCTCCTGCTGCCCAAAGTCAGTGCACTGTGGGCTCACTCTCTAGCCCTCTCCCAGGACCTCCTACCCCTGGGGGCAGGACCAGGCCCCCCACATAACCCCATGACTTTACACAGTTTCGACCTAAATCTGTGACTTTGATTAAATTTACTCTGACTGCTTCATGTTTTGTTTAAAAATGCCCTAATAAATCTGCAGCCCAACCTACTGTAGTAAGAATGTACTGCTCCAAGGAGCAGTAATGAGAACTTGAGAATATATTTCTAGAGGGCACTGCACCTCCATTAATGCACATAACACTAGGGTGGATGTAGGAAAAAATGAAGTCTTTAAACTGGTGCAACATATTATCAAGCAGTGGTGTAACAATGAGTGTAAAATAATGAGTTGCTATACTGCCGATTGACTTCTCTAGTGCAGATAAGGCCTTTGTTCATTTTTATTGGGGATGAGGGAGAAGAAAGGAGAGCATAGAACGGATAGCTTTCCCAGTGAATCCAACTGTTAAGACCTCTGGGCAAGCTGACAGTTGAATACATAGTAGAAATTCTACTTCTTCTACAGTGATTTGTGCACTGTGGGATAGCAGTGGAAGACTATTTGAACCAACTGTGTTACCATAGTAGTGTGATATGTCCATGCAATTATTGAATGATCAAGCAAACACCAAGTGTAGTTTACCTTTATTTGTAATCTGAATAATTTGCACCTGTCAAAAAACTGATGATAAGAACCTGCCACAGTTTATCAGACCAATGGTCAATCTAGCCTGTTATCCAACAGCAGCTGGTACCAGAGCTTCAGGGAAACTGTACAGAACAGGGTAGTTGGAGCCATCCACCAGTCTTCCCCTTCCTGCTTCTGGCAGTCAGAGGCTTAGGGTTGTCCCAAACATGGGGATGTCTTGGCTAATAGCCAGATTAATTTATCAGGTTCTTTTTGAATGAAGTTATATTTATGACCATGACATGATCTCCTCGCAATGAGTTCCATAGGTTAATTGTGCAAAGAAGCATTTCCTTGTGTTTGTATTCAGCCTACTGCCTCTTAAAGTCATCAGGAACCCCATGGGTTTTGTATTTTGTGAAAAGATAAATAACACTTCTCTGTTAGCTTTTTCCACACCATTCATAACTGCATAGACCTCTCTCATACCCCCACCAGCTGACTATCAAATTTGTGAATGAACAGCATGCCCCATCAACAGACGAGCAAATTAGTTGTTTTTGTGCCAGTATTTTTTGTCATTCTGACCCCTCTCATGCTCCATTTTTATTGTACAAACTAACCTAGGATCCCAACTTTCTAATAAAAAGGTAATTGGAAGTGGCTATTGGACCACGAACTGTTGCTGAAGGTGCAACTAAGGTTATTTTAGGGAAGGAAGAGAATGTACACATCCACCTCCTGCAGGCAAGCTAAATGTATCTGAAAAAAATTTGCAGATTTCACAGGAGATACAATCCAAACAACAGGTGATGGACTGCCCTTCCCTGCACTGCTCCTGCTGCCTGGGATGGCAGTAGGGTTGCCAACCTTCCAGGGATTGTCCTGGAATCTCAAGGAATTAGATGAATCTTTAATTAAAGATTGTCAAGTGATGAAAGCTTCAGAAATCGGGCCAACAAAAACTGGCAACCTCGATGGCAGGATGCACACACCCTCAAGCTCCTAAAGAGTCCTCCCTTCCCTTCACCCCATTCCTCTTGCTCTACTGGGCTCCAGTCCAAAAGTGCAGCACCTGGCAGCTCTGGGGCTGTGGGAAACGATTTGTGGCTTGGCCCTGCTTTGAGCAGGGGGTTGCACTAGATGGCCTCCTGCGGTCCCTTCCAACCCTGAGATTCTACGACTCAGCCGCATCCGAGCCTGCACCCGCTGCACTCACAGACAGTGACAGGGGCCCCGCCCAGCAGGGGCCACTATCACACCCTCGCTCCACTCCGCAGCTGCCCCTCTCCGCTCTGTACGCGGGGCGAAAGCCCTGGCGGGCGGCTCCCGAGGGCGGGTGCTCAGCCAAGCCGTGTCCCGGGTCCAGCCTGTCTCCCCCATGCAGCCGCGGCCGCGCCGTGAGAGCCAGCACCAACCACCACCAAGCACGGCTCGCTGAGTCTGGGCCAGTCGCAAGAGCGTCATGGATGGCGCATGCGCACTGCCAGCAGCTAGCGCCGTTTGCCCAGCTGAGCTGAATCTCTCCCCTGCACGAGAAGCGCCGTTCGCCAATTGAGCGCGCTCACAGGCTGCCAGGCTGTGGTGCGCGCACCCGCTCAGCACTCTTACTCCCGGAGCGCGCTCCCGCTCCCTGACGCGCGCTCCGCGCTGTGTCTCTCGCGCCCCCTCGCTCAGTCAGTCGGAGCCTCCGTTAAGCGACTGCAGGATCCTGTTTCCGTATTTTTACTCCCCCCCCCACATCCGCATCCGCGCGCCGGCGCCTCCTCAGAGCCGGCACCCGCAGCAGGAGGGGAGCCCGCGGGAGGCCGGTGCTGCCACTCGGGTAAGGGGTTGCGGGGTCCGCGCGAGGAGCCGATTCGGGGCTGCTCCAGCTGCCGCTCCCCATCCCTCCCCGGGCCTGGGCTGCGGAGGCTCGAAGGCTGCTCAGCGGCTGCCGGCGGTGGGGGAAGGGGAGAGCGACCCCCGCCGGTTGCCAGGCTCCCCGCGCGGTGGCACGGGCCGGGGCCTGAGCCGCTGGGGAGCGGGGGGCGGCGGGGCGGTTGGCCCGAGCCCGGGGAGCCGCGTGCGAGTCCCGAGCTCCCGCAGCCCAGCAGCGGGTCGCAGGGGGAGAGCGGAGCGGGGTCCGCGGGCGGAGGCGGCGCTCCGGGCTCGGGCTGCCGCGGGAGTCGGGGAGGGGAGCGCCGCTGTCGTTCTGCGCGCCGCAGCCCGAGAGAAGAGGTGGCGGCAAACTTCACTCACCCGGCAGATGCCCCGGCCCTACTGCCCGTCTCTGCAGGGTGAAATGACGAGCAGAAAATGCTGGTCGTGGATCTCCCATGAGTCCCCTTAACGTGAAGGGCCTCGGGGAGCCCAGAGGAGTGACTGCCCCACGAATCCGCTCGCCCACCCGAGGATCTTTAACCATGTTCCACAGAGTTTGAATTGTAGTCTAGACAAGGCACTGGTGCTTGTTCCTAGGCACGTCTAATTCTAGGGATGCCGTGGCAGTTGATTGTTTATGGCAGCACCGCTGTGTGCTAGTTGCTTTCCAAACATTCAGGAAGGATGGACCTTGTTTAAAAAACACACACAATGTAAAGACAGACCAGTAAACAGGGGTTAGTGGAAAGGGGACTAGGGTAGTCATATTACCTACAATTTATTACTCCAGTCATCTTGTTGCCTTGTGCTCTCATGAAACTGTTTATGGCACCTCCTTGTCTCATTATTTAGATACCATACAGCACTTGAGTGCAGAGGTCCAGACATGCTATATGTTGTAGGATTGGGCTGTAGACTGTGAACTCTTTGAGACAGAGACGGTTTGTCTACACTATGGAGATTATACTGACATAGCTATGTCAGCATAGCCTTATAGCGTTGACACAATTTATGCTGACAAAGGAATTTTTCTGTCTTTGTAGGAACACCACCACCCTAAAGAACATGAGTTATGTTAAGCACTCTTCTGTTAATATAGCTGTGTCTACATTCGGAGTTATATTTGCATAACTATGTCGGGTATTTTTTTTTTTTTTAACACCCTGACTGACTATGCCCATATAACTCATGTGTAGACCAAGCCTATGCGTGTACAGCGCAGAGTAGAGTGGGGCCATGGCTGGCCCACGTTACCCTGTTGGTGCTACTCCAATACAGATATTATATAATAATAAATTTATGGCTGGGAACATACTTTTGTTCTGCTTATATTAGAATTTACAATTATGTTTAGTTATGTTACAGTAGCATTTTTAATAATTTTCTATCAATTTCTAGGCATTGTCTAACGGTCAAGGGGATACTTCAGAATGGCCATTTAGAAGTGAGGTGGTTCTTGGGTTTCACAATATTATCAGGTCCATTTTTTGAAAAT
This sequence comes from Gopherus flavomarginatus, assembly GCF_025201925.1. NCBI lineage: Eukaryota > Metazoa > Chordata > Testudines > Testudinidae > Gopherus > Gopherus flavomarginatus. The sequence continues at coordinate 88,137,880 of NC_066621.1, forward strand.
CATCTTTATCTTAAGTAATGAAAAACTCAAAAGTTGTAAACTGTATGGGCAACTATAAAGGCAGTTGATATTTGCTGGTTCCCTGTGTGGTCACTAAAAACAGATTTTACAGGGATCTTTTTACATGTATTAAAGTTCACAATCAACAATATTTATATTGGTGACTACAATGTGAATGACGGACTTGTATTTTTAATAATCTGTATTTGTTTGGATGTTGCAGCTGTACAAGTTTGTACATTGCCAAAGTTGTATGAGCACTTGCCTAAAACAATTTCAAGATAAAATCATTGTGCAGTGAAGCAGTGTTTTGCTAAGTTCCCTCCCCATACACACAACAAACCAACCAATTTTTCCATGTGTAAAGTGTAATTAATTATTCATATTTCTGAGCAAGCTATTCAATAATGAGGATAAAGTAAGAAGCAACACTGGAATGCTGAATTGCACAAGTTCAGTATCTCAGATAGACAAATGGAGATGTGTATCTGACAGCTGAAAAATGTAAGGGGTCTTAAAGTTGTAACTGCTTTTTCTCTTGTTGCTTGTTTTGTTTAGAATCTTGTCTGAGTAAATTAGTTAAGCAACTGAAAGGAAACTTTATGACTACAACAGATGTAAAACATCTTTATACTTGCTCAAGAACAAATGGATTAATTAATAAAATTAGCAAGGATACTAAGATCCACAGAAATAACGAAGAGTCCTTGTGGCACCTTAGAGACAAATTTATTTGGGCATAAGCTTTCTTGGGCCTCAGATACATCTGATGAAATGGGTTCTAGCGCATGAAAGCTTATGCTCAAATAAATTTGTTAGTCTCTAAGTTGCCACAAGGACTCTTCATTGTTTTTGCTGATACAGACTAACACGGCTACCACTCTGAAACCTAAGATCCATAGGGTTTTACTAGTTTCTGTAATTAATTTTAATTGTTTATGATCACTGTATTAAGTTTTCAAACAAAGAGATTAGTTTGTTTATATAGTGGAATTGTGTTGATGAGAAATATTTTAGACAGTTCCTGAAATACCCAACTGATTAAGGAGAGTTTTGATCTGTTCTGACCTATTGTAGCTGTATAAATGAGTGCCCTGCTTACCCGTTGTATTTTAGATTGAATGAATTTCAAAGTCTTGTTTGTGGATTTTGGATATTCATTTTGTAATCATTCTTTTCAGCATAATTTCAGGGATTCAGTGATACCTTCTGAAAGAAATAGTTGAATTTGAGTACTTAAACTTTTTGTATAGTCAGAGTTTAAAATAAGAAGTAATTACAATATTGTTAGGCTGGTCTGGAGGGGGAGCTAGTGCCAAAGCAAAATATAACTTAATTTATGCTAGAATCATTCAAAAGCCTGCAGATCTGTTTCCAGTTTGACCCTGGGATATACCTATACCATGAAGAATAGAAATATAGTTGATTTATGGTAGACCATTCAAAAAACTGCAGATCTCTTTCCAGTTTGATCACAGGATGGACAGTGCAATACAATCTAATACAATAAAGAAATATAGCTAATGCATACTATAGCTGAATTTTATAATGTATCTGTACTAATGTTTACTATACATCATGTAAAAAAAGCTATACATATGTATTATATACACACATATATTATATGTGCTTGTGCGCAAGTATAGGGAGACAAGCCCAAACTCCTCTACTAACATAAGTTTACAAAGTCAAGCATTCACAGGTTAGGAAATGCCAGAGTTAAGATTGGCTGTACAGCTTAATTCAGACCCATTGTGCATATGCATTATGATACAATCTTTAATTACATGATCACATACTATTTTTCCACAGGATCCCCTGCCTCATTCAGTGCACAGGATAAATCTGCTCTGGGGATAAATCAAGGTTGAGTAGGAAAGTAAACTCTTGTCTTGTAGGATCCCATCTTCATTTGTTGCACAATTTGGAACATATGTAACAAATGAGGCAAAGGTTTGTAAGAAGAGAAAAAATGGTGTTTCATAGTTAAAGCAGATAAATGTTGCCGTGGAGAATTGGATTCTATCCCTTCCTTTGCTACAGAGTTTCTGTGTAATGCTAAGCAACTCACTTAAACCAGACTTTTTACAGTATAAATGGTTACTAATTATGTGTTTCTCATTTTCTGGGTGCCTGACTTGAGATCCTGGGGTCTGATTTGCAGAAGTGTTGACAGCTGCAGTTGAAGTTAATGGAAACTGTGCTTCGAACATATATAGTGCTAAATAATCCTAAAAAATCAGATTGGGCACCCAAATTTAGTGGATACTTTTGACCTTGATCTCTTTGTGCCTCAATTCCTCATCTGTAAAAAGGGGATAATAATAGCCCCTCACTTCAAAGGGCTGTTGTGAAAATAAATTCATTAATGTTCATGAAGCACACAGATACTGTAATGATGAGCGTCATAGAAAAGCCCATGAGGAATCTGATAAATTTGTTTTTAGAGCAGGGTTTGAATAGTATGCGATAAAGACGGTATGGAGCAACACCTAGAACAGTGTGGAAAAAACAAAATATCAAATAGTGAAGCAAGCACCATTCGTCCTTTGCACTGAATGAGATGGGGGTTCTGTGGATAAAACAGTATATGATCATATATTTAAAAACTGTTTCACAATGCATATGCACAAGGGAGCTGAATTAAAGTTTCACAGGCAACATTAATTTTCTGGCATTTTCTAAGTTGAGCTTGTAACCTTAAAAATGTTTGTATTATCTAATTTCCTAGGTTTAAAAAAAACAAATAAACCACAAGAATGTTCATCATATAGACACCAACATGAGGCATCAACAGGTTTGAACCTTTAGATCAACCATGCAGACCTCTGCCACTTGTGCTGATGGAATAAATGCTAGCAGTATTAGGCTGTCATCTGTGTGGACTAGTGCTAGAGAGGGATGAGACATGCTTTTTGCCAGTAGATTTCACAGTTGTTTGCTGACAGCAGAGGACTGGTGAGATGCAAGAATCTTGGGTTCCATTCCAAGTTATGGAGAGGAGTGTGTTCTGGTGGCCATAGAGTCTTCTGTTTTTCCTTCTCCCTGCTCCAAACTGTGACCCCCTTCTGATCTATCCCTTACATTCTGTCCTTCCTGTCTCTTCCCCATTTTGGCTTCTCATCTCAATCCTATTCTCCTCACCTTTTCATCCCAGCCTGTCTCCTTGACCAGAGAGTTCTAGTCTCACCTCTTCAGACACCCAGTTCCAGTGTCCACCTCCAATCGCAATCTCCTTGCCAAGCCAGTTCCAATTCCCTCCCTCTTGGGCTTCCAGCTAGTCTGTTTCTGTCCCACATCCTGGTTGCCCATCCCCTTTGGATCCCAGTGCCAATCTTCCTCCCAGGCTCTTTGGCCAATCTAATTGTCCTGCATCCTCCCCGCAGCTCCTTGTCCCAATCTCTTCTCCCAGCCAGCCGCGGTTCTCCCCCCGATACCACAACTCATCATCATGTCACTGGTTCTCCCCTCATGTCATTGGTTCTTAGCCCCATTCTCTTTGCCCAGCTAGTCCTAGTCCCCTTCCCCCATCCCACTTACTGGCTCCCAGTCTTCTCCTAATACCCTTTCCTTTTCTGGCTCTTAGACCTTGCCCCCCAGTCCCGGTTTCCTACTTCTGTCTCCCCTCCCCCCGCAATCTCAGCAGATATAGCTCATCCCTCTGTGTTCATATTGGACAGCTTCTTCTTCCATGTTTCATTGAGAGCAGTACACAGGAGAGATGCGGCTCCCTGCTTTCATTTCTGGTGCCTGCACCAGGACCCAGCACAGCCTGCAGCCTCCCAGAGCTGTAATTGCAGGGGAAGTCCTACTCAGTCCCCTGCAGCCCAGGGCTGGAGCAAGCTCAGTGCAGATGGATTCAAGGAATTTATCTGCTAAAATTATATAGTCTCTACTGTGCAAACTGATTTATTTTTTTTAAAAAAGCCAAATTTGGGCAGATTTTCACAGGAATGGCAAAAATCACATCCCTGACACAAAGGCCACTCCTCCTCTGACAAATTTCAGGTCCCTGATCAAATGCATTGGGGTGCTAGAGCTGCTCAAAGAAAAGGTTGCCATTTGTTTTCAGCCTGGGCAAAACAATGTATTTTTTCCCTAGCTGTATTCTTGAAAACATCTGAACTGTGTTTCCTAATTTTTTCCAAAACAGTTCAGCCTTGGGTGTACACTTGGAATGGCAAAGTTATATTCACTAAAAACTGTTTTATAATAAGGAATGTCTGCTAACCTTAATAATAGGTGGTACTGCCAGCCTCTTCTATAATTAAGGATAAGATTGTGTCACAGAAGTCACAGATTCTGTGACTTTCAGATACCTCTGTGATGTTTTCAGCTTCAGCCCCAGAGTGGCAGGGCTGGAGCTCTCAGCAGGTGTGGGGATCCTAGAACTCTCAGCTAGCGTGTCAGGGAGGAACTCCTGAAGCTCTCAGCTGCCATGGATGGTGGGTGGTCGGGCCTCCCTCCCCGGAGTTGTTGGCTGCTGCAATGGTGGGTGCTGGATCCCCTGCCCCTTCTCACACTGGGGCTCGGGCTCTTCTCCTGTGCTTGATCTTGTAACATTTTAATTTCCAGTGGGAACCTTTTTCTGATGATGTAATACTGTTGAGAATTGGTGGTCAATTCTGAGTTTAAAACTCACAATTTAAAACATTTGTGTTAAAATAGTCCCATTGTTTGAAATCTTGTTAACTCACACTAGCAATCTTAAAAGGAACATAAAATACAGGGTTGTGGGGGAAGAAGAAGAGGATATTCCCATGTTGTTAGTCTGATCACAACATTTTTGTTAAATATCTCGCCTCAAGTCTTTAAATCATAAGCATGCCTGATTAAATGATTACCTATTATTAAATGATTGTCAGGTGGTGCTTTAATTGTGATGCAAGCTGCCATCAGCAGAGATATTCAACTGATACTTCACTGAAGATCTCAACACCTCAGGTGGTTGGCAAGTGGGGATCCCAAGATCTCTTTGTAAGTGGTGTTTTCTGTAACAAAGCATAGTCAATTACCAGGGGATCCACAAGAATCCGTTTTACCTAGTTCCTTCTAATATCAGCCAACATGAAAATGTGATCTACATAGTTTACTTTTTTGCATATTGTGATATAGCAGGGCCAGGGAGCAGTGGGACAGTGGTAGAAGGGAGATATATAAACCCTAGGCTAATTAAGGTGTGGTTCCCTGTAGACTAAGGAGGGTTGCTACAGGTTAATTGGAGCACCTGTAGTGAATTAAGGCCCTGTCAGGAACCTAATACACCCCCCCCCTTTCAGGCAGTTAGGGGTGTAAGGAAGGAGAGAGGACTGGAGTTTTGAGGTGTGTTGCTGAGACTTGTAAAAACAGAGAACTGAAGGAAGGAGACTCCCTCCCCTAGCATCAAGGACCAAGGGTAACCCTACCAAAGGGGGAAGAGGGTAGGAAACTCACAGGGTTGAGAGGGGCTGGGGCTCAGCGTGAGGAGCAAACCCAGACCCCTCCCCTGCTTCCCTTCTCTACCACCTTCGTGCCCCAAGAGCCAGGGGCAAGAGGTGGTGTTTTAGCCCCCTGCCAACACAATGTTGTCAAAATATATAGTGTTCAAAATAAAATGGAATACTTCACAGCTGAATACAGAGCTATGCAGGATAATTCTCAAGTCTAGAATTTGAGGTCTGCATTGACACTAATTACCCTGTGATGCACATTCAGAAAAAGAGTTGGTATCCTTCCTCAAAATTGGAGTTGCAGTTCTACAGCATTCTTTCTTTGTCTGCTTGGTAACCTTACAGTGCTAAGGTGAAAGTAGTTAGTTTCTTTTAGGGCTGTCCACTAATTGCATTAATTAAATCGCAATTGCAGTTTTAACTGCACTGTTAAACAACAGAATACCAACTGAAATTTATTAAATAATTTTGGATGTTTTTCTACATTTTCAAATATATTGATTTTAAATTACAACACAATACAAAGTGTACAGTGTTCACTTTACATATTTGATTACAAATATTTGCACTGTAAAGATCACAAGGAATAGTATTTTAAAATTCACCTTGTGCAAGTACTGTAGTGTAATCTCTTTATTGTGAAAGTGCAGCTTACAAATGTAGGTTTGTTTCTTTTTTGTTACATAACTGCACTCAAAAACAAAACAATAAAAAAACTTCAGCACCTACATGTCCACTTGGTCCTACTTCTTGTTCAGTCAATCGCTAAGACAAACACGTTTGTTCACATTTTCGGGAAGTAATGCTGCCCGCTTCTTCTTTAAAATATCACTTGAAAGTGAGAACAGGTGTTCACATGGCACTTGTGTAGCCGGCGTTACAAGGTATTTGCATGTCAGATATGCTAAACATTTGTATGTCCCTTTATGCTTCAGCCATCATTCCAGGGGACATGCTTACATGCTGATGATGCTCATTTAAAAAAAAAAAAAAGTGTTAATTAAATTTATGACTGAACTCCTTGCAGGAGAATTGTACGTCTCCTGTTCAGTTTTACCTGCATTCTGCCATATATTTCATGTTATAGCAGTCTCGGATGATGACCCAGCACATGTTGTTTATTTTAAGAACAGTTTCACTGCAGATTTAACAAAATGAAAAGAAAGTACCAATATGAGATTCTTAAAGATATCTACAGCACTTGACCTCAGGTTTAAGAATCTGAAGTGCCTTCCAAAAATCTGAGAGGTATGAGGTGTGGAACATGCTTTCAGAAGTCTTAAAAGAGCAACATTCCAATGCAGAAACTACAGAACCGGAATCGCCAAAAAAGAAAATCACCCTTCTGCTGGTGGCATCTGATTCAGATGATGAAAATGAACATGCATGGGTCCGCACTGCTTTGGATTGTTATCTGTCAGAACCCGTTGTCAGCATGGATGCGTCCTCTAGAATGGTAGCTCAGTACAGTACTTGGACTTCTATTAGGTGAATTGAAAAATACTATTTCCCTTGTTTTTTACAGTGCAAATATTTGTAATAAAAAATAAAGTGACCACTGTACACTCTGTATTCTGTGTTGTAATTGAAATTAATATATTTGAAAATCTAGAAAACATCCACAAATATTTAAATAAATGGTATTCTACCATTGTTTAACAGTGATTAATTTTTTAAATTGCTTGACAGCCCTAGTTTCTTTTAAAGGTAGTATAGTTGGAGAGAGGTTTAATAGTGAAGAATGTTACTCTGAAAATTTTTACTTTGTAGAATTAACAATTTTGTAAAAGTGTTTGGAATATTATTGTGCATATCTTGTGGCAGATGATTCTGGTTAGTTGCATGATTTTTTCTGCCCAGGATATTTCTGCTAATCTTTTTTAATATTTTGTATATTATAAAAGTACTGTAATAATACAGGTTAGTGCTGTTGCAGCTAATTCCTGATATCTTTCGTTAGCCTTTTGAATTACTTGGATTAAACTTTTTTCTATAATTTAGTTAGAATTTATATAACAATCAGTGTTTTTATGATGAAAATAGTGGCTATCCTTAAACTCTTTCAGATCTGAAGACTTAAACCTGTTGTTTTGTATATATACATATTTGTATTCAGACATAGAAGCAGGTTTTATGAACAAATCAATAGCATGAGCTGTATGTAGGAGGTGAGCATGCAAAGATTACTCTTTTAACCTCCATAATTAACAACTGTTCTCTAGAAAATAGAGTGGTTGGGAGCATAAGTCTTAATACTTTGTAATAGAATAAACATGCATCTGCTGTGGGGAAAAAAATGGTCCAACTCTATATACAAAAGCCTAAAAATTCATTGCACCACTGCTGAGCTGTGACCCTTCAGAAAGGCAGATAGTACACAAGTGCTTTTGCCTCCACATAAACGCCTGTCAAAACAAACCCCAATTAATTAAATTGGCACATTAACTTATGATAACTTTCCTCATGCTTGGTGAGTATAAAAATGCTTTTGTTGAATAAGAAAAAAGTGACTTGTTGCAAAAATGTGTTGAAGTATTAAAATTGACAAGAGCCTTGGAGGTCTCTCTTCAACTTTCCTATCTTTTGTTTTGACATCACCATAAGTAAGGAACATACTTGAAAAATCATTGAGACAAGCAGTTCAGTGAGCCAGAGCGTCTGATAACCTCAGCTGTGCTTGGAGAGGGCACAAGAGACTCAGGATCATAACTAAACATTTATGGCTAGACCTTGATTTGTGATATTAAGTACTTAAAAAATAAAGTTACAATAAGATTTTTTTTTCTTAATTTTTGCATAATGTATAATAATGCAAACAGCACAGGAATTCCTGTTGCTAGGGGCCTACCAAATTCACAGCCATGAAAAATGTGTCAAGGACCATGATATCTGGTCTTTGGTCTTCTGTATGCTTTTACCCTGTACTATACAGATTTCATGGGGGAGACCAGTGTTTCTCAAATTGGGGGTTCTGGCTCAGAAGGGAGTTGCGGAAGGGGGCGTACCAAGGTTATTTTAGGGGAGGTCATGGTATTGCCACCTTTACTTCTGCTTTACCTTCAGAGCTCTGTGGCCAGAGAGCGGTGGCTGTTGGTCTGGCTGCCCAGCTCTGAAGGCAGCACCCTGCCAGCACCAGCAGAGACATGAGTGGCAGTACCACAACACCCCCCCATAACCTTATGACCCCCCCACAACTCCTTTTTGGGTCAGGACCCCTACAATTACAAAACCTGAAATTTCAGATTTAAATAACTGAAATCATTAAATTTGTGATTTTTTTTTTAATGCTATAACTGAAATTGACCAAAATGGACCATGAATTTGGTAGGGCCCTATACATGATAAATCAGACTAGTATTCTAGTCAGGTAAACTGTCTAATAGTAGCCAATACCAGCTGCTGCAGAGCAATGTGGCAGGAATTATACTGTGGACAGGTTATTACATAACTGCCCATCGTGAAAACAACTTCCAATTCTCCCCAGTAATTAGGGCAATTGGGACTTACGGTATTTCAGATGAAGGTTCTTAATAGTCTTCTTTAATCGTAACTAACCTAAATTATTGCTATCTGAAAGTTTTGTCACTTCACTGTTCACCCACTTGATATGTTCAAAGAATTCTTTTAAAGTAGAGAAACATAATTTTCCTTTGCCAAAGTACTGTTTGCTTGTCCCTTCCACATTATGACTAATGTGTTTTTTAAATCTGTTTTTAATGATGATTATTTCAGACAATTTACCTTGTCTCGACATAAAGTTCTACTGGTCCGTGATTTCTAGGCTTATCCCTAGCACTTAAAAATAAATAAATAAAAAAATAGGTAAAACATTTGCCTGCTATCTTTTTCCGGCCCTCCCGTATGGTAGCAGGTTTTACTGATGGAATGCCACCAACCAATGATTGTCATCAGTTACTTTACTCTCAAATATCTTCAAATTCTGAAGGAATACTGTCTGGTTCTGGTTATTTGTTGCTCTTCAGTTTATCAGCTTGTACCACCATCCTCCTTTTATTTTAAAAAGCACTTAAATTCCTGACAGCAGCTCATCTTTATTTCAAGACGACCTCAGGAGTAACACATGGATTCTTATATCGCTGGTGGTGTTACCTCACCATCCATGTCTTGGCGCCTGGGTTTTACTCTTTGGTTCTACAGTCTTCATTGTTTTTGCCTTTCAGCCAAAGAAAAAGACACCCCTTCCAAGTGAAAAAGCCTAAAATAAAGAAGTATCCTCTAGAATCAGTTCTTCACTCTTGCTGATGCAGGCTTGCCCTCCCTTGCTAAACAATGTCTTCATCTTCCCTGGGCTACAGATGCCTTCTTTTTTCTCCCTGGGCTCCAGTAGTTCTTTATCCTGTTGATGCAGCGGTTTGAAGGTGCGTTCCTCCAGTTTTCTCTGGAAGCAGAAGCTCAACGCTCCTAAACAAGGACTTATGACAGCAACTGAGCCTCCATCCTACCCTCGTACTATATTGTCTCAGATTTTCCTTCTTCCATCATACTCCCTTGCATCCTTTCACAATCTGTTGTCACAGGCCTTTTCAACAACCCTATTATTGGGGTCAGAGTTTCCTAAGCTCTCTTGGCAGAGAGCTGCTCTACAGAGTCTATCTCCCCTGGTCTTTCAGTACCACCACCTGCTCTCTGTTGATGTCTCCGAACTCCTCCTGGCTTCTGCAGAAAATCTCACCCAACATCTTGATCCAATTGTGGTCTCTGTCCTTCTGAGCCAAGAACAACACATTATATAATTCTGGCACAGTCACATGGCTCCTTGGTCATATGATCGGTCTAGGACTACATCTCCCATTAGTCCCTCTTGGAAAAACATCTCTCAGAATTCCTATGCTGTAAAGGCCAAAATCCCCAATAAAAGGCTGATGGGTGGTGCCTGTTCTTAACAGAGCCAGCATACTCTGGTAGTTATCTTTTCAACATCCTCACTGATGAAGATGGATGTAAAACTTCTTTGCTGTTTCCTTCTCTTCTTTAATTGTTTCCGTTATCCCTTGGTAGGAGTGAAAACATTACCATGATTCATTTGTATTGCAATAGCAACTGAAACATCAGCTGCTTGGTAAACTGGATGGAAGCAAACAATAAGCATTGCAGTGCAACCAAATATAGTCTCATGAATCTAGGAACAAAAATGCAGAGTATACTTGTAGGATGGAGGATACTATCCTGGGAAGTAGTGATTGAGAGAGACTTGGGGACATCGTAGTAAATAATCAGCTGAACATAAGCTCTCAGTATGATGCTTTGACCAAAAGGCTAATATCCTTGGATGTATAAAAAGAGGAATATTGAGTAGGAGTAGAGAGGTGTGATGCTGGTGCGATTACTCCTTGAATATTATCTGGGTCTGGTGTCCATAATTCAAGAAGGTTGTTAATAAATTAGAGAGGAGCCATGACAATAAGTAAAGGCTAGGAAAACGTTCATTATAGTGATAGAATCAAAGAGTTCAGTCTATTTAGTTATCAAAGAAAAAGCAAAGGGGTGACTTCATCTTTGTTTAAGAGTATCTATATGGGAACAGCAGTCTGATAACAAAAAGCTCTTCAATCTAGTAGACAAAGGTATAACAAGATCCAGTGACTGGAGGTTGAAGCTAGACCAGGGGTTGGCAACCTTTCAGAAGTGGTGTGCTGAGTCTTCATTTATTTAGTCTGATTTAAGGTTTCGCGTGCTGGTAATACATTCCAAAGTTTTTAGAAGATCTCTTTCTATAAGTCTATATTATATAACTAAACTATTGTATGTAAACAAGGTTTTCAAAATGTTTAAGAAGCATCATTTAAAATGAAATTAAAATGCTGATCTTACGCCGCCAGCCTGCTCAGTTTTGCTGCCAGCCTGGAGTTCTGTTCACCTAGGCCGGCAGCGGGCTGAGCAGGACCTGCGGCCAGGACCCCAGACCTGGAGGGGGGTGGGTTCAGGGGTTAGGGCAGAGGGCTGGGGGAGAGGTGTGTGTGTGTGGGGTTCAAGGGTCAGGGCAGAGGGCTGGGTGCGTGTGGGGGAGTTCAGGGCAGAGAGATGGGGCTGTGGGGATGCAGGGCAGAAGGCTGGGTGTGTGTTGGGGTGGGGGGGATTCAGGGAAGAGAGCCTGGGGGTGTAAGGGGCGCAGGGCAGAAGGGTGTGTGTGTGTCATGGCAGAGGGCTGTGTGTGTGTGTGTCGGGGGGCTCAGGGCAGAGGGATGAGGGTGCAGGGTGTGCAGGGCAGAAGGCTGGGTGTGTGGGGGGTTCAAGGGTCAGGGCAGAGGGCTGGGAGTATGGGGGCTGCAGGGCAGAGGGCTGGGGTGCTCGGCTCGTACGGGTGCTCCCACCCCCTGCCCTGAGCGGCTCATGGCAGGGTGGCTGGAAGGAATGTGCCCTGTCCCTACCTCTCTCAGCGTGCTCTACGGAGCTGTGTACACGCTGCCGCTCTTCCCTCTCCCCCTCGCAAGGGCCATCAGCTGATGGCCCTCGCAAGGGCCATCAGCTGATTGGCGCAGGGAAGGAGAGAGAGCGGGACAGGAAAGCACCATGCTGGGGGAAGAAGCAGGGAAGGGGGCAGGGGGCTGAGTGGGGCTGGGGGCCGGGATCGCAGCAGGCAGCTGTGTGCTGCTCAGAATTGGCTCGCATGCCGTAGGTTGCCGACCCCTGAGCTAGACAAATTCAGACCAAAAATTAAGGTTCAGGTTTTTAACAGTTGGGGTAATTATCCACTGGAACAACATACGTAGATTATCCATCACTGGCAATTTTAAAACCAAGATAGGATGTTTTTCTAAAAAATATGCTCTAGTTCAAACAGAAGTTAATTTAGGCTAGTCCTGTGGCCTATATTCTGCAAGAGGTCAGACTAGATGATCACAATGATCCTTCTGGCCTTATAACTTATGAGTCTATACTCAAATACTGTAGTTAGGATCAAAACTCTTGACTTCATTAGGGCTCTGTATTGGCCCAGAAGTCTGTCTGTGTGAATCCAATTGCAGTATTGGGGTCATGATCTGTAAATTTATTTTCAAGGGGGTTCCAAGTTGATAGTGGTCCTTTTAAAATGACCACTCACTTTTTTTTTAGAAGTCCGAGATGAATATTTACATTTAGAAGTAATAATAATGGAGTGAATTCCAAATGTAATACGTTTTTCTTTACAGTATAAGAGCTTACTAGAGGTTCAAAATGTTTCTTGAAATGTCTCTCAAAATTCTGATCATAACATTTTCCTAGTTCATCTGAAATGAAGGTCTCAAATTTAAGCTCTAGTTGAGCAGTTAAAATCCTTCTCTAATTTTATAACGCTACACAGCCTAAGTGGAAATCTGGGGACAGATTTAGGAGTAGAGTTCCATTCTTGAAAATATTAGTGGTATAACTGTATTGATGAATGGCTTAATAAATCTACGTTGATTAAAGAAGATGGAATCATTTTAGTGATGGAGCCTTTCACTCCATGGAGGCTAAACTAGCCCTTAATCAGAAGGTGGTTGTCAAGGTCAGATTGAGGCATGCTGAAGGGTCAGTGTGGAGAAACAGGCAAAGTAACTGTCAATATGTATCCATTTGGGGGCTAAACACAGGATGGCACTCTCCAGGGCTTTGTCTGGCTCCTTTAATCAACATTACAGACATTTGAACTAGCCCATTTACATCTTTTTATAAGCTGTCTTTCATTATAATGTCCTGATAGTTGTACACTGATTAAAATCAGTGTGTAACTTTAAAAAAAGGTATTCGTCTCTCACCATTAAGTAGGGCAGAAATGACTAATTTGTAAAGAGCCCCACATAAAAGAAGCATCAGATTACATGCCCAGCAAAATAGGCAGAAGGTAACTAAATATTTGTTTACCTTTTATTTGATACCCATAGTACATTACCTGCAAAAAAAAAAATCCCAAAACCAAACCCAGCACTATGTCCAGTTATTTTCAGTATTAACATTTGATAGACGTGCTTGGTCTGTGAAATATGTGTAATCGGAGATTTCACTCAATTTAATAGAATCACTAGAAACATCATGTCATAGGTGTTGTAATGATGCTCTCTGTAATATGGTAACACTGTATTAAATAAATCTGGTGACTATGGTACATCTACACAGCAATTTAAACACCTGTGACTGGCTTGGGTCAGCTGGCTTGGGCTGTGGCTGCAGGGCTGTAAAACTGCTATGTAGATACTTGGGCTGGATTTTGTCCCAGAATCTGGGCTCCAGCCCAACCTTGAATGCCCGAACACTGCAATTAAACAGCAGTATCGCCTGAGACCTGTGAGCTGGAGTCAGCTGACATGGGCCAGCTGCTGGTGTTTAATTGTAGTGTAGACATACAATATATTCCTGTATTATGTCTCTTTAAACAAAAGCTTATTGTTGTAATGATTGTTTTGTTTCTCATTTTTACATGGCAAGTATTAATAAACCTGTTAATACTTTCTTAATTAAATATTTAAAAAAACAAAAAAGCATCAGAGGAAAAAGAGAGTAAGCAGAGATTGCCTAATGGGTAATCAAGGTGAAAGATAAGTGAGCAAGCATAACTGTTTCAGGAAAAACCTTCATATGCTTAAAGGGCCAATTAGCAGTGGATTCTTCTTAATCTCAGCACTTATTTAGTCCTTTTATTATAGTGACAATGACTCAAAGAGAAAGAGTCATAACAAGATGCTTCAGTACTGGAGCAACTTATCAGATCTAGAGACAATCAATATAGCACATGTGACCATTAGGTCTTCTATTTTCTGTAGTGCATAAGTTATGCAAAATAGGTGTATAGTTGTGTGTCGGCAATACTCATGAAGGCCTTTTCTGGTGTGCTGAATGTTATACTTAGGGTCCTACCAAATTCGTGGCCATGAAAAACATGTAACAGACCAGGACATCTCTTCTCTTCTCCATCCCCCTGAAATCATGAAATCTGGTCTTTCATGTACTTTTACCCTAAACTATACAGATTTCATGGTGGAAAAACTGCATTTCTCAAATTGGGGGTCCTGACCCAAAAGGGAGTTGCAGGGTGTGGGGTCACAGTATTGCCTCCCTTACTTCTGTGCTGCCTTCAGAGCTGGGTGGCCAGAGAGTGGCAGCTGCTGAGTGAGGGCCCAGCTCTGCAGGTAGCTGTGCAGAAGTAAGGGTGACAATACCATACCATGCCATTCTTACTTCTGTGGTGGTGCTGGCAGTGGCTCTGCCTTCAGAGCTGGGCTCCTGGCCGGCCAGCAGCTGCTGCTGCTCTCTGGCTGGCCAGCTCTGAAGGCAGCACTACTGCCAGCAGCAGCACAGAAGTAAGGGTAGCAATATTGCAACCCCCTCTCCTCTACAGTAACCTTGTGACCCCCACCCCACAACACCTTTTTGCGTCAGGACCCTTACCTTTACAACAATGTGAAATTTCAGATTTAAATAGCTGAAATCATGAAATTTATGAATTTTAAAATCCTGTCACCGTGAAATTGACCAAAATGGACCTTGAATTTGGTATGACCCTAGTAATAACTTTTCAGACATTTGTATGTCTTTTTTCCTGTATTAGTTTTTCATCTGGTGTTGAGAAGCTTCGCTTCTCATGAATGCTGAAAGATGGAAATTTCTTTCAGACCCCTACTGGCCAGAGACATCTGAAAGATGAAAATGGGGTCCCCAGTGAGGAGATCTGCGGCAGTGCTCTATTGAGAAGCAAGCCACAAGAGCAGTTGGGAGGTGGGTGAATGCTGAATTTTTTGCCAGGGTGCTCTCCTTGAACCTGGGGTGAGGATTTTCTTTCATGTTGCCTCTGGTTAACAGGTGTCTGAAACTTGAAGTTGCACCTCTGTTTAGGCTCTAGAAGGGAGGAAGAATTTTATTTTTCTGCCTCCACAGTTTCCTGGCTACTGAGTGGAGGAAGTGTCTTTTCTACCTTGCACTCCTGATTGCTATAAAAAGAGGGTGAGGTTTTTGCCACACCACATCTTTAGATTGTGTTTTGGTTTCTGTTTCCCTCATGAATAACTCTTGCAGCTGTTTGTAGCTGTCTCTGGCAGCAGCAATGTGAAATTGACATGGTCTGTGAAGGCTGTAAAGCTGTTCACCAGGCTCTGACTGGCAGCACTAAAGTTGACCAGAGTGTTGTTAATTTAATCTTACTGCTGTTTGGCAAAGTAATGAGTAGAAGCAGAAACATCAGTGCTGTGTGACTATAGACTCTGGAAGAAGATACTATATTGATTTATACTTGGTTTTTGTTTTAAAGAAATTAAAAAAAAATTTAAAGCTTAAGTGCTGCAGAAATTGATAGCATAGGTGCCTCTCATTTGCCAGATCATCCTGTGGTCTTATCTGAGGTAAGGTTTTTTTTTTTGTTTTTTTTTTAAGTGTAATTTTCATGTTCTGTGTACACACTTTTTTTTTTTAGGGGATGGGGGAATGGTTTATCTGGAAGCTATAGTATAACAAAAGTCTGTATGGCATTAAATTTGGTGTTGATTTTGTATCTGCCAAAGTATGAGTTGTTTGTTTTTTTACTTAAAATTTTAAGTAGCTCTGTGGGATGGTCTTTTCTGAACCTCCCTCCCCAAAGTTCTTTGACTTTAGGAGAAAGCAAGCTGGGATTTGACATTGTCATGATAACTGCAGCCACTAGTAAGGTGTGTAATTTTAATTTGTTTCCTTTTTTATTAAACTGATTAGAACCCAGAAATAGAGCTCAAATACTGCAGTTTTAAAATAATCCTTTGTAGTCTGAAGGTTATAAACCAGGGGTAGGCAACCTATGGCGCCGGTGCCAAAGGCGGCACACAAGCTGATTTTCAGTGGCACTTACACTTCCTGGGTCCTGGCCACCGGTCCGGGGGGGGGGCTCTGCATTTTAATTTAATTTTAAATGAAGCTTTTTAAACATTTTTAAAACCTTATTTACTTTATATACAACAATAGTTTAGTTATATATTATAGACTTATAGAAAGAGATCTTCTAAAAAGGTTAAAATGTATTACTGGCACGTGAAACCTTAAATTAGAGTGAATAAATGAAGACTCGGCACATCACTTCTGAAAGGTTGCCGACACCTGTTATAAACCACTGGTATTATGTAAATAAAAATTAAAAGGAAATTCTTAAGCTCAAGGCCCTTACTACTTTTGGTTTTGTTTTACCATACATATTCTCTCTGACTCGTACTGTTCAATCCTTTCTTTCATTGTAGGAGATGAAGCAATTGGTAATGGTAGAATTTTTTTTTTTTTTTTTTGTGAATTGCAGGGAATTGATGAGTTTCCCTTTAGCCATGGCAGGGATCAAAATTTTTGTTCTTTGATTATTGGTCCAAGTTCCTTGTTCATACCTTGGTCCTTCTCCTTGTCTTGATAACTCCACAGCTGCTGCTTTGCTCATTTATCCCCCAGCTGGTTCTTTCCTCATCAAACACCTGTTCCTTGCTTTCAGGCGCACTGCAGACCTTCACCATGTCTATATTTCTGCCATAGTTTCTATTGCTTCTCATCTTTGGCCTACAATTTGCCAACCGTTCTCAACTTGATATACTCCCTTTCTTTTTCATCCTGTTGCTGCACCTAGAAAAACCTCCCTGTCCTTATTTGGAGTTCTTCACCTCTGAATCACTCCTTTAAAACCCTCTTCTTTTGGCTGATTTTCTGCAGATGTTCACTGCTCTGGTACTAGTACTCCTCTGTTGCTCTACTTTTGTCTCGTATTGAATGGTCCATGTTTTCAAACTTAATCCACATTTTATGTCGTGTTAATTTTTTTTTTTTGGCCTTTGGCATCCCTTCTCCTTATTTTCTCATTATTTAATGTTAATCTTATTTAACATTTTAAAATACTATATATTTACCTTATTAAAAACTTACAACAGTATATTAACTTACAGAAAGAGCAGAATGGATAGAGTCCATACAGAGAAAATTCATTCTGTGTTCAAAAACAGCAATGATTAAATGCTTTTCTGCTAAAGTTTTCCAAAGTTACAATTTGAACTTTAGTCATCATTTAGATAAAAAAAAAAAGTGAGGGGTCACTGTATTGGAGTGTAGGTTAACACCTTGTTGATTTGTATGAAATGAAAACTGAAGGAGAAGATAAAGAGAAATGAAAAATAAAAGACTGAGTCATAAGAAAAGAATGGACGTCTGATAGGTGAATGAAGAAGTGGCAGAGTATGGGGCCACTTTAACTTGGGAGATGTTGAGCTACATTTTTGCTGGTCTGCTAAAGTATTTCTGTCCATAGTAGGTTGCAGGGTATAGAGCCTTAAAATATGTTTACCATCTTGCTTTCCTCTTTCTCTCTGACCCCCAACTGTTACATCATGATTTTAGCAGCTGATATCTATTTCAAGATCTGCTGGTTAGAGATGCCCATATTTCCAGTGGAATATAGCACCCTTATCTCCTGAGTAAGTACCCTCTGGTCAGTTAGCCTTCATGGACATTGTTCCTAAGTTCCTTACTTCAGAGGTAGATGTGAGATCCCTCCTGCAATTTTTTTTTTCAAGTGGGAATGCTTTTATTGTTGTGGTACTACAACTACACTCAGAATTCAACATTGCGGGTGTTGGCAGATAGAGGATTCTTCAAGGTTTTCTTTATGGGTCACCCTTTCTATGAACAATATTTTTTTTTGCCTTTTCTCGCTCTCTTCTTCCAGCTTAGCACGAATTCTGGGAGGGAGAGGGGTCCTTTATCAGGATTTCAGGAGAACTAGTAAATACTCTCATTTTAGTGCTACTTCTACACTGCTAATGGTTAAAGTGGACGCTCAGTGCTCAGATCAAAAGGGCCTCCACTCCTATTCTTGCTCAGCTCAATGCCCCTGCAGCCCCTCTCCACTCTGCAGAAGCACTGCTTCTGGACACCTGAAGTTTGGGCTGGTTTAAACCAGGATCTGGCTTTACAGAGATCCACACGTGGTTGATCTCATTGTACTGTCTCCAGCCAGTGCTGAGCATGACTGCAAGACCCTAGTAATAGGTTAGAAAGGAAGGACCTCTTACTTGCTGTGGCTTTTGGTCCCCTTTTGACTTTCCTGATTACTGTTCTTAAGGCCACTCAGAAGTTTTTCTCAATCCCAGCACAGAATCCTCAAGTGGTTCTATATTTAAATGTTCTTTTGATGCTGACAGTGACCCCACACAGTTTCTCAAGTAAAAAAGCTCCAAGTCCTCAAGAACAACTAGGTGCCTTGCTCCACCTTCCTCGCTCTAGCAGTGGGTTCAAGGTCTTGTGATTGCCAGTGGTCCTGGATCCTTCTGTTTTCTTGGTACACCTTATGGTCCCTCAGCCCTCCTCCAGATCTTGTACCAATAAAGGTGAAGCCTTCACTAAGAGGGGCCCAATCATTTTCTTTAATTTTTTCCTTTATCACCACTAATACTGCCAAAATCATTATTATCAGGGAAGGCAGAACTCTCCTGATTATCCTCTGACCAGTACGACTCCAGTTATCTCTTGCAGTAGGATGAAACTGATGAGCTGGTGGATATTGTTCATTCTGATTTTAAAATAGACAACCCTTCCTCTCATGTTCCCTTAACTTGAGACCCTTTCAATGTGACATGAAGGAAGAAAGGCAGAGTGATCTTCTCAATACCAGAATCCCTGGAGAAGATTGTGGTCTTTGAATATTCCATCTCATTCAGTCCCATTACTGTCACAGAAAGATACTAATTCTAGTGGCTGGAGCGGGAGCCCCAAATGATTTTATTGACCAAAAGATGAAGAGGTAACAAGGGGCTTTGCGTCCTCTTGATATTGCCCAATAATGGTATTCTGATTAAGTCTGGAGTTCTTAGAGTGGTTGCACATATCCATTCCATTGTAGGTGAGTGAGCATCCAGTGCACGGATGTCAGAGGTTTTTTCCTCAGCGATACCCATCGGGGTGGCTGGAGCACCCTCTGCAGCTGTGCGCCGCTGCATGCAGGCATAAAGGACAGAGCCACCTCGGACTCCCTCAGTTCCTTCTTACCACCTCTTCAGTGTGGCTGTAGTGCTTCAAGCATATCAGCAGGGCAGCCAGCACTGAGGTGTGTGTGTGATGAAAACAATTATATGTTGCATCTTGGGTGAGATTCTATGCTGCTCTTAAAGGTACAGGATAGAACTCTGAGCCCAAGGGTTTGTGTGGTCTAACTTGGCTTTAAGGCACCTTTGTGCCCTCCTGAATCTGACCTGCTTTATGGCCCCCAGCATAATTTAGACAGCTCTGAGGCTAAGTTACAGTAGCCTGTCCCTGGCTGCCTGTGGGCCACAGTACAGTGGAAACTCGCAATGGTGTGTGCTGCAGCTCTTCCCCTGACTTGCCCTTTCTGCCCCTAGCATGCCACCTTATGCCAAGACTTGTGAGGGGGTCCTTGAAAGGCAGCCTTCCAGCTCCCTTTGAGCTCTAGCAGAAATCATCCCCTGGCCAAATCTGGGACTTCTAAAGAAGCTCTCTTAAACTGTCTCAGCCTTTTTAACTGGCATGAAGGAGCCAGAGGGGTGAGGATCTCATCTCTTGTGTCTACCTCTGAAATGGGGAGCAAAATGTTGAAACTCTGTCAGCACTGAGTAGTGGAGCAACAGATACCTACTTGAAGAAGTAAAATTAAAGATAAGAAAAGTAATTTTACCTTTCTAGCCCTGATATTTTGGATATCATCAGACGTTAAAACTGTCACTGCCCCTTCATTACAATAGTACTTTTTAGTAAATTTTTCTGGTCTTAACATACTGGTAAGTCCCAGCCTTTGGATTATATATGAAAAACTTCAAGCAAAGTGCTAACTTGGAGGCATTTTTTGTTATACTGAAAGTAATTAAAGAGATGAAACTCATCCACTGAACTTATAGACAGGTTGAAAATTAGCTTTTAATTCTTCTGTAAATGTGTCCTTCAAGCCTGCGGTACTGTTTGGATTGCTGTTCATATAATTTTATGAGCACAGGGGGCTATGCATGCTGCCCCACCCCAAGCGCCACCCCTGCAGCTTCCATTGGCCAAGAACTGTGGCCAATGGGAATTGCAGGGGCAGAGGAGCCTCTGTGTCGGAGCTGGAGGGGCGACATGCCGCTGCTTCCAGGAGCTGCTTGAGCTATGTGCTGCCTGGAGCCTGCATCCCTGATCTCATATCGGGGCTCCAACCCCCTGTCCCAGCCCTGATCCACCTCCTGCCCTCCAAACTCCTTGATCCCTTCACCTCAAACCCCTCAGCCCCACTCCAGAGCCCACACTTCCAGCTGGCGCTGTCAACTCCCTCCACCCCAACCTCCTACCCCAGCCTGGAGCCCCTTCCCGCACCCTCAACTCCTCATTTCTGGCTCCACCCCAGAGCCTAAACCCCCTCCTGCACCCTGACCCCAATTTCGTGAGCATTCATGGCCCACCATACAATTTCCATACCCAGATGTGTCCTCGAGCCAAAAAGTTTGCCCACCCTGTTGTACATAGTTTCACTGCAGTTAGTTGATAGTATTAGTTAGTCTGTGAAATCCCAGTTGGAACTTTGCCCTGAGTGGGGCATGCCCTGCTCCCCCAGCTTCAAGCCACGTATGTGTGTCATGTAGAAGGTTGATGCTGATCAGCGATCCTCACGACAGCTGTCTGAAGTTTCTTTTGGGAGAAAGCCATAGAAAATACTGGTGCCGCATCTGTAAAAACTTTTGCCTCTGGACTCAGAAAGAGCAGGATATCGTTATTGATGGAGACCACTCTTTGTCCAGCAGCTGAGCCCTCCACTGTAGCACCCATGCCCAGCACTTCCGCCTTGGCGCGCAGTGCACCGCCGGCACTGGACCTGGCCTGACTCCGTTCCTTCTCGCCTACATCGAAGAAGCGGCAGAAGAAGCAAAACCCCTTGGCCCCGAATGACAGAGTGGCCTCTGGCAAAGGACCTATGTCAGGCTATGCGCCTGCTACGTGGTCTCATGGAGGTACCACTGAGGTTAGACCCCCCCTCCTCCCACCCTGGCAGTGGCAAGGGCTCCCAGCCAGTTATGGGGCCTTTGGTGCGTGAAGTCGTTGTGGCAGCTAAAGAGCAAAGCCGACTGGCTCCGCAGGTGCTACTCCAGGGGATCGAAATGGCTTTGCTTGCAACACCGAAGGGGAAAACCACTGGGGTACTGCAGCAACATAGACTTTTGGAGCACCCTGGGTCGCCAGACTGCAGGCGCAAGTCCCCGTCACTGTGACCTCAGACCCCGGCACCACAACCTAACTTCCCGGCCAGAAGACCTAGGTTTCCGTCGAACTCCCCTTCTACTAGGTGAACGACTCCATACTCCTAGTGCCACTTCCTGTACCCCCAATACCAGTGATCATCTGGCCATAGGTCAACTAGATGCCAGTCACCTTCTACCAGAAGGTCTCCATTTCATCAGTCACTGTCCTGGAGGGGTCGTTCAGGATCTCAGTTTCATTGGCGCTTGCCCTGGTACCGTTCTTCCAGCAGGCGGCTCTACTCTCAGCCGATTTCCCACCAGGGTCAGTAGGCAAACCCAGGTCTCAACAGCCCTGCCGTTGTCATTGGAGGGACAATGGTCAGGGCTGGACTGTGATTTCAGCGCATTGTCAAGAAGGGGTGACTCCGCACAAACTGTAAAATCCTCACAACCAGGTTATGTCTAAATAATGGCATTTCATCCTGCATAACATCTGTAACATCTGACCTTTCTTCTTCATCCCCACAGCTAAATGTCTTGTTCAGTCCCTCATCATCTTGTGTTTTGACTATTGCGACATCTTCCTCTTTGGCCATGACAAATCCCATTTTGCTCTACTTATATCTACTCAGTGTTGCGGCAAAGATTATTTTCCTGGCTTGTCACTTTAATCACGTCATCACTCCTCTCTTTGTATTTCTCCACAGGCTCCCTCTTTTACACCACATCAAACACAAGATATTTGTCTTCATTTTTTAAGGCTCTTGATGGTCTATCCCTGCTCCACCTCTTACATTGTATCGAGATGTCCATCTGCACCTTTGTTTAACATATTGATGCTAGTCTTGATCTCACATTTTTAAAGTACCTTCTGTGCTTTTGTCCCAGGATGAATTGTTTTAAATAGTCTGTTTTAATAATTTAAATCAGTAGGCTGGAAACCTTGATTTAAATCATCAATTTTAATTATGTTTTGCATTTGTACATTTTAGTTATTTTCGTAATAAAAAGCTGATTCTCATTGGTTTTTAACCATTAAATCATGTTGACTTGGAACCAGGGCCGGCTCCAGGCCCCAGTGCGCCAAGCGCGTGTTTGGGGCTGCATACCGCAGGGGGCATTCTGCCGGTTGCTGGGAGGGTGGCAGGCAGCTCCGGTGGACCTCCCGCAGGTGTCCCTGCGGAGGGTCCGCCGGTCCCGCGGTTCCGGTGGAGCATCCGCAGGCACGCCTGCGGGGGGTCCACCAGAGCCGTGGGACCAGCGGACCCTCCACAGGGATGCCTGTGGGAGATCCACCGGAGCCGCGGGACCAGTGAGCGGCAAAGCGCCTCCCGTGGCGTGCCGCCGTGCTTGGGGCGGCGAAATGGCTAGAGCCAGCCCTGCTTGGAACTAAATAAAGATAGTTACTTTCTACACTAAATTTGGTACTGCGTCTTGCAAACCTGGAGGATACACTTTATCTCTGCCCATTTATTTAAGCAATTATATAACTTAAAGCTATTCAGATTCTTAATTTTTACATTTTTGTTATCCTAGAAAATGGTGAAAGATGCATTTCTTATTTAGTAGATTTAATTTTTTTACTTGTGACTTTTGTCAAGCTCTATTTGGATAGTAATTGGAATTCATTTAAATTTGGAAAAATAACATTTGAAAGTTTTTTTATTAGTTAAATAAAATGATCTTAAATTTCCTGGATACATAGGAAGTAAAGATTACCAAAACATGTTATACATATAAAGCTAACTAATTTATTAAATGAAGGAAGTATCCGTAGTTAGTGAACGGAAGTGATTATTTCCGATCACCATGTCCCTCAAGATTTTATAACTAGTAGGTCATGTCCTCTCACACCTAGTTCTTAATAGATTGGAAGAGGAAAACAAGATTTCCTGCCCTTTCAACTCCCAATTGGTTTCTTAAATTTGAACTAGTAATTGAACTCAACTAGATGAATAAACTGAAATGGTCTCCCTGCAAAAGAGTCTGTTGTTACCAAAATCTGGTTTAGCACTTTACAGATGTTTAGCCAGTGACTTTCGCCCAGTGGTTTGACTGTCTGTAAAACTTTAGCAGAAAATATGTACTACTCAGCATTATTTTTAATTGAATTTAAATGATTGTAGTAAATTTAGGCATTAACGTATGTTGACAATTTAAATTTAATTTAAAATAGCTTTATTTTAAAGAACAAAATGTATTTGTCTTTTTACCATTGATTTTATCCACCCCGTTTCACTCATGCCACTTCTCATGCATGGGAGGAGCTCCCATAGACAGACAGCTGCAGTGCCACTTCATTATTCTCCTTCAAATCCCTCTTTAAAACTCTTCACTGTTGCAGTGCCTACATAAATCTTAATAATTAGAGCTGATGGAGAATTTTCAGTCGATGATTTTTTGATGGAAAATGTTGTTTCCACAAAATTGAAATTTACTGCAGGAAAATTGAAACAAAATATTTTATTTCAGGTCAGTTTGACATTAAACTGCAACTGCCTAGAGTGTCGTAGTGCTTCATGGGAGTTGTAGTTCAGGTACTTCATGTTCGCTTTCTTTCCTGTGGGCCTGGGCTCGTTGGCTAGACTACATGTCTTATTATATACTGTGATTTCCCCTCTGACTGAGCCACACAGTGCATCATGGGAGCTGTAGTCCAGCCAGGGACCCCAGCCATTAGGGAAGAAACAGGAGATGTGGTATATGAACTAAAACTCCTATGAGGCGCCACAGCAGTTTAGTGTCTGTCTAACTGAAGATGAAATGTTCAGCATTTCCAAATTAAAACTTACTGGAACCTTTTGTTCTGTGAATTTTTTTGATATTTTGACCTTGTCTAGTTTCGAGATGAAAACAAATGTATGAAATATTGGAACTTCCCATGGGATGGACATAAGAGTGGCCCTACTGGGTCAGACCAAAGGTCCATCTAGCCCAATATCCTGTCTTCTGACAGTGGCCAATGCCAAGTGCCCCAGAGGGAATGAACAAAACAGATAATCATCAAGTGATTCATCCTCTGTCGTTCATTCCCACCTTCTGGCAAACGGGCTAGGGACACCAGTCCTGCCCATCCTGGCTAATAGCCATTGATGGACCTATCCTTCATGAATTTAGCTAGTTCTTTTTTTAAACTCTGTTATGGTCTTGGCCTTCACAACATTCTCTGGCAAGGAGTTCCACAGGTCGACTGTGCATTGTGTGAAGAAATACTTCCTTTCATTTGTTTTAAATCTGCTTCCTGTTAATTTCATTTGGTGACCCATAGTTCTTGTGTTAAGGAAGTGCTGTTTACTACTTCTCGTATCTACTCTTTCTACATCAGTCATGATTTTATAGACCTCAATCATATCTTCCCCTTAGCCGTCTCTTTTCCAAGATGAAAAGTTCCAGTCTTATTTATCTCTCCTCATACAGAAGCCATTCCATACCCCAGTCATTTTTGTTGCCCTTTTCTGAACCTTTTCCAATTCCAATGTATCTTTTATTGAGATGTGGTGACCACATCTGCACACAGTATTCAAGATGTGGGCATATCATGGATTTATATAGAGGCAACATATTTTCAGTTCTATTATCTATCCCTTTCTTAATTATTCCCAGTATTCTGTTCACTTTTTTGACTGCTGCTGCACATTGAGTGGATGTTTTCAGAGAACTATCCACAGTGACTCCCAAGATCTCTTTCTTGAGGCCTGTAACTGCTGGGATCACCTCTGGAGCCCTTTTTAAAAATTGGTGTCATGGTAGCTATCCTCCAGTCATCTGGTACAGAAGCTGATCTAAATGATAGGTTACAGACTACAGTTAGTAGTTCTGCAGTTTCACATTTGAGTTCTTTCAGAACCCTGGTGTGAATACCATCTGGTCCTGGTGACTTATTGCTGTCAGATGAAGACTCTAACTTTTTGCTCAGTTTTATTGACAATGGTTAGGCATCTGGTTTGCTGTGACCAATGCTTTTCATACTGAAAAATATTTCATTTTTCTTTGAGTGGTGTCCCTGTGGGTTCTCCATTTTAGGTGTGCCTGAACCTGTCCTTTGAGCAGAGATTTTTGATAACAGTATTTGTTCAGCCTACTCATGCGCTCTACACATACTCATGCCCTGTGCTGAGGCTTTATAGGACTGCATGAGTGAACTTCCCTCAGTTCCTTCTTAACTACATTTTGCCTGAGAGAGTCTAATATTGGCATTGGTGGGGACTGTGCTCTATTATTCAGCTTTTTCTCAAATATTTATCTTGTAGTTACCTTATAATATAGTTATTAGAACAACTATTTTTTTTCTTTTCTTTCTTAAAACAAATCCATTTTTGTTCATAGAAATAGTTTTATATAATTAGATTTCTTCTTTTGGGGGTAAATTTTTGTTAGTTTTGCTTGGGAATGATTGGCTCCCTGGGATTCTAGAGTTGCCTTTCCTGTCATGAGACTATTCCGGTAAGCGATGGACATTCCCAGTGCCTCTGCCATCTGGGTGGTGATTGTATCCCCAGTAAGTACTAGATCTGCCCTTCCTTCTAGGGTAGATCCTTAAAAAATAGATAAACTAAGTTTCAACTCCTAATGGTGTAGCAAGCTTTACATCCAGCTTTCAGTCTAGAAGCAGAGGACCACTCATACATAGACCTCCCAGTACAACTAGTGCCCTGTCCACATGAACATCTTGGTGACTGGAGACTGGTAGAGAGGTCGGCAGTTCCCTGGCACCACGTACGTCTATGGTACCCACGTCCTCTTCTATATCTGCCTCTGCAGAAGGAGGTAAGGAGTAAATCTCCAAGAAGCTCTTGGTCACTATATCACAAGAAGTTTGAGACCTCAAGTTCCAACAGGAGTTCCATGAAAGCTCAGTGTGAAGCAGATACCACAAAGGTAAAGAGGAGTCAGTGATACAAGGAGTCATTGCTATCAAGTTTGGATACCCATATGCGGAGCAGCAGAGACAGGGTTGAAAACACGAAGCCCATCCCTGAACAGCCCTTGCTACCAATAAGAAGAAAATGAGCAGTACCAAAGACCACTCACCTACCTCTGGTAACAAGGTGGCACCAGTGCTTGGTACCAGCTGTATTGGGGCTGAAACCATCCTCCAGAGGTTCCTACTCAGCAATCTTGAATACCATTGATACAGCAAGAGTTTAGGTACCCTAAGAATTTGATAATCTCTTCTGAGCTGGAGCCCCCTTTGTCAACAAGTGCTGAGGGTTTGTCAATGTCAAGACTGACTTGGTCACTGACCCCTTCAGCACTAAGAGCAGCACACTCACCCTTGTCTACTCTGCATCAAACAGCTATCTCCCCACTTAGAGTAAGTGGAAGAGGACTCATCTCAAATTTTGATGCAGGGTTCCCCTGCCTATCTAGAACACATCACTCTACTTCCTATAGACCTTGCATGGCAGGAACACAGATGGCTGTCCCCACCTATGCCATGTGGGCCCCCTCAGTGGCCTTGCAGGGATCTGTGGTTTACATTTAGGTTTACATTGAGGTCCTTGCAACACTGGAGGGAGCAGAGAAGAGCCCATTCTCTTCAACTACCGCCTATGTCAGAGGAAGAGACCTTTGAGGAGCAAGAGGCAAGGGCTCATAAGGAGGTGACACCTTTTACTAATAAATCTCATTGCCTGATAAAGCTGTCATGCCTCCACCACTTTCTATGGCAGATGACTTCAGGCAGCTAAGGGAACTAATGAAGCGGATTGCTGATGAGCTGCAGATTCCCTTAGAGGAGGTTCAGGAGTCCCACCATAAACTGCTAGATATTATATACACTTCGACATCTATGAAGATTGCCATTCCAATCAGTGAAGCTCTGAAAGAGCCCACTAAGGTGGTTTGGCCAACCCCTGCTACTGCACTGCCTACCTGCAAAAGGGCAGACAAAAGATATTGTTCCATCTAGGGAATCAGACTTTCTATTTTCTCACCCAGCACCAAATACACTAGTAGTGAAGACAGTTAATGAACGAGGCAGACAACATAACTGAGTCCATCCTGTACAATAAGGACCACAGGAGACTTGATCTTTTTGGTCATAAATCCTGTGCTTCAGCCACACTTTAGTTCAGGCTAGCAAACAATCAGGCACTCATGGCCAAATATGACTATTTAAATTATAACAAATTCAATTATTTTATTGATCATCTGCCAGAAGAACATTGGAACCAATTTAAGTCCATCATACAAGAGGGTCACCTCCGGGCCAAGATATCACTCCAGGCATCTTTGGATGCTGCAGATATTGCAGCATGGTCTGTCTCCAGTGACGTGGTCATGAGAAGAGCATCCTTGCGACAGCTGTTGGGCTTTTCAAGGAGGCTCAGAGCATTGTCTGAGATCTCCCCTTTAACTGTCACAAGCTCTTTGGTGACTCAACGGATACATTTCTACACCCTTTAAAGAACTCGAGAGCCATGCTGCAATCCCTAGGGATTTACACTGCTGTAAATAAAAGGAGATTTAGTAGGTTTTGGTGGTAAAAAGAGCACACTCAATCTTGTATTCAACGTATTGTAGATCCTCTGAAACCCCTGACAAAAGACCAAGATACTCAAAAAAGAAACCTCTTTCAGCTGCAACTACATCTTCTAAGCTATCCATGTCCTCCACATGACAGTTGTGATGGTATGGTCGAGAGTCTCAGTCATCCAGCTGACAAGGTCTTACAGCTGTAACATCTTATCCCCTCCCTCCTTTTGGTTGCTGCCTCTCCCATTTTCAGGATATATGGGAGCATATAATGTCAGACAAATGGATTTTGGAAGCCAAAACATCTGGTTATACTATCCATTTCCCCTCCTTGTCCCTCTTCAGGGACTCCTTTCATGATCAATTGTTAGAGCAAGAGCAATAGAACCAGTTCCTGTGCAGGACAGGGGAAGGGGATTCTATTCAAAACATTTTTCCATTCTCAAAAAGAATGGAGGGTGGAGACCCGTTTTAGACCTCAGGTCTCTAAATATGTAAACCAACAAAAATTCAGGATGTGTGACACTTGCAGCAATAATTGCTTCATTAGAAGTAAGAGTTTGATTTGCAACTCTTGTTATACAAGGCACACATTTTCATATCGTTGTTCATCCTTCACACAAGAGGTTTCTTTGTTTTCTAATAAACAATGAGTACTGCCAATGCAGGGAGCTTCCATGTGGCCTATCCTTTGGCCAGAGATTCTCGCAGTAGTTGCCACTCACCTGTGCTGTTTGGGTATAATCATTTTCCGATACCTAGATGATTGGTTAACTAGAGGTAGCTTTTATTAGGAAGTATTGAAATTAGTAAAGATCACATGTTCCTTGTTTCACAGCCTGGGCCTTCAAATCAACTCGAAAAGTCCATTTTGACTCTGCTACAACATCTAGATTTCATAGGCGCTTCCTTGAATTTAGTGACTGGCAGTGCGTACCTACTGTTCAGCAGATTTCTCACACTAAAAAAATCTCACTAACAAGTTTTTTTTTTTTTTTTTAATGTTACAACAACTGTTGCCAATTGAAGTTCTCCAAATCTTGTATTCTCTTTGCTCCTCTGTATGTAATAGAAATCAGCCTGGATAGCAGGCTGATGAGGTGATGGTGGCAAAATTGCACAAGTGAACTTTTAAATATGATTAATTGGTGTCCCTTTTTATCAAGTCATGTAGATGATTTGTGTAATTTTGGATGTACAGTGTTTTACATTGGATTTCCTAGAAGAGCTTTGGTTAAATTCTGAAGCTTCAAGAAATAAGTATAACTGGGCCTGTTTTGTTTGACGCTGTAGCTTTATGATGATCAGATTAAGTTTTTTCACTACCATTTCATTCTTTTTACTCTGTAAGACCTATGAAGTATGGCACATTTTTCATAGAAAGCAGCAATTATTTTGCTTAGCTTGTCAGTCTGAAAATTTCCAGAGTGAGAAGCATTTCTCACTGTATATAAACTATACATTATAAAATAATTGAAAATAAATTTAATTGATATTTTTTAGCACATCACCCCTTCTTTGAGTTCCTCTCCTTATTCCCGCATCATCCATCAAATCACAGTCAAGCTTCATATCCTAACTACTGAGGCCCTTCACAGTTCTGCCCTTCTCTGCTTATCCGCTCTTTCCTCTAATCAAGTTTCTTTCTCATACACTTTGCCATGATGATAGCCTGCTTATCTGCTTTTCCCACAGACTTTTTTGTGCTTTCACGTTTTCTCTGAATTGATTCTGTAAGATTACTATCCTTTCCTCCAAAGTGTGTGTGTGTGTGTGTCTGAATATGTATTAAAGTGTAGCAGCACTTATGTGTACACCTGTAAGTGCAGCATAACCCCTGATTAAGGTCACCTAACAACTCTTGTTATAACCGTTCCCACCACTGTCCTGACCGACCTGCCTGTGTTCAGTTGTATATATCTTCAGCTGTTTGGGCTGAAATTTTTCAAGCTTGATCAGTGTCTCAGGATGAATTAATTTTTTTTTTAAGTTTAAGAAAAATGACTTAACTGTGTTTTTGAGAACAAAATAGGTAACTATGCCAATATTCAAATTTTTTTCCAATTTTTTCCCCCAATTTTTTTGAACAGCTCTGGCACCTCCGTAGGTTAGAAGAACAACTTCGAATTTGGTAGAAGGATAGTCCTGAGGTTAGAAAAGTGCCTTCTAATGTCTTTAGGCAAAATTTACTGTATTTGGTCAAGTTACAAACTAAAGAAAAGTGTCATTTGCACGTGTGCTGTTGAACTTTTTAGTAATAATTGTGCCTTAGTTTTCTGAGCATACTACAGCAGTGGGCATGCAAAGCTTTCTGCTTTGTGGGTGCAAAAAGCACAGATCTATGATACAAGTAAAACAGATGCTTTCTCCTATATATACTTTTACAAATGTTAGAGACACCAAGCGAGTGAGGCAATATCTTTTTTGGACCAGCTTCGGTTAGAGAGAGAGATGCTTACACAGCGCTCTAAATATTGTCATTTTATATGTGCAGTGCAGTTGAGTAATGTTTGGCGTGGAATATAGCTTTGAAATTTGTTTTTTACATTTAAAATCTCACCCATATTATTCCCCATCTCAGATTCTTGCTTTTTTAATGAAAAAACACACAGAAAACACTATAGGCATGCATTTGAATGTCTAGCTCTTTTGAAGGGTGTGTGTGTGTATGTATGCTTTTAGTATAGTTAGTAGAAAGTAGTGTGCTGCACATGCGCAATTCTAGGATATGATTTTCAAATACTTAGTTTTATTATTTTAAGCTAGGCTTGTCAATGTAAAAGGCACTAGTCATCTCTGAGGTCTGTGACAAGTTTGAGATTTTAAAAAAAAGTTACTTTGGTATCAATCTAAGTGCAACTTTTCTTCCTCAGCACGCGCCTTCCGAACCACCCTCCCCCCAACAAGCGTTTGAACAGTTTCTTAACTATTAACTTTTATTAATTAATCATCATCATCATCATCATCATGTTCCTAATATGCCTCTGGTGTTTAGAGCAGTGACAAAGCTCCTCCATTCCCGTCTGTTTTCTGGCAAGTCTTTCAATGGTTCCCCAACTGTGCCCCAGGTTTTTCAGCTTGGCTTCCACAGCTGTTCGCCATGTTTTTGGGTGGCCTCGTTTTCGCTTGCCTTCAGGTGTCCATCTTATTGCTACTCTGGTGATGGAATCAGTTTCCATCCGAAGAACATGACCAATCCATCTCCAGTGCCTGCTGGCAATGATGGTGCTCAGATCCTCTTGGCTGCACTGTGTCAATAGATCCTGGTTTGAGATTGTTCTGGGTCAAAAGATATGGAGAATTTTTCTGAGGCAGGTTGTATGGAACAAGACAGTTCGGACATGTCAGACTTTCTCATTTCCCCAGCATTTCGCACTATAAAGTAGTTTTGAAAGTATGCAGCTCTAATAAATCTTGAGTTTGGTTTTGGTGTGGTGTTTTGATTTCTGCTTTGTTTTTGAGCTCCTGAATGTGTTCCTGACTTTATTGATTTTTGTTCTGGATGTCCTGTTGTTCCAGCCTCTTGGCTGATTGTGCTGCCCAAGTATGTGAATGATTTTACATTGGTGAGAACATAATCCTGTATTCATACTGGTGATGGTGAGGCAATATTAAAGGTCATGATATCTCTTATTGCAGTTGATTTTTAGTCCAATTTGCTGGCTGAATGTGTTGAGTCAATTTTTTTTCTTGTATATGATGATGGGTATGTGATAGGAGAGCAACGTCATCTGCGAAGTCCAGGTCTTCAAGGTATAAGAAGTGTCCATTTAAAGCCTCTTGGCTTGTCGTCTGTTGTATGCCGCATTACCCAATGTTAGTTAGTTAATTGTTTGTTTGTTTGTTTGTTTATTGGTTAATTCAAACTGCCAGGTAGAAGTTGATTTTAAAAAGAACTTTTTGGTCTGAGAAGTTTGAGAACTCTTTAGGTAAAGTACTTGTCTCTACCTCACAAAAACAGATTACCTGAAAATAGGAGTTTTATAAATAAAGTGCTTCCTCAACCATAACAATAGCATTGCTAGTGCATGCTATATATAATTAACTAGCTTTTAGTTAGGTCCTAAGATCTGTAATTGTAAAATGCATTGAACTAATCTACAAAGTAAGCAAATTCAAATCACAATGCCAAATGCTTAAAATGTCCAATTGTGTGGCATATAGTGCAGCAGGGAGAGCCTTCCAATTGTTTCTTATTCGATTAATAAAATTTTTTTAAAAAAGATTTTTTTTCTGAACTAGTACGTATAACTATGAAAAGTCTAGTAGTATTCTTTCCACAGTTATTTCTCACAGTATGGCTAGGATATCTAAGTTTTACAAGCCCTGGAAATAGATATACATATGAAAAGCATTTGTTAGTTATGAATAAGGCTATGTTTTAGTTAAGGTGACCAGACGTCCCGATTTTATTGGGACTGTCCCGATATTTGCTTGTTTGTCCTGCGTCCTGACCGATGTTTGGTTGGGACACTGGACAAACAAGCAATTTTGCCCTCCGCTCCCACGCACAGGTGGAGCCCAGAGGGGCTCTTGCCCCCCTCTGCCCCCAGCTCCACCTCCTCCTTCCCCCATTGGATCCCTCCACAAATCCCCGCCCTGGACCCGCCCCCAGCCTCGCCTCTCACTGCCCCATTGGATCCCTCCACAAATCCCCGCCCTGGACCCGCCCCCAGCCCCGCCTCTCACTGCCCCATTGGATCCCTCCCCAACTCCCCGCCCTAGCCCCACCTCTTCCCCAAGACTGCGGCATTCCTCCTCCCTCCCAGGTTTGCACACGGGCCATGGCCGGGAGCGCAGCGCGGAGGCTGCTTCAGCCCTGCAGCCTGCGGGGCAGCGCAGTGGGGCAAGGGCTGGTGTGGAGCAGGCAGGGCCCGGGCGGGCGGGGAGTGAAGTTATGCGTGGGGCGGACACGCTCCTGCCGGGAGGGGCTGGGCCTGGCTGCCTGGTTTGCCCCTGGGGGGGGGGCCCAAGCTCCCCGGAGCGGGGCTGTCCGGGGCAAGTGTCCTGGGCGGTGTGAAGTGGAGCAGCCTCTGCTGTGCCACAGCTCCAGCTTTTTTTTTCCTTCCCTCCCGCATCCCGATATTTCATGTTTGTCATCTGGTCACTCTAGTTTTAGTCATGCGTATTTTTAGTAAAAGTCATGGACAGGTCCTGGGCAGTAAACAAAAAATTTATGGCCTGTGACCTGTACTATATACCTCTAATTAAAACTTGGGCCTGGGGTCTTCAGGTGGGTGTTGAGGTGCATTACCTGGGACCCTTGCTGGTGCTCGGGGTGGGGGGGGAGGAAACGCGGACAGTGATGAGCAGCCTGGGACCCCTGTTGGTGCTGGCGGGGAGGGTTGGTGGGGCTGGCATGTCCCTGCAGTTTCTAGGGAGAGGGAAGGCTGTGGGGGCTCCGCATGCTGCCCCTTCCACAAGTACTGGCTCTGTACCTCCTACTGACTCGGAACCACAGCCAGTGGGAACTGTGGGGGCAGTGCTGCAGGCAAGGATAGCGCACAGAGCCCCCTGGGCCCTCTGCCTAGGAGCTGCAGGGACATGCCAGCGCTTCCGGGGATCCTCACAGAGGTAAGCGCTGCACCCCCCACCCCAATCCCCTGCCCTAGCCCTGAGCCCACTTCTATACCCAGGCTGCTGCTGCTGGCCCAGGGGCTGGCCGAGCTGCTCAGGCAGCCCCGGAGCCAACTGTACTGGCCGCTGCAGAAGTCACGAAGGTCGTGGAAAGTCATGGAATCTGTGACCTCCGTGACAGACACGCAACCTTAGCTATGAAGTCCAATCTTTTTTTCTGTTCACAAGGGATTTCTGTGTAACTTTTCACACACCAAGTTGAGAATACATCAGTTGGTCTACATTTTTGTTTGATTGTAAGGATTTACTTCTATGTCTTTTCTGCATGCCGTTGGTAGCAGCATGCAGGGTGTGTGTGGCTACATGAATCAGTGAAAAGCCGGCTGCATCCATGGTGCCATGTGTAGCTACACATATCCATGAAAGGCTGTTGGGAGAGTCAGCGGGGAGCTAGTGGGACACTACCCTGCTCAAAATAGAGTTTAGACAAGGGAGGCACTGCCTGTCTGTGTGTAGAGCTGTGTAGGATTCATGCCTTAAAGGTTCAGTCCTGTCTTTACTCTACTTGTCTAAGCAGTGCCTCATCATCAACACTGTTATGTATACCCATGCTAAGGGAGTGTGCAGTGTATTTACTATACATGCAGCCATAAGGAGTGTGCCTTGTAGATGTTCCCCTAGACGGATGTAATGCTAGTAAAGGTTTTAGTAAATCTTTGGATCCTTAATAAAATTGTTTGGGTTGTGATGATCCAAACATTGTTCAGTGATGTTTTTTTGAAGCATAAGAATGTATGTGTAGTGTGTTTACTTAAAGCGTTCTTCTATACTGCTTTGTTCATTATGACATGTTGATTTGCCTGTGGAATGTATCATGAGTCATCTAGGTCTTATGACTGCTGTTAGGTGACGTTGTTCTTTTCTGGCTGACAGATCCTAGAAAATGTTTTAGGGAATTTGATCCTTTTCACTTAAGATACTGTTATGCAGTTCTGCATGGATCTAGCTTGTCTCTTCTCCTCTTCAAAGCATATAGGAGACTATCAAGAGGGCTAGTGAGGAAGTATGAGATGCAGTGGCTTGAGTATGCTAATGACATGCAGTTCTGTATCTCTGTTACACCTGACTCAGCCAGTGCTTTTGAACTTCTGGCCCAGTGTGTAAAGCAAGGATGAGAGCCAGCTGGCTGGAGCTCACTTTGGATAAGACTCAGGTGATTTCTGCTGCGTTGGGAAAGAACTGGATAGTATGTTGAGACTGATTTCTTCCACCTTTGGCTGAAGGTGAGTTCCTGACATTTGTTGCTCATGTTCGTAATCTGGGATTTATGTTGCAGTCCTAGCTATTGTTAGATGGTCATATAGCAATAGTATGCTGGAACACTTTTTACTATCCTAACCTAGTCAAGAGACCAATTCTTTTTTTAGATGTACCCTTTGGTTCTGTGATCCATGCCTTAGGCACTGAGTTGTGCTCTAAATAGGGTTTCACCTTAGGTCGATCCAGAATTCTTCTCTGAGTGATTTGCAGATGTGTATTCCACTCAGGTGTGCAAGCATAGCCCCTTCAGCCCTCGTAGTCCCTCCCATGGGTGTTGAAGGGCAGTGCTCTCCAACCCCCCTCAGTTTCTTCTCATTCCCTACAGCTTGAATTGGATCTTCCTGTGTGGATTTTACCACATGGCTACCGACAGTGAGAATGTCTGTGGGCTTTTTAAAATAGTATCCTAATAGTTATTCAGCATCGACTGTCTGGCCCTCCCACTGGCTTATCAGGCAGCAGCTGATTTGCTCGCCTTTCTGTCTCTAACTTTCCACTGATTTCAGAAGTCCTCTTCTGGAGAGGTACTACTGGCGGTCTCAGCATAGTCAGCATTGACTGATTAAGACTATGAACTTTGTCTTCCTTGGTACCAGCTAGAAGACCTGCCAGGGAGGTGAACGTGGTCTCATTATCAGCACTGAGACGTCCTTCTTCGATATCAATATCCTTTTCAACTCTTGGAACCTGCAGGGCTAATTTCTGCTGCAAGTATACATTTCTGCTCTGATACCAATGATCTTTCCAATACTGAATGTTGTTGCAGCATCAAGTTCCCAGTTGGTGATGCCTCTGGCTATGGTACCGTTTGAGTTGTCAATGCAGTACTGGACTTCGGACTCATCAGAGCGCTTTATAGTACTGAAAGATTTTGCCCCTCTGTTACCTGCAGGCTGTT
Source organism: Gopherus flavomarginatus (assembly GCF_025201925.1). Classification (NCBI taxonomy): domain Eukaryota; kingdom Metazoa; phylum Chordata; order Testudines; family Testudinidae; genus Gopherus; species Gopherus flavomarginatus. Next base: position 88,173,705 of record NC_066621.1, read on the forward strand.
CAGAGACTTTTCATGCTCAAGTTTGAGATTCGCTTATTTCTCCCTGTTTTCTTCCAGGGATCAGTCCTGGAAGTCCTCCAGCTCTCCTGTGGATGATTGTCATTGGTACCAAGATTGACTGGGAGAGAGGAGAGCTTGGCCTTGTGCTTACTGGCCTATGGTACTATACTCGTTTCCACATTGGCATCCTTGGAATCTATGGGGTGTCCCACATACTTCAAGATCCCAGTCAATTTGCTCACACTTGAACTGAGATCACAGAATTGTCCAGTTGTTTCACCTCCTATCCCTCCTAGATGGGGGAAACAACCTGATATTGCTCTCATTAAATTTCAGTGCATCAAGAGGAACAAGCCGTTCCTCTGGAGGAGGTTTTTGCCTAACCACCTCTCTCATCCTCTTCATCAGATGATTCCACTGTCCTGGACTCATCCTCCCTGGTTCTGGAAGACTTGAAGGCTTATTGGGACCTTATAAGGAGGATGTCTGCAACTTTGGATATCTGAACCAATCTTGTCTAAGAGAACACCCATAAATTGGTGGATATTCTGCAACCTTCATCCCTGAGAAATGTAGTCTTCCCTATAAATGAAGCTTTCTTGGAGCTAGAGTCCCTGTGGCACATGCCAGTGTCCATCCCTCCTACTCCAAAACTTACCAGGGCAGATATACGTTAACACGTAAAGAAAAAATCTGACTTTTTGAATTGGAATAGGTCTAACTTTACAGAAAAGTTTCCTAAGGATGCCAGAGTGTTGTCTATTGGCTAAAATATTACTCAAATTGGTGCTCGATGTGGCGGACACCTCATCTAAGATTATGCATTCAGCTGTAACAATGAGGAGGGCTTCTTGGATAATGTATGTCAGGAGTAATACCAGAGTTCAGCAGACTATAGAAGACTTACCATTTGATGGTTAATTTTTGTTTTCTGAAAAAACTTATGAGATGATATTTTTTTTAAGGACTCCAGGGCCACTTTACCATCTTTAGGGATTTATACCCCAACAGTTAAAAAGTGTCATCATGTGGGGCAGCAGCAATTCCACCAGTGCTCTTAGCAGTATTTCAGAGAGTCAATTTATTCTGGTAGATGACAGGACTACTCTAAGAGGAGATATAAATCACACAGGAGAAGGCCCTCTTCTTCACCCATTCAGCCTGTCCTCCAGTAGCTGCTGGCAAGCAGTTGATTTGAGTCTCCTTTTGAGGGCAGCATACCATTTGCCAGCATCCAGTCCACTTCCGCTCCATTTTGGGGTCAGACTGTCCCATTTCCACAATGCTTGGAAGTCAATAAACTTAGACAAGTGGATTCTAAGCACTGTGGGATTGGGTACTATCCAATTCCTTCCATTCCTTCTTTCCAGAGCCCTCTTATGAGTCATAACCCTTTCAGCAGGTCCAAACTCTGCTTGCTTTGGGAGCGATAGAAGAGATCCCCCTGAAGCACCGGAGAAAGGGTTTCTATTGACGATATTTCCTGATTCTGAAGTTGAAGGGTGGCATGAGACCTATTTTGGATCATTGAGGTCTGAACAAATATATGAAATTCCATATAGTAATCCTAGCTACAATTCTTCCTGTATTGGAGCACAATAAGTGGTATGATGCCTGCTTCCATGTAGCAATTTTATAAACCCACAGGAAGTTTCTGCGGTTTGTAGTGGTAGGTTAACATAGTTCTCTCCTTTGGCCTTTCATCAGCCCCACGCACATTTACAAAATGCAGGCTGCTACTACAGTCCTTTCAGAACAATGGGAATCCATGTCTTCCCATCCAATATGATCAATATGATTGGCTTGTGAGGGATGAGTCTGAAAATTATCCACCATGACCAGTTTATGTTGGGTTTCTTCAATTGGGTGGGGCTGATTTTGAACACAGCAAAATCTGTGTTAATTTCAACACAAAAAAATTGGCCCTACTATGTGAGTCACCTGCACGAGTGATTCCAAACAATTTGTCACCTATCTCTGTTCCTCCATTCACATCTTTCAACTATGGCCAATGTATGCTAAGCTATATGGCTTTGTGCACTTTCGTTGTGTGGCATGCAAGATTGCATATTCCTCTTCTTCAGGCTTAGCTGAAGTTGGTCTATTGCCCAAATTGGATAGATGTACAGAAAGAACAGCGTCTGCAAGCAGAGCAGTTAGTTCTAGTTAATACACCTCTACCTTGATATAACGCGACCCGATATAACACAAATTCGGATACAACGCGGTAAAGCAGCGCTTCTGGGAGGGTGAGGCTGCGCACTCTGGTGGATCAAAGCAAGTTCGATATAATGCAGTTTCACCTATAACATGGTAAGTTTTTTTTTTTTTTTTTTTTTTTTTTTTTTTTGGGCTCCTGAGGACAGCGTTGTATCGAGGTAGAGGCATAGCAGAAAACCTTCTAGTAGGTCTACCTATTTAGTTAAGTGGAAGTGTTTTTTGGTTTGGTCATTGAGTAAAGGAATTCAGCCAATGCTAGCACATATTCAAGTCTTTTTGGATTACCTGTTACATCTTAAGTCCTCAGGCCTCTCACTTACCTCATTGAGGGTCCACTTAGTAATGATTTCAGCATTTCATCCTCTGATCCAAGAGAAATGGCGATGTCCACTTCTTTCTGGATATAAAGGAATCGATTCCCTTGTGGGCTATCAGCAGGGTGGATTTAAATCACTAGTGAGGAAGGCTCGATTTAATCATGGTTTTCTATATAAGTGCATTCTTGTTGGTTGATATAAGCTTAATACATATTTTTGACAACTCAGTTAGATGTAGGTTTCATTTTTAGAAGGTACACACTATACTTTTTAAAGGGATTTATTTTGAAAATTTTTCGGATTAGTTTTACAGCTATATCAAAAGTTAGTGAATTCCAGGCCTTAATGGCAATCCTGCATGTATTGAATTTTGCAAAGACCAAGGGGTTCTTCAGGCCACTCCCTAGTTTTTTGGTAGTGTCGCAATTTCATCTTAACCAAACAATATACGTACCTATGCTTTTTCCTAAGTCTCACTCAAATGTGGATGAACAGTGTCTTCATTCCTTAGATTTTGGGATGATGATTGACATTCTGTCTGGAGAGGACTAGACTCTTTTTGGGCATCGCCTCACCTTTTTTGTATCTGAAATGGATCGGATTTATTGTAAGAAAAACAGTGGCAGAAACACAGAACAAAATATCTCTATTAGCATATGACTGTTATTTTTATCAATCCTAAACATTCTCATAACATTATTATCTAAATGTCATGATTATGAGAAAGCATCTTGCTTTAAAATCAGATATGCTGTATCTGAAATGCTTGCTGTAAATTTGGCAAACTCAGAAGTAATCTCTTTAGAAATCTTTTGGATATAAATGGGCATTACATTCTTTAAGGTAACTGGGAATTCAAATCTCACCCTAGAAGATGTTTGCTATTTTAAATGACAAACCATTATTCCAGCAAATTAAAAAAAAAAAAAAGGCGTGCAGAGGGAATTATCCAAGGAGAACAGAGCAGGGAGAATAGCCAGTCAAACTGAGCATTTAGGTCAGAGTATCTTTCTAGTTTCAAAAATTTCCTAACATCATTCCAGATAAAACTCTAGCAAGCATACCTGGAATACAAAAATACTACGAGTAGGTGCACATGCTTTATATAGAACCATTAATCAGGATGGGATAGCTGTTCCAAATATTATATGGTATTATCAGTCCAGGTAACTCAAAGTGGTAATGGATTGGGGTCATTCTAATCCAGTCAAACACTGATCTTTGTTAATCAAGAAAATTAAGGTAATGTGAACAGTTTCAAATGATTATGCATTATAATTGTACTCACCCTTTAGAAAGGGCTGCAATTTGGGTTTGATTTGGAACTAGAAATGAAGACTTTTTTTCCATCACCAGTGACATCCAAATAATAAATTTAAAAAGTTTGAAAGATCGGAAAAGCCAAGGAGAATATATAATTGGTCAGGTATTTACTAATGAAATTTTTCTGTAAATGACAACTTTAATTGGCCCATCCTTCCATGATACTGCTGCTTTAAATTTGGACATTATGGTCCCAATCCTACAAGCATACAAATGCTTGACTTTACTACCATGAGTAGTTCCAAATTCTTTCCTTCGTATAATATATATGGACAAATTATCCTAGAGGGAAGGGGCTTTGATTCAGCAAGGACTGGCCGCCACACTTTTCAGCAGGAAAATTCTTTAATCTATACTTTCAGTTGTACCTTATACCAGCAAGATTAAAATTATATTTTCCCAGACAAAAAGCTATGTTAAAATGGAGTTAAGGTTGAGAGTCTGTATCAATAATTTAAGGGTAAAACACATTGCAGAAATGTTGCAATTATCCCCAAAACTAGTAGTATAAACCCAGAAAAGTCAGAGTTAAGGTTACGTTAAAAAGAAATCCAAAAATGCCAAGGTAAGAACTGCACAGTAGATACTCAAACTTAATTATATCTTCTAGTGATGCCATGTAGTAATGATGCCATTATTATTAAGGAATTTTAGTGTTTGTGTTTTACGTTAAGCTATTTTTAAAGAAAAATTTGTCTCTTCCGTTTTCTCTCCTATCATCATTACAGGGCAAAGTTCAGGTTGTTTGTGTTGTCACAGAATGATAATGGCTCTTTAAGAGGGAGGAGGGCCAGTGTACCTGTGCCTCATCAGCTCGCTTCTTCTGGGTTTAAAAGAAGGCACCTGGAACGAGTGAGAGAAAGAGATGAGTGAGTCAGGGCTGCCTGAGTACAGACTGGAGGAGTAAGCAGTGGAGCAGGTGAGAGCTATTTGGAAATGACTATAGACAGGGAAAGTTCTGCAGAGACTCCTGGGAAGAGGGAAAAATTGGCCTGCAGGTCAGCAGAGCTGCTAGTTTTTGGACCTTCTTGAACTGAAGAACCTGTGCTGACAGGAAGAAAAGGGCTGAGATGATGAATGGGACTGTGTTTTAAGAAGAAAGTCCATCCTGTCTTCCACTCCCAGTCTCTGGCAAATAGAGGCTGGGAGCGCTCAGAGCATGGTGTTGCGTCCCTGCCCACCCTGGCTGATAGCCATTGACCTATCCTCCAAGAACTTATTTTTTGAACTCTTATAGTTTTGTCCTTCACAATGTCCCCTGGCAAAGAGTTCCACAGGTTGACTGTGTATTGTGTGAAGAAGTACTTCCTTTTGTTTGTTTTTAAATCTGCTGCCTATTAATTTAATTGGGTGACGCCTAGTTTTCTTGTGTTATGAGGAGTACATAACATTTCCTCATTCACTTTCTCCACACCAGTCGAGATTTTATAGACCTCTATCATATCACCACTTAGTTGTCTCTTTTCCAAACTGAAAAGTCCTAGTCTTTTTAATCTCTCCTCATATGGAAGCTGTTCTATATCCCTAATCATTTTTGTTGACCTTCTCTGCACTTTTCCAATTCTAATGTATCTTTTTTGAGATGGTATGACCAGATCTTCATGCACTATTCAAGATATGGGCATGCCATGGATTTATATAGAGGCATTTTAATATTATATATCCGTATCCTAATGGTTCCGAACATCCTGTTAGCTTTTTTGACTACTGTTGCACATTTAATGGATGTTTTCAGTTTGGTCACTCTCAGAGGACTGGCCTGGAGAGTAGGGTCCTGGAACAACAGCAGAAAGGGATTGGGAATGGAGTGCTGGTGGATTCCTAGGTGAGAAGCTTGGAAAATCGCTGTAGAATTCTGTGTTTTACTGTGGGAATTGGGAGAAGAGTTTTTACTATGAGGGCTCTGTAGATTGTATGTATACCTTAATAAATTATGTCCAGATGTGAGATTTCAAGTGGACACTGGGAGAGGCTGTTAACTTCATTGCTGGACTGAGGGGAAACAGAAGCAGGCACACCTGTTATATTGCGGCTTGCTGTTGGGTGTGTGCGCGAAGTGGGTTGCCTTCTTACAGGTGCCTTGTGCATTTCTTACCTTAAGATGTTTGGATTTCTTTTGAGTATGATGTAAACTCAAACCTGCATTTGTAATGACTGATTCACAATTGACTTCCAATACGTGAGTTTTAGGTGCCTAGAAAATCACTGATTCACACAGCCTGGATTTGAAGCCTAGGCTCCCTATACAATGAATGGGATGAATGAATGAGAGAGGCTCCTCAAAATGGGATTCACAAAAGCCAGCATGCTAGGTGGAGAGCTTCCCAAGTTAACCAGTGCAAGGTACCAAGCTGAGGGGTGTGTACTAAACTCTGCCCCTCACTGGTGCCTGAGTCTGGGTTGCAAGGAGTCTCCTCTCTCTGTTAGGGATCTCAGCTGGAAACTCTCTTGGACTTAGGTGCCTTGTGCTGTTTTAGCAAGAAGCTGGGGCAGAGGGAGGAGGAAGAGGAGAACCTCCCTCATTACTTTTAGCCTAGTGGTTAAGTTATTAACCATGGCTCTCCCACAATGGAGGTGAATACCCTAACCACTGCAATATAGGATATTCTGATGTGGAGCTCCCTCAGTCTCTCCCATTGAAACTGTTCCACTATGGATAAATAATGAAATAATCATTAGGCCAGAGTCAGAGCAAGCATCAGAATGACTCTGTAGTTGCAAGATAATGTGTCCATTTCCTCTGCTCCAATTACTTTTTAAAAATTATTTATACAGAATGGAACACTGTCAACAGAAGAGGCTGTGAGGGAGCCCCACATCAGAATATCTCATTGCCCAGTGACTAGGGCACTTATCTGAGAGGTAGTAGATCCCTGTTCAAATCCCTTCTGCCACTTGGGTGCAGTGGAGACTTAAATCTGGGGTCTCTCACATCCCAGATGAGTTCCCTAACCACTGGGCTAGAAATTATGAAGAAGATCCTCACCCTTCTCCCTGGCTCTTTTCTTAAAAAAAAAAAAAATAAAAAAAAAAATTCACCTATAGTGGCCTGATCCAGTAGTCAAGCTTTGAGCATGCTTTCTGGATTGGGCCCCGCAGATGATTTAGGCAGAGGAGTGTCTTTTTTTCCCTGGTCCATGCATCATTGTGGGGTTTAGGTGCTGGATGCTGATGAGGGGGCTGCAGTGCACATGTCCAGAGCCAGAAAGAAATCCAGAGAACTTTTTCTGCAAAAACATTGGCACCAAGCAAGTTTAGGCTCCTATAGCATTCAGCGGCTGCTAAGCAGGGGTTTTGTGAATCTCAGTGGGACCTGGTTCTGTGATTTAGGTGCCTAAAGTAGCAGTACCTAAGGCCTTTTGTGAATCTAGCCCAAAGTGCATAGAGAGGGTCATCCTATCTCTTTATTATCATTCTAAAGAGAGAAACTTGATGACTGTATTATTGCGTAATGTTTCTCTAAACAAAAGTGTTAAATTCATTTTTGTAATGGTTCATGCGATATTTCTGGTACTTGTAATGATGTATAAAATTGCTCAGTTTTCCTAAATAATTCTTTTTTTAAAGGAGAAACTAAAAACTGCCAATATTTTGATGTATGCTTATATTCAGCTTTCTCTGACTGTATTGTTCAGTGTGTTCTATAAGGATACCTTTTTCTACATTATTCTGTATTTAGAAAAGCATTTCATAGCACACTGAATGTCTTCACAGTCATGCTTTTTTGATTTTCATCTTCGGTCATGTCAAGTCAAAAATGTTGACTGTGCAACCCATAGCCTAGAATGAACCTTCTCCTGGGCAACTCCTTTGCTAATTTTCAGTTTTAACTAATTTTAATACTGTGAGAAAGGGATTTATAGTGAAAGTGTGACACAAGTTTAAGTATACCAGTGAAAGCTGTATTGGTAAAATTGACGAAACTCTCTATCCTTGGCTTACGGTAGGTTAATAAGTAACATTTGCACATTGGCAGAGTTTTGCTGAGAGATCATTACTGATAAAACAGATATTTGAACAGGTACATACACGTCTAAATTGCTTGACTGTTCACACACTAAAAATCTCATCTGTACCGCTGACACTGAAAACTTGATAAGTTTGTTAATTTTGCATATGTTACAAGGACTTGAAACTCACTGTGGTTATACCAAGTGTTTGAATGTAAACCGCTTACAATCTTATGGATGCTACATTCATCAACAGTGCTGATTAAAATTATTTTATGCCATGAATATGTACAGTATTAGACATAAGAACATGTAGGTAACACTGCTTTAGTCCTTGCTGCAATATTGTGCTAGTTTCTTCTGTTAATAGAGGCAGCTACATTAAAGTTTAATTTGCATCATCCATGGGAACTAGCTTGTAGCATTGCTCAACGACTGATTTGAAGAGAGGAGTTTCCTTTCTAACTTTCCAGTGGTCTTTTTCCTGTGGGCTTTTTGAGATCCATGCTCTTTGAAGCATTTGTGATATAATATGCCTGGGCAGAGACTGCTCTGATTGGCATTGAGGACAGAAAAGTGTTTCCTTTATTTCATTGGCCCCTCCAAGCATTCTTCTTCCAGTAGCTGTTAGCAGCAGCTCAGAGCAGAACTTCAGAGAACCATTGGTTTCCTACTGGTGGCTGAGTTGGTCCCTGCTTGCTGCATCCATTTGCAGGGATTTTGCCAGGCAGGTCAGAAAGAGACCATCTTAACAGTTTGTTGGCTGGTTTGCCTGCTATGTAGAGTCCTCCAGTATGCCTTCCAGAAAGGATAATAAAATTAATATCTGGGGCAGAAAATATTTGGTTTGTGGATCCACTAAAACGGCCTTTTTAGTGGCCTAAATTCCACCAGGACGCTTGCTGAATTGTTCCAGTGTTCTTCTCAAAGGTTATGGCAGCACACCTCCGCAGCAGAATAGTTCTTGTGTTCCCTTACCTAGACAACTGGCTTCTGAAAGGCCACTCCCTAGACATAATTTGATGGGCAACTTGTGAAACCATAGCCCTCTTCCTCAAATTGATCCTACAACTGAACATTCAAACTATGACCCTGTGCATAAATTATAATTTATTGGTGCTCATCTAGATTCACTAGCAGCAAGAGCCTACCTCCCATTGCACAGATTTGTGGCTCTAATCAATGCAGTCCAGATCGGCCCTCAAACCCTGGACCCTTCTTCAGCTGTTGGGGCATATTGCAGCTGGTACTTTCGTTATAGACCATGCAGGACTTTGAATGCGTTGCCTTTAAGGTGTCTCAGGGATGTTTATTCATCGAATGGACACAGTCTGTATTTGCTACTTTCCATACCCACCTTCGTAAAGGAATCTCTCCATTGATGGAAATACTTTCACAGTGTTTGAGCACGAGTTTCTTTTGTCTGCCACTCCCCAACAATTGTCATAATGATGGACAATTATGTCCATCCCTCATCTAGACACCCACATGGTCCTTTTGAGCGCTGGGATGTGGGCAGGCGGATGCCTCAGTAAACCACTCTGCACATCATCCTCTTGGAACTCAAGTTCATCAGATATGCCTGTCTCCAGTTTCTACCACTAATCAGGGCAAACACAAAAAGGTCATGATGGACAACATGTCATGCATGTTCTGTGTCAACCGGCAAGGAGGGGTAAGATTCCCCCTCTCTCTGTCCAGAGGCTGTCAAGCTTTGGAATTGGTGCACAGTCTGAACTCCTGGTAGGTAAGCTTCTATAATGAATGTGACTGAACACTCAGTAGGAACGTCTCACAAGACCACAAATGGGAGATAGATTTAATCATACTTTACCGCATATTCCGGCATTGGTGCACCCCTCAAGTAGACCTGTTTGCCATGGTGACAAACTAGAAGTGTACTCAGTTCTGCTTCACAGGCAGGCTGGGTCATTGATCCTTGGGGAATACCTTTCACTTTCAGTGGTTGTTGGATCTACTGTACTCAGTGGTGGGTTAGCCAATTGGGCCCGTGTCTCTGGGGGCCCTGGCAATTAGGGGTCCCCCCCGAAAAAATGGGCACCCTCATGCCCTCACCCACTTTGCCTGCCCGCCTGGTGCTCTTTCCAGGGAGTGGGGTCGGGATGTGGGGGCTTGCAGGAGCGCTGGGTGGCCGGGGCAGAGGAAGCTACTGTGGCCCGATCCCACTCCCTGACAAGAACGCTGGGGGAGGGAACAGAGAAGGGGGACTGCAGGCAGAAGGAATGGGGAGGGGCCTCCACTTGCTCTGGCCCACAGCCCCACAAACTCCTAATCTGCCTCTGACTGTACAGGTTCCCCCTGACTCCTCAAATAGCCAAAGTCCTACTCAAAATAAAAAAAGGACAAAGCCAGAGTTATTTTAATATTTCCTACCTGGCACAGAGAAACATAGTTCCATATGGAATATAACTGACCTTTCACTCACCGATCACTCTCGAGGCCTCTCCTCTCCCAGGGAGGTGGGAAGATCCTTCATCCCAATCTTGCTGAAACCTTAAATTAGAGTGAATAAATGAAGACTCAGCACACCAATTCTGAAAGGTTGCCGACCCCTGGTATAGTGGGTCAGGGCACCGCCCCTGCCTCTAGAGCTCTGCTAGTGCCCTGGAGCGGGAGAAAGGAGCGGGCAAGGGACCCAGGTCCACCCCCATCTCCGGTCCCAGCCTCTTCAGCTTCATACGCTTCTTACCTTCTTTCCACTTCGGCAGGGTTTCTCCTGGCCCTCTGTACTGGGAGAGTCCCTCTGCCCTGCTTGGGCAAGGTCTCCCTTCCCTTGATACTCTGATTCTCTGGTCAACACCAGTATGCCCCCAATTACAGTCAGCTCTCCTTCCCTCCACTTGTCTGACTGAAGCAGGGTTTTTTTATTAGGTCTCAGACGAGGCCTTAATTGGCTCCAGGTGCTCTAATTAACCTGTAGTAACCTCTCTTTATTCCACAGGGAATAAGGCTCTGATCATTATATACTTCCCATCTAATGCTCTCCTGCTTCCCTTTGGCCCTGCTGTATCACAAAGGTTATTCTGTATTCGCTCACCCAGCAACAGTGAGGTTCCTCAAGGGGCTCTGAAGTCTCTTTCCACCAGTCAGATGTCATCCTTTTGGTTTGGGACCTCAGTCTGGTTCTTAAATGCTTTACAAGATCGCGGTTTGAACTGATGGAGGAGTGAGCAGGTAGCCATTTATCAGTGAAAACTGTTTCTGGTAACCATCATGTCTGCTTGGCAAGTTGGGTAAAGCTCTCATGGCTTTCCCCCTTTCACAGTATTTTTCAAAGTCAAGGTCACGTTACAAACACACCTCGAGGTTTTACCAAAAATATCTTCCGTTCCATATTAACCAACCCATTCACCTCCAGATCTTTCCACCCTAAACCTCAACTAGGCAAGGAAGAGGCACTGTTGCATACACTTGATGTCAGGAGAGCCCTGGCCTTCTAGCTTGACAGGATAATTCTTTCAAACAGACTCTTAATTATTTGTCCTGATTGCAGACAGGTCAAAAGGGTCTGTACTCTCTAAACAAAGGCTTTCCAAGTGGATACCCTACTGCATTAATTGTTGCTACCAACCTTGTAATCTCGAAGGACCCTGGAACATATGAACCCACTCTACAACAGTGGTCCTCAAACTTTTGTACTGGTAACCCCTTTCATATAGCAATCCTCTGAGTGTGACACCTTATAAACTATAAACACTTTTTAATGTATTTAACACCATTATAAATGCTGGAGGGAAAGCAGGGCTTGGGGTGAAGGCTGACAGCTCATGACCCCCCATGTAATAACCTCGCGATCCCTTGAGGGGTCCCCTGACCTAGAGTGTCCATATGGACACTACTTGAAGAAAAAGAAATGGTTACCCTGTGCAGTAACTGTGGTGCTTTGAGATGTGTTCCCCTGTGGTTGCTGTATTACTTGACCTCCTTTGCCTCTGCTTTGGAGTTCTCTGCTGTGGAACTTTGCAATAGAGAAGGAACTGAGAGTGGTTTGCCTGGGCAGTGCTATAGAACAACAGCAAAGAACATGAGACTGAGTAACATGCAGGGGTGTGCTGAACGGACATTGCTATGAGAAATCTCCGATCAAGCGCACAAGGGATGTAAGGCATCTCAAGTGGAGCACCCATAGGGATGCTCATCTCAAAGAACCATGCTAACTGCACAGGATGAGTAACCATTTCTTTTTTTGTAAGCATCGTGGAAAGATAGTTTTGAAGGAGAAACACTTCTGTAAGAGCATTCATAGTACTTTGTCTGTTAATGAAATATCAAATTCATCTTGACCTCTTATTTTACCACCCAACAGTGACCACAGCAACACAATCATTTAGAGTTCAAAGAAAAATCTGCTTATATTTATAAATGTAATTTTAATTGAAGGAGAAAGAGAAGTCAGTGATGGATCATGAGGCAAGTTTATAGGTAATTCTCATGAGTATTAGTGGGAGTTAAGAATGTAAGTACCCATATGCATGGAGATAAGACTTCTGAATCTCTATTTTTTAAGCTATCTTCTCTAATCTATTATATGTTTAATATTTTTGCAGGAGTGTTAAATATTACTGTACATTTGGGTAAATGTATATGCTATGCTTGCTGACAATTGATTTATAAGCACATTAACTGATTAACTGGTTCATTTTCAAGGCTTACTATAGGAAATGTAATTCTGAGTCTCAATGAATGTTGAAGATTTACTCTGTATAGTATGTTAGTAAAGCTATCTCTGTTTAATGGGCATAAAAATGCTGTGGCTTAAAGGATTTGATGGGCTATAAGGGCGTGTGTCTGTCTGTTTCACCAGTGACTTTTCCAAATCCCATTACTTAAAATGAAACTAGGTAGGAAACTGATTCTTCATTAGCGTAAATAAATTGTTTTTTACTAGGGGCTTGTATTGAGTTTATATGACTGACACATCTGCCTAAATATGGACACTAACATTTTGCTGAAATATTTTAAGGTGTATAACATGGTTTTCTTGTGATTTTTTATTTTTTTTAATAGAAGTTTTTTCTGGATAGTGAAATAGATTACAGTATTGTGGTAAAATTGAAAATAACGTTTGATCATGGTCTGTGTTTTCAGTGCATCTTCTTCCTTTCATGTTACTTGTTTTAAAGTGTGACCCATGTTATCAAGACTGTGCATTATTTTTGAATCATATTTTAATAATGTTAGATCTGATTATAGTGTTCATGAAACAATCACTACTTTGGTTTTAAGAAAACCGTACAAGATAGAGGCAGGGCCAATTAATTAAAATCACTGATTTTTAATCATGATTTAAATCAGCCACAAGGAAACTTTGATTTAAATAATTTATTTTAATCTTGTTTTGCCTTTGTACTTTTAAGTTATTTTTGTAAAGAAAGTTTGATTCTCGTTGATTGGTAATCCTTAAAACATGCTAGTTTGCAACTAAATATAGCATTTACATTTGATTTCATACTTTTGGTAACTTGGAAGATGTGCTGTTTTTATACAGATGTATTTAAGTAATTATGTAGCTTAACATCCATTTATTCAGATTCTTAATTTTGACATTTTTTATTGTTATAAAATGGTAAATGCATTTTTTTGTCAGGCTGCATTTGGATGCTAATTAAAATTTAATTAAAAATGCACAAAACCAGCATTTTATTTTTTTATTAGTTAAAAGTGCCTTAAATTTGAGGAATATATAAGAAAAAAAGTTAATCAAAACATATTTTGCATTTAATATTATCCAGTGTATTAAACCAAGGAAGTATTATCTGTACTTGGTAAATTGAACGGATTGTTTCTGGTTACCATGTCCTTTAAGCTTAATATTTGGAAACATATGCAAGCTGTAAGTCACTGATCTTTTTGTACTGTTATTGCTTATTTTGTTTTTATATAAACATCAACAAACATTAATTAAAAATTTTAAATGTAGATCTTTTTCATCTATAAATAAAAACCTATGTATGAGGGGATGAGAAGTTTCATGCTTTCTCAACTCCTAATTGGTTTAACTTAGAATGAACTACTCACTGAACTGAACATGCAGAAGAGAGTACCGCTGTCAAAAGCTGGTTTATCACTTCAACAGTCTGGTTTCAGGTGCTTAGCCAGTGACTTTCTCCAGTTTAGTAGTTTGACTTTCTTTAAAATTCTGGCAGAAAACGTACTGCTTGTGTATATTTTTTTTTATTTAATGATTTTATTAGATTAGAGAGAGCTCAGGCCTTACAATAGGTTGTCATAATTTCAAATTTAATTTTAAATGAGTTAAAAAAAAAAGTATTGATATACGGTATTGATTTAAAATTTTTTTTATCCACGCTGGATAGTAATAATTTAAGAGACTGCCACTTTTGCCATATGAGGCATTTTCTAATAGTGAAAGCTTTTTTTGAACTGAATTCAAAATCTTTGTCTCAGGATAAAAGACAGAGACTGAATTGAACTGCTAGGAAGCAGACAGTGTCATTAGGGTCGCACAAAATGGCTAAGCCATAAAATGAATTACACCTGGCAAGAGACATAAAAGGCAATAAGAAAAGATTCTTTAAATACATTAGGAGCAAGAGAAAGATGAAGGAAAGTATAGGTCCTCTACTTAGCTGGGAAGGAGAGCTGCTAATTGATGACATCAAGAAGGCTGAGATGTTTAATGCCTGTTTTGCTTCAGTCTTCACTAAAAGGATTAATGGTGACAAGGTATTCAACAGAATTAATAGTCACAAGACGGGGGAAAGAGCACAAGCCAGAAAAGGCGAGAATAGGTTAAAGAATATTTTGGTAAGTTAGATGTGTTCAGGTTGGCAGGTAGGGTGATCAGATGTCCCCATTTTATAGGGACAGTCCTGATTTGTGGGTCTTTTTCTTATATAGGCTCCTGTTACCCCAACCCCTTTTCCCGATTTTTCACATTTGCTGTCTGGTCACCCTATTGGCAGGGCGTGATGAAATTCATCATAGGAACCAGCTGAAGCAATCTCTGAACTGTTAGTAGTTATCTTTGAGAACTCATGGAGGACAGATGATGCCCCAGATGACTGGCGAAGTGCAAACATAGTACCCTATATCTAAAAAGGGGAGCCAACAAGACCCAGGGAAAGATAGACCAGTAGGCCTAATTTAGACACCTGGCAAGATACTCAAAACAAATTATTAAACTATCTGTTGGTAGGCACTGAGAGGATAATAGGATTATAAGGAATAGCATGGATTTGTCAAGAACAAATAATGCCAAACCAAACTAAATGCCTTCCTTGACAGGATTACGGGCTTGGTATGTAGGGATTTTAGTAAGGCTTTTGGCACAGTCCCACATGACATTCTCATACACAAACTAGAGAAATGTGGTCCAGATGAAATTGCTATAAGGTGGGTGCACAACTGGTTGAAAGACTGGTATGTAAGAGTAGGTATCAATGGTTCATTGTCAAACTAGGAGGGTTTAACATTACACAGGGTACAATCTGGATGTTGACTCCTGTTTTTTCTCTATTCCTTTACATCTTCCTTCGCTCTTTGGTGCTAAGAACTCTCATAATGGTTCCCTGCACAATCCCACAGAACTGTCTGCACTTGCAGCTTTTCCTGCTCTATGTGCTCCTTGTCTTAGAATGACAGTTTACTAACTGTCTGTAATGCAATCAGTTAGGGGTAGGGCAGTGGTGCAGAGTCCGAGAAGAACTTCCAGAGCTCTGGGTCCCTGAAACCTGTCCAAGGTCTTCATGTACTTAGGCTCAAAGCAGCTTGTAAAGAAGCTCCAGAAGTAAGTTTGACTCTTATAGTTTAATTGCAATAAAGTTCTGTTCATGTTCTCAGATTAGTGTTCCTGTACTTGTATGTTGCTCTCAAATCTCTCTTGCCTCAAGAGTGCAACAGCTAGGACTCCACAGGTAGTCACTTGAGTTGTTTCTGTTAATCTCCTATGTTCAGGAAAGAGCTTAACATCCTCCTTCCTCTTTAGCAAGCTCCTTTTCTTCCTTTTAAAAAACAAAACAAAACTGTTACCCCTTAGCTCAGTTTTGAGTGGTGAATCTGAATTAATTTTAATAGCAAAATATTAATAAATCAATTATTTTTCCCTTTCCCAGCCTGGCCTCTCTTACTGGAGTGGCCTAATTTATTTTGTTTAGTCCTTACCAACAGTACTCTAGGTTATACAACAGAGTGTTCTAGCATTCCACTACCCTATTAGTGTCTGTCACTGGGCACACCACGCACTGCCGGACTGTCACCTCCTCCTAGTACTCTAGGAATTAGCCTGAGGCCAACACCCCTCTCCCCTACCCTCCACCCCCGGTGTCTGTGGTTTGCACCTCATAACTCCTGCAGCTCGTCCTGCAGCCTCAGGAACCACAGTGTCCTCTTCATGGCTCAGCCCTCTGGCCGTGTCGCTCTCTGTGTTTCCCCCCTTCCAGGGCAGGTTTAGCCCTCAGTAGCCCTAGGCCGTCCTCTGGGTGCCACTTGCCCAGTGGCTGGTATGGGAACCCTCTACTCTGGGTTCCAACCCAGGGACCCTCAGCTCAGCAGTCTGGGCCTTCTTTCTCTGGCCTCACTGCTCTATCATTGGGCTACTTCCTACTACTGGTTCCCCTTTTCTTCCTAGGCCTACCAGTTCCCAAAAGCTTCCTCTCTCTTCCCAGGGAATGACTGCAGTCTCTTTTCACTCCTCCTGTTTTCTTGGAAGTATTTGCCTTTTCCCAGCACTCTTCCTGCTTTCATCTCTTGGGCTTTGTAGGCCCTGCCTATTCCTGTCCAGCTGAGCCTCATTAATCAGCTGCCTAATGGGCTAATTGACCTATCTGGCCTGCATTGGATCCTGCGGGGTGTGTGTGGGTTAGTCACCTCGTCATACTGTCGTTCATTCAGTCACCTTGACTGTAATCCAGTAGTAAAGATCAACCCTGGAGGGTAGAAATAGGGATGTTTTTCTCTCCCCTGTCCTCATATGGCATAGTATGACAGTTTGTACAACCAGGCTGATCAACATTCAGTGCAATTTGAAGTAAGAAATGAGACCTAGCCGCCAGTCTCCTGCTCATCTCTTCTGGTCTTTCTTTTTCTTTTACGCTTGTGTTCTGAGTTGGCAGCCATTTTGTAGAAATAACTGACTTACCCTTAACTCCAAAAGCTTGAGATAATGATCCCTCAAAAGGATGTGAAGATCAGACATAGGAAGTTTGGGAGCAGCACCCACTGGCCCTGCCTCAGGACAGGGAAAAGATCAGTGGAAATAACTTGAATAATTGAAGTCCACTTTCAGAAATCTCCTCCTTGTAAGATATGTAGGTCTAGGGCTTGAATCAAAGCTATACCTCTTAAAGGCAGAATCCTAGGTGTAGGTGATCTAACCAAACAGTAAAAAATGTTTAAATGTGTTTCTTGCTTGACCGTTCTTTCCTTTATATCTAATATAACCTGATTTTCTGCATCAACATCTCAAACACATAGGTGACTTTGCCTGTTCAGGATTCCTTAAGACAATAAAATAAAATAAGCACTCTTCTTTCTCCTGGACTACTCTCACTCTAGGTGGGTGGATTCCAGATATAATTCAGCTTTTCCCATTTCACCAGTCTATTCTCTGTGCCATTGAACTTTAAATTAAAAAATTCAAGGGCTGAGTTCAAAAAATATACTTGCCTGGGTGAACTGGAAAGAAAAATTAAGCCAAGAGAAGAAACAGACAGAATTGAAGGAAAGTACTGAGTAAAGAAAGATAGTTGAACACAAACTATGATTTTCTTATTGTATTATTTTATAGCAAGTTAAGGAGGAAAAGCATTTTAAAAAAAAACCCACCTGCATTTTGTTTGCTATAAAATATCAGGAGCTGTGATTCTGTGGGATAGATTTGGGGGTGGATGGATATAGTCGTGAATGGCTGGGGGGGTGGAGGAGACCCACTGTTCCTATCTATGGTGAAGGAACTATTTTGCTTTGAGTTTAGTTTTTTTTAACATGTTGATTCTGGTCTTACCAATATTTTATATATTCTTGATTTTCATATGAATTAACTGGGGTGCACATGAAGTGTATAATGGTGGTGGTTTATAAGGTTTGATGCACACATTTTTATTCTAACAATCAGTAATTTAGCCCACTAAATCCAGAATAAACTTTTTTTCAAGCAAAGACTGAGGGAGACTAGGAAAACAACCCACAACCTCCACCCCAGAACAAATAAATGAACAAAAAAAGGGTGAGATGTAGTTAAGTTTTAAAATGTATTATTTTACAGAGAACTGGGTGCCAAATGTTATAAAAACAGTTTATGTGAGAAGGTTTTCTTTGTATATCTTGTGATCTAAGGCATTCTGATATCATAGTCGTGAAGGCAGTATTAAAGAGGACTAGTAGTGATTTCATAGTTAAGGTTGAATTCAATGTTGTTCTTAAAGCAAGGATTCAATCACTGATTTTTATCACTGTATAAATAATACAGTGTATCTATCCCAGATTTTCAGCATGTAATTTCACAGAGAAGCTTGAATTTTCTGATGGCTTTCAAGTAAAATCTGTTTAGTAAGTTTGAAAGTTTTAGTGTTCCTGTGGGTGTTACACTTCGGGTGCACGTGCACCCTTGAGCCTTTGATCGGAGATTTTTGATAGCAGTGCCCATTCAGGCCCTGCATGCGCTATACATTCCTGTGCCCTGTACCGAGGCTGGATAGAACTGCACAGATGGACCTCCCACAGTTCCTTCTGAGCTGCCTTTTGGCATGAGACAGAGCATCAAGCATGCCTGCTTCTGCTGAGTGTCTTGTTGTTGTTAGATAGATAGTATATAGCTATAGTATATAGGTAGTTCCTTTTGGGATTCTTATCTTTTCTCTTGTTCCTGTTTGCCAGGGCATTTTGGACTTTTATTTTATGGGACCACCAGGCTTTAAATGTTGTTTTTCCTGTTGGGATGCTACTCTGGTTAGTAATGGACACTCTTGGTGTCTGAAGTGTTTGGGGGGTACTTATATTCCCTCAAATTGAGATCTACACTTCATTCAAAAGCAGATCTTGTAAGAACAGGGAGATGAAGTTCAGGTTCCTCATGATGGAGCAAGCCTTAAAACCACGTTCAGACCAGAACTCTGAGAAATCTCCTGTATACAGTGCTCCGGCATCCTCAGGATCCCTGTCACTAAGATCTATAAGACTTCTGTTACTTCATCTACTTTAGAATCTCAGTCACTGAAAGCTCCATAGAAGGCCAGCTGTTATCCTAGCAACCTCAAGATCCCAGTCACCAAAAGCCTCCAGGGTCATGGTGTCTTTGTCTATGCTAGTGGTATTGGGAGTCTTGTACTCCAAGTCAATGCGTAATGACGAGGAACAGAAATGTTAGATCTTCTTCACTGGAGACCCGTGGTCGCAAGAGGAGTCCCTTTGAGGTGCCAAGTGTTTCCAGTACTGTGAAGATGCCAAAGGCTGCTTCTAAGGGTCATGCCTCTACTGAATACCTCCTCTGCTTCTGGTGGTCATGTCTATGCAAGCAGGAGACAAAAGTGTCATCAGACTCTTTGGTACCCTTGGTACCTACTTTGGCACCCGGGACTGTTACATCTGAATGTCTGTGCATGCTCATCCTTGGATGCAGATGAGCCAGGCACCTACCTTGATACTTATACCAGTCTTCAGCATTCCTCTGGTACCACAGGAGTTCAGATACTGGAGGCCTCTTAGTTTCCAGTGATCTGGAGTCTCCACCATTTACTGGGACTCTGCACCTCTTGGTACCAAGATCTTTTGGGTCACTGATTAATTTTTCATTGAGACCCTTTTACTTCTCTGACTTTCTCCATACAGGGAGAACAATTTTCATGACCATTAGATTAATATGTGCAGGAGTACTTTGATTCTGCCTCACAGATCTTTGTTCTAGTGTCTCCTGTTTGTTCGAGGAGACATTACTCTTCTCTACATACAGAAGGAAGGTAGGATAAACAACCACCATCTTCGACCAGCTGGGATGACCAATGGTGGCTACCTTCTCCTATGCCTCAGTGGACTTATTGGGGTCCATAGGCCCAATATCACCAATCATTTTTAAGGACCCCAAGTCTGTCTTGCAGGGAGCATAGACAGTTTTGTTCTCCCATGCCTCTCTCCTTCCTCAGCAACCAGAACCAATAGAGAACATTTTAAAGAGAGAGAAGGAAGGGCTGAACTGCAGGTAACATCTTACATGAATATTTTCTCATCTCTAGAAGAGGCTGCAATGCCCTCACCCCCTTCCTTCATGGATTGCTTTCAGCAGCTCTAGGAGGTGAATTGCAGATATGCTTCAGATTTCTCTTAAGGAAGTACAGGACTCCCATCATAAATTCTTGGAGTTCTTACATGCATCAGTGTCAACATATGTGGCACTATGGTTAAATGAGGCTCTTCTAGAGCTAGCCAGGGTGATCTGGCAAGCTTCTGGCACAACACCTCCTACATGCAAATATGCCCACAAAAATGTGTCCCAGTCAAGGATTTGGAATTTTTATTCTCACATTCAGCACTGAATTCCTTGGTTGTGGGTGCAGTTAATGAATTTGTAAGGCAGCAAAGCACAACAAGGCCCAGAAGCATCTTGATCATTTGTCACAAAAACCTACTGGTTTGCAGCATAAGTCATTAGATGTCCATGTCAAAATGTGATTACCTCAATTGTACCAAATTTAGCACTTTTATTGAATATTTGTCGCAACAGTACTGTGAACAATTTAAGGCCATCATATATGAAGGTCTGCTCTTGGCAAAGACATCTTTACAGATATCCTTAGATTCAGCTGATACTGCAGCCCAGTCCATTTCCACCATGATTGTGATGTGATGAGCATCTTGCTTCCAGCTGTCTAACTTCCCTAGGGAGGTAAAATCTACTATAAAGAACCTTCCTTTTGATGGTCACAAGTTATTTTGGGATTCTGTGTACGACTCCCTTCACATGTTAAAGGATTTGAGGACAACACTTAGCTTCCTTGGGATCTCTATACCTATGAATAAAAGAAAATTTAGCAAGTCTCAAATACGACAGAGATCTCCCCCCCAGCGCGCTTCTCTACTTTCTGTAGACCGCCTGAACCTCCAGCCAAGAGACCAAGATAGTCCAAAAAGAGGCTAGCTACTGCCACAGTGGATTGCCATTTCAGCCACCCACATCATCCCAGCACCAGTTTTGATGACTTGGTCAAAAATCTGAACCACTTGATCCACAGGGATTTACTGTTGCACTATCCCATCCTTCTTACCTCCTTTGGATACTACCTCCCCAATTCCAACCTGTCTGGGAGACCATAGCATCCAACAGATGGGTTTTAGAGGTCATAATGTCCAGTTACTCCATCCATTTCATTTCCATCCTTCCCACCCCTCTGGCCCATCCCTTTTTAGGGAACCATCTCATGATCAGTTGGTGAGAGAGAAAGTCACCTGTATTCTATGCTTAGAAGCTACAGAAACAATTCCAGTTCAGCAGAGGGGGAAAGGATTTTATTCTGAGTAATTTCTGGTTTCCAAAAAGAATCGGGGGATGGAGGCCAGTATTAGATCTCAGACACATGAACAACTCTGTGAAACAGCAGAAATTCAGGATGGTGACCCTTGCAGCTGTAATTCCCTTCCTATATTCAGGGGATTGGTTTGCGACTCTTGACCTTCAAGATGCCTATTTTCATGTCATGATTTATCCCTCTCACAATAGGTTTCTTTGCTTCAGAGTCAACCTCGACCTGTACAGCGTATTCCCTTTCAGCCTCTCCTCTGCCTCAAGAGTAGACTCAAAGATTGTGGTGGTTTTAGCCACCCACTCACATCATCTGAAGATATGTCTGTGATGGGTTAGATTCCCTCTTCTGAGATGCCACTTTATGTACTGGGGTTTCACTGAGCGCTGCCTGCGCTGCCAGCCTGGATTCCCTCTCCCTGTTAAGCTGAATTAGGCTCTCTGGCCTCTTGCAGTGCGCACACACACGGCCACATCCAGCTGCAGACACAGACTGAGGTCAGCGCTGTGTGAGAGGATTCAGCCAGCAACCATGTGGACACCCCTTTATTCCATAAAAGCTGAAATAATACGGTCTTGTGCGATATAGAAAGATCTGCACAGAGCAAACTCAAAAAAATTCACCCTCTCCCTCAATGTGAAGAGAGATGCACAACTTCTTGCCCCCTGACCCCGTTTGGAATTGCGCAAACTGGGTTTAATAATAAACAAAACAAATCTATTAACTATAAAAGGCAGATTTTAAGAGATAGCAAACGGAAACAAAGCAAATTACTGAGCAGATAAAACAAAACATGCAAACTAAACTTATTACACTAAAGAAATAGGCTACAAATAGTGCTGTAATTTCTCATTCTAAATGTTGTTTCAAGCAGATTGCAAAGATTCTTTAAACCAGCTGCACTGGTGTGCAGCTTGAAACTTCAGGTATTGTTACTCACAGGCTAGACACCCTTCTAGCCTGGGCTTAGCTCTTCTCTTCCCCCCCCCAGTTCAGTTCTTGTTTCCAGGTGTTTCCCAGTTTTTCTTTGGGTGGGGAGGCAGAGGAGAACCACGATGATGTCACTCTCCTGCCTTATATAGCTTTTCTGTATGGCGGGAACCCTTTTTTCTTTCAGTGGAAAAACACTGGCATTCCAAGGTGGGGTCCAATAGCAGGTGACTCAGTCACATGTCTCTGCAGCCATTACTCGCAGGCTGTTTGGCGTGTACACAGGAAGACTAAGCTTTTTCACAGTCCATTTTCTTTGCTGATGAGCCATCAGCCCTGTCTGGCTTTTTCTTTGTTGTACTTGAAGCACTAGTTGTGGGTGTCACCCAAAGTAGCACATTTGAATACAGGGTCAGTATTCCTAGCTTCAGATACAGAAATGATACATGCATACAAATTGGATAAACACATTCAGTAGATCATAACCTTTTCAATGATACCTTACATGACCCCTCTTGCATAAAACATATCTTAGTCATGACATATTCATATCACAACAAATTTCTATGAAGAATATGGGGTGTAACGTCACAACATCTTCCTGTTTTCTACAACTTCCCTAACTCAATGATTAATTGTCTAGATGTTGATATTATCAAGAGGCATTGTCAGCAGTACAAGCAAAAAGATTTCCACTCCATAGTTTAGGTCTCCAATTCAATCTTGAGAAGTCCACTTTGATGACAGTACAGTGGATGGGGTTCATAGGAGCTTCTCTGGATGTGGTGACAGCTAGGGCTTACCTACCTATAGACAGATTTTTCCACCTAGACTCTCATCTCAAGGATTCAGCTCAGTCTTCAAACCTCAGCAAGAAGTTCTCACTAATTGTTAGGGCACATGGCAGTTTGTGTTTTTTGTAACTCAGCATGCCAGGTTACATCTTTGATGCCTCCAGAATGGCTCAGGACAGTCTATACACTAAACAAGCACTATCTGGACAAACAGGTGTCTGCTCTTTGCTATGTTCTACAGTCGTTCATCTGGTGGAAGGACCCAGAGATATGGGTAGGAGTCTCATTTATTCAAGATCTACCTTCCATCATCATAACATCAGATGCATTCCTCTTGGGATCAGAGGTACATCTGGGGTCTGTCACAATCCCAAGCAAATTGTCATCCCATTAGTGACTCCTTCATATCAGCTTTGAAGAACTCCAGTTACTGCACAAGATTAATAACTTCTCCCTTTGATCAGTTACTAATTGCTCTTTTAAAAACATTCACATTTTGAGTCTCATGTTTTAGGCCTCCTTAACTTGAGAACCACAGATTATGAAAAGTCAGATTTGTACGTAGTGAGATTTTTGGGATCTCCCTGGGTTATGTAATATTTTAAACAAAAAAAAAGATTTTTTAAAATTAATTCTTATGCACAATGTTTAGCCGATGCAGAATATGGCTTACATTGATTACTTCTGTTCTTCAGTGTAGTACGTGAAAGTCTTTTTGAACAGTTTAGGAAAGGAGTACAACACTGCCTTTCGGCATATGGCTCAAGTAATGTTTTCAGGATTGAGGCTGGTGAAAGAGAAATGACTTAATCTGTGTTCTGAATTAGTTTTGTTTTATGCTTGACAGCATGCCTTTAACCTATGATTTAGAACAAAAAAATAAGACACCCGCAGGAAATCACAAGCTTTTGACTATGATTTTAGTGTGTACTGTGAAAATAAACTTTGACATATTGCTATTTTATCTAGCAATTGTTGCAGTTTGTTGCAGGTACAGTTTCTAATCACATTATTGCAAGTCTAACTCATTTGCGGTACACATTTTTAAAACTCTCAACTATGTCATAGTGACACCTAAATAGTTTTGTCAGATTTTTGTAACAGTTTTAAATTCAGTATTTGTTTTTAAGAGCTAGATACAATTATTTAACCTAAATACCCCAAAGCAGAAGGTAACTTGCTCCAGTACTTGTTACCCTGGTTGGCATTATGGCATTGTTTTTCTCTAACACCAGGACTCTTAACTTTTACCAAGGTATCTCTTCTATGGTTTGGGTGACATTAAAGATTCTGTTTAAACCAAATCAATTATTTATTACCTTTTAAGAAATAGAAATGAGAGTGGGATATGCCTTCAAATAGTACTGTAATGTGTCATGATCTCCCTGTTACACAAAATAAAGTGGCTGTACTAGTAGGCTGCCTGATAAGAAACTGGATAAGTTATTCTTTTGTATGTGTGTTGTTTTGGAAGGTTAAGTGACAGGATAAACTCTCAAACTTCTTTTTTAGGCTAATGGGATAATTGGGTTCCAGATTTGAAATATTTGGTTTCTCTCTTGAGTCACACCTGTAAATATCTAGGCAAGATTAGTTCAGACATTTTTCTTCATATTAGGTAACTTGAATTCTATTCATTACTCTCTGGATTTTTTAGACAGATCTTAAGAAGTTGAACATAAATATTAAGAAAGTTTGTAAAGAGGCTATGTGGAAAATACAAATTACTGTACACAGGCCTCTTTTGTTTCCAGAGGAAAGCAAAAATATTGTGTTAAATGTTTAATTCATTTATCTGACAAAATTATTATAGTATGTGTTAAAGAGAGAAGATAACTTTTTAAATAAGTTGCAAGTCCATAAAGGTATCCTGGACTGTTATGACAATGAAGTTAATGTTAATATACAAGAATAAAAAAACATTCTTCTTGTCTCTTCTGTCTCCCTCACTTTCCTTCTCTCTGGGGAGTCTCTCATCCCTCCTTCCTTCTCTTGTCTTTCCACTTTTTTAGAGGATTCTCTCCATTAGGTTTCTGTTAACTAGTAGAGATAGGGAGTAGGGAAGTTGTTGTTGCCATAAGCCTGGTCCTTCAGAATTTGACAGCAACAGGAAGGAGGTGGGAATAAGAGACTGGGAAGTACAAAAGTACTTATGGGAGAAATGGAGTAATAGATAGTAAAGACTGACATCACTGGCAGACTAAGGGAAGCGGTCTGCCAGTCTGATGCTGGGATGCTTGGTGAGATAGAACGAACTCACTCTTGCATGGCAATACAGTGGAGGCAGCAGGAGGGAATTGAAGACTGGTGGTAGTGTGGTGGGGAAGAGGTTCAGGCACCTGTGCCCAGCCAGGCACAAGCTCCCTGCTCAGCTTTTCCTGCTCTGGGTCCTTCCTGGGCTCTCTGAGCTGTGGTAGGGAGGCAGCTGCAGGATGGCTGCCTTTTTTATAAATTGCTGAGGCAGCTGCAGGCTGAAATAAAGGGTAATAGAGGAAGGATCCGGCTTGCGGGCAATATGTTTGACACCTTGCTCTACATCTTGTCGTCAGACGCTCCCGATGTGGTGCTCTGCTCTGTTCAATGTTGATATCTGTTGGCTGCGTGTGTGTGTTCCCTCTGTGTGCTGCCCCGGCTCTGCGCAGAGAGCTGACACAGCAGACCCCAAGAGAACCCCCAATGACTACAGACTCTAGTAAGGTATGAAGACACGTCAGGCGAGGTTTATTGTTGAAGAGAAACACAGTCTCCAGCTTTCCCTGGCATAGAAGTCCAAGGTGCTGCTAGCTAGTACATATGTGCTCCCTGACAGTGGACTCCGTCAATGGCGGGACTTTCCACTGCCCCCTAGGCTGGACAAAGACATCAACTCAGAGGTGCATTCTTACACAGAGGTACAAACAAGTTACACATCACTCCTGGTGTATTGAGGTGCAATCCCTCTACGTAACAAGGTACAACCCCTCTACGTAGTAAGGTGCCACCTCTGACCTTGTACGTGTTGGTTCGAACAAAACAACTCTATCCATCCTATTACCCTTTTGGCCCTGTCATTGGGATGTGTCAGCTTGTTCCTTGTTATCTGTGTGGAATGTACAAGTATGCGAATGTTCTGATATCTAGTGTTCAGTACCTTTTAGGTATGTCTGTTTTTGCAGCATCAGCCCTTTCCTTGCCAGCTTCTGTGAGCCGGGCCTGCCTCTGGCTCACAGCTTAACTTTACTTTATGTTAGCAAATCTTGACCATTACTTGAGTTCAGGCCTTAGGCCTCATACCAGGCCTCTGATAAGGGTTTATGTTTCAGGGCCTCATCTTACTACACATCTTATCACTGGGTGGTCTTGCATGGCATTGACTATCATCTTACATTGACGAGACAAGGTGGATGAGGAGGAGCTCTGTGTAACTCATCAGCTTGTCTCTCTCACCAACAGAAGTTGGTCCAATAAAAGATATTGCCTCATCCACTTTGTCTGTCTAATATCCTGGGGCTGACATGACTACAACAACACTGCATACGTCTTACATTGATGACTCACACGTTTACCTCTGCACTCTGAACTTGTCTCCCTTTTTCCAATATGGGTTGCAGCCTTTCTTTCTGACGTCTCTTCATGGATGACAGGACATTAACTTATAATTAACATGGCCAAAACTGAGTTTTGATCTTTTCATCACAAGCTCTCTCAGCTTCCTGAATCACTGCCTCAGTCACATCACCACCATCTTCCCAATCACTCAGGCCCATAATGTGAGTATCTTTGATATAGCCCTCTGGCCTTGACTACTGCAACATTGACCGCACCACACAAATCCCTTGAAATTGCTCCTGCTAAGATCATTTTGGCTTGTTCTTACCCCATCATATGTTGTTTGCATCCTTCTACTAGCTCTGTCTTCTCCACTGTATCAAACACAAGCTTCTTTGCCTTACTTTCAGGATGCTTTATGAGCTCTGTGTGGCTGCTCTAATTATTGTGCTGACAACTGCTCTTTGCTTTTGCTAGCAGTATGTGTCTTTTTACCTCCTGTTAGTGCAAAAACATTTTTGAGAGTAGACTTTCTTCCATGCCATCCCTTATGTATGCAGGGGAGAACTCCCTGTCCAAAATCCATTTGAAAACACCATTGTAGCTGCCGTCAAATCGCCATAAGATTCAACTGTTCTCTTTTGTCTACAGAACACTATTATCCAGCAACAGTCACAAAGTGAGACTATTGTTTATTATGCAAAAACACCCTATTTTTACTATGAAGTTGTACTTAGAAACAGTCTTTAAGCAACAAGCTCATACATTGAGGAACAAAGAGTGCAGTCCATACTTACAAGGCAAGGTCTGTACCTTGGAAACAGTGACTCTGAAAAGGATTTGAGGATCACTGTGGATAACAAAGTGAAGATAAGGTCCCAGTGCATGATGCTGTGGCAGAAAGGACAAACATGATCCTTGGATGTAGAAGCAGGGGAATACTTAGCAAAAATAGGGAACTGTTACCTTTGTATACCACATTAGTGAGCTCCATCCCTTCTGGCCTTAAAATCTGTGAACTTTTAAAATGGCAGTCCTCAAATTTCTTATTTAGATTGGTTCATGTTTTTATTGTCACATCTACTTATATATATGGAAAACTCCAAAAATGTCAAGTCACCAATTTTTAAAAAGAGCATAAAAGTTATGTAATCCATGACAGTGATAGCCATAAAATAGTCCCAATTATTATATACAAGAATTACTTTGTAATGTCTTTGTAGGAAAAAGAATTATGAAACTGTCAATTTCAGTTGACTTTTTCTATTAGAAAGCTTAACTCATTTTTAATTCTTGGTACGTTTGTGCTGACATCCATCGACAACTAGACTTCTGAAGACTAATGATAATCATAGGGCAAAACAGTTATGATACTAGAGGCAAGTAATTGTACTTTGTGCAGTGAAAATGACAAAGCAACTATGGCAGAATGCTCTAATGGATGTGTTGTATGCTGACGGGTGAAGGTAAATGCTGTGGCAGAAGTAGACCGTCTGCTTCTCTGCTGGCTAGTGCTGGTGATGTAATGGCATTGATATTGGGGTATAGATGAAAGTACATGGCTACAGCAATAGTAGCTCACTGGGTCAAATGAGAACTCCTACATGTTAGAGAAAGGGAAGGAATTTAACACTTATCACCAGATGTTGATTAACCTGTAGTTAGAAATTTAAAGTGAAGCAACATTTTCACAAAGTTATTTATTTTCTGAAGATAATTGAGGTTGTGAACTCTCTACCTTTGCAAACAATTGAAATATGCAGTGAGAAGTCAGTTCCTACTTCACACAGGTGATGCTTCTTCTACTAATAGTCTTATAAAGATTTTTCATGGTATAGTTGAGCACTTATGATGAAAAAATGTGATTTATTACTCTAAAGAAACTATGGGCCTGGCTTTCAGAGATCCTGAGCATCTGCAGCTCGTTTTCACTTCAGTTGGAGTTACTGGTGCTTCTGAAAATCAGGCCCTATGTGGAAATGTTTTCATGGGTTGTATATTCAAGCTATTACTGTTTTGTTTCAGGTCACTGTTGTCATAAAATCCAAGGAGAGAAGCAGATACATGTGACACAGCTCATGTGGTAGAAAATCCTCATTACCTTCCATGGAAGAAAAAAGACACAGGTTGGTACCATAATTGAGACATATACTTTCATTATACTCTTACATATTCTGATTTTAAATATTAAACCTTTGCAGTGTTTTGTCAACTGTTCAAAATGACTGTTTTATCATGACTGCTTCTCTTCATAATTTTGAATAACAAGTTGTTGAGGATTATCCATTCAAATATCGGCTGCAAATTGAAATACAGTGGGTCTGATTCTCTACTGCTTTCCTACACCTAGTGTAATCATTTACACATCTGCAAATAGAGTGCAGGGAGCATGTGTAAAAACACTACCAAAATACTCATTGCTGTATTTTACACTCACTTTATACAAGTGTAAGTGATTTCGTGAGGTGCAAGTCAGTTGAGAATTGTCTGAGTTTAGGATGTCTAAAAATATTGTTATCCCTTTTGACCCAAGTGGCTAGCCAGATTTGGGATGTTGTGAGTAGAAGTGACTGAAGAATAACTGATTTTTCC
Source organism: Gopherus flavomarginatus (assembly GCF_025201925.1). NCBI lineage: Eukaryota > Metazoa > Chordata > Testudines > Testudinidae > Gopherus > Gopherus flavomarginatus. The sequence goes on from NC_066621.1 coordinate 88,202,852, forward strand.
ATTTGATGGCTGTTATTTCAATCACCTCTTTACATTAATCCTGAATGAAAAATGGCAGTATAGCCAACTCATAACAGCACGATTTAATCAACACACAACCAAGTGTTCACTTTAATCTGAGTATGAGGATTTTTAAAAAAACATGTTTATCATTTTACCACTGAAGCTGTTTACTAAATTTCACTTTCTGATTCTCGTTCTACTGTACTATTGGGATGTTTGGATTTCAGACACTGCAGAGGAATGTTTAAATCTACACTACAAAGTTTTTATTACGATTATAAAAGGTTTCTATTAGTAGACTTTGTAACAAAAACTGCATTAAACAAATCTAAATTTTCAGCCCAAAGTACTATGATCATGTCCTTTAATCTTTCTTCCAAGGGATTTCAAATAAATGGTTTGTGATTACTGAAATTTGTAACCAGAAGGGCACATTTTTTTCCTTCTTTGTGCGATGTGAATATTTTCAAGATGATTTAGGGTTCATTTCCCTCCACCTCTTTCATAATATGACCAGAAAATGGGCTAGCCAGTAATGGAATGAAAATGCAGTGTTGCTGTTCAGTCTGTCTTATTATATAATTAGTTAGTTTTACTAAATGACAAAAATATTGAGTTTGAGATAATTTACACAGATGCAGACAAATGCATGATGAAAAGTGAATCCTTGTTACCCCTCCAAAGTGATCTGATTTCATATAAGAGAAGGAAGCGGGATGTTTTGAGTAGATTGAAGACTCATAGTTTTGCACTAAGTACAAATACAGATATATAGTACAGGTGCAGTATGTTATTTATCTTTTGAGGATGTCATAAACAGATAAGTAAGAGTTGATCGAACAGAAGTATTTCATATTTCCTTTGCCTATAAAGGGTTAACAAGATCAGTGAGCCTGGCTGTTACCTGACCAGAGGACCAATCAGGGGACAGGATACTTTCAAATCTTGAGGGAGGGAAGTTTTTGTATGTGCTGTTAGATTTTGGTGGTCGTTCTCTCTGGGTTCTGAGAGTGACCAGACATGCAACCAGGTTTCTCTCCAATCTCCCTGATACAGGTTCTTATAGATTCAAAATAGTAAGTACTAGGTGATAAGGTGAGTTAGGCTTATGTTTGTTTTCTTTATTTGCAAATGTGTATTTGGCTGGAAGGAGTTCAAATTTGTATTTTGCTGAAAGGATTTTAATTTGTACTTGTATACTTAGGCTGGGAGGGTATTCCCAGTGTCTATAGCTGAAAGACCCTGTAACATATTCCATCTTAAATTTACAAAGATAATTTTTACTGTTTTTCTTTCTTTAATTAAAAGCTTTTCTTGTTTAAGAACCTGATTGTTTTTTTTATTCTGGTGTGAGATCCCAGGGGACGGGGTCTGGATCCACCAGGGAATTGGTGGGGAGAAAGGAGGGAAGGGGGAGAGAGAGGTTAATTTTCTCTCTGTGTTAGGATTACTTTCTCTCTCAGGGAGAGTCTGGGAAGCGGAGAGAGAAGGAGGGAGGAAGGTGAATTTTCCTCTCTGTTTAAGAGTCAAGGAGTTTGAATCACAGTGATCTTCCAGGGTAACCCAGGGAGGGGAAGGGTTTACTTTCCTCGTGTTAAGATCCAGAGGGACTGGGTCTTGGGGGGTCCTCAGGCAAGGTTTTGTGGGGACCAGAGTGTACCAGGCACTGGAATTCCTGGTTGGTGGCAGCGCTACAAGTACTAAGCTGGTAATTGAGCTTAGAGGAATTCATGCTGGTACCCCATCTTTTGGACGCTAAGGTTCAGAGGGGGGAATTATGCCATGACAGAGGACAACTGGGCACCAGTCCTGCAACTGACTCTCTAAGGGCCCCTGTGCTTACATGGAGTCAATTAAAGGATCAGGGTCTATATTAAGGGAGAGAGTAAGGAAAATAATTCCTTTGAACACTGAAGAACTAAGCTGTCTTACATACAGTGGGGTGGCATGCTTGTCTCACTGCTAGTCATCTGAGCATATAGCCTTATAGACTTTAAAATCAGAAGGGACCATCATGATCATCTAATCTGATCTCCTGCATGTTGCTGGCCATAGAACCTCACCTACTCACTTATGTAATAGACCGCTAACCTCTGGCTGAGTTACTGAAGTCCTCAAATCATGGTTTAAAGATTTAAAGTTACAAAGAATTCACGTATCAGAGGGGTAGCCGTGTTAGTCTGGATCTGTAAAAGCAGCAAAGAATCCTGTGGCACTTTATAGACTAACAGACATTTTGGAGCATGAGCTTTCGTGGGTGTACATGCATCTGACGAAGTGCGTATTCACCCACGAAAGCTCATGCTCCAAAACATCTGTTAGTCTATAAACAGATGTTTTGGAGCATGAGCTTTCGTGGGTGAATACCCACTTCGTCAGATGCATGTACACCCACGAAAGCTCATGCTCCAAAATGTCCGTTAGTCTATAAGGTGCTACAGGATTCTTTGCTGCTTTTAAAGAATTCACTATTTACACTAGTTTAAACCATGCCCCATGCTATGGAGAAAGGTGAAAAAACCACAAGGTCTCAGCCAGTCTGACCCAAGGGGAAATTCCTTCTAAATATAGTGATCAGTGAGACCCTGAGCATGTGGACAAGGCCCACCAGGCAGATAACTGGGAAAGAATTCTCTGTAGTAACTCAGAGCCCTCCCTATCTAGTGTCCCATCTCCTGCAGTTGGGGACTTTTGGTACTGTCTCATGTACAGTGGGTGACATGCTTGTCTCAGTGCTTGTTATCTGAACATATCCTGTTTAATCCATCAAACAGACTCAATCTATTTTAAAAGTGCTGCTTCCCTGCTTTCTAGGTGGGAGGCAGGATTATCAATGACGGATTGTGGCTTCAAAAGCAAAGTGTGAATAGTGGCATAAGCCTGTATGAAGGTCACACTGGAATATGTACATTTTGTTTGTGATGTACATTGTACATGGAACTGCACATCTGCTGAGATGCAGTTCACAAGCTGACATTCACAGCTGTTTGAACAGAAATAATAAGAAACAGATTCATATAATGTTATACATGGCTAAAATATATTAGAATTTTAGTGTTTCTAAAGTAATTAATTTATAATGGAAAATATGAATTTAAATACTGAAACAGAGAAGTGTATCTATTAATCCAGAGTCAATTATTCATCTTCAAGTGTTTGTTCTGCTTCAGATGTGTGCACACTAGTGCACTGAAGCTGGAGATCTTTTTTCTCATAGTACTACTTTTTGAGGTGGTGTGGCACACCCACCCCTGTGCACTCATGCTGCTCGTCAGGGGTATGAAGAGTGATGCTGCACTGATCCCCCTCAGTTCCTTCGCACTGACCCTGGTTGGTATCTGGAGCATGTGTGAACTTCTTTCACACTTTCCCATTTTGTCTGTAGAGAATCTTTTCCTAAATGTTTTGTTATTGTAAATAGTTTTAGTATAGTAGGAAAAGGTATTGATTTTTATTTTACTTTTCATTGAGCTTTTAGCTTACTGTCGAGATTTGCCCAAGTCTCTGGGGATTAAATGCTATTCTGGCTGTCTCAAATCTAACCAGTGAGTGATCCTCACTCTCTCCACTTAAAATGTTTTGGAGAAGGACATGTGAGGCACAAGTGTCATATCTGTAGGGGTTTAAGACCACAACTCAGAAGTTGATGGATGTTTGACTTCGAGATTATCCTGATGGAAGTAGCTTTGTGACCCCCTTTGGAACCCAGCCATTTGGTACATAAGGGTTTGAACTTGACTCGGTCTCAGAGTATGCCACCAAATTTGATGACATCTTTTGGTGGAGAGAGCTGGTGAGAAGACACTTTTCTCTGTCTCTGGTATCTTGCAAGCAGCATCAGAAGTCTAACACTTGAACCTCTTGTAGCCAGAAGAAGCCCTCTTCATCTTTGAGTGCTAGTCCCAAACAGACTCTCACTAAAAGACCAGCACAGAGATTGGAGCTCCTGCTAGGCACTCCCTGGTACTGCATTCTAGCATTATAGAGTTGTTGACACAGGCACCTCATGTTGTACCACTGAGACATTGCTGGTACCTTCTATGGCATATATGATACATCTTACTCTTTTGGTACCAATAACACTTGAAACATACAGTGCAGCAGGGATCTCCTGTGACTGTTGGTGCTGACCACTGATGCAAGGTGAGGTCCAGCTATTGACTATTCCTGCCATACAAGCACTGGTACTGGTATCTTCCTCAGGAGCCATCTGGGACTGAACTTTTGTCAGTACCAGCAGGATCTGAAAGTCTTGTGTGGAGCCAGCCAGATGTACAGGAAAATCTTGGATGCTTCCTCTGGTCCCAGTCTCCTGCCTCCTTGGCCTTTAGACTATGCTTACTCTTCCTCAGAGTTGGAATTGGAAGTGGGGTTTTATGCTTCAAGATTCCACTGCCGAAGGTCTTGAGCATCTCCTCATTCCTCTTCATGCAGGTCAAGGCGTTAGCACTGTGATTCTTATAAGAGTGGGTCCAGGAATAGGATGTCTTGGGGTTGGGACCTGGTACTGTACTAGGTAAAAGAGAGGTCTTTTGGAATCCATGGGGAATTCCTCTGGACTCCAGGTGGTTCTCGTCTTCTAGATCTTACACTACTAAATCTCCCCCAAGGCACTGTTCCCTTGACTTTAAACATTCCCTTAGATTAGAGTACTCCTTTGGTGTGCCAGACCTCAAAGGGTAGGCCACGCTTCCTCTGTGCCTGCGACACTGAGTCTCTGGGTGCCAGCATTGCTGCTTCTCACTGAGCTTTGTCCAGCAAGTCCCACTGAGGAGCTCTTTTGTTTCAGAGCCTTTTACCCTCTTCAGTGATCAGATCATTCCCAGAAGTATCTTCAGGGACTTCACACAGCCTTTTCAAAAGGCTCTAACCCAGTAGCAGCATTTTTAACCCTTCTGCACACATTGGGTACAGTACCAAGTCAAATATTTCACTACTGTGCAGAACATCCATAAAAATTATTTCAGAAAATTCCCACTTTTGTCTCCTTACCTGCCTGGGTGTACGAATTGAACTGGTCTGAGGACAACCCACAGAAGTTAGGGATATTTTGCATATTGCGGGGCCTGCTGGAGTTGCGTTACATGTTAATGAGGACATCTTGGAGTCTACCAAAATCCTTTGGCAAACTCCCTCATCACTGAGGCCTGCTGCCAGAAGAACAGAGAAGTACTAAGTCCCCTCTGAGGGACAGGAGTACTTTTATTCACACCCAACCCCAGCTTCTTTGGTAGTGATGGTTGTGAATCAAAAGGTGAGATAGGGCGATCTAAATCTACTGCCAACGAGAAAGATATAAAATATTGGATCTGTTTGGGAGAGAGGTTTATTTGTTACCAGGATTGCAGTTTAGAATTGGAAATCATCATGCTCTCATAGTTCATTATGATTGTCAAAATGTTGAAATGTATAGACAAGTTGCTAGATGATTCTAAGGAGAAGTATACAGCACTTGTGAGTGAAAGCTTCTGGGAATCAAGACTGTCATTACAGGCTGGTTTAGATTAGGTGGATTCAGCAATTCAGGTAAGGATAATGGCAGTCACTGTGTTATGCTTTTTGGCTGCAGTTGTAATGCTTCAAGAGTGAATGCCAACCTCAGGACAGGCTGCTGGGAACCAGGGTACAAACCCCAAATTGGCTGTGAATTCTATATTTAGATTTCCGCAACCAATTGTCAAGTGTGTACATGCCTTGGGCTCTATACCTGGCTAAACATGGAGTTATAGGTGCTCTCCTTGGGTACGCTGATCTGCTTCTCTGCTCAGGTGAGTATACCTTTGTGATAGATGACCCCTTATGCCAAGAACCACGACTATATTCAGGTTACTTCCAGTCCCAAAGGACCAGTCGCTAACCCCAGGTCAATTGTACCTAAACTTATTCCCTGAGAAAACAGATGAAGCTTTGCATTCTGCTAAAGATTCTAAGGCAATCCTTAAATCACTAGGCATTAACACTCCAGCCCTGGAGAGAAAGCAGTTCCATTCTTAGTTCCACCAGGGTTGTACTAACGGCCCAGGTAGCTGGACCAGTCTCTAGGATGTACCATAAGAATCAGAGAATCCAGCTACATCTAACAAATCAGTAACATCTAAGCAGTCTATTTGTCTCCTTTGCTAAGAGGACAACTGGTCATCTCATAGAGGATACCTTCCTGCATTCATCGGTGCTATGATATCATTAAGGTTCCTTCCCCTAAAGTGTTTTAGCACTCTCTATAAGGGCACAAGTAGTGTTGTCTGCTTTAAGTCATGTAGCCATCAGTGACATTTTCAGGGCTGCAACTTGGTCATCTGTTCATACCTTCACCACTCTTTATGCGCTCTCTCAATTATCAGGAGATGATGCTAGATTTGGAAGAGTGGCATTGGCGTTCTTGTTCAGGTAGACTCTGATACCCTCCTCTGTCTGGGATTGCTCATGAGTCACCTGAAGTAGAAAGAGTGCAAGCACTCTAAGAAGGAAAGATGGTTACATACCTGTTCGGTAACTGTTTTTCTTTGAGATGTGTTGCACATATCCATTTCATGACCCACTCTCCTCCTGTACATTGGAGTCAAAGATAACGCATGTTTCTGGTGTGAAGGAACTGAAGGGGGTCGGGGCAGCTCTGCCCTTTATACCCTTGGCTAGCAGCATGGGTATATGGAAGGTGCATGTGCCGCCCTGACACATTCCACTATGGGAAAAAGATCTCTGGCGTTGATTCACTGGCATGCATGCACCTGAAGTAGAATGGACATGTGTAATGAATCTCAAAGAACATCAGTTCCCAAACTGTTATGTAATTTTTTTTTCCTTGCAAATTTAATTGAACAGAAGTAGTTAGTCATTTATAACTTAGTCATTTTGTGCTGTCTTGTCTTCTAAACAGCCTGCTTTTAAAGATCCTTAATTAAGATTGTCTTAGTAATATGCTACTTCTCTTACTAAAAATCTAAAGAAACTTTCCCAGCAAGAGAGCATAATGATGGAAGGCACTGCAGACACACAAACAATTATTAGGGAATGATTTTTCAATCAATATGCTATGAAGAGCTTCAAACTGTTAGTGCTTGTGTCTTTCAGCTGTTTCCTGCAGGCCCAAAAACTTAGCTGTAGTAAGGTGACTTTTTATAGAAGTATATTGAATATTTTGTTCTATCACTGAAACAACTTACACATCACTTTTATTGTATAAAGTGCTTAGGGCTATGTGTTGTCCCCAATCTATGTTCTTATAGTAGCATCTACAATTGTGATCCTATTAGGCTGCTACTTTACCTTTACAGTTCACTGTTTCTCTAAATATAAGTAGCAGTCTCACAGAGTGAGGGAACATTTCAAAAAACCCTCCCCCCTCAATTCTAACCGTTAAAATCTATGGGGAGGGTTCCATATACCCCATAGCCCAATGGGAAATTCTGCGTTAAGCACCCCCCAAATTCTTTGGCAAGAAATCCTAAACTGTATAGCAGTGTTAGTTTATTGTATCTCCGTAACATCCTTTTTTTCTCCTATCCTTCCTGTGCCTAAACACATACATGGTTATGTCTCATTGTTGAAAATACTCATTGATGTATAATTCTTTAATGATTTTTAGCAGTGATTATTTTTGATGGGTATCTTTTTATGGCTTTTTTCTTTTAACAGTCTGGCTTTATGACCTGCATAAGTTAATGATGTCATCTGGATGGTTTGGCTTGGAATCATTTTCTTTCTGCTCTTTATGTACCAGAGAAGCTCTTGTAGTCAGTTTCAGCAGTTTCTCTCAGTTCCACAGGCCTTGTCTGCTACTCTATTCTCCATGCAGCCTAGTTGCCCAGTTTGTCTTTCTAGCTCCCCTTCTCCCTGGCTGAAAATGAGCTCTAGCTCTGGCTTTCTGACCTCTCCTGTCTGGTACTTTAGAACAATGAAGGGAGTGTACACTGTAATCCAATTCCAGAAGAGGCAAGAAGAGATAGCTGCAGGCAGATCCCAGCAGGGCAAGGAGACAGAAAACACAAAGTTGGGTGCCTCCTTTCAGCAAAATAATGAACTCTGCAGGAAAAAATGCTGAGTTGTGTGGTATTTTGAAATAATATGCCAAATTCCATGGCCAAGCTGTTATGCTGAGTTCATGAGGCTCTGAGTGAGATGACAGGGGCAGTGTGCACATTTAAAAGCTGTTGTTTCGGGTTCCTTAAAGACTCAGGGCTTGTCTACACACAAGTTGCTCTGCTTTAACTAAAGGTGCAGTGCTGCTCCAACTTACTTAAACTCACCCTTCGTACAAGCATTGATTTAAATTCAGTTCTTATTTTTTGAGGATAGCTCTGCAATGAAAAGGGATAGGAACTTGACTTTTTAAATGAAAACTGGGATTCTGGAGTATGACTTTGCATGAGCCTGATGAGGAAGAATTTCCCCATCTGACAAAAATTCTCCTTCCGAGTACCAGTGGTTTGAGATGTGCTTAATAATCCTTATTCCGGGAGGGATCTTTTGTTTTCTATGGAGTCCAGAACTTTCCTGATGAAAGAATTTTCTTTAAGGGGATTAACAGACTGTCTAAGGTCTGGAACAAGACTGGAGTTCTTTTGCACTGAGCCTTTAAAGATTTTATAAGATGCTGCCTGTACCAGCCAGTCATACAAGGTGAAAAACAGATACTTTGTAATCTCAAATAACTAAATGTTTGGTAAAACTATGGGTGCTGTGAAGAGCCTGAAGGGGGTAATATCTTGTATTTGGTAATGGTCATATCCCAAACAAAAGCATAGCAACTTGCTATACGACTGTCTGATGTTGATATGGAAATGAGCATCTTTCAGATGGAGAGCCTCAAACCAGTTATTCAGAGAAAGTAAAGGGAGATGAGGGCCTGAATAAGCATTGGAAATTTTAACCTCTTCATTTAACTGAACATTTGTGGTCTGTAATGTCCTTTGACATTTGAGTAGAAATTTTTCACTTGGAAATTTTCTAATACTTCTGTAACCTTTGGGTGAGCCAGAGTTTACTTCATTGCCCTTCTCCAGAGCCTTAAAAAAAACATCTCTCATAGAAGAGCAACTTTGAAACCCAGAATTCAGTCTCTAAAGACATTCCGCAAGGATTGCGCAGGGTCTAACTCAAATGCAAGTCCCCAAAATAACAAAAATCCCTAACTGGCTTCAAGACTGAGCTTGATAAGTTTAGGGAAGGGTTGGTATGATGGGATTGTCTACAGTGGTAGCATGTGGCCCATCAGTGACTGCCAGTAGCAAAAATCCCCAGTGGCTGGAGGTGGAGAAGGCTTTGAGTTACTACAGATAACTCTTTCCCAGTTATCTACCTGGTGGGCCTTGCCCACATGCTCAGGGTCTCACTGATTGTCATAGATGGGATTGGGAAGGAATTTTCCCCTAGGTCAGATTGGCAGAGAAAAGGGGAGGTTTTTGTCTTCCTTTGTAGCATGTAGGCACGGAGTCACTTGCAAGTTTAAACTACTGTAAATGGTGAATTCTCTGTAACTTTTGAAGTCTTTAAACTATGATTTGAGGACTTCAGTAACTCAGCCAGAGGTTAGGGGTCTATTACATGAGTGGGTGGGTGAGGTTCTGTGGCCTGCAATGTGCAGGAGGTCAGACAAGATGATCACTATGGTCCCTTCTGACCTTAAAGTCTATAAGTCTAACTTAATTCTTAAGTACCAACTTTATAAAGTCTTATGATAAAGAAACATTATTATTATTATTAATTTAATAACTACAACTTAATTTCTATAACATAACATGGCTACTTTATAATCCACATACATTATCTTCATAGTTATGCATTTTTATAAATAAAGAAAACAAATCTAAACAGGTCAATCCCCACAGAAACCTGCTGCAAAATGTTTCAGAGTTAAGGAAAACAGCCTGCTTTCTGCTTCTGTAGCTCAGCTTCTCCCAAGCCACACAGGGCACATGGCTTTTTGAAAAGCTGCTGCCCTGGCTACTGGCCCTCATGAGCAACAAGGAACCTACTGAGCATACCCAATACTACCACATCCAATTCCAGAAACTTCTGGATATAGAGCACTAATTGTGCATGTACCTAGCAACAATGAACCAGACAACTCATTCCTACCTGCTCCCTATATATCTCTTGAAGAGAGATCTCCATATTAGGCATGTGAGTTATACTTCTATAGCACCCAGCTTCAGCTTGGGATTGGGCTCTGCTTTCACTAGCCTTGTGTTGGGAGGCAGTATTGAGAGGAAGTGGACCGTGTAGTGCTGCTTGAGGACTTCTGTGAAGTTAGTGGAGCTATGCTGATTTACGTCCGCTGGCTTATATCTGTCTCAGAGTCTCTGAAATCAGAGCTGTTATTTTTTTCTGTATTTCAGTTTAAATATGAATGTTCCAGGCAACTAATATAATTACTTTTGAAAATATCTAGCTAAAAGGTCAATTCAGCTTTTAAACACCTTATGGTGCAGAAACATAGTGTTGAATAGTTTGTCTGTCATTATTCACTAATTGATTCACAATGGCATGACTCGATATATTAATTTTTGTAGTTACCTTTTGCCTTAATAGAGCTCTTAAATAAGGCATTTGCCTTATTAATATTTTACTCATAGCCCATAAATTAAATCCTTCTCTAATCATCTCTACAAGTTCTATACATTTGTGATTTTTAATATGTCCTCATAGGTTTTTGTAGTTAACAGCTTTCTTCTAAGGTTTCTATATACTCCTAAACTTTTCTTCTGTATTTTGGCATTACCACTTCTGTTATACGAAGACCAAAACGTTATTCTAGCTTTAGTGGCCTGATATGTCTAAAACTTTGTAACCCATTGGTAAAGATATCATGTTGTCTTGGAGGTCATGGATTCTGTGACTTCAGTGGACCTCTGTTATTTCTTTGGCTTTAGCCCCCTCCGCAACAGTGGGACTGGAGCAGCCGTCTACCCCTGCCACAGGAGGAGCAGCAGGGCTAGAGCAGCAGCTGGTGGTCAGCGGCCAGGGCTGGAGCAGCAGTGGGGCTGGGTCAGCCCCCTGCGCTGGAGCAGCAGTGGTTATCCCCTGCTGCAGTAGCAGCAGCAGAGTTGGATCAACTTCTGGCGCTCCAGCCTTCTGAACAGTTTCATTTCTCTAAGTATACCAAAGCCAAGTGTGGAAGTGATGAAAAGGGAGTGATACATAGGACCTGTTTTGTCAATGTTCGTAGACAACAAATAATTGTACTGATTCACTAACTAGAAAGAAATCTAAATAAAATTAATAGCGGAGTTGCTCTTGTGTGATAGATGCTAGATCTTGCTTAATGATTGTCCTTGTGCATTTTAAGGAGCTATTTCAAATCCTCTAAGATGTGTTTGTGCACCATTGACCTAGCTAAAATGTGAATACCTCTGTGGTTGAGAGAGTATATCTAATTAAATATAACATTTCAGAGTCCTTAGTAAAATATGTAGTTAATCAATACAGTAACATCTTTCACTTGTAGTATTGAGTTAAAAACAGGCAAAAAGAGAAAAGTGTTAGAAAAATAACTTACTTAAAATGTATATGATCTGTCCTGTGTAGTACAGGGAAAGTTAATTCCTCCTTTAGTTTCAGAATATTTGCCTTATAAAATGTTCTTAAAGGGAATGCTTTTGCCTAATTGATCCCTAGTGACAAAAATATGCCAAGAAAATTTGCTTGTATGTTAAAGAACTGTGTTCTAATCAACTTTTTTTTTTTAAGAAGAGCTAATTATATTAAAAGCCAGATAGTCAGTTATTATCATTCAAATCTGTGCTATAGTAGGAAGTTTGAGCTAATGGTAATTACATTGTAATTTCAAGAGAAATTTTGATTAATGTACTGATCTTAGCACTTGACATTCATGCTTCAGTTATAAGAAGAGTTAAAAAAACAAAACTAAAATACCATTAAAGCTATGACAAAAGATATCAAAGCTCGTGAAATTCAGACATAAGGCTAATAGGGCATTCTTACAGTATCTCATACCATTGTTTAGAGGAGGAGGGAGGAGTGGAGAGAACACACTGACTTGTTAATTCAGGACAGCTTCAGCTTTAATTTTGAGCTTCCTGTGTTTTCAGGCTTGGTTTGTTCACCTTAATATTGTTTAGATATTTTGTGTATTTAATTTCCTTGCTTTTCTAAAATAAAAGTAAAAACTCTTCTCTTTGAAGATGTAACATATATTGTGTGGACATTGAATAGCTGAAGGAATTTTTATAGGTTTAAGCAAGTGTATGTTGTGGCACAATGGGCCCAAATATCACAGCACTCACCCCTAAATTTTATGGTAATATTCATTTTTTCTACTGTTTGTAAAATACTCTTCAGTCTCATCCTTCAGGCTCCACAAACACACACAACTGTGGTTTAAACGTAATATGGTAGTTGATGTAAAAAAAAAGTCAATAGGGAATGCTTTCAGTGTTCTCCATTTCCCATTCCTTCCCTCCATGTTTTCCCTGTCCCTGCACCTTGGCAATCATGACATTGTTCCTTCCTCTCACCTTACTCCCTCCAATTTTCTCAATTCTGTGCATGTCCCTGGACTCTGGACACCATGGCATTGTCCAGGCAGCTCAGCCCAGAACTTCCTTCCTTCCATGTGCACTAAGGAAGGTGGGGAGATTGTAGGCAACCTCACTGGCTCATTTCCAGTGGTTTTGGTGCTGTGTGATTCTGCCTATGCATCTGGCTTCTCTTAACTTCCTGGGTGTAAGTGTGACTCAGATTTCCTCAAGGCTGTCAAGTGTTGCACATCTTGTATAGCAGTTACACATTGGTCACCCTGAATCCTAATACATCCATCCGAGCTTTGGCCAGGCTGAAGTTGCACGTTCCATCGGCTGATCTGGCTGCAGCTAAAAAGGCAGCCAGTGTCGTCTTTCTCACTGCTTCCCATGCTGGATCCTAGCCATTAAGGAGCAGTGAGAGGCAAGAGTTGGTAGAAGTCACAGAGGGAAGTGTCAGCTACAGCATAAAGTGAGGGGCCCAATATTAGCCCAGGCTCCCTCGTCTTTTCCCTTGCAACCAGCTGCAACAGCCTCTTCCCACCTGCCTAGCATCCTGCCAGTTGTTGCTAACACCTAGCTATTCCTGCCACCATCAACAGCCGCCGGCCACATGAGAAACTCATTTCTAACAGCTATGCTCTTGAGTAGTCTCTACCCTGCTCCAGCAGCCCCAGGCAACCTACAAACATCCACCCACTGCAACTCCAGACACCTCCATTACTTCTAGCTGCCCCACTATTCTCAGGCACTTCAGCACACACCTACTCAGCTATTGCCTCAGATTTCCTCTTACATTTTCTAGGTTATTTCTGCAACCATATAAGGGCCAGAAACATCAATTTTTAAAAAGAGCTTCTGGATTACAGTTCTGTGATAAGTGTTGAATTCCATGTCTGTTGAACCACAGGTAACATGGAGTCCTGGCAGTGGGATACAGAGACTCTTACATTGCCAGATTACTAATTAAAATTTATCCCAATCCAGTACTCACTAAGTTGTTATAGTATCAGAGGGATAGCCATGTTAGTCTGGATCTGTAAAAAGTGACAAAGTCCTGTGGCACCTTATAGACTAACAGACATGTTGGATCATAAACTATCGTGGATGAATACACACTTTGTCACATCCGACGAAGTGGGTATTCACCCACGAAAGCTTATGCTCCAATATGTCTGTTAGTCTATAAGATGTCACAGGACTCTTTGTCACTTAAGTTATTACACTTAGGTGTCTGTTAGCACACTATATGAAATCGATTGTTTTAGATCTAGTTATAAGTGTATAGCAGTAGACATAAAAAAATCCACATTCACAATTAGTTGGTGTCTGGCCTTGGTCTGGCAGTGATAGTTAAAGATTAAACAGGTACTGTGACAGTCTGCATACTTATATTCACCCTTTTTACAAGACTATGATACATTTTGTACAAAGTATGCGTTGTGAGGTATCATTTGAAAACTCATAATTTGCTTATTATTGTGCTGGGAAACTGTGTGGCAATGTTGTATGTAAAGTTATAAGATTATATTGTGTATAACATTACTTAGATATGTTCCATGTTTAGTAAAGCAGGCACAAACTCATTCCTTAGGCCATGGCTACACTTACAGTTGTGCAGTGCTGGTAGTTACAGCTGTGTTCGTACAGCTGTGTAGGGCCAGCGCTGCAGTGTGGCCACACTGACAGTTACCAGCGCTGCAATGTGGCCACATTTGCAGCACTTGCAGCGCTGTTGGGAGTGGTGCATTGTGGGCAGCTATCCCACAGAGCACCTCGTCCCATTTTGGTGCTGTGGCTTGTGGGAAGGGGAAGGAAGTGTGCGGGTCTTTCCGCTTCCTGTTCCTACACATTCCTGTTGCTACACATTCCGAGCAGTTTGGCGGCATTGTGAGTTTGCAGCACGATTTCTGAGATTTCTGTTACAAATGGAGCCTGAGCTGCTGAGGACCTTGCTGATGAATGTTGCCAGCACATCACGCATGGCAGTGGAGCTATTCCTTCAGCTGCAAAGTGACAGCGAGGAGTCAGACGATGATATTGAAACGCCTGACGCTCAAGACACTCAATTGCTTGTGGCAGTAACAGACGTGCTCAGCACCGTGGAATGGCGCCTTTGGGCTCGGGAAACCAGCACTGAGTGGTGGGATCACGTCGTCCTGCAAGCCTGGGATGACGAGCAGTGGCTGCAGAACTTTCGGATGAGAAAAGCCACTTTCATGGGACTGTGTGCTGAGCTCGCCCCTACCCTGCGGCGCAGGGACATGAGATTGAGAGCTGCCCTGCCAGTGGAGAAGCGGGTGGCTATTGCAATCTGGAAGCTGGCAACTCCAGACAGCTACCGATCGGTGGCGAACCAGTTTGGAGCGGGAAAGTCCACCGTTGGAATGGTGCTGATGCAAGTTTGCACCGCCGTTAATCGCACCCTGCTAAGAAGAACTGTGACTCTGGGGAACGTGCAGGACATTGTGGATGGCTTTGCACAAATGGGTTTCCCTAACTGTGGAGGGGCAATAGATGGGACACATATTCCTATTCTGTCACCACCCCACCTGGCATCAGAGTACGTTAATCGCAAGGGGTATTTCTCCGTGGTTCTGCAAGCGCTTGTGGATCACCGTGGGTGTTTCACTGACATTTACTCAGGATGGCCTGGAAAGGTGCATGATGCACGCATCTTTCGGAACAGTGCCCTGTTCAGGAAGCTGAGGGCCGGGACTTTTTTCCCAGACCGCAAGCTCACAGTAGGGGACATCGAAATGCCCACTGTGATCCTTGGAGACCCCGCTTACCCCTTAATGCCTTGGCTCATGAAACCATATACAGGGAAGCTTGACAGGAGCAAGAACCGGTTCAACTACAGGCTGAGCCGGTGCCGAATGACTGTGGAGTGTGCTTTTGGCCGTTTGAAAGCCCTCTGGCATTGTCTTTATGGGAAGCTAGATTTGGGGGAAAGCAGCATCTCCGCTGTTATATCCGCGTGCTGTACCCTTCATAATATTTGTGAAGGGAAGGGTGAAAGATTCAGTGAGGAATGGACCTCCGAGGTTCGACGCCTAGAGGATGAATTTGCACAGCCAGAGAGCAGGGCTACTAGAGAGGCCCAGGAAAGGGCTTCAAGGATTAGGGATGCCTTAAGGGAGCAATTTGATGCTGAGAGCCAACAGTAATGTTTGGTGCCTTTGCTGTGCTCCTTTCTACCTTGGGGTACAGTATTTACCACTTTCTGCAATAATAAAAAGTATTGTAAAAGCCATAAAATCCTTTATTCAAAGTACAGTACATAAAAGGCCAGGGGGGTTAGGGTGGTGGACTGTACATTCAGAGGTTTGAATATATCCTGTTTGGATTGCTGTTCAATGTCTGCTGCACTTCAGGATTACTATGCTGCAGAGTAATGGGGGTGGAGTGCACAGGGTAAGGATTGTAGTTATCAGGGCTGGTAGGTGATCGTACAGGTGTTGGGGGCAGCTGGGGGTAATAAGAAACTGGCTGCTGGAGAAAGGTGTTTTGTGCAAATACTGGGGAACAAGAAAGAGAGCTTTGGGAGGGTTGTGGGTTACCATGGTACAGATCTTCCTGCATGGCTACGAGAGACTCGAAAGAGTCAGTTTGGCGAGCCAGGAGACTTATCATGTGCTTTGAGGTTTTTTTGGTAGCCAATTCCTTTCTCCTGCTTTCTGTTTGCCTCCACTCATACATTTTCTCTCTCCATTCCTGCGTCTTCCTACTTTCTCTGTTGTAGTGATTCATAACTGCTTTGATCAATTCTTCTTTTGATTTTCGCGGATTTTTTCTCAAGTTCTGCAAGTGACGTGAGGCCGGTGATCCGGCTGCATTAGTCAAGGTCACTTAAAAAAAACATAGATAGAAACATGTAATACACAGAGGCTACATTGTTTATTATCACACAGTGAAGGAGTTTGTAGACTTTTTGTAGCATCATTCCCACATACCTAACATAACACAGAGAGGCCAGGGAAACGAAGGCATGGCGAGCAATGGGGTGAGTGTTTCTGCCCCGACTTCACCTGGGAGGGGGAACTGACTGATGGCTCACTGGGGTTTATCTGCACTGGGTAGAGGAGGTAGCTCGTGGCCTGCACAGTGGACAGTAGGGAACATGAAACTGGTGACCTGCTGGCGGAGGGGGCGGTCCGCGGAACTGCCGGCCTGCTGGGGCGAGGAGACCGGAACGCACCGCGGTGCTGGCTACCTGCTAGCGGGGGGGGAGACCGGAACGCACCGTGGTGCTGGCGACCTACTGGCAGGGGTGGGCGGAGACCGGAACGCACCGCGGTGCTGGCGACCTACTGGCAGGGGTGGGGGGAGACCGGAATGCACCGCGGTGCTGGCTACCTGCTGGCGGGGGGGGAGACCGGAACGCACCGCGGTGCTGGTGACCTGCTGGCAGGGGTGGGGGGAGACCGGAACGCACCGCGGTGCTGGCTACCTGCTGGCGGGCGGGGGGGGGGGGAGACCTGCTGGTGGGGTCAGCTGAGCCCAGGGCAGTGGAGTGTGCAGGATTACCAGAGAGGCTTAAAAGGTATGCTGGGATACCTCCTTATACCCCGGAGGTCAATAAAAGCGCTGGTGGGGTCCACACTTGCTGACCAGCGCTGGATCACCAGCGCTGGAATCGCTATACCCGAGGCTCGACCGGGTGTACAGCCAGCGCTGCAACCAGGGAGTTGCAGCGCTGGCCGTGCTTTGCAAGTGTGGCCACATCCTAAGTTGCAGCGCTGTAACCCCCTCACCAGCGCTGCAACTCTCTAGTGTAGCCATGGCCTTAGAGACAAAAGGCAAACTGACATCTCAGCCAGGTGTCAACAAAATCAAATGGACCTGGTTAAGCAGCCATTCTTTGGCAGGAAAAAGGGTGTGAATGACAAATTTCCATTTTGGCAAAGAAACAGCTGGAAGTTCCTGTACCCACAGACTTGCTGTCTCCTGAACCTCAACTGGAGATAATTTTCAAAGAAAAGTATAAAGAGTGGGGAAATCATCTCTCCCTTTATCTCTACGCATGGCATTGACTACACTTGAAGAACAAAGGAGGCATCATTAAATTGGGGAGAGATCCTGTCTGAAAGGAGATCAGTAAGATTGCTGCAGCAGGTAGAGAGAGATTATTTGCTTTGAATTCTCTTAGTTTGTTAAGTTAGATGTTGCATTTTACTTAGGAGAGATCCCAGAAGACTGAAGAAGGGCTAACATAGTGCTCATCTTTAAAAAGAGGGAAAAGGAAGAGCTGGGAAACTTATAGACCACTTAGCCTGACTTTGATACCTGGGAAGCTACTAGAGCAATATATAAAACATTCAGTTTGCGAATACCTGGAAGATTAAGGGGTAATCACTAGCAGCTAGCCTGGATTTACCATGAACAAAGTATGCCAAACTAGCTTGATTTCTTTCTTTGACAGGGTAACTGATTTGATGGGTATAGGGAATGCGGTGGACATAATATACCTGGACTTCAGCAAGGCTTTTGACATAGTCCTACATGACATTCTGATAAGTAAGCTGGAGAAATGCAGGCTCAACAGAACTATCATTAAGTGGATTCATAGTTTGTTAAACAACTGTGAACAAAGATTAACTATTAATGGAATGGTGTTGGATTGGAGGGATGGGCTCAAGTGAGGTTCCACAGGGTTCTGTTCTGGATCCAGTGTTGTTAATGACCTAGATGTAGGAATAGAGATTATATTGATCAAGTCTGCAGATGAGACAAAGCTTGAGGGGGAGATAGAGCTAAAATTCAGAGGGATCTTGAAAAATGGAGAACTGGGGCTTAGACAACAAAATGAAATTCAACAAATAAATGCAGGGTGCTACACTTAGGAAAGAAAAAAACAAGTGGACAAATAGAAAATGTGGGGGGGAACTGGCTTGGCAGCAGCACTGCTAAGAAGGATCTGGGAGCTGTGGTGGATCGCAGCCTCAATATGAACCAGCAGTGCGATGATGTTGAAATAAAAGCAAATGCAATTTTAGGTTGCATTAACAGAGGCATAGGATGCAAGTCATGGGAAGTGATAATACCACTCTACTCGGTGCTGGTTAGGCCTCAGCTAGAGTACTGTGTACAGTTTTGGTCACCAATGTATAGAAAGGATGTAAAGACTCTGGAAAGGATCTAGAGGCAAGCAACAAAGATGATCAAAGGGATGGAATGCAAGCAAAGGGAGAAAGGAACTGGGTATGTTTAGTTTGGAAAAGAGATTGAAAGGATATGATAGCAGTCTTCAGATACTTGAAAAGCTGCATAAAAAAGATGGAGAAAAGTTGTTCTGTTTTGCCACAGAGAGCAGGACACGAAGCAATGGGTTCCCACTACAGCATAGCAAATTTAGATTAAATCTCAGGAAAAACTTCCTAACTGTAAGACCAGTAAGACAATGGAACAGACTGCCTCTGGAGGTTGTAAAAACTTCTTCACTGGAGGTTTTCAAAAGGAGGCTGTATAGCCATCTATCTTGGATGCTTTAGACTCAACAAATCCTACATCTTGACAGGGGGTTAGACTAGATAACTGGTGCAGTCTTCTAACCCTATGATTTCTTTGTACTCAATTCTGACTTTTATGCCTCATTACTTGTAATGATTTAAAATCTATCTTTCTGTAGTTAATAAATGTGTTTTATTGTTTTAACTAAACTAGTGTGTTTTGGATTGAAGTGTTTGGAAAACGTCATTTGAGATAACAGGATTTGTCCATATCATTTTCTGTTAATAAAATGATGGACTTTAACTTGTGTTGTCCAGCCCTCTCCTGGACACTACAAGATGCACATTTCTTGGTGAAAGTCTGGGACTGGGAATTTGCTGGTCTTGCTCTGCAGTGTGATTCAAGGGTGGCTGGCTGTAATACTATTGCAGTATAACTGGGAGTAATTTACATGCCGGAGGCTGCCTGTGAGCAGGGCAGAAGTGGTTGCTCTCACAATGAAGCAATGTAAAAGTAACCCCAGGCTGGAGAATCGAGGGGGCGCTACTGTTCAACCATCCAGATTGTACCCTGGGTTATGTCACAGGTACCAGTTCTCAAGTTCCCTCTACTGCCTGGAATTGGTCCTTCCAGATTAGGATTGAGGCATGTTGGAGAGGCAGTGTGTTACTACTATCACTTGTATATCTTTTTATGTGTGTTCTTCATTTTTAAGATTAAAAAAATGTTTCTAGGTTCAGTTCAGTCTTAAATGCTCTTTGTGGCTTAGGTCTGTCTTTTAAGATTTTAAGGTCCCTTTACATAGCCAGAGTGGTATAAAAGTGCCTTATTGGCAATGAGAAATCTACATCTGCTCATAGAGATATGGCTCACAGAGCTGGGCATGTTTTCCAAGTATGACATGCATTTTATTGATTTCAGGTATTGTAAAGTCTGGGAAAATTGAGGACATAGTAGGAGCCTTATCTTTGCATTTTCTTGGTTAGTGTGTTTGCTAGACCCTAATAGTTAAACATTTTTTTATTGGTGCAGTTATGATACCCTGTACTCCACTCTGGAAGACTAGTGTTGACCTTGGTACTGGATCATATACCTCTGCCTTGCTGCCAGGCTTGTTGCTGAAGAATTTTGGGTCAGTGCCATGTGGGTTGACTCCTTGGGGAACTTGGTACTAGAACAAAAGAGCATTGAACTGACTCTATAGGCCTTTCCAATCTCAAATCAGAGGGAATCTGTTTAGATTCTCATGGGTAATGTGGTTATGTACTACCTCAACAGAGAATAGCTCAGTCTGTCATCTTGTGTATCCATCTGTGGGAATGGCACATTTGGAATCAGGTGACCCATTGGTCGTTCACTTGGAAAGGGTGAAAAGAATGTAATCAACAACCTCAGTTGCACAAGCATTGCCACAGTGAGAGTAATTAACTATTGAAACAGTTTACTAAAGGTTGTGGTAGCTTCTCCACCACTGACTGACAATTTTTAAAGCAAGATTGGATATTTTTTCTAAAAATATGGTCTAGGAATCATTTTGGGGAAGTTTTATGGCCTGTGTTATACAGGGAGTCAGACTATATGATCACAATGGTCCCTTCTGGCCTTGTAATTTATGGATCTATGAATCATGGCTGCCACCCAGATCATCTCCTGGGATCTCAGGTTTTCGTCATCCTGATCCTGAAAGATGTCCTGACCAGACTGAGCCAGAGAGAAGAAGACAGATGACATGGCACCTTCACCAGTTCCATCTGAATCCCAAACATCACCAGGGTTGTGAGACTTCATCTGTCTTCCTCCCACACCCCACATGTCCTTTTCCTTCTCCACTTTATATATTTTACTTCCTCTCTCTCCTTTTTCCTTCTGTCTAATAAGTGTCTGGCTTAGCCAGCCAAGGTTGTATATTTTGCAACACCACTCTAAGCCTGTGACCATAGAGGCAACTAAAAGCATCTAAGCTTCCTGAAACTGGTGCAAATTAGTCAGCTCTCAGAGTGGATATTAAGACTGTGTATTGGGCCTGTGTTTTTCCACCAGTGAGGTTGCAAGTGAAATTCAGCACCATAGACAAAAGCTGCATTTTCTATCTCTGCTGTTTGTTTTTTCTCCTCTTTTGTATTTGTTTATCTTGTTCTGTGTTCTTAGGAAGTGGGATCGGACTTTGACAGCATCAATAACAGCTTCAGCCCATCTCTACTAACTTCTGTTTTCTCCAAAAGGACAGTTTTTGCCATCTTTAATACAATCTAAAGACTGTAAAACAAGGGATTTTTCCTTCTGAAACCTCTCTCCAACTAAAGTGAGCAAGGGATGTTGTTAAAATGAAAACCTTATTTAATATTTACATTTCAAATGCTTTAACTGTTTTTCCTTTTTCTGTATCCTTTAATCAAATGTTAAGAGGATTTTGATAATGTTTTTCCCATGGTACTAAGCAGGCTAAGGTTTCTGTATACCAAACCCCGAACATTGTTTGAGTGTTTAATGTTCTTTGGTGATAGGGTTATGTTAACGCCTTTGACTATTCGGGCCTATATGTTCCATGCAAATAAATACATCTACCAAAAACATTAGAATAGCTCAGAATAGATACTGGTAGTTTTCACCCAGGTGTGTTTCTGACCTACACCAGTCTCATTTTTAATAGCTAAAAGTAGGGTTATCAATTAATTACAGTTAACTCATGTGGTTAATTAAAAAAATTAATCGTGATTTAAACACAGTTTTAATTGCACTGTTAACAGGAGAACATGAATTGAAATGGAGAAAAACATCCAAAAAAATTTAATACATTTTCAAATATATTGATTTCAATGACAACACAGAATACAAAGCGTACTGTACTCACTTTATATTATTTTTATTATAAATATTTGCACTGTAAAAATGACAAAAGAAATATTTTTCAGTTCACCTTATACAGATATTGTAGTGCAATCTTTTTATTGTGAAAGTGAAACTTACAAATGTAGATTTTTTTCTTGTTACATAACTGCACTCAAAAACAAAACAATGTACAACTTTAGAGCCTATGAGTCCACTCAGTCCTATTTCTCTGTTCAGCCAATCACAAGGAAAAACGAGTTTGTTTACATTTATGCGAGATAATGCTGCCCACTTCTTATTCACAATGTCACCTGATAGTGAGAATAGGTGTTCGCATCGCACTTTTGTAGCCAGCATTGCAAGGTATTTACATGCCAGATATGCTAAACATGCCTATGCCCTTCATGCTTTGGAAACCATTCCAGGGATGTGCTTGCAAATGTAAACAGACTTGTTTGTCTGAGTGACTGGCTGATTAAGAAATAGGACTGAGTGGACTCCTAGGTTCTAAAGTTTTACATCTTTTTATTTTTGAATGCAATTATTTTTTTTGTCCATAATTCTACATTTGCAAGTTCAACTTTCATGATAAAGAGATTGCATTACAGTACTTGTAATGGAGGAATTGAAAGATACTATTTCTTTTGTTTTTTATGGTGCAAATATGTGTAATAAAAATAAATATAAAGTGAGTACTGTACACTTAGAATTCAATGTTGTAATTGAAATCAATATATTTGAAAATGTAGAAAACATCCAAAAATATTTAAATAAACAATATTCTATTATTAACAGTGTGATTGAGATGAATTTTTTTTAATCGCTTGACAGTCCTAGTTAGAAGGTGTTACTGAGACACTGAAAACTTAAGTGCAGACTTCTGTATCTGTAAAAGCAGCAAAGAGTCCTATGGCACCTTATAGACTAACAGACGTATTGGAGCATGAGCTTTCGTGGGTGAATACTCACTTCGTCGGATGCATGTGCTCATGCTCCAATATGTCCGTTAGTCTATAAGGTGCCACAGGACTCTTTGCTGCTTTTACAGATCCAGACTAACACAGCTACCCCTCTGATACTTCTGTATCTGCTTTCTCCACTGCTTCTGTGTTCCTCCCTCATGAGACAGTGTGTTGCCTCTGTAACCCTGATCAGTATTTACATGGTTGAAAAGAAAAACTAAATTTATTTCTAGTCTAGGGTGTCTGGCAGGGGTTCTCAAACTTGTTTATAGGGTGGATCACATTTAATAACTGTTCTCTCTGGACCATCTTCTTTCCTTTTCATTTTGGTGGAATCACCTTCCGTTTCATTCACAATTGCATGTCATCCCTGTTGAAACTATAGCAATTGTTTAATGTAAAAATAATCATTTTCCACCTCTTTTATTGAATATGTTATAGAAATTCTATACATCTTTTTTTTAATAGCATATCTAAAATATAAACAAGGGTGGCATTATTCTCATCACAGTATCAAAATATAGAAAGACATATGATAGGTGTGAGTCTTATTTATTTTAAATAATTGTTTCCCATTTCCTTCTGAACTAGTCCAGGTTCAGTGTTGTTTATCGTCCTTTAATTCAATTTAGTAGTTGTAAAGCAGAAGAAACCAAAATCATGTAACTGACAATCTCTCTCTGTGAATTACCAGCATTTGATTGGTGAACCACTAATTGTTTAAGGCAGTGGTTCTCAAAGCCGGTCCGCCACTTGTTCAGGGAAAGCCCCTAGTGGGCCGAGCCAGTTTGTTTACCTGTCATGTCTGCAGGTTTGGCCGATCGCAACTCCCACTGGCCGCGGTTCACCACTTCAGACCAATGGGGGCTGCGGGAAGTAGCGCAGGCCGAGGGATGTGCTGGCCACCCTTCCTGGAGTGGCAAACCGTGGCCAGTAGGAGCCGCGCTTGGCTGAACCTGCGCACGCGGCAGGTAAACAAACCAGCTCAGCCTGCCAGGGGCTTTCCCTGAACAAGTGGCAGACCGGCTTTGAGAACCACTAGTCTAAGGATCACAGTTTGGGAGTCTTTGGCCTATGGTATTAAAGCACAGTCTTTTCTGTATCTTTGCCACAAATTATTTAGTAATAATATTAGTGTTTACACAACCAGTTTGGGATTGATTTAAATCAAAGTGATTTAAATAATCTAAATTAATGATTTAAATCTGCAAGCAGTAAACCTTGATTTAAATAATTGATTTTAGTCTTATTTGTATTTGTACATTTTTAGTTATCTTTTCTAAAGAAAGACTGATTCTCATTGGTTAGTAATGATTAAAACATTTTGATTTGCAACCAAATATAGCCTTTACACTAAATTTGGTACTTCTTTTTACTGTCCAGGAAGATACTGTGTCCATACATATTTATTTAAGCAATCGTATAGCTTAGTATACATTTATTCTGAGTCTTAATTTTTACAACTTTTTGTGTTAGAAAATGGCAAATGATGGTTTTCTTATTTACTAGATGATTGTTTTTACTTGCAATTTGTGTAAGACTACATTTGGATGGAAATTGGAATTCAGTCAAAAATGCTCAAACACAGCATTTCAAAATTATCTATTAGTTGAATAAAACTACCTTAAATGTGTTGAATACATAAGAAAAAATTAACTATCAAACATTGTTTTGCAATTTAAAACTAAATGATTTATTAGACAAAGGAAATATTAACCGTGTTTAATGAATTTAACTGATTGTCCCAATGTCATTCAAATTTTTAGAAGTAGTGGATCTCGCTTTCTCACACTTAGTTATACATAGGTTGGAAGAGGGAAAACAAGCTTTTTCTGCTCCCAGTCAGTCGCTTAGCTTTGAATGAGAGCCAGTCATTGAATTGAACTGATTGAATAAACTGAAATGAAGAAACTATTCTCTCTGCACCTACAGAAGAGATTACTGCTGTTAAAAGCTGGTTTAGCACTTCAGCATACTCTGGTTCCAGGTTCTTAGTCAGTGACTTCCACCAGTTCAGTGGTGTGACTTTCTGTAAAACTTTGTACTGCTTGAATATTATTTTAATTTAAATAGTTCAAATAGATTACAGTAAGTTTTGGCTTTCACATAATTTGAAATTCACTTTTAAATAGGTTTATTTTAGAAAAGAAAAATCCAATTTAAATAAACTTTTTTATAAATATTGTTATCCACTCTGTACACAACTTATTTAGATCCATGGCTATGTGACTGACTACTTATTCTTTCTGCAAGTAAACTGAATATTGTGAGGACAGTAAGGATGACATTTCAGTTTTATCCTTTAAAGATGGATAAACAGGAATGTAAATCTTTTTGTAGAGCCAGGAGAAATACACTAAAAGAGAGGGCTTGGAGCAATGCTATTTCTTGAAAGAGAACTAGGATTAACAAAATTCAGTTCTCTGATTGTCTGAATTATGTTTTTTGGTCTAGTAGGTCTTGAAGGAGGCTGTTGATGTTTGCTTTGGCATTGACGAGGAATTTATTGAATTTTTGAGTGTTTTAGTACATTACCTCACCAACTTAAAACGTATTCAGTTTTCTTGCATTTTGTTTTTTTCACTGATCTTTATATTCCTTTAATCTTATATATTCAAGGGTGTGTGTCTGTGTAATTGGATAAAAATATTTAAAGGAATTAATGTTTTTTATAAGGAACCCTTATTTATTTATAAATTGAGTAGTCTGGTATTTAATTTATCAGAGATATGATTAAAAATCATTATTCCATAATGCCTTTTCCATTAATTCGTCTTACTAAGAGTTATGATTTTTTAAACATTAATCATAAGGTTAGAATATCAAAATAATTTGGTAAAGACACATTAATTTACTTTGGATTTGTGTAAAATATGAATATTTTATACTCCATAACATCTTTCATCTAAGGATTTGAAAGTGCATAGTAAAGATTAATGAATTAAGCGTCAGACATCACAGTGAAGTAGGCAAGTATTAAATTCTTCACTGGTGGAAAACTGAGGCATACTGACATTATGACTTGCCCAAATTACTCAGTGAGTCAGTGCAAAGTATGAACTTTTGCAGAGTTTGACATCAGCCATTCTATGACCACTAGACCATGTTTTCCTTGTTGTAAATATGATAGTAAATGAAATGTGGTGATTTCTAATTATGATTTAAAGAAATGTGAGTTTTAAATCTGTTGTCTGAAGTAAGCTGCTTTTTAAGATGGCAAATCAATCTCAAAAATTCTTCAGTAGATGAATGAAAAGCAGAACTGAAGGCATCTGAAGGACAGAAATCAGATACTCTTTTGGCTGTATTGCATAACAGAAAATTTACAGAAAAATGTGTTTATAGAAAGTTCAGGGACTATGGCCCCAAATCAGGATAATTCATAATCGTGTCCTTATGTCCCATTGGAGTTTATTGGGACATAAGCACATGCTTAATGTTAAATGCATGCTTAAGTATTTTCCTCAAATAGGGCCTAATAACTGGGGGATTCAGAGCCTTTAGGATTACAAACAGAATAGATAACCTACAATACTATTGCAGCCTCTTCTTTAACTGACCTACAAATGATTGCTACCTACTATTAAAAATGGGCGACTTTTATAAGAACAATCCATCACATCTTTAAGTAGTTTTGATCTATGAGCAGAAAGTAGACCAAACTTGGGAAAATAGTGAATTCAGAACATTCAAGATTATATTTTAAAAGAGAATTGTATATAGTCTCAAATAATTATCAGCTGTATATTATATCTCCTGTAAATCTCCTTCAAAACCATGTTCTTATTTCTTTAGCTATGACTTGCACTGGCTACTGGAAATCCCATTCATTACAATAAGTAGAACTGAGCTAGCCAAAAGTTATGGTGGTTATTCATTGTACTTTTGTATGTAGGAGATATCAGTATCTCAATATTTGGATTTTGGAGCACGCCAGAGGCTTTGTCCTAATTTTTAAGGTGACATGGAAGAGTGCCTGATTGTGTTCCAATGGTTCGACCAATGCACATCTGGCTGATTTGGTGCATCATTTTTCTGTTTTGAACGTCTTATCTGGAAGGAAGGAAGCTGTGCTATGGGGATTTGAGAATGGTGGGATTAAAATGGAGACAAGAATGAGGGATGGATAAGGGGGATAATGCAGAGTTTTGTGATCCAAAACAGTAGTGTTACAGGCATTACAAGCCCTCTGTGTGGGTGCACCCACTAGATATATACATCAAAAATTAGATATTTTAATTTACTAAACTTGATTTTTTTGGTAGTTTAATGTTGACAGAATTTTATCTAGGAAATATATAAATGTGTGTTTCCAGTGAAGAGCATCTTATATTTTTTTGGGATCACCTTAGAGTGGTTTCTGAGATGTTAAAATTTATTAATGAACCTATTCTCAGGTATCGGCTTTCTAGTATATTTGTAACATGTATTGTCAGAATAATCTTTTTGATGCATTAGTTCTTCAATATTTAGTGCTTTCTGTTATTTGATGCCATTTTGGCAATATACATGTTGAACAAAATCTAGTAGAGTTGAAGACAATGGATATATCACTTTTTACTTCAATAATATGCCATATTATATTTTTACATTTGCACTTTGGGCTGTGGCAGGTACTTGCTATACTACAGAATAAAATGCTGTCATTGAAATTATGACTAATTTTTTTGTTTGGGTTTTTTTGAGCAGTTAATTTCACCGACTGCTGGATCAGAGGAAAAAGTTATTTCCCTAGAAGCCCATCATACAACTGTTCCTATTTCCTACTGTCATGGAGAAGGCAAGTTGTTTTTCAGATTTATTGATTACTGTTCATATCTAACATCTGGAAATTTGAAACTCAATGAGTTGTGATTCTTCAAGTGATTGTTCATAGATAGATGGATATAGATATTCCATAGTTGATAAGTGCATGCCCAGTGCACTCAAAATAGAGACTTCAATCAGCAATACCAGTTGGGACAGCGCTTGCACCCTGCATGTTGTTGTGCTTCCAACTGAGGGCCAAAAGGATCAGGCCATCACAGCTACCCTTCATTCCTTCTCACTGCCTATGGCTATGAGTCTGAGCTCTCCTCTTTTATCACACATGCCCTCTATAGTCCTAGTAAATACATTTTAAATAGTCCAATTATTTAGTTAGCAGTAGTTTCATTTAGTATTTTTTTGTGTAGTTTCTATTTTTTCTTATTGAACAATATTTCTTTGCCGCCGAGAAGTACTTGGTATCAGTTCGCTCACCATGATAAACCGTAAGTCCTTGGGATTCAAAAATTACCCATCCTGGAAAGATGTCATGCTGCTCACTGTTGGTCATATAAGATGTTTGATCTGCCTTAAGGAAGCACACATCCCTGATAGGTATGACATTTGCAGACCATTTTATATCTGCAAGATAAATTCACATGTTTAAAGAGAACTTATCAAGAAAGAAAGGCCTTTCATTTTTTTATTTATTCCAAAAAAAAAGAGTAATTCATAATTAATTTGTTTCTTACCAATTTCCACTGGAAATTTGGACCACTCAGGTACCTGAAAATACTCATTATATTAAGAAAATCCAATGCATTACGGTAGGTAGATTTGTTTGTGTTAGTGGTTAGTTAATCTGAGTGTATATGTGAGGCTGTCTGTTATAGTAAGGTAATATAGTGTTGAGTCCTAAATAAAGAAATGCTGAAGGTTAGCAAGCTGCCGTCTCCTCCTTCGAGAGCAGGGAGTCAGGTCAGAAGTACTCCTACTTTTCTTTATATTTTTGCCTTTTTTTTTTTTTACTGTCCTTCTGTTCCCGATATTTACCCAGAAAACTGAAATTAATTTTTTGCACCAATATTCACCTGTGTTTTTGCAGTGAAAATTCCTCAAAAATTTTAAGCATAAAAAACAAAACAAAACAAAAATGAAGAGCCTTGTTCAGGCATTCATGAGGATAGACTCAACTCTTTAGATCCTAGCCAAGGAAGTTCAGGACAGGCCACATAAATTGCTATACATCTTACATATGTCAGTACCTGGGACACCTCGCCCTCCCCATCATGCGGTTAACTAAAAAAAAAAAAATGAAGATAAAAAAATTAATCACTCTGTTAAACAATAGAATACCCATTCAAATTTTAAAATATTTTTGGATGTTTTTCTACATTTTCAAATATATTCATTTTGATTACAACACAGAATACAAAGTGTACAGTACTCACTTTATATTTTTATTACAAATGTTTGCACTGTAAAAATGATAAAAGAAATAGTATTTTTCAGTTCACCTCATACAAGTACTATAGTGCAATCTCTTTATTGTGAAAGTGTAACTTACAAACGTAGATTTTTGTTGTTGTTGCATTGTTTTGTTTTTGAGTGTAGTTATGTAAAACATTAGAGACTACAAGTCCACTCAGTCCTACTTCTTCAGCCAATTGCTAAGACAAACAAGTTTGTTTACATTTATGGGAGAAACTGCTGCCTGCTTCTTATTTATAATGTCACCAGAAAGTGAGAGCAGGAGTTTGTATGGCACTTTTGTAGCTGGCGTTGCAAGATATTTATGTGCCAGATTCACTAAAGATTCATATGTCCCTTCATGCTTCAATCACCATTCCAGTGGACATGTGTCCATGCTGATGATGGGTTCTGTTCGACAATGATCCAAAGCAGAGTGGACCAGTGCATGTTCATTTTCATCATCTGAGTCAGATGCCAGCAATAGAAAGTTGATTTTCTTTTTTGGTGATTCGGGTTCTATAGTTTCCGCATCAGAGTGTTGCTCTTTTAGGACTTCTAAAATCATGTACTACACCTTGTCCCTCTCAGATTTTGGATGGCACTTCAGATTCTTAAACCTTGGGTCAAGTGCTGTAGCTATTTTTAGAAATCTCACTTTGGTACCTTCTTCGCATTTTGTCAAATCTGCTGTGAAAGTGTTCTTAAAATGAACATGTGCTGGATCATCAGCCGAGCCTGCTATAACATGAAATATATGGCAGAATGAGAGGGGGACATACATGAGTGGACTTGTAGATGCTAAAGTTTTACATTGTTTTATTTTTGAATGCAGTTTTTTTTTGTACATAATTCTACATTTTTTAAGTTGAACTTTCATGATAGAGATTGCACTACAGTAATTACATTAGGTGAATTGAAAAGTACTAATTTTGTTTTTTTACATTGCAACTATTTGAAATAAAAATAATATAAAGTGAGCACTGGATACTTCGTATTCTGTGTTGTAATTGAAATCAATATATTTGAAAATGTAGAAAACATCCAAAAATATTTAAATAAATGGTATTCTATTATTGTTTAATTTTTTTAATTGCTTGACAGCCCTTGTTAGACCCCATTAAAATGTTATGGCAGACACCAGTATCAGTGACACCCTCATCAAAACATGCAGACCGATGTTACCAGGTCTCAGGCAGCGGGGTGTTCAGAGGAGTTCAAATACATTGTAGCTGAAGGTCAGCTGTTGGCTAGAACATCACTCCGGCCACCCAGATGCAAGTGATACAATGTTTAGGTCTATGGCAAAGTCTCTCACAATGTGTGAATGATCCTGGCTCCTCTTCCTAGAGAATTGCAGATAGTTATTGAGGATTTGCAATTTGAGGGTTGTAATTAAGACTTCCCTAATTTTAATGTGTTCAGTTAGATTTCTGCATGCTTTATTATGAAAACCTTAGTTTTATAATGAAACCATAGTTTACATGACTACTCGGTATAATAAAACAGAACTATGAAACCGTTTAAGTGTTAACTCTTGGTGGAGGTTTTTAATAGCCCCAAACAGAAGAATGCACTTGCTGCATGTTGTCTTGTATGTTCTGAAGTTTTATGGATTTTTTTGTTTAGTTGCAAAACAATGTGTGTTCTTCCAAAACTAGGTTTTAAATGTCAAGCATGTAGTATAACTTCCATGGCATATAAAATTAGTACTGATATTAGCTGAAACAAATCTAAGTTTGGCTTTTTTGAGTAGTGGTCTCTGTAAGTGCTCCACTTTAGGTGTGCATGAGCCTGTGTTCTTCCAATGAGAGATTTTTGGTAGTAATGTCTGTGTGGTTTGGTTTGCATCTGCGTATCCCTGTGCTACTGCCTCCCTTGTTGCCTTTACCTGCAGTTAGAGATGGCATGTTCTGGTGTCTGTTAGTTTCAAGCTTAGTTAGCCTACTTGTTTTTAAACTTTTTATTTTACTTAAATGTATTTTATTTATTATTTTTATAAATTCCACACACACCTCAGTGCTTTTTGGGGTTCCCTTCCCCTTTGCTGTTTTCAGGGTCAGGACCTCCTCCCCTCTCCCAGTTTGGCCTCTCTGTGTGTGCAGCCTCTCTTTGTATGCCCCAAACCCCAGGCTTTAAACCCTGCCAGGCCTGTAATGAGTATTTTCCTCTCAGTGATGGATATTTTAGCTGCAACCACTGTCTCAGATAGTCCCACAGCTTCAGCTCCAATGAGAAGAGTCCAGGGGACAACTTCAAAGCTCTTTTAAGAAGAAAAGAACTAGATCCCATGATAGAGAACCTAAAAGAAGGGAAAAGTAGCCGCAAAAGTCAGGAAGCAAGGAGACTTCATGTCCTGGTATAGATACTGCTGATACTTCTACCTCCTCCACTACTGAGCTCCCCCCCCCATCAGTGAAGACCTCCAGCATGTCGCACATTGAGAAATCTCTTGGCAAACAGTCTCATTTGGTACTCTCCTTGCAGTCCTCCAAATACAGAGACGCCTTGAAGAAATAGCCTTTGACCCAGGCAGGTGGTTCAGTATATCATGGACGTAAGGACTGTATGGATCCAGCTGTACCAGCGTCAGTACTGTCAGGTGCATTGCAATCACTCAGTGTCCTATCTCAGTAGTACTGATTAGATTCCCCTTTCAAGTAAATTGTCAGAAAAACTTAAATCTCCTCTGCTGAGAAGGATCAAGAGGGATTTTCTGCTGGTTTCAATGTACCCTTCATTGCTGCCGCAACTTCAGATGAAGGCACTTCTGCCAGTACTAACTCAACCACCAATACAACACAGCCACTTGTACCAACACTTCTGCCTCCCTCACTAGAAATGGGGAAAAACATCTTGAACTCAGAGATTTCCATCCAAGATTCCATTACCTTCCTGTTTGAACCTCCCTCTCCTGAAATGTATTCTAAGGCAGAGACCCCAGATACCAGTTGTCAACTGATCCAACAACCGTCATAGTAGGAGCACCTTGGGGCCCCTCTCCATTCCTTTATGTTGTCTTTAAGGGCTTTAGGCATGTTATTGGGCCTTCTGTAATCCTTGGGTCCTGTACAGAGGCCTGTAAGAGGATCCCCCAAGAGTTTCAACCACTGGTACCCCAGAACCCCCTTCTTAAAAGGACCCTTTAAAAGAACAAGAGCTGAGAGTGGAGGAAGCCCTGCTATCAAAGACCCCTTCCTTACCAGATGAGGCAGTTATGTTCCCTCCCTTCTCCTGTGAGGATGACATGAATTTCTTCCAAGAACTCATGAAGACGGTAGTTGAATCTTTACAGACCCCCTTGGAAGAGGTGCAAGAACCATAATATGCTTTGACAGATAACCTATGCACCTCTCCCCAAAGCAAGGTAGCTTTACCTATAAATGACCTCCTGCTGTCACTAGTCCAAGCAGTATGGAAAACATGAGCCATTATTCCACCTACTTGCAAGAGGGCTGACAAGAAGCAAGATCCCAATCCTTGTATACAGAGGCAATAAAACTTTGGAACTAGTGTATAGCCCACCAAATAAACATCTTAGTGGCATATCTGTTAGGTCTGCACAAGGCTATAGCAGACATGCTGAGCAGACATTTCTGACAGGATCAAAAATGGTAAATGTGATGCTATGCTACTCAAGATTTTTCTCACCTGGGGCTTCCCAGAGATAGACCTCTTTGGGACACCATTCAACATAAAATGCTGCTGATTTTGCTTGAGGAGGAAGTCACAGTTGCAACTCTTTTTGGGAGAAGCCTTCCTAAAATTTTGATGTCAAATTGTGCTATATGCCTATCCTCCAACACGATTGCTCCTCAGGGTTCTGAACAAACTAAAGCAAGAAAAATTGGTAATTATCCTCATAGAACCAGCCTGTTTGAGGCAGTATGGTTCCTGGATCTGATTTCCTTGTGTCTGCATCCACCTCTGTCTCACTTTGACAGTAGACCTACTAGTCCAAGAATCAGGCACAATAATTCATCTCAATCTCTCCTTCTATATTTCAAGGCCTGGCTCTTTGATGGCTCTTAGGTGTAGAAAAGGATTGTTCTTTTGAAGTACAGAATATGCTGTTGAATAGTCGTAAACCTTCCAAGAGAAAGTCTTATCCTAAAAGTGGAAGAGATTTCATTGCTGGAACATCCAGTTGGCATTTTCTCCCTCCGAGTCACACATCACCTACATACTTGAAAACATGCTGAATTAAACTCTGGGCTTGACACTGAGCTCTATCAAAGTCCAACCGGCTGCCATTACAGCCTTTCACCTATCAGTTGAAGGGCTTTCATATTTATGCACCCTTCAGTATTCAATTCAAGGTTTGTTAAGGGATTGACCAACTTTCCTCACATCAGAGAGCCTACTCCACCATGGGACCTTAATCTAGTTTTCAATGTATTGAGGAACCATCAAGATGTTCTGTTCTCCATCATGTGGCCATAAGGATTAGGAGAGTTTGGGATACTTGTGACAGATCTGTCCAACATGGTATGTGACCGGGACAGGATGATTCTATGTCCCCAACCTCATTTCCTGTCCAAGATCATCTTGGACTTCCACTTCAGTCAGGACATTCAGTTGCTAGTGGTTTCCCCAAAACCTCACACTTTAAGGCAAGAAGCTATTTTTCATACTCAGGACCTGAGAGGAGCCCTTGCATTCTACTTCAAAAACACCATGCTCTTCAGCGCCTTTCCTAGATTCACTCTCTTGCAGACAAAATGAAGGGAGCCCCTCTTCCCACTCAGACTGTGAAAGTGTGTTGACATGTTATGAAGCTTCTGGAGTGCCTCCCCAGCAAAGGTGACTTACCCATTCCACTAGGGTACACCCATTGCTCTGCTTAAACACATACCCATGTCAGACCTGTGTAAGGCTGCCACCTAGTTGTCTGTGTACACTTTTTCCCAGTGGAGATGCAGCCTTTGGTGTGGCTGTTCTCTAATTGGTATTAGAGCCATCTTCTCAGCACCCACCTCTGTAGTTGGGACACTGCTTGAGAATCACTTAAGGTGGAGCTTCCATAGGGACTGCTACTTAAAGAAGAAGGAGAGGTTACTTATCTGTACAGTAACTAGAGTTCTTCAGAGTGTTTTGTCCCTATGGGTGCTTTACTGCTTTTCCTCCTTACCCTCTTCTTTGGAGTCCTTTCCTTGGTTGGGTTTCATAGCTGAGAAGGAACTAGAGTGGTGATGGGTCTGTCTTCCCCATAGAACCTCTGATTGGAGTACAAGGATATATAGGGCACAGGCATGGACCCAGTAAGTACTCTAGTAAAAATCTCGGATCAAAAGTGCTTGGATGTGCAAAGTGGAATACCCACAGGTACAAAACATCTCAAAGTCCAGTTATAGTGCATGTAAGTAACCTCTGCATTTCACAGCATTTGAAATGTATAGAGATGATGCATATAAAACAGCAAACTAAAGGAAAATATATACAGTAGTCTTATGCATTTCAATTAGTCTGTTTATGTTAAAGGAAGGAATCTTTGACATTATTATTGTATTATAGTAGGATTTAGAGGAAAGGCCAAGCCACAAAACA
Source organism: Gopherus flavomarginatus (assembly GCF_025201925.1). Taxonomy (NCBI): domain Eukaryota; kingdom Metazoa; phylum Chordata; order Testudines; family Testudinidae; genus Gopherus; species Gopherus flavomarginatus. The sequence goes on from NC_066621.1 coordinate 88,237,341, forward strand.
AGATTAAACTAGCTTGGCATATAAAGAGTAACAAGAAAAGCATTTTACAAATACATGAGAAGCAAGAGGAAGACCAAGGACAGGATAGGTCTATTACTCATTGAGAAGTGAAAAACAATAACAGAAAACACAGCAATGACAGAATTGTAAAATGCCTTGTTTTGTTTTAGTTTTCACCAAAAAAGTTAGCAGTGGTTGAATGAGTAACATAATGAACATCAGTGTAGCAGGGGTAGGATCTGACTGGTAGGCTACGTTTACATTACAGCCTATGTTGGCAAAGCGTGTGAATATTCAACTTTCTGAGTGACATAAGTTACACTGACACAGGCATTTGTGTGCGCAAGGCTATGTCCGCAGGAGAACTTCTCCCGCTGACATAGCTTATGTCGCTTGTGGAGGTGAGTTTTTATGCTGACAGGAGAGCTCTCTCCCGTCAGCATAGTCTTGGCCAGATATGCTGCAGTGGCACAGCTCTACCAGTACAGGTGTGCTGCTGAAATGCTGTACATATAGACTTGACCTAAAACAGGAAGAGAAAAAGTTAAGAATTACTTAGACAAGTTAGAAGTGTTCAAGTCATCAAGGCCTGATGAAATACATCCTAGAATACTTAAGGAACTGGCTGAAGAGATCTCTGAGCCATTAGCAATTATCTTGGAGAACATGTGGAGGACAGGCAAGATTCCAGAGGACTGTAAAAGGCAAGTATAGCACCTATCATAAAAACGGCAATGAGGGCAAGCCATGAAATTATAGACCAGTCAGCTTAACTTCGGTACCCAGAAAGATAGTGGAGCAAATAATAAATACATTTGTAAGCACTTAGAAGAAAGTGAAGTGGTAAGTAACAGTCAATGTGCATTTGTCAAGAACAAATCATGTCAAATCAACCTAATACCCTTCTTTGACAGGGTAACAATCTTGAGGGTAGTGGGGAAGCAGTACATATGTTATATCTCAACTTTAGTAAGGCTTTTGAAACTGTCTCCCATGACCACCTCATAAACAAACTATTGAAAAATATCCTAGATACATCTACTATAAGGTGGGTGTACAACTGGTGGGAAAACTGTACTCAGAGAGTAGTTATCAATGGTTCACAGTCAAGCTGGAAGGGCATATTGAGTGAGGTCCTTCAGGGATTTGTCTTGGGGCCGATTCTATTCAACATCTTCATAAATGTTTGGGTAATGGCATATAGAGAGCACTTGTAAAGTTTGCGGATGATACCAAGTTGGGAAGAATTGCAAGTAATTTGGAGGTCAAGATTAGAATTCGAAATAATGTTGACAAACTGGAGAAGTGGTCTGAAATAAATAGGATGAAATTCAATAAAGACAAATGTAAAGCATTACACTTATGAAGGAATAGTCAACTGCACAAATATAAAATGGAAAATGATTGCCTTGAAGGAGTACTGCACAAAAGAATCTGGGGGTAATAGTGGATCAGAAATGAAATGAGTGAACAATGTAATACTGTTACGCACAAAAAAGGAGAACATCATTCTAGAATGTATTAGCACGAGTGTTGTAACCAAGGCACAGGAAGTAAGTCTTCCACTCTGCTCAGCCCTGATAAGGCCTCAGTTGGAGTATTATGTCCAGTTTTGGGCACCACACTTTGAGAAAGATATGGACAAATTAGAGAAAGTCAAGAGGAGAGCAACTAAAACGATTAAAGGTCTAGAAAACATCACCTGTGAGGAAAGATTGCAAAAACTGGGTTTGTTTAGTCTGAAGAAGAGAAGACTGAGGGGAAGCATGATAACAATCTTCAAGTATGTAAAAAGTTGCTCCCCTTAACCTCTGAGGACAGGACAAGAGTTACGGGCTTAAATTGTCGCCTGTAGCGGGAGAGTTAAGTTAGACGTTAGAAAAAACTTCCTAACTGTAAGGATAGTTAAGCACCAAAACAAATTGCCTAGGAAGGTTGTGGAATCTCAGTCATTGGAAGTTTTTAAGAACAGATTAGACAAACACCTGTCAGGGATGGTCTAGATAATAGTACTGCCTCAATGCATGGGACAGGACTAGATGATCTATCAAGGTTCCTTCCAGTCCTATGTTTCTATGAGTGAAAAAGAGGAAATATTATCCTCATTTGACAGAGGGGACACTGAGGCATAGAGAGAGCTGAGATTTCACCAAATCAAAGCCAAGCTTTCAAGCACTTAGCATGGACAACTGGATCTGGATTTTCCAAAGAGCTCTGCTCCCATTTAGGCATGTAAAATAAGGATCAAACGTGGTCAGCTCTGCCTGTGGCATTTATGGGCAGATTTTCAAGAGCCCAGCACACAACATGCTGAACTCCTCTGAAGATTTGTCCCCATTTATGAGTGCTGAGCACTTTTTTAAACTCTGGCCTTAAGTGGCTTTCCCAAGGTATCCTAGGAAATCCATGGTATAATTGCGTAATTGAATTTCTTTCTTCTCAGTCCCAGTCCAGTTCCTTCACAGCAAAACCATCGTTCCGCTCTCATGTATAGATTTTTTTGATGAAATAATGTTTTGGGGATTTTGCTGATGTTACAGTAGTTTCAGGATCCACATTTTACTTTTTTGACAATTTAGAAAAGCCATTACTTTGCTTGACTAGGCACCTGCGGAGACCTGGCAGCTGCACTACAAGCACTATGGCCTCAAATACAGGCATCTCTGTTGCAGAGGATCTGGGAGTTGTGGAGGATCATAACCTCCGCGTGAGTCAACAGTGCGATGCGGTTGCAAAAAAAGCAAATGCAATTTTAGGTTGCATTAACAGAGGCCTAGCATGCAAGTCATCGGAGGTGATAGTACCGCTCTACTCAGCACTGGTGAGGCCTCAGTTGGAGTACTGTATTCAATTTTGGTCACCAATGTATCAAAAGGATCCAGAAGTGGGTAACAAAGATAATAAAAGGGATGGAATGCAAGCCGTATGAGCAAAAGCTGAAGGAACTGGGTATGTTTAGTTTGGAAAAGGGAACAGGGGGAGGGACAGTGACATGATGATGATCTTCAAATACTTGAAAGACGGCCATAAAAAAGATGAAGAAAAGTTAGGGTTGCTAACCCTGCAGAATTGGCCTGGAGTCTCCAGGAATGAAAGATTAATCGTTAATTAAAGATTATGTTGTGTGATGAGACCTCCAGAAAAATGTCCAACTAAAATCGGCAACCCTAAGAAAAGTTCTCTCTCTCTCTCACCACAAAGTGGGCAGGACAAGAGGCAATGGCTTGAAACTGCAGCATAACAGATTTAGATGAAATCTCAGGAAAAGCTTCATAACTGTAAGAACAGTATTGCAATGGAACAGACTGCCTTGGAAGGTTGTGGAAGCTCCTGCACTGGAGGTTTTCAAAAGGAGGCTGGATAGCAATGTGTTTTTGATAGTTTAGACCCAACAAATCCTGCATCTTGACAGGGAGTTAGACTAGAAGACCCTTGTGGTCCCATCTAACCCTGTAGTTCTGTGATTCTACCATATAACAATCTAAGTTGTTTATAAAGTCCTCCCCCTGTTTGTAGCACACCAGAAGTTCTCCAAAAAAGACAGACAAAAAAGAGGTTCTTTTCTCTGTCTTCCCTTTGCAAGAAATGAGACTTACTGTAAAAAAAAATAAAGATAAAGGTGGCCTGTCTCTGAGGAAGTCTTTCTGGGGTTTGTCTTTTAGGGCTTGGCTTAGCAGCTGCTCTACAGTATTTAATTAGGGTCTACCTCTAGGCCCTCCTCTTTGGGGCACTCTGCTTGACAGCTGGTTCATGCAGTTTCCAAGATGGTGAGTCCTGCGGCTGTCTTCATCATGGCTGATCTGTTTCTGAAGCGTAGCAGTTGTCTTGTTCACTTGACCCTTCCTGTGGTAGGTGATCCTGTGACACTTCCCTTTTTTAAGCTCCACCCCTCCAGGCACAGCAAGCCTGAGAGGTTCCCCTTAGGGCTGAATAAGCCCAGAAGAGCTTGTTAGTCTGTCCTCCACCAGAGTGAGGGTGTGCCCCATCACACCTCAGCCAGCTGACCCTTTATATTGGCTTTGGGGACCATAGAATCCCTACACTAGACACCCTGGATCCATTCAGGAATCCCACCATACCTCCCTCACGCAACACCTACTGGCTCCATTGGCGTGTGAGGGAGGAGTGATTGAACTGGATCCACAGGTGCCGATGGATGTTTCATCAGCATCATCTGGTCTTAACAAGAAGACCGAGTCTCTACAGTCATTGAAAGTCTTTAGACCAGTTCTCTGCTGTTTCAGCATTTAAATCTCGGTTCCAAAACCACCATAAACAGGTGTACAAGCTAAGACTGCCTCCCCAACCATCATACTGCCAGCGATCATTCCAGCCACCATGCAAATGTCAGAGTGTACAAAGGCTTAGATATACAACTACAACTATCCAGCCCTATCCACTATCCAGGAGTGTTTTCCTGAGATGATCAAGAACCGCCTACTCCTACTGATGCCATCGTCTGCTACCCCCTCAACCTTTATTATCTGCCCCAGCCTTTTTCCTCATAATTGGGGGACAATCACTGCAGACAGGTGGGTACTATTAATCATCCACTTTGGCTATTCTATAAAATTCTCAGCCTCTCTTCAGGGACTGCTCTAGCGGGGAGATTCTTTGTCAGGGGGCAGATTCTCTCCTCCAACAGGGAGTCATAGAACAAGTGCCAAATCAGCACCAAAGGAGAGAGTTCCACTTTCCATATTTCATAGTCCCCAAGAAAAATAGAGGATCGAGACCCATTTTTGACCTTCAGCAATTAAATGTTTTTCTTTACAAATCAAAATTCCGAATGGTTATGTTGGCATCAAGGATCCCCTCCCTACAGGAGGGAATTTGGTTCATGACTCTTGACATGCAAGATGTTTATATTCTTGTGGATATTCATCTGTCCCACAGAAGGTTCCTCAGGTTTATGGTAGGACAATAACACTATCCGTTCAAAGTACTCCCATTCAGCCTAGGTACAGCACCCAGGATCTTCACGAAGGTCTTCTCAGGAGTGAGGGCCCAGATGAGATTTCAGGGCCATACAATTTTTCCATATCTTGATGAGTGGCTCCTAATGGGTTGTTCCAGTCAGAAGGTCCAGTCAGTGACTCTATCCTTGCTCCATCTTCTGGCAGCTTTGGAGGCCAGGTGCATATCAACCTACTAGAGCTGAGAGAACATAGTCCAGCTTTCAATGCATTTCTCTCAATTATTCAATCCCCCTGTGTCCAAATAATGTCAGACAGCATGATGACTGTTTGACCTGGTGTGCCCTCACTGGAAATGCTAAGGTCAAGGCAGGCTGCAAAAAGGAGAACAGATACTCCAAAGACTAGTGGGTAACACTGATTAAACTCCCCAATCAGTCCCTCTGGAACACATCCACAGCTTGGATGGGTCATTGAGTCCTTTGTTCAGAGCTTTGTTTGTAGAAAGGTTACTCCAGAGGCAAGAAGCAAGAATGAATACAAAAAGCAGAAGGTGCAGCTGCCTTTCATAGTCTTTTGCTATGCAGCTTGATTTCCTTTGTTCCAAACCCAAGCTGCTGAGCACATGGCCTGGAAGCCTTAGAGTTCTGTCCATAGGCATGCCCCTGCATGCCTTGCTGAGTCAAAAGGTGTATCCCTTGCCTTCTCTCGATGGGTCACTTATATAGCTGAGGGTCCTGAATGGGCCATCAGACAGGCTAGGCAGTGCTGATGCCAAACTGTCTGAGGGTGTCACCCGGCAGCATACTACAAATTTTGAAATATAGACATACATACATATCTATCGCCCATAATACAAAGGTGTTACAAACACACAAACAAGATTATATTTGGCAAATTATAACATTTGGCTTAAATAGCTACTTAAGGATGGTCCTATTGTGAGAGAATCCTTTTGGTGATGTAGAGTTGAGATAGCAACCTTCTACATCCTGCCTCTTGACTTCTGGAATAAGGTGTGTGTTGGTGGTAAGGATGAAATGCTACTTTGCTTTTGTATTCTCAGATGGCATACACAAGCCCTGAGTCCATAAGTAGGTGGCAGAGTTTAGAGCAGCCTCATTAAGAACTGGGCCAGTGTAGAACCAGCACCAGGATCAGAGAGTTGCAAATAAAGCTATGCCTTGTGCATACTGGGCAAAGATAGGAACCTGGAAATTCTTTAGTCATGCAGTCTGATATGATATCTGTAGCCACAGTTCATAGTGTTTGATCAATGTGTGTGTTTATTTTGGGCTATGTCTCAATTATAGGTGAAGAGAGTATAAAATATATGTATCATATTCAGTATATGATCTTACTTTATAGATCACTGAACATAGCCCAAATTAACAGCACATATAGAGCAGTAAAGTAATATATGTAAGTGTCAAAAAAGAAATAGAAGAGGAAATATGCTTTCTTCACCTGTTTTTAAAAGAGCTAACCGGTCTTTGAAATGTTGTTAATTAAAAATGCTTGAATGTCATTCAAGTCTTGAACATTAGCAGGAGAGAGAAAAGAAGACTTCGTAAGTTTTTATTTAAAAAGAACAAAGAGTCTGATGTCAGTAACAGTTAAGTATTAGACTTATTAACAAGCTATACATGATGTTACCCCTTTTGCTCTGAGTAATTAGCCAGTGTTCACGGACTTGCAGGTTGCTTCCATTAGGAAGAGAAATTATGATATGATGGAGTTACAAACTTATTTGATCCAATCCTGAAAATTTACAAAGAATGTACTTAAAGTCCCGTTTCCTTGAACACAGCATGAATCAAACAGGAGGCAGTTTCTTTGCTCACAACTCCAAGCCTTTCTAGTCAGCACACTGCCCATAAAGCTCTCTTGGCTTTGTCTTAGGGCTACATTACCAGTGCTTCTCTTGCAGGCTGTTCATGGCTCATTGTCTCCACAGACACACAAACACACAGCTCCACCAAATCACACCAATCCCATTTGCATTCAGGAAAACCCTTCCTCTCACTTAGCACATCTTCTGATGGACCTATGTTTTAGATGGTGGCTCCAATTGTTTTGGCTATCTTACTCCAGAAAAGAGCTTAGCGAGTTCTTGCCTCTATCCAGAATGAAGGACAGCTATCACATTTACCAACTTCAACTAGTTTTCACTCAACTTCCATCATAACAATAAACACAAAAAAAGGAAACAAGCTTGGTATATTGGATAGTTGAGAATTTGTGTTGGGATTATGGAACCGTTCATTTTAAATCAGGGATTTGAAATTAGCCCAGAGTGGAACAATGTGTTCATTTCTGATGACTGTGTGATCTTAGAATCTAGTTAAAAACGTTTACATCATGATCACCACCTTTTTGTTGGTATTCTTTGCAGAGATTAAAGTTACAGAGACTGAACTATCCTCTTGCCTCAAGAGGGTGTTTCCCTTTTGTGCAGTTGTGATGCACGTTGGTTAGGAAGTACAGAAACAAATTGCACTGTTGCTGTCCATACTTCTGTCTGTTCAGTGGATAAACAGACAACTTCAGTTTGTCATCTTTCACCAGCACTAAATTACTATTTTGTTTTAAGGAAAGAACATTGCTAATCAGGAAATAGCTTAACTTTAATCCAAACTTTTGGATTTTTCTACATTTTATGTTGAAGTAGTACCAGCTTGCAACCATACCAACTTGGCTGTGATCCCATCAGATCTTACTCACTGAATCAGGTCTGATTAGGTCTTTAGCAAAGTGGGAGATCTCCAAGTACTACAGGAAGTGGTGATGGCAATAGAATAATTGGCCCTTCTTCCTCTGAGCCAATACTAAACCATTTTCCTAGTGTGATTTGTGTAGAGTTCTGCATGCTGCATAGGATAAGTCCCAAATTCATAGTTTCTTCCCAGGTTCGGTCATGGAGAGGTACAAATACACATCATTCTATACTCAGTGTATATTGTATAAGTACAATCTAGTGCTAAATAACACAGCCTGTCAATAGTTAATGGACCAGTTTTAAATTGGGGAGTAGTTTGTGGGGGTCCTGCTGGGGATCACACTACAGATCTATGATTTTCTGTATATTCACTAATCTGAAGGACAGTTTGTATTGAGTAAATTCACATTTCAAACCAAACTCAAAAGGATAACGAAGCCCACAGAGAAATAATCAAAATTGTAGAACAATGTTGTAAATTTAGCAAGATGGGTAGATGTAATTGAGATATGATATCAAATATAGAAGACAATACACCTAGCAAGAAATAATCAGAGACATGAAATAAGACTACTATGGAAACAATTATAAAGCAAATACCTGAATGTTTTAGTGAATTAAAAACTGGATATCAATTCACAGTACAGCAAGATTACAAATGAAACATGCCCTCATGGTATACACATAAAAGGGATTTTTTTATAAGAGAGCTGAAGGAATAATTTTGCTATAATTAAGAGTGCATGTGGATCACTGCACATAATTTTAGCTGTTTCATTATAAAAAGGGTAGGGAAGTGATAATATTACACAAGGGTTCCTAAAATGATACAGCAACTAGGGAAGCAAATTTACAAAGACAGCTGAGGGAACTCAATTTGGATAGCCATGAAATAAGGAGATTAATAAAGGATATAATAAAACTGTACAAATATTTGAACAGTATTAATTAAAGGGAGTTGAATGGACTGTATTCTCTTGCTAAGGGACAAAAGTGAAAATAAAAATCAGGTTAGATATGAAATAGTAAAAGAAATAGAGCAGTGTTGTGGATGACTGGGCTCTTGAGCTCGTTAACAATTTTCTGAGATGTTCAAAGCTAATTTAGATGAATTCTCAGTGGAATTAGTGTAGGGGAAGATTCTACTTAATGCTAGGATTGGGGAATGGTGATCTGAAAGATCTTTGCTAGCTCCGCCTTTGGTGTTGGTATGGAAAACAATGCTTTATCTTGTGGAACAGACTGTGTATGCTTAAAAATCCTGGTTCTTTGTGTGCTAAGATCAGTAAAACATTTTCGGCTTTCAGTAGCAATATAAAGAAGAATCAGCATAATTAGCTCTTTTGTGTCTGAGAGAGTTTGATGTTAAGCTAGATACATTTTTCAGACTTCAGACAATTCATAGATTGTGTATTATTTATTAGAAGCACTGTGACTCCACTGGATCTGTCACAAATATCTCTTGGGTGTAATAAATAGGTTGTACAATAAATATATATTGTGCCATGATTACATACAAACGTTTATACTGGGTCAGGCCAATGGTCCATCTAGCTCAGTACCCTGTCTTCTAACAGTGGCCAGTGCCAGATGCTTCTGGAGGAGTGAACAGAACAGGGCAATTATCAAGTGATACATTCCCCCGTCATTCAATCAGAGCTTCTGGCACTCTGAGGTTTAAGGACAACCAGAGCAGGGAGTTTCATCCCCGACCTTCTTGGCTAATAGCCATTGATGGACTTTTCCTCGAGGAATTTATCTAATTCTTTTTTTAAACCACTTGAGCTTTTGGCCTTCACGACATCTCTTTGCAACAAGTTCCACAGGTTGACAGTGTTGTGTGAAGAAATACTTCCTTATGATTGTTTTACACCTACTGCCTATTAATTTCATTGGGCGAACCCTGCTTCTTGTGTTGTGTGAAGTGGTAGATAACACTTGGCTATTCATGTAATCCATGTCATTCATGATTTTTATCAATCTCTATCATATCCCCCTCCCCCTTAGTTGTCTGTTCTCTAAGCTGAACAGTCCTAGTCTTTTTAATCTCTTTTCATATGAAAGCTGTTCCATACCCTTAATCATTTTTGTTGCTGTTCTGTGTACCTTTTCCAATTCTAATATTTTTTGAGATGGGGTGACCCAAACTGCACTCAGCATCCAAGGTATAGCTTGGATACCATACCATGCTTTTATATAGTAGCATTAAGATATTCTCTATTTTATTATCTATCCCTTTCCTAATGATTCCTAACATTCTGTTAGCTTTTTTTGACTGCTGCTGCACATTGAGTGTATGTTTTCTGAGAACTGTCCACACTGACTCCAAGATCTTTCTTTAATGGTAACAACTAATTTGGAACCCATCATTTTATGTGGGATTATTTTCTCGAATGTACATTACACTCTCAAATACTGAATTTTATCTGCCATTTTGTTGCTCAGTCACTCAGTTTTGTGAGATCCCTTTGTAACTCTTGGCAGTCGGCTTTGGACTTAACTGGCTTGAGCAATTTAGTATAATCTTGTTGATAATTTATATAGTCAGTTGATCGACCACACTTTGGTTCTTTGTTTCATTATTAAATATACTGAAGAGACCAAATAACCAATGTCAGTGAGGTTTGTTAATATGGTACAGGAGAAAGGTTCTATATGGTACTAATCTCTGAAGAGCAGTCCCATGCAGTGATGTTATATTCACTTTACGCAGAAGGTTTGCTCCCCAAATTACACATTTTGGCTGGTATTATTTTTATGGTTTTACAAGTTAGGCATTTTTTACGTGTCACTAAAATCCAACCACTGAGTTTGTTCCAGTTCCCTAACTTGTTCTGTTCCTTCCTTATCTTTATTTTAGATGCTAGCATTCCAGGTACTGATCTTTGAAGACACTTCCCTAGATTGTACTAAGACAATGTATGTATGTATCTTGATTTTGACAAGTTTCCTATCTGCTTGTGCCAAATGCTTATTTCAGCAAATACAAGGTGTTATGAGGTATTTAGCATAAGTGAACAGGTTTATGGTATAGGCCAGTTTAGGCTATATCACTGTTAAAATATTTGTGTTAAATGTAGAGGTCCCCAAAGGGTGGGGTATGCCACTCTAAAGAGGGGTGTGTAGAGGAACATCTGGTGGGGGGAGTGTGTGTGGTGGGACTGGTGCCAACCCCCATGGGGGCAGGGATGGAGCACCACCCAGCTGCTCCCTGCTCCTCTCTGAGCTCTGCTTCAGTCCCGCCTCCAGCCACATCCCCAGCATGGCTCCAGTCCCAGCCCTGCCCCAGCCCCCAGCCTCAGCAGCAGGGCTGGCCTTATCATGAGGTGAACTGAGGCAGCTGCCTCAGGTGCCAGACTTTGGGGGTCACCACTAGGACCCAGAGTATAGAAAATTGTCTGCTGCTGGTGCATATGTATTCTCTCTGCTCTAGATGCACAGAGATGGTGGAGTGCTATACTAGAGGAAGAACAGCACAAGAGACATAACAGGCAAGCAGGAGAAAAGGTGAGAGGAAATAACAGAAAGCAGCAGGAGCTGCAGGAGAGAGAGGAGGAGGAGCCTCTTATGTACTTCTCTAGCACCTCCAGGAGCCTGGACTGATTAACACCAGCTTCTCAGGGAGCCTCCTGTTTCCTACGGCTTCCCTGAACCCACTTGAGGAAAACAGGCAGTCAACTGAAGTAGCAGGAGCCAGTTAGGCCCTTAAGATGCTGATATCTTCCCTCACTCAGGCCCTGCTACCATCCTGCTTATTTGTCCCCTTCAAATGAATGTTGAGAGCCACTATAGCTGGCACAGAACAGCAGTCGTGAGTGAAAGAAGAAAACGCCCCTCTGGGACAGCATTTAGAAAAAGAAAGAAAGCAAAGGAAGCTTTTCTATCTAAGCAGGAAGGAACTCTCCTGAGATACATAGACACAAATGTTCATGGTGAGCCTTCCAGCCCCAGTGAGACATGAATGGTGAGGAGATGCCTCATCTTCCAGTTAGTCAGAGTGCAGGTGACCTGGAAGCTATTGCAGCATCCATATCTCCAGCTCAAATGGATGTAACCATGCACATTCCTGAAGAAAAGTGTAGATCAGAGAAAAGAGTGGTGGAAGTGCAAGAAACAGCTGCTGCTGAGTTTAGTTCCTTAAGTCTAGATGATCCAGGACTGTGAACGCACTTGAGCAGTAGCCTGAGGGACTTCCTTGTACTGCATGAGTTGCAGCAAGTGAAAAACTTCATGTTCCCCAAAGACAATGAAAAAAGAAGTTTCCACAGGAACAAAGGACTGGAAAAATCTGGCTAGAAATCTGGCATGCCACGAGAAGGCAGCAAATCACCAGAGAGCATTCCATAGGTGCAAAGAGCTTGAGATGAGACTAAGGTTAAAGGCCACCGTAGATGATCAGCATCAAGAGAAGATTGCATCAGAGTCTCTTTACTGGAAAAATGTTCTGAAAAGGCTCACTGCCATTGTGAGAATGCTTGCTACCCAAAACCTAGCACTGCATCGCACTTCACATCAGCTGTATGTGCCAAACAATTCCTTAAAATTGTGGAGCTGATGGCTGAGTCTGATGCTGTATTCCAGGAGCATCTGGGAAGAGTCACCACCCAAGAAATGTACACACATCACTACCTTGGAAAAACAATTCAAAATGAGATCATACAGTTACTGGCAACAAAAGTCAAACAGAAGATTGTGGTAGATCTGAAGTCAGCAAGACATTACTCTGTTATTCTGGACTGCACACCTGACATGGGCCATATGGAACAAATGACTAATGGTGCGTTTTGTAACAACAGCAAAAGCTAGTGAAAATGTCCCTGCACTGGTGATGGTCAGAGAGCATTTTCTAGAATTTGTCATTGTCATTGATGATATATAGGAGCTGGTCTGAGAATTGTGCTTCCTAAAAAGCTGGAAGATACGGGAATTGCGATAGCTGACATGAGAGGTCAGGGCTACGATAATGGTGCCAACATGAGAGGAAAGAACACAGGAGTGCAGACATGGATCCGAGAGTTAAACCCTTGAGTTTTTTTGTTTTTGTTTTTGTCCCATGCAGTTCTCATTCATTGAACTTCGTGGTCAGTGATGCAGCATCAGCTTCTAGTGAGGCTGCTGAATTTTTTAATGTACACCTCTACCCTGATATAATGCAGTCCAATATAATGCGAATTCGGATATAACGTGGTAAAGCAGCGCTCCGGGGGATGGGGCTGCTTTACCTAGTTATATCTGAATTCATGTTACGACAGGCGGTTCCTCTGCGCCTGCCCATTACCTGCTGTGGCCCTTCCCAGGGCCTCTCTCGCCCCAGTTCACCTCCACTCCACCTCTTCCCACGAGCATGGTGCAGCTTCACTTCTCCTCCTTCCCAGGCTTGCTGTGCCAATCAGCTGTTCAGGGCGTAGGCGGAGGCAGCGCAGAGGTGAGCTGGGGAGGGGAGCGGTTCCTCTCCCTACCCTGATATAACGTGTCCTCACCTATAACATGGTGAGATTTTTTGGCTCCCGAGGACCGCGTTATATTGGGGTAGAGGTGTAATTCAAAGTGTCTAAATATTTTGCTCTGCATCAACTAATGGCAGATTTTGAAGCAACATCTGTGAACATCCTCTCTGACACTGAAACCACTGAGTGCCCCATGATGGGAAAGTTGAGTGGAGGTGATAAAGCCTATCAAACACCAGATTGGGAAGACAGATTATGCCATAGTTGCCATTATGGAGGTTAATGCTATGACAGGAACCGTTTGTGGGAGAACAGTAGCAGAGGGAAATGGAATCCCCAGAAACATACATAACTTCAAATTTCTGTGTGGCTTAGTGTCGTGGCATGGCATACTGTTTGAAATAAATGTTGTAAGCAAGAGACTCTTAGGTGTTGACCTTGAGATATGTGGAGCAATGGAACAACTGGACAAAGCAAAGTCATACCTACAGTCTTACTAGTCAGATGAGGGATTTCAAAACATGCCGAAGAGTGCACGGAAGTTGGCAGAGGAACTTCACACTGAAGCTATTTTCCTACCCATTCAAGAGTACAAGAGTCACCAAAGAAGAAGCCATTTTGATTACGAGGCACAGAATAATCCCATAAGAGACCCCAAACAACAATTCAAAGTTGAATTCTTTAACCAATTGCTAGATTGTGCAGTGCAGTCAGTTGAATGTTTCATGCAGCTCAAGGAACACAGCAGTATATTTGGGACGTTGTATATTCCAAAACTCCTCACTATACCTGAAGAAGACCTACACCAGCAATGCAGGGCACTAGAGGCAATGTTGACACACGATGACATGCGCAATATTGATATGAGTGATTTCGGTAACGAACTGAAAGCCCTTTCAAGATGCATTTCAGCAGGATCCAACTCCAAAGGCTGTTCTGGAATATATGTGCACAAATAAGATGACCACTCTCTTTCCAAATGCTTTTGCTACTCTGCACATACTTCTAACACTTCCTGTAACAGTTGCCAGTGGAGAACGCAGCTTTTCCAAGCTGAAGTTAATAAAAATACATCCATGCTCCGCAATGACACAGGAGAGGCTAGTCAACCTTGCAACCAGCTCAACAGAGCATGAGCTGGCCCAGACTGTGGACCTTCAGCAGGAAGCAGTTCAAATCTCTGCAACCAAGAAGGCACGGAAAGCACCACTTTGATTATTCAAACAGATAAAAATGCCAGTGTTTACTATGCAAACAAGAAAAGTTACATTTGTTGTTCAGGTGTTTGAAAGTTAAGTGTTACTTTAAATTTTTGAACAAGGCATTTTAAGTTGTCAGTTCTCCTTTATTGGGGTAGGTAGCAGAGCAGTACCATGAGAGAAGTAGAACAGGAAGAAGGCAGAATTGAGACCTTTCAAAGTTTTGACCCAAGCGAGGGGGCAAGGGGGCATTATTTGAGCTCCTTACCTCAGGTGCCAAAATGTTGTGGCCCTGCTCAGCAGCAGGCTGTTGCTCCATTCCCACCCTGGGGCCAAGGCTGGGGGCAAGTCCAGAAGCAGAGCCACCCCTGGCTGTGGGCCCGCCCACACTGCAGCCCAGCTGCCGCTTCACTCCTGCCCCTGCCCCTGCCTCTAGCTCTGGCCCCTGGCTGTGGCCCTGCTCCCAGACCAACTCCCAGCTGCAGCCACTGCCTCAGCCCCCTTACCCCTGTCCATATCCCATCCTCCACCCTGGAGTCGTGGCTCCGCTTCTGGCCCCAGCTCCTGGGGCACAGGGAGGGGGATGGGGAGGCACAACCCTCAAAAGTTTGGGGACTGCTGGCTTAATGCATACAAAAATATGTGTGTGTGTGTAGTGTGGATAATACATATTAATATGATACGTATTTATATGCTACGCAACGTATTTTAATCAGCAGTCTGCAAATTTTGCCACCTCACTGTTTACCCCTTTTTCCAGATCAATTATGAATATGTTTAACAGCACAGATCCCAGTACAGATCCTTGGGGGACACCGCTATATACCTCTTTCCATTGTGAAAAATGACCATTTATTCCTACCCCTTGTTTCCCATCTTTTACCCAGTTCCTGATCCATGAGAGGGCCTTCCCTCTTATCCCATGACTGCTTAGTTTGTGCACGAGCTTTTGATGTAAGGCCTGAAAGTTCGAGTGTCCTATGTCCACTGGTTCCCCCTTTGATCACATGCTTGTTGACCCCCTCATAGAATTCTAGTAGGTTGGTGAGGCAAGATTTCTCTTTACAGAGGAATTTTGCTAGTCCAATGAGCATATGGGTAATGAACACTTATTTATAGCCTGGAACTGGTTTTCAAAGAGGTTATTTAATCACTATCATAAACCAAAACATGATACCATACTCTTTAAAAAAAAAATTAAATGGGCTTTAAAAATCTTATTTGTGATTTTTCAGCTGGTGATTTCATCAAAAATATTTAGAGTCCATTATTTAATGTTTCTTATTTTTTTTGTCTGTTGCTGGCTCAGGGTCTCCCTTTCTCCTTCTGGTTGCTGTTTTTACTTGATCTTGCAATGATTTATGCAGGTGTTTAACTTTAAACCTTAAGTAGCCTCTAGTGAAAATAGTGGGATAACTCACATTCGTGAGTGACCATGGATGTAAATCTTTGCAGCATTGGGACCATAGAATCTCCCATTTGTGACATCCTTACCATCCATTCAGTGATCTAGTAGCTGGATTAGTTTCATTTTGCATTTAAATATTCAGGAGCATTAAGCACCTATGTAGAAAAAATTGTGCTTGTACTTGGAAATACATAACTATCAATACTTTGGTTACTGTGTTATGGAACTGGAGATTTTGATTTTCTAAGGGCTGTTCAGAGGATATTTGCTCATGAAAGTTCTGAGTTTACAAGATCAAACCTCAGTGTGAACTGATCCCAAAAGGTAGTGATCACAAGAACGTTGACTTAAACATCTGTAACTCCCATTTGAGGTAACAACTCTGAGGCCAGTGATCAGAATCCTGAAGATGGTGATGCACTGGTTAAATGTTTGTACTCCTTTATGCAAAAGGTAATATGAATGGAGCACATGCCTCAGATAGTGTTTTGCTTTTGTTTAAAACATTTTTGCTGTTAAGAAGCATGTTATCTCTGAGAAGCACAAAACTAAGGATCTCTGGTATCTTCTAGACTGAGCACTGAGTCCCATTGGGTAGATAGATTTTTTAGGTTGATCTTTCTATACAGAAGCCCTTAGAACCCCATAAAATTGGGTCCCTAATCCATAAACTATTGGAACTCATTTACAAAACTTTTTTTAAACATTACATGAATATATTGTCTCATGCTATAGAATTAGAATTTATAATCCCTTTTCCATGATGAGATAACTTTGAGCTATAATGTATCTTAATTAAAACTATCTTTAGATAGGTTTTTTCCTCAAAAGGCATTTTATCAAAAATATCTGATTTAAATAAAAACCGATTTTTAATTTTTTTGTCAAAGTTGTTGTTTTTTATCCAACCTGGTTTATTGCTCTAATGTAGAGTAACTTTCAGTTTGAGGTATGTGGTTTCCTGGGTGATGCATCCAAGCAGATCCTGAATGGAGTCCTAGCATAATTTTAATGTAAATGTTCTGCCTTCTCTTTAATAGCGTCTAAATTAAATTTGTGCCACTAACTACTTTTTTTGTCCTCCACATGTAGCAGTATGTAAATCATTATTTGAGCTTCTTTTCCTGCAATATTAGTTGCCACTCAATGGACAATTATAGTAAAGGCTGTGTACTTCTAATGAATGATAATAGCAGATACTTTTCAGTGTTTTTCTGCTTCATTAAATGTTACTGCATATCCTATGCTGATTTTTTTTTTAACAGGTCAGTACATTCAAGATTAAGTTAAACCTTTAAAATGATGGCTTAAATACAGATAAAATTTGTTTTCAATTACAAATTTGCTTTTAACAATATTCTATCCATTATTTTTAGTACAATTATTCTGAACCTAAAAACTTTTCTTAGTTTTTCTCGTTAGTATAAAAACATTTTGTAATAACCAAAATAATTTACAAGGATGGACAGGAAGTCTTCATAAGTGTCTTTATCTTCTTTGAGATATGAAGTATCATGTGCTACCAAACCTGTCACAGATCTCTTGTGTCTCCAATAAAGGGCTCCAGGGAAGATTTCACAGTTGGGTACTGGGTCAGTCTGTTTTCAAAGGATTTATGCAACTAGGTTCTTGGGCATTTTCTGCAGCTTAGTTATGTTAAGTGTTTTTATTCATAGGTTGGGAGATGTGAAGTTTTGGCAGCTGGGTAGTAGACTGGATATTTGTCCTTTTTTGTTTGTTTGTTTTTTGTTAAAGCCTAGAAAGGTTTCTGCTGTTGAAAAGGGATTTGGAAATCTTCCTCACTAAGAAAGGAGGAGACTTTGGCAACTACCAAGGAGGAGATATGGTAGGTCAGTCATTTGTCAGGTGAAAATAAAACTTTTGAGCGTCATGTAGACTTTTTTTCTTTTTTCTTTTCCTTTTTATGTTAAAAGTGAAAAGGAGATGAAGGTATGTAGTCTGTCATTACACCTAGTTAATGAGATGTGTATGTATCTAGGTATCTTAAATAAGGTTTACTTCACTGGACGGTTCCTTGTTTTCCAAAGATTGCATTAGGTGGTTTTACACTTAAGCAACTCTGATGTAAAGCTATAAAGTTTTTGCTGAGCTTTCTTTTCAATAGAGGCCATAAGGTGTAGAGGGAAGAAGGGACTGGGTAGCTGGGGGAAAAGGGGGAGTAAAGTGTGGGTATGTGTATATTTAGAGAGAGAGAGCTCTCTTGCACGCTCCCTCTGGAATACTCCAGTACCTTGTTGTATCATACTTTTGGGAGCGGGAAATATTTGCCATTTGTGACTTGGTGTGTGAAGAAAGTAATATGAAGAAATCCCTGAATTATTGTTAACTTCTTTAATTTTGACTGCACAGCTGGAAACATAAGGAGAGGCAACTCTTCAATTTCCAGTATGATCTGTCAATTATCGTTTTCACAGTTTTGGGGTATCAATGTTTGAACTGTTCCATGGTCTCCTGAAGGAATGTCCCCTCAGATCTTAGGCCTCTAGCTGTCACCTCTCTATGCAGGGATTCAGGCCCCTCTCGACCACGGGTTTAGTCTTGCAGCCGCCTTGCACTTCACAGTGTTTGTCCCAGCAAGTCTGACTCAAGTCCAACCCCTGCACTTTGTGTTCTTTCCAAAGGCTATGGCCAATGTGTGCCAGTGGTTAGTTGTAACCAAGCAGCTCTTCCAAAGCAGAGTAAATGTTTTTAAGGACAAAAGTATACAGAGAGAATATATAAAACAATAAAAGGATCTAAACACATATTTTAAGTTTACCAGAGACCCCCCTCATCAATCCTTAAGGGACTTGCTAATAGGTTTCAGAGTCTTTCAAACTACTGTCTAAGGATTTGCGTCTCTTGGTTATCAGGCTGTGTTAGATTGTAGCCAAAGAAGCACCCCCTTCAGTCAGTTCAAGCCCAACTTTTAAACCCCCAATCCCCATCTTTGTTTCCAGGCTTCCTGAAAGAGGTAAAATCAGTTGCTACTCTTGTTCTCCCGGGGATAAGTCTTCAAAGGCTGGCTGTCTGCATAATCAGCCTTGGGACTTTGCATTAATTGTCTCCTAATGATTCCAGATTCAACAGGGACCCCACCCACTGAGCCAGAAACACAAACACATAAAAAACTTATTGATACAAATGTCTGTGAATATTTTATGGGTACCTATTGTCTGGCCCATCTTGATATAATAGTCGTTGAAGTTTTTCATGCTTTCAAGGGCTGCCTCAAACATACAGATAATATTCATAAAGTTAATGTAATAGTCTCAAGATATGCCTGTGTTTGTCATATCTTTCAAAGTCAGCATTTACTCCTTGAATCAGTGTTGCTGCACAGACCTCATTTTGAGAGACCCATTGGATTACATTACATGTATAGCAGTTGCAATTTGGAGATATGATGAACACAAAAGAAATGGCAATTTCTTCTTTGAAGTTGTCTTTGCTTTACCACTTGTGAATAGAGCCGTGGTGTGGACCTGCAGAACTGGCTTGATAATAGAGTTGGTAGGAAACCAAAATTTTCATTCCAAATTGGAATGAAAAGCCAGAATTTTCAGTGAAATGAAAACTCTGAGATGAAAGGTTTTTTTTTGAACTTTCTTAATGTTCTGTTTTGATGATGTCAAAATATTATTGAACATAGCATATCAAATATATTACTATTTCAATATAAAATTTAAAATGAAATCAAAACAATGCAGTAGAAACAGAATATTTTCATCTTCTCATAATATTTTGACCTTACAAAAATGAGATAAAACCACTGAAATGATTTTCTGTCAGCTCTGTTGAATATCCATTGGTGTGGTGTTTGAATAGCTTCATATGAGGACGATGTCACTGCTCTACTCTATGTAAGGAAATGCAACACCTCCCACCAAACTGCCTCAGTATCTTTGCTGCAGTTTAGAGAGCTAATGGAACTTGTCTGTAAGGTCTTCGAGCTAGTTAATTTAATTCTAGTTTGTTCTTCTGGTAGTTGTTAATGGTTTAGTTAGTATAGGTTAGCTTCAAATAGGTTATTTCTTTACTTTTGCTATTTATCCTAAAAATAAACTGATATATTACTGTACAGCTTTAAATATTTTTGGTCAATATAGCTATTTATAGATTTTCTCATGCTTTTTAGCTGTTTTATATAAACTGTTTATTAAAATGAGCATTCTCTTTATTAATGGAATTGTCTAAACCGTATGGCAATAGGGCATTACAGTTTCTGTAAAACTTGCTAATTATACCACCTGAAAATGTGGCAAGCCTTTTCTGTTTTAAAAAAAAAAAAACCAAAAAAACCCAAAGCAAATCAAAACAAAAAATAACCAAAAAAAATTACCAAATGATATTTCTTATTGTTTCCATACTGCCACAAAATAATTTGGTTTTTACTTCAGTACTTTGAATGGATTTTATGTGTGTGGAAACAAAGATATTAAACCTTGGTTTAATAAACCTTCTCATTAAAATTAAGATACAGTCAGTGTTCTTATAGAAATATAGTATCATTAACTGTTGTTCTCTCTCTTGCACTCCAGTAACTGGGTGATAGGCATAGCATGAAATCCAGACTCCATTAAAGTCAGTGGCAAAACTCCTATTGATTCATTGGGGCAAAGATTTCATCATAGGTGTATTTGGAAGAATTTGTTTTTTTATAAATACCAAGAATGGATAAGAATTAGAGCTGTCTAAGGCCATATCTACACTTACTAGGGATCAACACTGCTGTGATTGATGCAGCGGGGGGTTGATTTAGCAGGTCTAGTGAAGACCTGCTAAATCGATTGCAGAGTACTCCACCAGAATGAGAAGATTAAGGTGAGTCAATGGGAGAGAGTCTCCCATCGCAGTAAATTGACCTAACCTATGTTGACTCCAGCTACGTTATTCACGTAGCTGGAGTAGCATAACTTAGGTTGACTTACCACATTAGTGTAGACAATGCCTAAGGGATGTAACTAGAAGTAATAGAATAAAGTATTAGTGAAGTACTTTAAATGTCAACATTGTTAATTGTCATCATTAGCATCAGAGTTAGTACCTACTGAAATGAATGGGGCAATTCACACCTCAAAGTAATTTTCAGGTGTACTGCAAACTCAGGCAGACATTGCTTTATCGATTACACTCAGGTCCTATTCTGAAAGTTTTCTTTGGAATTGTAAGAGCTTAGAGATGAGTTTTCTTAAAAAATGAAGACTCAGGAGAAGAATTAACAGGTCTGTCTGCACCCCAACCCCCAACTAGTACTTTGTGCTCCCCTAGGTGTGCTTGGGGAAATGTTGCTGTATTCAAAGGGCAGTTAGTCTCCCAACTGGTATATCTAAAAGTTCTAGGGTTTTTAATTGCACAAGCCTCGGGAAAACTACAGTGAAGGGTTTCCCAACCTTTCCTGTTTGCTCATTTAGTATTTCATCCGACATTTTTCTTACAATCTTGAGTTTTCATAAGCCTGATAGGTTTGCAAACTTACATGGTTGAGAGATCTTCAAGGAAAATAGAGGATGTTGCAGGAAATATGAATCTGGTCCCAAAAATCATGATTTTCTTTAAAATCATGAGTTTAAAAATAATAAATTGAGAATTTTTTATTTGCTTTCTTGTTTTAAACCCTCTGCATTTAGATTTTCTCCACAACCATGAGAGTTAGAAACTTCCTTTAAAAAAAAACACAAGGCTGAGAGCCTCATATAATAACATGACTCTGAGAGCTAGAACTGTATGAAAAATGCCAGATATCACAAGACACTTGATACTTTCACTATTGTTGATAATACTGAAGAAGTGGTGTGCAGGGAGGTATTCAGTAGGGGCACTTTTTCATTTAAGTCTGTAGAAAATCAATATAAAAGAATTATAGAAATTTAGGGCTGGGAGGTGTACATAGTTGGTGAAATCAGAATTTTGCTATTTTACTATTTATGCTGGTAAAACAGGACAGGAGACATACAATTCTCCCCTGAAGAGTTCAGTCACAAATTTAATGAACACTTATATTTTTTAATGAGCATCATAAGCATGGAAGCATGTTCTTTGGAACAATGACCAAAGCACTGCTTTGGAGTTTCAAGTGTAGCCGAGCCCTTAGTCTGTATCTGCAAAAAGAACAGTACTTGTGACACCTTAGAGACTAACAAATATATTTGAGCATAAGCTTTCGAGGGCTACAGCCCACTTCATTGTATGCATGCAGTGGAAAATACAGTAGGAAGATGTGCATATGTATGCATAGACAATATTAAACGATGGATGTTACCATACACACTCTAATGAGAGCGATCTGTTAAGGTGAGCTATTACCAGCAGAGGAGGGAGAAACTTTTTGTAGTGGTAGTCAGAATGGTCCATTTGCAGCAGTTGACAATAAGTTATGAGGAACAGTGGGGGGGGAGGGAAATAAACATGGGGAAATAGTTTTACTTTGTGTAATGACCCATCCACTCCCAGTCTTTATTCAAGCCTAATTTAATGGTGTCCATTTTGCAAATTAATTCCAATTCAGCACTCTCTCATTGGACTCTGTTTTTGAAGTTTTTTTGTTGTAATATTGCAACTTTTAGGTCTGTAAGCAAGTGACCAGGGAGATTGAGTATTCTGCAACAGGTTTTTGAATGTTATAATTCTTGACGTCTGATTTGTGTCCATTTATTCTTTTATGTAGAGACTGTCCAGTTTGGCCAATGTACATGGCAGAGGGACATTGCTGGCACATGATGGCATATATCACGTTGGTAGATGTGCAGGTGAATGAGCCTCTGATAGTGTGGTTGATGTGATTAGGTCCTATGATGGTGTCCCCTGAATAGGTACATGGACAGAGTTGGCAATGGGCTTCGTTGCAAGGATAGGTTCCTGGGTTAGTGTTTTTGTTGTGTGGTCTGTGGTGCTGGTGAGTATTCCAAACCACCATTAGTGGCCCACACTTTGCATAATTACAATAGGCCCTCAGAGTTATATTTCATATTTCTAGTTTCAGATACAAGAGTGGTACATTTATACAAATAGGATGATCACATTCAGTAGGTTATAAGCTTTGTAATGATACCTTACAAGAAACCTTTTGCATAAGGCATATTCCAGTTACATTATATTCACTCATTAGCATATTTTTATAAAACCATATAGACTGCAACGTCACAGAAAGGAGGGCAAAAGAAGATTCCCAGCTGCATAGGAAATACTGATTCCTGACAATCTGCACAAATGTTCAGTTGCAGATAAGGAGGAAAGAGTAAGATGGGGGGTTAGATGATAGCGTGCCTTTCTTATCAATTAGTACTTTAAAATCAGTTCTAGATACAGTGAGACAAAGGAAATTGTTAGAACCAGGAGGTGATGTGTTTTGCTAAGCAGAAAATTAACTGAAAGATGTTTTTAAAAAGTCACTTTGGATAAAATTGTTTTAGTCTTGTTATGGCAAATGTAGTACATATACAACTGTTAAGACCAAATTAAAAGTAACTCCTATGTTTATTTATATACAAGTTATATATAAGTTTTAACAATTTGAGCTGGCTTCATAAACTTGGTTTTGTCTGGAGATACATGGGTATGCATCGTTGCGTATGTTTTAGCATTACATGAAGTACTTGTGCATTTTTCTATTCAAACACTTAGTTGATTTTCTTTTTTTCTTTCGATTTGAAACCAGAAGATTTCCTTCTGTGCTTAAGTATATGGTGGTAATTTATTTGAAGTCCCTTCCCCACCCCTCCTTTGAACGTTCACAAATGTTTTCTACAAAGAAACAGTGAGTAGTATTGGAAAGCCTAATAATGAAGCTGGATTGTGTTGCAGTTTAAATGAGAAATAAAGATTTGTGATTAATTTTATGTTTCCATACTTGAAGCCAGTGCAGGTTGACCTAGTTAAGGATGAATGCATATGGAGGATAGTTAGTTAGTTTATAAATTACTGCTTGTAGTCTTTGGAGTGCTTGTAAGATGCTTAATTGCTGATATAGATGCTGCTTGGCCCATCTACATGTCAGTAGTGGAGTCCATTATAAAAATGGCAACTCACCTCTTGTGTACTAAGGCAGGTACAATAAAATGATAGCTAGTAGAGAGTTCATAAAACATGAGAGAGGATAGAAGATGAAAAAATAGTATAATTTAAAAATAGCTATGCTTATGTTTCCATTTGAGATCATACAAAATTTACTGCAGAATACCTATTCTGATTTATTGATTAAACCAATGATTTAATCTTTTGCAATGTGTGAAATGGTATTGGACAGATTAGTGAGCATTATTATTTTGAAGAGCTGATGATGCTTCACATTATTTTAGTTCTGGAGCAGATTGTTTTGTCACATGACATATATTTCTAATACACATGGTTTATTTACTGTGAAAACTTAAAAGGTTTTCTTTCTTTAGTTGACGAAGGGGTAGAAATGTAATCTGCCAGTTTTTTCTTGAATGTATATTTACTTTAATTGCAGTCCAATATATTCCATTATTTATAAATCACGTTACTTAATTACACTTGTTTTATTCTTTCTACAGAATATAAAACGAAGAAGCACATGATACTAAAGCTTTCTACATACATCTTAAGGATCTCTCTTAAAGAATTGCTGTAGGACTAATACTGATTATAATTTGTCTTAAGCATAATGTGGTGAAACAGAGGAACAGAAGTTGCCCATCTTTGTGCCAACTAAGGAATTACAATGTTTATTCTGTGAGCTAAAACAGTTTTGCAGTGAACTGAGCATCTGAAAATGCGGCCATGGACTGGTTCCTGGCGTTGGATTATGCTCATCCTCTTTGCCTGGGGGACCTTGCTATTTTATATAGGCGGACACTTGGTACGAGACAATGAACACCCAGATCACTCCAGCCGTGAACTATCCAAGATACTTGCAAAGCTTGAACGTTTAAAACAGCAAAATGAAGACTTAAGGCGAATGGCAGAGTCTCTCAGGTAGGTTTAAAAAAATTTATTCAGAAAACCTGTGGGTGATGTCTCAAAGTTCTTTGAAGTTTTTTTTATCTCATTGTTTATACACATTTGCAAGATTAAAACAGATTTCATACAAACATTTTTTTCTAGTTATTCCTCTATGCACATGGTAGCATGATTTATTGTGAGTGAATGTTGAAAAAAATTAATTGTATGACAGTTACTATACACGATGATGATGTCTGACAGGATAGAGACAAATATAATCTATCTTAATGCAGAGTTTGCCCCAGAAGGGCATTTTATAGACTATATATGTAACCCTTCTGCCAGGAGGAGCCAGCAGCAACAAGGGCCAGGTTCAGTATCTCGGGGTTCCTTTTCAACAGTACAACACAAAACCATCTTGAGCCCCTATCCAGTGACCTGGGACAATTACACACCACCTCCTGGTTGCTTCTAAGAGGCCATACTTCCCCTCTCGCAAGCACTGAGTCTGAATGTAGCCAAATCTTTTAATACAAGGAGGGAATTAACTCAGCATTAATTTGGGGAAACACGGCAACTAGGGTTCATAAACACAAACTATGAGCAAAAGACCCACCCACAAGTAAGTTGGGCAGTGTCCTTTTCCCCTCAAGGCCTTAAGTCCAGCAACCCCAAAGTCCCTTTAACGTGTCTGTTCCTTCTCTGTACCCCACTAACAGTTGCTGTCTGTGGCCAGTGCAGCCCCAGAGTTCAGAGGTTCATTCGCAGAGTTCACCTCCCATATTGTGTGGAAGGCGGGGTGGGGGGAAGTAAGGAGGCACCTTATATGCTGCACTGCTTGGGCACTCGCTCATCTCCCCAATGGCCGATAGCCACATCTCTGCAGGACTCTGCTCTGGCCCTCTTCACCAGCTTCTCTGCTGGCCAGCTTCTCCACCAGCCTCCCTGCTGGCCACTTGCCATGCCTCTCCACCAGCCACCTGTCTGGTTGCATCTCTCTGCTAGCCGCCCTGCTAGCCACTGGCCACGTCTGTCTGCCAGTTGCCCTGCTGGTCATGCCTCTCCACCAGCCACCCTGCAAGTCACTTGCCACACCTCTCTGCCAGCTGCTCGCTCTCCAAGATGCCCCCCAACGCTTAACACAGTTCTCAGGTTTCAGTTTTAGTAAAGGGAAAGTATGCCTCACCAATCTACTAGAATTCTTTGAGAGGGTCAACAAGCATGGGGACCAAGGGGATACAGTGGATATAATGTATTTGGATTTTCAGAAAGCCTTTGACAAGGTCTCTCACCAAAGGCTCTTATGCAAAGTAAACTGCCACAGGATAAGGGGGTAGGTGCTCTCATTGATTGGTAACTGAATAAAATATAGGAAACAAAGGGTAGGTATAAATGGTGAGTTTTCAGAATGGAGAGGTAAATAGTGGTGTCCCTCAGGGGTCTGTTCTGGGACCAGTCCTATTCAACATATTCATAAATGATCTGGAAAAAGGGGTAAACAGTGAGGTGGCAAAATTTGCACATGATACAAAATTACTGAAGATAGTTAAGATCCAGGCAGACTGCAAAGAGCTACAAAAGTATCTCTCAAAACTGGCAACAAAATGACAGATGAAATTCTATGTTGATAAATACAAAGTAGTGCACACTGAAAAACATAATCCGAACTATACATATAAAATGATGAGGTCTAAATTGGCTGTTACCACTCAAGAAAGAGATCTTGGAGTCATTGTGGATAGTTCTTTGAAAACATCCACTCAATGTGCAGCGGCAGTCAAAAAAGCAAACAGAATGCTGGGAATCGTTAAGAAAGGGATAGATCATAGGACAGAAAATATTATGTTGCCTGTATATAAATCCATGGTACACCCCATCTTGAACACTGTGTGCAGTTGTGGTTGCCCATCTCAAAAAAGTTATACTGGAAAAGGTTCAGAAAAGGGCAACAAAATGATTAGGGGTATGGAACGGCGTCTGTATGAGGAAAGATTAATAAGACTGGGACTTTTTGCCTTGGAAAAGAGACAGCACAGGGTAAATGTGATTGAGGTATATAAAATCATGAGTGATGTAGAGATAGTAGATAAGGAAGTGTGGTTTACTACTTCTCATAAAACAAGAACTAGGGGGTCACCAAATAAAATTAATAAGCAGCAGGTTTAAAACAAATAAAAGGAAGTATTTCTTCACACAACGCACAGTCAATATGTGGAACTCCTTGCCAGAGGATGTTGTGAAGGCCAGGACCATAACAGGATTCAAAAAATAACTAGATAAATTAACGGAGGATAGGTCCATCAATGGCTATTAGCCAGAATGGGCAGGAATTTTGTCCCTAGCCTCTGTTTGCCAGAAGGTGGGAATGAGCGACAGGGGATGGATCACTTGATGACTACCTGTTCTGTTCATTCCGTCTGGGGTATCTGGGACTGGCCACTGTCAGAAGACAAGATACTGGGTTAGATGGACGTTTAGTCTGACCCAGTAGAGCTATTTTTATGTTCTTATGTTCTCAGTGATTTCAGCTCTCAGTGATATCAGCTGTTAGTGGGGGAGTCTCACTGCTGGTGCACACTGGGCAATCACTCAAAATAGAGACACTGTCCCAAAGTAGGTCTAATGCTTAGACCTAGGTATCAGTGATTTCAGCTCTGCAGCATGTAACAAGACTCTCAATTGAGTCTAAATTAACTCTTTTATTATGCCATGGAGAGAGGAAAGATCTAATGGTGTCTAAGACCCTTGAACAGGACCCACACCAGCAGGTACAAATACCTGTCTCCAGCCTCTCTCCGCTCATTGGGCTTTGGAACCTATGTGCCCTGCCTAGCGAGTGCTGTTCAGTTGAGGGTGAGTCCCTCCATTGGGGTATGCCAGGTACAATTCTGCTGCCCTCAGTGCACACAACAAGGATAACAACCCTTTATTACTCCTGCCCTAATAACAAGGAGACTGGGGATCTAATACCAGGCACAAGTGATCATTTGGGCAAGCAGTCCCATCATGCTGAGCACCTATGCAGGGTGCAGGTGTCCATGCAAAAGAGATCAGCTTCTGAAGTCTTTTTCCACAGCTCACCACTAGATGTCAGGGGAGAGCTCATCCAAACTCTGCTTACATCTGTACAGTAGAAAATTAATTATTTTAAAATGTAGAATGTTAACTGTTATAACAAAGATGCTTTCTATTAAAGATTTTTTCCTAAGCATTTGGATTGCTTGTAATTGACGTTGACAAGATGTACTATACTGAAGAAACATTAGTGTTCACATTTTAGAAAAGTAGCGGAATTCATTTGTAATTTTATTAATCAGTGAACAAATTGTGCATAGCACATAAAGTATGAAGAATTCAATACTTTGGTCATCTTTATGATTGAATGGAACAATATGTGCAACATGCTGTCAGCGTTAAAGAAATGAAGTAATATTCCTATCCTTAAGCCCTGTTTATCCCAGGGACATTTTTCATTAATGTCCAGCTGTTACTACCATATGGAGCAGAATGCTAGTGAAGACTAACTGCTGGCTACCACCATTTTAACATTGTCAGTTAGATCTTCTTCAAGTAAATCTAATTGTTATGGTGATTACAGTAACACTAGCCAATGACATGTCCACAGTAGACACCTAGCATTGCTAACCTTGATAGAGCTGAACTGTGGATGGGAAAATTTTGCTTTAAGTTTGAACAAATACTTTTAAATAGTGCAAAAAATCATTTTTAGAGTTAAAATATCATCTGATATTATTGCACACCTCTTCACTTTACTGGGCACAGACAGACCCTGTTAATATTAAGAGATTATACATGCATTGAGGGAGAAATTCCAGTACTTGATAGATAAGTGTTTAGAATGAAACAGGGAGGATTTCCCTGCCTCTGAAGTTCTTCCCCCTCACTGAATACTGCTAAACTGGTCCTATGAAGGATAACTTATTATTGAATCACAAAGAATTATGAGATGTAGCTTTTCAACTTTCAAATCCTGCGGATTGTACCAAACAGCATTTGTCATTTCACAATATTTTCCAAAGGAAAGATGCCTCTTTGCACTCCTGCAAAGGCATTATCCTCCTGACAATTATATTTCACAGTTACTTTAAATTGGACTATCTACAGTCATCCGATAAAAGTCTATTAAATGATCTGTAATATTTTTCTAAACTCTGTTAATGTATGCTGATAAATAAATTGGCTAAATGTTTTAGTATATTTTTGTTGACATAGTATTGACATATATTAGGAGTATCTTCCCATGTTAGAGAAAAAGGAAAGACCTTTTCATCAGCCACATTTTAAATATTGTCTAAACAAGTTTAATTAAATAAGACTTTCTATTAGTCCTATATTACAATGTATATATAGTAAAGTGTAGTGCCAGAATGAGAATCTGAGAAGAAATAAAGAATAGATTTTAAGGTAAAAAAGGATCAATATATCCATCTAGTCTGAACTCCTGCATAGCACAAGCCATAGAATTTTACTCAGTAATTCCTGCAATGGAGAGAATTATTCATCCCTATCATATAAGTGAATAACTGTTGAGCCCAATAACTTATGCTTTAACCAGAGTTATATTTTAGAAAGACTATAATCTTGATGCAAAGACTCGAACTGATGATGAATATATCACTGACCTTGGTAAACCTTCTTTTGATTAACTCACTTAAGAAGTTATTTCCAATTTGAATTTTTCTAACTTCAACTTCTATCCATTGGATTCTGTTATTGCTGCTAGATTAAAGCGCCTCCCTATGTCAGATATCATCTTCCTATGTAGGTATTTATAGACTAATCAAGTAACTGTAATTGCCTATACACCGATGCTAGTTGCCTTGGTAATAAACAAGAATAACAGAAATTGCTTTTTATAAGCATAAATTTCACCTAGTTGATATTACTGAAAACTGGTGGGGAGATTTGCATGACCAGGACTCTCAAGAGTTGCGATCTAACAATGATGCCATCTGCACCTGTTTCCGAATTCTTCTTTGATTTCTGCCTAGCTTACTTTGCCTACAAATGGAGGTTCTATCACAATGGACAAGTGGATACTAGATTTCATGCACTTTGGCTACACCATCAAATTTCTTTCTCCACCTCCTCTAAAACCTTCTTCTCGGCTCCTCTTCCAGAACCACTCTTAAGGGGAAATCCGCTGACAGGACGTGTACTCTCCTTGTGCTAGGAGCAAGTTCCACTCAGCATCAAGGGAAAGGATTTTGTTGTCAGATGCTACCGGTGTGGTGCTCTGCTCTGTTCTGTGTTAATATCACTCGGCTGCATGCGTGTGTTCCCTCTGTGTGCTGTCCCAGCTCTGCGCAGATAGCTGACACAGCAGACCCGAAGAGAACCCCCAATGACCACAGGCTCTAGTAAGGTGCAAAGTCACGTTGGCCGGGTTTATTGCGATTTTGGACACAATGGCAGTTCTCTGTAGGTTTCTTAGCTTAATTCAGGGCATACTACGAGAAAGTGCCTCTTGGCAATGGACCCGGCTCAGTCAGTGGCGGGACTTTCCATTGCCCCCTAGGCCGGACAAAGACACCGCCCCAGGGATGCATTCTTATACACAGGTACAAACAAGCTACACATCACTCCTGACGTATTGAGGTGCAACCCCTCTACGTAGTCAGGTGCCGCCTCTCACCTTGTACATGTTGGGTTCGAACAAAACAACTCTATCCATCATATTACCCTTTTGCCCCTGTCATTGGGATGGGTCAATCTGTTCCTTGTTATCAGTGGAATGTTCCAGTATAGGGTGTTCTGATCTCTAGTGTTATGTACCTAAAAGGTACTGATCTTTTTGCAGCATCAGCCCTTTCCTTGCCAGCTTCTGTGAGCAGGGCCTGCCTCTGGCTCACAGCTTAACTTTGCTTTATGTTAGCAAAGTCTTGACCATTACTTTAGCTCAGGCCTCAGGCCTCTGATACCTCTTATATCTCAGGGCCTCCTCTTACTACAGATTTTGCTACAACTATTTAATAGTTCCCAGGAAAAAGGGAGGATGGAGATCTGTTCTTGACCTATGATGGCTAAATATTTTTATTCATGAATTAAAATTCCACATTGGAAAATAAAGTATCTTCCAATACAGACAGGCTAACCTAGTGAGACCAGTTTTAAACTAGGTTTGACTGAGGTGGGAGACAAAAGCCTACAGGTAATTCCAAAATGTGGAAACCTGGGTGAAGGGTCAGAATCTGGGGAGAACCTGGGCAATCACAGCAGGGCGAAGGAGAGATGAGGCAGAATAGAGGAGAAATCTGATGACTATCATAGGTATCTGTATACTAACATAAGAAGTATGGGGAATATACAGGAAGAACTAGAAATACTAGTGAGTAATCAATTATGACATAACTGGCATCATAGAAACTTGGTGGGATAATCCAGATAACTGGAATATTGTATAGAAGGATACAGCTTGTTCAGGAAGAACAGGCAGGGAAAAAATGGTTATGCATTGTATATCAAAGGATGTGTACTCTTGCACTGATGTTGTGATAAAAGTGGGAGACAGAGCTGTTGAAAGTGTCAGAGTAGGGACAAAAGGAGTTAAAAATAAGGGTAATGTCATGGTAAATGTCTACTATAGATCACCTAAGCAGAAAGAAGAGGAAGATGAGGTTTTGTTTTTTTAAAAAAACAAGAAATACAATTATCCAAAACGGGATACTTGTGATGGGGGACTTTAACAACCCAAACATTTGTTGGAAAGTAATACTGGAGGGCACAGATTATCCAACAAGTTCTTGGAGTGTATTGGAGACAAATTTTTATTCAAGAGGTGGAAAAAGTGACTAGCGGCGAGGCTATTCTAAATTTCCTGCTGATTGAGAATTTGAAGATGGAAGGCAGTTTGAGTGGAAGTGACCACAAAATGATAGTTTTTATGATTAAGGAATGGTAGGAGGGAAAGCAGCAGAATAAAGACAATGGACTTCAAGAAGGCAGACTCAGAATTGGTAGGTAAAATTCTGTGGGAAACTAGTCTAAGGAAAAAAGAATGCAGGAGAATTGGCAGTTTATTAAAGGGACATTATAAGGGGCACAAGCAAACTATCTCAGCATAAATGAGGTAGGATCAGAGGCTAAAATAGGAAAAGAACAGGTGAACGATTACTTAGACAAGTTAGAAATCTTCAAGTCAGCAGGGTCTGATGAAATACTTCCTAGAATAGTTAAGGAACTGGCTGAAGAGATCTCTGAGCCATTAGCGATTGTCTTTGAGAAGTCTTAGAGGACAGGCAAGATCTCAGAAGACTGGAAAAGGGCAAATATAGTGCCTATCAATAAATAGGGGAACAAAAACAAGCCAGGGAATTATAAACCAGTCAGCTTAATTTCGCTATCCTGAAAGATAACCCATCCAGCCCATAGAGAACAAACCTTAGGACTGGTCCACTGCCTAGCCCAGCTAAAGTGATTTCAGCTGTGCTGGTGCTGGGTAGGTGTCATCTCTGCATTTTCTTTTGCCACAGTTTTGCCTCTTTGCCATCTCTTGTCACACTGCTGCAGTGCCATCCCTACTCTGGATCTGGTCCAGAGGCTGTGCCACCTAATCCAGCTATAGTAATTACCTCCCTGGTGGTGCTGAATAGGGGGTTTTTAACAGAGTTCACTCAGCTCTATCATGGTACTCTGCAACTTCAGCAAAGGTCCAGTTGTGGAGGGGGTTCGGTGACTCATAGAACCCTTGAGCAGAGTGCTTGTCACCAGAGATTCACTCCTTGCCACATGATAGAAACTCCAAACTCCATTCCTCAGTCTTGCAAAACTGGAGATTTGGTTTTGGTGCCTCATCACTCAGAGTACATTTAAAGGCAGTTTTTGTTGCCTTTTTGTCACATAATAAGGATAGTAACATTTCATTTACCTCTATACCCAAAATTTAAATGAAGTTTAATTAAAACAAGTAGAATGTTCATGCTGAGATCATAATTAATATGGAAATAAAGTCCATCTTATTCTGTTTATTCTTATACTTCAGCAATCGATGGCAGCAGAAAGCTCATTCCTTCTACAGCTTCCGACCACAGGCTTACATTTACTTCCAGATAGTTCATAAAAATATTTAGTGTTGCGCTAGAACCGATCCCTGTGGGGCCCCATTACAAACACCCCCATTCAATTATAATTCCCTGTTGAATACTGCTTTCTGAGATCTGCTAATTAGCTAGTTCTTAATCCATTTAATTTATACTTTATGGAAGGGGTGTAGGGTAAATTTTTAATCAAAATCTTGTGCAGTACTAAGTCAAATGCCTTACAAAATTCAAAAAATGTTAAACCTGTGTGGTTATCTTTTTCACCAGACTTGTAACCTCATCAAAAATGAAATCAGATTTGTTTGGCAAGATCTGTTTTCCATGAAAATTGGCATTAATTATAGGGTTGCCAGCCCTCCTGTCCTGAACTCTTTAATTAAAGATTAGTCTTTAATTAAAGATTATGGCATGTGATGAAACCTCCAGGAATATGTCCAACCAAAATTGGCAACCCGAATTAAGTACATTCCCATCCTTTAATTTTGTGTTGATTGAATCCTGTATCAGTTTTTCTGTTATTTTGGTCTGGACTGACATCAGGCTAACTGGTCTATAATTACCTAGATCGTCTTGCTTGCCCTTTTTGAATATTGGCAGAACTTTAGCACTTTTCCAGTCTTCTTGACTGTCTAAGTCAAGAAGACTTGAATTCTAAGATTTATTAACAATTAACATCAGTAGGCCAGAGATTTCAGCCATTTCTTTTAGGATTCGTGGAGGTAAATTATCTGGGCCTACTGATTTTAAAATGTTTCTTCCTATTAGATGTTGATTAACATCCTCCTTACTCATGGACTGGAAAGTATCATCATTCTCATGTGATATTAGTACATCATCTTTTTTCTTACCAAAGACAGGACAAATATTTATCGAACACTTCTCTATTTTCTTCTTTATTACTTATTTTACTATCTCCATCTAGTAATGGGACTATACCATTGTTAGTTCTTATGTTCTTGATATACTTAAAAAGCTCCTTCTTGTGTCCTTGGCCCTGCCAGCCATGGATTTTTTCCATGGTGTCTTTACCTATTCTTACCAATTTTATACATTCAATAAATCTGAATGTGTTGATTGGTCTACTTCCCTTTTTTCCATTTATGTATTATAATTGTCCTTTTTTATTATTATAAATTGTGACCTTTTTAGCCATCTAATAAACTCTTCTTAAACACCTCCCAATTTTCATTCAGATTTTGTCTAAATTTTTCCTCCCTATTAATTTCACTTAGTTTTCATCAGCTTTGGGAAAGTTAGCTCTTTTGAAGCACCAAGTATGTACATATCTGGTTAGGATTCCCTCTGTTTGCCCATAATGGGGCTATGATAACTGGTCCCTCAGCAACCACCAGCTTCTAGTCTGCTGATCAGTTAATGCAATCCATGCCTTCTCCCCAGGCTTGATTTCTTGTAGGTTTCCCAATTCAGGGCTCCTCACGGCACACTCCAGGTCTTTTCTGCTTCAGATCCAATATCTCTGTGTCAAGAGAGCTCTGCTCTGAGGCTCTATTGCTGCCTTTTTTGTTCCCTAAAGCATTGATACTGATGGCAGGTTTTGTGGGGCAGGATTGACAGTTCACATTTCCAGGGCTGACCATTTATACCTTCCTGACCTGGACAATTGTGTAGTTTGTCTTCCTCATCAATGTCAATCAGATATCTATAATCTGATTGTATTAGTTAATTGTATATATTTTATGAGCTAATCATAGCATGTGCTAGACTATCTAATATGACTTCAAATATCTGTATAATTAGGTCAGATAACCAATCTGTTGTAAGAATGTCTTTTGAAGAAAAGGAATATAGACTAGAATTGGAAAGTCCAGAAGTCTGAAGCTGTCACTTTTACATTTAAAAACACTGATTTTGAAGGCAACTACTTAACCTATTGACATTTTTCCTAATGCTTCTGAGAGTATTATACATTTTGGAAAAATATCCTAAAATGTTTAATTTGTTTCTGAGAGCAGGAAGGGAAAGTGGGATTGAAAGAATCAGAAGTACTGTAATTATGTTTCCTCTGGTCCTTTCAACAGAATTATGTATGGAAAAACCATTAGCCTTACCGAAGGAGCAGTATTCTTTCTCCATGTATGAACTCTGAAATATAGCCTCTCTGTCTGATATTGGTCAAAGCTAGAATTCACTACTTTGATCCATTGATTGCCACTGAAATATATCAGTGTTAATTATAAACTTATAAAATATTTTTTCTTCCCTCTTGCAAACTATTAGATCTCAATTTATGGGGTTTTAGTGGTGTGACCGATGGCTAGTCTTGATGATAGTACTGTCCTTTCCGATCGGTAACTCATAGCATTTAAAATTACACAAGAATAACATTTTCCTTTTTCTTTGCTTCTCAATACAGTACCTTGATATACCTAAACTGTTTCCATTTCACTGTGTCTAAAATAGGTTATAATCTTGCAAGTACTCTGAGAACACTATCTATGTTCTATTCTTTATCCTCCTGCAACCTTAGATGCCCAGGGTATCCATCAGTTTCCACCACTTATTTTAGTCTTTTATTAGTCTGTTTAGACTTCTGAATGTCATGTTGATGGATTTGGTTTCTTTCTCTTTGTGAAATGTTTCTCTAGGTTACCTTTTTTCCTCTTTCCAGATGGTATCCATATTATCACTTGATCTAAAAGTGATATTGGTAGCATTTTTAAAGCATATCCTAAATGTCTATCATCATATTCTTACCATGTTTTATGCTATTGGTTGCTTTGCTCTCCTTAGAATTTCTGATGTTGCAAGAAATTCTGAAGTGAACATTGAAGATGTTTTGCAGGAATTTACTTGGGAATGAGTTGTTCTTATCAGTTTCTGTTGCACAATTCCATGATTCTGCTCCATAAAGAGAAGACACATGATGCTGGTGTTAAAAATGTATATATTTGTGTAAATGTCAGTAATGTTACTTTTCAGGTTGATGAAAGTGGTTTGCTATTTGTTGCTTGACATCTAGCATGGTGCAGCGATCATTGCACATCTAACTCTCTAAGTAGGTAAAATGACTTCTAGTAAAAGCAGCAAAGAATCCTGTGGCACCTTATAGACTAACAGAGGTTTTGGAGCATGAGCTTTCGTGGGTGAATACCCACTTCCTCAGATGCATGTAATGGAAATATCCAGGGGCAGGTATATATATGTGTGCTAGCAAGCAAGCTAGAGATAACGAGGTCAGTTCAATCAGGGAGGATGAGGCCCTGTTCTAGCAGTTGAGGTGTGAAAACCAAGAGAGGAGAAACTGGTTCTGTAATTGGCAAGCCATTCACAGTCTTTGTTCAATCCTGAGCTGATGGTGTCAAATTTGCAGATGAACTGAAGCTCAGCAGTTTCTCTTTGAAGTCTGGTCCTGAAGTTTTTTTGCTGCAGGATGGCCACCTTAAGGTCTGCTATAGTGTGGCCAGGGAGGTTGAAGTGCTCTCCTACAGGTTTTTGTACATTGCCATTCCTAATGTCTGATTTGTGTCCATTTATCCTTTTCCGTAGAGACTGTCCAGTTTGGCCGATGTACATAGCAGAGGGGCATTGCTGGCATATGATGGCGTATATTACATTGGTGGATGTGCAGGTGAATGAACCAGTGATGGTGTGGCTGATCTGGTTAGGTCCTGTGATGGTGTCGCTGGTGTAGATATGTGGGCAGAGTTGGCATCGAGGTTTGTTGCATGGATTGGTTCCTGAGCAAGAGTTATTATGGTGTGGTGTGCAGTTGCTGGTGAGAATACGTTTCAGGTTGGCAGGTTGTCTGTGGGCAAGGATTGGCCTGCCACCCAAGGCCTGTGAAAGTGTGGGATCATTGTCCAGGATGGGTTGTAGATCCTTGATGATGCGTTGGAGGGGTTTTAGCTGGGGGCTGTATGTGATGGCCAGTGGAGTCCTGTTGGTTTCTCTCTTGGGTTTGTCTTGCAGTAGGAGGCTTCTGGGTACACGTCTGGCTCTGTTGATCTGTTTCCTTATTTCCTCGTGCGGGTATTGTAGTTTAGAGAATGCTTGGTGGAGCTTTTGTAGGTGTTGGTCTCTGTCTGAGGGGTTAGAGCAGATGCGGTTGTACCTCAGTGCTTGGCTGTAGACAAGGAAGTGCATCTGAGGAAGTGGGTATTCACCCACGAAAGCTCATGCTCCAAAACCTCTGTTAGTCTATAAGGTGCCACAGGATTCTTTGCTGCTTTTACAGATCCAGACTAACACGGCTACCCTCTGATACTTGACACCATGCAAGGCACTGCATTTAGCCGTATGGAATGGAAATCCATCAACCTCATGAAGAAACTTGCACAAATACAGACAGATATCATCTTCCTTTCCAAATGCAAACGGATGGACATCATACCAAATGGACTAAAGGTAAAAAATCCACTGCTATCTACATACTACACAGACCACAGTGAGAGATTATGTCATACTCTATCAAAAAAACTGAGGAACCACCTGATCAGCATCCTATACAGCAAACAGGAAAACATCAGAAAAGAGCTCTCCAACCTGGAGACTCTCATTAATAACCAAACTTCTATACAAACGGACTTCACTAGAATAAGACAGGAGATCTACATTACTCACTTCACCTCTCTTCAAAGGAAAAAGGACTGTAAGCTGTCTAAACTCCTACCTGCCACATGGGGCCACAACAGTGGTACCCCTAACCCACCCAGCAATATCGTCAATCTATCCAACTACACACTCAGCCCAGAAGAAAAGTCTGTCCTATCTCGGGGACTCTCTTTCTGCCCTGCCACCCCCACCAACATGATACAGTTCTGTGGCGATCTGGAAGCCTACTTTCGCCGTCTCCGACTCAAAGAATACTTCCAGGACAACACTGAACAGTGCACTGATACACGGGTGCCCTCCCACCAACAGCACAAGAAAAAGAACTCCACATGGACTCCTCCTGAGGGTCGAAATGACAGCCTGGACCTATACATTGAATGCTTCCGCCGGCGTGCACAGGCAGAAATCGTGGAACAACAACATCGCTTGCCTCACAATCTAAGTCGTGCAGAACGCAATGCCATCCACAGCCTCAGAAACCACCCTGACATTATCATCAAAGAGGCTGATAAAGGAGGTGCCGTTGTCATCATGAACAGGTCTGACTATCAAAAGGAGGCAGCCAGACAACTCTCCAATACCAAATTCTACAGGCCACTTCCCTCAGATCCCACTGAGGAATACACTAAGAAACTACAGCATCTACTCAGGACACTCCCTACACTAACACCAGAAGAAATCAACATACCCCTAGAGCCCCGACCAGGGTTATTCTATCTACTACCCAAGATCCACAAACCCGGAAATCCTGGACGCCCCATCATCTCGGGCATTGGCACTCTCACTGAAGGACTATCTGGATATATGGACTCTCTACTCAGACCCTATGCCACCAGCACTCCCAGCTATCTCCGCGACACCACTGATTTCCTGAGGAAACTACAATGCATTGGTGACCTCCCAGAAAACACCATCCTAGCCACCATGGATGTAGAGGCTCTCTACACAAACATCCCACACACAGATGGAATACAAGCTGTCAGGAACACTATCCCTGATGATGCCACAGCACAACTGGCTGCTGAGCTCTGTGCCTTTATACTTACACACAACTATTTCAAATTTGATGACAATATATATCTCCAGATCAGTGGCACTGCTATGGGCACCCGCATGGCCCCACAATATGCCAATATCTTCATGGCCGACCTGGAACAACGCTTCCTCAGCTCTCGTCCACTCACACCCCTTCTCTATCTACGCTACATTGATGACATCTTCATCATCTGGACCCATGGGAAGGAGACTCTGGAAAAATTCCACCATGATTTCAACAGCTTCCACCCCACCATCAACCTCAGCCTGGACCAATCTACACGGGAGGTCCACTTTCTTGACACCACGGTGCAAATAAGTGATGGTCACATTACCACCACCCTATATCGAAAACCCACCGACCGCTATGCCTACCTTCATGCCTCCAGCTTCCATCCCGGGCACATCACACGATCCATTGTCTACAGCCAAGCACTGAGGTACAACCGCATCTGCTCTAACCCCTCAGACAGAGACCAACACCTACAAAAGCTCCACCAAGCATTCTCTAAACTACAATACCCGCACGAGGAAATAAGGAAACAGATCAACAGAGCCAGACGTGTACCCAGAAGCCTCCTACTGCAAGACAAACCCAAGAGAGAAACCAACAGGACTCCACTGGCCATCACATACAGCCCCCAGCTAAAACCCCTCCAACGCATCATCAAGGATCTACAACCCATCCTGGACAATGATCCCACACTTTCACAGGCCTTGGGTGGCAGGCCAATCCTTGCCCACAGACAACCTGCCAACCTGAAACGTATTCTCACCAGCAACTGCACACCACACCATAATAACTCTTGCTCAGGAACCAATCCATGCAACAAACCTCGATGCCAACTCTGCCCACATATCTACACCAGCGACACCATCACAGGACCTAACCAGATCAGCCACACCATCACTGGTTCATTCACCTGCACATCCACCAATGTAATATACGCCATCATATGCCAGCAATGCCCCTCTGCTATGTACATCGGCCAAACTGGACAGTCTCTACGGAAAAGGATAAATGGACACAAATCAGACATTAGGAATGGCAATGTACAAAAACCTGTAGGAGAGCACTTCAACCTCCCTGGCCACACTATAGCAGACCTTAAGGTGGCCATCCTGCAGCAAAAAAACTTCAGGACCAGACTTCAAAGAGAAACTGCTGAGCTTCAGTTCATCTGCAAATTTGACACCATCAGCTCAGGATTGAACAAAGACTGTGAATGGCTTGCCAATTACAGAACCAGTTTCTCCTCTCTTGGTTTTCACACCTCAACTGCTAGAACAGGGCCTCATCCTCCCTGATTGAACTGACCTCGTTATCTCTAGCTTGCTTGCTAGCACACATATATATACCTGCCCCTGGATATTTCCATTACATGCATCTGAGGAAGTGGGTATTCACCCACGAAAGCTCATGCTCCAAAACCTCTGTTAGTCTATAAGGTGCCACAGGATTCTTTGCTGCTTTTACAGATCCAGACTAACACGGCTACCCTCTGATACTTGACTTCTAGTGTTTCTCTGTCTACTCTCATAGTTGCTTTGGGGATATTGATAGCCATATATATTTGTCTCTCCCTTATTGATGAACAAACCAACTTGTTTTGCTATGATTGCAAAAAGCTGGGTCTTTTCATCCATTAAGGCATGTATTGCACTAAGCAGGACAATGTCATCAGGAAAAACAAGGTAAACCAGTTCATTTGTCCATTAAAATCCCTCAGTTATCTTCTGTGGCCTTCTTCTATCCAGATTAGTGGCACAAAAATTTGGCAAAATCTTTCTATAGCTATCAGAGCAGATTCCCACTTCTACAGCTACATTTAATTCCTTCAAGTCCCCTACTGGAGTTTCTTAGGATTCCCAATCAGCACAGGATGGTGTAGCTGGCTCCTGTGTCTCCCTCCCGCAACTCTCAATTCAGGGGGCAGGGAAGGTCAGGAGATGTACCCACAGCTTGCTGTGCTCTGGCTATCCCCAACCAACATAAGGATCTCTGGAGACAGACTCATTTGTCTCAGGTTAGAGCTGCCTCCACGGTGCTGTTATCTGCGTTAAAGCATCTGCCATGGACTAGTGTAGAATTGATTAGTGGAACTGCAGAATGTTCAAGGACGGACCTGGGTTGATGTGGCATCTGAGTAATTTCAGACTCTTTGTGGGAAGAAAAGGACAAGTTCAAGATTTATTTACAGTCGGGGAATGAATGCGCAATTGTGATCATATATATAAAAGTGTGAGAGATGTCACACTTGTGGCAACCAACAGCAGGGCTCTCTCATTACATGAGCGTCTTATCAGGGTGTGGAAGGCGATTGCAGTGAATTTATTTACCCTCAAGGAAAACCAGTATCTTATGACATTATGTTACTATTCCAATTTCTGGAATACTCTGCCTGATGTGACAGATAGGAAAATGATTAGCAAATGAAAGACTTTGCAAGATATGGGGTTCTGGACACTGTATTTGCTAACAATAGACCCCAACTTGTTTCTGAAGAATTCAGAACATTTTCTCATCATTGGTTGTTTGACCATCACACATCCTTTCCAGCATTCCCATGAAGCAATGAGAATGTGGAGTCGCCAGTGAAAACATCAGAGACTACTATAAAAATGGTATCCTTACTATTACTGGTGCACAAGAATGTGTTGACACAGGGGTGCCTGTGTATTCCAGTACAGCTTCTGATGATGAAATGTCGAACAAAAACTCTGCTGCTGAGGAGAAATCTACTGCAGCCTGAAGTAGTGGGGCACTGCAGAATTGAGATGGTTTGTCACATCTAAGAGCTATTTACACCTTTGACCCCTTTGTGTCTGAGTGTAATCCCTTGAGGTTACAGGTCTTTTGCTTTCACCTTTCTCAGGGTAGAATCCCATGATTCTCCTGCTCTCCAGGGCGCAGGAGAGAGTTTACCAAACGTTTGCTCGGTGTGCCTGACTGGATTCATCTGCCCTGCAAGACTTCCCTTCAACAGCTGTGCTCAGTGCATGAATCACATAAAACAGACTATTTTGTATGGGATGGAAATTTTATTGTTTTTAATTTGTTTAAAAAACAGGAAGGCTGTAGTCTGAGTAGAACTGGAGAAAGAGTCAAGCGTCAGGAGGAATCTAATTTAGTGTGGCACCAGATACTGAAAAAAGGAAACCAGGACAAGGCTGCTAATGTACTAGTTATTTTTTTTACTACAACTGCCTATCTGTTGCATCCATTAATACCAATGAAAAAGCAGAGAAACAGAACCAGGTAAACTTACTTGACTTCCTGGCAGTCCCCACTGCTCTGCTGTTCCCCAGTAGCATGCATTCGCATTTAATATATTTTTTTTATAACTTTTGATTTCTCTTTTATGCTTGAAATCAGATGTGGGGCATTTTCAAGACTGTAGTGGGGAGGGGGAGAAAAGAGTGGTTACTCCTGAAGAATGCAGGAGGCATCTCTTGGACAACCAGTTAAATATAACAAATATCTAAGAAGCCATAAATGTGACATGGGCTTTCAGTATCTCACATCTTTCTCTAAATAGAATAATATTTAAAACAATTGTCCTAGAATACATTGTTTATATTTTTATGATAATTTATGCTGATCTTTAAAATAAAGCAGTAGCCAAGAGTTAGTGGATTCAGCATCTGTATTTGAAAGAGATCGATCCCAGGTGCATTAAAACATCGATTAAACAAAAAATACCTCCCAATTTCAGAGATGTCTAAATTAGAATTAGAGAGAGAAAACTATTGTTATACAAAATAATGTCTGGGTTTAGACATTTATTTTAGATCACTGTGATCAGTGATAGAAGGGGCTATAACAACTATTCCTAAAAAGCCCCAAAATGCTGTATCTTCACAGTAGAAAGTGGTGTATTTTTACATTAAGATAGTTACCTCAGGTTAGCCAACTGGATATAAAATCCTAGAGGATACAAGGAACAGTTCTTTTTACCTTGATGTAGCTCATCAATGTCAGCTGTACCTGAGGTTTGCTACAATGACGTAAAAACTAGGGCTGTCGATTAATCGCAGTTAAGTCATGTGATTAACTCAAAAATTAATTGTGATTAATCGCAGTTTTAATCACACTGTTAAACAATAGTAGAAGACCAATTGAAATTTATTAAATATTTTTGGTTGTTTTTCCACATTTTCAAATATATTGATTTCAATTACAACACAGAATACGAAGTGTACAGTGCTCACTTTATATTATTTTTCATTGCAAATATTTGCACTGTTAAAATGACAAAATATTTTCCAATTCACTTCATACAAATACTGTCGTGTAATCTTTTTATCATGAAAGTGCAATTTAGACATGTAGAATTTTTTTTACATAACTGCACTGAAAAACAAAACAGTGTAAAACTTCAGAGTCTACAAATCTACTCAGTCCTACTTCTTATTCACAATGTCACCTGATAGTGAGAACAGGCGTTCACATGTCACTTTTGTAGCTAGCATTGCAAGGTATTTATGTGCCAGAAATGCTAAACATTCGTATTCCCCTTCATGCTTTGGCCACCATTCCAGAGGACATGCTTTCATGCTGATGACGCTTGTTAAAAAAAGAATGTGTGTTAATTAAATTTGTGATTGAACTGCTTGGAGGAGAATTGTATGTACCCTGCTCTGTTTTACCTGCATTCTGCCATATAT
This sequence comes from Gopherus flavomarginatus, assembly GCF_025201925.1. Classification (NCBI taxonomy): domain Eukaryota; kingdom Metazoa; phylum Chordata; order Testudines; family Testudinidae; genus Gopherus; species Gopherus flavomarginatus. The sequence goes on from NC_066621.1 coordinate 88,280,269, forward strand.
TTCATGTTATAGCAGTCTTGGATGATGATCCAGCACAGGTTGTTCCTTTTAAGAACGCTTTCACTGCAGATTTGACCAAACACAAAGAAGGTACCAATGTGAGATTTCTAAAGATAGCTACAGCACTCGAACCAAGGTTTAAGAGTCTGAAGTGCCATCATCTGAGAGGGACGGGGTGTGGTGCATGTTTTCCGAAGAGGGACGTGGTGTGGTGCATGCTTTCCGAAGTCTTAAAAGAGCAACACTCCGATGCAGAAACTACAGGACCCAAACCACTGAAAAAGAAAATAAACTTTCTGCATGTGATATCTGACTCAGATAATGAAAATGAACATGTGTTGGTCTGCAGTGCTTTGATTGTTATCAGGCAGGATCTGTCATCAGTAGGGCCTTACCAAATTCAGCTATTTAAATATGAAATTTCACGATGTTGTAATTGTAGGGATCCTGAAAGGTTATTGTACGGGGGTTTGCAGTACTGCTATCCTTACTTCTGCGCTACTACTAGTGGCAGCGCTGCCTTTAGGGCTGGGCAGCCAGAAAGTGGCCGCTGCAGTAGCGCAGAAGTAAGGATGGCATAGTATGGTATTCCTTCCTTCTGTGCTGCTGGCTTCAGAGCTGGACCCTCTGTCAGCAACCACCACTCTCCAGCCACTCAGCTCTGAAGGCAGCAGCACAGGAGTAAGGGTGGTATGGTACTGCCATGCTTTTGCGCTGCTGCTGGCAGGCACTGCCTTCAGAGCTGGGTGCCTGGCCAATAGCCGCTGGCCACCCGGCCAATAGCCGCTGGCCACCCAGCTCTGAAGGCAGCAGTTCAGAAGTAAGGTTGACAATACGACCCCCCTAAAATAACCTTGTGTGCCACCCCTCCCACGTCCGCTTTTGGGTCAGGACCCCCAGTTTGAGAAACCCTGGTCTCCCCGGTGAAGTTTTTATAGTATAGGGTAAGAATACACAAAAGACCAGATTTCACAGTCTGTGATGCATTTTTCATGGCTGTGAATTTGGTAGGGCCTCAGTCATCAGCATAGATGCATGTCCTCTGGAATAGTGGTTGAAGCATGAAGGGATATGTGAATCTTTTGCGCATCTGGCACATAAATATCTTGCGACGCTAGCTACAACAGTGCCATGTGAATGCCTGTTCTCACTTTCAGGTGACACTGTAAACAAGAAGCAGGAAGCATTATCTCTTGCAAATGTAAACAAACTTGTTTGAGCGATTGGCTGAAGAAGAAGTAGGACTGAGTGGACTTGTAGGCTCTCAAGTTTTACCTAGCTTTATCTTTGAAAGCAGGGGTTTTTTTGTACATAAATGTACATTTGTAAGTTCAGCTTTCATGATAGAGATTGCACTACCATTGTTGTAATGGAGAAATTGAAAAATACTATTTCTTTTGTTTTTTATAGTGCAAATATTTGTAATAAAAATATAAAGTGAGCACTGTACACTTTGTATTCAGTGTTGTAATTGAAATCAATATATTTGAAAATATAGAAAACATCTAAAATAAATAAATGGTGTTCTGTTATTGTTTAACAGTGTGATTAATCATGATTACTCTTTTAAATCACTTGACAGCCCTAGTAAAAACCACAGTTCTTTGTCCTCATGATGATTTTACACTGAAAGCGCCAACTGGAATTAGCTCTCTCCATGTTAAAAAAAAAAAAAAAAAAAAAAAAAAGACTTAGCATGAGTTGAGATCTTGTCTTCACAGGAAATTTATAAATTGAAACCATTATACTTATAGTGGTATAACTCCCCATGAGGACACTTAAATTCAGGTATGAGTGGGTTTTTTTTTTTTCAGTTTTTGCAAGAGGCTTAAGCTCTGCGCCACCCTTATTTCACCGCAGAGTGTCCATGTGGCGAGTTACAGTAGTGTGATGATATCCACAGTGGTGAGGCATGGCTCCACCATGTGTCCTTGGCATGAGGAGCTCTTGGAGGTGCCTGCTGTGGACCAGCTTCTTGAAACCACCAGTTTCAAGCAATACAATCACCTTCCAAGTCTCAGCTGGCCTTCCTCTTTTAACAGGTAGCGATAGGCACTCACTAACCCCTGAGTCTTTGGAGCATTTTCTATAGTGTCCAGTCTCTTATCCATTGGATGCTCGCAGAATTACCAGGCCTGCTGTTCCAAAGGAACAGTATACCCAGCTTGTAAGATTCAACTCACGATCGCCAATTTGTTTAACACAGTGGCACTAATAATGAAAACAAATCTCTGTTCTTTAATAATAAATTTACTTTTAAGTAATACTGAGTAAGAATATTGGAAACAAATGGTTACATACAAAACAGAGTCATAACTAAAGAGTTACCCTACTGTCTAAAGAAGCTTTTCTCACCCAAAGCTCTCCCCAGTGCTTTCATAGAATCATAGACTTTAAAGTCAGAAGGGACCATTATGATCATCTAACCTGACCTGCACAATGCAGGCCACAGAATCTCATCCACCCACTCCTGTATCAAACCCCTAACCTATGTCTGAGATATTGAAGTCCTCAAATGATGGTTTAAAGACTTCAACATGCAGAAAATCCTCCAGTAAGTGACCTGTGCCCCATGCTACAGAGGAACGTGAAAACCCCCCAGTGCTTCTGCCAATCTGCCCTGGACCTGGAGGAAAATTCCTTCCTGACCCCGAATATGGCGATCAGCTAAACCCTGAGCATGTGGGCAAGACTCACTAACCAGACAACCAGGAAAGAATTCTGTGTGGTAACTCAGATCCCACCCCATCTAACATCCCAACACAGGCCATTGGGCATAGTTACCACTAATAGTCAAACACCAATTAATTGCCAAAATTAGGCTATCCTATCATATCATCCTCTCCATAAATGTATCAAGCTTAGTCTTGAAGCCAGATATGTCTTTTTCCCCAACTGCTGCCCTTGGAAGGCTGTTCCAGAACTTCACTCCTCTGATGGTTAGAAACCTTCATCTAATTTCAAGTCTAAACTTCCTTATGGCCAGTTTATATCCATTTGTTCTTGTGTTCACATTGTTACTGAGCTTAAATAATTCCTCTCTCTCCCTGGTATTTATTCCTCTGATCTATTTATAGAGAGCAATCATATCTCCCATCAGCCTTCTTTTGGTTAGGCTAAACAAGCCAACCTCTTTGAGGGTATGTCTACACTATGAAATTAGGTCAATTTTATAGAAGCTGATTTTTAGAAATCGATTTTATACAGTGGATTGCATATGTCCGCACTAAGCACATTAAGTCAGTGGAGTGCGTCCTCACTACTGTGGGCTAGCATTGACTTACAGAGCAGTGAACTGTGGGTAGCTATCCCACAGTTCCCGCAGTCTCTGCTGCCCTTTGGAATTCTGGGTTAAGCTCCCAATGCCTGATGGGGCAAAAACATTGTCGTGGGTGGTTTTGGGTACATATCGTCAATCTCCCATCCCTCCGTGAAAGTAGCGGCAGACAATCTTTTTGCGCCTGTTTTCCACGCAGATGCCATACCATGGCAAGCATGCAGCCCACTCAGCTCAGTTCACTGACACCGCCGCTGTTGTGTCCTGGGTGATGCTGGCAGCAGACGGTGCAGTAGGTCTGCAAACCATCATCATACACTGCTTCCGCTGCAACTCTGCTCTGCTGCTATTGCCTCAATAGTGAATTTCTCCATGTTGTCTGTCATGGGCTCCTGGGTATGTGTGTTCTTCCTCGGGAAACGTGTGCATTTCTAACCATCGTCCTCCACCTCTTCTGCTGCAATGCTGCTCTCCTGCAGACGCCATACCATGGCAAGCATGGAGCCCACTCAGCTCACCGCTGCTGCTGTGAGCATTGTAAACACCTTGCGCATTATCCTGCAGTATGTGCAGAACCTGCAAAAGACGAGGAGGCGACGACAGCGCAATCACGATAGTGATGAGGACATGGACACAGACTTCTCTCAAAGCATGGGCCCTGGCAATTTGGACATCATGGTGGTAATAGGGTAGGTTCATGCCTTGGAACGCCAATTCTTGGTCCGGGAAACAAGCACAGACTGGTGGGAGCGCATAGTGTTGCAGGTCTGGGATGATTCCTAGTGGCTGCTAAACTTTCACATGCGTAAGGGCCATGGAATGTTGTTGTCATAGCATTCTTTCTCAAATCTGAACCTTAGAGTCCAGAAAATGAGATACTAGCATGAATTTCCCTAAGCTTAATTACCAGGGGGGAGGGATAGCTCAGTGGTTTGAGCATTGGCCTGCTAAACCCAGGGTTGTGAGTTCAATCCCTGAGGGGGCCATTTAGGGATTGGCCCCACTTTGAGCAGGGGGTTGGACTAGATGATCTCCTGAGGTCCCTTCCAACACTAATAATCTATGATACTCATGTACAGCTTAGATCTGATATGCTGCCACCAATCAGGAATTTTCCAGAGCCTGATACCCTCTGGTCCCCCCCAAAACCTTCCCTGGGGACCCCAAGAACCCAGATCCCTTGGGTTCTTAAAACAAGGAGAAATAAGCCATTCCCCCACCTCTCCTCCTCCCAGAATTTCCCTCCCTGGGCTATTCTGAGATACTGATCTAACCTCTTAAATCACCATACAGAGAAGCATCTCCCTTCCCTTCCACAAAGAGGCAAACAGATTCAAGAAAAACAGAGAGAGATTTTATCTCTCCCCCTCCCGTCTCCCCCACCCATCCTGGTGAGTTATCCCAATCCCCTGGGATAAAACAAGGGAAACAGAGAAAAAACAATCAATCAGGTTCTCTAAAAAGAAATCTTTTAATAAAAGAAAGGAAAAAGTAAAGAATTTTCTCTATTACTTCAAGATGTAAATATTACAGGGTCCTATAGCTAACAGACACCAGAAAGAGACCTTCCCCCCAGTACCAATACAAATCAAAATATTCCCAGCAACTACACATATAAAAGTTAACCAGCCAGATCCACAAATGCAAATAGAGTAAAACAATTAAAAAGCCTAAACCGCCTGTTTTACTTACTATATGAAAAGAAACTTAGAGAGCCTGTAGTAATGTCTGGTCTCTCTCAGACCCTCCGAGCAAAGAGCCCAAGAACAAAGAACTCACACAAAACCTTCCCTCCACCCAGATACGAAAGTATCTTGTCTCCTGATTGGTCCTCTGGTCAGGTGTCCAGTTCCCTGCTTGTAACCCTTTACAGGTATAAGAGACATTAACCCTTAACACTCTGTTTATGACAGTTGTGACTTGCTTTCCCCTGCCCTGAAGCACAAGAATACCAAGATGAGAGCAGCCCTCAAAGTTGAGAAACGAGTGGTGATACCCTTCTGGAAACTTGCAACACCAGACAGCTACCGGTCAATCAGGAATCAGTTTGGAGTGGGTAAATCTACTGTGGGGGCTGCTGTGATCCAAGTAGCCAATGCAATCACTGAGCTGCTGCTATCAAGGGTAGTGACTCTGGGAATTGTGCAGGTCATAGTAGATGGCTTTGCTTCAGTGAGGTTTCCTAATTGTGGTGGGGTGGTAGAATGCATATCCCTATCTTGGGACCAGACCACCTTGGCAGCCAGTATATAAACCCCAAGGAGTACTTTTCAGTGGTGCTGCAAGCACTGGTGGATCACAAGGGATGTTTCACTGACATCAACGTGAGATGGCCAGGAAAGGTGCATGATGCTCGCATCTTCAGGAACTGTGGTCTGTTTGAACAGCTGCAGGAAGGAACTTACTTCCCAGACCAGAAAATTACCATTGGGGATGTTGAAATGCCTATAGTTATCCTTGGGGACCCAGCCTACGTCTTAATGCCATGGCTCATGAGGCCATACACAGGCAGCCTGGACAGTAGTCAGGAGCTGTTCAACTATAGGCTGAGCAAGTGCTGAATGGTGGTAGAATGTGCATTTGGACATTTAAAAGCTCGCTGGTGCAGTTTACTGACTAGGTTAGACCTCAGCGAAACCAACATTCCCATTGTTATTACTGCTTGCTGTGTGTGCTCCACAATATCTGTGAGAATAAGGGGGAGATGTTTATGGTGGGGGGGGGAGGTTGAGGCAAATTGCCTGGCGGCCGATTACACGCGGCCAAACACCAGGGCGATTAGAAGAGCACAGCTGGGTGCCCTGCACATCAGAGAAGCTTTGAAAACCAGTTTCTTGACTGGCCAGGCTACGGTGTGACAGTTCTGTTTGTTTCTTCTTGATGAAAACCCACCCCCTTGATTGATTCTACTTCCCTGTAAGCCGACCAACCTCCCCCCTTCTGTCACTGCTTCAGAGGCAATAAAGTCATTATTGTTTTCAAATATTAATTCATCACACAAATGGGGGGAAACTTGCAAGGTAGTGGGAGAAGTGGATGAGGAGGGAAGCACCAGGTGGAGTGGTGGAGGAGGGAAGGACACATTACAGTTCAAAACTTATTGAATGCCAGCCTTCTGTTGCTTGGGCAATCCTCTGGGGTGAAGTGGCTGGGTGCCTGTAGCCTCCCTCTCCCGCCCCCACCCCACCCCACTTTCTTGGGCATCTGAGTGAGGAAGATATGGAACATGGGGAGGATGGCAGGCGGTTATACAGGAGCTGTAGTGGCAGTCTGTGCTCCTTCTGCCTTTCCTGCAGCTCCACCAGAAGTGTGAGCATGTCAGTTTGCTCCTCCATTAGCCTCCTCTCAGCGTGTTCCTCCCTCCTCTCATCGCATTCATTTAACGCTTTCCTGGACTTTGTCATCGTTTGCCTCCATGCATTCTGTTGAGCTCTTTCAGTGCAGGAGGACTGTGTGAGCTCTGAGAATATCTCATCGCAAGTGCATTTTTTTCGCTTTCTAATTTGCACTAGCCTCTGGGACGGAGATGATGGGGGAGCACAGAAACATTTGCAGCAGTGGGAGGAAAAAAGGGAGAGTAGTATTTAAAAAGTTACATTTTAGAGAACAAAGGGAAGACTATTTCACACTGAATCAAGCAATTCACATTACATAGCACATGTGCTTTTGCTACAAGGTCGCATTTTGCTTCTTATATTGAGTGCCTGCCGATTTGGTGTGAGACATCACATGCTCGGCTAGGCAACAGAATTCGGCTTGCAGGCAGGCATGGTAAGGCAAAGGGTTTCGGCTTCTTCAAGCTTCGTAACGTGAGAATGGTTTCAAACAGCAGCGCCCTCCTTTTTCATACCAAGCAAAGCCCGTTAGGTTGGCCATTTAAAAGGAGGGGCTGCGGTTTTAGGGTGAATGTGCAGCACAATCCAAACCCTACCCCCAACCCAATTCTCTGGGATGATTGCTTCGCACACACACCCCCCATCACGTGGCTAGTATCAGGGAAGATCCCAGGCAGCCATGAACGGGCCTACCTCCACTGCATGGCTAATGGAGGATCATTTATTTTCAGCCAAAGGCAAACAACCAAACCCTGGGCCCATTCGCTGCAAGGTTTTGTTCTGCAATGATTCCAGACTACTTGCTACTGGCTTGCCGTATGGTAAATTAATCATTAAACACGCTTGCTTTTAAACCCCATATTATATTTTCAAAGGTATGCTCACCAGAGGTTCCTTCTCTGGCTTCATGGTATGGGAGCCCGCCTTGGGAAGGTTGGGAGGGTATTGGCTCCAGGGTGATGAATAGTTCCTTGTATAACATTCAGACGTGAGTTCACAATCATTGATGACCAACTAGTGTGATACCATTTTTATTTTGAGACATCACATGATATTATTTGCTGATCTAGAATGTATATGCCAGACTGAGGAGACCCTTGTAACCCCTATGAACCCCTTTGCAAGGTAGCATTATGGGATTCTTGGGTCACAACTGGTGTAACTATATCTGTTTAACTATACATTATAACTAGTAAAACTTTCTTGTGTAGACAAGCCCTTAGTCAGGAGGATTGTGAATTTGTTGGAGGAGGGTTCCAGGGTTGTAGATGATTTAGTATTGTATCCAGCTGTGCCATTCACGATAGTGAGAGGTGGGGAAGGTGACATGATTGCATTTGTCTAGTTGCTACAATTTTCGTTGGTAGTCTGGCATTCTGTGGAACATCTGTCTCTCCTTGTACTGTGCCTAGCACAGTTGCTATTAAAAAAGTTTTTTCAATTCATATTTTTCTTCTGTCATTTTCTGTCACTGATCTCTTTGTTCTCATTTTTCTTTTTCTGTAGTGTGTGTGTGTGTGTGAGTGAGAGAGAGAGAGAGAGAGAGAGAGAGAGTAGGGCGACCAGATAGAAAGTTTGAAAAATCGGGAAGGGGGTAGAGGATGATAGGCACCTATATAAGAAAAAGCCCCAAATATCGGACTGTCCCTGTAAAATCAGGATATCTGATCACCCTAACTGAGAGAGGGTTCTTTATTTTTATATTTCACATCCCCTTCTTATTCTCCAGTTCACCGGTTGAATGCTAAAACAGTAGTATGATATAGTCATATGGAAATATGTTGTAGCCTAAAAGATAACACAATAACAGAATATACAAAACAGTATTTCTATAGCCCTTTTGATTTTCTGGCCTCAGGTCCTGTAAGGTTCCTGGATAATATTCTGCAGAATCATAGAAGCTTATCTTGGTGATTTGGTAATGTCACATAGATATAATTTATTTCATACATGTGTTAAGGTCCGAAGGTAACTTGCTTGCCATGGGGTGAGAGGTAAATTCTTGTCAAGGAGTTTTGAAAGTATTTAAAAGCTAGGAAGCAGAGAGTAGATGTCGGAGGTTTATTCTCAATATGAAAAGAGACTGAGCGGGGTCCCACAGGGATTGGTGGTGGTTGGAACAAGAAAGTATACATTTGGATACTGAAGAAAGCTGGGGCTTAGTGCTGGTAGTTATCCCTATATTTAGATTACCTAACATTTTCCATTATAAAGGGTTCTTGTGACCTTTTCTTTGAGAAACCTCAACACTTCCATTATTTGCAGAAGGTCTTTGATATTCAGAAGGAAGAAACCTCTGAGGCTATAGCAGTAACATTTCTTTGTCCTGTGAAATTCTATGCAAATTTAGCTGAGTTGTAAACACAGCAGCCTCTGTACTGGGAATGCTGGGAACTGTCACAACAGCTGTAAGTGGATTGGCGGGGAGAAAGGAGAGTGATGAGAGCCAAGGTGGGCTTTCCTCTAACAACCCCCCACCTCATTCTCTCCAGATGCAGCATGAGACCCCAGCATACGGGCCCCTCCCTCCCATCGTAGGGCACCATATGGGACAGAAGCTCCCTCCTCTACTAGTGAGGTGAGCAGAGACAAAGTCAAGGCAGGTTTGCTTCTATCCCTCCTTTCCTTTCCCCTCCCTGTCCCAATACCTGGCGCCAGTTATTTATTTCCCCCTCTGAAGGCACCACATGGGGCAAGAGCTCTCCATTGTGTTTGGGTGGGGAAATGAGAGAGAGCTGAATCAGATTCTGTGACCACCCCTTGAACCCAGTACACTGTGCCAGCAACTTATCCTGTCACTCTGGGAAAACAATCTTTCCCCAGCTGCCAATGCAGTGGAGTTAGTCTTGTAGCTGAAGTCTAAAAATCAGTACCATAGTGTTGAAGGTGCAGCGTTCAAAGCCTGCTGATAATTCATGATAGGAAGTTATATATAATAAAATTTGATTTTTACCTTTTGTCTTTTAAAGAGCCCTAGGAAATTACATACGAAACAACTACATTAAAATAACATAATTTAGGTAATAAAGCCAAGCACTCAAAAGTTAAGAAATGCCAAGCGTATAGTTGCCCCGGTGACCTTAATTTGGCCCCATTGTGTATATGCATTGTCATCTTTAATTACATGATCACATATTATTTTTTTCCCTGGGAACGCTGCCTCATTTAGTGTGCAGGTAGAATGTGTAATGGCAAATTAAGGTTGCATAGACAACCATAAATGGCATTTCCTAACTTGGTAACTTAAATAACACTCTTCTAACACAGTTTTTTGTATGTAATTTATTATAGAGATCAATCAAGAATGGTTCATACTTTTTTAAAAATTTGCTTGGTAGTGTTGGCGAGGTTGGCTTTAGGTTCATTTGTGCTTATGTGGTAGCACAAGATGAAACAATCCTCTCTTTTTTATAGTTTTCTAACATATTTGTTTTCGTGTAGTTCTGCGACTTTCATGTTTGTGTCGGATCTTCCCAGTTTGCTGGTTCTTTGTCCCCTTTGGGAATAGTTTGCACTCCTGTATGTGGCATTTCTTCTTACGAATTATAATAGGTTCATGCAGCTTTATGCACTTGCATCGCTTCAATGCCTTTGGAAGCACCTGAGTTAAAAGTTACTGTGTTTTTTCTTCTGTCAATATGGTGCTCAATAAAGACTGTTTGTGGGTCTCTAAAATGCTACAAGAGCATATTAGCCTGGCAGAAGGTAAATACAAAAGGCATTTATTCTGTCTGTCAGAAACTATGCACACACTTAATTTCATTATCTGTAACACTTTGGATAGATATACAATTTTACATGTTTATAGATAACAATGATATGGGCAAATCTGGTTTTATCTGTAAAGTGATCCAGATAATCACCATACTGCAAAATATCTGCCAAACTGACTTCCTTATAAATTGAGTTCTTACTGTTCTATTTCCAGGAAGAATTCAGTAGAATTGAATGGACACTTGCCAGATCATGACCACTTATATTATTTTTAGTATTGTAAGTTTCATAGACCCTTTTTGTAGGTAAAAATGAAGTTGCTGTTAGTTGTATTGCTATTCAAAGGAAGTTGAGTGAGAAATAATCAAAACTGTGTGTAACATTACATCGTTATTAGGTTGCAGAGATTATAGTATTCCTTGAACTCTATTTGAATCAGTAAAGAGGATCATGACATGACTTGAGAATGGCAAATAAGTCTGCCACTGTGTTATCTAGACTACATAATAGGGGTGATGGGAGGAGAAAAGCTTGCATGATTACTTTTCTGTAATTTCTAATTTTCATAAGAGTGAATAAGTATTTCCCAATCGCCCTGCCTCCTATCCTGTCTCTGAGTTCCCTTTTGCAATATATTGTTGTGTTGGCACACACAGTTTTCTTGTATTCTCTTTTGCTGTGCTGTGGTACAGTTGCTATCAAAATTTGCATTGTGTGAGGAGCCCATACTGAAATCTGAGCTATTGCACTTTATTACATTGTTGCAGGCAGCTCCACCCTCTGCCTGATTTCTAGACTTTTGGCAGAATCCTTCCTGCCAACAGCACCTACTTTCTTAGCCTCAGTTATCTGCTTCTTCAAGGTGAATGCCCAAAAGCTTGTCTCTTCACCAGCAGAAGTTGGTCCAATAAACATATTACCTCAACCATCTTGACTCTAATATCCTGAAATTAGCATGGCTACAACACCACTGAAACCTTCATGGTGAGACAGGTTCCTACAGCTGTGGCCAGTGACAATAGGACTGAAGTAGCAAACAATCCATTGCATGGATTATGATGTGACCTTGATTCTTTCTGTGGCAAGAAAATTCTGAGGTGAGTGCTTCCAAGAGAGGAAGAGCCTCCCCAGCTCACTTGCTTATAGAGCAAGTCCTGTCTTATCTTGTAGAGGACTCTGAGAAAGTGTCTTGAAAGGCTGTCAATTGTGGAGGCTTGGAAGGGGGAAGGTTCAGAAGTCAGTGGAGCTGCTTAATTGCCTGGGAGTTTTTTTAATAGACATCAAGAAGAGTGAACTTGTCCCGTCCCAGAAATAGGTCTCTAGAATTAAGAAAGATTTTGTTTCAGTAGCTCACATTGGGAAATCAGATGACTATCTGATCAAAGAGATTCTCCAGATGCTTTGTGTCATGTCATCCTTTGTAGATTTGGTTGATAGGCTAGGAAGCACATTTGGTCCTGCTTCACCTCCTCTTGGCTCAGTGAGCCCCACATGAAGGTCCTACAGGCCAAGAGCATCCCAACTTCAGTAGTCCAGGATTTCCTAATATAATGGAAGCATTCTCATGATCTTTCCATAGGGGTGCCTTTCCTGGATCGTCAGGGACCAGTAATCATCACAGCCGTAAATGTAAGGAATTGGCTCCACATTGGTAATAGCAGCTTTGTCATGCATGCTTCAAGTGCATCTTATGGTATATCTAAGGTCGTCTTGGACTTTTTCCTTCCTTCCTTTTATATTGTCACTATAACAAATTATATTTGCACCAAGTATAACACACTGTCTAGATATTGGGCCTAAAGTTTTTGATGAAAATACTCTGGCACCACTTTTATCCTTATTGTAAAATGGTCTTATTTATTTGATGATAAACCAAAAGACAATTTTTATAATGGAAGATAGCTATAGGTGGTATGATCATAATGATTATTTTACATTACTTGATGACATATGCTTCTACTCAGCAGCTTTCTGAAATATTTAGTCACTTGTATTCTAGCAAAGTTTGAAAATACACAGTAGACTTTTTCTTTGGAGAACTTGCCTTATGGAGGAAGCATATAGTGCATGTAGGACTGAGAGTCAGGAGACCTGTATTCTATTCTGGGTTCTGTCACTGACATGCTTAGTGATCCTGGGCAAGTCATTTAACCTTTATGTTCCTCAATTCACCATTTATACAATGGGAATGATACAACTCTTTTATAAAGCCTTGAGCGCTACCGATGAAAAATACTGTAAAAGTACTGTTTTTATTTTTTATGTATCAAAGCCTTTAGTCGGCTGCAGTCATGTTATGCATTTGTCTTATAATCAATGAGCCATAGTTTCTTTAATCCAGTTGATGATGTTGCTGGAACAGCAGTATCTTTTAAGAAAAATATCTGTGACAAAAACTAAGACTGAACTGAGAAGCAGACTACGGAACCATTTAAATTATGGGTTCTTGGGAGTGCCCATCAACATACAATGCTTTTATTTGTGGTGATTTTCAGATTTTCAACAGTCAATCCAAACAGATTTAATAAATTCAAATAAGTCACTAGTAGATAACGGCCTTCTAATAAAACATTAGAAGAATTTGTACTTGGAATCTGTATTTTCTGCTTCTAATTTTTTTTCCTATTTAGATACAGGACATTGAACAGAACATTTGAAGAACAATAGACATCCAGAGTGGTCTGAGATGTTGGTCAAGTGAATGTCACTGTTTGTGCCAGAGAAGTTTTATCAAACCTTAACAGATTGCCTGGTTTTGAAGCTTTGTTTAAAACATCTGTTGAGGCTTCAGACATCTGTGACCAGAGTTTGGTGAAGGATTGACAGCCATCTCACCAGTCCTACTGGCTGCCAGTCCCTGAATGTACAATATAAGCATGTTTTCAAGATTATTCTTTTGATCACTGAGGAAAATTACTGTATCAGAAGTCGATTCATCATGGGGAAAATAATTGGGTGAGTGGGTACAGTAGAAGACTGAAAAGCTTCAAAGCAGAAAAATGTTTTTGGAAGCTGGCAAGTTAGAACACAGTTCTGAAGCTTAATTTTATCTCCTGAGTGGTTCATTGCCAGTTTTCATTTGAAGACAATAAAACATTATCTTGCTCTGCACTTCCTCATCATGTGTACTTTGCCCTCTACTACCAATTGTATTCTGTCAAGAGGATGAGGTAAGAGAGAAAAGGGTGCATATCTTAAGTTTATTTATTATGCTCTTGGTAACATCAACATTTAGTGTAAAATTCTGTACTGTAAGTGAACAGTTTCTAAAAGCATGTGATGCTATCCCAAATTTTTGGAAGTACAGTTATTTTGGCTTCATTTTTTGAAAATGTTCTAGCTGTTGAATCAAATTTTAAAAAGCATTAGAAATTTAAAGGTCAAATTAGTATTCACTTATGTTCATATTTAATGCTCACTGAGATATTGACTAAATCTTCCTTTCTCATATGGCTTAAAAATCTTTACACTTTGTTTTTAATCCTGCAAGATAAAAAACATTTAATATTTATATGCATTTAACAACAAGCTACAGTCTTCAGGACACTTCTATCTATTGTAAAGTGTTCCAGCATGTCCTCTGTACATGTTTATTGACCACTTAGCTTGTTTAATTATTTACCAATTATTTTTTGCTGTATCATTGGACAAAAATTAAAAATTAACTTGAACTTTATCCTGTTGTCCAAATCAAGACATTGGTAAAGTTTGAAAAGTTTTATATACATTGTTTTTTGCTATTTAATCTTTGCTCCTTTCTACACTTTCTAGTTCCTGCCAGAAATGGAAGTACTAAAACTCCAAGAGGCTTTTCTCATGATATTTTCAAGTCAGTTTTGCAACTCAAAAGTTTTATTTGATCACTCAATAGCAGTTCTCTTAATTCCTTATTGTAGAAGATCATTTAAATGTTATGTTTCCCTCAGTACTGATAATAACTTATTATTAGCAGGGAAACAAGTTGGGGAGGACAGAGGGAGACTAGAGGAACTAAGTGACAGATAAATGGAAGAACAGAGAAGCAACGAGAGGAGAGCAATATTCAAGAAAGCTACAGAGAAAATATTTTTTTACTGAAATCAATTAAAGTTGAACCATGGAAGATGTGTATGTAGTTTAGAAAGGTAATGTGAAGAGTGGGGTTATCTAATCTTTCTAATATCTTTGATGTTGATTTTCCTTCCTCCATTTTGTCACCAAATGCTTTTCTTTCTCTTCTGTTCTGCCACATTTTTTCCCCCTGAATGGGTTGTATTCCCTCATATCTTCTCATGTTTTTTTCCATTAAGCCAGACATATTAGTTCCATGATTTTTATTTAGAGTGGGTTTACTTAGGATAGGGAAGGGAAGTGAGTGGGAGGGACAGAGTGAGGAGAAGAGGATAAGAGAAGCAGGTGTGGAGTGAAGCTGAGGTGAAGAGACCGGGAGGAAGGAGAGGGTTGGAATAAACAACCAGTCACCAAAGGGCAGAGAAAGTCCAGTCAAAACTGTACATTTGCCAAAAGTCCAGAGTATCAAAGGCCTCTGCTTTGGCTGTGTCTGCCCCTACTGGCTGGAGTCTGTGCCTGGCTGCTCGCTACAGTTTTCTCCCAAGTACATATGGCAGGTGAGAGGGGAAGCATCAGTGTGTGTGTCGGTGTGTTTCGTTTGCACAGTTCTCGATTCAGAGAGGTGCTGGGGGTGGGCGTAGGAGTAGAAGTGGCCCCAGCTTGGCCCCATTTTACTTCCTCCCCTCCAGTTCAACAGTTCCTGTTTTGGCTGGTTCTGCGCCTATTTTCTGAGTCTGTGGCTGACTCTATTCTTCAGTTTTGATTTGAAGTAAGTTTGTTTCTAAAACATTTGTACAGTAGATATCATTTGCACTATTAACAGTAATGCCTGGATTTGCTGCTTTTTGACATTTCAAATCTTGTGATAGAGATTCCAAGAGGTCATCTGAATGATGTCCAAAAGAAAATTATTTGTATTCTTGTATAGACAGTTGATTTCTGTGAAATGTTGCATCCTGGTTCGTTGTAGAATTTCTAGAAACTACTGTTGTGACTATTACTACTAATAAATAAGGTGGCTATGAATCCTCCCTTCCAGTGGCAAAAACAGGAAAAAAAAAAACTTCAATTAGCTTTTATATAAGCGAAAAAAGAGATCTTGAACAGCACTGACCCACAGTCAGTACTTAAATTATAAATTGTAATAATTTAGCAATATACATCGGGTGCTGTAGTAACACTTATGGGGAATGGAGAATCCTGATGCTCCATGGACTCCATTCTTCAGGGGCTCAGTGCTTCAAGTGCCTTGAGTTCCCTGGTGTCTATTTGAGATTTTGTCTTCTGTGCCACTAGAGATTTAAACCTGGTAATATGGGTGGTTCATACCTTAGTGCCTTGGAAATTTGGCACCTTGATGGCCTGAGACCTCAGCTTTTTGGAACATCCAGAATTCAGTGCTTTGTCACCTTAGGTTCTCTGGTGCCTTTGAACAGAGCAGAGCAGTATCTGGGGTTTTCAGAGCCTTAATGCTAGTGGTGATTGGTGAGAGATTCCACAACCTTCCTTGATAATTGTCAGGGCTGTGAAGTAGGTGGCCTGGCCTAGGGGTTTGTCAGGTGAGGGCCAAAGGTCCAGGAGCAAAATGCCAGGATTCAGGCCATGTTGGAATACCAGCAGGTCAGATTTGAGAGACAAACTAGAGGGCAGGGATCAAGAATCAGTTACCAAGAGTTAGGCCAAGTCAGAATACCAGGGGGTCAGGGATCAGATGACAGGAACAGGTAACCACAGACCAGCAGAGCAGAGCACATTTGTACAGACAACTTTCTGTTTTCTACTCTGGCTTAAATAGGGGCTGTGGCCGAAGCAGGTGCTCTCTCAATCAGAGCACAGACCCCAGTTGGGCTTCATGGACCCCGGTCCCAGCTGCTGTTTGTGAGCAGGAGGTGGAGGATTGGAGTATAATGGCTCCCAGTACCCCCACAGACCCACATTCAAGACCCATGGGGCCTGACCGTAATATATTCTGGTGCTTAGCTATCCTTATAGCTAGAAAGTTTTCCTAATACCTAACCTTAATCTCTGATTGCTTGCAGATTAAGCCCATTGCCTCTTGTCCTACCTTCAGTGGACATGGAGAACAATTAATCACCATCCTTTTTTATAACTACTCTAAACTTACGAAGACTGTTATCAGGTCCCACCTCCGTCTTCTTTGCTCAAGACCAAACATGCCTGTTTGGTTTTTTTTTAACCTTTCCTTATAGGTTGGATTTTCAAAACCTTTTTACAATTTTTGTTGCTCTCTTCTGGACTCTTTCTAATTTGTCCACATCTTTCTTAAAATGTGGTGCCCAAAACAGAACATGGTAGTCCATGTGAAGCCTCACCTGTGCTGAGCAGAGTAAAACAATTGCCTCCAATGTCTTAGATATGACTCCTGTTAGTACATCCCAGAATGTTAGCCTTTTTCACAACTGTATCACATTGTTGGTTCATACTCAAGTTTTGATTCACCATAATCCCCCAGATCCTTTTCATCAGTACTTCTGCCTACCCAGTTATTCTCTAGTTTGTGTTTGTGCATCTAATTTTTTCTTCCTAAGTGTAAAGCTTTGCACTTGTGTTTACCAAATTTTATCTTTTTTATTTCAGACTAATCCTCTAATTAATCAACGTCCTTTTGAGTTCTAGTCCTGTCCTCCAAAGTGTTTGCAACCCTTCCCAACTTTATGTCGTCTGCAGATTTTATAAAAAATACTCTCCACTCCATTATCCAAGTCATTAATGAAAATATTGAATGATACTGGACCTCAGACGTACCTTGCTGGACTCAGCCACATACACCCTTCCAGTTTGACAGCAAACCATTGACAACTATTCTTTAAGTACAATTTTTCAACCAGTTGTGCACCCACTTTATAGTAGTTTTATGTTTGATCTCTAGAAAGTGTCAGTACTTTGGTTCTTCTGATGAAGAATATTCTCCTTTCAGTCTTTAAGTCACTTAGCTGAGTTCTGTCATTGGTACTTCAAAGTCCCAGTGGTGCCTTTTGTAGGGAATGAATGCTTATATCCTCAGTGCCAAATAGAGGAGTTTTGTAATGTGGTACAAGCAGGGCTCCATATATAATTTTTCATGCTCCTCTTGAAGACTGACTGTCTCCTTTTTTGGTTGTCCCTAAACCTCTGAGTTCCAGAAGCTGGGACTGGATGACTCGAAACTGCTCTGTTTACTCCCTCTGAAGCATCTGGCGTCAGCCACTGTTGGAAGACAGGACACTGGGCTAGATGGATCTTGGTCTGATCCTATATGACCGTTCTTAATTTCTTAGTCTGATTCCAGCTCCAGGACTAATTTTGGACTCCATCTGCCTGCAACTTTTTGATTTATCAGTGATTTCTGAAACATTTGATCAGTCTTCCATATAGGCCTTGTTGTGGTGATTGGGTCTAGAAATGTTACCCTAATTGTGAGCTCGACTGTAAGAAGTGAGTGAAAAGTTTATAGAATGTTCCAATCAATGATATATGTTGGTGGGAAGAGGTGCAAAAGGGAGACAGACCAAATTATCGTATCAGAAATGAGATTTCATGTGAGGTATTTTCCATGAAACCATGTTGACGGGCATTAATTGTATTCCCATCCTTTGACTAAATGATGTATCAGTTTTTCCATTGTTTACCCTGACATCAACCGTAGGGAAACTCGCCTATAATATCCAGGTCATCCTGCTTACCCTTTTTGAATGTCAGTATGGCAATAGCACTTTTCCAGTCTTCTAGAATTTCCTTGGTATGTCAAGATTTATTAAAAATTAACATCAGTGTGCAGGAGGGCTCCTCAGCCCACTCTTTTCATACTCTTGGGTGCAATTTAACTGGGCCTGTTGATCTTAAAATGAAGGTAAAGATATTGGGTAAATTCCTGGCCCCACTGACTTTAGTGAGGTTAGGATTTCACCCACTATCTCTGCCATTTCCTTCAATTGTTTCTCCCAGTTACCAACATTTTCTCTCTTCACTTTGTCAGCTAACAGTTCCAAATTCTGGTCTCTGCTAGATGCTGATACAGCCTATCAACTGTATCATCCAAATCTAAAGATACAGAGATACAGGGCCAGATCATCCTTTGTGTAACTGGCAAGCCAGGGACTCTTCTGTTGGGTGTATAACTACGAGTGAGGCTGAGATATGTGGAAAGTTATCTTTTAATAAGATGCCATCAGATTTTAACCAAAGATGATGCAAAATGTTATAAATGTAATTTGTTCAATATTTAATATTAAAATTAATAGTACTAATCCGATTATGATTAAGTATAGGGAAGTCATTGTTTACTTTTTTCAGCAAGAGGTTCTTCTTCTTCGAGTGTGTCCCTGCCTGCAGGTATATCGGATCTTGGGGAGCAATTACCACACAGGTGGGGTGCCAATTAATTTCTTTATTAAAGGAAAAAGGAAGTGGTGGGAATTTAACAATGAAATGCAATGGGATGGGGTGTATAAGGTGTTTACAATAGACAATGATAAGGGGGGGTTCTTATTGAACAGTTTAGGGAGTTTTAACAGTGGGGTACAGTAAGTGGGGTTCAGCACAATGGGATACAGTACAGTCAATAAGCAACTCAACTTTATATAGGAACAACTCTAGATACAGTGTGGAATGCAAAATAAAATGGTAGCTTCTATATAAAAATGATATATAAAGTATATTAGAAAAATGGAGGCAGCTAATGAGGTGTTATAACCACAAGTAAAATGTGAGTCACAGTGCAATAATACAATATAGGTGATAAGTAAAATTATGCAATGTAGAAAATTATTGACTTAATTTGTAAGGCTGTGATAGCAAGAGTGTACCTAAAAGCTGGGTCAAGAAGCGGGAGGGGGGAGGGGAGTGAGTGATTAGTGGTAACTAACGAGAGGAGAGTGCAGCTGCAAGCAGCAAGAGACTCTGAAGCCCTGTGGGGTGAAGCCCAGAGCAGCAGTCTTCAGGAGCCTGCGGGCTGGAGGTACGGGAGACGAGAGCAGCTAGAGCGCACTTAAGGGGAGTCTGGGAGCAGCAAGAGGGGAGGACGCTGAACATGTAAGCGATGGGAAGGCACGTGGAGAATGGGGGAGACGGCTGAGGGAGGAAGCAGGTTGCAGCAGCGGAGAGCACTTCAGGGAAGTTGCAGAGCAGCGGGGTGAAGACAAACCGAGCAGTGTGATGGTGATCTTCGGTAGGGGAGGGGCAGCGGAGGAGCGGGGGCACGAACACAGGGGATACAGGGAGAGGCAGCAGAGAGATGTAAAGAAGGGCTAGAGGGACACCCAAAAAAAAAAAAAGGGAAAGAAGCGGCAAAGGGTTTGGGAAGTTACATGGGGGGAGGGGAGCAGCAAGGGGTTACCACAGGGAGAGACGGAGAAGTACACAGAGGGGGAGATTGAAGCGGGGGAAAAACAGACACGGGAAAGTTCAGGGAGAGATTGGGACAGCGGGAAGATGAATTCAAGCAGTAAAAACCTTATCTATCCTTTAACTTAATTAAACTTATATAAATTACAAGCAGGTTATACAAAGTAATAAAACAGGTACAGAATACAACCAGGCAATGGTTTTTTTAAATCTATCTTAATCAACGACTAGGCAAACCAACAAATATCACAATTTTAAGCAAACTGTAACAAGCAACTATACAGAGCAACAAAACAGCAAACTGTAGCAAGGCAGGTGAAACTTACAAGCTCTACAATCTTAGCAAACTATGACTTATTAAACTAAAAAGCAAAACCTACGGTGCACCTTATGCTATGGGGAAGTCACAGAGGGCAGAGTGGTATGTGCCCAGGATACAGCTCCCAAGGCAGCCCCCAAGGAAGCCAAGGGATGGTGGCTACAGCAGTGGATACAGCTGAAAGCAGGGAGCAGAGCTTAGCAGCGGCACAAGCTTATTTTTAGCAGCAAAGCGCCGCAGAGTTTGAGAGGTTTTAAGACACAGACCAAGGTTTAGCTTGAGTCTGTGGGCTAGGGAAACAGAGCCAGCAGCTAAAGTAATAAAATAAAAGTATGGAAAGTTTTACCGAGGGATTCTTACCAGTCCCCAAGGCAGCAGCAAAGGCAGAAGCAGCAGTAACATCAGAAGAAGCAAGGAGGGCTCGGTACGGTCTTGATAATCAGGAGATCTCTCAGGCAGCAATTCGTTCTTCGTGGGTTTTTTTTTTTTTAAAAACGGGGGTACGCTCAAAAATAAAACGAGAGCGGAGAAAGGACCCCCCAAGACCCCTGGCTGATCAGACCAGGCAGCAATGCAGGAACCTTTCTGATGTTTGCTTCAAAAATGTCTGTTTTTAAAGGCAAACTTAGGCAGTTTCCCCTCCAGTGATCCTGATAGGCTCCCTCTGTCACAGGGGAGGAGGCACAGGGAAAAACTGCAGGTAAGCACAGAGACATGTGTGGGCAGAGTCCTGTGCAATAGGTGACTCAAAAGCACATGAGGCCTATGACTCATGCCCAGGATCTTAAAAACACAATAGGTCTTGCAGCTCTGGACATTGCCTGCTCTACACCAAGCCCAGGTTCAACAAGGTGATAACAGGACTAACCCTTTGAACAGGGCAGTGGTCCCACTTAGCACGCAGCACAAGTGGCCATCCCTTTGAGAAGGGCAATGGCTCTTGGTAAACAACTTAAGGGGCCCTCCCTTTGAGAAGTGCAGTGGCCCTGGTAAACAACTTAACAGCCAGGGAAGGGCGGCCACAGAAGGAGAACAAAAACAAAACGGAGTATGGGGACAGCTGTAAGAAACAAAATGGAATAGGGGGATAGCTGTAACAGACAGAGTGATTGCTCATATCCATTCCAGTTAGGTGTGCGCGCTCGTCGGAAGATTTTTACCCTAGCAACTCCGGTGGGTCGGCAGGTCACCCCCTGGAGTGGCGCCGCCATGGCGCTGGATATATACCCCTGCCGACCCGTCCGCTCCTCAGTTCCTTCTTACCGCCCGTGTCGGTCTTTGGAACAGTGGAGCACGGCTTAGCTGTCCTCCACTTCCCTAGCTTCTCTCTGTTCATCTGATCTCTTGTTGTGAATAGTTGACTTAGTTCTTAGTATCTTAGGCTATGTCCACACTACAGAGTAAAATTGAAATTAATAAAATCGATTTTATAAAACAGGTTTTATAAAATCAATTTTACGTGTCCACACTAGGGCACATTACTTCAGTGGTGTGCGTCCATGGTCCCAGGCTACCATCGATTTCCGGAGTGGTGCACTCGGGGTAGCTCAGTAAAAGAATGGGACCAATAACTTCGATTTCCGTCCACACTAACCCTAAATCGATATAGTAATATCGATTTTAGGGTTACTCCTCTCGTTGAGCAGGAGTACAGAAATCGATTTTAAGACCCCTTAAAATCGATTTTAAGTGCCTTGTAGTGTGGACGGGTACAGCGTTAAATCGATTTAACACTGTTTGTTTCGATTTAACACTGTAGTGTGGACCAGGCCTTAGTTTTATAGTTTACAGTTGTTTGTTAGTTGTTGTACATAGTTTAGCGGGGTTTGGGCTTGAGCCCGTCCCCACACCTGGTGCCGGGGCCCATGCCTGGTTCACCAGGGTTTAAACCGTGCTCGGCCTGTAAAAAGCTGATGCCCACAAGCAATCCCCACGACTCTTGCTTAAAGTGCCTCGGGGAATTGCATATCTCCGACAAGTGCCGCATTTGCAAGGCTTTTAAGCCGCGGACTAAAAAGGAGAGCGACTTTCGGTTAAAGACGCTCCTTATGGAGGCAGCCCTTAACCCTCTGTCCTCGGCACTGAGCGCTGATAGCGCTTCTCTGGCACCGGACCGCGCCGGCCCCGCCAAGACACCTTGGCATCGGCCTTGTCCAGTGCAGGGACCTGATCGAAGGCCTTCAACCTCTTCCACGCCCTCGGTGCAGACTCACCCGGATCGCCCGGCACCTACCCATGCTGTGACACCAACGCCTGTGGTACCATCGACTCCGGTCCTGAGAGGGCTGTCGAGTCTGGTTCAGGAGAGCTCCCCGGTGAGACCCGTGGTCGAGCTGACGGTTCCCTCCATGCCGGAGACATTCTCCTTGGCCAGGGACCTTATTACCATGACTGAATCGGCCCTGCCTCAACCCCCGGCTCCGTCGGTGCGGGTTCTCCAGTCCAGAGGCAAGCCTGCCGCTATGAGGCCTCCTTCACTGGAGTCGACGAGCTGGCACCGATCCCGATCCAGGTCTCAGCACCGCTCCAGGTCTCGCGGCCGGTCCTGATCTCAATGCCACTTGCAGTCCCGGCACCGCTCACCCAGGCGGCACCGGTCGTACTCGTGGCGCAGATCCACCTCTCGTCCCGGTCGGTACTCTCGGTACCGCTCCAGCTCCAGGCACTGCTCCCGGCACCGAGACTCTTGCAGCCGGTCCCATCGTAGACGATCAAGATCCAGGTCGATCTCCCAGCACCGCGCTGGTTGCAGGTCCCGCTCTTGGTCTTGGCACCGATACGATTCCCTGTACCGATCCCCGGCACCGAGGAGATCTCCAACGACGGGAGCGAGGGACTCATACCAGCCTTGCTTGGCTCCTCCATGGCCGTCCCGTCAGCCGTCCCTGTCCTCTCAGGCGGATAGTGTATACGCCCCGGACACTGACGTGCCTGCTGCCTTGTTCAGCGAGCCTCAGCCTCAGGAGCATGGTCTGCAGCAGTGGAGTTCTGGATGCCCTGGGCATACCATCAAGCCCAAGGCCCTCCCCCAGGTCCACCACGTTCGACGGCCTCGGAACACAGGGCACCAGAGGCCAGGATTACCCGCCCTCCCCCTCCTGCTATGGAGGAAGGGGTGACCCATCCACAGGACTCCGAGCTCCCCAGGGAGACGGACACTATGCTTCAGGCGGAGCCCTCTTCAGACCCGCTCGATCCAGGTCTCTCATCTTCATTCTCTCCTGACGAGGCGGTGGCTGGAACCTCCCTCGACCAGCCCTCCTCCAGTAGACCTCAGGGCCCACCAGGACCTCCTCAGGCGTGTTGCACAGAACATGAATTTACAACCCGAGGAGGTCCCAGAGGTCCAAGATCCAGTGGTGGACATACTGTCATCCGATGCCCCCACTAGAGTGGCTCTCCCATTTATAAAAACCATACAGGCCAATGCCACTACAATATGGCAGTCTCCGGCCTCTGTTCCGCCCGCTGTGCAAGGAGTAGAGCGCAAGTACATGGTGCCCTCAAAGGGCTATGAATATCTATATGTACATCCTCCTCCTTGCTCCCTCGTCGTCCAGTCGGTTAACGAGAAGGAGCGCCATGGCCAGCAGACCCCAGCCCCTAAATCGAAGGACGCGAGACGTATGGACTTTCTGGGGCGTAAAGTTTACTCTGTGGGAGCTCTCCAGCTCTGGGTGTCCAACCAGCAAGCCCTCCTTAGCCGTTATAGCTACAATACCTGGGCGGCAGCGGACAAATTTAAGGAGCTGCTTCCACAGGATGCACGGCAGGAGTTCTCTGCGATCCTCGAGGGGAAAAAGATCGCGAGAACTTCCCTCCAAGCTTCCCTGGATGCCGCGGACTCAGCCCCCAGGACTCTGGCCTCTGGCATGACTATGCGCCGTATCTCGTGGCTGCAGGTCTCTGGCCTCCCCCTGGAGCTCCAGCACACGATTCAGGACCTTCCATTCGAGGGTCAAGGGCTATTTTCGGACAAAACTGACCCTAGGCTGCAGAGCCTAAAAGACAACAGGGTCATTATGCGTTCGTTAGGGATGCAAACGCCCGTAACTCAGCACAGGCCCTTCCGACCCCAACAGCACCGCCCTTACCCTCAACCTCAGCAGAGACAAGACTTTGCCAGACAGCGAGGCAGAAACGGCCGCCGGAGACAATCAGGCAACCAAGGGGGCCAGAACCAAAGCTCCTCTAAGCCTCCCCCAGGACCAAAACTTTCCTTTTGAAGGTGCGCCCGAGGGCGTTATACCAGTTTCTTTGAAGGATCCATCCCCGCCCTTTTCCAACCGGCTTTCCTTCTTCCTCCCTGCGTGGTCCCAGCTAACGTCAGATCGTTGGGTCCTACGCACTTTGGGACTTGGATACCATCTGCAATTTATTTCAACCTCCCCCTTCCACCCTCGTCCCTCTTCGGGGACCCCTCTCACGAGCAACTCCTCCTACAGGAGGTGCAAGGGCTCCTCGCCAAAGGAGCCATAGAGGAGGTACCAGAGCACGAACGGGGCAAGGGGTTTTATTCCCGCTACTTCCTGATCCCCAAGGCGAAGGGAGGTCTCAGACCAATCCTCGATCTGCGGAAACTCAATAGATACATGGTAAAGTTGAAGTTCCGTATGGTATCCCTGGGAACCATTATCCCATCCCTGGATCCTGGAGACTGGTATGCCGCCCTCGACATGCAAGATGCCTAATTCCACATAGCCATCTTTCCACCTCACAGGAGGTTCCTCCGGTTCGTGGTCAACCGGGTGCATTTTCAGTTCGCGGTCCTCCCATTCGGCCTCTCTACAGCCCCAAGGGTATTCACCAAATGTATGGCTGTAGTCGCCGCCCACCTTCGCCGCAGTCAGATACACGTTTTTCCGTATCTAGACGACTGGCTTATCCGTGGGACCTCCGAGACGCGACTCCTCAGTCACGTCCGCATTGTCAAGAACCTTTTCCTACATCTAGGTCTAATGATGAATGTGGAAAAGTCAACCCTAATCCCCACTCAGAGGACAGAGTTTATTGGTGCCACCTTGGACTCGACTCTTGCCAAAGCCTGCCTACCACTGCCACGGTTCCAGGCTCTCACAGCCATCATCCGGAGGCTGAAAGTGGCGCCGCTAACTTCGGTACGCTCTTGCTTCTCTCTCTTGGGCCACATGGCGGCCTGCACGTTCGTAACAAACTATGCAAGACTGCGCCTATGGCCCTTCCAATCCTGGCTCAACTCGCAATACCGTCCAGCCAGGGATCCTATGGACATGGTCGTCACCATTCCCTCGACCGTGCTAGACTCCTTCCAGTGGTGACTGGATCCCGCCATAGTGTGTGCAGGGCTCCCGTTCCACTCGCCCCAACCCTCGGCGTCCCTGACAACGGACGCATCGTCCCTCAGTTGGGGGGCTCACCTCAGGCACCTACGCACCCAAGGCCGTTGGTCACCTCACGAGCTGGACCTCCACATCAATGTCCGAGAGCTGAGAGTGGTCCGCCTCGCTTGTCAGACGTTCCGGCAACACTTGCAGGACCGTTGTGTATCGGTATTCACCGACAATACAACAGCCATGCACTATATAAACAAACAGGGCGGCACGAGATCTTCACCCCTGTGCCAGGAAACCTTACAACTATGAGACTTCTGCATAGTTCATTCTATACACCTCATCGCTTCCTTTCTCCCAGGAGTTTGGAACACACTGGCGGATCGCCTCAGCAGATCCTTCCTTTCCCATGAATGGTCGCTTCGCCCGGACGTTGCTCTTTCACTCTTCCGGAAGTGGGGGTTTCCCCGGATAGACCTCTTTACATCCCGCGGGAACAGGAAATGCCAGGCTTTCTGCTCCTTTCAAGGCCTCTCACCTGGTTCAATGGCGGACGCCTTCCTTGTGCCGTGGACTACGCACCTGCTCTACGCCTTTCCACCGTTTCCACTCGTCCACAGGGTCCTACTGAAAGCGCGCAGAGACAAAACTCGCTTGATCATGATAGTTCTAGCGTGGCCTCGGCAGCACTGGTACACCATGCTGCTAGACCTATCCGTAGCCGACCCTGTTACCCTGCCTCTTCACCTGGACCTGGTTACCCAGGACCGTGGCAAGCTTCGTCACCCGGACCTTCAGTCGCTCCACCTCACAGCGTGTCTTCTGCATGGCTGACTCACTCTGAGCTGCGTTTCTCCACCCCGGTGCAGCAGGTACTCCTGGGTAGCAGGAAGTCTTCCACTAGAGCTACATATTTGGCCAAGTGGAAGCGCTTCGCGTGCTGGTGCGTGGAGCGGAACTTCCTTCCCGCCGAGCTATCCATATCTAACATCTTGGATTACCTCTGGTCCCTCAAACAACAGGGCTTGGTGGTATCATCTCTGAGGGTCCACTTGGCGGCCATCTCTACATTCCACCCAGGAGAGGATGGCCGCTCGGTGTTTTCCCATCTGATGGTGTCTAGGTTCCTTAAGGGCCTAGAGCTCCTCTACCCTCAAGTACGCTGCCCTGCCCCAACATGGGATCTTAATCTGGTTCTTGCCAGACTTATGTCCCCTCCGTTTGAACCATTAGCAACGTGCTCCCTTATCTACCTCTCCTGGAAAACTGCTTTCCTGGTGGCCATCACATCCGCGAGAAGAGACAAGCCAAGAAGCGCCGAGTAGACACTGAATAGGACTAAACTATGTACATAATAGTTTTTTGCCTTTTGTTTCATAATACATTTTATTTATATGACCCTTTTGCTGATTTTTAAAGTGTTACATAAACAGGACAGGTGAAATATTATCATGTAAAGCAACCATAAACATGAAAAGACCTAGGTTTACAATTTATGATTAAAACTCTACTATCTACACAATATACATAGACATAAAATGTAGAAACTTAAATATCTTAGAAACAGTAGCCAATCAATTGTTTTAATTGTCATATTTGAATTCAGCACATCAAAATACATAATAAATATCACATTTTATCTCTGAAGCAGACGACTTCTCAAAAATTGTAGACCAGTGTAATTTGTAAAACATTCAGTTCGTTTCTTGTAGAACCTGTGTTCCTTTTAGATAAAATTAATCTCAAGAATCTGTGTCTTACACTGGAGTAGGAACATATTTAAAAAAACATATTTAAAAGAAGCAGTGAGAGATAAAAAGGCATCTTTTAAAAAGTGTAAGTCAGATCCTAGTGAGGTGAATAGAAAGGAGCATAAACACTGCTAAATTAAGTGAAAAAATGTAATAAGAAAAGCCAAAAAGGAGTTTGAAGGACAGCTAGCCAAAAACTCAAAAGATAATAAAATGTGTTTTAGATACGTCAGAAGCAAGAAGCCTGCTAAACAACCAGTGGGGCCCCTGGACAATCGAGATTCAAAATGAGCACTTATAGATGATATAGTCATTGTGGAGAAACTAAATGAATTCTTTGCTTCAGTCTTCATGGCTGAGAATGTTAGGAAGATTCCCAAACCTGAGCTTGCTTTTGTAGGTGACAAATCTGAAGAATTGCCACAGATTGAGGTGTCACCAGAGGAGGTTTTGGAATTAATTGATAAACTCAACAGTAACAAGTCACTGGACTAGACGGCATTCACCCAAGAGTTCTGAAAGAACTCAAATGTGAAGTTGCGAGACTACTAACTATTGTTTGTAACCTGTCCTTTAAATCAGCTTCTGTACCCAATGACTAGAAGATAGCTAATGTAACTCCAATATTTATAAAGGGCTCTAGAGGCGATCCCGGCAATTACAGACCAGTAAGTCTAATGTCAGCACTGGGCAAATTAGTTGAAACAATAGTACAGGGGTCGGCAGCCTTTCATAAGTGGTATGCTGAGTCTTCATTTATTCACTCTAATTTAAGGTTTCATATGCCAGTAATATATTGTAACGTTTTTAGAAGGTCTCTTTCTATAAGTCTATAATATATAACTAAACTATTGTTGTATGTAAATTAAATAAGGTTTTTAAAATGTTTAAGAAGCTTCATTTAAAATTAAATTAAAATGCAGAACTCCCTGGACCAGTGGCCAGGACCCGGGCAGTGTGAGTGCCGCTGAAAATCAGCTTGCGTACCACCTTCGGCACTCGTGCCATAGGTTGCTTACCCCTGCAATAGTAAAGAATAAAATTGTCAAACACATAGAAAAACATAAACTGTTGAGCAATAGTCAACATGGTTTCTGTAAAGGGAAATCGTGACTTACTAATCTATTAGAGTTCTTTGAAGGGGTCAACAAACATATGGACAAGGGGGATCCAGTGGACATAGTGTACTTAAATTTCCAGAAAGCCTTTGACAAGGTCCCTCACCAAAGGCTCTTACGTAAATTAAGAACTAGTTAAAAGAGCGAAAACAAAGGGTAGGAATAAAGGGTAAATTTTCACAATGAAGAGGGGTAACTAGTGGTGTTCTGAAAGGGTCAGTCCTAGGACCAATCCCATTAAACTTATTCATAAATGATCTGGAGAAAGGGGTAAAAAGTGAGGTGGCAAAGTTTGTAGATGACACTAAACTGCTCAAGATAGTTAAGACCAAAGCAGACTGTGAAGAACTTCAAAAAGATCTCACAAAACTAAGTGATTGGGCAACAAAATGGCAAATGAAATTTAATGTGGATATAAATGTAAAGTAATGCACATTAGGGAAAATAACCCCAACTATACATAGAATATGATCGGGACTAATTTAGCTACAACTAATCAAGAAAAAGATCTTGGAGTCGTCATGGATAGTTCTCTGAAGATGTCCACGCAGTGTGCAGCGGCAGTCAAAAAAGCAAACAGGATGTTGGGAGTCATTAAAAAGGGGATAGAGAATAAGACTGAGAATATCTTATTGCCCTTATATAAATCCATGGTACACCCACATCTTGAATACTGCGTACAGATGTGGTGGTCTCATCTCAAAAAAGATATACTGACGTTAGAAACGGTTCAGAGAAGGGCAACTAAAATGAATAAGGGTTTGGAACGGGTCCCATATGAGGAGAGATTAGAGGCTAGGACTTTTCAGCTTGGAACAGAGAAAACTAAGGAAGGATATGATAGAGGTGTATAAAATCATGAGTGATGTGGAGAAAGTGAATAAGGAAAATTTATTTACTTGTTCCCATAATATAAGAACTAGGGGCCACCAAATGAAATTAATGGGCAGCAGGTTTAAAACAAACAAAAGGAAGTTCTTCTTCACACAGCGCACAGTCAACTTGTGGAACTCCTTGCCTGAGGAGGTTGTGAAGGCTAGGACTATAACAGCGTTTAAAAGAGAACCTGATAAATTCATGGAGGTTAAGTCCATTAATGGCTATTAGCCAGGATGGGTAAGGAATGGTGTCCCTAGCCAATTTTTGTCAGAGAGTGGAGATAGATGGCAGGAGAGAAATCACTTGATCATTGCCTGTTAGGTTTACTCCCTCTGGGGCACCTGGCATTGGCCACTGTCAGTAGACAGGACACTGGGCTGGATGGACCTTTGGTCTGACCCAGTACGGCCGTTCTTATGTTCTTATTTAAGAAAGGGAGGGAAAAGGCTAAAATAAAATCAAACCTATTACAAACATCAGCAATATTAGACATGACTCAAGTAGCTCTAAACATTTGTTAATAAAGGACAGAAAGGTTTCTAATTTGAGAGAGAGACCTATGCGTACCTTAAACTACTTTGGGCTGAGGCTGCCAAAGAACAACAGCTCCATTGTGGCTCCCCCCTCAACTGCTCAGTGAAGACTTAACTTGTAGAGCTTAGTGTTATATACATAACAGAGGCTCTTTTGATACAAGGATATTTTTAAAGAGAAACAAAGCAAATTAATATAATTTTTATATTTTTGTTCTATTATATCCCTGTAGGTGGCTCCAGTCTGAAGTTGGGTGTGGCATTGGGCTGTCACAGAGAGCAAGTGTGTGTAAAATGAGGGGTTGGGGAGGAGTTTTTCGATAGTTATAGGATAAACATTACTGGTTCAGCATATAATTCTAAAAGCTAAGGGCTAGATCTTCAGCTAGTAAAAAGCGATATAGATCCATTTAAATCAATAGCCCTGTGCTGATTTACATCAGCTGAGGATGAAGCCCCCAATATTTGTTTGCAGGTCACCTTTAATATTTCCTTTCTCTTTTTAGTTACCTGAGGATTGTCTCATTGGTACTGTCCTCTTTCTAAGGTTGATCTTGTGGAAGAGTAAAGTTACAGTTTGTGTTCTTTACGCTTATTTGCGATGGCCAGTTGTCCTCTTACCTCAGTAACTAGATATTGTTTCCTTCCCATTATAAAAACCATTGAATTAAAGAAAAGTATCAAAGAAAAACAAATCCTAATGTTGGTGAAGTCAGTTAGTAGACCTTCCAACTCCATGCAAGTAGCTGAGAAAGAGCCAAATAAAAAGAATCAACAGATTCAATAGATTGCTTTTAGGAACTTTTCACATTTCTTTGTAGAGAGAATTTCATTGTAACCTGTTAAAGTACCCAGGAGCTGAGAGAAAATTAATGCCATAAGCACTTAAACCTTTTTTCCCTAGGAAAGTCTGATAGGCAAAAATAAATAAATCAAATTGGTTAACATCCGTATTTTGTTTAAAAGTGAGATTATACAACCTGGAATATTCTACTCCGCTGCGAAATTTTCTTTAAAACCAGAGTAACTTGGAATAGTTTATTCAGAATTTACTTTTGTTCTAGGATTTTTGAGGTAATCTTATGTATAGCTCAGATCTCTTTATGAGTCATAGAGTTCGTGGTCTTACTTTAAAAAAAAAAACGTATATCCTAGGCAAAAGCTTTATTTGTCTCTGTTATTTGTCAGTTTCTTTTCCTTCAATGAAATTTGGTCTCCAGTATTAATACCTACTATGTAGAAATTTTGGACCTATTGTATATGTCATACCAGTGCTCCACAGCTAAACTTGATGTCACTATGATTACACTTTTCATTTGGTTCCCTTTACTGACATCCATCTGTGTCACCTGGAGATTGTGAAAATGGTTTTGTAATAAAATGGATGTTTTGAACAAAATACTTTTTTTTCTGCTTGCATGGTCGCTTGCATGTGCAATTTTACCACTAAACAAGGCACAAAATATCAAGTAAACATAATTATGGAGAATCTGTGAGAGCTGTTAGTTCTTTAAAATCTGACTGAAATATTTTAAGTTGCCATGGTTTCATATTGAAAAAATGGTTTCTGTTTACTATGAGCTGACAGGAAACAGCATATGTAAAATATTTTATTTTGTACCAGAAAAAAAAAACCCACATGGTACGTCAAGCATATGTCAAGAAGTTTGTGGCTTTCTTATTTATTTTTTAATTTGTCCCTTTAGTTTATTATATTATCATACTGATAAAGATTAAAAAAACTAATAGGTGAAAAGGTGTACTGTACTGGAGCTATATTGACATGTTCATCTGTTAAGGCTGTGTCATAGTTTAGGTGATAAGCTCTAAAATTAACTTCATCTTGAAAATTTCAAGCAAGTGGAACTGTTAAAGAAAATTTATATAAATATGTACTCAACATATAGTATTTATAATCCAAATTATCTGATGGAGCTTGTAGTAGTGTTACCAGGCATATGTGGAAGCTGTTTCTTGGAAAGACAGAATATCAGGGTTGGAAGGGACCTCAGGAGGTCATCTAGTCCAACCCCCTGCTCAAAGCAGGATCAATCCCCAACTAAATCATCCCAGCCAGGGCTTTGTCAAGCCTGATCTTAAACCTCTAAGGAAGGAGATTCCACCACCTCCCTAGGTAGCCCATTCCAGTGCTTCACCACCCTCCTAGAGAAAAAGCTTTTTCCAAATATCCCACCTAAACCTCCCCCACTGCAACTTGAAACCATTACTACTTGTTCTGTCCTCTGCTTCCACTGAGAACAGTCTAGATTCATCTTCTTTGGAACCCCCTTTCAGGTACTTGAAAGCAGCTATCAAATCCCCTCTCATTCTTCTCTTCTGCAGACTAAACAATCCCAGTTCCCTCAGCCTCTCCTCATAAGTCATATGCTCCAGCCCCCTAATCATTTTTGTTGCCCTCCACTGGACTCTTTCCAATTTTTCCACATCCTTCTTGTAGTGTGGGGCCCAAAACTGGACACAGTACTCCAGTTGAGGCATCACCATTGTCGAATAGAGGGGAATGATCACATCCCTCGATCTGCTGGCAATGCCCCTACTTATACAGCCCAAAATGCCATTAGCCTTCTTGGCAACAAGGGCACACTGTTGACTCATATCCAGCTTCTCGTCCACTGTAACTCCTAGGTCCTTTTCTGCAGAACTGCTGCCTAGCCAGTCAGTCCGTAGTCCGTAGCATTGTCTGGGATTCTTTTGTCCTAAGTGCAGGACACTGCACTTGTCCTTGTTGAACCTCATCAGATTTTTTTTGGCCCAATCCTCTAATTTGTCTAGGTCCCTCTGCATCCTATCCCTACCCTCCAGAGTATCTACCACTCCTCCCAGTGTAGTGTCATCTGCAAACTTGTTGAGGGTGAAGTCCACGCCATCCTCCAGATCATTAACGAAGATATTGAACAAAACCGGCCCCAGGACTGACCCTTGGGACACTCCGCTTGATACCGACTGCCAACTAGACATGGAGCCATTGATCACTACCCGCTGATCCTGACGATCTAGACGGCTTTCTACTCACCTTATAGTCCATTCATCCAGCCCATGCTTCTTTAACTTACTGGCAAGAATATTGTGGGAGACCATATCAAAAGCTTTGCTATAGTCAAGGAATAACATGTCCACTGCTTTCCCCTCATCCACAGAGCCAGTTACCTCATCATAGAAGGAATTAGGTTAGTCAGGCATGACTTGCCCTTGGTGAATCCATGCTGATTGTTCCTGATCACTTTCCTGTCCTCTAAGTGCTTCAGAATTGATTCCTTGAGGAACTGCTCCATGATTTTTCCAGGGACTGAGGTGAGACTGACTTGCCTGTAGTTCCCCGGATCCTCTTCCTTCCCTTTTTTAAAGATGGGCGCACTACATTAGCCTTTTTCCAGTCATCTGGGACCTCCCCCAATTGCCATGAGTTTTCAGAGATAAACTTCTCACTGGTGAGCTGCATTGTGTCTCACATGCAGTTCACCAGATGTATCTGTGGAAGTCACTTACAGGCTGGCTGTGCTGTTGAGGAAAGATTTTGAGAAATGAGGGGAAAAAAAGCAATTCCAAGTTTGATGAGGTAACAGATCAGAGGAGACAAAATTAGAGGAAAGAACAGCACTACTTGGTGCAGAATCGCCCTCCCCCAAGCGTTCCCTGAGGCATGGATGAAAAGTCTATTATCCCTTTCACTTAACTTGGGAGGAGGGAAGGGTACAAGGAACAGAAGGTGTCCATTCACGGAACTTTGATTGTCTGGAATGCAGTTATGTTACACAGCTGAAAATATTTCTCCTGTTCTAACTTTACAACCCTTTTTAACTAAGGTTACCTTTTCATTCTGTTCTCCCTCTTTACATGTGTTTTTTAAATAAAGTAAATGGATTTGAGAAATAAATGTTCTTTACTGAGTAGAAGCAGTGGGCTTGGGTGAGGTGTCGGCTTTACAGGGACAGTGATACAAGCTAGGTGAAGGTTTGGGAAAGCACATTGCAGACAAGCAGCTCACATTGCTGTAACTTATTGAAACGGCTTTTCAAAGCCTCATGGATATGCAATAGCCCTTGCTATGCTCTTCATATTGCCCTGGTGTCTGGCGGCTCAAACATGGCTGCCATGCGGTCTGTCTCAACTGTCCACCCCTGCGGAAAATTTTCCCTCTTTTTCTCACAGATATGGAGCACACAGCAGGCAGTTATAACCATGGGGATGTTCTCACTAAGGTCCAACCTTGTTAGTAGACTTCTCCAGCACCCTTTCAAATGACCAAAGACACTTCAACCACCATTCTGCACTTACTGAGCTTATAATTGAACCGTTCCTTACTGCTGTCCAGATGGCTGGTATATGGCTTCATGAACCATGGAAGCAAGGGGTAGACTGGGTCCCCCAGGATAACTGTAGACATCTCCACATCGTCAGTGTTAATATTGCTATCCTTCATAGCAGAAGTCGATTATTGGCCCTGCATACTTGGAGCACAGCAGCTCCCACAGTTGAGTTACCTACTCCAAATTGATTCCCCACTGATGGATAGCTGTCTGGCATTGCAGGCTTCCAAATACACCTCTACCTCGATATAATGCTGTCCTCAGGAGCCAAAAAATCTTACCGTGTTATAGGTGAAACCACGTTATATTGAATTTGCTTTAATCCACCGGAGTGCGCAGCCCCGCCTCCCTGGAGCACTGCTTTACCGCGTTATATCTGAATTTGTGTTATACCGGATCGTGTTAGAGATGTAGTGATCACCACACATTTCTCCACTGTCAGAGCAGCTCTCATTTTTGTGTTGCTGAACTGCTGGTCAGGGGAAGCTCTGCACAAAGTTCCTGGAAGGTGGCCTTCTGCATTCAAAAGTTCTGCAGCCTCTGCTCATCATCCCATACCTGCAAAACGATGCAGTCTCACCAGTCAGTGCTTGTTTCACGGGGCTAGAAATGGCTCTGAACAGACTGCAACTGCTCTGTGACTGCCATCAGCAACTGTGAACTGTTCTGTGGTTTTTTTTGTTTTTTGTTTTTGTTTTTTTAATGGCTTGCAGCAGGGCTGCTTGCAGGACATGGCTATGTTCTATGCGGTGGCCCCTACTTTGGCTCTGGAGATACTGCAGGAGAAAATGCAAGGTGTTTGACATGCTCACAGCAAGAGTACATAGCTGAGTGGGCTCCATGCTTCTGGGATTATGGTTTAATTAATTAGGAGGCTCACGGTCGAATTAGATAACGTTGACTTAATTTTGTAGTGTAAACAAGCCCTCGGTTACAGGCACATGGTCAGAGAGAGAAGCTCTCCCGAGGGAGAGGAGCTCCCAGAATTGAGAACCACACACCAAGGAGGACTTTGCAACCCCTCAAACCAAGGGGAAAGATTTTATTTCAAGTTTATTTTGAATTTAATTAAAGTAGAACCATATCATGGAATTTAATCTTACGTGTGTTTGGATTTAAGGGACTCTGAGAGAAGGGAAACTAAGACAGGAAGTGCATGCAGTGCCACATAGCTCAGCAGGAGGTGCCCATAGGGCAGGCATACCCCACAACACTTCACAAAACTCCCCCATCCTCAACTATTTATATATGTTAAATATAAATATTTTATATATTACAGTGGCCTGGTAGCACCACTATAAACAGAAGTCATGACACAACACTAACTCTAAAGGTAGACCTTTCTAAATCCTCTAAAATCAGCATGCTTAGTTGGATTCCTTTTAAATTTAGTATGCCTGAGGAAGGTGCAGATCAGGGTTAGTGATTCAAATCTGGAGTCATGTAGAGATATAAGCCCCCCCAAAAAAACCATTTTTTCCCCCCAAAAGTGTGTAGGTCTGGATTTTTGCGTTTTGCACAGATCAAACTGCTGATGTGATGCAGGTCAAAATGGTCTCAATCTGTCGAGTTTTACCCAGGATAGTGCACTGCACCCACTAAATCTTTGAAGAACCCAGACTGAGAACGGTATTTAAGAAAATGTACATTTTTACAGTGTGCATGTGCCAATACAGAAAACAGCTAGAGGGTTTCCATTCCTGCCGTTTTATATACTTTAAAACTTGACTTTTGTAAGTGATCTAAAATCCAGATGGTTACTTGGCTTGCTTTTGAAATATGGTGTGCTGCATGGGAGTTTGCGGTAGCATTAGTGATCCAAATTTGGGATCATTTTACTAAGGAGTTCCTAAATTACAGGACCCCAAAAACCTTTGTTCCTGCTGCCATGTACTGTTAAACTTCTAGATGAAATGACTGGATGAATCACCTCTTTGAGATTGAGAACTCGCCGTTCAATTAGCATAATTTAAGGATACATTAATCACAAGCCCCCACCTAAAACAGAAGTAGTTCTGTACTGAGTGGCTGGAACTGTTGCAATTTGAGTCATGGGTGACAGATTTATTTTGGGGAGAACATAATCCAAGTC
The DNA here is from genome assembly GCF_025201925.1 of Gopherus flavomarginatus. Classification (NCBI taxonomy): domain Eukaryota; kingdom Metazoa; phylum Chordata; order Testudines; family Testudinidae; genus Gopherus; species Gopherus flavomarginatus. The sequence continues at coordinate 88,316,317 of NC_066621.1, forward strand.
TTCGGGAGGAAAATTAGACATATGAATACTTCCTGAGAGGGGAGGCGTTTTTGTGGATGGAGGAGTGAGGGTATAGGGGGAGAGGAATTTGAGGCTGCAGCGAGGGGAGGGGGATCACGGGGAAGAGGTGGTAGGGGAGAGGAGAGAGGTTGAAGGCTCAGGTGAGGGAGGTGTGGGAGCTTGGGGGTAGAGGGATGGGACAGTGGAACTGGAGGAAAATAGGGGAAGGGGCACGTTTCAGCGTCACATCTTACCTCCTCTGTGTGTGTGCCCAGGTCTTGGGGAGGGGGGCTCTTGCTCCTTTTGAGGGTCTGAACCCACTTGGTTCTCCCCTCATATGAGCTGGCATATGGGAAGCTGTGGCACTCTGGGTGTGTCTGAGCACCTCTCACTGCTGTATGTTCTAGGATATGGGGGCTCGTGACTATCTATAGGAGTTGAATCACCCACACCCCGTTGTTGTGAGCTGGGCTCTTGTGAGGGTGTTGCCCTTTTGGGAGGGACTGAGGCCCTCCACCTGCCCCCCATGTGAGCCAAGATCTGGGGAAGTCCTACCCCTTTGGGTGGGGAGATAAGATCAGGAGTACTTTATGCATATCACAAGTTGTAAAGCAGGAGTGGGATGACAACACCCACTGAGGTGAATGGAGCAATTCACGTGTTCCAACTGTTATTTCAGATTGTATTCATCTCCATGAGGTGTTCTCATCTGAAAACATCACATTGAGATGAATGGGTCACTTCAAACCTTTGAGAGATCCCAATGCTGCAGATAGATGCGGAGAGGAGTGCTTTCTCTCTATCTTTCCTATTTAAAGGATGATACTTATAAAAGCTCTAAAATGTGCATGCTTGCACAGATTTCACTGACATTTGCTTTATGTAATGAGAGTTGTGGGTAGTTAGTGATCCAAATTTAGACTCATTTGAGTCAGGGGTTCTGGAGATATAAGACCTGAAAAAATAGCCATTGCCCAAAAAGGTTCTAGATGAAACTTACCCCCCCCCAACCCCCAGAGCTAGAGATCAGACTATTGCTATGATGTTGGCCAAAATGATCTCAATTGGTCAGTTTTTACCCAAGGGAGTGCATGACAGCCACTGAATCTTTGAGGGACCCAAATCGTGAATGGCATTTAAGAACATGTTCATGTCTTTGCTTGCGTAGACGTGCAGTTTGGAAGGATTATAGTCCACACGTCCCAACAAAGAAAAAAATAGTGGGAGGGTTCCTGTGCAGCCATTGTACGCTTAACTGGATAGTTCAAGGGAATGTGCTGATGCTATTGCCCCGGGTGAATACCCTGCCATTTTTACTCTGAACCTTTGTACATGTGTACAATAAAGAAAGATTTAATAATTCATATTTGTTATTCCAACTGCATCTTGAGAAGTTTTTTTGAATGTTTTTTTGGACTAAAGAAATATTTATTGACAGGGCTGGCTCCAGGCACCAGCTAAAGAAGCAGGTGCTTGGGGAAGCCAATGCCAAGGGGCGGCCTTACATCTGCTGTTGGGGCAGCACAGCCTGGTCTTTGGCGGCAATTCGGCAGCGGGTCCCTCAGTCCCTTTCGGAACGAAGGACCTGCCACCGAATTGCCACCAAAGAATGGAGCGGCACGATTGCGCTGCCGCAGCTATTTTGTTTGCTTTTTGGGGTTTTTTTTCTTGCCTCTTGGGGCAGCAGAAAACCTGGAGCTGGCCCTGTTTATTGAATATCTTCTATGAATTTCAGAGCAAGAGCTCTGTGTAGCCTTTTTCTGCAACATTGATGTTGTTATATATTGCTTTATCCAGTATAATGAATGCATACTTCTGATGATGGCTTGTCTAGAGCTGATTATTTTTAAATTAAAGTTTAGATCCAATGTTTTGTTGAAATCGCTCGCTGAGATTATAGAGTCAGTATTCATATTGATTTGGCCCTTCTTGATTTTATCAATTCATTAGAGGTAACTGTGCAGCTAATTGATGTTTGCAATGAAGAAGATATATTTTGGTGTTCTGTATGCTGTCAGCCTTCCTGTTGTGAGACTGTGATGTTTTGGGGTTCAATGCAGACCAGTAAGGAGTTGTCATCACCTGCCCTGTAATCCTAGCTTTGCTGCTGTGGCTCACAGCCTGCATACCAATATCCAGCAGACAAGCATGCAGTTCCCTGAATGTCTGTGTGCTGTGCAGCTCTGATTCAGCACTCTGACCCAAACAACCTGGTCTCCATCAGCCTTGGTTACTATTTGCAAAGTGACTCCACTCCTACTCCAGAATGTCCCCAAAACTGGCTGCCCTGAAGTGCCCAGCCCTGTCCTGGAACACTCAGACAAATGAAAACGTTGGTTGCGCCTTTGAAGAGACAAAAACATCGTTTATTACTTCAGCTGGAGTTAACAATGCTTTCAATTCAAACAGAACACTGGTTTGGTTTACATTAAAAATAAATTAAGTTCACTAACAAAAAGAGAGTTTTTAAGTGAGTTTAAGTACAAGGGATAAAGAACAAAATGGTTACAAGCAAGTAAAATTAAAATATGCTTTCTAGTGGCTAAGTCTTAAAAAGCTACAGTCTTGGTTCAATGTAGATTCCTTACCAGTCTTTCTTCTTTCCAGCCAGGGCTGATTTCTCTGCGTCAGGTCTTTCCACAGAAGTATAAGGTGCTAGTTTCCTTAGTCTTCCTAAGTGAAATGGCTCTATGTATCCCCTTATATCTCTGAGTTCATTAACCTGCTTCAAGAAGCAGGATGACTTCATGCTGTTCTTCCCTGCCTGTATGATTCTCACCCCTCTGCCGATTTGTATGTAAATAAGGCTTCTATTGTTTTGATTCCACAATGCTACCTTTGGGGCTGGGGAGAAATCTGTTTCTCCCTGTGTTTGGTCACAGACTTTAAAGCATAATATTAGTAAGTATCCATAATTCTTCACATAGTGTTAATTCATACACTTCACAATGATATTCATCACCAGTGTGTTACAGGCTTCCATAAAATACATACACTTTTATAATACAGCAGTATTGTATACAATAAGTTAATTCCATTGCTTATCATTTGAGGTTCAGACCCCTGCAGGAGGCTATCTCCCCCACTCACTAGGTTCATGGCTTTGTTTACTTTTTATGTAAATGTATCATCTTTGTCTCTGCCTGATGACCAGGCTGGTCAGACAAACAAATACACATTCCTTTGTCTAAGGCAGACTGTGCTTATGCATTGCTTTCCAAACATTTTTTAAGAATACAGTTCCTAAAACTCTTCAAACCTACTCCATACGTATATTATGCAAGAATATTAATGATGATTAGTGAGTCATTAGTTTTCCAACGATATATTAAATGCCACCTTTTGGGTATATACCATGACAATGGTGTGTTAAGTGTAGTGATTATGTCAGGTCTGATAGGAGTTGTTGTCACAAAGTGGTGAACCACCATGGGCCTCTGTGTCACAGAGACTGACAGAAATCTCGGGACTAGAAGTTTCACTCCTGAGGGTAGTTCTAGCATTGGACAGCGCTATCGAAGCTCAAGACTCACTGTTTTACACCATTTATCTTCAGACTACCAATACCATTTTCCTCCACATTCCAGCAAATGCCTTTTTGCCCAAGATTGGCAATGTAGCTCTTGTTGCCTTGACTTATCACTTCAGTTCTACATTATTGTTCTGTACCCATCTCCTAAAAGAAGGCAGGGAAGAAAAAGTTTTAAGAGCCACTGTAAAGATAGTTGAGGACAAAAGATTACTATAAAGATAACATCTTAACAGGCCAGACAGTGGATGTTGGCTGCAGAGTATACTTTCCCAGAATAATCTGAAACTGTAATTGCCAAAGAACGACAGATCATCAGAAATAATTTTATTATCTTGGAAAAGCATGCCCTAACCTCAAGTCATTGAGTTCATAAGAAGGGATTACGTTTCATTTGTCCTCCCACCCTTGTCTCCCAAGACTAACCTAATAGCCACCTCTAAAGTTTGTTCTTGATACAGATATCTGCCCAGAAACCACCACTGGTTACCTTAGCTGCTATGAGATCTTAAGTTATCCTAATGCAGTTGTGATAATAAGAGTATATTGTGTTACACTGAAATTTTCCTTTTAGTTAATGAACAGTAATCTTGTTTGTATAAATTATTGCTGACCTGGGAAGAAGTTTCTGTTGGAGTTTTGTTGGTTCTATGTGTGTTACAGTATCTGAAGTTTTATCAGTAACTACTTTTAGTGAAGTAAGCAAATATTACATAATTTATAAATCTAATTATTGCTTTAATTTCTTCCCTGTGCTCTAGGATACCGGATGGTCCCATTGATCAGGGGCCAGCTGCAGGAAGGGTACATGCTTTAGAAGAGCAGCTTTTAAAGGCCAAAGAACAGATAGAAAGCTATAAGAAGCGAACAGGAGATGGTTGGTAGAGAGATGTTTTCTTTTTCTTCTTAAACTCATATATACCATATCACAAATGTTTCAGTTTCGTCATGTACAACTTCATTGGAAATGCTGATATGTTTATGCTTTTTAATAGCAGGCATGGGGAAAGACCATGAAATATTGAGAAGAAGGATTGAAAATGGAGCCAAGGAACTTTGGTTTTTTCTTCAGAGTGAATTGAAGAAGTTGAAAAATTTGGAAGGAAGTGAACTCCAAAGACATGTTGATGAATTTCTGTCTGATCTGGGTCACCAGGAAAGGTACTAGTGCTAGTTGCTACTACATTTTTATTGTATTAAAGACTACAAACTGATTAAGGTACTGGGACATTAATTAGATTCCTTGCAAAGCAAGAATTGCTACTGTCTGGATTAAAATGTCATGACTGAGACATGAACATCAAATTATATCTGTATGTTAAGGGTCATTGAGTAAACCTTCTGTTTTGTCCATTAAGTCTTAAAGAGAAGATGGAAACTCTCTGCTTGGATATTTTTATGTGTATTTATCAGTGAGAAACCTATCATCATTTATTATGGCTGCCTACTCATAGTTACTTCTCTCTCTCTGTCTTTCATGACACCTAGCAAAACATATAAAACATTTAATTTAAGATACCTTTTTTTTCAGTATTTTAGAATGAAATGAATGATATTGTTCATCAGCATACAGTATAACTGGAATTACATTAAGACGAGAAGATGTCCTGATAATTTCAGGACTTAGCTTTTTCTTAAATGGCTATATTTCTCCTCCTAATTAAAGGTTAACAGAACATTTAAGATAAAAATGTAACTTTCCTTTAACTGCATTGCCATCATAGTGCTGTACAGAGAAACCTGAATTGTGTTTGCAGTTGAAGCTGATTCTAAGCCTTTCCCATTACTAAAAGTGTCTTTAATCTGAAATTTGTGTTTCATGTGAAATGAAAACATTTTAGTGCTAGTGTGTTCATGCAGAACAAAATGAATCCAAGAATCATTATAAATACAGTGAAAACTGTCCTTAGGCCTATTATATGTAGAAGCTTATGTTCCCAGTAGGATTCTGGTTGCAATTACTGTCTCATTAGTGAACAATAAAAGAAAAATTGTTTTGTTAACACAACTTGCCACTGTGATGTCCTCCCAACCCCTCTTTTTTAAACTAAACTAAGAGATCCTCACATGTTAACATCAATAGCAGTGTTAAAAGGAGTTCTGAAAAATTATCTGGTCTTACAGGAATAAAGAAAGAATCTTCTTTTCTTTGAAATTCGTTTTAGCAGTCATGATTATGCTGAATTTTTCAAATAAAAATAGTATGAATTTAAAGTATTACGAGAGCGGAAAGAGATATGGTCTACTAATTTTTTAATTTGATCCTTCAGAGCCAGCAGTTTATAGATGCATACAGTTTAAGGCAAGGGACCATTAGATCAACGAGTCTTATCTTCTGTATCTCGTGAGACATTAAATTTTGCCAAATTATTTCTGCATTGAGCCCATTAAATTGTATTTGACTAAAGCACAATTTGTGTTTGGCTAAAGCACATCTTTCAGGAAGGCATCCAGTCTTATACTGAAGACATGAAGAAATGGAGAATCCACCCCTTCCCTTGGTTAATCTCTCCCTCATTTTTAAAAAAAATGTGCCTTATTTCTAATTTTGATTTGTCTGGCTTCAGTTTCCTGCCATTGGTTCTTGTTACATCTTTTTCCTTTTCCAACAGATAAAGAGTCCTTCATAACCAGTATTTTCTTCCTATGAAGGTACTTATATGTCAATCAAGTCAACTCAGAATCTTCTTTTTCCTAAATTAAGCAGATTGAGCTCCAGCCCTCAAATAATTTTGTGGTTCTTTTCTGCATGCAAGCTGGATGATACAGTTTTCCAGTAACAGTCTCACCAATACCATATATAGCGGTAGATCTCTATTTCTACTAACTACTTCTCGTTTATACATTCCAAGGACCACATTATGCCTTTTTGCCACAGCATCCCACTGGGAGCTCATGTTGAGTTGCTTGTCCACTATGACTCCAAAATGCTTTTCAGAGTCACTGCTTTCCAGGATGTAATTCCTCCATTCTTCTTGTATGGCCTGCATTCCTTCTTCCTAGATGTATAACTTTGAATTTAATTATATTGAAGTGCGTTTTATCTGAATGGGCTCAGTTTAACAGCAGTCCAGATTGTTCTGTGTGACTGCCAGGTCCTCGTTGTTTAACTCTCAAGCAGTTTCTGTCATCTGCAAATTTTATCAGCAGTTATTTTCAGATCTTTAATAAAAAGATTAAATAGTGCTGAGACTACTAACAACTCTGCAGACCCCCACTAGAAAATCACCAATTAATGATGATTCCCAATTAATAACTACTTCTTGAGATCTGTCAGCTGACCAGCCCTTAAACAATTTAACGTGGGCTTTATTGAGGTTGTTTAGCACTAACTTTTTAATAGAATGTTGTGTGGTACTAAGGAAAATGCCTTATACATGTTTAAGTGTATTACATCTGTGCAGTGTAAGCATCTACATGGACTAGCTTCACGAGTAATTACCCAGGTCTAGGTGGGTATAGCCCACACTGAAGTTTGCCCTGCTGCAGCTTCACTGTTCCATGAACCAAGCTAGCATGATTAAAGGTAACTGCAGTCATGCCCTGTGATTGTAAATTATATAGATTAGAAAGACTAACTACATTTTTATTGAGCATTTCTGGTGAAATTATAGACACCAAAAGAGAAGCTTGAGTTTCCAGAACCTTGATTAAAAATTGTAACAGCTTGGCACATCTATTTCAAAACATACTGGTGTTCAACACTTCCACACATTTTCTTGTTTCTTCTGTGCCTCTAGTTTATTCAGCAATTTCTCATGTTTCCATTCCAAATGCCATTTGAAGGAGGATGGTCTCTGGCTTCAAGTCACAATCTTGTGGCATAACAATGTTCAGTGCAGAATACCATATGCAGTATGTACTGTGCCTGGAAGCCTCCTATGACATCCATGAATTTGAAATTTGTCTGAAGATGTCATCCAGTACACTCAAGAATCATGGGGAATGCCTCTAAGTCATTATTTAGGCTCTCCAAGGAGAGTCTCAGATGTCTAACCCAAGCTTTGCCTCATAGTAAGTTGAAAGAGAAATCCTCAAATCCAAGGCTAATTCTTCTGAACACTGCTGGGCGTCTCTATAGGTGATGCACACAGAAGTGCTGATTCTGATCATTCCATCAGAGGTGCAGCAGGGCAGCCAGGCCTCCAAAATGCCCATCCAGTTACCCCAAAGTGCAGAGCGCTGATGGGGAGTTTTCCACTCCAATCAGTGGTGCTGAGCTCTGCTTTTTGTAATGTGGTCAAGCTTTTGTAAAAGAGACCCAGACAGAAAGCAAGGAATTCCAGGCAATTCATAGAAGATTAGGGTTAGAAGAGACCTCAGGAGGTCATCTAGTCCAACCCCCTGCTCAAAGCAGGACCAACCCCAACTAAATCATCCCTGCCAGGGCTTTGTCAAAGGCAGACCTTAAAAACTTCTAAGGATGGAGATTCCACCACCCCCTAGGTAACCCATTCCAGTGCTTCACCACCCTCCTAGTGAAATAGTTTTTCCTAAAATCCAACCTAGGCCTCCCCCACTGCAACTTGAGACCATTGCTCCTTGTTCTGTCATCTGCCACCACTTTGAACAGCCGAGCTTCATCCTCTTTGGAACCCCCCTTAAGGTAGTTGAAGGCTGCTATCAAATTCCCCCTTACTGTTCTCTCTGCAGACTAAATAAGCCCAGTTCCCTCAGCCTCTTCTCAGAAGTCATGTGCCCCAGCCCCCCGATCATTTTCATTGCCCTCCGCTGGACTCTCTCCAATTCATCCACGTCCTTTCTGTAGTAGGAGGCCAAAAACTGGACGCAATACTCCAGATGCGGCCTCACCAGTGCCAAATAGAGGGGAATAATCACTTCCCTCGATCTGCTGGCAGTGCTCTTACTAATGAAGCCCAATATGCCTTTAGGCTTCCTGGCAACAAGGGCACACTGTTGACTTGTATCCAGCTTCTCATCCACTGTAATCCTCAGGTCCTTTTCTGAAGAACTGGCGCTTAGCCAGTTAGTCCCCAGTCTGTAGCAGTGCATGGGATTCTTCTGTACTAAGTGCAGAACTCTGCACCTGTCCTTGTTGAACCTCATCAGATTTATTTTGGCCCAATGCTCCAGTTTGTCTAGGTCCCTCTGTACCCTATGCCTGCTCTCCAGCACATCTACCTGTCCCCCTAACTTAGTGTCATCCATGAACTTGCTGAAGGTGCAATCTGTCCATTATCCAGATCATTAATGAAAATGTTGAACAAAATTGGTCCCAGGACAGACCCCCAGGACACTCTGCTTGCTACTGGCTGCCAACTGATCATCGAGTTGTTGATCACTACCCATTGAGCCCGATGATCTAGCCAGCTTTCTGTCCACCTTGTAGTCCATTCATCCAATCCATACTACTTTAACGTGCTGGCAAGAATACTGTGAGAGATCGTATCAAAAGTTTTGCTAAAGTCAAGGTATATCACATCCACCGCTTTCCCCATATCCACAGAGCCAGTTATTTCGTCATAAGAGGCAATCAGTAGGTGGGTACATAGTGCCAGAGTGGACTTGCATGCTGAGCCTGCTCCCCACTTCATCAACAGCCAAGGAGTTCCAGTGCCATAGATTACTGCAAGGTAGGGTCTCTTATACCACCCTTACCCTGAGAGGGCATTACCAGGGGGTCCTAGGAGAAAAGGCATGTTCCCTGGCCCTCACTATTTCTGTATCCCCACTGGTTCCCTCTATCCCCCAACCACTGCTATGTTTCCCCCCTCTGCTCTGGTATTCTCATGTGTGGTTCATCAAGATTCTCAGCTGGTAAATCACAGCCCCTCAAGTCCAAATAAACTGGGTATCATCCCAAATAGTTAGTCTGTCAAAGTTACAAGCAACTTGGGTACTATAATCATAAGTGTTAAGCAGCTCCATTCTCTGCCTATAATGTTGGATTATTAGTTAGGTTATTAAATGTAAAGTTATAGTTTTTGCAGAGTAGACAAGGTAATATTTTTATGAGTAACACAGTATTTTTCATTTACTGACTCTTCTTTGCATAATTTGGGTATTGAGTGAGTAGGAATCCAAACCCCACTCTACTACGAATACTGGATTTTGCCAAGAAAACCCCCTTCCACATACTGTCTGCCTCAGATTGCTTTCTTTCTCCAAACCCCTCCCCTCAAAAAATCTTGGATACTATAAAAAGCCTGTGGTATGTGGTTGTGGCTGTCTTTGATGTGCTGCTGTTCTACCCAAATTCTCTCCTGCTGGTCAGGATGCCTTATCACATCCCCAGTTTATTACCATATTCTGTTCCCTTCTGTTGGCCAGAATTTTCTCACCACCCTTCCCTGGACATTCAGTTGTGACTATCCAATACAATAGTCATCATTTAGGATCTGACACATCCTAAAAAATGCTCTCCATATTCTCTAGTTTAAATATGTGATACTAATGTAAATTTTTTTGTATTTAATGATTATACATTTTAAATATAACTGCTATATACAGAGATTTACAAAAGTATGGCCTTGTGCATTGATATGAAAGCTGAACTATTGTGACTTAAATCCAGATTTACATCATACTCACATCTCATGTCATTCTTCCTATGCTGTTACTTATCTTTTCCATAATAACATTATTTTTTAATTATAAATAAAGAGATGATTCTTTATCCCAAATTTTTTAATAATGTTCTACAGTTGGTTTGCTGGTGTACTAATAAGGACTATGAGAACATAGTTGAATCTCTGCACCATGACATTTACAATGATACATTTATATAAAGACAGTAAGCTGATCTCTGATGGCATAGCAACATCACATTGTCAGAGAAGCCACATTAGGAGTCACCCCCTGATTGTCTCTTTTCCTGGTCCAATGAATTTCAGATCTATCCTGGAGCTAATGCTTTTGGGACTTTTCTTCAGTGAAAAATTTTGATTAGTGGGCTTTAGAGTTTTTCCACTCCACAGCCATTTAATACTGCAGTTATATATGGATAAGAGAAATATGGTAAATGGAGGACACAGAATCAGGTAATGTATACACACCCATCCTGGGCTGCTAGTTTGTGTTGGAGGATACATTCAGAGAGAGGTAATCTGCATTGATGCTGTGGCATACCAACAGTCAAATTACTTTAGTGTTGTACAGTGCCTCTGTACTTGTCCCCTCTTAGTTTAATTACATACCCTATCCACTAAAAGTGTTTAAGCAGATCAGTGTAATCAGAAGGCCTATTTAATTTCTCTTTGTGGCTTTGCCTAACCCTCTAATTTAGTATTATTAAGGTAGCTATCTAATGTTGCTTGCCTTTTGTAGGTCGATAATGACAGATCTGTACTACCTCAGTCAAACAGATGGAGCAGGTGATTGGCGAGAAAAAGAGGCCAAAGATCTGACAGAGCTGGTACAGAGGAGAATAACGTACCTTCAGGTAAGAAGGGTAGAATAAGAGCACTTAAATCAAGAGGAAAATTTTAAAATGGATTTTGTTGAAAAAATATTTTAGCCCCCTAAAATATGCCAATGTAGTAAAAACATTAATGTAATTTAAGTGAAAGTATGGGTGCAAATGCTGCAGACAGCAAAACAAGAGGGTTTATGTTGTACATATATAATATATCCTTTGTATTTATGCATAAAGTGAGCCAGTATTTTCATTCACAAAAGGACAATAACAGAAAAGGGTTTAACTGCTGTTTTAATTGTAATTGTGCAATAATGTGATCTCCTGACATATATTTTAGGGGTAGGGTGTTTTTGTGTGCTGGATCCATGATTGCTAGTAGGCTATACGTTTGCCTTTTCATTCAGACTCCATAAGTCTGCAAAAGCTAAAAATAGCTTTTGTTTTGGTATATTACAAGAAGTAGCCATATCTTTTGGGAGTTCTCCCACAGACACATTCCTCAATTCATCAGTGGTGTCTATGAAGTGAAAGAGAAGATACCGTACTTTACATAAAAAATGTAATTATCCATTATCAATTACAGTGTCACTCACTGAACCATAAACAGCTGGTGTGCAGAACCATCATTCTCATTTAAAATTATAATAGCTCTCTCTAAGCTTATTTAATTTTCACATGTTCATTAAATTTTTTCCCATAAAGATATCTTTAAATTCTGATCTGATCATGTTCTAGTTCCACTTCTTCTGACTCTAACACATGCTTTACCACTTGTTCTAGTTCTTCATGAGTTCCTCAATCTCTTAATTTTCAGTGTTTTGTTTTAAAGTCCCCATACATCCTATAGAACTTATAGAAATATCTAGTATTTTTAATATATCAAATTGTACTCCTATATTTCTCTAATATTTCGGTAATAATTGCTCTTTCCCTCATTGTTATTGTACTCTGAAGAAACTTTCTTCTTAGTATCCTTGAAAAAACTAATTGGACACTCATACTAGATATGTTGTAAGGACTTTAAGCAGAGAATGTTAGCTATCCGTGTCTAACATACCCTATATATTTCATTCTATATGTCAATAAATACCACATGTATGCTGACGGCTCACAGATCTACCTCTCCACTCCTGACTTGTCTCCTTCCTTCCAAACTAAAATCACAGCTTGTCTTTCCGACATCTCCTTGTGGATGTCCAACCATCAGCTTACTCTCAATGTGGCTAGAACAGAGCTATTTTCCCCCACCTTGTCCTTCCGTCTTCCCCTTTTCCTAGTCATTATGGGGAACACCACCATTTTTTCCTGTCACTTAAGCCCATAGCTTGGATGTTACCTTCAGCATGGTTCTCTCTAGATCTTAACATCAAAGCTGTGCCTAAATCCTGCTTCTTCTTTTTTCTCTGCATAGCATCTTTAAAATCTGGTCTTTCCTCTCCAAAGTAAATAGTGAGGATCTGGACAAACAATCTCACATCTCGACATTTGTCTCACCATGGCAAATGCATTTTGCTTCACTTATGTCCATTCGAAACTATGCTGTAAAAATCATGTTTCTGGCTCATCTCTTTGACCACATCACCCCTTTCTTTGGTTCCCTCCTCTGGTTCCCCCTGCTCCACTACATCAAATACAAACTACTAATCTTTGCTTTTATGTCCCTTAAGCAGGGGCAGCTCTAGGTATTTTGCCGCCCCAAGCATGGCAGGCAGGCTGCCTTCAGTGGCTTGCCTGCGGGAGGTCCCCGGTCCCGCGGATTCGGCGGCACGCCTGCGGGAGGTCTGCCGAAGCTGCGGGACCAGCGGACCCTCCACAGGCATGCCAACAAAGGCAACCTGCCTGCCATCCTCGCGGCGACCGGCAGAGCGCTCCCTGTGGCTTGCCGCCCCAGGCACGCGCTTGGTGTGCTGGTGCCTGGAGCTGCCCCTGCCCTTAAGAGCTTTACATAATGATGTTGGGAAAACTTAAGCACTTGTTGGTTTTATAAAATGAAAGGAAACAAGATTGGGAAGGAAGAAATTTTGGCTGGTTTACATGTATTGCCATTATCTAACACAATTTTTGTAAAACTGTTAATTAAAGTAGCAAAAATCTGTTTCTGCTACTCTGCCTCTGATATTTAGAAGCTAAAACTAATATATGGCAGGGATAATATTTTAGATCTGGTGGATATTTCCTTGTGGAATATATACAAAAGAACTGGAGATAACACCATGGGATCTACTGTTTCTCCCTTTATTATTGATTTAGATTTGCAGCAAATGGAACTCCAGGTGATTATAACAATGTCTTAGTGACATTGTTAACTTAAAAATATGTTGTTTAAAAAAGAATTCTTATATTTACTCATAATACTGCACAATATTCCGAGTGAAAGAATTTTGCAAATCCAGTATATTTGCTCTTTGTTTACTTTATGTATTTATCTGAGTTTGGTAAAAAACATCAGTGAAGTCAGCTTTACTTTTTTTATAGTCTGTTTCACTTTCAGGTTCTTAGTGCTGTAGTGATTCAGACAATACAGTGAAATGTTTGTTTTAAAACAACTGTTTTTGATTGGAATTTTAAAATTGTGAAACATTTCTATCAGTTCTTATCTTTTTATAAAATATTACTATGAAATGCAATAGGCCAAATTTAGGTTGACGGTGTCTCTTTAATGTTTGTCATGTATAACCATCCACATGGAATGATGAGCTCTGGTGGGAGTGCTTGACCCTTTAAATCACTGGTCGAGCCCTGCTGCCACTACCCCAGGGCTCCGGCAGCACTGTGGGGAGTCCCGGCCCTTTAAAACACCACCCAAGCCCTGCTGCCGTACCCTGGGGCTCAGGCAGTGGGGCTCGGGCAGCGATTTAAAGGGCTTGGGGCTCCCCACCACCAGAGCCCTGGGCTCTTTAAATCCTTGCCCAAGCCCAGCTGCCAGAGCCCCAGGGTAGGGGCGGCAGGGCTCCGTCAGCAATTTAAAGGGCTCGGAGCACTGCTGCAGTGGTGGCGGCCAGAACCCGGGCCTTTTAAATCACCTCTGTGCCCTGGGGCTCCCAGCTGCCTTTCCCAGCCGCAGCCCTGGGGCCTTTAAATCTTGATTTAAAGGCTCGTCTCCTCTGGTTGAGGCCACGCCTCTGCCCAGGACTCTGGCGTACTGGTAAGTCCTTTAACTTACTTTCACCCCTGCATATAATTCACTATGGATTTCTTTGTTCTGTTTCACTACCATAGATTTCAAAAATCTTATAATAGTATCTGGAAATCTTTTATATCTATTTAATTCAAATTTTTGTGACTCTACATGTAACTTGGCATTTTCTGTTCTGATAGTCTTATTCTCTTAAATGAATATCTTTTACCATATCCCTTTTTCTAGTATTTTACAATGTACGTTTAATGTGTTCCTCAACCATTGTTGAATTAATTTCACAATATTGGATTAGTGAATAGACACCCTTTCCAAAAACACCTTAAAAGAAGTTTAGGCATGTGAATGGGACTCAGCATGTTTAAAATACAATCTTTTAGGAAAAATAAAAAGGCTACCTAAAAATAAAACTAATGAGCAAAACAGAAAATAGCAGGTGGCAAGCATGTTTTTAAATTGATGTTTTTGAGGGATATTGGAATTAGATGACATAAGTTTCTATACTTACATTTTTACAAGGGAAAATGTAGTGAACATATGAAAATTGAATAAGCTTGGAGAAAGCCTATTACAATATTAAATCAAGTTTTGGCTCTGCTTCATAAGTTCTTTTGTAGTTCACTATCTAAACATCTAATCTATAAGGGCAATAATCTCCTTAAAGATGAACCCAGCTGATACCTACAGGGGGAGCTCTCTAAAGTCAGGACTAGTTTAACATTAGGGGATTGTAGATCGAGGGAAATAGTTTGCAGCCCCTTTGCATTCATGAGGTGACTGTGCTCAAGGTGAAATCCCTTCCTGGAGGAGGGTAGGTGACTGCCAGAGCACTCAACTGTACTAAATTGGAGCAAGATCAGGCTGTGTGTTCTACTGCACCGCATACATACTCAGTGGTCTGCAAGACTGAGTCTGCTGGCTGGGGGAGTAGCAGCTCTGAGCTCCTTTTCCTCCCTCACCTTCCTTCCGAGGAGCAAAGAGAAGCCTGTGTGGGAAGGAGGGCTGACCAGGAGGAGCTGAAAGTTTTCAGATAGCAACCTTAAAGTATGGGCAGTCAGCAATAGATTTAGAAGATGGGGGCCTGCGTTAAAGGGGAAAGTGGCCATCATTAATTGCGGGATAGAGGAAGATCTGGCCTATATTAACTGTGAGTAAGTGGGTGGGGTGGGGAGCATCAGCATTAATTTTGTGTGGAAAGCAAGGACCTGGCACAGATTGTATAGCGTAAATGACATGAATCGTAAGGAGTTGGAGGAGGGCTGTATGAATTAAATTAGGGGTAGCCTGGGATGAGAACTCCCCTCCTTCTGGCATCCTGTGAGAAGCGTGGGCAAGGACTACCTACTTCAAGCTTCCTAGCAGCCTGAGCGAGGATCTGGTCCCAAATGTGGAGCATGTGTGTTTTGTTGTACATCAAACCATAAGCAAAAAATTATGTTTTAGAAGTAGAAAAGCTATTTATAAGACTGTTTTCTCACTGTGTGAATCAAATAAGCCAGTTTTGCCATCTGTAGCAGGCCACCCTCCCACTCCATGCCAATTAAACTATTACAGATGGCAAAGCCAGCTTATTTGATTCACACAATGGAAAAACATCTTTAAAAACATGTTTTATAATTAAAAGCAGTGTAATTTGTTGCTGGGGGCCACATCCAGCCTTTCAGACATTTTAATCTGGCTCTCGAACTCCCTCCAGGGAGCAGGGTCATGGGCTTGTCCCACTCCGCATGTGCTGTGGCTCCTGGAAGCAGCGACATGTGCCCTCTCCAGCTCCTATGTGTAGGGGCATCCAGGGGGCTCCGCACGCTGTTCCCGCCCCAAGAGCCACCCCCATAGCTCCCATTGGCCAGGAACCATGGCCAGTGGGAGCTGCAGGGATGGCATCTGTGGACAGGGCAGCATGTAGAGCCGCCTGGCTGCACCTCCATGTAGGAGTCGTGGGGGGGGACATGCCACTGCTTCCGGGAGCTGCTTGAGGTAAGCACCGCCTAGATCCTGCATCCCTGACTCCCTACCTTGCCCCAAGTCCCTGCCCCAGCACTGATCCCCCTCCTGCCCTCCGAACCTCTTGGTCCCAACCCGGAGCACTTTCCTGCACACCCAACCCTCACCCCATCCTGCACCCTAATCCCCAATTTTGTAAGCAATCATGGCCCACCATACAATTTTCATACCTAGATGTGGCCCTCGGGCCAAAAATTTGGCCCTCCGCTGCATTAGAAGGTTGAGTGGTTTGCCAGTGGCACTTTTGACAACTTACCCCACTGACTTTTTTGAGTGCACTGGACAAGACCCAAAGGAAGAGGAGTTCCTGTTGAATTGTACTGTGTTACCCATGTCCCTTCCAGATGGACTTTCCACAGCTGGGAACCAGTAATCATGGTTCTTCTGACAGTGACTTGAACCCTATGTCTGTATATTTGAGACTAATTGATTCTAACCAACTATGTTTCAAACACTATTTGGGCTCTATTTACTTGACTTGAGGTCAGATATAGAGCTGCCACCCACTATAGTGTTGTGCTACTAACCTCATCTCACACCATAAACTAAATACTTTGGGGCTGTACTTTATATTGCCAAAACAGAATGTAGTGGTTTGTGACATTGCTGTGAAATATGTCCTGATGGCTTCTACATAGAGTACACTTACCCTGTACATTAAGGAGTTCAGTCATCCACCAACAGCAAGGAAAGGGAATAAAATGAGAGTAAAAATAGTTGTGATTCAGTGCCATTGGGAATTTTGTTTTATGTTTAGAATACCCTGACTATACAAATGAGTTATACAATGCTACCTATTCCTATGGAAATATGGGCATTTGTCAGGGGAGTAATATAAGTAATACTCTGGCGCCTGGTAAAGTTTTAATTTATCTCAAAACTCATTTCAGTTGTCACTTGAGCTTTTTCAGACAACACTTTGCAAAGTTTCTCATTTCTTTTTCTTATGTTTTAATTGTATTACAAAGCTGGATTTTCAAAAGAGAAGGGGAATTTTGCTGTATTTTGAAATTTTCATTCCCCTTCCCCTCTTCCCCCCCCCTCAAAAAAATGTTGATCTGTCTCTGACTCCCAACAACATTCTGCAAGCCATCTATTAACCACGAACAGGTAAGAAAGGTGTAAGTAAAAGAACCAGAGGAATACATGGTTCCAATCGATCCTAAATAAACTGAATTAATTAATAAAGAAAGAGAAGGAAACAGGGTGGAGTCGGGTGGTGAAATGTAACTCTCAGAGAATAAACAAAAAGAAGGGAAAAGAAAAGGGAGCCAACTAAAATGAAAGGATCAGTAAAGAACCCATCTGTTATCTGATAATCTGTAATTATTACATTAATGACTTCTGTTACTCTATTTAATAGCAGCTGGCAGATAACCTACCTGCTTTGTTGGTGGGCTATTTTTATACAATTCAAATTAATCATTTGTTACATGAGCTTGCTGGAGCTGAGACTGCTGTATGATTGTTTTTCTGCATACCTTGGAAATAAAGTAAATATAAACTACAGCTTATTAAGGACAGTATTTGTTATGGCATTATACATCTGTAATTTGTTTGAAGTATTCCGTTGATATAGTTACTCAAGCAGTTTATAAGCAACTGCAAACCCCAATAATAAATGGAAACTTTACTTCCTTTTTTAGCTAAGTTGCTTATTGTATACTTTATTATTTTTAGATT
Source organism: Gopherus flavomarginatus (assembly GCF_025201925.1). Taxonomy (NCBI): domain Eukaryota; kingdom Metazoa; phylum Chordata; order Testudines; family Testudinidae; genus Gopherus; species Gopherus flavomarginatus. Next base: position 88,334,047 of record NC_066621.1, read on the forward strand.
GTTGAAGCTTGAGATATGTAGTCAGTCCCCTTCCTGTGAAAGGGAAAACCACAGTTCCTTGAGCAATGTTATTTTGATATTATAAATTGTATATGTTGTGCCAAATATTCAGCCTAACCTTAAGTCTATGCATTTGTCAAGGGCTGAATCTGATCCAAAGAGCATAACATCAATTAAAACAGAAAAATTAATATGTATAAGAAAAAACTCTGTTTCTGTGTATATTTAATATATGTTTTTAATATATTTCTAATTGTGACATGAGAAGAAAAAATGAATGTGTTTAAGTATAAAACTTTATGGGTGGAAACATTTAGAAACATGGATGAAGAGAAGGTTGATCAAACAGTAGAAAAATAGATATCTACAATACATTTTGATTGCAGTTTTACTAAATTATTTGAACTTATCAATGGCTACACACTTGCCTTTGAAATCTACAATGTAAACTGTTTGCAAGCTGTAAGTTGACTTAAAGCTTACCTCTTGATACTGTAATGATCCATGCCTATGTACTTAAATTCTGAGGTGATAACTGCCTTCAAATTCTGGATTTCATTTTCAGAAACAGAAGGAAGAAAAATTATTTTTACTTAGTAAACTAAGGAGCAGCAAATACTGGGCCTGATTCTGGAGTGACTCAGTTGGAATAAATGGAGTTACCGTGATGTAAAAGCTGTGTAAGAAAGAAGAGAATCAGGCCCACTCTTTTAGTAGTGCATGAACAGGGCCCTCAACCCACCAGTAAAGAGATACAGTGGTGCACATATATATGTGTTTAGTACTGTTTGTTCAATCACAGTCTGGGAATTAGTAAGTAGATATCTAACATACTAGTTGTAAAAGTTATTAAAAAAAAATTAACTTAATCATTTCCTTTTTAACTACACTCCATTGCTTTGTGGTCTAACAGAGCTAGTATAAAATGCTCTTTTGAAAACATAAACATTAACGTACTTAAAGGACAACTTAAAACTGTTGATCCTGAATAAGCTCTGTGAGAATTCTTATGAGCAGAAAGAAATACACACTCTTAAGGCGTTCATCACAAGTTTAAGAGTGCTTTTAAGAAAGATTTT